>NC_064630.1:674447722-675697722 GCF_023864275.1 Schistocerca cancellata
CAGAGATGCAGACACACTGCAGTCCTTGTAGAAATAATGATATTGGTGGGCCATCAGAGATGCAGACCCACTGTAGTCCTTGTAGAGATGGCCAGCAGCCATCTGTTGCGACTGTGCAGGTGCCACAATCACCATCGAAGAGTCTTGTGGACAATATAGCAAGTCCATGAACCACCACTTGAGCACTCACAAAATTTTTTTTTGAAATGTCCTTTGAACCAGCAATGCTGTTATCCAGTCCCTTGCTGAATTATTAACACACATGCAAACACTAACAGTCCCTACTTCTCACATATTGTCCATTACTATGACCAACAGAAATGTGTGCAGTGAAATGAATATTTACAAGTTACTTAATTTGATGAACTGGTGTCAATTACAATATTATAACATGACAATACAATTACAAAGGTACAAAATACACCATTAAAGAACGTAACAATACAGATAACATTTGTAGTACAGGCTTTACAACAGAATCTAAATAACATATACATCAGTGTTACAGGAATTATGACATGAGTACATACATAAAAGATCAGAATAACTTTCGAAACATCAACTTCACACATGAGCATTAAAACAAAACAGAATAAATAATGTCTAAGCATATTTACAAGGTAAATAACATATTATTAATGCCAATTATATTTGAGGATAACAGTATTCCTCATCATAGTGAATGTAGCTTAGTATTAGAAAAAGAAAAAGTTCTATGAAACTACACAGAGACAGGAAGAAAACAAATACACAAGGATACACAAACACATAGTGGGATAACACAAAAGGAAAGGACAGGGTTCGTTTTCAGTGTAACATTTGGTACTGCAGTCCAACCCAAAACTTCATTCCATAGATCTTTCGTCTTATTTCAACATTTATTTCCACCAAAAAAATCCTATTCAAACATGCTTTCTGTATTTTTCTCGTATAACCTCACAGTGCATTTCTTCAAATTCATCGCAACTCATTCTCTTATAGGCTACCCCCTCTTAAGCTAACTTAAATCTACTGAGCTCAGATGCTAAACTAAGGGACGAGGCAATGCAGCAGCACAAAACAATTAACACAAACATCAATGACAAAAAATTTAAATAGGCAAAGCAATTGCAATATTACAACTAATATAAGGCACTGTGCAGCAAACAAGAAAAATAAATCAGTAGTAAACTGGCTTAGCAGAGTAACACAAAGTCAAATTCAGTAACACTATGCCTGGCAAACAGCAGCAGCAGCAAATTATACCTAAACATGACATAGCTCAAGCATAAAAAAAACATTACACTAAAGACTATAATGCAGACAAGGGAAATGTATATTCACATCTTAATGTCTATGTAATTAAAGTGGTGCACCACAACTTATTCTACGAAAAATATTACCAAGTAGTTGAAAAGAAAATTATGTATGCAAGTCCTGTGAAGGGAAATGTCTTTTTGTGCTCCTTCGTTTTTTTTTTTAAGTTATTGTTTACTGGATCTGTAGGCATAAAATATCTATATTAGTACATTCATAAAATTTTATTTTAAACAATGCTGCAGTGCAGCTAGAAACTAGATATTAAATGAAATAAGCAACTATGTACAAAGGAAGGCATGAAACATCATTCATTAGCCATATGGCATTTCATAAGGTAGTAAAAAATCCTTGTCATAATCAGGTGTGCAGATGTAAGAATGTTTCCAAGTAATGAGCGTGTCGTATTTGCGGTGCTTTCTATAAAGGAATGTCAATAGCGAGGATAAGGGCCCCCCCTTTTTTTTGTTCTACCTGTGCCTCAGCAAAGGCTTTCACTAATGGCTTTTTTTTTTCAGGCCTCTGACACAGCTGGGTGCCCACGACGCATTACGTGCAGGTGGTCACTTAACTTTCTTACGGAAATATTTACGACAGCCGTTTCCACTACAGTGACAGTCTCATATTAAAATATTTCACAGGTCAAGACTTTACATTGCAAATGTGTAGAAACAAAATCCTATAAATATAACAGTGTCCAAAAGGTTTTCCTTGGCATTGTGATACATTCGTGCATTTACACACATTTCATAACTCTGAAAGTACGATTCTTGATTTCTAACATCCTTTTTCACAAGTCAGAGTCCCTAACCACCACTCCTTATTCCTTACCTTATTACACATATACATATTCATCAACACGTCTTCAACAATTCATCATAATAAATACATATCATAAAAAACATTCCTCAACAGCATAATACACATCGTCGTCATAATAATAACATCAAAACACCTCAGTCAAATCTCAAAAACGTCGTAGCTTTCTGCAATAATTTCAAAACCTAAAGAAAATTCTCTGCTCATTTCAATAGTGTCATCTACCTCAAACATACTTTAAAAATCATGATCTCATACCAGATACATCATTCAAAGCTCTCATAGTATCACAATGGTTCCGAAAAAATATGAACAGTTCACAAAGTACAGACAGAATATAATTTCATAAGTGTGAAGTTACCCAACTATGTAATTGTGTAAACATGTGTCACTGATGTAGTAAAAAAGTTTGTCTCTCTCAGCTGTGTAATTATGTGTTAGAGAAATATGGTACTGATGTGTAAAGTTGTGTAAGCAAATACCATATTAGCTAGGGGTCCTTGTGCTTGCCAAACACATGGTACACAAAGTAAGCGTGTACACCCCTGAGGATTATTGTAATTATACCCTCAGGTGTTACAGATTACAGCAATGGAATGAAATGTATCACAGAAAACCTTTGTATTTCAAAAATCTTGAAAAATAAATGGTTTAAGTACAAAATTAAGCACTCAAATGCGTGTCCTGTAGCGCTAAATGTGCATCTTGTTGTAAGATAATCTCTGTGGAAGTGTCGTAGTTATTTTCCTCCGAAAGCTAAGTTCTGCAGAAGCCAATGTACTTACCTCATGATAAACAAAAGTGAAATGCTTTGCGTATAGATATCTTAGTTATTACACTTATTGTTATGATGAAGAAAGTACTGTGCTGTAACGTATTGTTGTGCTACGAAAGAGGCTGTCTCCTTGTCGCTATATCACAAAAGTTATTACTAAAACATGTTTTATTTTCCAGAATAATTCAGAAAAACTGTGCAGATATAAAAAAGAAACACCGCAAAAGCAACATTGTAAATTGTCACTCATTAGTAGCGTCGTGATAAAATCGTGTAGCTGTCACATAAACTAACCATTGTCTCATCTGGTATCTCACAGAAAGTACCTTAAATCCAGAATGTATTTTCAAGTAAACCAAAATGTTGCATTACAATCTCATTAGCGGTACTGGTAAATGTTCTAAGTATGTGAGCCTTATAGTCGTTACGTAATTGTGCAACTAACAAGCAAGAATGTACACACACAGGAACACTGTGTCCTCTGTTCACTATCACAATGCAGTGGTAATTACCTTCTAAATATGTTCCATAGGTACTAGACTGGATAGTTAACTTCAAAACATTATTGCATGATAACAGTTTCAAAGTCTGACAAAGCATACTACCGATGTAAAGTGAAAAGTTATATGGCAAAGACAAAGTTAAAAAGCAGATTATCTTTCAATAAACGGTTTTACATGTGAAATGTGGTGAAAACCTTTACTCTTCCTAGTACGCAGAGTTTCAACTTGAACAGAATTATCAGGCGGTATATGTCGGTGAGGAATGCTAAAATTTTTCTCAAGGTTAGCGTCTATGTTATTTTTCTCTGAGCCAGCCGGCGCACGCGGCAGCCTGCGGTGCGAGTCATTGTCTGTTCCTTTGTTGGCGCACGTCGTTATTGAGATTAGGAGACCTAGCTTCTACAAATTCACGTTGTCGAAAGTGCCCTGCTCTGTTTGAGTCCCGCCAGTTCTGATGCAGTTCAGGCCTGTCGTTACGATCATATCGTCTGTCGTCATGTCGGTAGATTCCATAGTTTCTTTCTTGTCTGTCACGTGGTGGAGAATTTCTCCGAGTCGTAACTGCGCACTGGCCCGTTGCGTCTAAAGTTATTCTGTCTCCCTTGATAATAATTATTTTGGTTCCCATATTGTCTGTTTCTCTTATTGTCTCTGTGATAGTCATTACCGTGGAGAGGTGATCTTTCCCTGTAATTATTACTACTCTGCCAACGGTTGTAATACGGGTGGTGTCTGTTTAGGTCACGATTTACGTTATAAGAATAGCCTTGTCGTGTATTATTTCTGTCATCGCGGAATTGCGACAGATGTGACCTGTAATTGTTGTACCCCTGTTTTCGCGTTCCGCTATTGTCAGTGTCAATTTCCAGTTCTTGTAACAGTCCCTGAAAAGCTTCAATGTCGTCTTTGCAACGTCCTGCTAAAATAATATGTCGTAAATGTTCAGGCAGTTTGATTAAGCAAATGCGGATGAGTTCTGAGGGGCTGTATGGGTTTGAAAGATACTGATTCTTGTGCCATATGTCTTCAAAATATTTCACAAGACTCGAAAATTCAGATTGTTCGAAACGTTTCATCATTATGATGCCATGTTTTACCCGGTCTTGTGTAGCTTGAGACCAATACACTGAGAGGAAGGCATGATAAAATTCTCCTTCACTGTGACAATCGTGAATGACCGATCGCATTCTTACAGCTGGTTCATTCTCCAAGTAGCCACACATAAATTCTAACCTGTGCTCCAGTGACCAGTTGGGAGGAAAACAATGAGAGAATTGATGGAGCCATGCTTGTGGATGAATGTCGTTGGCAGAATTCTTAAACGTTTTGAATTTACGTGTAGTAATGAACAGCTTATAGTCAAAATCATCATGTCGCCGAGTCGCATGTTGGTCATTGTTACGTCGTGTCAGCGGTTCCATCTCAAAATTCGGTGCACATTGCCAATTTCTTTCATAACTTCCGAAATGCCCTGTGTTATTATTTTGTGGCTGTTCCGTATTTCTATGTCCCTCTTCCCGTATTGGAGCGCTAGTGTCCTCTGAAATACGTAATTCTTGTATTACCTGTGTCAGCTGATCTTGTACTTCCCGGATTTCTCTTTGGTGTTGCGTATTAATTTGATTCTGATTTTGTTTGAATTTCCTAATTTGTTCGCACTCTTCTGTGTCATTAAAGACTACTGGTTTTGTGTCATTCAGATTATCATCTACCTTCGTAGATAAATTATTTAACTGATCCGCAAGTTCAACTACTTTCTCTGATAATGAACTAATTTCCTCCATGTGTCTTTCTACTGTGTCCTTTAAGTTTTCCTGAGTTTTTGCAAGTTGCGTAACCGAATCAGTAGATACAACTGAGTCAATTTTAGCTTGCAACCCCTCATGATTTTCATGAACAATAGTTTGCAGTTCTTTTATGGCTGCTTCGTGATTCTGTAATGCATTTTCATGCCGCGAAATAATAGGTTGGAAATGCTCTTTGACATTTCGATTCAATGTTTTGTAACTCAGCAGTTAAGACTTCACGTGTTTGTTCGAGAGTTTGTTCCAATGAGTCTAACTTTTGAAGCTTTTGCTGTGTTTGTCTCTGGTGTTGTTCCATTGTGTCTAACTTTTGAAGATTTTGTTCCATTGTGTCTAACTTTTGAAGATTTTGACCCATTTGTTTCTGATTTTGTTCAAGCGTTGCGTCTAACTTTTGTAGCCTTTGTCCCATTTGTTGCATTACTGTAATAACAGTGCACTGGTGTCTGAAATATGTTCCTCAGTGCTTTTCGGCAGTGAATTTGCACTGGCAACATTCACGTTTTGACAAGCGGAAAATGTGTCTTGACTCATTTGAGAAAACGGTGAGAACCCAAAACCTGAGTCTACAGTATATGCAATATTTTGTCCTGTCATTTCGGATTCCTGAGGCAAGTTGTTGCCGACCGATCGATCGATAATGCATCCCTGTTGACTAATTGTTTCACTGTCTACACCATTGTTTGCAGCCCGCTCCATTTCCCTATGTACAATTACCAAATTACTACTTTGAACATTAGTTAATTCATTACTTGGTGGCGCTAACACACTGCTTTCGTCTTCACTGTCATTTCTCAGTTTACTTTGGAGCCTAGTATTACGTTTTTCACACACCATTATTGTCACAATATTTCACACGACAACACAGAAAAACACAATTTGAAGAGCAAAAATAGGGGAACACATTAACATAATAATACAAACAAAATAATATCTAGCTAACTGCAAGCGCGGCTGCGAAATACTTGGTGCAAATCTACATGCATGCAACAACTGTTTTACTGTACAACAATGAAAGGCTGGAACTACAAAGGAGATTCTCTCTACCTGAAACGTCCCCTTAGAACAATTTTTACAAGACTATGCTTCAACTGACACACAATATTTTTAGCGCAACGCAATCTGACTTTCAAAAATCCCTGCAAAGGAATGGCCCTGACTAACATTAACCTGTACCTTTCACAAATCACTTACCTCACCAAATATCTTCGTTACTCGAACTACTGCAATACAGCGAGCGCCACTACTGCCAGCTAAATAAAAGATTCAAACTACGGAAGTCACTAACTACTGATAGGGATAGTTAGCAAATGAAAGATTTTAATAGAGAACAAACAATGTATTTACCTTAATAGTCATAATATATATAGCAGTTCATAATATCCAGTATAACAAATTTCAAAACTCCGCCATCTCTCTCCCCACATCCACCACTGCTGGCGGCTCACCTCCAACTGCGCAACGCTACGCGCTGTTCACATCCAGCTGCCGCTGCCCAACACTACAATGGCAGACAACAATGCAAACTAGCCTCAGACTGCACACAGCACAGCCAGTGATTCTCATACAGAGCGCTACGTAACGTTGCCAATAAGAAAACATAAACAGCCTACTTACAAATACCAACGGTGTAGTCTTACAAAAATTAAAAAAAAACACTTAAAGGCTTTTAGCAGTGCGTCAAATACAGTACTAGCCCTAAAATTGCTACACCAAGAAGAAATGCGGATGATAGACTGGTATTCATTGAACAAATATATTATACTAGAACTGACATGTGTTTACTTCTTCGCGCTATTTGGGTGCATATATATTGAGAAATCAGTACCCAGAACCACCACCTCTGCCCGTAATAACGGCCTCGATACGCCTGGGCATTGAGTCAAACAGAGCTTGGACGGCGTGTACAGGTACAGCTGCCCATGCAGCTTCAACACGATACCACAGTTCATCAAGAGTAGTTACTGGCGTATTGTGACGAGCCAGTTGCTCGGCCACCATTGACCAGACGTTTCCAGTTGGTGAGAGATCTGGAGAATGTGCTGGCCAGGGCAGCAGTCGAACATTTTCTGTATCCAGAAAGGCCCCTACAGGACCTGCAACATGTGGTCGTGCATTATCCTGGTGACTTGTAGGGTTTCGCAGGGATCGAATGAAGGGTAGAGCCACGGGTCGTAACACATCTGAAATGAAACGTCCACTGTTCAAAGTGCCGTCAATGGGAACAAGAGGTGACCGAGACGTGTAACCAATGACATCCCCATACCATCATGCCTGGTGGTACGCCAGTATGGCGATGACGAATACACGCTTCCAATGTGCGTTCACCGCGATGTCGCCAAACACGGACGCCACCATCATGATGCTGTAAACAGAAACTGGATTCATCCGAAAAAATGACGTTTTGCCATTCGTGCACCCAGGTTCGTCGTTGAATACACCATCGCACGCGCTCCTGTCTGTGGTGCAGCGTCAAGGGTAACCGCAGCCATGGTCTCCGAGCTGATAGTCCACGCTGCTGCAAACGACGTCGAACTGTTCGTGCAGGTGGTTGTTGTCTTGCAGACGTCTCCATCTGTTGAGTTAGGGATCGAGACGTGGCTGCACGATCCGTTACAGCCATGCGGACAAGATGGCTGTCATCTTGACTGTTAGTGATACGAGGCCGTTGGGAACGAGAACGGCGTTCCGTATTACCCTCCTAAACCCACCGATTCCATGTTCCGCTAACAGTCATTGGATCTCGCCGAATGCAAGCAGCAATGTCGCGATACCATAAACCTCAAACGCGGTAGGCTACATTCCGACATTTTTCAAAGTCGGAAACGTGATGGTAGGCATTTCTCCTCCTTACACGAGGCATCACAACAACGTTTCACCAAGCAACGCCGGTCAACTGCTGAGAAATCGGTTGCAAACTTTCCTCATATCAGCACGTTGTAGGTGTCATCACCGGCGCCAACCTTGTGTGAATGCTCTGAAAAGCTAATCATTTGCATATCGCAGCATCTTCTTCCTGTCGGTTAAATTTCGCGTCTGTAGCACGTCATCTTCGTGGTGTAGCAATTTTAATGGATAATAGTGTAATTTACTTAAACTCAGAACGAACCTTAACTGGGCACATCCAGTGACATTTAAATCAATCTAAAGAATATTTTAAGAAAAGATATATACAACGACTGCGATAAGAAATTTGTGGGGGGAACGTTTGCAAAATGCTCTGAGTAATCTCCCGCTGTTGCAGGCAGTTCGCATCGGGCGGTAGGTCCCGCTACACTCAACAAGAACACGGCCACATATCTCATATTAACTGGTTCTAAAAGATACATAAGGCTGTTATTACAAACACAATGAAATTAACACACGCTGTAAAGCGTGGTAATAAATAGCTGTCTGTGAATGAGACTTAGGTTTAAGCTGTATTCCCTCCTTCAGAACCACTCTGTTTTACAATATAACAATGGACTAGTAAAAATTCGTTGTACCAGATGACATAACAGAACTGCAATAAGTTAACACAAATTTATTGAAATTGCAAAAATTAGAAAATTTTGGTGGTAAAACCCGCACAACCGGTCTCAAATAAACAAACACATTAATGGCACAGGGAGCCTAGGCTAGGCCATCTCTATAAGGTGCACTCTCAAAAAGCCAAGGTGGAGCGTTAATAGTCACGCGAAAACTTTACGCTGTTCACAACGGCTAAATTTACTGAATATAAAGTCATATGTCCTTATCTAAATGTGTCGCCAAAGGATCAACTCAATGAACAGCAAGCATGCAATTGAAAGGCATCTTTACCACTAGAGGAGCAACGTTACTAAACAATCAAGTTATTTAAATAGCGAGTATCAGATTCTCTCAGAGATCCGCTCATTAGTGAGCATTACCCAAATTACCGCATGTTGCAAGACACTCGGCTGGTACAACGCGTCGCAATAGCAGTTAGAGCGGTGCTGGTGAACTGCTAAATACAAGCAACCACTTCAAGAACTTCTCACCGGATATTACTGGAGTGACGTAAACAGACAGCTTGTGATCCCGTGACTAGAACTCTGGCACAGACGGCGGTTTGCAACACCAGTGCTTACGCCGCGTTTGAGAAGGCCCTCTTCCCGCTATAGCACCTGCTACGGCGACAGGGGGCCCGCTCGTCTACATCAAAAGCACAGCAGCCAACTCGGGATCCGGGATTCCCAGGTGCTCCACACGCCCCAAGAACTATTCCACTAGGTACCACCTGCTTCCTCGCCGAACTCTATGTTAGAAAGTGAGCTTGCCAGAGAGCTCTTACAAGACAAAGTCCCCATCGTATCCCCCGCAGATTTAGTGGTACAATGGCCCAGTGGGTAGCCCGTTGAAACCTGAACACAGATCAAGCATGAAAACAGGAATAAAGTGCACTGAACCGTGGAAAATGAATCAAGATAGAAACAATGAACTGTTTAAGCTCAAGATGTGCCACATCGAGGGAATTGGAGTTATGGTTTTGTAGTCACGGTGGGAGTTCCGTTTTCAAGTCTCTCCGTCGCCAAATTTTTTGTGCGGTCAGTGACGTGTCTGTTCGCTTTCTTTAGTCTTGGCAACTGTCGTACTATAAAGTAGAATATGAGTCATGTTGTAATAATGTACACTGAAACGCCAAAGAAACTTGTAGAGGCATGCGTATCCAGTTACAGAGATACAGGTAGAATATGGCGCTACGGTCGGCAATGCCTATATAAGACAATAAGTGTCTGGCGCAGTTATTAGTTCAATTACTGCTGCTACAATGGCTGGTTATCAAGATTTAAGTGAGTTTGAGCACGGTGTTAAAGTCGGCGCACCAGTGATTGTACACAGCATCTACGAGGTAGCGAAGAAATGGGGATTTTCCGGTACGACCATTTCACGACTGTACCGTGAATATCAGGAATCCGGTAAAACATCAAACCAAATTAGATCCTGCGAAATCGGAACCAACGGGGAGTGAAGAAAATCGTACACTGTGATAGAAGTGCTACCATTTCGCAAATTGCTACACATTTCAATGCTGGGTCATCAACAAGTGTCAGCGTTCGAACCAGTCAACGAAACATAATATACAGGGTTATTACAAATGATTGAAGCGATTTCACAGCTCTACAATAACTTTACTATTTGAGATACTTTCACAATGCTTTGCACACACATACAAAAACTCAAAAAGTTTTTTTAGGCATTCACAAATGTTCGATATGTGCCCCTTTAGTGATTCGGCAGACATCAAGCCGATAATCAAGTTCCTCTCACACTCGGCGCAGCATGTCCCCATCAATGAGTTCGAAAGCATTGTTGATGCGAGCTCACAGTTCTGGCACGTTTCTTGGTAGAGGAGGTTTAAACAATGAATCTCTCACATCACTATGCGTGAAACTTGCCCACACGCGTTCAACCGTTTCTTCGCTCACTGCAGGCCGACCCGTTGATTTCCCCTTACAGAGGCATCCAGAAGCTTTAAACCGCGCATACCATCGCCGAATGGAGTTAGCAGTTGGTGGATCTTTGTTGAACTTCGTCCTGAAGTGTCGTTGCACTGTTATGACTGACTGATGTGAGTGCATTTCAAGCACGACATACGCTTTCTCGGCTCCTGTCGCCATTTTGTTTCACTGCGCTCTAGAGCGCTCTGGCGGCAGAAATCTGAAGTGCGGCTTCAGTCGAACAAAACTTTATGAGTTTTTCTACGTATCTGTAGTGTGTCGTGACCATATGTCAATGAATGGAGCTACAGTGAATTTATGAAATCGCTTCAATCATTTGTAATAGCCCTGTATATGGGCTACCGTAGCCGAAGGCCCACTCGTGTACCCTTGATGACTGCACGGCACAAAGCTTTATGCCTCGCCTGAGCCCGTCAATACCGACAGTGAACTGTTGATGACTGGGAACGTGTGGCCTATTCCGACGAGTCTCCTTTCAGATTGTATCGAGCGGATGGACGTGTACGGGTACGGAGACATCATAATGAATCCATGGACCGTGCACGTCATCAGGGGACTGTGCAGCTGGAGTGATATGGGACTCCTGGTATGTCTAGATACGACTCTGACAGATGATACGTACGTAAGCATCCTGTTTGATCACGTGCATCCATCCATGTGCATTGTGTATTCAGACGGACTTGGGCAATTCCTGCAGGACAATGCGACACCCCAGATGAAGATTAGTTTGACTTCAGGAGGCGAAGCCACCAGAGAGTCAGTACTGACGTTGCGCTTCATAATGGAGACAAGAGGTCTTTCTGGGAGCAGTGATCTTGCGCCAAGCGAAGAGGACAGGGCGCTTTGCGTCGGCAAAGACGCAAGTTATGCGTTTATGTTTCCTGAGAAAATGAAACCGCAAGCGCATTAAGTATTCAGGCCACACGCGCTATGTAGGGAGAGGGCTCAATCAAAAAAATGGTTCAAAAGGCTCTAAGCACTATGGGACTTAACTTCTAAGGTCATCAGTCCCCTAGAACTTAGAACTACTTAAACCGAACTAACCTAAGGACATCACACACATCCATGCCCGAGGCAGGATTCGAACCTGCGACCGTAGCAGTCACGCGGTTCCGGACTGAAGTGCCTAGAACCGCACGGCCACACCGGCCGGAGCTCAATCAAAGTGTTGTTACTTTAAGCGAAGTGCTAGTATACCATACAGCATTGACGTATAACGGGGGAGAAATGATAAGAAAACTAATGGGTTTGCTGATAGCCCAGCATGTAGTGGAAGGTGAAAAAGAGGGTTGTTTGCTCCAGAAAATCAGTAAGCTATATGTTTTTGACAAAATATCTTCGACATGCGTCACTTCACAATTCATCTTCCTCGGCAATGCAGTGTTAGCTCTTTAGCATGCTTAGTAATCAATTTCCTCTCGAGCCTTATTTGATATGAAGCAACTGCTTACTAGAACACAACGTACAACGCATTAGTCTCGCCCAGAAACAGTTGGCTTATCACGTCTCTCCCGGTCGCGATTTATTGGCTTAAACATCCCATACTCCCTAAGATAATGATCAACTGTTTCGGACGTCTCTCTGTCGGGGGCCAGTCGTTCTGGAAATCTCCCTCCATAACAACGTTGAGCGTCACGGCTATTACCATCTGCTAATACGTAGAGCAAACAGACATCTGCCAACTCCGCCTCTGAGTACACTTTCACTGCACTGTACTTGAAACGAAGTCGTGATGAACAATTAACAGCTTGTAATGTTGTCGCATTAATTTGCTATGAAAGCGATGCTGATGGACAATAAAAGCGGGTTAAAAGCTGTGAGCTGTCTGGGGAAGTTAACCTTGCGTTTCTGAGCAACTGTTTCACCAGGTATCCAGTCTAGCTTACCAAATTCCCAACCAGACTAACATTAATTATAATCTTTTAATAGTCATACGACGACCGGTGATTTATATATATATATATATATATATATATATATATATATATATATATATATATATATATAAGAGAATTTAAGTAAAAAGAAATAAACCAGTTTATATTTGGAAATTTATTTTAACATTGATCATTGACATTTCAGCATATTAAACTTGAGTCATAACTAAGCTGGTGCCTTATTTAGGATTGTGGAAAATGTGAGTTTGTAATCTTACGGAACACATCAAATATTGAGCCAAGATTGGGAGACTGCATACAACACTGCATTCATAAAATAATACACGAAGAACGTTGAAACATATGCAAGAGGAAATTAACCACAACCAACCAATTCAATTTTCACCCAAAGAAGTTACGTTCGTAGCACAATCCTGTCCGTCATGTAATTACCACACACTTGCATACTAAATGCATACCAACTCTGTGTGAAATCTTCCCGAAAAGAATATCTGAGGGCTACTTTGATGATAACACCACATGCTTCACTTGGTCAACTTGGTTTACACAAAGAGTGTAACTCCACAATAATTTTGATAATTAAAATAAATTAGATCGAAAAGCAATTCACAAAAGAAAAACCTCGAACTGGTTACTAACGTCTTACTATTAACCTGATGGGTCAAACAATTGTATAAGCACGTGGTACTAGTCTCACAAAGTACACCCCACGTGGGCTGAACATAAAGAAAAGTTGCTATATTGAAAAATATTGTCAAGACGAGACGTTACAATCTCAAGCACATTCGCATTGAAGATTGAGGATGCTAGTTAGAGTTACTGATCAACATGTGGTTCCACTTTACTCATAAAGTAGTGACAAAGCAACTACTGGAAGATATTCTGAACTTCACACTCGAATTACACTGTGTTGCAATTTAAGATGACATTAGATATTTTAGAGCTAAACCTGAAATAAAGGTGATTAAATTTTCAGTTAGGCTAAACTTAAGATATCCATTGTCCTACGGACTTAGCAGACACGCGCTTAGCCGGAGATCTTACCACTTCAGATGCTCGCCACGGACAGACTGCCCTGGTCCCTTCCTGAGGGTGGCTCACAGACTGCCCTGGTCCCTTCCTGAGGGTGGCTCACAAATACAAACGGAAGTGGCCAGAGAGGCCGCTTCCTATAACAACATGACAAGGAACGGACAGGACCATACTAAGAATGGAAACCTCACTGCTTTTAGAAAGCGTAGCTACCTTTCCGACGTCGGTCCTACTGTTCTCTAGCAGACAGGCTTGTCTGCTACCCTCAAGCATGCAACTAGAAATACATTTGCTCATTCATCCCCTCACACAGAAGGGAAGGGGGATGACAGTATCTTATCATATACAGTATATAAAAGAAAGCGGATTTAGGTTCCGTATGAGACTGTGTGACATGAATTACATATAAACTGTGTTTTAAAGTGTAGTAGTGTGACAGATCGTTCTTGTTTATGTGTAAAAGTAACACGTTCCACCACTCAGTCTCCTCCCAATTAGTCAGAAACGCCACAGTAAATTTAGAAGAGGAATTTATGCCGTAAATGACAACAGATTTAAGAAATCAAACATGAAAAGAATCCAACAGAGACATTTCAAGCTGATGATACGCGCTTACGCAGTCCGCGATGTACACTGTTAAGTGCTTGATGTGAGCAGAGAATTTAAGTTAATCGCATGTCAAGACGAGCAATGAGGCGAGCCTGTGTCCACTTTACCTACATTCAATTAGCATAACAAACACTGTCGGTGAACCTAAGAATTATAATTTCCTGTACATTCTAACCAAACGTCACCAAGAGGATACTCTGAACATTTCTTGCAAGAAAACATATCATGTAATGCTGTGTTTCTTATGGTTAATGTGCTTATCAAGAAAAGTAGAAAATGAGCTCTAACATAGAAATGAAATATTTTCGGACCCAAGTCCATAAAATACATTTTATTCCTCTAAGTGCTACCTGTACTACCTGAATGTTTGGCCGTACCTTTTCGCAACACCCTGTATTTCACACCAAAACCAACTGCACATTTTTCAGAATACGATACTGAACCGTTGCGCGATCTGTAGGTCGCGCCACAGTCTCTGATCCGCGCGAACATCGGAGGAGCGAGGGCATTAAGAGTGAGACTGGAAGGTGAAACAGTTCGATTGGGGCGAGGCGGATGAGTTGAAATCTACTGGCGATGCGAATAGTGTGCCGGTAGCCGATGGCTGGTACAACTTTGGCATTTAACAGTCACAGCCTCTGAACTTATCAGCGATACTAGGAAGAGACACTCAGACAGAGTTCTGGATTGCGAACTATTGTACCTCCGCTGCGTCCGGCTGCAGATCTTTGGATGTGCACGTGGCGCGTACCGAGCGAAGGAGGGTCTTGTGTGCTTCAGCAGCCGACCGGTCCTAGAGACGGACGACGGACCGCCAATGTGTTGAATCTGTGTGTCAGCTCCACGCTGTTCATTCTAGATCGTTGTACGGATATGCCTGGTGAGCTTACAATTTGCTTTATATGATGAGAGTGAGCCGAGCATTTGCAGTAATAACAGCTTTAATTGCCTTATCCTTTTCCAGTACTGTGACTGTTTAGTACGCTGCTTTTCTGGCTGTTTGTTCGAGGTTCCATATCAGACCTTAGGTTACTGATTCTGCTTCTGTCTGTAGCATGAGGGTTATGTGCCCATTCCTTTGAAGCTACTGAATTTGTCTCTTTACTTAATGCTCGAATATGAGGGTTATTCGATGTGAGGGACGAATATGTGGCGGCGCTGATTTATATATTACCTGGATTAATTTCATATACCATGCCCTGCTGGAGCACGCAGTTTCATCTATTCTCTTATCAGGTTTTATAATACCAAGTTTAACCGTGGAACTTCCTTGCGGATTCAAGCTGTGTGCCGGACAGAGACTCGAAATCGGGACCTTTGCCTTTCGCTGTAAGTGCTCTACCACCTGAGCTGCTCAAGCACGACTCACGACCCGTCCATACAGTTATAATTCCTCCAGAACCTCGTCTCCTAGCTTCCAAACTTCACAGTAGTTCTCCTGCAGACCTCCCAGAACTAGCATACCTGGAAGAAGGATATTGCGGAGACATGGCTCAGCGACAGCCTGGGGGATGTTTCCAGAATGAAATTTCCACTGTGCAGCGGAGTGTGCGCTGATATGAAAGTTCCTGGCGAACGAATCGTGAGTCGTGCTTGGGAGGCTGTGGCACGATAGCTCAGCGTGTTCGGTCAGAGGGTTAGCTGGCGTCTGCAATTAAAAAAAAAAAAAAAGAAACTGACTTAATGAATCAATGATGAACATCATCAAGCGCCATGGGACATCCGCCCCTAACAAACAGAACGAACGATAACGGACAAAATGAAACCAATAACAAAAATAAAAATAAAAATGGTGGGTAGAGCACTTGCGCGCGAGAGACAAAGGTCCCGAGTTCTAGTCTGCCAGTAAGTTTCATATCAGCGCACCCTCTGCTGCAGAGTGGAAATTTCATTCTAGAAGTGTAACGGTGTTTTTTTTTTTTAATTTGTTTGTAAGGGTGGGGCCTCTTAATCTTAATTACTAAGTCTCTCTCAGTGAGGATTCATTTTGAGTTTGTTACTACTGCCTTATATGTGGCTGTAATGTTATTCAAAAGGTTATTTTTTGTCTGTTGTTAGTCAGGGGTTCGTTTGCAAATCGAACGCGTTAACTTGGGGTTTAGAGCAGCAGTCCGCTTGGCGGTTACATGTTTATCCCTCGCCCTCGTGGCGCGAGTTCGGTACAATTTTTGGTTGGCAGACGAATTTCCTGCTTTGTAACTGTATTTAGAATTTGGCAGCCTCACAAGTTACATTTATTTGACTCCGTTAACTCATTAAACAAGTTTTTACTTGTTTTTATTGTTGCTGTAATTTTGACTGTAGCGCGGTGGCGTTCGGTCTACGGTAGAGGCTTAATCTTTCCCAGCTCATACGCTTTGCCAGGACAGGGATCTGTAGCACGTCCGTGTATTTATTTGTGTCTTAATCGTTGTGCGCTTACTTCAGCTATCATGTTAACTTTGTTTTTAATTTCTAGCTCTTCTAAATTGTTGAAGTGTTAACCGGCTAATTTGCCAACTGAGTAATAACTAGATTTATTTACGTAAACGTGTTTATTCAAGTGAGGATCGACCAAATCTTACTCCTCGTACGCACTGTTGGTTTGTGAACTGGCCAAACACTGGTAGACAAAAATGGCTCTGAGCAGTTTGCGACTTAACTTCTGAGGTCATCAGTCGCCTAGAACTTGGAACTAATTAAACCTAACTAACCTAAGGACATCACACACATCCATGCCCGAGGCAGGATTGGAACCTGCGACCGGAGCGGTTGCTTGGCTCCAGACTGTAGCGCCTAGAACCGCACGGCAACTCCGGCCGGCAAACAATGGTAGATATATCTATTAATCTCATTAATTTCTTCACTATTTGTTCTATTCTGGACGCCATATTTAACATCAGTTTTATCTGGATATTTCCTTTGCATGCCTTGAGCACCTTCGCTGTCCAGTGATATCGTAGTTTTATTATATAGTGATCTGCGGACCATACTTCTACTCTGGATTGTAAATATTAGTTCGTTTCGAGAAAGAACGTTACGTCTTTTATTGAACTGCAAGTTTGTACTATTGTATTTAATCCGTTCGCCATTAATCAGTTTGTTACAATTTTATGACTGTAAATTATTCTATTTGGTTGCAGTATCGTTGGATTAGCTGTCAATCGTAGCTGTAAAAACCACAAAAGTGGTTACCTTTGCAACAAACAGCAATCAATAGAGATAATGAAGTTAAACATTTAAAAGTTTCGCTGCAGTTGGAAACGCCGTATGCGGCAATAAGATTACAAGGCAACATCAGTGCCACAATGCAATATGTAAATAGCCTGAAGTTGGCGATAATGTCGAAATAGGTGTACTTAGTTTTATTATAACACTTAGCAACGTTTGCGCGGGAAAGAGAAAGCCATAAATAACAAACAAAATTTCTCATGTTTATAATCCCATTGATTTAGCCTCTTCTCTTTGATACCTGACGACAAGGCAACGGCAAGTGGACCCATATATTTCCTATTTTGTCATTTAATGGAATACACTTTATTGGTTAACAACAGTTATTTTGATTACAAATTAAAAACCTTGACAAAAAAGAATAACAACACTCACAGTAATTTAAAGAATTTGATCAGTTCAATAATAAAAAACCTTGACAGTTTATACCATTGATAACCAGGCTTAAAACCAGGTATATACATAAGTCCTCCAAATATAAGTAAGAAGTTACATCAACTAGGTGTGACTGCAAATTTGTTCAACAAAACTGAGTTTTACCAGTAAAATGAACAACAAATGATTGCCCCCGTAGGAACTAACAATTCCCAAGCATAGATATACTTTAAACAAATGGAGAACTCACACCGAAGAAACAGGAAAGAATAACAAGTCACGCCACTGACTGTGCTGTTGGAAAATCCCTAAAGATTTATAAACCCTAATAAAATCCCATAAGCAATAAAATACAGAATCCCGTGAATACAGATTGCACACCGCGTTAGCTGCCCTTCTCGCAGCTCGTCACTATGATACTTATCCAGCCATAAACTTTGGCTTCACGTGCTCCATGCCCGGGCAGCAGGAGCGTCGCAAAAACCAACTCGCCAGCCACCTGCCTCCCGCTAACTGCTACTGCTACGGCCCGCCACACCCAACAACATACTCCTCGACCATGGATCCTGCCCCAGGCATATGACCACGATTGATTCCGTCCGTACAAGTAGTTAGTGTTGTCAGCGAAGTGGCATGCCCGCCAAAATTAAAGCAGCCACGGGTCACTCTTTCCTAGAAAAGAGTTTTAACGACGTAAGAACAAATATTTGTTGAGATTCGTAGAATATTGTCATAAAAGGTCATGTGGAGGCTGAAACATTTACAAGACAATACGGCTGTAATATGAACAACCGTATTTGTGCTACGGTTTATCATTAATTTTCACAAATTTATACTGGGTTGAAGAAAAAGCTATATTTTTAAATGATGCATGAGAATTTCGGACATGTTGGTAGTAGGCCTACACCCACGACTACAAAAACCTACTACTTTACATTGTCATCTGAAGACGCAATTAAATCAAGGTGACAAACTGTTATTATCTCACACAGTAAATTAATACTGAAATAATTGTTGTTGGCATTTTGCTTTAGAAATTGAACGCGTTTTACTTACCTGGTAACCTTACACTATGTCCATTCGATCGAGAAACTGTCATGTTGTTGACTTGATTATACTGAGGGGAAATGTGGAATTGAGATCAAACCTCGACCTGGAATGAGCAGTTTGTATTTATTGTTGGAAAATATTTCTAAATATGCTCTTTTTCATTGGAAAAAAACCAAGAAATCGTAATACTGCGGCAAAATCATGCCCTTGAGGGATGCACCGTTTCGATAGTAAGCAACCTGTTTTATTTCGTTTAGAAAGATTTGTTTTTTAATAATAAGTTATTTCTTTAGGACGGGCCGGAAAGTCATGTAGTCAACTGCGTATTTTCTTCAGTTAAATGTTTATTTTCTGAGTAAGAAGGTCGAAAAGACACATCCGCATCTCTGTAGAGGGAGTGGAATCTGTCGGAAATATATGAAGCAAAGACCATAACCGAGAGAGAGAGATGCGGTTACTGCAGCCGAAATGAGATCGTAAAGAAAATGGTGTAGTGGTGAGCGGGTGTGGAAGTAAGTACCTTATTCGACTGGCGTTGACCGTACTAAATTTTCAATGTGCAGAAGGTAACGGAGCAGGACCACTTCGTCTCTATTGGAAGTAGTGGCTGCGGATTTTAAAGCTGAAAGTAGTTGCTCGGGAAGGATGTCCTGAACTCAATTGCCTTGAACACTGTCATAGCGTGACGTGCCAGACATAATAGGTCCACGTTATGAGCAGACGACATTACGAGATTCATTAGCTTGGCTAAGAAGGTATCACCACCCAAGAAAGAGAAGTAATCCGATGATAAAAAATATCAGTATGATAGCGCACAACTCCGCACTATGAAACAGAGTGTTCTACCAACATGTTTTGAAGACTCTGCCCTGATTATATCAAAGTGTCTTGTTTCGATGAAGTTGTGCTATGATCAGTGGCTTTCACTCTGTTTAATTTTAACAGTAGATGTTGTTGTTCCTGCCGCTACCTGTCTGTTTTTCGCAGTCCAGCTGATACTAGTATTCAGTTCGTCATCTGCAATTCTATTATTGATGTTTGTGATTTCCACGTTCCCAAAACATTATGAGTTGTACTCGCGACAAGCACTATTTCACTGCTTGAGATACTTTGAAAACTATGTGTAATCGAATGTCTGTGCAAGTTTTCCCGTCTCACAAATTTCTGTAACTCACGCTTAAATATGGCACTTCGTGGGAGATTATGGTTACTTTTATTTAGTGATAACAATAAAATCCAACACGAATCAGGAATGCGATCGTGCTGTACCTTCGGTTCAAAAATCGTTATCACAAATTCTGATGAGATAAAACATTGTAGTATTTCGTAATTCATCATAATATACGCCATTCTTAAAATATGTCCGGTCCAAGCCGACGTTCTCTGTGATTTTTGCTTGTGGAATTTGAATAAGGTTACTCAAAATATTTGACCGTGCCGCCTACCAGGGAAACCACGAAATTTCTTCAATCTAATGTCAAAAATTGTGGACTGTTTTTTTTTTCGTATATACAGTAACGTTAAATGTTGTTGAAGTAGAATCAATACTCTCTCACCAAACCTCGTCTTTAACATATTCACTTGTCTAGCAATATATTTGAAGTTACGTTGTCACTGGGATTGCATAAATAATACACATGACTTAGAATAACAATTTGATTTCAACTAATGTTCTCAATCTGCACTTCGATTAATTCTGCAATGAAAAGTAATCAGAATCAAATCAGCAATGCGAATGAGAATCTGAGTGCTTATGAAAGATTCTACATTATTTCGTTACTTGTACATCGATTATGAAAAAAACATTCTCGTCACATTATGACGTAGTTTTTACTATGTCCCTATAATTTAGTTTCTTCTTGCTACAACATAATTTTTGCCACTGTGGTTGAAAATCAACTATTATTAGTTACAGGTAAATAAGGAACCATAAATACCAAGTAAACACTCGTATACTTAAGAAATGAGGCCCCATGTGATGCAAGAGTTATGTTTCCTCTTCCGCAGGTGCCTGTCAGATTTTTCTTGGAGATCTGATTAATTTCAGCTCCTTCCTCTCCCTTAAAAGAGAGTTTCAAAGAGTTTCAAAATAATCTCTAACTTGTTAAAGTTTACAATTTTCTTACAACTATCCATTAAGCAAGCCTTTTTTCTTTCCCAGAAGATTGTTCGAAGCTCTTAATGAATCTACGAACAATTAGAATGAAATCCATTATTTCCTCTACATCTGATGTTAACTTAATGCCAAGGAAATCAAAATCCGAATTACGATAATACTATGACAAGGTAGTCAGCCTTTTTTTCCTTTAGTTCCTTTGACAGCAGTAAAAATTTTTAACCGTCCACCGGTTCCTCCCTCAGTGATTCATGAAGTATGAGAGTAACGTCACAAACTGTGTAAAGCACAGTTACAGCAAATTAAAGCATATAATAATAATCACTTGCCAAACACTACGTTTCAGAATTTTATGATAACCTAACGGAATTGTGTATGAAAACCCTACCGCCAACCGCGCACAGTGAAATGCGGAACGCCCAGTAGTCGACAGTAGGGACAACGTTGATTACCGCTAGTCTATTACAATACGAGAAAGGTGGCATCGTTTAGTCATGAAATTCTTGATTTACGCAGGAGCTGAACGATAAATCGTGGTATGTTGTTATCAAGGAATAGTATTGGAGTACGTGTCTATCTAAAAAGGGATGTAGCAAGTAAACTGCAACTAGTTTTATTCAAATAGTGTAGTTTGCTCATTTATATCGGTAAGGATTGATAGATCTCCTCGAAGTTTGATACTGGATGACCTAAAAATACTAAGGGGTCGTCCATTAATTACTTGGGCTTAAAATGGGGTAAGAAGGGAGTCAGCAAAATGGTTCGAATGACTCTGAGCACTATGGGACTTAACTTCTGAGGTCATCAGTCCCCTAGAACTTAGAACTACTTAAACCTAACTAACCTAAGGACGTCACACACATCCATGCCTGCGGCAGGATTCGAACCTGCTACTGTAGCGTACGCGCGGTTCCAGACTGAAGCGCCTAGAACCGCACGGCCACTGCACCTTCAGGAAATAGTTCCAGGAATTCCTTCAGCAAGCTAGCTACATTGGCTTTTGGATGGAATGCAGACACTGACAACACATTGTCCTGAATCTTAAAACCAAACAAATCAAATGAACAAAGACTAAATATCTTCTCACAATCACGTGATTGTAGCACCGTAAAAGTCAATGCTTTGTACGCAAGTGATACATGGAAGGCAAAGTTTATTTCCTGGGACGGGAATGTCTTGTCCACTACAAGCGTCAGGTGCGTGCTAGTTTTAGACAGGCATGGAGAGCGCAACGTTTCATATTTGGGACGATTCAGCAAAGTAACAGAGGCAAATGTGTCCAACTGAAATTTCCCACACTTCCGACAAAGAAGCATATGAACAAAACGTTTTCTGGACTGGTGGAGAACTGGGGAAACTGCTCGCTTTCTAATTTTGCTAATGCTTGTTGCAGGTTTTGAATATACAGCATTAATGACATGGGACTTGTGCCTAGATTTTTGTGGGTGGGTCGGATTATTTTGTTTGTTCCTCGGCAAACAAAGATTGTACATGCCTTTTCTTGCCACAGGCATAGCACTGTGCTTGTCGGGAGGGTCTGTCTTTTAATTTCTGCCATGAATAACTCTGAGGGCATGACTTAATTCTTTTCACCTATGTAGCTGCGTGTGTAGGGAGCTACTTATGCGGGAGCGGGGGGAGAATTGTTTATGTGGGGTGGGAAGTGCAAAAGTGCTACTGAATAGTCTGGTCGAAAACAAGGGTCTCAACCTGACAAACTGCTGGCTGCTCAAATTTATCGGTCAACAAGGTACTGATCTAGTATTTGCACTACTAGTTGAAATGATGGGTTGGACTGTTTCGAAATCTGTTCTCTGAGTTTGACGTCAGCTGCGTTGTACACAATCGCTTCAAGTAACATAACATCTGAATATAAAGAGCCACAAGCTCATCTGAATTTACATTTTCTCGTCATACCCTGTAAGTCCGTTAGCCAATTGTAACAAGTTTGTTTTGACCGTTTCTTGCAGTAAAACAGTTGATACCTAACTGTTACCACATTCACTTGTTGGTCATAATAGTTAGCGAATCTACAACTTGATCATACGAAAGTTCATTCGGAGTGGCGTTAGGGAACAGTTTTTGGAAGAGTCTGAACACCGCACTGCCTGTCGTGGACAATAGATAGGGACGTTTCACGTTACCTGGTACGCTGTGAGCAGTTATGTGGACTTCAAACTGTTGAAACCACTCATCATTCCTCTTCTTGTTCATGAGGCTGGCGAAAAGGCTATATAGCACTTGGAGCTGCTATAAGTCTTGCTTGCGCTGCATTAGTAGTTTGATTCGCCAGGAACTGCTGTACCGTGTTTAGCAGCAAGGATATTTGTTGGCTCTCAAACTCAAACATCAGCATTAGCTGTGTTGCAGCAAACGCTGGCAGCTATGGCGCCTGAGTGGGGGGGTGGGATAGGTGGAGTGGGCATTTTGGAAGAGACAAATGCAAGAAACAGACAAGGTAAGCAAGAAAAATAAGTACAAAATCAAAGAAAAGTTCTGCAACGCCCACCTGATAACACTGATTAGCATAATCACGATAAGAGACTATTAAATCAAGTAACAAACCCCTGCAAAGGAAAGACAAGAGATAATTGAGGAGCCAGCAAAACACAAAAAAAATTCCGTAGCCACTAGGCGCAGGGTTTTTCTTTGAATCCCCATCGTCAATTTTTGTATCCTGCCCACTCGTCTAATATAGGGTGCCTAGGAAGTTGTATCCTCGGAACGCTAGACAACAGCTCAAGCAAATCGTATTATTGGAGTTTATTACAGTAAGTTAAACTGACAATACTTAAATCTGGGTAGTCACAAAGATGTGTCTGTAGCAAATAGCGAAATGCTAATAATCAGTGGTCTTCGCTATATACAATTTCAATGCAATTAGGAGCTGAAGAGTTTCATGGACCACGACCTTACATCCCGGAAGGTTTACCAGAAGATATGTCATCCGGTCGTGAAAGCCTTCATACTATGATCAAAACAAAACAGGTCATAAATCTCCGCTGTAGCGTTTGTATGAGGGTGGTCTTCCACCCTGGCCGCGGCTAGGCGGTTGACGCTTATATTCTCTTTGTATAGAGGCCGCTCTTGTCTTGGCGCCGTCCTAGTCAGCGTACTATCGGCTGACGTGCGGTGCTTAATGTTACTCTGGAACAGATGGTGTGGGATTTAATTTCATATCAGTGCCCCTCTGGTCGTCGACTGCAGCACTGTACGTACGTCGATGGTATTCTAGCCCCGTTTTGTAGCCCTTCATGGCAAGCCGTCATGAGCTTATGTTTCAGCAAGACAAAACCGACCCGCACACGCCCAGAGTTGCTAGTGCTTGTTTTCGTGCTTGCCAAACCCTACCTCGGTCAGCAACGTCGCCGGATCCCTCCACCGTCCAGAATGTTTGAGCCTTACATGTAGGGACCCCCAACTACCGGGCTAGTTTGATTACGTAACGCACCAATTGGACAGACTCTGATCAGACGTCGCTCTGGAGGATATTCGACAACTCTATCATTCATTACGAACACCAACACCTACTTGCAGAAGGGCCAGAGTTGGAACAACGTTTTATTGGGTTGCTCAATTTGTGAAGCTCTTTCGGTTGACCCATTGGCGTGATTTCTTCGTTGTGCGGTTCTATTTTTTCATAGAATGTGTTATTGGTGACGTTAGGTACGAACTTCGAGATCTTCAAGATTCAGAACATATCCAGACCTGATCGAAACTAACTGTAATTTCCGCGCTGGTTGACGTAGTTTCAATAAATCCCCGACGAGTCAGTGCTGCCCAATTCTAGGCCTCAGAATCCAAAAAAATGGTCAAATGTGTGTGAAATCTTGTGGGACTTAACTGCTAAGGTCATCAGTCCCTAAACTTACACATTACTTAAACTAAATTATCCTAAGGACAAACACACACACCCATGCTCGAGGGAGGACTCGAACCTGCACCGGGACCAGCCGCACAGTCCATGACTGCAGCGCCTGAGCCCGCTCGGCTACTTCCGCGCCGCACCTCAGAATCCGTAAAATAGAAAGAAATCTTCTGCATCTATATATTAACTCGTATAAAAATAATTTTATGTAAATATATTTGTACATGCCGTAACTCCATTTTCAACCAAACGTGGTACACATCTCACTATCTGAAAAGAAACACTTTGGTGTTAAGAATTACTTGCCCTGTCTTCCAAATGAGTGAATGTGAAGATGAATGGTTGATGATTCCTGAGGTATTTCATTCAAATTTTATGGATACTTCATTTAGTAATTGTATGATAAATGAATACAGCTACTGTGGGGGTTCCATAGGAGCGATAGGTAGTGGTAGGAGTGAAAACTCCTGCCATAAAAATATTCTATAGTGACCTATATTAATATTGATATTGATGTTCCAACTCTGGATGCGGGGAAAGAATTATGAGAGAGAAAGGGGTTATAAAGACAGTTACATATCAGCATATGTAATGGCTGAAGCAGTTTCTATCAAACTTGGCACACCTGTCACTGTGACTGTAAGGCAAGCCGAGAAACCTTATGGGTGTGGGTAGGAGTGAAAAGACGTTACATAAATCACAACTCAGCAACGGCTTGAGAAATATCAACCAAATACGCTTTATAAGTGACTCACTATTTTTATAAAAATACTTTCGGGGTAGGATTGGCCTCTGTTCCTGCTGGTGGGGATCGGCATGAGAGTGGTGACCTGTACAAATGTCCGAAAACAACATATCGTTATTTCCTCCCTGTATTTAGTTGACTTCCAATATTTTGAAGTTGTCATTGTGGTCCTTAGTTCGAAGACTGGTTTGGAGTAGCCTTCTACGCTAGTCTAACTTTTAATCTGTGCAACACAGTTTGTCTGCCATTGGCCTTGTCCAAACACGTCAACCAGGCCGCGAGAGTGAGCACTGCAGCGAACCAATAATTTTGGTCCATCATGGACAGGGGACATCGGCTGGTTAAGTAATTGCCAATGTCAATCAAATTCACCAACAGCCGTGTAATTTATTATTTTATTTTATTGTGAAGGCTACCAGCTTCAGCATGTTATTATGCAATCTTCTGTCCCCATATGCATGTATCCAAATCTGGATAGACATTGACGGAAATCAAATTAAGGTGTGTATAGGTTCAAGTACCTGACTAGTATCCTTTCACATAATGGAAGAAAGTGACACAGACTTCCAACAGTCAGGCAGGTAAGGGAAGCTATCAAAAACTAAACCCTATAATTAGGTCCTAAAAATGAGTTTAAAGAAAAAATTGCGACTACACAAATCCATCACAGTGGATGGGAGTAAAAGGTTGGAACTCAAAGAAAAACAAAGAAATCTATATTTAGAGGGACTACTTCAGAAGAGATATAGAACATGACTTGAACACGTAGAAAGGAGGGAATAAGGGAAAGGATGATGACACATTATTCCTATTACGGATAGAAGCCGGCCACGGAGGCCGAGCGGTTCTAGGCGCCTCAGTCAGGAACCGCGCGACTGCTACGGTCGCAGGTTCGAATCCTGCCTTGGACATGGATGTATGTGATGTCCTTAGGTTAGTTATGTTTAAGTAGTTCTAAGTTCTAGGGAACTGATGTCCTAAGATGTTAAGTCCCATAGTGCTCAGAGCCATTTGAACCATTTTTGAACGGATAGAACAGGAGAAATACAGCTAGGATGGTTAGAAAATGTCAAAAAAGTGGAAGAAAGCAAATGGCCGAAGAGAACACTATCATGACAGCATCATGGAAGGAGATGAAAAGGAAGATCACAGAAAAGAGGCTTCAGGGACATCCATGACGCGATTGAGAGAAGTCGAATATAAGAGGAAGAATGACGAGATAGAGGCGTTTGGCGTCACAGATGAGGGATGCTGGCACAGCAACAAGAAGTAGTAGCTTCGACGCCATGATCAAGCCACACGGCTGAAGATATTGATAAATTTAACGTCCTTTCAGGAGTCGCATGGTGGAGAACACCAGAGAATCAGACAGTTTGCAGCGACAGTCCTTTTCCTCAATACGTAGTAAACGAGGGAATAAGGGAAAGGATGATGTCCCATTTAGTACTTTTCGTAAACCCGAAATGAAAAGGAAGTATATCAGCCAGAGCTGAACGGAAAGGAAATACAGCTGTTCTGAAGAAAGGAAACAGATTATCATCAATACCATCGACTTCTGCTGTGCGGGAACGTGGCACCAAAATGCTGGTTCATGAATCAGAAGATCAACGTGAACGACCCTTACAATGAATGACGAAACGAGCCAGCATATCACGACGTTTTCCGTGCTTCTTACTCAGGCAGATGTTCCCTCACGAGTGAAATGCAACACCAAGCCGAAATGTGCTACAAATAGAGACGATAATGTTTACAGATATATAACTCCACTGCCTTGCATACTATTATTAACAACAATAACAATAATAATTATAATAATAAACTAACCACTCTTCATGTTTTAACAGTTCGGTGGCAGCTGTCGTAGCGCACTCCGCGCGCGCCTGAGGAAACGCTGCTGGGAAGACGGAGTGCCCTATGCTTTTAAGAGAGACTCGATACGTGAGCGGTCGCACCAGCGCCAAAGCACGGACCGACAGAGTTTATTGAGACTCGGAAAAATACGAAGCCTTTCACCCAAGTGCAGTCGTCCAGTGGCCCCCATTCACTGCGCGAACGTGACCGGAAGCTTAATCTCTGTGTTTCGTACGGAGAAAGTCATGTGTCAGCAGTCCGATCCTGCTCAGAGAGACATGATTTCCGAAAGTGAAAGTTTAGCTGCCGGAGCTCATATTTTTCTATTATTATATTTTCTTGTGTATGATGACCTCATGACAGAATATACAAAAAAACTAAAATAATTGTATAATCGGTAGATGTAAGATAGGAAGCGTATTACAAGAGAAACACAGTCTAGCACATTATCAAATTTCTACCAAGGTATTTCAATAAGAGGAATTATTTTTTGGAGCTTATGAGATTCAGTGGTGAAATGGACAATCACTAAAAGTTTATAGAAAACAGGATGAGAAAAAGGCAATTTCAACATCGTTAAAATGGGAACGCATCATACGGAAAGTAATATTTTTGTCAGGAAAGTTGTTCTCGTAAACACCACTCATCACTCATCATAATGCAGGAATGTCGCTTACACTGACGCGCAGTAAAACACTTCAGACGTCGAACAGCATACTTATAGGAATACTTATGTGTAAAATATGTTCACTACGTCGTACAGAAAGACTTCTCTTGCTTCCAAAAAATGGATTTGGTTTCGTGTTAAATGAGGTAAACTTCACTAGACTTAGAATTTGCTACTGTTTTAAAATGTCACAAAATTATGTATTCTTCCGTTTTAAGTTATCTACAATAACTTTTCGAATTGTTTCCCCGTCAGAGTTAGAATGCTATGAGACTCTATAACAATCCTGAATGTAAGGGAAAAGTAAGCTGGACACAAAAAATTTGCACTCATATCTAATGATTTCTAAACATAAATGGTGGTTTTAATGTAAATAGCAAATGTGTCGTTTCTGGTACAATGCGTAAAATCCTTGCATTTTATAATATGGACTATAGGAAATCCACCTCTTTCTCAATACACAGGTAATATTTTAAGTAGCACGTAATCTTAAAAAATTCTTCTCCTCCTTAAACAGTCTCGACAGAATCGTGCTGCTATTTTCACTGTGAACGTCTCCAACATACCTAATTTCCTAGATCATCAAAAATATGGACCCTTCATTTAAAGTTGTTAATTTTGTATAATATTTCATTTCAATTCTGGATTTCCCTTCGCCTTCAGATCTTTACCATGCAAGGCCTACTCGATAGCCTAAAACATAACTCCGCTGTAAAATGGCGGCGGCACCTCATGTGTTTAGAAAATGACAGGAAAAGTAAGCTACCGGTGAGGTGTAAAACATTAGCTGTATCGCTGCTCGATTTTCACAGAATAATATGACATTTACTTTTAAAACAATGGATATTTATTGTTGGCGAAGTTAAATTTATGACAGACGGATCTCTGGGGCATGGAAGCCATCATTATTTAAATATTTGCTGGCTGGAATGAACGGAAAATATTGCTTTTAAATGCTCTGTGGACGGATAAAGCATATTGAATGTGTAATGGGGGTGTAAACACATACGTTGTCCTGTACTGTGCTACTACGTATGACGTCAGTGATTGGCTAAAAATGTATCTTATTGAGCAGACGTTCTCTTCGTTGACTGGAGGAACCCATGTGCTTCAGCGTTTGTCTTTGAAACGTACCGTCAATCCTTATTAACTTATTCACATATTATATTACTATATTACTGAAGTTTGAGAAAACTGTATTACCGCAGCACTCTCCGTGTGGGTGGAAGACAGGTTGCCCTTCTGTGAAGATGAGAGCTATACAGGAGGTAGCGTAGTTGTCGGCAGGTCCAAAGCTGCCGGAAAGGTCTCAGCAGAGCAGCCAGTCGAAGTCTGCCTTACAACAACCCTACTTGCCTATTTTTCCATTCCTTAGCTATCCCGTATTTTTCTATTTGTTCCATAGGGAAAGGGGAGCTCCGGAGGGGTAGTGAAACCTATCTTCCTAGGGAAGAAAATTCTGGTGACAAGTCCTGCTAGTTCAGAGACAGAAGAATGGCAGCCACAGTATTGGGCTAAGCGTGCTCAGCACCCATACCCCGTCCAGCAAAAATTTACCATCGCCAGAATGAAATGAAACTATATAGTTCCGGAGACCTTCCCAAGTCTCAAACCTCTATGATGCATATTTGCAGAATGAAGCGACGAACGAAAATTTATACCTATCCCGGCCTTTGTACATATTTTCATTCGTCGCATCAGTCTGCATGCATGCGTCACCAAAAGCCTTACAAGTGTGTCTCAGAGTAGGATACAATCCTATCAGACGGAAACAGCTGCAAGCACTGGCTTTCGAGACGGGACATGGAATTCTGGAAGTCTTATAAACTTTGAGCAACAACAATTGTAGCGACCGAATTGGGGAAATATAAAATTTATGTCACTGTTTTACAAGAAATATTGTCTGGGGAGGGTATTTTACGGGAGAATAAATCAGTAATCTTTTATGGATGCCGCGAAGAGAATGGAAGGCATGAACATGGAATAGGACTTGTAGTGAGTGACCATTTGGTACATAAAGTGAAGGACTTCAGTGCAGTCATCTAGAGCATAACCTGTCTCACCACAAGGCTTAAGAATGGAGATGTAGCACTTGTTAATGCATATGTACCAACAAATGTAAGCGACGAGGAAAGAGGAAAGGACTGGTAACCGAAATATTAGTATCATTTTAGGAGATTTCGACACCAGAGGAGGACAGGAAGAAATGTACAGGACAACAATCGGAAAAGACAGTATACGCGAGGAAACAAATGACGACTGCGTCACATCAGTGTTGCGATAAGTCAGTACCTTGTGGTGAGTTCAGAGACCTTACCTCACAAACGGATACACTAAGGGTCTTGGACTTCCCCTGATGGCAATACAATGAGTCAGATAGATCATATACGTATAGATAAGAGGTACAAGAAATATGTGACAGATACTAGAACTTACTGAGGAGCTGACGAGGACACGGACGATTACCTTGTAATAGAAAAACAGCTACAGCAGGGCTACAAATGATAGAAGCAACCATAGCTACGAGACAGTTTGGTACTGAGAAGATTAAAGATATAGAGGTGTGTCACCAATACAAAATTCACCAGATTAATATCAGAGTGTATAAGATATTTGAGGTCATGACATCAAACTACAGTGACTAAAGAAGTGTTAGTGATAAATTGGAAGATACAGACCGCTGTAACCGAAGCAGAAAAGTAAACTATATGTGAAAAGAAGCCAGCAACCAAGAAGGAATGATTTAATGATATTCGTGAACAAGTTGCGAAGACCAGGAAGAAACCAAGGGAACACACACATACTGCATGCAACTTCTGCACAGAAACAGGATCCAGTCAAGAACACAGAGAGAGAAACAAACAGTATTCTGAGGACGCAGAACAGAAAATTCATGACAATATGACTAATGAAATAGGAAGGGCAAAACCGAGATCTGACAGTAGAAAAAAGTTTCAGATGGCATAACATATGAAATACGGTGAAAGAAACGACGCTGACAAGGATGGTAATATGCTGACATGTAACAAAAGGATTCTGGAATGATGGAAGGATAATTTGGGGAGTTGATGAATGCTGAAGATGCTGCTGTTTATTTCCAGAAGGAATATTTGTAGAGGATGTAAGGAAGAAGAAATTTAATTGACTCAGCAGGAAGCAGTTAGAACGATTAAGAAATTGAAGAATAACAAGGCTCCAGGACAAGAAAGTATAACAGCACAGGTGGTAAAAGCAGAAGGTGAAACATTTCAGAAATAGATATAACATCTCATACTTGAAGTATGGAGAAAACAGGAAATCTCAAAAGAGTGGAGGTTAGCCACCACTGTCCCAAGGCGAACCAATTTAACAATAATTCTAGCTACTGTAAGTGTGTATCTCTTCCAAGTGTACCATACAAATCACTGTCATTAGCAACTGTTGATAAACTGAAGGCTTTTGCTGAAGAAATTGTTTGAGAATACCAGACGCGTTCTCGGCCTGTTGGATCGACACTGGATCAAATTTCATTATTAGACGTATCTGGGAGAAGTGCTGGAAATTCAGCCATCACTTTCTGGTAATGTTTTTAAATTTCTCGCCAGCCGAAGTGGCCGTTCGGTTCTAGGCGCTGCAGTCTGGAACCGCGAGACCGCTACGGTAGTAGGTTCGAATCCTGCCTCGGGAATGGATGTGTGTGATGTCCTTAGGTTAGTTAGGTTTAATTAGTTCTAAGTTCTAGGGGACTAATGACCTCAGAAGTTGAGTCCCATAGTGCTCAGAGCCATTTAAATTTCTCAAAAGCTTATGTTAGTGCACACTCATTATGTATTGCGTCCTGAGAGAGCTTGGCGTACTAAGGAAGATAATAACTTTGTGAAGGTGTGTAAAACAGAGAAATGGACCTTGTGAAATACCAGTGGGATTGTCGAAGTAATTCAGTATCCGTACATGTGTAATAGAAAGTGATGGCACTCCACCAATACTCCTAAATTTGGTCCTGGAAAGAGGAAATCGAAAAATGAAAAGAAAGAACAATGGAGTGAACCTAAATGCAAGAAGACCGTTATTGGAATATGCAGACGATACTGCAGCCTTAGTGGAGGTAGAGGAAGAGATGACAGTAACTTTAGGGGAAGATTGCCAGTAAGACTGAACTGTGGTGAAAACTGAAACGATAGAAGTATCCAAAGAAGCCCTAATAACGCCCTTTTACAAAATGTCTTAAATGTCTTGGAACCTCTTTTAACAATGAATCAAAATTGCACAAGATAGTCCATCTGTGAAGAAATATTGGCGACCGATGATCTTCAGCGTCCTTCACCGTCAATATTTAAGTATGTATTAATGATTAATTATGATTAAAATACGAATAAAACGATTTCGTCTTTCGACTTTTTTCAGAATTGCAGTTATTTAAACGTGAGCCACCAAATAGTACACCGAGGTAATTTCTACACTCCTGGAAATTGAAATAAGAACACCGTGAATTCATTGTCCCAGGAAGGGGAAACTTTATTGACACATTCCTGGGGTCAGATACATCACATGATCACACTGACAGAACCACAGGCACATAGACACAGGCAACAGAGCATGCACAATGTCGGCACTAGTACAGTGTATATCCACCTTTCGCAGCAATGCAGGCTGCTATTCTCCCATGGATACGATCGTAGAGATGCTGGATGTAGTCCTGTGGAACGGCTTGCCATGCCATTTCCACCTGGCGCCTCAGTTGGACCCGCGTTCGTGCTGGACGTGCAGACCGCGTGAGATGACGCTTCATCCAGTCCCAAACTTGCTCAATGGGGGACAGATCCGGAGATCTTGCTGGCCAGGGTAGTTGACTTACACCTTCTAGAGCACGTTGGGTGGCACGGGATACATGCGGACGTGCATTGTCCTGTTGGAACAGCAAGTTCCCTTGCCGGTCTAGGAATGGTAGAACGATGGGTTCGATGACGGTTTGGATGTACCGTACACTATTCAGTGTCCCCTCGACGATCACCAGTGGTGTACGGCCAGTGTAGGAGATCGCTCCCCACACCATGATGCCGGGTGTTGGCCCTGTGTGCCTCGGTCGTATGCAGTCCTGATTGTGGCGCTCACCTGCACGGCGCCAAACACGCATACGACCATCATTGGCACCAAGGCAGAAGCGACTCTCATCGCTGAAGACGACACGTCTCCATTCGTCCCTCCATTCACGCCTGTCGCGACACCACTGGAAGCGGGCTGCACGATGTTGGGGCGTGAGTGGAAGACGGCCTAACGGTGTGCGGGACCGTAGCCCAGCTTCATGGAGACGGTTGCGAATGGTCCTCGCCGATACCCCAGGAGCATCTGTGTCCCTAATTTGCTGGGAAGTGGCGGTGCGGTCCCCTACGGCACTGCGTAGGATCCTACGGTTTTGGCGTGCATCCGTGCGTCGCTGCGGTCCGGTCCCAGGTCGACGGGCACGTGCACCTTCCGCCGACCACTGGCGACAACATCGATGTACTGTGGAGACCACACGCCCCACGTGTTGAGCAATTCGGCGGTACGTCCACCCGGCCTCCCGCATGCCCACTATACGCCCTCGCTCAAAGTCCGTCAACTGCACATACGGTTCACGTCCACGCTGTCGCGGCATGCTACCAGTGTTAAAGACTGCGATGGAGCTCCGTATGCCACGGCAAACTGGCTGACACTGACGGCGGCGGTGCACAAATGCTGCGCAGCTAGCGCCATTCGACGGCCAACACCGCGGTTCCTGGTGTGTCCGCTGTGCCGTGCGTGTGATCATTGCTTGTACAGCCCTCTCGCAGTGTCCGGAGCAAGTATGGTGGGTCTGACACACCGGTGTCAATGTGTTCTTTTTTCCATTTCCAGGAGTGTATTACGTAAGAGACAAGTTTCATGTACTCCGACAAACGAGGATATAATGGAATCTTCGGGAAAGTTGAGGTCAATGAAATTAACCGCTATGACTGCTTTCATATATAGTTGGACGTAGGTTACATATACTCCCACGTCCAGAACGTGCAATATCCACACCTAAGGGACATTCTGTCTTGCAACCAAACGATACACGTACAGGAAAAGTGAAAATCCATTTGCACGAAATGTAGTGATCCTTCAAAGACAGTGATTTCCCTAAATCGTTTCGAGCTAATACCGGGATGGTTCATTTGAAAGGGCACGGCCGACTTCCTTCCCCGTCCTTCGCTAATCCGATGAGACCGGTTACCTCGCTGTTTGGTCTCCTCCCCAAAAAACAACCCATCAACAAACCTTCAAAGACAGCATGGTAAGGACAGAATCTTCTACCAACGGTTTCATTTGGGAGCGGTATGAAGGGGCACGAGGTCATCACACAGCTCTCTCGAACGTTAAAAGAACTTCATCTGCAAATCGGGGGTGATTCAGATGATATTAGTTTACGTGTATTGGTTTCACATCCAGATTGATCGATTTCCAGATCTTTTACGAGACTAAGAAAATGGTCTTTCTGAAATGAAAGTACTCAGCTTAATTTATTTTTCAGTTCCGAAATATTAAATCTTTCCTTGTGACCGAGTGGTATCGTAACAATTTCATGTCCTGGACCTATAAAATAAAAACAAATTACCTGAGTGGAAGATGTAGCATTGTTGTACATGTTTCTCAGGAAACTGATGTAGGTGGATTCTGTTCCTTGGTTCTGAAGCACTGTCCACGGAGATTTTATTGTGCCTGGTCAATGGCTATCTAAGTTTGGTATCCCCATACAAATTGGTGGCTAATACTCTCTGTATCACTTCTAAAGCCAACTTTCTACTCTCCTGGGTTGAAGTTCATACGTTTTTCCCTTGATGATTAACAAGGATGACGTTTGAAGCTGAAGAAATCAATTAAAATTTGTGCTACAGCCACAGGATTTGAAACAGTGTGTTCATTGTCTCCGTGCTTATTATGCAGGTGTACTAGCCGTTACGTCACCCCAGCAGTATAGGTAACACAACTGCACTGTAAACCCTAGTCCAATGCCCTCTCCAACAATAACTTCAATTCACTTAGCTTATATTCCTTTTCTTAAATGAACACTATTTCCTAGAATCTCTAGTATTGGAATAGCGTCCCAGCTTTGGACGTAATGGGGAAATTGTTCTTGTACCTCAAGCGTAGGTGATCTTTAGATCTGATAATTTTAAGTTTTCCTTGAGACATAAGAGACTCAAATTTATCTACAATAATGTTAGAAGGTGAAGAAATGAATTAAAATTTCTTCAGCTTCTATCATTATCGCCGATGATTTTGAAACTCATATGTCTCATGGAAAATTTAATTATGTCAGATATATAGATCGCCTACACCTGAGGTACAGGAAGGACTTCCCCATTACGTCCAAAGTTGCAGTCCTATTCAAATACCGGACAGCATCGGCAATAGCGACAATTTAAGGAGAGGAAAATAAAAAGAAATTTAATTCATTTTTTCAGCTTCTAATATTATCGTCGATAAATCCGAGGCTCAGATGTCTCAAGGAAAATTTATTGTGTTAAATTAATAATGAGTTTAGTAAAATTCAGCATATTACTGAAAAGTGTCACGAATGGGTGAACATTCGCTCACCTTTTCCCTGCTTCCCTTCGGATTGAAAGCCACTTAAATGGAAACGTATCCTGTGTTAACTCTCGAGATGTTACAGGAAGCAGTTGTCGTCCCGTGGTCTTAGCACTACCTGCTGGCTGAGAAGGATGGAAGGAAACCTAGGTTTCAAATCTCGTCAACGACAGATGGAGCACTAACTTTGGATTGAGCAGAATGGGGAAAGAAATTAGCAATACCTTCCCTAAGGGAGCATCGTGGAAGTACCTTAAGTGATTCAGAGAAACTTCTAGTCGCTGGATGGCCTTTTGGGGATTTGAAGCCCCATCTTCCCGACTGTGAGTTCACTGTCTTACCACTGGCTTCTCACTCGATACTGGCAGGTGCAGTCTTCCGTTCATTGAAATGATAGGATTTTTAAAGGGAAAGAAGGCTTTCACAGGGGGTCACTCATACTAGTGAGATTAGATTAGAAATATGACGCAGGCTTCCTCGAAAATCGGTTCAATGAATTTGCTCAAGAAGATTTAACGAGAAGGACATCACTTTTGATCCAGAGATTGCACATCTCTTTCCTTACCTCGCAACCATTGGAGTGAGTCTTTGGATTCGATCGGCGTGCTGTCGTCAGCACACTATAAGTGAAATTGTAAAAGCGTTTCGTATATGGTTCTATTTACACGTGCGCAGCACTTCACTTTAACGCTTCCAACAAATCAAGATGTTACACGTCATGAAATATATAGTAATAGTAGTGATATATGTAGAATATATTTGAATTTATTGTTATTCAAAATTCCCGGCTGGGTCAGGGATTTTCTCTGCCTCGTGGTGACTGGGTGTTGTGTGATGTCCTTAGGTTAGTTAGATTTAAGTAGTTCTAAGTTCTAGGGGACTGATGACCATAGATGTTAAGTCCCATAGTGCTGAGAGCCATTTGAACCAATTTTTTTTATTCAAAATCAAAGAAAAAAATGGTTCAAATGGCTCTGAGCACTATGGGACTTAACATCTATGGTCATCAGTCCCCTAGAACTACCTAAACCTAGCTAACCTAAGGACAGCACACAACACCCAGCCATCACGAGGCAGAGAAAATCCCTGACCCCGCCGGGAATCGAACCCGGGAACCCGGACGTGGGAAGCGAGAACGCTACCGCACGACCACGAGATGCGGGCAAAATCAAAGAAAGCAACGAGAATGGAGATCTACGTAAGAAACCTCCTGTACCGATTCGCAGTATTGAACGGAAGAGCGAAGTACAACTCTTATACTGAGCTGTACCCACAGCGATGAAACCACGTTACAGTAAATTTTCCTCTGTAGAGGGTTGTTCCATTACTCAGTCTTTTGTGTTATGTCTTTTGTTCTGTATATATTACAGGCTTTTTCACGGTTGTGAAAGTATTTTCACAGAAACAAAGGCAACCGAGATAACAAACAGAGTAAATCATTATTACGTGACGCAGACCACAGGTCCCCTACACTAAAATAATTGTAAGATACGTAATTACTCTGCCATTCAGATTTAAGTGTTGGAAGCAAATTCATGGAACCACTGTCAGCTTTCATCCAGACCGCGCCACTCTCCAACAACACGTAGCTAAAATGAGCACACGAATGTTTCTGCGTGAGCTGAATGTTATATTATTTTACTACAATTGTCATATCTACCTTCATAGGTAGGAGTCAACAAAATATTTTCGTAAGAGAAAGCTGTTGACTAAACTTCGCAGGAACATCTCTCCACAACGCAAAACACCTTTGGTTTAAAGGATGTCATTCCATCTAGTTTATCATGTCCGTGACACTCTCTCCTATTTCGCGATAGTACTGAACAAGTTGCTCATGTTTGTACTTTCTCGGTAACTCCGTCAGTGCTGTCTGGTAAAGATCCCATACCTTGTAGAAATACTAAAAACACAACGAACTAGCTAGTGTAGCAAGTCTCCTTACTAGAATTTTACTTCTTCTAAATATTCTGCAAATACAATACAGTCTTTACTTCGGTTTCCCCGAAAAATTTTCTGTGTGAAGAGTCCAATTTTATTTCTTTTACAATTTTAATACCTAGGTATTTACTTGACCCTACAATCTCTAAAATTGTTTAACTTATCGTGGTGAAAATTTAACAAAATTTTTGGTTCTCATATGGTGGACTTCACAATTTTTGCACGCGCACGTGTTTCGTCTGATTATGTAATTGTTTCTGACATTACGGTGGCTTCAATAGACGGTAAACGACAGCGTCATCTGCAAAAAATCTTAGAGCGCTGCTCAGATTGTTCCCTAAGTGGTGGTGGGACTATAAGCTCGGATATTTCACTTGATAATTGAGGAAAGCGTACTGAATTACATCAGTATTTACTGTATCTGAAGACTGTTAATTACAGCTATAGCGAGTAGTATGGTTTTAGGTTGGCTAGTAACTGCAAGTACGTGTGAAACATGCAAATCATTAACGTTCATTTTCTCCTGGGTAAAAGGTCAGATACTGAAGTCTGGACGCTTGGACGCTAAGCGGGATGTCTATACTGATACGGGTTGTTTACTTCGAAGCGCAGTTATGACAGCGCAGCAAATTTCGTGTTACAAATTACGTGACTTTTTAGCGGGTAGACTGTTAGACACAGAGAAAAACCAAGCAACGCACCGTTGTTGGTACATTTTAAGATACCAGTTATCAGTATAACCAAATATATTAAGAATAGCAAAGAGCTTATAACATTGCCTTGGGGAAACCTCAAATATCACTTTTGTTTCAGTAAATAATTTCCTGTTAATTACTGTGAACTGTGACACATGTGACCCGAAATCACTAATCCAGTCACACAACTGAGACGGTACTCCAGTGATAGCGTGTAAATCTGTCGGTGGATTTACGCGTTACTCTGTAAGAGAGTGAATGATAACCTATTGCTCATGTTACAGTTTTGGCCCTCTTGGAAAGACTGAAAAAAAAGTTCAAATGTGTGTGAAATCTTATGGGACTTAACTGGTAAGGTCATCAGTCCCTTAGCTTACACACTACTTAACCTAAATTATCCTAAGGACAAACACACACACCCATGCCCGAGGGAGGACTCGAACCTCCGCCGGGACCAGCCGCACAGTCCGTGACTGCAGCGCCTTAGACAGCTCGGCTAATCCCGCGTGGCGAAAGGTTGGATATATTTATAAATGAGCTCACTTAATGAACTGAATATTCATGATATAGTATTTGGACATCACTAGGATAGTAGTATTGTTTGCAATTTCTCCTGCCTGCTTGTTAACACGGCATTATAATTCATTTCTAAGTGTGCTCCGCTGTATTAGAAACCTCGACGAAGGGTAACTCTGTCTAGTTATTACTGGTCCTCATAAATTGTTTGGAGCTTCGAAGAAGTCGTGTAGGTTTTTTGTTTAAAGGATCAGCGTTGGCGGTGATAGGCCTGACGTCGATGTATCGAGATTTGAAAATGGAACGACAGGAGGTGACGGATGTACAATTTTGCAGCCTGTCCGTACGCCTACAGTAAACCTCGTGGGCGGGACGTTTCGTAATTACGGCCGGCGTTATTGGTGGCGACTGTTATTTGCATAATGAGACACGAAGAGACGCAGTGTTTCTTCGGCGGCCCCAGCTTGCAGGCTGGAAGTTCGGCACCAATAATGAAGACGTTAACCCAGTTCGGAGATGGTGATCGAGATAGCCCTGACGGCAAACAAAGACGCAGGAACACGCCGAAAGTCGGCACTTGAATTACAAAGGCCCGGCGTATAAATTTCTCAAACGCGTAGTTAATATTCGGTTGTCTGATACAATCTCTGTTTCTCAGTCGTATGCATATTGCATCGGGGGTCATCAGCACACAATCTATATGCAAATTGAGTTAAAACGTATAGGTAAAATTGCAGCATATTTTATAAATGCTAGTGGTGCGTTGTTTCCATAATTCTGTTGAAGCGGTGAGGCAGAATGTGATGCAGAGGGGACGAATCCATTACGACAGTCGCAGGAGGCAAAGTAGCGGAGACAGAAGCACAGCAAAGCGTGAACGAATTTCGCCATAATTTCGACTCTCAAAACACGCGGAGGTTTCTATATACCACGCTAGCGTCGGCTTTTACTAATATGTAACTGCGTCCTCATGGTGTTGTACATCCACAGAAACAATATATATGCGGAACTAAAATGCTTAACAGTAATGTACACTGTTGTGGAAAACTTACTGAATAAAGTACGAGTAACTTCGCATGATGTACCACTTTCAGGCAGCACAGCTCTACTAAACTTTAACCATACATACAAATAATTGCTAGTTACAAGGGAACCTCCCCATCGCACCCCCGTCAGATATAGTTACAAGTTGGCACAGTGGATAGGCCTTGAAAAACTGAACACAGATCAATCGAGAAAACAGGAAGAAGTTGTGTGGAACCATGAAAAAATAAGCAAAATATACAAACTGAGTAGTTCATGCGCAAGATAGGCAATAACAAAGAGGGTGTGAGCTTAGGAGCGCTCTGGTCCCATGGTTAGCGAGAGCAGGTCATTGGTTCAAGTCTTCCCTCAGGTGAAACGTTTAATTTTTTATTTTCAGTTTATGTGGCAAACTCTTATGTTTTCAGCACTTTTTTGGGAGTGATTATCACATCCACAAGAAAACCTAAATCGGGTAAGGTGGAAGAATCTTTTTTCCCCATTCGCCAAGTGTACAAGTTAGGTGGGTCGACAACATACTCCTGTCATGTGACGCACATGCCGTCACCAGTGTCGTATAGAATATATCAGACGTGTTTTCCTGTGGAGGAATCGGTTGACCTATGTCCTTGCGATCAAATGTTTTCGGTTCCCAGTGGAGAGGCACGTCCTTTCGTCGCACGGTTTTGAGGTGCGGTCGCAAAATACAGACACTAAACTTATTACAGTCAACAGAGATGTCAATGAACGAATGGACAGATCATAACTTTGCGAAAATAAAGAAAGTAAACTTTTCACCCGAGGGAAGACTTGAACCAAGGACCTCTCATTCCGCAGCTGCTCACGCCAACCCCGGGTCAACGGCGCTCCTGAGCTCCCTATCCTTGATGTTGGCTATCTTGGGCAGGACTACTCATTTTGTATATTTTGCTTATTTTTTCGTAGTTTCACACAACTTCTTCCTGTTTTCTCGATTGATCTGTGTTCAGTTTTTCAAGGCCTATCCACTGTGCCAACTTATAACTAAATCTGAGGGGGGTGCGATGGGGAGGTTCCCTTGTTACTTGTACAGATGGTAACTGAGCAGGTAGAGTCCGTTCGCCGAATATCCTCTCATTTCAAGACCTTCGGCACCTGCACTGTTGGTTACGGCCTCGCATTGTCATCCATAAAAATTTGGTCAAGGCCGGAGGCACAACTGAGAACATGCGTATGGGGAAGAAGTTGACCGGCGAGTGTACGGGTGTACCGTGTTCAAAGATTTGGAGGTTAGTACGCCCACGCAACATTATGCCTCTCCATTCCATAACATCTAGAACACCGAAGCCATCATCGACCTGCAGTGCCTGTGGTTCGGAACGCTTTCCATACATGCGAAACAGGGCTGCAAAAAATGCCAAACTGCTTGGCTCTACTCGTCACCTTTCATTTTCCCGATGATTCTTTCACGTATGAAATCATCCATATGTTGTCTTCAGGCCATGTTATATTGCAGAATACCATTACAGTGCACTGTAACTGCTTGCTGATTGACGCGCCCTGTCTTGTCCCGTTCCTTCAACTGCATCCTGTTGTGTGGCCAGTCCCATTTGGCGCTATCGTCACGCGACCTGAAACCACGTGAGGTTCAGCTTCATTCGGCAACATCATCCCGCACATGATCATTTCCACCGGTCATATGAAATGTTATATTACTTTACCTAGCTCATCCTGAGCAGTGTACGTGCAAACTCGATTATTTTATTACATGAATTGGTTTAGGTGATGCCAGGGTCTCAAAATGTGCAACTGTTGAGGCTATGTAATTGGGTTTCAGCCTACGTTTCTTTCGGGCGTTTGCCGTTGTTGTAGAGGCCGTTTCTTGCAGCGCCGCGGGTATACCGTTTGGCTAGTTATCGTTGCTTTCACGTAAGTAACATTGCTGTGTTAATATTTCTTTTGCCGGCTTTCTTGATATTCACAATTGGTGTAGTTTTGTGCTCTTTGTGCGTAAGTCTTCTGATGCACTCCTTGTGAAGAGGCAATTCAAACTTTTGTTTACTTAACTGAAGCCGTTTTCCATGGTTCAAAATGGTTCAAATGGCTCTGAGCACTATGGGACTTAACTTCTGTGGTCATCAGTCCCCTAGAACATAGAACTACTTAAACCTAACTAACCTAAGGACATCACACACACCCATGCCCGAGGCAGGATTCGAACCTGCGACCGTAGCAATTCCGCGGTTCCGGACTGCGCGCCTAGAACAACTAGACCACCGCGGCCGGCCGTTTTCCATGAAAATCTACCTGTTTTCTATTTGGTAGTCTTACGCAACCGAAGATGACATTATTGAAGGACTGCTAGTTTTGCATTTGGTAATTTTACTTAACTGAAGCTGTAATTATTGAAGTCCTGACTGTTTTCTATTCAGCAATTCTAGTTCACTGAAGGCCTACCTCTTTTCTATTTGGCAGTTCTACTTAACTGATGCTGTTAATATTGAAGGTATGACTCTTCCCTTTCAATTAAATTAAGAGCTGTTTCCATAGTTTGGGTTAGATGAAATATTTGTCAATGAAGGCCTACCTGTTTTTATTGCCCTATTACTGAATTCGTATATCTTACTCTGTGTTTTAATTGACTGAAATTGTGATTGGCGAAGGCCTACCTTTTTCGGAGGGCTTATATCAATAACGTACTAACAGTAAATGAGACATAGTGGTACATGGGCCCTAAACTTTCACCTTATCGCCTTTACCCATAGTTGTAGGTCTCACCGGGAATTTTGCTAACACAGGTGTAACAAGAGAGTGCTAATACGTCGTTATCCTATTTCAAAATCAGAGTCAGGACAATAGCTGACTATCGACCAATGTAATTTTCTTCAAGATCACATGTCTTGTTTGTGATGTGAACTTAAATGGTGACGATGATGATCAAATGAATAAAAAGCTTCAACGAGTTGAATATGGATGTGTAGCAATTCTGCGTATATTGAAAGGTAATGTGAGAGAAGAGACTGAAATTTCGTAACACTATCACTGTATTGACACTGGTGTAAGTATGCGGGGCGGGAAGGGGGTGGTTAGTAAGGTAAGTTATCGAAACCAAATATCACTGTATCGTCTCAATCGTAGCTCCTCAGATCAGTGGAAAGACAGTCGCTAGAAAACAAAAAACGCATTGGAGAGATAAAGCAGTAATTATTTACATTCAGGTTAAATGACAGAAATTTCGAAAGCAAGACAAATTATGATAATCACAATTTTACAACAGGTAGCAATAAAATTACGAACATGATAACCTACCGGAAGAAAAACAGAGTTCAGAACAGACTCACAACCTAATCTTTGGTAAGCAAGTAGCTCACATAAACAGCATTGGCATCGCTGCTACATGCAAGAAAATTGGAAAGAAACGCGAGACAATCACTGGCTTTGTGCTAATGCTTCTCTAAGCCACCTCTCATCGCTATAAAACATTTTGAAATTACTGAATGCATCAACAAATACTGAAAGTATCGAAAAAATATCGTAAGTAAAGGGAAAAGTCGGAAGTACCGAAGGATCTACCAACTCGCTCTGGATCTAAGCGCTTATTCTACATTCGTCAGTCGCACCGTTTATCGCTATGTTTCATGGTTAATTTCGTTATGATAGTCCAGATCACATCTGTTGCAAGTGTTCACAATCGCCCTTGTCAGTAAAGGTCGTTCCATCTCAGCGTTATATAGTTCCACAATGCTGCAGCAATGCGTCACATGGAGATCATTACGTCGCTTTCTAATATGGAATGAGACTGGTAATTTTACAAGCGTCTCAGGAACCCACGTTAAGGCATAGTATGTGTACTATTTGTAAATCGTAAATGATGTGCTTGTTTTCATACGAAACATTTTCATCATCCTGAGAACAAAGCATTGCAACAAATTCTTATAGCTTCACAACAAATGCCTGGCATGTCTGCTGTGTTCGCATTAAAAATTTGAAGTATGCTAATAATATGTCCTGCATTTTATTTTAGTTCAACTTCATGTACTGACCACAGCTTTTCAGTATTAACAACAAGATACTACTTCACATCATTTGTTATTTATAACACAACATACATTATTTACAGATAATAACGTCAGTGCTCAGTACTCTGTTGCAACATCCATTCAGTATAATGAAATATCTCACCATGTTTAGTGAAGTCATTTACAGACAGGATTCGTGGGACAATGCATCGAAAAACCCGATTTTAATTCTAATCCAAATTAATGTGTACAGATGGTCTGGGAAGAAAGGCTCACACATGTATTAGGTTTAGGTGCTCTGAGGCGGACTGTGCACTGCTGACAGTCTAAACAAGTTAGTGACAAACACACCTACACTTCACTGTGCTGCGATACTAAAACTGTACAGCAACTCGTTGGATGTGCTTGTAGACAGGTAAATCGAAGCAGTGGGCTGGCAAGGCATGCTTTACTGAATACAATACCAACAGGGCTATGTGCTCCCTGGGCGCCACACTACTGAATGTCAATCACTGTAGTGAACAGTTGCCCCATGCGAAAGCTGTAGGTGACTCCACTTGTAAGCTAAGTCCTTTAGGCCGTTCTCCTCTACGAACTGCACCTATGAACTGCATCTGTGGAACTCTGTGTGATCACCGAACATGCACTGTCCGTTGTTGCCTAAAACTGTGTGCCCGACCGAGACTCGAACTCGGGACCTTTGCCTTTCGCGGGCAAGTGCTCTACCATACTGGCAGAAGTAAAGCTGTGAGACCGGGCGTGAGTCGTGCTTCGGTACTCAGTTGGTTTGCCGGCACGGTAGCTCAGCGTGTTCGGTCAGAGTGTTACGTGCCCTCTGTAATAAAAAAAAAACTGAGTCAATCGATCAACAACGAACATAAATGGATGTCTTACGACGTCCGCCCCGAGCAGATGCAACGAACACAAGCGAACAAAATGAGATTAAAAAAAAAAAAGTTGGTAGAGCACTTGCCCGCGAAAGGCAAAGGTCACGAGTTCGAGTCTCGGTCGGGCACACAGTTTTAATCTGCCAGGAAGTTTCTTATTTTATCTCTGTCTCTCTCTCTCTCTCTCTCTCTCTCTCTCTCTCTCTCTCTCTCTCTCTCTTACACACACACATACACACACACACAATGTATTTATCTCTGTCCCTCTCTCTCTATTTTGATACAAAAGTAACGTTTCCAAGAATGGTTACGTGACACAGCTAAATTCATAAAGCACTTGGAAAGTAAAATGATATTTCAATACAATCGTGGATAGAAGACGAGTCTCATTTCCAAACAGAAGGTATATTTTTCCTTTCATTAATAGGAAACATTAAATAAGTGCTGTCCCTGTAATCTAGAAGACAACCATCTTTATAAAGAAAGCATACAAAGAACATTAAACATTTACAGACGTAACTTGTCATACTTTTCACTTGTTTGCAACAGAAACAAAATTATAGTTATTGTTGATCAGCAGTAAATCACTAACGCGTTCCGGATTTAATTGGCTGTGGCGATTTGTTAGTAACATGCCGGCTTTACTAAAGCATCCTTCACTAGGTGCGCTTGTTGCTGGGATACATAAAATACGTCGTACAACTGCAGCCAGGCTTGGCAGACCTGGTTCATGTCTGCTCCACCACTTTGAGATGTCATCATCATCTCCGGGATGCATTAAAATTTAGAGATCTATTTCATCTGCTGCGGATGATGTGTTGTTCCTCCATTCCTTGAAACGATCTCTCTTTCTGGGTGGCGATGACACAGTACTTGAAGGATCTATGATAATAAACAAAAGAGACAAGTAATACAGAACTGATGTGGAAACCATCGAAACGTTCCCGTAAAAACGTGGTGTTTTACGTTTGTCAAATATTATACGGATTATAACATTACCCTTTCTCTGTAATATACTACCCACTAACTATGCAAAAATGATTATGTTAATGACTGTATGTTGTACCTGCGTAAATAGCACACATTTGTAGCACATTGCTACGAATTTCCTGCTATTCGTTTATTTCAAGCATATTAAGATAACGGAAAGACTGCCAAAGAAACCTAGCAATTTTATATCTTTAAGTGATCACTATCTTCTCGCAAACGAAAGTCAAGGCTCGATTTTTAATCCTTTGTACCTCCTGTTAAAAAATACATATCTGTTAGTACACATCAATTACGGTAGTTAAATATAAATCTATTGCGTGTGATAATGAAACAGTGCTTTCAACTACAGTAATTACTCAACTGACAGTCAGTCTCATTGACACTGCAAATTTGTTGCAGTTTGTGAAACCAAAGGAGAACTAACTGGATTGTCGGTTCTGTTTCGCCTTCTAATTCATCTGTGGCATTTTTAAATGGTCTCAGAAAATGCGCAACTCTTCCTGCAAGCTCATTATCATATCCTTGCAATCTGTAAGCGGAGTCCTTTTCCGTCAGCAAAGCAGCAACTTCGTTATACTGAGTGTTTAAGGATTCCAGCATAGTGTACAAGGTGTTCCAGCGTGTGCAGATCTCTTGTTTCAACGATGGTTTCAAAGAGGAGCAGAGGCCACTTTTTTAAATCTACCTTACAATGCATTTTGCAGTATTTATTGTTGATGCGATGTTCGGGGAATGATTTAACAAGAAGCTACCTTCATCGGAAGTATGGCTAAGTGCTGAGCAACGCAAGGAATCCTTTCGTGATTTTCCAAAGCCTTTATTACATTGGCACCCTCGTCGGAGACAAAAACAAAAGTGTGCAACATGTCTGGCGAAATGTCCCAATCAGCCATCCTCTCTTCAATTTCTTTAATAATATTTACTCTGGTCTTCTTAACTAATGTGTAGCACTCTTCTGTAGTAGCACATTTCAAAACATTCTATTCTCTTCTTCTCTGAACTGCTTATCGTCCACGTTGTACTTCCGTACAGGCCCACACTCCCCTAAAAATTGAGTTTATGTTTTCTGTTAACAAATTGCCCTTTCTTAGGAATGCTCAGCGGATGGTCTCTTCCGACGTGTGGAAGACGCTTTACCGCTTGCTACTGACAGATGACCGAACAAATGCAGACAGGTAGCTGTTTGGTCGCCCCTTGATGCATAAGAATCAGTAAGTGGACACTACAACAGAGAACACGAGAATGAGATTTACAAGAAGTGTCGCATTAAATTTGTTTCATTCAACACGAAATTCAGTGACAAATCCATATCACTGAACAGTAGAAGTCCCTGAGTCCGGTCAGTTCCATGTAGTACTGCTGCTGCAGAAGCTCTGTGTCGACGCATCACGAATAGACTGCGAGCTAGACTGGTTAGATATGAGTTGCTGCGGGTTCAAGTCGGCTGGAGTGGAGGCGGTGCTGGCTGATGAGGTCATGTCTTGCAGTCCGCGTTAGATTGGCGGTGCTATCACATGGTTTCTGTTGTCAGCTTCAGTACGTGGAATCGCTTGGTATGGTATTAATGGCGAACGATACCACAGTAACCTCGCAAATCGACTGGATGCTGAAGTATACTCTAAGACTAAGAAAGACACACCATGAAGGAATTATCTGAACGGGTCGGGGATCGATAGATGTGACACATATGTAGAGACAGACAAATTACTACAATTTCAGAAAAATGTTAAGATATATTTAGGGAAAAGAACTTCACAAATTGAGCAAGTCAGTAACTCGTTGGCCCAAAAAAATGGTTAAAATGGCTCTGAGCACTATGGGACTTAACTGCTGTGGTCATCAGTCCCCTAGAACTTAGAACTACTGAAACCTAACTAACCTAAGGACATCACACACATCCATGCCCGACGCAGGATTCGAACCTGCGACCGTAGCGGTCACGCGGTTCCAGACTGAAGCGCCTAGAACCGCACGGCCACACCGGCCGGCAGCAACAATATACCAATGGTTATTTCTACAAAACCACTCGCATTTAACGCATTAGAGCTAACCTTAAAAATATTCACAGAAACCAGTTGTAATGCGAGTCGGTAAACGTTATGTTCCGAGGAGCCCAATGTTACCAACTCACTGCCAATGATATATGAGTGGAAGGAGGCCAAAGGGTCTGCCTCCGTAGGAATCTGGACAGGCAAGCAACATATTAGTTGACACCAGCTAACTTTAAATAAGAATTTCTACGCTGTTGACAACTTGTGGCATCCGTGGCTAGCTATAAACAAAGAACCAACACAGGCCTTCATCTATGTGTACTGAATGTTTGCAGGTAGAGCTGTAACACCGACTTGGTTGTCTCTATTGGTCGGCGGCCTCGAGGTTTTTCATTAGTGGTGACGTTCAAAGCACCGACTGCGGCTCCCGTAGGAATATTCCAGGCACCGGTTCCGGGAGTATCGATGAGGTACTATACTACAAAACCACTAAGGAAAGTATTAACACTCCCGTCTGTTTGTAGCATACGTTATTAAACCTACCTCGATGAATTATTATTTCAAGTTCCCCGAGTACGTAATGTTTAATTTTTTTATTTTCTTTTTACTTTTCCATTGTGTACGTGCAATACCTCTAACTTCTATTCTATACCAATCTCATATTTACAGTATGTCTGGAAATCACCGATCTTCCATAAATGGCCATTCTAAATGTGTCTGTATGCACCCTACATGTTGCTGAAAATTTCCTCCTGCTGTACACTAGATATATCGTGTCACACAATGAACACAGAATTTTATAGACACCTGGCTGTTCATATGAGGTTCAGTGAAATGAAAATGTCCATTTTTCGTACATAATTTATTACTGGATAGAGCTATATGTAATGGCTGTTTCCGTACTTATGCCACCTTAGCACGAGATGATGAATTCCCTGGAAGAAGAAGTTCTTGAGCTGAACCAGTCCATCACTGTGTAAGGTACCCCCTAGTTGCAGATAACTGCGCATTTTACGTTATTTCCAGTTTTACTGTTTCACATACTTGAAGTGAATGTATCAGCGGTGCAGAACATACGGAGTATTTACCGAGCAGAAGGTTCCCACAAACACTACCACAGCTGGACTACCATCTGGTGCCTTGAGAGCCAGTGGGATGCGGCGCCGATGCAGAAATCGCTCGTCAAGGGCATCACAGACATCCATGCGCGAGGCAGGATTCAGACTGGAGCGTCTAGAACCGTTCGGCCACTCCGGCCGGCCGTTGGCCCACCTCTGGCCCTTATGCAAGCAGTTATTTTGCTTGGCATTGACTGATGGGTTCTTCGATGTCCTCCTGAGGGATACAGTGCCAAATTCTGTCAACTGGGGCGTTAAATTGTCAAAATTCCGAATTGGTAGGGAGGGGAAGGCCCATCCTCTAATGCTCTAAACTTTTAGTTAGGTTAAAGTTGTTCTAAGTTCTTGGGGACTGATGACCACAGATGTTAAGTCCCATAGTGCTCAGAGCCATTTGAACCATTTGAACCACGTCGTCTGACAGTTAGCGAGCACGTGGGACTGCCCGGTCGATGCATCCGGCGCATGGGCCCGCGCTAGTAGTATGCCGTGGTCTTGCCTGCTGCGGGAGCGTAACTGTGCATCACCGTTTGACTCCACAACATCAAGCCCGCACCTTTATACTCACGCCATACATAGTCTTCTGTAAATATGATAACTTATGTAACACCCACATCGCTATCTGGACGTAAATGTATTGCATTATTTGCGAGTTGTTCGCATGTCTGTAGGCTGTGCAGTGCGTTATTTTTGACGGTTTACAATTATCAAGAGTGTGTGTGGATCCTTATACATGAGTTATGTGGGAGTAGTTTGCAGGTCTGTATGCTGTGGGACATGTCAGAGCGTATAATCTGTGACAAATATACTCCAACCCTAAATAAATTTCTCCAAAATAAATAAAGTACACTCCTTCCTCTCTCCATCATCCTAATGCAGGCTAAGTCCTTTTACCAGCAACCCCTACGAAGAGGTTGCGCCCTGGATGCTTAGGTTAGTGGAGGTGAGCTTCATTTGCAACAATTTTCTTAGGTTGGTCTCGAAAGTGCAAGTGACCTTTCTCTACTGCCAAAATTCAAACTCAGAGCCGGTTCCTAGGAAGAGGTGGTGGTCGGGACCTTGAAAAGTAGTTGAAACTAGGTAGCTGAAAGTATAGTGACCTTTTCATACCTATATGGAGTCGAATCATGTGGCCAATAGGATTGCAGCATCCTAGGGGTGGGGGATGGGGGGTTGGGGGGGGGGGGTTGCTACGTCATGAATGGACACCGCGCTGAAAGTGAGAAAATGTGAAACTTCTCATCTGATCACTGAATATTGAAGTTGTAAACAGAATCATTGAATATGATTAAGATAGAAATGGAATTAAATACTTAGGTAATTAATAGGTTAGATGCGCGATGTGGGTATTACATTAGTTAGCATATTTACAGAAGACTACGTATGGCGCGAGTATAAAGGTGCGTGCTTGAGGCTGTGGAGTCAAACGGTGATGTACAGTTACGTTGCCACAGCAGGCAGGACCACGGCGCACTATTAGCGCGGGCCCGTGCGCCGGATGCAGCGACTGGGCAGTCCCACGTGCTCGCTAACTGTCAGACGACGTGGCAGCTGTCAACAGCCCCAACATGCTCGCAAACTGTTGGACGAAGTGGCGTGTTCAGATGTCATAGCAATCTTGAATAACGGTACTCGCGTGATAAGCTGACGTCACAACAGTGTCCTCTGTGTACCAAGCCACGTGGTGGATACACTGGGTGTAGCCATCTTGAATAACGGTACTTGCGTCATGGTCTGACATCACAGTGGTGCTCTCTGGTGGCTACGATGTGAACTAAGTCAGTTTGAGTCCAGACCCAGTGGCGAGCACACATCCTTCAAACTGATTAAATAATAAGTCCATATTTCCCGCCATTTTCCTAGGTGTGACGCATTATGATGTTGAAATTTGTACTTCCAGCTATTTTCTGGGTGGGAGCGGGGTTAGCTTAGTGGAGGTAGCCCAATTGACCTTCTCCCCCCCCCCCCAAAATTCAAACTTACCGCCAAAATCAGCCATCTTGATTAATGTCACTGAGGGTGTGTCTGTGACGTCACGGCTGCCATTTAGGATGCCGTCACTAGGGGTGTGTCTATGACGTCGGAAATGTTCAAAAATGTTCAAATGTGTGTGGAGTCTTGTTGGACTTAACTGCTAAGGTCATCAGTCCCTAAGCTTACACACTACTTAACCTAAAGTATCCTAAGGACAAACACACATACCCATGCCCGAGGGAGGATTCGAACCTCCACCAGGACCAGCCACACAGTCCATGACTGCAGCGCCTTAGACCGCGCGCCTGTGACGTCAGTGCCGCCATCTTGGATAACGGTACTTTGGGGTGGTACGCAGGTTGTTCCAGTACTGTTACTGTTATCCTTTTCTCAGCTGTTGAAGTAGAAACATTGTTAAACATCGATCGGAGAAGGTAAACGTGTGTCGGGCAGCATATCTGTCGAAACTCAACGTTGTGGAATATTGCTCCTAGTGCTGGTGTTGCTTCACAATAAAACGCACGTCCACATATGCAAATGTCGTAAAGCAGAACTTACGCCAATTCAGGCGGAAGACGCGTGTGCACCCGCCCCATGGTCTTGACCTCTCCCCACGCCGCGCGATTATTACGCCTTCAGTCCCTTAAAAATAGCCCTGAATGGTCGACGATTGTTGTTGGACGGGGACGTGCATCAAGCAATATCGGACAATTTCACACAGCAGGGCGTGGTCTTTCAGCAGACGGGTATCTTCTACCTGTTGCTTCGGTCGGATGTTTGCCTCAGTACTCACGGTGATTTTGTCTGACTGGCATACCGTTCCTGGACTGTACGGCCTTCGTAACAAATATTAGTGGAACAAAACACATTTGGAGTCTTATTGCATTGCGTCACACTGAACTGCTATGGACAGTCTTGGAGCCTCAGTTCCCTCACACATTTCCGATATGTGATAAAGTTTCACTCAGTAGCTCCCATCATTTTACGATCTTTCAATCCGTACTAAACTTCAGACGTACTCCGTGCAAAGTTCTAAAAGTTTTTTATGATAGCATTTGATTCTTTACACCCGTTGTTATTGCTGTGAGGTTGTTAATAACAAAAGTTGTCCATCATATAATTTAAATAAGAAGCTCAACACTACCGAATTTTCGTGTTAATAATACATTTCAAATAGCAGAACAAATTACGACATTAATATTCCCGATGGCGCAAGATTCGCTTCTTTAGATATTACAAATCTTTATACAATTATTCCAACTGCCGAAACGATCGAAATAATAAAAAATAATCTTATGAAACACAAAAGTATGACTAGTGAAGAAACAGCAGAATTCATTACATTACTTGAAAATACTTTAGCCTTGAACTATTTCATGTTTAATAGAAAGATTTATTTTCAGAAAGATGGTCTTTCCATAGGAAATTCGCTAGAAGGTTGTAAGACGTATGCGTTGCTGGCGATGGGAGAGGCATGGCAGAGTCTCTGACCAGAGAGTAGTATGTAGTTAGTTGTTGCATGTCGCTAGTCGGCAGTAGTCTTGAGTAGTCTTCAGTAATCTGCTGTGGTCGACAGTAGTCGGCGCGTGTCTGTGCGTGTCGGCAGTCTGCTCTGGTCGGGACTCTGGAGGATGAGTATTATTATAGAAGGTAAAGAAGCTGCCTTGCGCATATTTAGTAATGTATATTAACTGTCATTAATTTCCTTTTAAAAAATGACCCCCATAAATTTTTTGTAATATAAAGTAATTTTTTTAAAGAAAATCATTCATTTCGATTTAAAGAAAATTTCCAATGCATGATCATTCCTTCCAAGAATCAGAAAAAATGTTGTTGTTGTTGTGGTCTTCAGTCCTGAGACTGGTTTGATGCAGCTCTCCATGCTACTCTATCCTGTGCAAGCTTCTTCATCTCCCAGTACCTACTGCAACCTACATCCTTCTGAATCTGCTTAGTGTATTGATCTCTTGGTCTCCCTCTACGATTTTTACCCTCCACGCTGCCCTCCAATGCTAAATTTGTGATCCCTCGATGCCTCAGAACATGTCCTACCAACCGATCCCTTCTTCTAGTCAAGTTGTGCCACAAACTTCTCTTCTCCCCAATCCTATTCAATACCTCCTCATTAGTTACGTGATCTACCCACCTTTAAAATTTACCAGGATACTGAATTTTTTTATTATTTTGGTGTTTAGGAATTTTTCTGTTTCGAACTTAACATTAAAAGAGAAAAGAATTTTGTGGGTACATTAAATGTGAATGCATTTCTGCAAAGAGATTATAAATGGAAGCCAATTTTGTTCAGAAGTTACAATAATTAAAAAATCATTTAATTATTATTTTTGTGCGGAGGTTATACTTGGTTCATGGTTACTTATTTAAATATTTCTGTGGGGAGGTTACAAGGTACAATAGCTGATATTTTTGTCAATCATAGAGAAATCATATTTTTCGAGACAAACCCCGAAATAAGCAATAAAATTATATATTAGGAAAGATATGTGGATAGCAGGTTATTACTTTTTAATGGCTCCAAAGAAGAGATTGATAATTTGACGAGCAAACACAATAATAGACATCCAAAATTGAAATTTACGGTCGAAAATGAAAGTAATAAGACGATAGATTTTCTTGACATTGCTATTACTAATCATGAAAGAAAGAACCAGTTTGCAATTTATAGGGTGCTGACTACTACAGATGTAATAATTAATTCCACATCATGTCATCCACATAGATACAAAAAAGTCTTTTTCCAGTCTATGGTACACAGAATCGCTAAACTACCATTAAAAAATTACGCTGTGCGAAACGAGTTGACTACACTCAAACAAATTGCTAATGCCAACAACTATAAAACTAGTTTATTGATACCCTTTATGAGAAAATTAGGTACAGTGGTCTAAATCCAACACAAAGCAAAGTGACGAATAAATACAAGGTCACCAAAATGACCTATTTTGGCATTATTTCAGATGAAATCAATAAAATGTTTATGGATACAAAGCTTACAATTGCCTTTAGTACTAACAATGTACTTCAACATAAATTATGAACAATAAGCGTAATAAATATCTAAATTCTGCGGTGTATAAAATCACATGTAATAACTGTAATAGACACTATGTTGGCCAAACTGGTACAAATTTTAAGATAAAGTATCATGAACATACTACTGTTACATCAAGTAGTAAGTCTATCTTCGGGCAACACATAAACCAAAATAAGCATTCTGAAGGGACTATTAATGACCACATGAGTATCTTGTATACCGTCCCTAAAGGGCTTTTACTTATTACCCTTCACGAACTGGAAATTTATATAAATCGGAAAATAGATCCAGAAACTCTACTTAACGAACAACTGTATTTCTGGGAAAAATTTTTCTTTGATCTGTTTGAGGAACTGTTCTAAAATACGTCAGCTGAGGATGTTGATAGGAGAGGCGTGAGGTCAGCACACCGCTCTCTTGGTCGTTACGATGGTTTTCTTTGACCAAAGCTGCTACTATTCGGTCGAGTAGCTCCTCAATTGGCATCGCGAGGCTGAGTACACTCCGAAAAATGGCAACAGCACATGGCGACCCGGATGGTCACCCATCCAAGTGCTGACCACGCCCGACAGCGCTTAACTTCGGTGATCTGACGGGAACCGGTGTATCCACTGCGGCAAGGCCGTTGCCATTACCACATATTACGCTGGATTAAGTGAGTGTGTGCACCAATCAATTTTCTTACCTTTTGTGTACGCTACATGTCACTTATCTGTGTTTTACTATTTGACAAAGGATGATTTTCCCCTACCCTGCTATGCCAGCGGTACCGTGTACCTGACTCACTTTTGCCACTCATGATCCTTGTCCATTGTAGTCTTGAACCAGCTGGTTCTTTACGATATTCTGCCACAATTTGTTTAACCTTAAATATGTCTGTTTTTAGTTTTGGGAAAATAAGTGTTGTTAGTAAACTAAATTTTGCATACATTCTCATTCAAATCACCACTTTTATGTAGTCACCCCAAGTCTTAACTTTCATTGTGGCGTCCCATTCCAGGATAACTTTCATTGTATACTATCCTGCCAGGATAACTTTCATTGTGTACAACCCTGTCCAGAAAACTCTCATTTTGTACGACCTTGCCAGGCTCTCAGTCATTCATTTCTTATACAGCCCACAAACAGGTTCAGTTTCAACTAAATTCCACTTTTTTGTTTGTTTGAACCTTTCATGTTAGACTGCCTTTGACCATGACTCTACATTAATTGTCCATCTTTTACTGTGCGTTCTATTGCTTTGCTATAGTTGCACCTGTCACTTAAGTTTTCTGTTACAAAAAATTTTCGTTTGCCTTTTAAATTTAATTGTATTGCCAAACCTCAATTTTTCTCTTCTATATTTTTTATTGATTTGCTATAGTGTCCACTCCCCCCCCCCCCCCCTGTTTTTAACAGTTAGTACGTTTTTACACTAGACGTTCCCAAACTATGATACGAGAATTAACTGACAATTGTATTATTATGTACTAGCTGTTGCCCGTAGCTGTGATCTGTAATGACTCAAACTTTGTGGAAAATTAAAGTAGGGAAGTGAGTCATCTTGACAGTGACGGCAACTATTGACGATAATATCTACACTGGTAATATTCTGATTAACACCTATATTATTCAAATACTGAGAATAGCATACAAAGAGGGGGTATAAGAGGAAAGGATTGTAATAGATTCTTTGTCAAACATCTATAGAATAAATTCAAAATCATATGAACGAAGGTTAAATCCATGAAAGTAATTCAGTCAAAGATAACATTTACCATGGAAGAGAGTTGTAGCCGTATCGAAAAGGAAATTAAATGCGACTACAATGCAACTTGGATATGGAAATGTTCAGTTAGTTATTTGCTCTTGAGTAACTCTAGAGTACTTTTGCGATAGTTGTCTGGATGCAAACGCTGTTACATTGTTTCAGTTTTGGAAGTTCGATAACTCGTGAGGTACAGACCGAAGTATTGCTCAGTCATTCGACTGATGAAAGTCAATCTTTACCATTCTCAACGCGACGGTGTAGCAAGAAGTGTGTTACACTTCGATTGACTGATATTGGTTTATCGGACTTAGACTTCGTACTGATGAGCAGTTACAAACTTTGAGAGCAATGAATCAACGACAGAAAAACAATTCGTAATCTTGAGTAGGACACAATAAAACGAAGACACGTAGAAAGACAAGTACGCCGATAAGTGAAAAGTTGTCGTTATCGTCACGATTACTGAACTGAACAGAAGTTAATCTTGAATGGCATATCGGTGTGCGTGTGTTGTAGGTACAAACAATTACTTTTAGAAAGAACAATAAAATCTGAATCGAAAGGTAATTCTTACGTGTCGCCTAGCTTTTTAACATTTTAAGTGACTACATGCATAATGGACAGTAAAGAGTGATTAGTTTAAACCAGTATTACGGCGTATTAAAAAAAAAGAATTACTCCAACATAAGTTATATCTGGAGTTACTACGGACCGTTGTTTATAACGTAGCAACGGAATAGTAGACAGAAAAATTACATCCTCGCTATGTACGACGTGAAAAACGACCGTAATGATGAAATCAAGAAACAAGATTTTATTTCATCACGGAACTAACCGGGCGTAAAAATAAAAATAAACTATTGCAGTTTACCAATTCACACAAACTGAAAAGACTTTTGCGGACAGATAACAGAATGTTTCAAAACCGCGCGAGGAGTTGTGTTCTTACGAGAGTTACAGTTGCTGTTCCACGTCACAATGACGGGGACGAACATCGTTACGAGTCCCGTCTCTTCCCGGTGATTGAAGAAGGTGGGAAGGAACTTCAAAGATTGCATATCAGTAGTTTTGTTATGACAACTGATGGTAGGTAACTAAGCTAGTAATTAATAAATGGCTGTGTATCTACTGTTGTATAAACGTATGTATCAAAAATATATGCAGTGTCAGTATGTTTCTATTATTTTCCTGTACGTAGAATCGGAAAGCATGCATTATACTTTCTAACTGCATTCATAAATTTCTTCGATTCACTACATTCTTACGGAAGCAGAGTTTTTAGGGTTTTCCCTGACTCAGCTAGTAGTGGTTACGTGGTTTTGCGACCAGAGAAAAATATACCAAACTTTTTATCTTTCCGTTTCAGTGCATTATAGCGCCTACATACTGATCCCTCCCCATACGGTAACTAATTTATGGCTTACAAATTCAGTTAATAGGTCATAATCAAATACAGCCTCCTACGCACCACATGTAAAAGTATGCAGGCTTTAAAATGATGCTGTTGTTGTGGGTGTCAAGCGTTTCGGGAGCTGCTCCAGGAAGTTGTTACACTGTCTCTCTAGCTCTTAAGGTTGCCTGACGTTCTCAATTCAAACTACGCGGTCCTGAGATTACTCTGAGGATTGCTGGATTTGAGTAATTTTCGCAGCTCGAGCTCATTTAAACTATGCGCTAAATCACATTTTAGTTTGCGGGGCTTTTCGTAATACATTGAAGAGCCAAAGAAACTGGTACACCTGCCTGATATCATGTAGGGGCCACAATCACCCAGAAGGGCCACAGCATGACATGGCATGGATCCGCCTAATGTCTTAAGTAGTGCTGAAGGGAACTGAATCCTGCATGGCTGTCCATAAATCCGTAAGAGTGCGAGGGGTGGATGTCTCTTCTGAACAGCACGTTGCAATGCATCCCAGATGTGCTCAATAATGTTCATGTCTGGGGGGTTTGTGGCCAGCGGAAGTGTTTCAACTTAAAAGAGTGTTTCTGGAGCCACTCTGTAGTAATTCTGGACGCATGGAGTCTGGTATTATCCCGCTGGAATCCCCCAAGTCCGTCGGAATGCACAATGGACATGAATGGATGCAGGTGATCAGACACGGTGCTTATGTACGTGTCACTTGTCAGAGCCCTATCTAGACGTTAAAGGAGTTCCACATCATTCCAAATGCACACGCTCCGCACCATTACAGACCCCACTAGGTTGAACAGCACCTGCTAACATGTAGGGTCCATGGATTCATGACGTTGCCTCTATACCCACACACGTCCATCCCCGCGATACAATTTGAAATGAGCCTCGTTCTTTCCGGTCATTAATAGTACAATGTGTGTGTTATCGGGCCCAGGTGAGGCGTTTCTTGTTGTGCATTCATCAAGGCCACACAAGTAGGCTTTCGGTACCGAATGCCCACATCGATGATGTTTCGTTCGATGGTTGATGGCTTAACACTAAAATCTGCAGGAACTTGTGGAATGGTTGCACTTCTGTTGCGTTGAACCATTCTCTTCAGTCGTCGTTGATCCCCTTCTCACAGAATCTTTTTCCGGCCGCAGCCATGTCGGAGATTTGACGTTTTACCGGTTTCATATATTCATGGTACAGTTGTGATATGATCACACGGGGAAATCCCAACTTGATCGTTACCTAGGAGATGATATGCCCCATCGTGCGTGGGCCAACTACAACATCGCGTTCAAGTTTACTTAAATCTGCCGGCCGAAGTGGCCGCCTGGTTCTGGCGCTGCAGTCTGGAACCGCGAGACCGCTACGGTCGCAGGTTCGAATCCTGCCTCGGGTATGGATGTGTGTGATGTCCTTAGGTTAGTTTGGTGTAACTAGTTCTAAGTTCTAAGGGACTAATGACCTCTGCAGTTGAGTCCCATAGTGCTCAGAGCCATTTGAACCATTTTTTACTTAAATCTCCTAGTAGCAGTAACCGATCTAACAACTGCGCCGGACACTTGTTGTCTTATATAGGCGTTGTCGACCTTAGCGTCATATTTTGCCTCTTCACATATCCTATACCAGTGTTTTGGTTCCTCAGTGTAATTTGGAATATGGTTCTCGGGTATACTGGCGAATTTTATTCTTGTATCTTCACAAAAACTCTCCGTCTATGCCACGTTGTGTAGCACCTCAATATCATAAATCGTACATACAGTAACATCGGATGTGCACTATCGCAGAATAATCTATAGACACTAAGAGTCTCCAAGAGCCGCGAAGCGTCGTCTGCATCCCACTCACGTACATTATACAATATTTAACAATGTTAGTAATACTCAAGAAGGTAAAACTTCCCGAAGTAGCCTGTCACCTTCCTCGGATTTCTACCTACCTCTACACCAAATTTCGTCGGATCAGTGTAGCGGCAGAGTCGTGAAAATGTAATAGACCGAGTTACTTTCGCATTTATCAATATAAGTACTGTTTTGGAGGTTTGGATTAACCCTGTTCGGAATTGAATACGTATTGTATTGATTACTCTGAACCGTTTTGCGTAGAACATGAAAGCATTTTCACAGTCATGATAAAGGTGAAAGGTGAAAAAAGCAAATAGCTCTTTTAAATAGTAAATATTCTTCCTTCATTCTCGTAATAATCTTCAAGTCAATAAATGTCTTGTATTACACACTTTGTGAAGTAGTTTATGTTAGTCCTCGGGGTTTAACCTATCTAACACAAAATTCTAGTCATGAGAAACGTGACAGACTTACGATCGCAATTGTAATATAAATATTGACATATGGACTGGTAGGGATTAAATGCATTGTGCATAATGTTCTAGCTGTTACCGCCGGCTGTGCTCGTATAACACTAAAATAAAATTAAATATGTGTATGTCTTTACTGGCCCGGAGATCCCGGTCAGAATTTTCAGGAACTTGGTGCAAGACGTTTTGTTTGAAGCCACTTTTGCGACATGTGATGACAAAAAGATGATGAAGACAACACAGACATCCAGTCGCGAGCAGAAAAAAATTCGACCTGGCCGTGAATCTAAAGCGGTAGCACACTAGCGGCGGTTTGTAACGCTTGCCACACGACTGCGAGCTTTTTACGCAAATTCGAACGAATCTTAAAAGTTGCAAGAGACGCCGGACGCTAAGTTTCTGGCATACAATGGGCTTACGAGGGATATTACTATGGAAGTATGGATTAAACATAAAGAACATAGCATAAGAGTGGTTCACCCAAACGGCAAAGTTCAAATTCTAAGAGGCAACAGCTTACTCAAAGAGTAATTAATGTTTCACATGGCGTGCAGTATTGTGTTCCAACGTTATGAATTACCTCGAAGAAAACCGTCTATTGACATGCACACAATACGGATTTAGAAAACTTCATTCTTGTAAAACACAACTATCTCTTTACTCACATGAATTGCACAGTGCTGTTGGAAAGGGACTGCAAATTTTATTACCTATTTTTCGATTTCCAGAATGCTCTTGACACTGTCCCACATAGGCGGGTCTAGTGAAATTGCGTACTTATGGAATATTGTCTCAGTTATGTGACTGGATTCGTGATTTCCTATCAGAGAGGTCACAGCCGTAGTAACTGATAGAAAGACACAAAGTAAAACAGGAGTGATCTCTGGCGTTCCCCAAGGTAATGTTACAGGCCGTCTGCTGTTCCTTATCTATATAAACGATTTAGGAGGCAATCTGAGCATCCGTCATAGGTTGTTTGCAGATGTTAGCTGTCGTTTATTGACTAGTAAAGTCATCAGAATATCACATCAAATTGCGAAACGATTTAGAAAAGCTACCTGTATGGTTCAGAAATTGTATATCGACCCTAATTAACGAAACGTGAATGGTCATTCACATGAATCCTAAAAGGAATCCGTTAAATTTCGGTTACAGAATAAATCAGTCAAGTCTAAAGGCCGTAAATTCAACTAAATGCCCAAGAATTACAATTACGGACAACTTAAACTGAAAAGAACAAGCAGAAAATATTATGGGAAAGGCAAACCAAAGACTGCAAAGACAGCGTTATATTGACAATACTTACAACATGTAACAGATCTACTAAAGTTACTGCTAGACGACGCTTGTCAGCCCTCTTTTAAAGTACTGCTACGCGATCTGGGATAGTTACCAGATAGGGTTAAAAAAATACATCGAGGAAGTTCAGAGAAGAGCAGCACGTTTTGTATTGTACTGAAATAGGGGAGAGAGTGCCTTGGACGATACACTTCTTGTGTTGGACAACAGTAAAACAAAGACGTATTTCGTTGCAGCGGAATCTTCTCACGGAATTTCAATCACCAACTTTCTCCTCTGAATGCGAAAATATTTTTTTGATGCCGACTTACGTAGGGAGAAACGATCAGCATAACAAAATCAGGGAAAACAGAGCTCGCACGGAAAGATGTACGTGTTAGTTTCTTCCACGCACTGTTCGAGATTGGAATAATAGAGAATTATTGTGAGGGTGTTTCTATGAACCACCTGCCAGGGACCTACGTGTGATTTGGAAAATATTGATATAGGCATTTACTACATACATTCTAAAGTATCCTATTATTTTCCTCATAGTTCAAGCTACCTCGTTAACAAATTTCGTTAAAATCGGTTCAGTAATTTCGTCGTGACTGTATGATAGACAGTAACTTTCGCATTTATAATATTAATATCGATTATACAGTTTACCGTCAGGTGGGTGTTGCACTCGGTCACTTATTATTGCTGTAACAAGCTTTTATAGTTCACCCTTTAAATATTGACGACAATGTATTTTAGGTAGTTACATATTTTTTATTTCTAGCATCATTTTCATATTAGCTGGTAATAGCACCACTTTTACGTAAGATGAAATTACATACATAATGCTAAATTATAAACTGATTATTTTCTGTTTTCAACGCGACATTCCTTTGCTACAGCAAATAATTCTTGACAGTTTTTCTTAATATATCTTTACCTTTGTATTTTGTTACGAAAAAAGTTTTTATGTTCATGTCATATGGGAAAGCCATGTATTACGAAAATTATGAAGAATCTGGATGTAAGCTAGCTCTAGTCACAAAACGTTGCTTTCCAGTTATGTAAATATTGTCACATATATGTAGTTATGTAGTCGCTGGCCATATTTCTAAAGAAGTGCCGTCTGGCAGAGTTATATTTTTAATTACGTTACATCAAAAATGTAATGAAGACTACTTCTCTCCTTTTCCTGTATTTCACTGGGTTGTGCAGAGGCATTTGACGCTTTGGCACACTTTTAGTTCAGGATTTAGTTTTTTACAGTTACAGTATTTTAATGTACGTTTGCCGGCCGGAGTGGCCGAGCGGTTAAAGGCGCTACAGTCTGGAACCGCACCACCGCTACGGTCGCAGGTTCGAATCCTGCCTCGGGCATGAATGTGTGTGATGTCCTTAGGTTAGTTAGGTTTAAGTAGTTCTAAGTTCTAGGGGACTCATAACCACAGCAGTTGAGTCCCATAGTGCTCAGAGCCATTTGAATTTTTAATGTACGTTTGTAATAACATTCAGTGGGTTACATATCTGACACGTTTACCGATCTATGGACGCACAGGCCCAAATTATTGTATCTCTGCTGCACCTATTTACCTTGTGGACGTAAGTGACAGTTCCAGTACAACAAAGAAAAGGAGCACATTTTGTGCCCTATAACTTCTTATCAGTTGGGAAGACGATTATTAGTGCATGTAGTAAGATCTCTTTTTTTACTTATGACGCTTGCACGTTATGTTCTCCTCCTCTGATCGGATATATCCGCCGTTTTATTATCTGATAATTGTACAATTCACTGACACCTATAACTACAATTATGGGCTGTCCGTTGTAACTCATTATTTTTTGTATGTGAGTAAGCCAAATTTATACTAGCACTGTCTTTATTCTGTTTCCCTGTAGAGTGTGTTTGGAAACGGCCTGTAAGGCCAAAACTGGCTAGTCGTCCATGATGTAATATAGTGAATTATTCTCAAAAGCAGCCGAGATAGAAGACGTCTTTTTAAGAATAAAATAAATTTACTAAAATGATTCAAATTGCTCTGGGCACTATGGGACCTAACTTCTGAGGTCATCAGTCTCCTAGAACTTAGAACTACTTAAACCTAACTAACCTAAGGACATCACACACATCCATGCCCGTGGCAGGATTCGAACCTGCGACCAACGCGTAAATTTACTACAGAGAGTTGCCCTATGGACTCAGCTTTAGCCGTAATTGTGTCACAAAATTCTTTGACACGAACTGTTACTGGAGTTTTATTTCCCTGCCTTTGTCTCTTTGGAGTATGTGGCAGCACCCTGCATAAGAATTTTGTGTATTATTTCTTTTGTTTCCCATTTAGTACAGTCAATACGTCAGCTGCTCATAACTGGTAGTGTGATAAACCAAAAACACTAACAATGAAAGTTCAGGTGCTCTAATTTCAGACAGAGCCATATTGCTTCACTAAATGTTTTAAGAGAGGTACGCTCAGTTTTCAGCAGGTATTCTACAAGTGACACTTCATTTTCATGTATAAGTTGCACAGTATTTGATTTAAAGTTTCCTCATGTTTGGGAACAATAAAGCATTTTTCAGGTCACAGTGTAAAGTAATATCGCTGGTAGCTGGTAAGACCTAAAAATGTGTCAAAATTTAAAAAATAGAAATTTTACTGAGTTTAGTTAAACATGTATCCTTATTCCGATTTGTTGCTTAGTCCAAAACAAGGTTGTACTGAAGGACATAACTATGCCAGAAGCGTGTCTAAAATGTTTTTCTAGAAGGATCGGTGTGGCTAAATGACGACCACAGATGACAACTGCACCACCGTAGGTTTATCTGAATTATCCATAGTCTCCATTAAAGTTTCTGTACTTGATGGAAACACACATTCAGCACAAGTGAGAATATCGAGCACGCAAGAATAAAAAGTAGAGAAAAATCCCATAAGAAAATGTCTGAGGATTCGATTTAAACACAGCACGACCTAAAGGCACTCATATAACTAATATCCTCGTATCTGAGGTTTCTAAAGGGTAACATTAATTTAATATACATTCATCTTTCGCATTATGTTCAGTGAAACTCAAATTTTTTTAACATGTCCCTTTATTTTTGCATTGTGCAAGACTCTAAAATGTTTATTTGTCAACAAATTACAGCCTTCTCGAACCAGAGATTTTCTCCATCTCTAATGACATAGCCAACGGATATTAAATCCTAATCTTCTTTTCAGAACGTTTCGTTTATGAATGGTTGTCATAAGCTTTAACTGAATTTTGATGCAAGTCACTTCTTGAAAGAATGGTTTTACTGCATACAGACAAATTAACGTTAAGTATCGTGATAGAAGTACAACCTAAATTTAATTCAAGGTACTGAATATCGGGCTGCAGTTAAATTTATGTGTCCCCACCTCAGAATTCATTCATAGGAACGCTCATCAATAAATTTCTACTATGTTGTAACGCACCACATGGCTGAATTGTGAACTAATTAAGTTAAAAATTAATTTATAAATTTTTATGTAAGCAGAAGGCGAAAGATGACAATATTAACATTTCCTCATATTTTCAATGGGTGGTAATTGTTTCGTCATTATTTTCATTTAATTAATGAATTTCAATTCCACAAAAAGCCGAATTATTAGAAAAACCTGACTCCACAAAGCGGGTACGTCTTTTCTGCATTTCAGATCTAATTTTTCAGGTCGTGTTTCAGAAATTACTGTCAAGTAATTGTCTTCTGCTGCCGGCTGGTGTGGCCGAGCGATTCTAGGCGATTCAGTCCGGAACCACGCGGCTGCTACGGTTGCAGGTTCGAATCTTGCCTCGGGCATGAATATGTGTGATGTCCTTAGGTTAAGTAGGTTTAAGTAGTTCTAAGTGTAGGGGACTGATGACCTCAGATGTTTAGTCCCATAGTGCTTAGACCCATTTTTTGTCTTCTGCAGCAACTGAAATTTTGTCGTAATGATGTTTTACACCATAACACCTGCTGAATCTCTATTAACAATATCAGAGACTTCATAATGAAGTGGTCAGGTCAGATGTGTAAACGAGTAAATCACAAACAAAAACATAAAACTTCCTTTCAGGTCTACCAAGTACTGTTAGTGTAGCTACTTAAACGAAAGGAAATTAAATCTGTGTGTTTTAATGTGATTTACTATTATGTTTCCCAAAATTACATATATTTAACTTGAGTTTCCATGCCCACTATTTCCAGTAGACTACGTTTTCATTGTTAACACCGAAAATAAGCTGAAATTTGGCTGTAACCAAGTAAAAAGCACCAACTCCTTGCTGTTGGGGAATAGGCTGTCTGCATCCGCTAATATACTTGAATGAATTCCTAAGCAGATGTGAGTAATTTATGATTGGTACAAAATATACCCGTAGTTACGAAAAAACACACGGTTGCATCTGTCGTGGGTTGTAGTAGGTATCTGCTTCATTGCTAAACGAAAGTTACTCCTGCCATGCAATCTCTACATAGCTTCCAATACAGCTACAGACTGCTGAGGACTTGCTGACTAGTAATGGTGTGGCACGATTTGTTGGAGTGATCGGTAAAGTCAGTATGTAAAAAGTATATACCATTTGACATTAAATTTCCTATAAGTTTCAGAACGAAATTCTCCATCAGTTATTGCTAAAATGGCAGGTTATCCAAATTTGAGTTTGAACGCAGAGTTACAGTCAGCAGATGAGCGATGAGACACAATACTTCCGAGGCAGCGATGAATTGGGGGTTTTCCCGTATGATCATTTCACGCGCGTATCGTGAATATCAGTAAGCAGGTATAACATCAAATCTCTGACATTACTGCCGCCGGAATCAGATCCTGCAAGAAGGGGATCAACGACGACTGAAGAGAATCATTCAGCGTGACAGGTTTCATATTGCTGCAGGTTTCAATGCTCTCACATCAACAAGTGTCAGCGTGTGGACCATTCAACGAAACATCACACATATGAGGTTTCGGAAACGATGGCCCACTCGAGTACCCTTGGTGACTACACGAGACAAAGGTTCACCCATAGCCTGGGACCGTCAACACCGACATTGGACTGTTGATGATTGGAAACATGTTTCCAGGTCGGACGAGTCTCGTTTCAAATATTATACTTTGGCTGGACGCGTACGGGTATTGAGACGACCTGATGAAGCCATGGAGCCTGCATGTCAGCAGGGGACTGTTAGGCTGATGCAGGCTCTGTAATCGTGTGAGTCGTTGAGTCGTGATTAGTTGGAGTGATATGGGACCCCTAACACGCCCAAATACGACTGACAGGCGAGATGTACGTAAACAACCTGTATGGTCACCTGCGTTCATTCATGTCCATTGTGAATTCCGACGGGCTTGGGCGATTCCTGTAGGACAAACAACATCCCACGCGTCCAGAATTACTACAGAGTGGCTCAAGGAACACTCTTCTGCATTTAAACACTCCCGCTGACCTACAAACTCCACAGGCATGATCATTATTGATCATATCTTGGATGCATTGCAACGTGCTGTTCACGAGTGAACTCCACCCCTCGTACTCTTAGGAATTTATGGACAGCTCTGCTGGATTCATGGAGTTAGTTCCCTCCAGCACTGCTTCAGACATTAGTCGAGTCCATGCCACGTCACGTTGCAGCATTTCTGCGCGCTCGCGAGGGCCGGACACGATATTATGCAGATGTACCAATTTCCTTGGCTGTTCATTGTATAATATAATGTAATGATAACTAAGTTTTCTTGGTCATCAGTCTACTGACTGGTTTGATGCAGCCCGCCACAAATTCCTTTCCTGTGCTAACCTCTCCATCTCAGAGTAGCACTTGCAACCTACGTCCTCAATTATTTGCTTGACGTATTCCAATCTCTGTCTTCCTCTACAGTTTTTGCCCTCTACAGCTCCCTCTAGTACCAAGGAAGTCATTCCCTCATGTCTTAGCAGATGTCCCTTCTCCTTATCAGTGTTTTCCACATATTCCTTTCCTCTCCGATTCTGCGTAGAACCTCCTCATCCCTTACTTTATCAGGCCACCTATTTTTCAACATTCGTCTATTGCACCACATCTTAAATGCTTCGATTCTCTTCTGTTCCGGTTTTCCCAAAGTCCATGTTTCACTACCATACAATGCTGCGCTCCAGACGTACATCCTCAGAAATTTCTTCCTCAAATTAAGGCTGGTATTTGGTATTAGCAGACTTCTCTTGGCCAGAAATGCCTTTTTTGCCATAGCGAGTCTGCTTTTGATGTCCTCCTTGCTCCGTCCGTCATTGGTTATTTTAAGTAGCAGAATTCCTTAACTTCATTGACATCGTGACCATCAATCCTGATGTTAAGTTTCTCGCTGTTTTTATTTCTACAACTTCTCATTACCTTCGTCTTTCTACGATTTACTCTCAAACCGTACTGTGTACTCATTAGACTGTTCATTCCGTTCAGCAGATCATTTAATTCTTCTTCACTTTCACTCAGGATAGCAATGTCATCAGCGAATCGTATCATTGATATCCTTTCACCTTGTATTTTAATTCCACTCCTGAACCTTTCTTTTATTTCCATCATTGCTTCCTCGATGTACAGATTGAAGAGTAGGGGCGAAAGGCTACAGCCCTGTATCACACCCTTCTTTTTACGAGCACTTCGTTCTTGATCGTCCACTCTTATTATTCCCTCTTGGTTGTTGTACATATTGTATATGACCCGTCTCTCCCTATAGCTTACCCCTACATTTTTCAGAACCTCGAACAGCTTGCACCCTTTTATATCGTCGAACGCTTTTACCAGGTCGACAAATCCTATGAAAGTGTCTTGATTTTTCTTTAGCCTTGCTTCCATTATTAGCCGTAACGTCAGAATTGCCTCTCTCGTCCCTTTACTTTTCCTAAAGCCAAACTGATCGTCACCTAGCGCATTCTCAATTTTCTTTTCCATTCTTCTGTATATTATTCTTGTAAGTAGCTTCGATGCATGAGCTGTTAAGCTGATTGTGCGATAGTTCTCGCACTTGTTACCTCTTGCCGTCTTCGGAATTGTGTGGATGATGCTTTTCTGAAAGTCAGATGGTATATCGCCAGACTCATATATTCTACACACCAACGTGAATAGTCGTTTTGTTGCCACTTCCCCAAATGATTCTAGAAATTCGGATACAATGTTATCTATCCCTTGTGCCTTATTTGACCGTAAGTCCTCCAAAGCTCTTTTAAATTCCGATTCTAATACTGGATCCCCTATCTCTTCTAAATCGACTCCTGTTTCTTCTTCTATCACATCAGACAAATCTTCACCCTCATAGAGGCTTTCAATGTATTCTTTCCACCTATCTGCTCTCTCCTCTGCATTTAACAGTGGAATTCCCGTTGCACTCTTAATGTTACCACCGTTGCTTTTAATGTCACCAAAGGTTGTTTTGACTTTCCAGTATGCTGAGTCTGTCCTTCCGACAATCATATCTTTTTCGATGTCTTCACATTTTCCCTGCAGCCATTTCGTCTTAGCTTCCCTGCGCTTCCTATTTATTTAATTCCTCAGCGATTTGTATTTCTGTATTCCTGATTTTCCCGGAACATGTTTGTACTTCCTCTTTTCATCAATCAACTGAAGTATTTCTTCTGTTACCCATGGTTTCTTCGCAGCTACCTTCTTTGTACCTATGTTTTCCTTCCCAAATTCTGTGATGGCCCTTTTTAGAGATGCCCATTCCTCTTCATCTGTACTGCCTACTGCGCTATTCCTTATTGCTGTATCTATAGCGTTAGAGAGCTTCAAACGTATCTCGTCATTCCTTAGTACTTCCGTATCCCACTTCTTTGCGTATTGATTCTTCCTGACTAATGTCTTGAACTTCAGCCTACTCTTCATCACTACCACATTGTGATCTGAGTCTATATCTGCTCCTGGGTACGCCTTACAATCCAGTATCTGATTTCGGAATCTCTGTCTGACCATGATGTAATCTAATTGAAATCTTCCCGTATCTCCCGGCCTTTTCCAAGTATACCTCCTCCTCTTGTGATTATTGAACAGGGTATTCGCTATTACTAGCTGAAACTTGATACAGAACTCAATTAGTCTTTCTCCTCTTTCATTCCTTGTCCAAAGCCCACATTCTCCTGTAACCTTTTCTTCTACTCCTTCCCCAAAACTGCATTCCCGTCGCCCATGACTATTAGATTTTCGTCCCCCTTTACATACTGCATTACCCTTTCAATGTCCTCATACACTTTCTCTATCTGTTCATCTTCAGCTTGCGACGTCGGCATGTATACCTGAACTATCGTTGTCGGTGTTGGTCTGCTGTCGATTCTGATTATAACAACCCGGTCACTGAACTGTTCACAGTAACACACCCTCTGCCCCACCCTCCTATTCATAACGAATCATACACGTGTTATACCATTTTCTGCTGCTGTTGATATTACCCGATACTCATCTGACCAGAAATCCTTGTCTTCCTTCCACTTCACTTCACTAACCCATACTATATCTAGATTGAGCCTTTGCATTTCCCTTTTCAGATTTTCTAGTTTCCCTACCACGTTCAAACTTCTGACATTCCACGCCCCGGCTCCTAGAACGTTATCCTTTCGTAGATTATTCAATCTTTTTCTCGTGGTAACCTCCCCCTTGGCAGTCTCCTCCCGGAGATCCGAATGGGGGACTATTCCGGAATCTTTTGCCAATGGAGAGATCATCACGACACTTCTTCAATAACAGGCCACATGTCCTGTGGATACACGCTACGTGTCCTTAATGCAGTGGTTTCCATTGCCTTCTACATCCTCATGTCGTTGATCATTGCTGATTCTTCCGCCTATAGGGGCAATTTCCCACCCCTAGGACAAGAGAGTGCCCTGAACCTCTATCCGCTCCTCCGCCCTCTTTGACAAGGCCGTTGGCAGAATGAGGCTGACTTCTTATGCCGGAAGTCTTCGGCCGCCAATGCTGATTATTTATCAATTTTTTGTTTTTGTTTTGTTTTGCGGTGGTAAATCTCAGGATCACTACCTCTCAAGCTCGTCTTCACTTAGTAATGGCATGAATGTTTCCGTGTCGTTCTGATCCATAGACCACGTACTGGTATATGTTTGTCACAGTGATAAGCATCTGTAAATACGGCTTGATTTTTATTTCACTGAAAGTTTTTTAGTGTTGCACGCATTCATAAGAGCAACGAACTATGCAGTAACGAGTTACTTAAATATGTATGTCCTTGTGAATAATGAAATGGACACTCGTTTCGTTGCCGCCATTGGAAGTCTACTCCGTGTGACAGGGCGTCAGACGTCAGCTGATGCCATTAATTCAGGGGTGTTTGCGCTGTCACTAGCGTCCGTGTCTGTTAATCGATAATTTCCAATGCGGGTCTCTAACTCGTCAGAAAATACAAAATGCCTTCATTGTCCGCAGAACAGTGTACTTTAGTTCTGCATTTTAATAATTTAACTGCAAGCAGTTGTATATTTTATGCCAATTTACGTTAGATGAAGAAATATTAACAATTCTCTTACAGGTAGGACAGTTATAGCATATGTTGCAGACAAAACAATTTTTGAAATTTTTAGTAGGTGGTAATTCACATGCCACAATCAGCCTCAATGGGAACCATTATTATTGTTATTACTTTCGACTGAACATCGTCAGACACAGGAAGGTTTTCCCTAAAATTACTGTAGCATACGACCACTGAAGTTAGGAATATAATTCTCAGCAAGGTATTTCGAGACTCAAGCTCCCATCGTCTAGCTGTCTGCGTTAACCTTACATAAACACATACTTCATGCACAAAAAAAAAAAAAGAAAATATCTAACACAAAGTCCGAGACTTACTTTTAAGAGACGGAAACACCAAATTCTCTGCTCCACGTATCCATGTTGCTGCCCATCCATCAACACAGGCGTTGATATATGTGTACCGAATGTTTGCAGACAGAGCTGTAACACCAACTTGGCTGTCTCCATTGGTCGGCGGTCTCGAGGTTTTTCGTTGGTGCTGATGTTCAAAGCACAAATTGCGGCGCCCGTAGGAATATTCCAGGCACCGGGTCGATCAGTATCGTTAAGGTACGATTCTACAAAACTACTGAGGAAAGTATTAACACTCCCGTCCGTTTGTACCATACGTTATTAAACCTAACTCGGTGATTTGTTATTTCAAGCTTCTTTGTCTACATGCAATACCTCTAACTTCTCTTCTATACCAATCTCATATTTACAGTATGTCCGGAACTCACCGATCTTCCATAAATGCCCATTCTAAATGTGTCTTTATGCACCCTGTATATTGATGAACATTTCCTCCTGGTACACACTAGATATTTCGCGTCACACAATGAACCCTGAACTTTATAGACACCTGGCTGTTTAAATGAGGTTCAGTCAAACGAAAATGTCCATTTTTGTACAGAATTTATTGCTGGATAGAGATACACAGGGTGTTACAAAAAGGTACGGCCAAACTTTCAGGGAACATTCCTCACACACAAATAAAGAAAAGATGTTATGTGGTTATGTGTCCGGAAACGCTTAATTTCCATGTTAGAGCTCATTTTAGTTTCGTCAGTATGTACTGTACTTCCTCGATTCACCGCCAGTTGGCCCAATTGAAGGAAGGTAATGTTGACTTCGGTGCTTGTGTTGGCATGCGACTTATTGCTCTACAGTACTAGCATCAAGCACATCAGTACGTAGCATCAACAGGTTAGCGTTCATCACGAACGTGGTTTTGCAGTCAGTGCAATGTTTACAAATGCGGAGTTGGCAGATGCCCATTTGATGTATGGATTAGCACGGGGCAATAGCCGTGGCGCGGTACGTTTGTATTGAGACAGATTTCCAGAACGAAGGTGTCCCGACAGAAAAACTTTCGAAGCAATTGATCGGCGTCTTATGGAGCACGGAACATTCCAGCCTATGACTCGCGACTGGGGAAGACCTAGAACGACACCTGCAATGGACGAGGCAATTCTTCGTGCAGTTAAAGATAACCCTAATGTCAGCGTCAGAGAAGTTGCTGCTGTACAAGGTAACGTTGACCACGTCACTGTATGGAGAGTGCTACGGGAGAACCAGTTGTTTCCGTACCATGTACAGCGCATGCAGGTACTATCAGCAGCTGATTGGCCTCCACGGGTGCACTTCTGCGAATGGTTCATCTAACAATGTGTCAATCCTCATTTCAGTGCAAATGTTCTCTTTACGGATGAGGCTTCATTCCAACGTGATCAAATTGTAAAGTTTCACAATCAACATGTGTGGGCTGACGAGAATCGGCACGCAATTGTGCAATCACGTCATCAACACAGATTTTCTGTGAACGTTTGGGCAGGCATTGTTGGAGATGTCTTGATTGGGCCCCATATTCTTCCACCTACGCTCAATGGAGCACGTTATCATGATTTCATACGGGATACTCTACCTGTGCTGCTAGAACATGTGCCTTTACAGGTACGACACAACATGTGGTTCATGCACGATGGAGCACCTGCACATTTCAGTCGACGTGTTCGTACGCTTCTGAACAACAGATTCGGTGACCGATGGATTGGTAGAGGCGGACCAATCCCATGGTCTCCACACTCTCCTGACCTCAACCTTCTTGACTTTCATTTATGGGGCATTTGAAAGCTCTTGTCTACGCAACCCCGGTACCAAATGTAGAGATTCTTCGTGCTCGTATTGGGGACGGCTGTGATACAATACGCCATTCGCCAGGGCTGCAACAGCGCATCAGGGATTCTATGCGACGGAGGGTGGATGCATGTATCCTCGCTAACGGAGGACATTTTGAACATTTCCTGTAACAAAGTGTTTGAAGTCACGCTGGTACGTTCTGTTGCTGTGTGTTTCCATTCTATGATTAACGTGATTTGAAGAGAAGTGATACAATGAGCTCTAACATGGAAAGTAAGCGTTTCCGGACACATGTCCACATAACATATTTTCTTTCTTTGTGTGAGAGGAATGTTTCCTGAAAGTTTGGCCGTACATTTTTGTAACACCCTGTATATGTAATGACTGTTACCGTACTTACGCCACCTTCGTACGAGATGATGAATTCCCTGGAAGAAGAAGTTCTTGAGTTTAACCAGTCTGTCACAGTGTATGGTACCCCTTATTTGCAGAGAACCACGCGTTTTACGTTATTTCCAGTTTTTCTGTTTCACATACTTGAAGTAAATGTATCAACGCTGCAGTACATACTGAGTAAGTACCGAGCAGCAGGTTCCCACGTTGACTAGCACAGACGGACTACCACCAGGTGCCTTGAGAGCCAGTGGTATGTAGGGAAAGTGCATTTACTCTGGCGCGATTCAAGTAAGTATTATTAAAAAGTATTTGCTAACAAAAGCTGTCTTTTGCCTCTGAGACATTAGGAGGCTCATAAATACTATCTTCCAGTAATTTTACAATGCTAGTAAATGTTGATATTGATAAAGATATGAATAAATTTGCCAGAACCGAAGATGTACGATGTTTACGAACTTTACCGCTTGTATGCAGAAGTTACAGATTGTGTGTCACAGTCGTCAGTCGTCAGTGAGATGCCTTTCGGTCTAGTCATGTGGCAGACCATGCTCTCGTACCGTTAATAGTTAGCTTATAATCAGTGTGAGCAAGCTCATTTTACTGTGTTTCTTAAACAAGCACTTCATAATGGCATCATGTGTAAAAATAATTTGCGCGAATAGCTTCTTCCGCTTCATTGCGTTAAACATAGACAGTAGTACTGCACTGACAGAATCCGACGGTGCTGCTAGGGTCTGGAATGGGACATAAAACTTCGAGAGCATCTCCACATAACCGGTAGGAAAAACTCCTAGGCGGCCAATCACTAAATCACTTGAAGGACGAACTGTATTAATATTATCGCAAAGCTCGGACGGGAAAGCGTGGCCAGTTATACTATACGATCCTAATACCACCTCATACGGACTCACCGGGTAAGTTGAGATATTTTTGGAGGTTTAATACGAGTGGGGTTTGGGGGAGGGGATGTTCTTGTAACAGCTCGCTGCACTACTTCGTCCGGTCGAAAGTGCTGCCCCCGGAGGTGTTTCTTGAGCGGTCCATAAACGTGTAAATCATAGCACTTCCCACTTCTGTAACGCCAAAAGATACTGTGTTTGTCTGGAAACATGAGGCCGGGCATTTCCGTGCAACACGATGATGCCTTCGTGAGGTTACGCCGGCGTTTACTCTTGACTGCTAGCCGCAGCCGACGGATAACGTCGCAGTATTCACTGGCATTTATTGTTGCTCTTTCTGGGAGGAACTTCCCTAGGAGACGCCCCTGCTCGTCAAAGAACACAGTCACCATGACCTTAGAAGCTGGTGCTTCTGAACGGATTTTCTTTGGTTTAGGTGACCCTGTATGATTTCACTGCATACACTCACATTTGAACTCCGGTCGACATAATGCGCATATGGGTTCATCTCCAGCAGTGACCTTAGAAAGAAAATCGTCGCCCTCTTTTTGATATCACGTCAAATGTTTCTGTGATATTCCCATTCTGTTGTGCTGTTATTCCCGGTACAAACATTAGTGGACCTACTGAGCATAAACCTTTCGGTAATCAAGTCTACTGCGCGCAATGTCATGCACTCTGCCATGTGAAACTTGTACTTGGGTACTAATGGTATCCAAGATGGCCCGTCTATCAGTTTGATGAAATTTTCAGTAGCAGCAACTGTCTCATCAGGAATAAGATTCGTCACATGCCCGGGTCGCACATCAACCGTCAGTGTCTCTCTGCCACCAAGAAGACGCCGGCACAACTTACACACTGTTCTGTCTGAAACACACGTCGCACCATACATACGCTGCATTCCCCTGTGTATGTACAATGGAAGGACATTTTTGCACGAAGGAAACGTGTCACACACCGCTGTTCTTCCTTGTTAACGTTCGTCACTGGGACCTCCATTGGTGAGTCACAAGTACCACGCCTTATCGGGGGGAGAGAAAGGAAGAGTGATAAGTAACCAGCCTCTGCTAACGAGGCACAGTATGCCCATACGCAACAAATTCAAGATTTATTATGGTCTACCCATATTGGATATAAACAGCATACAGGACTAACATCTCCCTCAACACGTTGTCCGGATATCTGCAACTGGACCTTTTCATTTGACTGAAACCTGTATTTGCTTATCCTGTTCCCAATTTCATGCTTTGTGAGACACCGATCTTGCTCTTTTCGACTGTATTTTAGATCCTTTTTGAGGTTAGCCTCGGTACGGTAAAAGGCAGCCGTTTTACACTGATAGTCTTTGAATCTTATCTTTTAATTTTCCTTGTAACATTTTTGAATTCCTATGGCACGGACGGTGGTTCAGTTCGGTTTCATGGAACCATAGACAACTGACTGAACTTGAAGCTAATATGACGCGTTCACCGTCATTCGAGAGGAACGCCTGATGTATGGACAGTAACATAAGTAACAGGAATGGAAATCTGGTGGTGCCGTTTTTTAAAGTGAGACGAGGCACCTTTACTTGTTTTCAGTTTTGGCTTGGTCTACATTGTGAGTGCTTGTTTATGCAGGGTTAACATAGGACACCCGGATGATGGAGACTTGACTTTGTAAACCTGTTACTAACTATTGTGTTACTAACATTAGTGGTCGATTCTGCAGTCATTACTATTATATTCATAATTGCTGCCTCCGGTCCGTTGGACAATGATAGAAAACAGGAAGGTTTCACAATCACAGTAACGGAGCCGACATGTACCATCCGACTTGGTTCCGCCGTGTAACAGCGAGATGTTCCAAAATGGTGTAGTAGGTTTTATTGTACTTTTGTATTCGTGACACATTCTGTCGTCTGAACAGTGTTTAAAATTGGCGTAGAAAGTTCTGTGCTTCAGTTTTATTTGCGACACGTAAGCTGGGAGTGGACGTCTTGTGTGTCAAGTGTAATATTTAGTTTGGTGTACTCAAGGTGGAAATAATAACTTTACAACTTAGAACTGATCCTAATATAAGCGTAGCACCTTGCCGAACAGCGTACATTGCATACTTTTACCTCAGCTGCGCTAGTTTACGCCACGAAGTTCAGTGTAAACGTCGAGTCGGGGGCGAAGTGCAAAAGCACCATTTACTATACGCAATTTATATTTCACAATAATTTTTTTGAGCCAGCAGTCTTGCGACAGGCTTGATGCAGCCTGCCACGAACTCCTATCCTGCGCTAAACTCTTCATCTCAGAGTATCACTTGCATTCTGCGTCCTCAAGTATTTGCTGGATGTTTTCCCCAACAATTTTTTCACTCTGTAGATGACTCTAGTACCATGACTGTTATTCCCTGATGTCTTAACACATGTCTCTTCTTCTCGTCAGTGTTTTCTTTATATTCGTTACTTCGAAAATTCTGCGCAGAATTTTCTTATTCCTTACCTTATCGGTCCACCTGATTGTCAATATTCTTCTGTAGCACTACATATCTAATGCTTCCATTCTCTTCTGTTCGGGTTTTGCATATTGAAAGATTCACTGCCGCTCCAAACGCACATCCTCAGAAAATAGTTCCTCAAATTATGGCCTTTGTTTCTACCACTAGACTTCGCTTAGGTAGGAGTGGCCTCCTCGCCTGTGCTAATCTGCTGTTTTGTTCTTGCTTCGACAGTCGTGGGGTATTTTGCTTTCAAGGTAGCAGGGTTCGATTACTTCGTCTACTTCGGCACCAACAATTTTTATATTTTCTCGGTTTATTCCCGTACTCATTAAATTGTTCGTTACATTCAACGGATCGCGTAATTCTTCTTCATATTGAGTGAGGATAGCAATGTCATCAACTAATCTTAACATTGATATCCTTTCAAGATGGATTTTAATCCCAGTCTTGACCCATTATTTTATTTCCTCCATTGCGTCTTTAATGTACAGATTGAGCAGTAACGCGTCTCCGTCTTGCACACATTGTAAACCGACCACTGTGTTCTTAGCCTGCTAGTATTATTATTCCATCTTTGTTCTTGTGCATATTGTGTACTACCCGTCCTTCCCTATAGCTTACTTCTATATCTCTCAGAATTTTGAACTTAATGCACCATTTTATACTGTCTAACACTTTTTCAGGTCGAGAAATACTATGAACGTGCCTTGATTTTTTTTCAGTCTTACTGTAGCCATCAATAGCAATGTCAGAATTGCCTCTATTGTGTCTTTACTTTTCCAGAAGACGAACTGATGGTCTTGCAAATCCTCAGTTTTCTTCTCCGTCCTCCAGTGCACAGAATTGTCAGCAAGCACAAGCTGTTCTACTTATTATTCGTTAGTTCTCGTACTTATCAGATCTTGTTATCGTTGGAATTGTTTGTGGTGCTTTGCCGAAATCCTGATTGTTCGTCGCCAGTCTCACACACTGTGTGATCAAAAGTATCTGGACACATCCAGAAGCATACGTTTTCATATTAGGTGCATTGTGCTGCCACCTGCTGCCAGGTACTCCATATTAGCGACCTCAGTAGTCATTACACATCATGAGAGAGCAGAATGGGGCGCTCCGCGGAACTGAAGGACTTCGAACGTGGTCAGATGATTGGATGTCATTTATGTACGCGGGATCTCCGCGCTCCTAAACATTACTAGGCCTACTGTTTCCGATATGATAGTGAAGTGGATAAGTGAAGGGACACGTAAAGCACAAAAGCGTACAGGCCGACCTCGTCTGTTTACTGACAGAGACCGCCGACAGGTGAATAGGATCTAAATGTGTAATAGACAGACATCTGTCCAGACCGTTACACAGAAATTCCATACTACATCGGGAGCCATTTAAAATTCTTTGACAGTTAGGCGGGAGGTGAGAAAACTTGGATTTCATGGTCGAGCGGCTGCTCATAAGCGACAAATCGCTCCTGTAAATGCCAAACGACACCGTACTTGGTGTAAGAAGCGTAAACATTGGATGATTGAACAGTGGAAAAACATTGTGTGAAGTGACGAATTAAGGTACACAATGCGGCGATTCGATGGTGGGGTGTGGGTATGGTGAATGCACGGTGAACATTATCTGCCAGCGAATGTAGTGCCCAAAGTAAAATTCGGAACCGGTGGTGTCATGGTGTAGTCGTGTTTTTGATGGAGGGGGCTTGCATCACTTGGTGTTTTGCGTGGCACTATCACAGCACAGACCTACATTGATGTTTTAAACACCTTCTTGCTTCCTATTGTTCAAGAGCAATTCGGGGATGGCGATTTCATCTGTCAATACGATCGAGCAACTGTTCATGATTCACGGCCTATGGCAGAGTGGTTACACGACAATAACATCCCTGTAATTGACTAGCTTGCACAGAGTCCTGACCTGAATCGAATAGAACACCTTTGGGATGTTTTGGAACGCCGACTTCGTGCCAGGCCTCACCGACAGGCATCGATACTTCTTCTCAGTGCAGCACTCCGTGAAGAATACGCTGCCATGAAAAAAGAAACCATTTAGCACCTGATCGAACGTATGCCTGTGAGAGTGGAAGCTGTCATCAAGGCTAAGAGTGGACCAACGCCATATTGAATTCCAGCATTACAGATGGAGGGCACAACGAACTTGTAAGTAATTTTCAGCTAGGTGCCTGGATACTTTTCATTGCATTGTGTAAATCCTACACACCAATATGAGTAATCGTTTGATTGCCATTTCCTCGATGGGTTTCGAAATTCCGATAGAAAGTTAGACATTCCTCTTGCGTGATTTGATCTTAATTTTCCAGAGCTCCTTTAAATACTAACTCAAATGTTGGGTCTTCTAACTTTTACGTATCCAGTTTTTTCCTCTACCACGTCAACAGATAACTCTTCCACGTCATGGAGGCCTTCAATGTACCCTTTAAACCTATCCGCTGTCCGCCTCAGTAGGTTAGTGGTCACCATGGGGCCTGGGTCCGATTCCTGGCCTGGTCGGAGGTCTGTTCCGCTTGGCGATTGGGTGTCGTATTTTCTTCATCATGATTTCATCCTCATCGACGAGCAAATCGCCGAAATGACGAACACTAAAAATACTTGCATTAGAGGAACGGTTTGCAAGATGGGATGCCCCAGGTGCACTCACATTTATATTTTCATTTTACCTATCCGCTCTCTCTCTCTCTCAGCGTTTAACGCTGGAATTCCTGTTGCACTCCTGATGTTGCCGTTCTTGCTTTTGATTTGATACGGGGTTGTTTTGACTTTCCTATACTCTCGGTCAGTCTTTTAGACATTCATTTCTATTTATAATTCTTCACATTCTTCCTGCAACCATTTCCCTTCGCACCCAGCAATTGTTATTTAGTTCAATGCTAACTGATTTATGTTGTTGTACCATCGTTCCCTGAATATTTTTGTGCTTTCCTCTTTCGTCGATCAATAATCCTTCTATTATCTAAGGTTTCCTAGGCGTTAACTACCTATGTTTGTCTTTCCAGCATCTGCGGTTGTTCTCTTTTGGGACTTCCATCCCTCTCCAGTAACTCTGCCTAATGTTGCATTCGTTGTCGGAGCATCCACATCGTTAGTGAACTTCAAAAGCGTGTCGTCTACTCTCAGTACCTGAGTACCCGCCTTCCTTCCGCACTGATTCTTCCATATGATTCTCTTAAAATTCAGCCTAGCTTTCATAATTACAAACAGATCTAAAAGGGGATTGTTCCGTGAGATTTGTGTCATACAGAACTACAACTCAGAAATAACATAGCTCCAAGCAATTGCTTTCAAACTATTTTCGGTAACGAGGGCGGATGCATTTCTTGCAAGGAAACAACGCTATCCAGAACCGTTCTCTTGTTTCATTAATATTAACATAGTTTCACCAGATGTTGATTCAGGTTGTTATACAATATGAATTCGTGATACTTGCGAAAATGTCCTCTTCATAAAGTACAGATAATCTGAAGAGGGGAAACTCCTGTGTCATTATTTTGTTTTGCTAATATTTAGCGAAAAATTAACGTCATTTTTTATCTAAAGGTTTTCCAAAAGCCTCCCGTGACCGGAACAGCGACACCAAGCTGGCGTTGGAATATTAGTCGCGCGGGGAGTTCTTCGTATGTGTTCTCAGTAAGTAGGACTAATACAGTGAATTGTATGTCCTATTCTCTGGACGATATTCTCCATGAGGCAGTACGTGCCAAGAGCGCGAGATGTTAAATTTTTCCAAAGATAAGACCTTACTTCGTTTCACTCAGTAGTGAATCTATTTGTTCATTACGCAACCAGTATATTTCGTTCAGAGGATAAAGTTCTCAAATCTTTATAATGTGATAATTTTACATTATAAAATTTATTTTTGTATTTATATTCATCGGATTTGGTCATCTTTGAAAGACAGAAAAGTAGCGATATATCCGTAAATACTGATTTACGTCGAAAAGGTACATATTCTACTTTATTTGTACGTCGTTTATCTTTCCGGATACGGAGAATAGGGAAAAACAATGATGGAAGACGAAGAACGAAGTACTCGCATTAGGAAAGATATAACACAAGGATGTAGTCTTTCGCCCCTTCTGTTCAACCTATACAACGAAGAAGCAAAACGGAAACAGAAGTACGTAAGTGATATTAGTACTCATGTTGAAAGGACGTCTTTAACAATTCCCCTTCAGCTCATAGTTTCATGAAGTTCCGACAGGTGGCGGCACTTTTCGTAGCCTCCACAATGGCGCTCTGAGGTGCGTTGAGTCTCTTTTGGCATAAAAACAGAGCATCATAGATATTCATAGGCGCTTACCGAATGTACACTCCTGGAAATGGAAAAAAGAACACATTGACACCGGTGTGTCAGACCCACCATACTTGCTCCGGACACTGCGAGAGGGCTCTACAAACAATGATCACACGCACGGCAGAGCGGACACACCAGGAACCGCGGTGTTGGCCGTCGAATGGCGCTAGCTGCGCAGCATTTGTGCACCGCCGCCGTCAGTGTCAGCCAGTTTGCCGTGGCATGCGGGAGGCCGGGTGGACGTACCGCCGAATTGCTCAACACGTGGGGCGTGAGGTCTCCACAGTACATCGATGTTGTCGCCAGTGGTCGGCGGAAGGTGCACGTGCCCGTCGACCTGGGACCGGACCGCAGCGACGCATGGATGCACGCCAAGACCGTAGGATCCTACGCAGTGCCGTAGGGGACCGCACCGCCACTTCCCAGCAAATTAGGGACACTGTTGCTCCTGGGGTATCGGCGAGGACCATTCGCAACCGTCTCCATGAAGCTGGGCTACGGTCCCGCACACCGTTAGGCCATCTTCCGCTCACGCCCCAACATCGTGCAGCCCGCCTCCAGTGGCGTCGCGACAGGCGTGAATGGAGGGACGAATGGAGACGTGTCGTCTTCAGCGATGAGAGTCGCTTCTGCCTTGACGCCAATGATGGTCGTATGCGTGTTTGGCGCCGTGCAGGTGAGCGCCACAATCAGGACTGCATACGACCGAGGGACACAGGGCCAACACCCGGCATCATGGTGTGGGGAGCGATCTCATACACTGGCCGTACACCACTGGTGATCGTCGAGGGGACACTGAATAGTGCACGGTACATCCAAACCGTCATCGAACCCATCGTTCTACCATTCCTATACCGGCAAGGGAACTTGCTGTTCCAACAGGACAATGCACGTCCGCATGTATCCCGTGCCACCCAACGTGCTCTAGAAGGTGTAAGTCAACTACCCTGGCCAACAAGATCTCCGGACCTGTCCCCCATTGAGCATGTTTGGGACTGGATGAAGCGTCGTCTCACGCGGTCTGCACGTCCAGCACGAACGCTGGTCCAACTGAGGCGCCAGGTGGAAATGGCATGGCAAGCCGTTCCACTGGACTATATCCAGCATCTCTACGATCGTCTCCATGGGAGAATAGCAGCCTGCATTGCTGCGAAAGTTGGATATACACTGTACTAGTGCCGACATTGTGCATGCTCTGTTGCCTGTGTCTATGTGCCTGTGGTTCTGTCAGTGTGATCATGTGATGTATCTGACCCCAGGAATGTGTCAATAAAGTTTCCCCTTCCTGGGACAATGAATTCACGGTGTTCTTATTTCAATTTCCAGGAGTGTATATAGGAACCTGGTTTTGGACGAATGCACGGTGAGTCGTTGGGCGTAGCGTCTGTCGTTATCGCAACAAGATCGCGCAAACCTGTCGGATCTCTCAAGTGCTGGACTCCTCACACAGCTGTGATCCTTGCTGTGTTGGAACGTGCGGACTCGCTCATTCGAGGCGATCACCTCGCTACGCAACTGGACGTCACTGGTGATAGTGCTGACACACTCGCTCACCAGTTGGCGTACTCAGAGAGGTGTGTGCGCCCCTGGATGCCTTCCCACATAAAAGAACACCATGGATAGCAGAGAAGGTCTATTTGTGCGTAACTGCTTGCGCATTACGATGCTGATCATGACAATAATTTTTCGAACGTCGTCACAGGAGAGGAAGTATGGCCTCATCATTTCGAACCGGAAACCAAACGAAAATCTTTGGGGTGGCACCACACCACCACTGCTCCGAAGAAAAGATTAAAATCCTCACTATCGGCAGCGGTAGTCTGGCACTGTGAGGGGTTAGTCTGATATGCTCTCTCAAGGTGGAACGTTCAGCTCTGAAGCACATTGTGATACCGCGAGGAAAAAGTATGGGGTCCTCCAAATGAGTGCTGAAAAGAATCTCGTTAAACTTCGGTTAGACGATAAATCAGTCAAATCTAAAGGCTGTAGATTCAACTAGATACCTGGGAGTTACAGTCATGAAAAACTCAAATTGGAAAGAGCACAAAGAAAATGTTTCGGGGAAGGCAAACCAAAGACTATGAGGATTAAGTTATATTGGTGAAACACTTGGAAAATGTAACATCTACTAAAGAAACTGTCTACGCTACGCTTGACCGTTCCATTTAGAGCACTGCTGCGCGATCTGGGATCCTTACCAGATACGATTAACGGAGTACACCGAGAAAATTCAAAGAAGAGTAGCACGCTTTGTATTATCGCGGAATAGGGGAGAGAGTGCAACGGACATGATACAGGATCTTAGTTGGGCTCCATTAAAACAAAGACGTTTTCGTTGCGGCGGAAAGTCCTCACGAAATTTTAAGTATCAGCTTTCTACTCCAAATTTGAGAATATTTTGTTGACGCCGACGTAAATATGGAGACACGATCATCATAATAAAATGAAGGAAATCAGAGCTCGCCTGAAAAGATACAGATGTTCGTTTTCTTTCGCATGCTGTTAGAGATTGGAATAATAGAGAATTATTATGAAGGTGGTTCGATGAACTCTCTGCCAGGTACATAAGTGTGATTTTCAGAGTATCCATGTAGACTAAAATTTATATGTAGGTGTTAGAGCATGCCGCCCCATGTCGGACACGGGATAGACGTACGCGTCGGCTCTCGGGCTCCCTGGGAGTGGCCACTCTGCGACCAAACCTTTGTGCACGTCGAGCCGCGCGGAATCTGGAGCGCGAAGCCGCCGGTGTCAGCGGCGCCCCGGCCTGCAGCCTATCGATTGGCTGCCGCTCGTCCAACCGCCATCCGGCCAGCCAGCCAGCCCAATTACCACCTGACACACAGCGGCCGCCCACGCTCCGGCGCCGGCGGACAGCCGCCAGCCGCCGGCGACGGCCGTCGCGACGCTCCGAGGACGATGACCGCCGACACTTTCTTCGTCCTCAGACTGGGCCGAAGGGTCAGGCCGCCGAGACGGTGCTAAATTGGTCGGAGGGAATCTGACACTGCCGCGACGGCTGCTGACAACCGCATCAGCAGTAACAATTCCTGTGCTGTGAAAATCTACGGTGGTTCGGACTGTCAATATCAGTGAAATTCTCCAACAGCTGTGTAACTAAGATGTTATATTATTTTATTTTGACGGCAATCTGTTTCGGCATTCCACTATGCCATCTTCAGACACCACATGCAGCTCTCAAATTAAATGATAATGCCATACAGTGCCATATATTCACAAAATACAGGGAGAAATGATAGTGCCATACCGTGCCATATATTCACAAAATCCAGTGATATATGGCACTGTGCCGGCCGCTGGTGGCCGAGCGGTTCTAGGCGCTTCCGTCTGAAACCGCGAGAGCGCTACTGTCGCAGGTTCGAATCCTGCCTCGGGCATGGATGTGTGTGGTGTCCTTAGGTTAGTTAGGTTTAATTAGTTCTAAGTTCTAGGAGACTGATGACCTCAGCTGTTAAGTCTCATAGTGCTCAGAGCCATTTGAACCATTTTTATGGCACTGTGCGGCATTATCTTTTATTTTGAGAGATGCATGTGGTGCTTGAAGATGGCCGAGTGGAATGCCGAAACTGGTTGTCGTCAAAATAAAATAAAAGTAACATTCTAGTTACATGGCTGTAGGAGATTTTCATTGATATTGGCAATTACTTAACCAGCTGATGTCCCCTATGCATGATGGATCAACAGAAGTTGTTCGGACTGTCTGCAAATCTATTTTAAAAAGGTTTTTCACTTAAGCAGCGCTTGTGCGAAAGTCAGCTTGACCTTTTCTCACATGACATTTTGCGAGCCATGGATGAAGATTCCCTATTCCTACTTTTCCGGAAAGCGTTGGACGTGGTGCCCCATTGCAGACTGTTAAAGAAAGAACGATCATACGCATTAGGATGCATGAAGTCTTCTTAAATTATTGACTCCAGTATGTTCTCAAAGAATTTGTCGACCTGGGGAAAGCTTTCGATAATCTAAAATTGTGCAAGACGTTCGAAATTCTGAGAAAAAGACGGGTAATGTACAATACTCACAAAAAGAATCAAGATGGAAGGAGAAGAGAGGGCGTCCAAGAACAAAGTCCACGTATTAAAAAGGTGTACGACAGGGATGTACTCTCTCGCCCGCACTGTTCAGTCCACATGATGAAGAAGCAATGGCGGAAACAAACGGTTCCAGAGCGCAATTTATTTCAAGTAGAAAGGATATCAGTGAAAAGATTCGCTGATAATATTGCTTATTGCTATCCATAAGTGAAAGTGAAGAAGGACTACAGGAACTGTTGAATGGAATGAACAGGCGAGTGAGAACAGAATATGGGTTGACAGTAAATCGAGGAAAGACGAAAGTTGTGGTTGGCCAGCCACTGTAATCTGCTTTGATGTTTTACTCTCTTCTGTTTCTAGAGTCTCTCTGTTGTTTTCTTGTCCTCTTTTGTTCCTTTAAGTGTTCGTTGCCTACCCTTCGTGCTTGGGGCTTTTCCTTTCTTTCCGTTTTCTGTTATATGTTTCGTCCGTTTTATTCTCACAGTTAATGACCTCGTAGTTTCGTCCCCTCTCCCGCCTTCGAACCAACCAACCAAAGAGCCGGCCGTTGTGGCCGAGCGATTCTAGACGCTTCAGTCTGGAACCGCCCGACCGCTACGGTTGCAGATTCGAATCCTGTCGCGGGCATGGATGTGTGTGATGTCCTTAGGTTAGTTAGGTTTAGGTAGTTCTAAGGTCTAGGGGACTGATGACCTCTGATGTTAAGTCCCATAGAGCTCAGAGCCATTTGAACAACCAACCAAAGACGAAAGAAATGAGAAGTAGAAGAAATGTGAACAGCGTCATAATTGTTGATCACAAAGTATGTGAAGGTAAGTAATTCTGTTACCTGGACAACAAAGTAATTGGTGACGGACGGAGCCAGAGGACATAAAAAGCAAACCAGCACTGGCAAAGAGAGCATTCTTCGCAAAGAAAAGTCTACTAGTATCAAACATACGCCTTAATTTGAGGAAGAAATTCCTGAGAATTAACGTTTGGTCACAGCGTCGTATGGTAGCGAGACATAGAATGTGGGAAAAGTACAACAGAAGAGAATCACATCATTTGAGAAGTGGTGCTAGAAAAGAATGTTGAAAGGTTGACTGATAAGGAATGAAGAGGTTCTCAGCAGTATCGGCAAGACAGGCGGTATAAGGAAAACACTGCTGCAAAGAAGGAGGGCCAGATTGATAGGACATACGTTCAGACATCAGTGAATAACTTCCATGGTCTGTGGCTGTCTGCTAATTGTACTACGATCTAGAGGAAGGTGTTTTACTGGCTGTACGAAGATACAACATAATTTGGAAAATACTTTCTTTTTGGCGTGATGAACTACATTTTGGTTCCAAATTTTTAAAAAAAGTATGATGATGCAAACGAATAGGAAAAATAATCCCGTAATGTTGGAATACAACGTTAGTAGTGTATTGCTTGATACAGTCTTGTCGATTAAACACCTGGGCGTAACGTTGCAAACTAATATGAAATGGAACGAGCAAGTCACGTTCTTAGTAAGGAAGGTATATGGTCGCCTTCTGGTTCATTAATTAAAATTTCCAGGATGAACTGCCGTGGTCCATATACAAAACTTCTTCTCCTTCCTGACGTATCGTTGCCTACTGCGGGCAACATCTTCTGAGGTGAGTTGGCGACTGGGTGCTTCTGGCTGTTGGGAAAATTGTAGGGAAGTGTGGTTCCTCCGTAAACGCTAATGCAATCTTGAGAACTGCTCTAATGTTTGGGATCCTTACCGAGTCGAATTACAGGAAGACATCGAAGCAGTTCATAGGCGTGCTGCTAGATTTGTTATCGGTAGGTACGCTCAACGTGGGAGTTTTACTGAGTAGCTATGTAAGCTCAAATGGGAGTCGCTGAAGGAAGATCACATCCTTATCGCGAAGCGTCAGTGGAAAGCCCTTCGGCAACTCTCAAATTACCTTCCAGTTTATAATCGTGAGTTCTTAATTTCACATTTACTCAGTTCAGCATATGTAAGCAAGTAAAAGTAGCAATAACATATGAAGCAACCTACTGACTCAATTGTAGCCAGTCACACAACAGTTAATGTTTTCGGGACAACTTCTCACTTAACACATTTGCTGAGCTACCAAAATCCAGGATGGCATACACTGGCTCATTATTGGCTCAAAGCAAACAAGCGTGGTTTTTACAATGGTGCACAATTATGACCCTAATATCACCTGGGGCAGCGACTGAATTAATACTCAATCCTTGTGAAATTGTCATTTACTCATCCCAGTATGCCCCAACTGTGTGGACAGTCGCCAAAGAGACAATCACTTGGCCTCAGTTCATACACCCTCGCACCACTCCCTCTACCACCATTAACTTCCCCACCTACGCTGCTCCCCCCCCCCACCCCCTCCTTTTTGATCAATGACAACCTAACATCCTTGATTTTGTAGGGTACTTCCTCCATGTCTCAGAATGTTTGGGAGGCAGGAGTTGAGCAAATAGTATGAATGGCCGCTATTCTGGATTAACTCCTTACACACTGTTCACTACAATCTCTATCTATGTATGTGAAAGGCACAATACATTGACAGCTATTAATACCCTGTTCGTATATACCCTGTGTCGTTCGTTCACTCACTGTTCACGCCCATAATGTGTAACTGTTTATTTTCTCATTGCCTTAGTGAGGGGCATCCTTTTACACAGCTGTTTATGAAATTTTCTAACTGACTTTCTACCAATATAACCTCTGTAGCCCTCTCAACTTTCTCTAGTAAGTGGAGATAACACTTGTAACGTCTCTCTGTCTCCTAAACTGATCACTTCCTTCTGTTCATTCGATAATACCAAGTAATACAAAATCTGTACCGTTTCCGGACTCTAGAACTCTCGTTCCTTCATCATTTCTAACAGAGTATGACGTAACCTCCTGTAGTGCTTACTCCTTTGTTGATTCTCAACCTCTCAAGTCACTAATTCCTCCCCTGACTGCTGTCTTCATCCTGCAACATATATAGGTTTAACCAACAAATCTGCAGCTGTTTGGCTGACATAATATCACTTATTACCGATTTTACCTGTACAGTGGTGGCCTGCAAGCCTTCTTAAGAACTTCATATCATTCACACAGCACACATAATGAGTCACCCCAGATGGTGACATTCTTATCTGTACAAGGGAGGGCACCACATCTTCGAAAAATTTGACAGGTCTATTTCAGTCTGAGCTGAATGGATGGTAGCAAACTCGTTACTGACGTCCTGCTAGTCCCCCATCGCCTGGCAAAGCTCAGACGCCTATCTTCAGGTATAATTTCCACAAAAAGCAACCTTATTGGCCAACTCATTCCTTCTCAACCAGCTGGTAGATGGAGCGTTCCTAAATGTTATTATTGCAATGTCACAACAAAAGAGTGCAAGGACACAGAACAAAAATATCACTGCATTAAGAGTACTACGAACTGCACGAACACACAGCCCTCAACCACACTGAGCTACCAGTTGTGAGACAGGGACGTATGGGAGTGATAAGTGGCTGGGAATTATGTTGGCATATCTTCTAAAAAAATTCAATTCCATTCACTGAAAAGTACAAACAACCCAGGGTTCTTGCGGAATAACCAGTGAGCAAGGTATTCAACACTGAGATTAGCAAAGCGAACTTACGAACTCTCTGCTCAGAAAACAAAATCAGAATTATGAGCCAATACATACAATGCATTTTTAATTAACTTGCCCCGATAGAATCAGTCATTATTACAATAACAATATTCACCAGAACTGGACGCAATAGACAGTATCACTAAATGAAACTCTCTGAGTACATTCAGGCTGCACTTAAGTCCACGAATTAAGATACAAAAATAATAATGAACACTGAAAGAATCAAGTCACTCTGTACCAGATCACATGCCAAAAGCAAATTCCAGAGGTAACTAACGAAAGCCAACAAAAGAAAGACAAAATCCCCGGTAGAACTCACTATCTGAATACTCCGTTTCACATCAAATATCGCAACTGTAAAGCATCTGGGGGTGCAGTATCAGAAGCTTGAACGTAGTACGGAAGCTAGAAAATCTGAAGATGGAAATGCAAAGGCTCAATCTACATATAATACGGGTCAATGAAGTGAAGTGGAAACTAGGCAAGGATTTATGGTCAGATGAGTGTAGGGTAATATCAACAGCAGCAGAAACGGAAGTAGGATTCGTTATAAATAGGAAGGTAGGGCAGAGAGTTTGTTACTGTGAACAGTTCAGTGATAGGGTTGTTCTTAACAGAATCGACAGCAAACCAACACAGACAACGATACTTCAGGTATATATCGCGACGTCCAAGCAGAAGATGAAGAGATGGAGAAAGGATATGAGGATGTGTATGAGGATACTGAAAGGGTAACACAGTATGTAAAGCGAGATGAAAATCTGACACTCATGAAGAACGAGCAGAAGAAACAGTTACAGGCGAATATGGGCTTGGGACTAGGAATGAGAGAAGAGAAAGGCTGTAATAAATTTCAGCTAGTAATAGCGAATACTCTATTCAAGAATCATAAGAGAAGATGGTATACGTGGAGAAGGCCGGATGATTCGAGAAGATTTCAGTTATATTACATCATTGTCACACAAATTCCTCAATCGGGTACTGGATTGTAAGGTATAGTACCCATTAGCAGATACAGACTCAGATCACAATGTAATTGTGATGAAGAGTAGATTGAAGTTTAAGAGACTAAGCAGGAATAATCAAAACGAAAACTGAAGTACTAAGGAATGACGAGATACGCTTGAACTTCTCTAAAGCTGTAGATACAGCAATAAGGAACAACTCAGTAGGAAGGATAGTTGAAGAGGAATGGATACCTCTAAAAAGGGCAATCACAGAAGTTGGAAAGGAAAACATAGGTACAAAGAAAGTAACTGCAAAGAAAACATGGGTAACAGATGAAATACTGCAGTTGATCGATGAATGACGGAAGTACAAAAATTTTCAGGGAAATTCAGGAATACAAAAATACAAGTCACTGAGGAATGAAATAAATAGGAAGTGCAGAAAGAAGCTAAGACGAAATGGCTGCATGAAAGATGTGAAGAAATCGAAAAAGAAATAATTGTCGGAGGACTGGCTCAGCCTACAGGAAAGTCAAATCAACCTACGGTAGAATTAAAAGCAAGGGTAGTAACATCAGAAGTGCAATCCGGAATACCATTGTTAAATGCAGAGGAGAGAGAGGATAGGTGGAAAGAGGTCACTGAAGGCCTCTATGTGAAGGAAGAAGAAACAGGAGTCGATTTAGAAGAGACCGGTGGGATCGAGTACTAGAATTAGCATTCAAAAGAGCTTTGGCGGACTTAAGATCAAATAAGGCAGAATGGATGGATAACATTCCATAACAATTTCAATACTCATTGGGAAAATGGCAACAAAACGACTATTCATATCGGTGTGTAGAATGTATGAGTCTGGCGACATACTATCTGCCTTTCCGGAAGTTTCCCCACAATTCCGTAGACTGCAAGAGCTGACAAATGCGAGAATTGTCTCACAATCAGCTTAACAAATCATGCATCCAAGTTGCTGGCACGAATAATATAAAGAAGAATAGAAAAGAAAATAGAGGTTGTGTTAGATGACCATGAATGTTCAGTTGTGTGTGAATTCATAAAGGACCGAAATGCAGATGTCAACGGTCTCTAGACTTGCCCACTAGTTAAACTAACTTATGCTAAGAACAACACACACACACACACACACCCATGCCCTAGGGAGGAATCCAACCTCCTGCGGGAGGGGCCTCACGATCCATGAAAAGGCGCCTCAAACCGTGCGGCCACTCCGCGCGGCTGATGACGATCTGTTCGGCTTTAGAAAACGGATAAGCCCCCGAGATGATATTCTGAAGTTGCGGTAGATAATGCAAACAAGGCCAAAGAAAAATCAAAACATGGAAAAAACGTTCCACAGGGTAAAATGGTGCTAGATGTTCGAAATTCCTAGAAAAATGGTAGTAAGCTCTAGGAAGACATGGACAGTATACAATGTGTACCAGAGCCAAGAGGGACTAATGACAGTAGACGACTAAGAAAGGAGCTCTCAGATTAAAGACGATGTAAGACAAGGATGCAGTCTTTCGCCACTACTACTATACCTATACATAGAAAAAAGAATGATGGAAATAAAAGAAACGTTCAGGAATGCGATTAAAATTCCACGTGAAAGGATATCAATGATAAAATTCGCTGATGACATTGCTTTCCTGAGTGGAAGTGAAGAAGAATTAGATGAACTGTTGAATGGAATGAACAGTCTAATTATTTGAGAGTATGGACTGAGAGTAAATCGAAGAAAGACAAAAGTAATGAGAAGTAGCACAAATGAGAACAGCGAGAAACGTAACATCAGGACTGATGCTCATGAAGAAGATGAAGTTAAGGATTACTACTACCTAGGCAGCAAAATGAGCTAAGACGGACAGGGGAAAGAGGACATCAAAAGCAGGGTAGCACTGGGGCAAGAGGTATTCCTGGCCAAGAGAAGTCAACTAGTCTCATAGGCCTTAATTTGAGGAAGATACAGGGTTATTACAAATGATTGAAGCGATTTCACAGCTCTACAATAACTTTATTATTGGAGATATTTTCACAATGCTTTGCACACACATACAAAAACTCAAAAAGATTTTTTAGGCATTCACAAATGTTCGATATGTGCACCTTTAGTGATTCGGCAGACATTAAGCCGATAATCAAGTTCCTCCCACACTCGGCGCAGCATGCCCCCTTCAATGAGTTCGAAAGCATCGTTGATGCGAGCTCGCAGTTTTGGCACGTTTCTTGGTAGAGGAGGTTTAAACACTGAATCTTTCACATAACCCCACAGAAAGAAATCGCATGGGGTTAAGTCAGGAGAGCGTGGAGGCCATGACATGAATTGCTGATCATGATCTCCACCACGACCGATCCATCGGTTTTCCAATCTCCTGTTTAAGAAATGCCGAACATCATGATGGAAGTACGATGGAGCACCATCCTGTTGAAAGATGAAGTTGGCGCTGTCGGTCTCCAGTTGTGGCATGAGGGAAATTTTCCAGCATTTCCAGATACACGTGTCCTGTAACATTTTTTTCGCAGAAGAAAAAGAGGCCGTAAACTTTAAACCGTGAGATTCCACAAAACACGTTAACTTTTGGTGAATTGCGAATATGCTGCACGAATGCGTGAGGATTCTCTACCGCCCAGATTCGCACATTGTGTCTGTTCACTTCACCATTAAGAAAAAAATGTTGCTTCATCACTGAAAACAAGTTTCGCACTGAACGCATCCTCTTCCATGAGCTGTTGCAACCGCGCCGAAAATTCAAAGCGTTTGACTTTGTCATCAGGTGTCAGGGCTTGTAGCAATTGTAAACGGTAAGGCTTCTGCTTTAGCCTTTTCCGTAAGATTTGCCAAACTGTCGGCTGTGATACGTTTATCTCCTTGCTTGCTTTATTCGTCGACTTCCGCGGGCTAGGCGTGAAACTTGCCCGCACGCTTTCAACCGTTTCTTCGCTCACTGCAGGCCGACCCGTTGATTTCCCCTTACAGAGGCATCCAGAAGCTTTAAACTGCGCATACCATCGCCGAATGGAGTTAGCAGTTGGTGGATCTTTGTTGAACTTCGTCCTGAAGTGTCGTTGCACTGTTATGACTGACTGATGTGAGTGCATTTCAAGCACGACATACGCTTTCTCGGCTCCTGTCGCCATTTTGTCTCACTGCGCTCTCGAGCGCTCTGGCGGCAGAAACCTGAAGTACGGCTTCAACCGAACAAAACTTTATGAGTTTTTCTACGTATCTGTAGTGTGTCGTGACTATATGTCAATGAATGGAGCTAAAGTGAATTTATGAAATCGCTTCAATCATTTTTAATAGCCCTGTATTTCTCAGAATGTAAGTTTGGCGCAAAATCGGAACAGAAGATAATCAAAGCATTTGAGGTGTGCTGCTACAGATGAATGTTGAAAATTAGTTGTACTGGAAAGGTAAGGAATTAGGATGTTGTACGCTGAATCGGAGAGGAAAGGAATATACGGAAACAGTGAAAAGGAGAAAGGACAGGATAATAGGACATCAGTTAAGACATCAGGAAATGACTTCCTTGGTATTAGAGAGAGCTTTAGAGGGCAAAATCTGAGAGGAAAAATGAGATTGAAGTAATTCCAGCAAATAATTGAGGACGTAGTTTGCAAGTATTAATCTGAGATGAAGAGGTTAGCGTTCCTGGCAGGCCGCATAAAACCAGTTAGGAGACTGATGACTAAAAAAGAAAAAGAATAAATGAATTCCAGCAACAACGACGGTTTAATTTTGATTGGCTCACGTCCTTCAGCTATAAAAGTTTCTGTTTGTACACTACATGTAGCAGCGGATACCTTGTATTTTTAACCCTTGATGCGAAGGAAGGGGTTTTATAAGTTTAACGTGTGTATATGTGTAGCCGGCCGTTGTGGCCGTGCGGTTCTCGGCGCTGCAGTCTGGAACCGAGCGACCGCTACGGTCGCAGGTTCGAATTCTGCCTCGGGCATGGATGTGTGTGATGTCCTTAGGTTACTTAGGTTTAATTAGTTCTAAGTTCTAGGCGACTGATGACATCAGAAGTTAAGTCGCATAGTGCTCAGAGCCATTTGAACCATTTTTTGTATATGTGTATCTGTCTGTGGCATCGTTCCTCCCAAACGATAGGTCCGATTTTAATGCAGTTATTATTTGAAAGCTGGTTTAATGTCGATGGCTCTTAGCTATGTTCCATGAAACTTTCTTCAGACGTTTAACTGTCATCAGCAAAATTAATTAAAAATGTTTCCCACCATTGCTATCTCTTGATACACGCTAATACATAAGAGCTACATCAAGTTACGTGGTACCAGTTTCTACAATTCAGAAACATCTATACAAAAATCCGCGAGAAATACATTTATCTCTTATGGTTGAACCTAGGATATTGATTTTTGTCTTTTGAAGTCACACATTTGGGCACCTATAGAGCAGAAAATGGGAGACGGTGACTCAACTGCGATAGACAATCGTATGCTAAGCAGAGTGTTTGTAGTTCCTTTTGAGGTCTACAATTCAGTACCAAATCAAACGATTTTACCCTAATAGTTTAGTCAGCAAGAGAACGCAATGGTAGCCCACTTTCTTCTACGTTGAGGAATTATCGCCACTGCTTATTACTTATGTTACCTAAATTAGCTAAATCTATCTAAAGCATCTTCAATGAATGTACTCTCTGTCGGTCCATTATGGCCAGGGGACATTGGCTGGTACGTATTTTTCAGTTCAATAAACATTACCAACAGCCGTACACTTTATCGTGAGAGAACTTGCTTGTCTTAGTATTTAGATGGTTTGGCATCTATAGGTAGGTCGTGCTAGATATTGCCTTGTACTCCCAGTGAAATTGCATGAAATTGTCGGCTGTGAAATTAGAGGACTCCCCTTGCTTAGATAAGATCTGACTATCCTATTGATTTGCTTCACTGTGGTAATGGCGACCTGTTAAGTGATATAAAGGAAACCAGTGATATCTTTTAGTCCGATTTACTGTACAACCTAGGCCACAAGATAGTTGTGATTACTCTTAGTGTTAGCAATGCCTGCTATTTTCTCTGAATATGTCGACTGCCGTTGGGTTTTCTGTCAAGTTATTTTTAATGCTCTGACAACTACTTGTCTTACCATCCGTGATATTGCCTAGGCTGTAAATATTCGTACTATTGTAATTCATAGCTTACTGTATGACATTTTACTTTGAATGAAGATTGGTACTCATATACACTAGGCGCTTTCTCATCTAAAAGAGTTTTATAGGATTTTATTATTTAAAAAAATTGACGAGCTTTGTTTTCACGGAGCTCTGGAGTGTACGCTGTCTAGTGCTGACTGTTTTAATGAATTTTTATGTTCCCCAGTAAATCTGTGATGTTAAATAGTTTAATGTCTAGCAAGTATGTACACATCTGTTAGTCTATTGTGCTGGATGTACACATAGATATGATTTAACGCCAATACCTCCATCATTTTTTTTAGGTTTAAGCGGTATTATGAGTACCTGTCACTTGTAAACTTGATTTGCACACCCTTATATTACTACATATATATTCTTTTATTATGCATGGACCTGAAGATGGCAAACTGAATTGCCGAAATTGGTTGCGTTCTAAATAAAATAAAATATCTGAGAATAAAGTATACAGTTGTTAGTCAAGTTTATTGAATTCAAAAATCAATGAATACAGGTGTGAATTAAGAAACGAAACACGTAAATATAAAGTATCCCACAATGCATTTCGTGTTTCGTCCTGGAAAGTATTCGCGTGAATGTGGGATAGTGTGTTGACAGCACCGTGTCTACTAGTAAAATATCAAGTTTGACGAGCATAAAATAAACCTAAATCAAAAGTTTAAGAAATCGACACAAAAAAACCTCTATCACGCACAGTCACACACACACACACACACACACACACACACACACATATATATATATATATATATATATATATATATATATATATATATATCGCCAAGTAAATAAAAAAAACAGAATACATCTAAAAATGGTAAAGTATGAAATTTAAACGCATGTAAGCTATCTAGGCAACGTAGATAAATATCAGAACAACAATATCGAATCGTTAAGTCTAGGTGTTAATTAATTAACTCAGACAAATTCGTAGTATGAACGCAACCGTCAACGACGCCTGCCCACACTCTACTGCCCGTTCGGGTCCCCGCACTTTGCCACACCCCATGACTCGCCCTCGCGTTTTAATGAAGTGTGAGTTAGTACACTATCATCAGACCACTGCAGGTCATAGGCCTCCTAAGATAGATTACTGCATGAAACTAAGTTCGTACGTAATAATGTAAAAACATGGTATGAAATAAGTAGGTAACTCTATTCTTTAACAGTGTAAGGCAAATTAAGGACGGACTGATTTACCCAGCAATAATGAAAGTATACTCGTACTGCTGTAGAAAGGATAGCTACTATTAATTTCTTATTTTTCTTATTTATTTTCTTAGCGGTGCCGTGACGCGTTGTCGCTTGGATCAAAATACTACTACCTATACTAAGCTTGAAGGAGCAATATATAATTTTTTCTAATTTTTCGAGGTTTTTCGTGTCAAGGTTTCTTAAGTTTTTAATCTAAGTTTTATTTTTCTGTCCAGTCAGTAGGCTACTTGAGCAGGCCACCTCTGTCTCACTCGTTTGTACTACAGCCAGCACCTATCACAGCAAGCACGCACTCACGTAACTGTTGTATCAGAAAACGTACAGCAGTAACCAGCTCTTCACTCTCGACTAAGCTCCATTCCCTGGATCAGCGAATCCCAGTGCCATCCACTGCTCAAGCCAGAACGACGCTCTGCGGTGACTCAAGTTTACGTTCATTTCATAGGAACGGCAGAAATATTTGTCTGAAGGGACTTTCCTGGTAATGTCGATTTTGCACGAGCCCCCTTATTAACAATACCTTTTTCTTCTGCGTTGAGTTTGAAATTAACGGTCGCGCTATCGCTTCCTGTACCGAAATGCTGCTACTGTACAAAACAGCTCCCGACACTCAACCAACAGCCATTCGTCACGAGAGTGTGGCACGTTCTTCCTCCTTTAATTCCGAGACCAAATCATTGACTGTCCCCAAAAATATGTCTACAAATACATAACACTGGTTCAGTATCACAAGACATCTGTGTGGTAACAAATGAAAATATACTTAACACTACACTTTTCACTTCAGTATATTTTCACAAGGCATAAATATTTGTAAATTTTTCATCCAATCCCTTGGCTTCAGGTGCCCATAATTCGTTTGCTAAATTTTGTCTATAATTTCGTTTAGAGACGAAACTATTTTGTTCTTCTATCAACCAACATACAGATAGTACGTTTGGCCTTCACAATAAGTTGCACTGATAACGTTTTGTATCAGTTCATGTATTTCAGTATTTCAGTGGAGTTCAACTGCCACAGGTGAGTCTGGAGATGAGATCGTATAATTTTAAAGATCGATCATTTGAATTAGCATGAGTAAGCTGCGGACAGGATTATCCAATGACAGTTTATTGATCATATCACTCTCTAGCACCTGTTTCGTCGCATGAGTGTGCCGTTTTACTATTGATGGTACATATCATGAAAAAGAGATTGAAGTAACTGCAGGTTCAAGTAGATGTCTTACGCTAATTTCTTACGTTAATTCTTTCTACACCTCACTAATTGTTTGTTTTACCTATTTATGTTTCCAGTAATAATCAAAATAGCTCAATACATTTCTGGGGTTCACTAATAAGCCGGTCGAAAAAGTAGCGACGAGGCGGAACGTAAGAGGAACACTTTACAAACATCGATAAACAAGCCAAAGAAGTGGAATTGGTGTGAATCAAACAGCGGTAAGAGAAAGCTCTGTTCTTATGACACACTTTATCGTCTTCACAGCCGGATTTGCACGGGCTAAGTCTAAGCTTTGGAACACTATAAACGTTAAGCCACTCGGGCGTTAAAGCTGCACAAACAGTGGCTCCTAAAACACGAGGCCGTCCATCTATGCTTCGCAGCACTCAGCTGTGTCAACACTACTCCGCAAAACCTCTTTTTTTTTCTCTATCGCCACAGAACAAAGCTCTTGTACCGGGAGCCACTTTATATATAAAAGGAGGGTGAGGGTGAAAGCGTATTTCTTCGGGTAAAAATGTAACCACTTTTACTCTCTTTTACCCCTCGATACCTCAGTCTTCGGCTTTTGTTAATAAGCGAATATAGCCTAAGGAGTGTGCATGTAGATCTTGATCACAATGTTGAAATTTTTCTCCGACGAAAGATGTTAATCTTCTTTATCGAAAATCTCTCTTTTCACGAACGCCTTTCTCAAGCTAAATATTTTTTTCTTAAAAAGGAACTTCTGAGAAAATCAGAGCTACCTATACAGACGCCTCAGGAAATTTCTTTAAGCTTTCAAGAAAGTGCTGTTTGTCAAATTAGCTTTTTGGCAGATGAAATATCTGAAAGACATTTTTATGGCTAATTTTCGTTCCAGGCGTCCTTTGCGTTTTCTATTAAGGGCTCCTTCAGTGGATTTAATCTCGAATAATAAAGTTTTTTTTCTATTGCAGTGTTTACAAATTCGTAACTGTTCATACGAAACATTTTCCTTTGATAAAATGTTACTACAAATTACTCGTTTGTCGTACAAAAATCACATCTGGTTGTAGCTGAGTTGCTGCACTATACTTGTGATGAACTGGCACATACTTGCGTTGGGACAGTTTGGTTTTGTAGTTTTCACATTTCGTTTTCTTTCGTTAAACAATGTGAAACACTGTTGTGGTAAATCCTGCACATCTTGCGCGAACTGTGAGGCATATACTGCTCTTCGGACAACTACGACTGTGTCGTTAATAGTGTAGGATGACCAGACGAGACGCCAAATGTACTGTTTTTCCGTAATCCGTAATAACTTTTTTTTGCTTCATTTCAAGTTTTTTTTAAATTTTTCCTTCAATTTAGTGTCACAGACATTGTTCTTTAATATTTCCTTTAGTGTTGCTTTGTCTTGAAGGCAAAGATGGAATAAAAAAGCATGGTTTTGGTCTCGGGAAGACGTGAGGTGTGAAGATTTTCCGTCATCATGCTCAGTTCCAGTGACTTACGAGTGAGATTCGTGGTTCGTTTCGATTATTTACTACTGCAGAAATGACAGATGGATGTAATAAATTTTCGTTAAAGGACGTTACAGGGCTATCAATTTTCAATTGTATTTGTAGTTACGAATTAGCTATTCAGAACTGTATAACATAAATTTACAGTAGATTCAACCCACACGAAGTCTTCGAACTGTTAGATACAACAATGAGAGGTAGGCGGCAGTTTTAACTCTGCGTTCGAAAAGCTTGCTTTAGTGCGCTCCATTGCCTGCGGTTTGCTGTGTAAAACTAACTTGGGCTGTTAATATGGGAAGAAATTATTCTTTCTAGAAAACTATGTGAGAAGAGTTCCCATTCTTAAAGGAAACCATGAGAACGAAGGTAGAATATACGTCACGTCGTTCAGTTTTTTTTCTGAGCATAGAGAACGTGCCGATATAATGCAGCATATAAAGAATAAGAAGCACCTGTTGGCAGTTTTATGTGAGAACTTCTAGTTGCATATCTTCCTTTATAAGTACGGATAAACCTATCGCTACGTAAGAATTCAAATGTTCTAGCAAAAAATGCGAGTCGATTTTAGTAAACATCACGGTACGCAATGAATGAAGTTCAGTCAGAACTTTAAGTAGCTAAGTATGTGTCTGTGATGGCTTATGTATCAAATCACAAAACTTAAAGCTAGGGCCCATTCTACCAAGGCATTTCATTACTACAAAAGCTGTCCAATGACAAGTAATATGATTTCAGAACATTGGTGGAAAAACGGCAGATTTATTAGCTAGCTGTTTCTGGATATATCTAGCTAATAAAACTGCCGTTTCTCCACCAGTGTTTTGAAGTCATAGCTAGCTATATTCTTTATCTCCCCCCCCCCCTTCCCCGTGAACCATGGACATTGCCGTTGGTGGGGAGGCTTGCGTGAATCAGATATACAGATAGCGGTACGATAGGTGCAACCACAAATCAGGGGTATCTGTTGAGAGGCCAGACAAACGTGTGGTTCCTGAAAGGGGCAACAGCCTTTTCAGTGGCTGCAGGGGCAACAGTCTGGATGATTGATTGATCTGGCCTTGTAACATTAACCAAAACGGCCTTGCTGTGCTGGTGCTGTGAACGACTGTGGGCAAGGGGGAACTACAGCCGTAATTTTTCCAGAGGGCATGCAGCTAACTGTATGGTTGAATGACGATGGCGTCCTCTTGGGTAAAATATTACAGAGGTAAAATAGTCCCCTATTCGTATCTCCGGGCAGGGACTACTCAGGCAGACGTCGTTATCAGGAGGAAGAAAATTGGTGTTCTGTGGATCGGTTTTTGGAGCGTCAGATGCCTTAATCGGGCAGGTAGGTTACAAAATTTAAAAAAGGGAAATAGTAGGTTAAAGTTAGATACAGTGGGAATTAGTGAAGTGCGGTTGCAGGAGGAAAAAGACTTCTGGTCAGGACAATACAGGCTTATAAATACAGAATCAAATAAGAGTAGGTTTAATAACGAAGTAGGAGTAGGTTCATTAATGAATAAAAAATAGAAGTGCTAGTAAGCTACTACAAACAGCATAGTGAACGTGTTATTGTGGCCGAGATAGACTGGAAGCACACGCCTACGACAGTAGTACAAGTTTATATGCCAACTAGCTCCGCAGAGATTGAAGAAATGTACGATGAGATAAAAGAAATTTATCAGATAGTAAAGGGAGATGAAAATATAATAGTCATGAGGGACTGGAATTCGATAGTAGGAAAAGGAAGAGAAGTAAAAGTAGTAGGAGATTAAGGAATTGGGGTAAGGATTGAAAGAGGAAGCTGCCTGCTAGAATTTTGCACACAGCATAGCTAACACTTGGTTCAAGAATCATAGCATAAGTTTGTATACATGGAAGAGTCCTGGAGATACTGGAAGGTTTCAGATAGATTATAAAATGGTAAGACAGAGATATAGGGGCCAGATTTATATTGTAAGACATTTGCAGGGGCAAATGTGGACCCTGCCCACAATCTATTGGTTATGAACTGTAGATTAAAACTGAAGAAACTGCAAAAAGATTGAAATTTAAGATGATAGGACCTGGATGACCTGAAAGAACCAGAGGTTGTAGAGAGTTTCAGAAAGAGCATTATGGAACGATTTACAAGAATGGGTAAAGATATACATTAGAAGAAAAATGGGTAGCTATGACACATGAAATAGTGAGGGCAGCAGAAGATCAAGTAGGTAAAAAGACGAGAATTAGTAGAAATCGTTGGGTAACAGAAGACATTTTGAATTTATTTGATGAATGGAGAAAATATTTAAATAATGCAGTAAATGAAGCAGGAAATAGAATACAAACGTCTCAAAAATGAGATCGACAGGAAGTGCAAAATGGCTAAGCAGGGATGGCTAGAGGACAAATGTAAAGACGTAGAGGTTTGTCTCACTAGGGGTAAGATAGGTACTGCATACAGGAAAATTAAAGAAACCTTTGGAGAAAAGAGAACCACTTGTATGAACATCAAGAGCTCACATGGAAAAACAGTTCTAAGCAGAGAAGGGAAACCAGAAAGGTGGAGGGAGTATATAGAGGGTCTATGCAAGGGCGATGTACTTGAGGACAATATTATGGAAATGGAAGAGGACGAAGATGAAGATGAAACGGGACATATGATACTGCGTGAAAAGCTTGACAGAGCACTGAAAGAACTAAGTCGAAAGATCGCCCCAGGAGTAGACAACATGCCATTAGAGCTGCTGAAAGCCTTGGGAGAGCCAGCCCTGACAAAACTCCAGCATCTGGTGAGCAGGTTGTATGAGACAGGCGAGATACCCTGAGAATTCAAGAAGAATATATTACACTCCTGGAAATGGAAAAAAGAACACATTGACACCGGTGTGTCAGACCCACCATGCTTGCTCCGGACACTGCGAGAGGGCTGTACAAGCAATGATCACACGCACGGCACAGCGGACACACCAGGAACCGCGGTGTTGGCCGTCGAATGGCGCTAGCTGCGCAGCATTTGTGCACCGCCGCCGTCAGTGTCAGCCAGTTTGCCGTGACATACGGAGCTCCATCGCAGTCTTTAACACTGGTAGCATGCCGCGACAGCGTGGACGTGAACCGTATGTGCAGTTGACGGACTTTGAGCGAGGGCGTATAGTGGGCATGCGGGAGGCCGGGTGGACGTACCGCCGAATTGCTCAACACGTGGGGCGTGAGGTCTCCACAGTACATCGATGTTGTCGCCAGTGGTCGGCGGAAGGTGCACGTGCCCGTCGACCTGGGACCGGACCGCAGCGACGCACGGATGCACGCCAAGACCGTAGGATCCTACGCAGTGCCGTAGGGGACCGCACCGCCACTTCCCAGCAAATTAGGGACACTGTTGCTCCTGGGGTATCGGCGAGGACCATTCGCAACCGTCTCCATGAAGCTGGGCTACGGTCCCGCACACCGTTAGGCCGTCTTCCGCTCACGCCCCAACATCGTGCAGCCCGCCTCCTGTGGTGTCGCGACAGGCGTGAGTGGAGGGACGAATGGAGACGTGTCGTCTTCAGCGATGAGAGTCGCTTCTGCCTTGGTGCCAATGATGGTCGTATGCGTCGTGGCGGAGAAGGAGAACTGTGCTTCCTATGAGCCTTTTTGGAAGGACGTTTAGTGGAAGTACCGGTCGAAGGCTGGGAGGTCGAGGTACGTAGGAAGTCTGCACGGGATGGTTCCTTCTTGAAGGCCCGTGCATCTGACTTCGGGGTCTTCGTCTTAGCAGAAGCTGATGAAGGGGCTGGTGTCTGTGGGGTGATGGGAGGAAGAGGAGACGTCGACCGCGCGATCTTAGCACTGGCCGAACGCACGACCGTGGTGCTGAAGGTCAGATCGCATGTCTGGGTTGCTACCTCCCTGGTAGTCCTAGGAGAGGCGAGGACAGTACTGTATTTCCCCGCTGGGAGCAGCGTGGGATTCCTACTAGCCAATAGCTTGCGAGCAGCCGAGGTGGACACTTTCTCTTTGACCCGAATTTCTTGGATACAGCGTTCTTCCTTATAGACAGGACAGTCGCGGGAGGATGCGGCATGGTCACCCTGACAGTTCACACAACGAGGAGACGGAGGTGGACAGTCACCCTCATGGGCATCCCTGCCACAAGTGACACATTTAGCCGCATTGGAACAAGACTGTCGAGTGTGACTGAAACGCTGACACTGGTAGCAGCGCGTAGGTGTCGGGACATAGGGGCGAACAGAAATAACCTCGTAGCCCGCCTTGATGCGCGACGGCAGCTTAACACTATCGAAGGTCAAGAAAAGTGTCCGGGTCGGTACAAGGTCATTGTTGACCTTTTTCATGACCCTATGGACAGCCGTCACGCCCTGCTCAGCGAGGAAAGATTGAAGCTCCTCGTCAGTCAATCCGTCGAGGGAGCTAGTATAGACTACACCACGAGACGAATTCAAAGTTCGGTGGGCCTCCACCCGTACAGGGAACGTGTACAGGAGTGTGGCCCGAAGCAGTTTTTGTGCCTGAAAGGCACTCTCAGTTTCTAGTAATAAGGTACCGTTACGCAACCTGGTACAAGATTTGACAGATCCGGCTATGGCATCTACGCCCTTCTGAATAACGAAAGGGTTGACAGAGGAAAAATCCTTTCCGTCCTCAGATCGAGAAACGACGAGGAACTGTGGGGCAGGCGGTAGTACTTTTGTCACTGTTGGCTGGTCACGTTTCCGTTTTTGGGCAGAAGTCGAGAGAGATGGAGTAGAATCCATTGCGGAGGAATCCCCCATGATTGCCAGCGTCTCCGATGGCGCGCTCCTTCCTTGTGGGGACCCTCTCAGAGGGCACTCCCGCCTTAGGTGAATGTTTACACCTCAGGTCACACCTCCCGAGAAACAGACGGAGGGACCAATCGGCATGGTCAGAAGGTATCAGCTCAGGCAATCACCCCTCCCCGGGCCTGGCCTTTACCAGGGGGTACGCGCGTGCCTTACATGTCTACCCAGGGCGGGGACTTACGCGTTACCCCGTCACCGGCTACGCGTGCGAACGCGTGGGTCGGCCTTCAGGCACACACAGGGAGGAAGGAAGAAGAGGAAAAAGAAGAGAGAGGGAGAAAGAGGACAGACTGTCTCAAACGCCGAGGCGGAGTCCAGAGAAGGCAAGGAGAAGAAGGCAATGAGAAGGCAAGGAGAAGGAGGCAATGAGAAGGCAAGGAAAAGAAGGCAATGAGAAGGCAAGGAAAAGAAGGCAATGAGAAGGAAAGGAGAAGAAGGCAATGAGAAGGCAAGGAGAAGAAGGCAATGAGAAGGCAAGGAGAAGAAGGCAATGAGAAGGCAAGGAGAAGTCAAGGGAAAGAGTAAGGAAGACAGTGAGGTGGAGAAGAGCAAAGAAAGGAACCAACAAAAGGAAGGAAGAAACGAGAAGTGAAAGACCAAAAAGACCACAATTATAGGTCGTGGAACCGTCCGTCTCCGGACGCAGGCGCTAACTACCCCCATGAGGGGGATGGACTCCTTTTAGTCGCCTCTTACGACAGGCAGGAATACCTCGGGCCTATTCTAATCCCCGGACCCGCAGGGGGGGTAGAGTGATGGGGATATAAGTGCAGATATTTTTACTGGTGAATGAGCACAATGTGGTGAACAACGTTAAATCAATGTTTACTTTAGTTGCAGACTAACAATTACAGCTACTAGGAGAATTATGTTTTTAGTTTGTTTAGTATCTCCACATACACGAGGGAAGAACTAGAAATTACTGTTTACTTTCCCCTGGCCAGCAGGTGAGTTGTTGAAGTGTGTATGCATGGATGCAAGACGGTAAGTCTATACTGACAGGTGCAGTCCATTTAGCAGTGGCATTACGACCTTGTAGAAAGCATAAGGCAGTAAATTTTTATATGATGTGTTTGCGTTAAGACTATGAGGTGCAGAGAAAGAAAGAAATAACTAAAACATACTAAAACACTGAAGTGGGTATATGTTAAAGCACCGATGATCACAACAAGTGCACTTATACATCTAACACACAGTACGAAAGCAAATGTCCTGACCGATTGATCAACACCAGTCAAAACCGCTAATGACAGGAACTTGATAGTGGGAGAGGGTGCTGATCGTACACTGTACACATTGTTTAAGAAGATTTTTTCGAAATTCTGCAATTAAAGCCATGAAATGAAGTATGAAAGGTAATTTAAAATACGTTGCTCTTAAGGAGTTTTGAATCTAGATTGTTATTTGGTTTCTCAGTCCGAAATTGCATTCATATATATTTCAGTTATATGTATATTTCAGTACTGTTGGAAAACCAACCCCTAAGGGAGTGAAGTAACGGATGAATGCTTTTCTTTGAAGATTAATCATTATTGTACAGCTGCATTAGCATTTTTAAAGTTACATCTATGACAACTGGCATTTAACTTCTCAATTGAAAATTTAAAAAAATGTCATTCAGTGTTTTGGAAATTCAACCCCTAAAAAGGTGTGTAATAGGAGATGAAAAGTTTCATGAAAATATTTTATTATGAGAGCATTTTGAAGTTAAATTTATGAAAATGTTATGGAAATGTTTCATTATGGAAGCATTTTTGAAAGGCAGGATTAACGGGAGCCTCAAACTCCAGTTACCATAATTGGGCAGAAGTACACCTGGAAAAGACCATGCTTATATGGCCTTAATTAGCGTGAAGAGCTAAGAAGGTGTTACAATTTGTCAGCCAAATCAGAGAAAGCTTCACCAAGGCAAAGCTGTCACCAAGAAAACTCGACACTGCCAGTGTTGCACAGAAAAGAAACGGGTGGCTTCCTGCGTAATACATGCATGCCTGCGTGTCTGAAGAATATTTTAGTGTACATCGAAGCAACTCAGGCACTGACTTTTGGTACCTTTTGGAACCCTTCCCAATAGTGTCTGCAAAACCACTATGTGTCGGAGAATTCTTTTCTTACACACTGCACCAGTCATGTTGCCTTCCATTGGAACGAGTGGTATTAGGTGGCCGTCCATGATACCTGCCCAGGATAAGACTGAGCCACCGTATTGTTGGTGACGTGACAGAGTCATTGAGGGATGACAGCGTTCCGCTGTTCGCCTCCATATGCGAACACGCCGCGCGAGATTATTCGAGCGGTCTTAGGCGCTGCAGTCATGGACTGTGCAGCTGGTCCCGGCGGAGGTTCGAGTCCTCCCTCGGGAATGTGTGTGTGTGTGTGTGTGTGTGTGTGTGTGTGTGTTTTTTTTTTTAAATGGTTTTAAATGGCTCTGAGCACTATGGGACTTAACATCTATGGTCATCAGTCCCCTAGAACTTAGAACTACTTAAACCTAACTAACCTAAGGACAGCACACAACACCCAGCCATCACGAGGCAGAGAAAATCCCTGACCCCGCCGGGAATCGAACCCGGGAACCCGGGCGTGGGAAGCGAGAACGCTACCGCACGACCACGAGACGCGGGCTGTGTTTTTGCCTTCAGGATAATTTATGTTAAGTAGCGTGTAAGCTTAGGGACTCATAACCCTAGCAGTTAAGTCCCATAGGATTTCACACACACATATGCGAACAGAGTTGTCGTCCATTGGTCTCGTATGCAGTGTTCTGGCTCGTCATACACAAGCTCCTCTGTGATGTAGACAAAGTGGTGTAGTCTTGAGGTCTTCGGCTGTGCAAGTCTCCATCAAGAATCATGTTGGCATAGTTTGGGTACTAACAGTAATCCCTATTGCTTCTCGAAGCTCTTGGAGCAGGGTAGTCGCTGTCTTTATAAGGTGTCTTCGTGTAGATATTGTTACTGAGCTGTTGTAGTTTTGGATGGACGACCTTCACGATGTCAATCCGCTACTGAATGCGTTTGCTGGAACTTTTCCCACAGTCTGCAGACAACACTTTGATCAACGTGAGCAATATTCGTAACGTCAACTTGTCTCATGTTTTGTCCCACCAGTGTGATGATTTAATACGGTTTGTCATGGAGAGCCTGTTCCGAGGCATTGTACTACAGTATGAGGCACACGGACAACAGCGAATTCACAAGAACTCAGCTCTGGTGTAACGTGTTTGCTTACGAGCTATGATTGCATCGCCTTTGATGAGGCAGAGTGGCAACGGTAACGAGTTCGCATTATGTACACAACCAGCTTTCTACACAAACGCAAAAGGAAAGCCCTTAGTGACTATTGGTGGGAAAAATGGAAATATGCTTAACTTTTTGATGAGTGTAGTTGAATATGTTTCCTACATAAACACGAAAGGAACGTCCATAGAGACTATTGGTGGGTAAATTGGAAACATGGGCTGGCCGGAGGGGCCGAGCGGTTCTAGGCGCTGCAGTCTGGAACCACGTGACCGCTACGTTCGCAGGTTCGAATCCTGCCTCGGGCATGGATGTGTGTGATGTTCTTAAGTTAGTTAGGTTTAAGTAGTTCTAAGTTCTAGGGGACTGATGACCTCCGACGTTAAGTCCCATAGTGATCAGAGCCATTTGAACCATTTGGAAACATGCTTAACTTTTCTTGATGACTGTAGCTGGATATATACGTGGAAAATATATGCATATATTAGTGATCGTATGGACCTACTATTGTCTGCTCAGAAGTGAAAGTAGCCTTTGTTGTAGCTATTTTATAGAATCATACAGAACGAATGTCCAGTGTTACGAGTGTGCCGAATGTTTGCCATATTTTTGGAAATTTGAAAACTCGCCGTTTCCGGCGCGCAACACTCTTCTTGCATGTGGCATCACCTTGCGCCTGGTGTAGCGACCATAGATCTACAACGGTGCAGGACGTGGGCAGTTGCTGCTCGTGGCGTTCAAAAGTGTGGGTTTTGCAGGAAGTAATGGTCCTGTTGGTACTGAGTGATGCTTTATCTTTGCCTCGTGCCGGTGAGACGTGAGGCTATCTGGGTAGTTATCTCTGAGCGGCTTTTCGATCTGGCCGTTAGTGCAGCAGAGTGATGTAATATACAGTCTGGTACTTTCCAAATAGAAGGATGGGCTTACAGTGTTTTGCTTAGAGGCTGGTGGTGATAATTGAGACATAGATCCTTGGGGGTAACTTTGCTTACTTTTGCATGTGGTTTAGTGTTCATTCCTGAGCAACTGGTATCACGGATTTGGAAGTCGAACTTTGCTCCTACTTGGGTGTTTCCACTTCACCGAGTTGCTGCTAACTGAGAGCCGTTTATGTCAGCTGTGAGAGTCAAACTGTTGTGGAGTATACGAGCTGTAGTTGCTGGTCTAATACCACGTTGTGCCAGCGGTACTCTTAGAGCTTATTGTCGTCGAATCGAGGCTGAAATTATACTGATTTCGTTGCAGGAGGAGTGTGCTATTCGTGCAGACCGTCATCTGGTTTCGAGTGCACACGGGTTGGACTGTCGCACAAATCAAAACAGAACTGATTAAGTTCACGCAGACAATTCAGTGTCATTGAAAACCATTTTCTTTTGGATTAATGAATTTAAACGTGGTCGGACGAGCACTGAAGACGAAGCGCGCTCTGGTCGTCCAGTTGAGGTCACGACAAAGGAATCCATGAACAGAATCTATGATATGGTGATGCAACACCGCCGAATAAAAATTCGTGAGATTCCGGAGAATATAGGTATCTAAAATGAGTGAGTGTAATATGTCCTGCACAGGAAATTGGCTATGAGGAAGCTGTGTGCGTGATGGGTGCCGCGATTGCTCACAGTCGACCAAAAGCTCATCCTGCGCATTTCATCACAATATCTACCAATGTTTAACCGCAATCCGTAAGACTTCCTGCCCCGATCTGAGACTCTTAATGAAACTTGGTCCATCATTACACATCAAAGGCAAAACGGCAGTCAAGGCAATGGACAAAGGCTGATGAAAGTGCACCGAAGAAGGTGAAGCCCACTTTGTCAGCTGGTAAGTTGATGGCCACAGTTTTTATTATTGTTTGGCATTCCTACTCATAGATACCTGCAAGAAAGCATGTGTTCATTTACAATGCGAAAAGTTGGTCAGTATTTCAATCACAGAGTAAAAAGTGCTAAGAGAGGAGCGGGAAAATTAAATTCAGTACATTGTTTCATTTGTGCATACAGTTACATTAATACGACCCTAGCCGTAGCCCGATGAACATCCGTCCGCACATTTAATTTCCTGTTTCAGTTTCCTGTTGCTCCTGTGCTTAAGTTAAATGTGTTTTCCGATACGGCTTTTCAGCGTCTATTTCGCACCTACATTTACCCTCTGTTCACTAGTAGTTTCCATTTTACTCTATTCTGCTTTCTCTTAACACGGGAGCAATAGCAATAAACCATAACTGTTTTGCACATATTCGCTTACTATTTGCGTATCTGCTGTGTTAGCATTAGTTTTTCGCTCAGGTATAAACACACACAAAAAAAGATACTGTTCTAGTTTTGCAGTATAGCTTTACAGCTTTTTATTGTCTATGTTAAACAACACATTTATCATATCTTTACCTCTGACACGTGAATTACGTTTCATTTATTTCTCACCCACAAAACGGATGATGTCTTCTGCAATGAATATGTTTAGTTTAGTTTTAGTTATGTCATGTTCCATAGATCATTTTCACGATTACTTTATCAATATGATGTGGAACAAGTCAGGTTACATATACACATGAACAGTGCTAATATTAATATTGATGAAATTTTTAGTTCTACACATGCCACTACATTTAGAGGTACAGTTTTTTTTACCAGTTCTGAAACAGAAACTTGTCCATGGAATAGAAGGAGTTTTCCAAAATAAATGATTTTAAGATAGATTTAAAACTTGATCCGCTACCTACCAGACACTTTGTGTTGTTGGGCAAATGAGCAAAGATTCTTGTTGTTGAAAAATGTACTCCTTTTTGAGCAAGTGACAGCTACAATAACTGATAGGAAAGTTCATTTTTGCCTCTAGTGTTGTACGTATGAACATCACTGTTCTTCGCGAATTGAGATGGAAATGGTGAAAGGCGTGCGTAAATTCGGACATTCTGGCCAGTTTGATGTGGCCCGCCACGACTCCTTCTCCTGCTCCAGTATCTTAACCTCTGCGTTGTATCAACATTAAACATTTACAGCTATTGGCTGTATACAGTATCTATTTCAGTCTCTTTTCTTCTTCTCCGGTTTTCTTCATTTACGTCATTCTAGTACCCTGCAAGCTATACACTGATGACAAAACATATGTCATATCATCCTGTCCATTTCTCAAGTTTGTGTTTCCCACGCACACGTTTCCTCACCAAAGCTACGTAGAATCTCCAAGTTACCAACAGTATGTCCATTTAATTTTCCGCGTCATTCATGCTCATGCAGTCATTTTCTTTTTCTTGTAACCCATAAGAAAACATTATTACGCCAATTCTCTGGAATTCTGGCCCCGTCAACATGTATTTGCTTGACATGTACTACGTTGACATTAGAAAGACAAGAAGTATCTTTCAGCTATGTCAAATAATTTTGCACTCACGCAGATAAAGTTACATCGTCGATGACTTTTCTATTATTTATCATTTCCTATCATTTTACCGCAGTACTTTTTAACTCATCAACAAGTAGTTGCATGATATGTGCCACGTTGACATTAGAAAGACAGGAAATACGTGCCAGTTCCATCACACCATTTTGCCTATTGATACTTCATTAGAACAGAGTTTCTTTCATATATTGTGTAGGATTGACAACAGCTGTATATGTTCACAGTATATATTTTTGCTTGAATTCATACGTGCTATTAAGATATACTTCCTGTTCTTTGAACATGTCATGACAACGATGCATAGGTACGGGAGATTTTGATTCACTCGGTCTAATTCACAATACGGTACTCCACGAGCTTTTCACTCTGAATAAAAGCTTTGAAATAATGAACATTAACTGTTAGTAGGTCCTCCAATGTAGATAAATAAAACAAAACATCTTCCATACCCCAATATTAATTAGTCTGCATTTACTTATAATTTTACCGTAGAAGTTCGCAAGATGTATCCCGATATATGAGAACCGGATTCGGCAAACTGAAATGTACGCATCTAAACTCGGACTCATCGTTTAAAATTGCTTCCTGCCTTTTTTAAATAATGTAATTGGGACTAAAATTTATACCCAAAGGCATAAATTCCAGAATTTTGGAAATAAAAGTGAATTATGGTTACCTGAAATCATGTAAAAAAACCACAAAATACTTTACAAAGTTTCCAGGTGCATCCTGCTCAACAGTTTACTGTTTGGGGCATTCCTCATTAAATAACATTAATTTGTAATATTTTATCATTGTCCATTGCTGAGCTTCTGATCGTAAACGTAGCCGAAAAACTCTTCAAGATGAATCGTCTGAGTGGAGAGTGAAAAAGTAGACCAGCTGATTCACGTTTTTTATTCTCCTGTCATTTAGTTCATATTATGTATAACTTTAAATGTGTAACAGACTGGTTCCTATTTTAACTCCCAAATTCAATTGAGCAGCACGTGAGACATGGATTTATTGTTAAAACGACAGCACACCTCATGATACATGACAAAGCTTTGTATCCTGTAACCGAGGTTTCACGTAGGTTTGCTCATGTAGATGATCAGGATTACAGGCTGAGAAAGTTGTCGGCAGCGCGACATTCCGAATCTGAACGTTGCACGTGTCTCTACAAGTCGGTGCATTTTGCATCCGCTGTCTCATGATTCCGACTGCTTCCAACCTCAGCGATCTAACAGATGCGGCGCTAGCGTGACGAATTGTGATTCATGCGTCAACTGAGAAATTAATAAAGTAGTGGTTGTGCTTTAACGTTCACGCCTGTGCGATGGAATTTGAAGAGATTTGTTACTTTCCTTTGTTATTTATACCGTGGTTGGTGAGGCGGGTGCACGCCTAAATGGTCACCACTGAAAAACAAACATACTAACGTACTGCTCTCACGTCCGTACACTATGCTTCGGCCATGTTTCCCCCCACTCCCTGCGGTGCTTTGAGCACGAACTTCAGCATAGCACTAACAAGTTACAGGTCTATTACTTCTGTGAATGTATCATTCAAAGCTTAAAGGAGACATTAGATTTTTTTCTTTTTTTATAATTTTTATATTGTTAAAAGGTATCTATATATTTATGGTTAAAGAGGGGAATTTTGAGGAAAGGAACTTGCGGCAATTCAACTGATACATCTATCACTGAAGGAGAAAAGGATAAACAAACCGGCATTTCTCCACAAGATAGTATTAAAGAACAAGGTCCCTGCACAATGGGAGCCATCTGGATTCGCGTGTACTAGTGAGTAAGATGCTCCTACTTCAGTGTGTGTGATATGTCAAAAAAAAACAAAAACAAAAAAAGAACCTCGTGAACAGTTCTTTGACTCCAGCCAAATTTCATAAACCCCTATAAACAATGCATGACGATCACAAAGCAAAGGATGTTTTAAAAAGACAGCATGACGCAACAGAAAAGTCTAAACATTAAATAGTTAGTAATGCTAAAACTTAAAATGAAAATGTAACCCAAATATCATACTGTGTAAGTTACTTCGTTGCTTTTAATGGTGAAGCCATGCATAAAAGACATAGTGTCATGCGTGATTAACGAGCAGACTGACAAGAACATAGATGTGAAATAATTATCTAATTGTGCTGTATCACGAAACATCAATGTGCTTTCTGCAGGTATCGGCTTGGACTTTGCAGTTAGTACGCAAATGAATGAATCTACAGATGCAGCTGAACTACTAGTACTTGTTAATTATAAAGTTGAAAAAAAAAGCGGACGCCCATTTACTCATGAGCGTATGTCTACATAAGAAACAGCAGGAGAAGATATATTCAATTGCATTATTGAGTAAATTATAAACTATGAGGTCGGTGGGGAGAATTTTATTAACATTTGCACGAAAATTGTTACAACCACAATAAGAAAAACCGGGGGAGATATGTCATGTATACTGCTGATAGGTACAAGAGCCATCAGCAGTAACTGCATTTTGCATAGGCAAGTTCAAGTAACAAAAATGCCTATTCATTTAAAATATGTTAAGGATGAAGTGTTAAAAATGATAAACACTGTAAAACTTCGGCTACTGTGGTCCAGATAGTTTAAAATATTTTGTGATAAGGTGGGTTGTGAAGACAGTGCAGTATTACTAAATCGAGAAGTCAGATGGCTACCCAGAGGAAAAGCCATATAACTTTGTAATGAGTTATTGGCCTTCTTTAATTTGCAAAATAATTCCTGTTTTATCGAATTTTTAGGATGTGCCTCATGGTTAACAAAACTCACATATCTAGTTGACATTATTACAAAGTGCAATGAAATTAATTGGTCATTGATAGCATGCAATGTTAATATCTTTAATACAGGAGACAAGAATTGCGTCTTTTGAGACAAAATTTATATTTTTGTTTTTTCATTCCTAGAAACAATTTTAATATTAATCATAATATAAGGAGGCCATATTGTAATTGCTTCCCCAGTTTATGCGAATGTTTGACCAAAAATAGTTTTAACATAGCTCAATGAGTTCATAAATTATTTATAGAGCAGTTACATCTTGGACAAATCTCTTCTGAAATATTTTTCAAAGCTTGGTGAAATAGTTTGTGGGTTCGAGAACCGTGCCCATAACAGTTCAGCCAACATTCTTAAGTGTGAGAGACTATGAAATACTAATCGACTTTATAAGTGACTGATTTATAGCCAAAGCACGAAGATGTGCCATTGTGTAATTTCTGGGCTAATTAATCAGAAGAATATGAGTTCATCGAAACAAGTTCTTAATGATTTATTTCCGTGTATATGAAGCACGACTCTAATTATGCTGCAATGAAGACAAAGTTCAAAAACCCGCCTGACGCCACACCAGACGTTAAAATTCAACTTTCTGCTCTGTTGTACCTGTCATCTAGATGATTTTTAATTTAATAATCACTGAAGCCACAGAAAATATTTAACTTTATTGTTAAGTATTATGGCAAAAATAAAGTAATTACTAATCACATTTGAAGTAAATTTTCTTATTTTGAAAACTTCATTTTGATTTATGTGTTATTACTTATGATTTTAAATTGAAGTGATCACTGGATAAACAACTCTCTCTTTTTTTGAAATTTTTGAAATTTTACGAATTTTTTTAAAACTTGAAAGTATGTTGGATGTTCCACGAAAGTACCAGGATTCTCAAAGGGTTCTGTGAGAGAAAATGTTAAGGAACCCCTGCGCTAGATACAGATACTGAATTTAATTAATGATCTTGCTGCCACAGTCAGGATCTATAAAGAAAAGGAATCTGGTTTCATAGCTTTGTAAACTACACTTACTATGGTACGGAATGCAGTGTACAGAGCAATATGGTGCTGCAGTAGCCTTATGTTGAAGACAGGTTTGCTAATGCTATCAACACAACTATTTTCATATCGACACTGCTACCGCACCCTACATTCATTTGGACCTTGGAAGTTCCAACTATCATCTTCTTGTTCGTTCCTCATGGTCACACACTTAAGAATTAATACAGTCCAGGTCTGAAAGGAACCTATTCGTCGGGTTAGAAGACGAACATCAGTTACGGTTAGGTCTGGTTACCACTGACGGATATCAACATAATAACCAAGAAATTTTACCATTTTGAACATGGCCGATAATGCAGCAACCATAGACGAAATTTGTAATATTACTTGAAAATACAGGTATTTAATGTAAAAATTTTTTTACTTCTGATGAAAGCTGCCTTAGAGCAGTTGAAACCTAGGTAAACTTGAAAAAAATGTTTACCTGTGCAACCAAAGAGCTGTATTTTCAAGTAATATTATAAACTAAGAAATTATTTTATTTTAACATGAAAAAGTTTTAAAGTCATAGAAAACAGAAAAAATACACCATGTGCAATTCATGGAGTGGCTTCTGTCATTATTTCTTTTTGAACACTAATATGTTTGTCAAGCGCACAGGCACGCAAACGCCTTATCAATGCAGAAGTGAGATATCTGCTCTGCAGAAACAACCGCAACAGCGCTTTCTGTTGGTACATAACATATCTCGCAGGCCGCTTACTGTGTTCAAGCATTCGTCTCGATCTACAATTTATATTTCCACTTTTATCTACATCAGTTAACTATTATTATGCTTAATGAAGACTCCAATTAATCTATCAATTCTTTCTGTGAAGTCTCTTTCTCACCGAGTTTGATTCTGTGACTTTTTCTATGCTAATCACAATTTTCTACATTCTTCTGCAGCTCCAGATTTCCAAAATTCGAATCTTTTCTTGCCTGTACTGTTTATTCCAGTCTCTTCCTGTCCATACTGTTTATTAATCACGCTTCACTTTCTTATATGGCTACGCTGTAACCAAAAACTTAACAAGAGACTTCCCAAAATGAAATTTATATCCTGTGGTACCATAATCATATTTTTCTAGTAAGATTTCTTGGATTCCGTGTACTATCACGATACTTTGATCATTTTTAAGTCGACATTTACCGCCCAGGAAGCAAAACTCGTCCACCACATTGCCACATTTCCTAGTCAAATTCCCTTATTGTCAGCTGACTGCATTCAGCTATACCCCATTGCCCCTGTTTCCCTATTATTTGCATTCATCATATAATCTCAATGCACTAAACTGTTTTTCCACATACTTTTCCACCTGTGACATAATTCCAGAGTGATCTACTTAGTTATCACTTTAAGGAGACCACACCGTGGTTCAGGTCGAAAAAATCGATTTTCGGTTTTCATCGTATTTCGATGGATTATAGTTTTATTTAAGTACTCTGAAAAGTATTTTGCTGAAAGAATTTTTTTCGAGCATTTAAAGAGCATTTTCCTATGACGTGTGTTTACGTGCCATGCCCACTTTTTTGTCACCTACTTTTCTGCATATATTTTAGATCTTTATATCCCCTACATTGCACGTGTGGGATTTTTTTTTACTCCCGAGTGTGTTGGCTATCCTTGGAATGCAACGGTCGGTATTCTTTTACTTCTGCTGTTCATAAACAACACGCTTTCAAACACGCGGTTAATTTTGTTCAAGTGCGAGTGCAAGTTGTTGTTATACTTACGTTTGCAGTGCTTGTTTACGTATGTTTTGTTGTGATTATTAAAGATGATGAAACGTAAAGGCATTTTCTTGAAACGACAATTTAGAGGAAACAAGTTTACGAAGCTTTCTGTACAAGATGTTATGTCGCCTGGCAACAATGTTTCAAATTGTAATTCTTCAACACATGCATCATCAAAGAAGCTCTCACCGTTTCAAGAGAGTTACAACGAATTTACTGTAAGTGACAAGGGGCGCAGTAACATTATTATAAATTTGAGAATATTATCAGATGGAATTACTAAATTTGTAAAATGTTGACAGTGTCGTGAGTCACAGAGTGTGAAAATTTGTGAGTGTGCCAGTGGTAGAAGATTCCTAGCAGTTGCTTTGGATTTCATTTGCACTAAATGCTCAGCTGTGATTTCATTTATGAGTTCTTTAAGACCAGATACAAGTGGCCCTTGTGAAATCAATACCAGATTAGTTTATGCCTTACGATGCATTGGCAAGGGCATGGCTGCAGGGAGAACATTATATTCAGTGATGAACTTACATCAACCACCAAATAAATTTGAAAAACTGACTGCAATATTAGAGAAAGCTGTATGTGAGGTCAGTGACGAAAGCATGAAACTGGCTGCTAGGGCAGCAGTGGAAGAAAATTATGATTGTTTGGATGTTGCAGTTGCACTTGATGGAAGTTGGCACAAAAGAGGACATACTTCTCTGAATGGGGTAGTAACTGTCACGAGTGTACACACCGGTAAAGCGTTAGATGTGGAGATAATGTCTCAATATAGCAAATGTTGTAAAGTCAATGAACATAAAAAACACAACTGTGTGGCTAATTTTAGAGGAACAAGAGGAGTACACCAAATATTTCATCGCTCCTTAGAAACAGGAGGTGCACGGTACACCAAATATTTGGGCGATGGTGACATTAAGGCATACAAAAATGTGGTGAACTCTAACCCACATGGAGATGCCATTATTAGCAAAATAAAGGCCATGTTGAAATACGTTTGGGAACAAAACTGAGAAATCTGTCGATATGAGAGGAAAAGAAGATGGAAAATTATTGACCAGACAGGGTCTGTTAACTAAAACTGAAATAGAAAACTTGCAGCTATATTATGGGCAGGCAATTAGGAGAAATAGAGAAAATCTGGAGCAATGAAGAGAGATGTTTGGGCAATATCTTCTTTAAGTCCTCTACTGATGATAAGCCTTGTCATGGATTGTGTCCATCAGGAGAAAATTTGAGGTGCAAATACAATAGGTCTCAGGCAACTGGAGAATATTATTCTCACCAGCATTCTCTTCCTGCTGCTGTTATTACAGAAATTAGATCTATTTTCCGAGACTTGGCTCATCCTGACCTTCAAAGGAAATGTCTGCATGGGCAGACACAGAACCCAAACAAATGTTTCAACAGACAATGTGGAACTGCCTTCCTAAAACTGTAATTGTAGACATGCATACAATGAAACTAGGAGTTCATGATGCTGTTATTACATTCAACTGTGGTAATATTGGAAGCTGTTGGGTACTTAAAAAGCTGGGAATTAATCCTGGTGAAAATATGATCACTGGGGCGCAACACTGCGATAAATTGAGGATAGTCGATTCAGACAGGTCTGCATCTAATATGGCCAAGAAAGCAAGACAAACATACAGGAAGGCGAAAAAGAAGCTGGAAGACCTGCTAGAGGCCAAAGAAAAACCATCATATGCCCCAGAACAGTTTTAATTAAGTGTAAGTAACAAATTTCAAAACTTTTTTCTTTAAAGTCAATATCCTGCAAACTAAAATGTTCAGTACATATGCCCCATTATATCGCAAACTATCATAGATAAATGAATGAAAATTTTAGAGACTCTGCATAACATAAAAAGCCACCTCTGGTACTAGATTCATTAATATTCCTCGATTAGCAAGTTTAGAAAAAAATATCTCTTGCAAAAAAACTTAATATTTTTTGTTAACAAATTTAAAAAAGTATTTCTTAAAAACTATAAAATGGATAAAGTGGATTTTAGTACACTTGACTATATTAGCATCATGTAACATACCGGTACAGTAAAAATATTAAGGTCCTGCATCAAACAGTTTTTTTCAGAAATGGGTCAAATACTTGCCTACATTAACAGGGGCTAGATAGGCTGGGTGTGGTCCCCTTAAAATGAATAAATCTCACTGACATAAACCTCGGAAAGATGTATATGATCATTGAGGAATGTATGGTAATCATATGGCTACAAATTGAAGCAAGGAAACTGCTGTCTTCTGCTAGTCTTTGAGCCAGGGGCCTGGCGCATTCGGGTAGGAAGCCTCTGTCCAGCTAGGGAAAGCTGCACCCTACAACAGGCATATTTCAGCATATTTCAGAAACGACGAGGTGTTTTTTTCTCTAAGGAGCCGTCGCAGAATGGGTATCACTTTTCGAATCAACAAAAAAACATTGAGAAGAAACTATGGTGCAAAACAGTGTATCCTCCATTACATATTATTAGCGCTGTGAGCGATTTGAAGTGATTTTGTAGTTACGAAACTAAAAACGATTTCTATTAATGGGATACGTATATTTTATAAATATTACATAACTAGACATTTCCCTGAGCCTTTGCTTATATGCAATTGACATATATATTGGAAACCTCCCTGTCTCAGTGTCCACCTTCTCACCTCCCGTCTGTCCATCCCATCCTCCCACCTTTATCTGTCAATTTCCTCTCTCCCTCTTTCTCTCCACCTCCTCCTTCCACACACTTTTTCTATTTCCTACGCCTATTTTCTCTGACCACATCTTCCATCGTTTCTCTGACCTTACCTTCCTCCCCTTCTCTCTTTCAGTTCGAGACTTCCTCTCTTCCGTTTCCACCTGGCCACTATCTTTCATCACCCTCAACTTGCCTCATGCATCTCCCCCTGCTCCCCTCCTCACCATCTGTGGAGAGCTGTCCACCCTTCAGATGTTTTGGAGAGGTGCCCATTCTTACAATGTTTTGGGAAGGCTGAGAGGAGTTACTCCGTACGCTACCTTTCGTGCGATGGTATTATGGTGCCATTTTTCAACAGGTTAATTTTAGTTCACTCACGGAACGTGTCTTAATGCTCTGTCTCCATGATATTGAGATGCTTCCATGGCCAGCAGGATTCCAGCTCTGTCCCTGATAGAACACGTGTTGAACGAGCTCGCACTTATATTCCTCCCCAGTGCCAGTATCTAGGATATCGAGCCGGGCGGAATGGCCGAGCGGTTCTAGGCGCTACAGTCTGGAACCGCGTGACCGCTACGGTCGCAGGTTCGAATCCTGCCTCGGGGATGGATGTGTGTTAGTTAGGTTTAAGTAGTTCTATGTTCTAGGGGACTGATGACTTCAGAAGTTAAGTCCTATACTGCTCACAGCCATTTGAACCCTTTTTTTAAGATATCGAAGACTAGACCCAAAAGTTGTGGGCTATCTTACGAGAGGATACGACGGCCTTGAGGCATTGTCCCCAAAAGAACCAGTGAAACCATCCAGGACAAGCGAGGTGTCTGGACATACAGATAAGTGAGGTCATCCTGCCAAGTTGTTTGTAAATATAACTCGATTTTGTAATCACTGTAATAGCGTGACTCATCCTCTCAGCCCCTGTAGTTTCGTTTAGTTCCCAGTATCCCTTCCGGGTGCTTCCTGTTCTCTTCCTCGTCTCCTTCTTCTTCTTCTTCTTCTTCTTCTTCTTCCAGGAGGTCGGGAGCTAGGTTGAAGCTGTAAGGTGCTGGTGCCCAAATGAAACAGTACACGATTCGAATTTATCAAACAAACTCGATACCTTGAATAACTACAGACGCCTCTGATTAAACAATTTTACATGGCACGCGACTGACAACTTCTATTGATGCTCCACAATATTCAACTGCACTTGTTACTCTAAGGTCAACAAGCAAAGATTACTCAAACTTCAAAGACCAACATTATCGGCTGCTTTAAACTGTACACCAAGACAAGCTTTCAATTAAATTCAAATAGGAGGAAATAATTTGCCACATAAACGAAAGAACCATTATGTGAAATTAAGCAAAGCTTAGAAAACTGAAAAGTATTCAGGAATAAGTACTTGACGTGGCTTGTAGTCAAAGACATTCATAACATAGTAACAAAAAGCAAAAGATTTACTAAATGAATAAGTAACAAAATCAGGAGATTTTAATTAACAATGTGAAGACGCTCTATACAAGAAAGTTTTGGCTGCAGCAGCAAATTCATGCCCATCTGGTCAGAAGAGCTTAGATTTTTCAAATAAATTAGCCAAGAACACCATTTAAATAATCGGAAATCACTTAAAATTTGAAGTACTCGATCCATGGGACAATCGCCAGCTACTACTCAGTACCCAAAGTCGGGACAAGACACTCAGTTCTAACTGATAAGTTAACAGCTAAATTTATTATTTAACACAGACATGTACTTAACGGGCAAAAGCCTCCACCAAAAAATATGAAATGGGCAGGCCCAAATGGCATCAAATCTTGCTCGCAGAGCATAAGGAAGCACTTGGTTGATACAGGGGTTAAAATACTGGACGAAAAAATATACCTTTTGTCACACAGGCTAGCACATCGTGGAACTGAGTTTTACACTCACTCGAATTCCCGCCACTCCGGTAATCAAACATCAACCTCAAGGCCTTGGTCTACATTAGTGTGTTTAAAACAACTTCGCCATAACTGAAACATACAAAACATCAATTGTCGAACGATCCAAAATACAGCGGTACACATTTGCGAACTCAAATGCTACAATTTAACACCACGTGAACTAAGACCCAAAGCTTTGTTTCTAGTACAGGAAGTTATGAAAGGTTTAACCTGCTATTTTGTTTTATCGTAATCTGTTCAAATGGTTCAAATGGCTCTGAGCACTATGGGACTTAACATCTGAGGTCATCAGTCCCCTAGAACTTAGAACTACTTAAACCTAACTAACCTAAGGACATCACACACATCTGTGCCCGAGGCAGGATTCGAACCTGCGACCGTGTCGGTCGCGCGGTTCCAGACTGAAATGCCTAAAATCGTGGTCTGTACAAAAAAATTTGACTGACGTACATAATATAGGTAGTCATTATCAGCGGCGAGACGCAGGCACAGTTACATTGAATAGTACAGAAACCATTACCATCCACACAGTGACTACAACAGAAACAAGTAGAACACAAAATTTCAGTGGTACAATATGCAAATCCGAATGCACACGGTGAAAAAAATTATATATGAACTGCCACTGGCATATATCAGCCCACACAGTAAAGACACCTTAAAGCGTTAACTGCTCTCTCCACTTAACAAGAAATTTTTGTATCACAATTCTTATAAAATTCAGATCCGACCACTCATTGCATAGGATTACAACACACTCGACATGCCGATACATTAATTCGGGCCAGTAAAAGTTCAGTAGGCTTGTAACAATGTAACAGGTGTGGCTGAAGGTCTAAATGCCCTCAGTCCAACTCACAGTCAAATGAACACCACTCATCACAACTGCCTTGGCGACAGAAATATCAAAATCTGCTTAATGACCAGATGCTGGGATGATCATCATAAAATCGAGTCTGTGACATGATTTGCAAATTAACGCTCAGGTGCCGTTTGGGAAATTTCACACTGCTATCTAACATGAGTGTCACAGGACGACAACCGCCCATTCCAGTATCTGCCATCTCCTTACGACCTTCCTCACCTGGTATCTGCAGCGCCGTATCCTGCCCAAGACAATACAACAGTCCTTCGCACTGTCTCCAGACGTAAACACAACTCGCATCTGTTGGTTCGGCGAAAGCCTCTATATCCGAATTTTCGACAGCCCACGTCCTTCTCAACAGGGTAAATTCCAGCCCAAAATCAAGAAACAGCACTCGATCGACCGATAGCTGGCGTCTTGCCGGAAAACTTGCGTGCACGGAACATTCTTTTTTTTTTTTTTTTTCGAGGAGTGAAGTAATTTCATACAACCATCCACAAGCCCAGCGCAGCGGGCCACGAAAGTGCATACAACATGAATTACTGCGGCCAATAACTTTGCTTTTGACGACGCATATCTTAGATTACCCAATCTTTTGGAGGAATATAGTGTTGCAGTTGAAATATCCTAAACAGTAGCGAACATTATAGTCTTTCTTACTACGGTAATTTGGAGACAGCCACGTCACTCAAGAAAACACCTAACATCCCTATGAAAGTAGAAAAATCTAATGTAATCAATCAATGAAAACGTTACCTTTCGTTTTTTCCAACATGTCAGTGGCTTTCTTCTTACACAATATCATACGAATATTAGTAGGATAGTTAAACATATATATTTTTCCATCGCAGTTTTATCATTGTATTTCTATGGTTCTAAGCGTGTTTCGATCTTACTCCATTAATAAATACCCCAGTTTCACTGAATAGGCGTGCACATTCATATTCTGTTTCCTTACTGTACCTCAAGCCAGACAAAATGATGAGGATCCAAAATTTCTTTCAGATTAGTATTAAATGCCACGTCCGCAGCTCGTGATCTAGTGGCTAACGTTGCTGTCTTTGGGACACAGGGTCCCAAGTTCGTTTCCCCGTAGGGTGGGGATTTTCCCCGCTCAGGGATTGGGAGTGATTGTTGTCCTCATTATCTCATCGTCATGTGAGATTGGAACCGGAAAGACCGGGAACTTTTATAGGCGCTGATGACCACAATGTTGAGCGCCCCACGAACCAACATCATCGTTATTGAATACCACTTCAGATTTCTCAGTAAGGCCACACTCTTCAAAGTAAGATGTAGTTCCATCTTCGTCAGCTGTAAGTTTTTAGCAAAGACTGCATGGTGTATCTGGAGTCTAAATATCTTCGTGTTACCTTTTTCAGTCACGGAACCATAATGCGACAAAGGTATCGTGCGAATGTAAAACCTATGAACACACAGTATTTGCGAGGTGCATGAAACTGATCGTTAAAAACGCTGATGAAGGTTGCCTGCAATAGTAACCTAGATATCAAAAACTCTTTGATTTTATTACGCAGTCACAGCACAATAAAAATCCGTTTAAAATAAACTGGATTAGGTATGAAACCATAAGTTCTTGGAGAAGAACGTATATATCCTGATAGTACACTCAAGTATTCCAAGATCAACTAGACTCATCTACGGAAAGGAAGAAGCAACGAATTTCTGACAACGGATGATCGACCAGCGTTGTTCGCTGTGTTAGTGGAAACGTTTTTCATTTTCGATAAAGACCACTAGAGAATAAATTTCTTTATTTCACCTCTACGATCACAAACTTGTTAGGTCCTCGCAGTACCTGTTACAGTCAGCAGTGACCATCTTCAGAGCTGCAGCGCAACAAGAGATAAACGATTAAATAGGTCATGATGAAAAGTGTTACCGACATTTGTGAAACTTATGCCTTTAAATATGACGAAGCATGCCTATTCTAAAAACACGTCCTCATGTAATGGAGCCGTAATGACATCATCAAATGATAAACACGAAATCAGCGGCAGCACCGTCACATATACACTCCTGGAAATTTAAATAAGAACACCGTGAATTCATTGTCCCAGGAAGGGGAAACACATTCCTGGGGTCAGATACATCACATGATCACACTGACAGAACAACAGGCACATAGACACAGGCAACAGAGCATGCACAATGTCAGCACTAGTACAGTGTATATCCACCTTTCGCAGCAATGCAGGCTGCTATTCTCCCATGGAGACGATCGTAGAGATGCTGGATGTAGTCCTGTGGAACGGCTTGCCATGCCATTTCCACCTGGCGCCTCAGTTGGACCAGCGTTCGTGCTGGACGTGCAGACCGCGTGAGACGACGCTTCATCCAGTCCCAAACATGCTCAATGGGGGACAGATCCGGAGATCTTGCTGGCCAGGGTAGTTGACTTACACCTTCTAGAGCACGTTGGGTGGCACGGGATGCATGCGGACGTGCATTGTCCTGTTGGAACAGCAAGTTCCCTTGCCGGTCTAGGAATGGTAGAACGATGGGTTCGATGACGGTTTGGATGTACCGTGCACTATTCAGTGTCCCCTGGACGATCACCAGTGGTGTACGGCCAGTGTAGGAGATCGCTCCCCACACCATGATGCCGGGTGTTGGCCCTGTGTGCCTCGGTCGTATGCAGTCCTGATTGTGGCGCTCACCTGCACGGCGCCAAACACACACACGACCATCATTGGCACCAAGGCAGAAGCGACTCTCATCGCTGAAAACGACACGTCTCCATTCGTCCCTCCATTCACGCCTGTCGCGACACCACTGGAGGCGGGCTGCACGATGTTGGGGCGTGAGCGGAAGACGGCCTAACGGTGTGCGGGACCGTAGCCCAGCGTCATGGAGACGGTTGCGAATGGTCCTCGCCGATACCCCAGGAGCAACAGTGTCCCTAATTTGCTGGGAAGTGGCGGTGCGGTCCCCTACGGCACTGCGTAGGATCCTACGGTCTTGGCGTGCATCCGTGCGTCGCTGCGGTCCGGTCCCAGGTCGACGGACACGTGCACCTTCCGCCGACCACTGGCGACAACATCGATGTACTGTGGAGACCTCACGCCCCACGTGTTGAGCAATTCGGCGGTACGTCCACCCGGCCTCCCGCATGCCTACTATACGCCCTCGCTCAAAGTCCGTCAACTGCACATACGGTTCACGTCCACGCTGTCGCGGCATGCTACCAGTGTTAAAGACTGCGATGGAGCTCCGTATGCCACGGCAAACTGGCTGACACTGACGGCGGCAGTGCACAAATGCTGCGCAGCTAGCGCCATTCGACGGCCAACACCGCGGTTCCTGGTGTGTCCGCTGTGCCGTGCGTGTGATCATTGCTTGTACAGCCCTCTCGCAGTGTCCGGAGCAAGTATGGTGGGTCTGACACACCGGTGTCAATGTGTTCTTTTTTCTATTTCCAGGAGTGTATATAAATACTCTACATATCAGAGCCATCTTGTTCACAGAGCTGCTGCTCAAAATAAACTACCATACAGTAGCCAGAAAATATTTGTCACAAGCTCTCTATAAGTTGCTGCTATACACACATTTTTCAATGATATACACTGAAAAGCCAAAGAAACTGCAACGCCTGCGTTATATTGTGTAGAGCCAGCGCAAAAGTGCAGCAGTGCGACGTGGCATGGACTCGAATAATGTCTGAAGAAGTGCTGGAGGGAACTGATACCTTGAATCATACAGAGCTGTCCATAAATCCGTACGAGTATATGGGAGTGGCGACCTCTTCTGAACAGTACGTTGCAAGCCGTCCCAAATATACTCAAAAATGTTCATTTCAGGGGAGTTTCGTGGCCAGTGGAAGTGTTTTAAATCAGAAGAGTGTTCTTAGAGCCACTCTGTATCAATTCGGAAAGTGTGGTGTCTCCCATTGTCCTGTTTGAATTGCCCAATTCCATCGGAATGAACAATGGGCATGAATGGATGCAGCTGATCAGACAGAATGTGTGTCAGACAGGATGTGTGTCACTCGTCAGAGACGTATGTAAATGTAACACGGGTCCCGTATCACTCCAAATGCAGACGCCCCACATCACTGCCGACCCTACACCAGTCCCCTGCCGACATGCAGGGGCCATGGGCTGAAGAGGTTGTTCAAATGGTTCAAATGGCTCTGAGCACTATGGGACATAACATCTATGGTCATCAGTCCCCTGGAACTTAGAACTACTTAAACCTAACTAACCTAAGGACATCACACAACACCCAGTCATCACGGGGCCTCAAGAGGTTGTCTCCACGCCCGTAAAAGTCCATGTGCTTCACACAGACACGATTCTTGTGACCGGGCAACACGTTTCCAGTCATCAACAGTTCAATGTCGATGTTGACGGGCCCAAGTGAGGCGTAAAGCTTTGTGTCGTGCAGTCATCAACTTTATACGAGTGGGTCTTCGGCTCCGAAAGCCGAGATCGCTGATGTTTCGCTGAATGGTTCGCACGCTGACACTTGTTTATGGCCTAACACTGAAACCTGCAGCAGTTTGCAGAAGGGTTGCACTCCTGTCACGTTGAACGATTCTCTTCAGTCGTCGTCGGTCCCATTCTTGCAGGATCTTTTTCTGTCCGCAGCGATGCTGGGGATTTGATGTTTTAACGGATTCCTGATATTCAGGGTACGCTCGTGTAATGGTCGAACGGAAAAATACCTACTTCATCGCTGCCTCTGAGATGCTGTGTCCCATCGATCGTGCGCCGACTGTAGCACCAAGTTCAAACTTGCTTAAATCTTGATAAAGTGACCTTGTAGCAGCAGTAACAGATCTAACAACTGCGCCAGTCATACTCGTATATTATTTTATATAGACGTTGGCGACCGCAGCGCCGTATTTGGTTTGTTTACGTGTCTCTGTATTTGAATACCAGTTTCTTTGGCGCTTCAGTGTAATAATGCGATATAAAATACGAATACAATCGGTAAAGTCTGTATCGGACTTACCGGGTGTATGTCATTACAATAGTAAAATGGAGTAAACTAAAGCACGACCAAAGTTAGATTGTTAAAAAGGAAGTAGTTAAGTGACACTAATTCTGACGCGCTCTTGTGGTGAATTTTCGATGGAAATATAATAATAATCAAAAGATCAAGCTTTTAGAGTTTACAGTATGATATAAAAATGCTGAAACAAGTAGCGAAAAAAGCCAAATGAATGAGAACAGACTTTAGCAAATAACAAGACTTCTCTGTTGGCCTGACCACCAGAGTTCATAGGGGAGGTGTCGTCAAAGGAACTTAACCACCAGAGGACGCCTCGCATCTTGCGACACGCCGTTCCAAGAAAAAAAAATTATAAAACACCGTACCAGTGCATTACAAAGATTACCTTGTTAATGAAATACATTGTATAAACAGACAAGGGACAAGAAGACACTAGAGTTATCAGCTGAGTCTTAAGAAAACAAAGTAAACACGTAAAGCACTCTGTATTAGGTAAAGACGTAGGCAAGATACACTCCTGGAAATTGAAATAAGAACACCGTGAATTAATTGTCCCAGGAAGGGGAAACTTTATTGACACATTCCTGGGGTCAGATACATCACATGATCACACTGACAGAACCACAGGCACATAGACACAGGCAACAGAGCATGCACAATGTCGGCACTAGTACAGTGTATATCCACCTTTCGCAGCAATGCAGGCTGCTATTCTCCCATGGAGACGATCGTAGAGATGCTGGATGTAGTCCTGTGGAACGGCTTGCCATGCCATTTCCACCTGGCGCCTCAGTTGGACCAGCATTCGTGCTGGACGTGCAGACCGCGTGAGACGACGCTTCATCCAGTCCCAAACATGCTCAATGGGGGACAGATCCGGAGATCTTGCTGGCCAGGGTAGTTGACTTACACCTTCTAGAGCACGTTGGGTGGCACGGGATACATGCGGACGTGCATTGTCCTGTTGGAACAGCAAGTTCCCTTGCCGGTCTAGGAATGGTAGAACGAGGGGTTCGATGACGGTTTGGATGTACCGTGCACTATTCAGTGTCCCCTCGACGATCACGAGTGGTGTACGGCCAGTGTAGGAGATCGCTCCCCACACCATGATGCCGGGTGTTGGCCCTGTGTGCCTCGGTCGTATGCAGTCCTGATTGTGGCGCTCACCTGCACGGCGCCAAACACGCATACGACCATCATTGGCACCAAGGCAGAAGCGACTCTCATCGCTGAAGACGACACGTCTCCATTCGTCCCTCCATTCACGCCTGTCGCGACACCACTGGAGGCGGGCTGCACGATGTTGGGGCGTGAGCGGAAGACGGCCTAACGGTGTGCGGGACCGTAGCCCAGCTTCATGGAGACGGTTGCGAATGGTCCTCGCCGATACCCCAGGGGAAACAGTGTCCCTAATTTGCTGGGAAGTGGCGGTGCGGTCCCCTACGGCACTGCGTAGGATCCTACGGTCTTGGCGTGCATCCGTGCGTCGCTGCGGTCCGGTCCCAGGTCGACGGGCACGTGCACCTTCCGCCGACCACTGGCGACAACATCGATGTACTGTGGAGACCTCACGCCCCACGTGTTGAGCAATTCGGCGGTACGTCCACCCGGCCTCCCGCATGCCCACTATACGCCCTCGCTCAAAGTCCGTCAACTGCACATACGGTTCACGTCCATGCTGTCGCGGCATGCTACCAGTGTTAAAGACTGCGATGGAGCTCCGTATGCCACGGCAAACTGGCTGACACTGACGGCGGCGGTGCACAAATGCTGCGCAGCTAGCGCCATTCGACGGCCAACACCGCGGTTTCTGGTGTGTCCGCTGTGCTGTGCGTGTGATCATTGCTTGTACAGCCCTCTCGCAGTGTCCGGAGCAAGTATGGTGGGTCTGACACACCGGTGTCAATGTGTTCTTTTTTCCATTTCCAGGAGTGTAGAATAGTTCTTGCATTCATCCAGTACAAACGTCCCTCGTAAAACTCGACCCTCAGTCTGGTCAGTGACAGTATTCATACACTGTTCCGTGTTTCGACTACCGCCCGACGTGTGCGTCTCTCCAAGAACCAGCTATTGCCGCCCTGTGGCATCCCACTCGGCTCCTTGTCTGTCCTCGACCGCTGAGTGAGGCAGAGGACCCACGGCTTCAGCCATTCAATGTAGAAGCACATCACCTAACAAGGAAGTTAACTGCAAGTGTTAGTAATAGGTCTACTTGAAGATGTTGGTCATGTTCTTCATAGGACGGAATCTTTGTAACTTTTTGTATATCCATCCTTTTGACAGGAGGTTTTTGGGACGACAGCCGTTTACTGTTGTGAGAAAATGAAACGCCTACAGCCATAATTATGATTTTTTTATTTTTTATTTTGCTGCAACCAGTTTCGGCGCTTCAGTGCGCCATGTTCAGGCTGCAGTTGATGCGAAAGGGGTTGACACGATCCCTATTCACATCGCATCAGCGGAGAACATAACTGTTTACGCAGACTGTATGAAAACTTTGGTGTCAGCACTCTTCCAATCAACTCAAGTTGGCTAGAGTGCTGACACCTAAGTTTTCAGACAGTTTGCGTAAACAGCTATGATGGCCACTGATGCGATGTATATAGGGATCGTGTCAACCCCTTGTGCATCAACTACAGCCTGAAGATGGTGCATTGAAGCCCCGAATCTGGTTGGAATAAAATAAATAAAATAATAAGGACGCTGTAGGAGTTTCATTTTCTCAGAATCTTTATAATATGCGCAAATACGACCACCTTACAATCATTTGACGATACCTCCATGACCTCATTATATCAGAATATGGTTTTAAAACATATATGCCTCGTCATAGTAAAGCGCATAATTTTCACATGAATGCAGTAATACTTGTCACCATGGTCTAATTTACGTTTTAAGCTGCAAACATCCAATAATTTTATTTGTGTTTTCCCGACTTTTTTCTGCAGATAAGATTGTCATTGCTGACCGAAACCGGTAGTCTGTGGACCTAAAGTTAATGACAGGCATGAAATAAAAGAATATATTCTACCTCTTCCTGGGCCGTTGTTCCATTCGCGACTAAGTCGCAGCTTGTGGAAAAAGCACCATCTGCAACATGATAATCACAACAAGTTGAGATCAGCTGCATATTTCAGTCACACTGGGAAGCAAAAGTAATGCATGAGCCTAAATGGTATTTACTATCCAATAAATGTACGAGGGATTTCCAAAAATACATAGACGTGTTTATTTCTACAATGGTTTACATCAGTTTACAGCTTGAATATTTAGCAATGTTTAGACACAATCACCATTTCTGTAGATGCATTTTTATAGACGCTGTGGCAGTTTTTTTATGTCCATGTCATAAAAGCTCGCCGCCATGCTGTTCAGAAAGTTATGAACTTCTTCATTCACCTCGTCGTCGGAGATGAATCTTTGGGGCCACAATTAACGCTGACATTTACTGTGAGACTCCGAAAAAACTCAAACGGGCAGTTCAAAATCGGATAAAAGGAATGTTGAGCAAGGGCGTACACATTCTCCATGACAACGCTCGCCCACACATCGATAGGCAAACAGTTGCTCTCCTGCAACAGTTTCAGTGGAACATAATCACCAATCCACTGTATAGTCCCGACTTGGCGCCCAGTGGCCATCACCTGTTCCCTAAGTAAAAAAACTTTTGGCTGTAAAGGGATTCAGCTCCGACGACGACGTGTAAGAAGAGGTTCATAAGTTTCTGAACAGCATGGCGGCGAGCTTTTATGACATGGACATACAAAAACTACCACAGCGTCTATAAACATGCATCGTCAGAAATGGTGATCATGTCGAAAAATAGGCAATATTCAAGCTGAAACTTCCTGGCAGATTAAAACTGTGTGCCCGACCGAGACTCGAACTCGGGACCTTTGCCTTTCGCGGGCAAGTGCTCTACCAACTGAGCTACCGAAGCACGACTCACGCCCGGTCCCACAGCTTTACTTCTGCCAGTATCTCGTCTCCTACCTTCCAAACTTTACAGAAGCTCTCCTGCGAACCTTGCAGAACTAGCACTCCTGAAAGAAAGGATATTGCGCAGACATGGCTTAGCCATCCCCCAGGCTGTGGCTAAGCCATGTCTCCGCAATATCCTTTCTTTCAGGAGTGCTAGTTCTGCAAGGTTCGCAGGAGAGCTTCTGTAAAGTTTGGAAGGTAGGAGACGAGATACTGGCAGAAGTAAAGCTGTGGGACCGGGCGTGAGTCGTGCTTCGGTAGCTCAGTTGGTAGAGCACTTGCCCGCGAAAGGCAAAGGTCCCGAGTTCGAGTCTCGGTCGGGCACACAGTTTTAATCTGCCAGGAAGTTTCATATCAGCGCACACTCCGCTGCAGAGTGAAAATCTCATTCTGGAAACATCCCCCAGGCTGTGGCTAAGTCATGTCTCCGCAATATCCTTTCTTTCAGGAGTGCTAGTTCTGCAAGGTTCGCAGGAGAGCTTCTGTAAAGTTTGGAAGGTAGGAGACGAGATACTGGCAGAAGTAAAGCTGTGGGACCGGGCGTGAGTCGTGCTTCGGTAGCTCAGTTGGTAAAGCACTTGCCCGCGAAAGGCAAAGGTCCCGAGTTCGAGTCTCGGTCGGGCACACAGTTTTAATCTGCCAGGAAGTTTCATATCAGCGCACACTCCGCTGCAGAGTGAAAATCTCATTCTGGAATATTCAAGCTGTAAACTGATGTAAACCATTATAGAAATAAATAGGAGATCTTACTTTTGGGATGACCCTCGCAATACACTGAAGAGCCAAAGAAACTGGTACATCTGCGTAATATCGTGTGGGACCTCCGCGAGCACGCAGAAGAGCCGCAACACGGCGTGGCATAGACTCGACTAATGTCTGAAGTAGTGCAGGAGGGAACTGACACCATTAATCCTGCAGGGCTGTCCATGAATGCGTAAGAGTATGATGGGAGGAGATCTCTTCTGAACAGCACTTAGCAAGGCATCCCAGATATGATCAATAATGTTCATGTCTGGGAAGTTTGGTGGCCACCGGCAGTGTTTTAACTCAGAGGAGTGTTTCTGGAGCCACTCTGCAGCAATTCTGTCCTGCCGGAATTGCTCAAGTGCGTCCTAATGCAAAGTGGACATGAATGGATGCAGCTGATCAGACAGGATGCTTACGTACGTGTCACCTGAATATAAGGTTTTGAAATTGGTGCTACAGATGAACTCTGGAGGTTAGGGGGGTAGGCTATGTAACTAATGAGGAAGTACTGAACAGAGTTGGTGAGAAGAGAAATTTGTGACACAATTTGGCTAAAAGATGGGAACGGTTGACAGGACACATAAAAGCATCACCAGGAGCGACGTGTGGGAGTAAAAGCTGTAGAGGGAGACCTACAGATGCGTACAGTAAGTAGGTTCAAAGGGAAGCAGATTGCAGTAGTGATTCGGACATGGAGAGGCTTGCACAGTGTACAAAAGCTTGGGAAGCTGCATCAAATCAGTCTTTGGACTGGATATCACAACAAAAACAGACTGCACCTTTGAGTTGATACTTTAAGTGACGAAACGATTCACGAGGTGCAACAATGATATACAAGACGATATGTGCTCTTTGGGAATAGTTATAAGTAAAACTGCACCAATGAATCAGTTAGAAAAAAAGTCAGCAGGACATTAGCAATGTCAACTTCTAGTAGTAAACATATGCTATCAGGTGAACGTATTTTCCGAAGCACTGGGATTGAACAACCACCCTTAGACACTGGAGGCACATCCACATTTGCAGCCATTTCACAATCAGAGTCAGTTTCACGACTTCTTCGAAATTCTGCTCCAAGCACTGACCAATAGTATGCTGCGCCTGGTACATTTGTATAAGTCGTTTCAACCACTAATCTACTTGACAATGTGTCACCCAAACTGCCGTCAAACACTGTAGCGGTGTTTCGAACCGTAGAAACAGTAGCCACAATATGTGCATCAGAGTCGCCTCCAAATTCTGAACCTCCTTCGTGCTCTTATAGTAACTACTTCCCAGCAGTTCATTACACGATCAACCAGAACCTTACACACCATGGAATTATGATACCTTCATGAGGTCATTCTTATAGAGTCAAAAATATTCGCGAATGCCAATATGAAATTATAAATATAAAGTCTAAGCAGAAATGAATAAATAACATGCCTACTATATTCTAGTGTATGCATAAACTATAAAGCTATAGAAAACAACCAATAATTCGTAAGTAATATGCCTATCTCATCAGGTATGAATAAACGCATTCGTCATGTGACGTATCTTCAGTAATCCTACGGGATCTGTAGTGCCAGAGGAAATGTATTTCACAACACATAATTGGAAGTAATTAGGAACTGAATTCACGACAATATCTTTGTGTCAGGTACGGCGCATAAGAAACTAGCTGCAGATATTCTTACAAAGGACTCACGTATCGATTTTATACTTTGTAATGTAGAGAATATTACTGTGAATTGAACTTCCAGACTTTTATACCAGATGATATCGGAAGAGTTAATCCAGAGGCGAGATATACAAGTTAAACACAAAGACAGCTTTGAAGACCAGTGCTTCAAATGCCATTCGTAAGGATACGTACCAATAATCACTTGTTCGTAGATATCTCAAGATTGTCGACCTAGAAACATAGATATGGTATTGATACTTAACTGAGGAAATATTATGAATGTACTAACAACACTACATTCGATTGCTTGTAGTAAATAATGCAGTGAACATCATTTAGGACCAGTGGTACATACGTTTACCAGTTTTACTTCTTATCTTCTTCTTTGTGCAAGTTTTCTACACCGTGTGTCGTCTCTCGCATCCAAGTTTCGTTTTCTTCTATCCTCCAGTCCTCTTCTTGCATGGACCTGTCCTGCATCTCACGTCCCGCTCCTTCGTTCCTATGTAGCCGGTGTCTCCCTCTTTTTCTGTGTTGCAGAGGTCTCCAGTGTCATATTTTGGAGACCCATCTTTCCCCTGGCATCCTTCTAAGACATTGTTAGGTTTTTTTTTGTGTGTACAATAACTTTTGTAATATTCATCTATTCTTGTAGCACTTCATTTATTATTCTGTATCTCCTTTTTACATCACTACTTCGTCTTCAAAACTAATTTCCTTCGCCTTTAATTTCTTCTCATTGATCCAAGAGCCTTTCCAAATTTGAGCACAAACTGACCAATGCTCTCTATTACAGTTTCGTATATCTTCCTTTTCAAACTTTTTGACGTTGTTTTATTCCAACCAACGGAGTGTAACTGCTTGATTGCCACATTTCCCTTTTCTATTCTGCGCTTTGTTTCCTTATTGCTTCCACCTTTATCCGAAGTGATTGTCCTTAAATATTTATAGGATCGATTAAACTTCACTATAGATTCATAATCCAAAACGAGATCCCTTTCTATGTCTGCTCGTACTGTTCCTTTGTCTTTCTTAAAATATAAGGGAGATCCTCTTCTTCCCTGACGATGACTGCCGCCGAAATTTAAGGAGAATAGGATGTCACCAGCTACTCTAACTCCCTTGTATCTGTACTCCTTTTCCCATTTTTCTGTGCTTCGTTCAATAATTCATTAAAGAGGGTAGGTGCTAAGCTGTATCCTTTTGTCCACCATATGATAAACATAAGTTTCTGTAATAGTAACTTCCCGAATTCAACACAGGAAGTTTTAACTGAATACAGATTTCAGAACACAGCTTATACATAGCATTTATGGATGTTCTGGTTTTTAATTGCTTCTCACATCCCAAATTTTACTCATGGAGTTAATGTTATGAACTTTATATCTCATAACCTTTATTTTCTACGTATTGACAGGGAAAAGGAGATTTAGGCATGTGCGCATTCTTCTCTTGAGAGCATGAATTTTTTTTGTTCTTGTATGACGTTTCTTGCAACGTACCAACGGTCTAAACCGCTTTTTTACAAACACTACGCGTTTGCATGGAAGCAGCAGAAACGTATATAAAAGTACTCTGAATTAACAACAAGTAGTCTATTACTCTGTAGAAATGTAGCGAGGGGCGGTATTGAAAATTTTTGGGAAGGACTAGACATGTGAGAGCCTGGGAAATTGAAATTCCTCGTCTGTGGCTGGCGCCGAACTTGGTTCATACACTTCCGCGCGCTATTTTCGGTCCAGGATGCGCCCTTCCGCAGGCACTAATTAAAGACTTTCCGAGTCCGGCGCCCCATATTAATTCAGCGGTCTAACAGCGCCGGGGCTGTCGATACTTCGATTTTCGTGAACACTGCCAGCGAATCTGTCTCTCAAAACCTCCGCTTCTAACTGCTCCCAATTTCTCCTAGTCACTAGTCTCATCAAGTATGGACTCAAATGCACGATTGAGAGTAGAATAACAATATTTCAGTTCAACAATCTTACATTAGGTGCAGAGAGTCGTTAAAGGCAAAATGCAGTGCTGGTCCAAAATCTCTATAAACCGTACAAATGACGCCGTTTTCCAGTTTATGCTGTACCTGACTTCATTGTGGTATTGTAGTTTCGGCTCAGTTGCCATTATCAAGTGTAAATAATAGATCAACAGTATGTACAACAAGCTTTTGCATGTCAATCCTCTATGACGACGGCTGTTTACTATCGTGACAAACAAATAAAAACACAGTTGATGGTTGGAGTGCTGACACATTATCTGCGTATCCAGTAAAGCTGGCAACTGATGTGCTATTCATAGGGATCATACCACCCTGTATAACATCAAAAACAGCCTGAAGATGACGCTCTGAAGCGTTGAGACTGGTAGCGACAAAATAAAATCAAATCGTAAGGACGGCTGTAGGTGTTTTTATTTGTCGCGTATGTACAACAAATCTGCCGTCTGTTAACACTGACATACACGCAAGAGTCGAGGTTTGAAGCCATTCATTAAAAACGCGCCTTTGAATTTGTTCTTCCTGACGTGAAATTTGAGTCGATGTTTCGTCACTGTTTACCTAAGTTATCGACTGCTAAGCCTACTGCAGTGTTTGGCTGTAGCGGATACTTCGAAGATTTGGTGAGTTGACCTGTGGGATGCCTGCACGTCTGAGCTGAGTCAAAGCGTCGTTCCCACGACGAACGCGATGCAAAGATCTGCAGTTCCGTTTCCGGATTTTTGTGGACGACTTGCTTCGGCTTGTTTCTCAGGGCGTGTAGATGTTGACGCCGTGTACTGCGTTGAGTTTTCGTACAATGGCCGTTCCCAAGCTGCAAAGTACAGGGAATATGGCGAGGCTGTGGCTTTGCTTGTGCAGTTTGGGATAACATTTCGTTGGCAACGCTTTCAGGCCTGAAGACGTACTAGTGTCCATAAAAACGCTTCTGTCATTCAAAGAGAGAGGACTTGTTCCATGGTCGTGGTACAGTGTTAATATTTCACTTGTTAGTCTGTGAGGTTATAGTATTCATTACACCCCTACTTATTTAACATGCTTCCGAGGATTGTACTGTACTTATTCTTCTGTTCTAATTCTCACCTGCCGTAACTCACGTGGTCATTCTTAGCAGAAGCGGAAATATACTGACGGGAAAAAAGTCTTAACACCAAAAAATACGCTCCTGGAAATTGAAATAAAAACACCGTGAATTCATTGTCCCAGGAAGGGGAAACTTCATTGACACATTCCTGGGGTCAGATACATCACATGATCACACTGACAGAACCACAGGCACATAGACACAGGCAACAGAGCATGCACAATGTCGGCACTAGTACAGTGTATATCCACCTTTCGCAGCAATGCAGGCTGCTATTCTCCCATGGAGACGATCGTAGAGATGCTGGATGTAGTCCTGTGGAACGGCTTACCATGCCATTTCCACCTGGCGCCTCAGTTGGACCAGCGTTCGTGCTGGACGTGCAGACCGCGTGAGATGACGCTTCATCCAGTCCCAAACATGCTCAATGGGGGACAGATTCGGAGATCTTGGTGGCCAGGGTAGTTGACTTACACCTTCTAGAGCACGTTGGGTGGCACGGGATACATGCGGACGTGCATTGTCCTGTTGGAACAGCAAGTTCCCTTGCCGGTCTAGGAATGGTAGAACGATGGGTTCGATGACGGTTTGGATGTACCGTGCGCTATTCAGTGTCCCCTCGACGATCACCAGTGGTGTACGGCCAGTGTAGGAGATCGCTCCCCACACCATGATGCCGGGTGTTGGCCCTGTGTGCCTCGGTCGTATGCAGTCCTGATTGTGGCGCTCACCTGCACGGCGCCAAACACGCATACGACCATCATTGGCACCAAGGCAGAAGCGACTCTCATCGCTGAAGACGACACGTCTCCATTCGTCCCTCCATTCACGCCTGTCGCGACACCACTGGAGGCGGGCTGCACGATGTTGGGGCGTGAGCGGAAGACGGCCTAACGGTGTGCGGGACCGTAGCCCAGCTTCATGGAGACGGTTGCGAATGGTCCTCGCCGATACCCCAGGAGCAACAGTGTCCCTAATTTGCTGGGAAGTGGCGGTGCGGTCCCCTACGGCACTGCGTAGGATCCTACGGTCTTGGCGTGCATCCGTGCGTCGCTGCGGTCCGGTCCCAGGTCGACGGGCACGTGCACCTTCCGCCGACCACTGGCGACAACATCGATGTACTGTGGAGACCTCACGCCCCACGTGTTGAGCAATTCGGCGGTACGTCCACCCGGCCTCCCGCATGCCCACTATACGCCCTCGCTCAAAGTCCGTCAACTGCACATACGGTTCACGTCCACGCTGTCACGGCATGCTACCAGTGTTAAAGACTGCGATGGAGCTCCGTATGCCACGGCAAACTGGCTGAAACTGACGGCGGCGGTGCACAAATGCTGCGCAGCTAGCGCCATTCGACGGCCAACACCGCGGTTCCTGGTGTGTCCGTTGTGCCGTGCGCGTGATCATTGCTTGTACAGCCCTCTCGCAGTGTCCGGAGCAAGTATGGTGGGTCTGACACACCGGTGTCAATGTGTTCTTTTTCCATTTCCAGGAGTGTAATTAATGTAGAGTAATGAAATTTCTGAAAGACGTATTTCTAGGTAACATATGTAAGCGATTAACACTGCAAAATCCTAGTTTAATGTAAATGCGAAATGGCCATTGAAATTGTGAAATACTGGTACATTAATAACCGGATTAACTGCGAGAATGTCGAATACGTGCATGTAATACTGAATAAATTCTGCTGTAGAGGTACCAGACGTCCGTTTGTGGGATGAAGGGTCGCACTTCTTTCACTTGGTCAGTCAATACAGGGGCAGTTAGTGCTGTTTTGTGAATGATGCTGGAGTTGTCCCACATATGCTCGACTGGAGACCGATCTGGTGATCGAATAGCCCAAAGCAAAATGACACTCCGTAGACCATGTTGGGTTACAACAGTGGTATGGATGTGGGTAAACACCCCCTGAAGTTCCGTTCATGAATGGTAGCATAACACGTGAAATCACTTTACTGATGTACAAAGTTGCAGTCGGGTGCGTGGGATAACCACGATAGTGCTCCTGCTGCCATACAGGTTGGTTTCAGCCCCTCAACTGGCTGCCGAGGCAGAACCAGCTTTCATCAGAAAACACAACAGATCTCTACCCTACCCTCCATTGAGCTCTCGCTTGACACCAATGAAGTCACAAATGGCGGTGGTTTGGGGTCAGTGGAATGCACGCTACATGGCGTCTTGTTCGGAGCATTCCTTGAAATAACCGATTTGTAACAATTTGTTAAGCCACTCTGGTGTCAACAGCCGCTCGGACTGCTGCTGCAGATTCTGTGCGATGCACCAGAATCATACACTGAACACGATGGTTTTTCCATTTCAGTAGTGCCACGTGGCCGTTCGAGCCCGGTCGTCTTTCGACCGTACGTTCTTGTGACCATTCCTGCCAGCAATCACGTACAATGACTTCATTCCGGCCAAGTCCTCCTGCAGTATCGCAGAAGGAAAACCCAGTTACTCGTAGCCATAATAAACGAATTCGTTCAAACTCAGTGAGATGCCGGTAATGGCATCTTTGTCACCTTAAAGGCATTCTTGGCTAACATTAACTCACCACGTCCAATCTCAAACCTAACTAACGCTCAACCTTTACAGCGTGTATTTAAAGCATATCTGATTTGCATCCTCATAATGGCGCTACTAGAGGAATTGTTATGCGACTGGTGCGAAATTTTAATAAGCATCATATTTTAGATGTAGAATCACGCCTAACAGCTCCCAGTTATGTCGCACTACCCGATCTTGGTCTTTCGGTTTTTTCCGTTAGTGTATAACGTCTGTCGCTGCTTATTGGATTACTTATTAATAATTAGTTGCGTCATTGAAATATCTTCGGTCTATATTGTCCACCAGTTATTCACGAAGTCTATAAGTTTTATGAACTACAAACACATGGTCTTGCTACTTAAGATGCTACAAGATTTGAGAACAATCTTTTCAAAGTATTCTGTCTTCAGCGGAGTTATTCATCGGATTGGAGGCAATTGCGATAAGCAAAAATTCTTAGAACACCTTTTGTACTTTTACAGCTCACAAGGTACGGTGCTGTTGGTTGATGTTTGGTGTTGCCCCATGTTCTGTTCATTTCTGGGCAGACATTAGGCTTTCAGTGTGAGGTTATACATATTCATAGCACGTGACCTGCCTACAAAACCACGGTCAAACAGTGTTAATAATGATTCTTGGCTCAAAATTGCGTATAATAAGGGCACGTTTCTGTGTCATTTTACCGAGGTTGCATATTTCATGTACTCACTTTGGTTCAAGGCAAGAGGAGTTTTTCAATGTCACACTACGGCATAGAAACAAATTAAAAGTAATGACTTTTTGGTAAGGCTATGTCACGCATGATGGAAATGCAGTCAATGACTGCAATTTGTGGAATATAGATTTAGGTTTACGCCAATCATCGAGGGTTAGAGATAACGTAAGACGTCAAAGAGTAACTAGTCGAAGCACGATATTATTTTGTATACTGTAATCTTGAGCGGACCATGTTGTGATAAGCAGAAATATCCATCATATTTTGAACATCACATCATATTTTGTACATCACAACAGATATTTACGTAGCTAAGTATTATCGTTGCTAGCTAAAATAAAAGCCTATATCTAAAAATTCTCTTATGTTTGACGTTTCTGAGGTACGTTTCTTCGTTGAGTATATGATTTGGTTGTTGCTTGAAGAGATTATGAATCCGAATTTCCTATAGAGCGTCCATTAAACTACGGTTCGATGTCCTACTGAGTACGTTCAAAGATTTCTCAACGTTGCTGGTATTACGACTGTAATTATGGACATTTGCGCTAAATGAGGATTTATAGTTCTCAGTGTTTGTGTGTTCTCTGAATCTGATGGAGAAACACCAGCCCACTACCACAAATAGAGATCATCACAGTCACCACATTAGAGTCTACAAGTCCTTGACTGCGTAAATGATTTATTTCATTTTTTTTATTTTATTGTTTTTATGGGCTGCCTCACTGCTTAAGTCTTCAGCCTAAATTTAAGAAATACATATCAACGTATCACGCAATCTGTCTCATTGATAACAGCAGCTGACTCAATAACCATCAAGGGTGACAAGGTGTTATTACTTTTAGCCTCTATGTCGCAGTATACTATCGGATCTTGTAAGTATGTCAGTGTTAACAGACAGCAATTTTTTTGTACATACAGTTGTTCTCTATGTTTTTCTGGATATGTTGTGCTATATCTTCGTATGTGCTAGACAATGGTACACAAACAAAAACTTGAACAGCAAAATTAAATATTGACAGCCAAAAAGAAAAATGATGGCATTTAAAGATTTTATACAATTGTTTTGCAGTTCTGTAACATGCTGTGTATTCTTCATTGGAAAACTAGGCACTGAATAACCATTGTTTCAGTGGAGTGCATACTTTTTTAAAACGATTTTTGACATTTTCGAATACACACTTTTATTCACAAATGTCTTGATTGCATTTGGTGGGGTTAATTACTTGCATATTAATTTTTAGGAGCAAAGACATGTCTAATGTACTTACGACCGCCATTCTTGATGCTTTAGATGAAGATGATCTAAACAGGACGAAATGCAACCGTAAGCCTTAAGGGAGCCACCAGCTTGACTGCATTACGTGAGGAAGGAAAACAGTTTGCACATATATTAGCAATAGAATTTGAGGTTCCATTTAACTATCCAGGGAGTTTTCCAGCTACCCTGCTAACACAACGCAGAATACCAACTGGGAGTGAATCATCGGTGTACTGTAAACCACAAGGCATATAACACTGTCTACAAACACTGATAGACTTCATTAACAAAATATTACATGATAGTACGAGGGCTGTCCGGAAAGTAAGTTACGCTTTGTGACAGTGAGCTACACCTTTCAGATACTTCTCTACGTAGTCGCCGTTCTGACTCAGACATTCGTCATAGCGTTGTACCAATTTTCCAATACCCTCATCATAGAAGGCAGCCGCCAATGCTTTCCGCCAGTTCTCTACGCTGGTCCAAAGCCCGTTGTCTGTGCCAAAATGTTGTCTTCATAGCCAGCGGTTCGTTTGAGCGGAGATGAAACTCAGTGGGAGACAATTACGGGCTGTATTGTGGGTAACCAAATATTTCCAATTGAAACGATGGAGGAATATCTTCATTGCCCCTGCAGAATGAGGCTGAGAATTGTCTTGAAGAAGAAACCGCACGACAGTTATGTAATGTTGGTTGCATAGCTTCAGGGGAAAATTCTCACCAGGCCCTCGTACTTGGCGGGAGACACTATTTTCTACAACATCTTTACGTGCTCACTAAGAGCTCAGGAATGAAAATTGCGACATAATTCTACCTAGAGTCGTACTAGAGACACTTCCCAACACATCTTTGCAAAGCTTTATCGGATTTTCATAGTCGTTTCCATTTCGCGACCGATCGTAACTTACTTCCTGGACAGCCCTCGTATTACTGAATCATATTCCAGTCTGTGGGCTGTACCGACTGTGATCACACCAAAGATGTGCCTGGATGGAAATCAGGCTTACTGGGTTTTCTTTGACTGCAGCTATCCCGGTAATCATAAGATTCGGATGTAAATCCTATCCCTTAGGTAACAGCAACTGCAACTGAAACTGAATAATAAATTAGAATTAGCTTATATGGAAGAAACTTTAAACAGTTTGGGATATTTGAGGTATGTTAATACTATAGAACTTGAGAGTGGCTATCAGTAGGTAGAAGTACCCCTGGAGGAGCAACCACATTTCACTGCACACTACACTGTGTTATCAAGGTAATAAACCTTGGACCACATGTTTCAATTCCAGTCACACAGTAGGCACATACCGTAAATCAGCAACATAATCGTGATTTTCTGGCCATATTGTCAAAGAACTTTAGAAAGTCATGTATCTGAGCATTACTGGTGACCTATACATAGACAGGATATGGAACAATATGGGAATAATAGTGCAGCATCTACATAACTGATTCAATTGAGCTATTACACTCCAAAGGTTTCCAGAAGCTGGTGGATCTGTTGAAATGGTTGATATGGATATTCTTGGATCTTTTTCACAAACACCAGTGGGAAACCACTATATTTTGACCATCATAGGTTAGAAAGGAAAGGAAAGGGAAGGAACTAATGACATCAGCTGCATCGGGACTTTCTGTAGAACCGGTAGCGGTGAATAAAAATGCAATCTTTACCGGTATTCGAACGTAGGATCTCCTTATTACTAGGCAGTGACCAGAAATCGCAAATGAAAACGTATCTACGTATAACACACTAAGACTGAGCATGATTAGTGGCAATGGAACAGATACAATTCACACATAAATGGACATATAGAGGATGCTGTATCAAGTACTTCACCTGCTTTTTTCTCTTTATTTTTCTTTAGGCACTGGATGGAAACAGGGAAGTTCCAGAGTGGACTGTACGCTAACGTCAGCGAGAGCTGCCTCACCACAAACAAACATATGACCAACTAGGGCGATACTAATAGCAGTAGTGCTGACTTGAAGGTGCAAGGTCCCTACTGCTCCAAACAATTTAGTCCACAGAAACTGGTATCAACACGCCTCCAAAGTAAACAAATGTATATAATGTTAGCAAAATAACGCGAATTTCGTAACTAACGGCAAGAATGAGGCCAGCACACCCTAGGCCAAATTTAGGGTTGAGGACCATACTATAGAACAAACTAATGAGGCATAGCCAGTTAAAAGTTAGCTTAGAAAGGCAGACATTTAAAACACCAACCAGAAATTACGGCTCTTAAATTAACAGAAAACAATTAAACCCCAATGTTAAAGGACAATGAGACAAGCTTGACTAAAGGACACTGACATAACCTGAGAACCTAGTTCATGTTGCCTAACGAAACCTTACAACACACTTCTGATAAAGTCCAAGCCATTACGATGGAACACACCCAATAGCCAGGAATGGTCAGGAAAACAATCAATTCCCACAATTTGGGCAGCTAGCCCACCACCAGTGCTTGACACGCTGGGTTCACTTTACATTAGGGAACCAACCAACAAACGGCCGTTTTGGCAGAATTCATACAAGGTAGACTGTACTTCAGACAAGCATAACACAACGAACATGAATGTTCTCATCCACTCTCACCTGAAAGAACCCGCCAAGAGAAAATCTAGGGGCAAGAAAATACCATACCAGCGGATCACACTAACAGCTGCCCAGGAAACTTTCGGAAAGGTCACGCCAGACACCAACGGCACAACGCATGCGACTCGGCCATACAAGGAAGTCACTCTGGTTCTAGTTGCCCCCACTGCAAACCCGTGCAGAACGAACAACTGACGCTTTCTGGAAGAAGGAAGTGCCCACTGCTCACTGGCGTCCATTCCTCCCTCCTTAGGACTCAGCCACTCCTCCCAGCTGCCCAAGACGGCCTGCAGACGCTGCTGCGGACAAAGCCAAGCGTGGAATGGAGTGATAGCGCAAAGTGTCGGCATCGAGATATCGTTCGCTCGCCACGTTGCTTAAAGGGAGAAGTTACTTTCGCACGTGTGATGCTTTCTAAATTCGTGTTGGTGTACAGACACTTTCCTCCCTAAAAGAAATTTATTATATTCGAAATGATAATATGCTCAAGAATTCCAAAAGAAAACTTCTTGAAAGATAACAGTGTATAATTTTATGGGTCCATTCTTTTACCCGTTTGGTATAAGGAGTATACGTTCCTTTGCTATTTCAGCAGTTGGTTAGGGCTATCCACAGGGCGAGGAAATCATGATAAATGTAAGATCATTTAGAAGCCAATGCGGAAGAGAAAACCCCATGTGAAACTGAAATGGGATTCCATCTCGACCTGGTGGCATTAGTTTTTAACTTTTCCAGCTCCTTTTGCAATCCAAAGATTCCGATTTATTCTTGATTTTGAGCGGCGGGGCAATGATGGTACAACTATACGATATTCCTGAAAGAAACGTGGAATCGAAAACTGTAGCTTAAATTATAGCTTTCCTTTTGCTGTCCTCTATTACTACGCCAGTCTATGAGTGACATAACAGTAGCCTCTGACCTACCTTCTCAGTTAACCAGTTGGAATCTGAGTCTGTTACGGGACAATGCCAGAAAGAAAGGCCAAATTCTCTCTTCGGAACGCTGGATAATATTATTAGTTTTGTTGAAGTATATACTGTGAAAAGTAATGCGGAAGATTTTATAGAAATGTGTTTGATTCGTAATTAACAGTAAAGTACTATGGCCTGCAATCATTGTGCGTTCATGGTTCTGAACAGCTGTTGTGTGGTGGTATTATCGATTAACTTAACAAAATTAAAGCACCTACCGGTGCATCTGATATGGAAATCTGACAACTGAAATTACGCCTCTGGTATTTATAAAGTATATTTCAGGACTGCATCAAAAATATTCAGAATTAATGTGTTCGTAAATGGATGATCAGTATTGCACCGAAGTCGGACATGTATGTTTCACAGTTTAATTAAATTGTAGTCATTTTTATGCGACAAGTGCAATTGGCTTCGGTCACTGGAAGGGTGTCAGAATATTATCGAGTGTATTTCTGAAATACATGGAACTTATCATTGAAACACTCACCCTGCTGCATACAGAGTTAGCACTGTCGGCTATAACTTGTTGTGGTACAGGCAATGATTGCAACTTGGGAACTAAAGACCATTGAATGAATAAAATAAACTTTGTGTCATGTTACTGTTACTATAATCGCCTGACACAAATTTCAATTCATAATTCATCGTAAACGATGTTATACTTCCTGCCTCATAATTTTTACGTTAATTTTCAAGTAAGAAGGTGAGGTTTTAAGGAAGAAAGGCGAATCACAGGCGACAGCAAGACAATTCAAATGGCTCTGAGCACTATGGGACTTAACATCTGGTCATCAGTCCCCTAGAACTTAGAACTACTTAAACCTAACTAACCTAAGGACAGCACACAACACCCAGCCATCACGAGGCAGAGAAAATCCCTGACCCCGCCGGGAATCGAACCCGGGAATCCGGGCGTGGGAAGCGAGAACGCTAACGCACGACCACGAGATGCGGGCAGCAAGACAATTATGGAAGCGTATATTAGGTAGGCGCATAAGTTCGTAGCGTTTTTGTTTTGTCTGTCGGTATTCCGGTTGCTATGGGTTTATGTATCGATTGTAATTTTTCATTTGTAGTGCACTGTTGCTGTTTGAGTTTACATAATTTTGTTATTTGGACATTGCGAGTGGACTTACGGAAGCTAGAAGATGGAGTGCCAAGTGGAGAAATCTGTTTGAGTTCAACAGAGGGGTGACAGCAGCGGAGGCAGCCAGAAACATTTGATCCGTGTATGAGGATAATGGCATTGGATAGAGCACGGCAAGAATATGGTTTTCTCGTTTTAAGGAGGTTCTTTTTGACATAAGGGAGATCTTTGAGGTTTGATGAAAATCGTTTAAACTCATTAATGCACATTAATACAAATCAGTATACTCGATAATTGGAAAATTTCATGAAATGTGATCATAATTCGGTATGTACTTGTAATGGGGAAGGTTCAAAAAAAAAATAGTCCGACTGGCTCTGAGCACTATGGGACTTAACTTCTGACTTCTGAGATCATCAGTCCCCTAGAACTTAGAACTACTTAAACCTTACTAACCTAAGGACATCAGACACATCCAAGCCCGAGGCAGTGAGGCGGTTTTTGTGTATCATCAACATCGACAAGTGCAATGAATATGGATCATACGATACTCTATGGTAATCTGCGGTTAGAATTCACTCTGTTTTTTTTATTTTTTTTTTTTAGCAGTTGGATTGATTTGATTTTGTAAATGACACTGACAATATTATACACATGTATAATGCATTATTCAAACTACAACTTCTCCCGGACAATTATTTTGTTCCAATTACACAAGAGTTCCACCTGACGTGGTGTAATAATGTTGACTGTAAGCTGTGTTCATATCACTAAATTTACAGATCGTACGTCAGAGCTTTTATAATTTTTATCTTCGATGGATTTAATTATTCTTAGCAAAATTGATCATGAAAAAGAACCACAGAATACCACCCGCACACAACACTGACGTATGCTACCAGAAATATTTTTCTCCGTGATTCGTGCGTAGCTTAATTTTGGCCACATACATCAGCAATGAAATCTTGTTCAACAGTAAATACCATCAGCACTGTTCTTAGAAAATGCAGTCTGATTCGATTAATTCTTTCTTTTATAAATAGAGTTCAGTACCACCGGTGCACATTTATTTCTTACACATTTGAATATTGAAAGTTTGCAGTTTCAAGTAATTTAAATTTGCAGCTGTGATAAAAGTTAAGATGGCGACCAACAAAAGATAGAGGATTTCTTTCTTAATTAAGATATTCCTTTTCCCAGTAAATCATTGAAATTGATGCCACCAATAAATATTATTAAATTTTTTGCAAATTAGTTTAACACAAACTCATGCTATTTTCAACTAGAAGTACAGACGAAGTTGCTATATAATCGCAACTAACAATGGCTGCGCTTCTTGCAGCTATGATAAAACAATTAATACAAAATTATAATTAAAAGAGGAAGTGAATTTTCAATAATTAATCATAGATAGTTTTAACGCATTTGGCTCTATTTGTTTTACCAGCAAATGAACATAAAAGTACAATAATTTTACAATAAATGTTTTTCATTTAACAGACCTCAAATCGATTCGTGTCTTGCATCGGCGATGTACATGAGAAGAAAACGAGAAAAGGGTACAAAACAAAAGAAAAGAATGGCATAGATTAACAAAGAATGCGTGACAAATATTATCTCTGTTTAACATAATTATCATCTTTTTAAGAAATAATTGCATAATTGAATGAATATTATCCACACGTTCATATTCCACTCGTATTAGTATATATATATATATATATATATATATATATATATATATATATATATATATATGTATATATACTAATACGATATATATATATATATATATATATATATATATATATATATATATATATATATATATATATATATCGTGGATGTTATAGCAGGATTTGAACCTGCTACCGTAGCGGTCGCGCGGTTCCAGAGTGTAGCGCCTAGAACCGCTCGGCCACTCCGGGCGGCGGAAAGGTTCAAAATAAGAGTGTATGGGTACATCATGATCTAAACGAAAATATCCAAAATCAGTTTGTGGCCATAAGTGTTCTGGTGTAACCACAAGCGCCGGAACGAAGAGAACGCAATAGAAGAGAAGGCGGCGACACGACGTCGGCCAATGGCGGGCTGATAAGGACCGCACCACGACAGGAGCAGCCTCTAAAAGAGGAGAATATAAGCGCCTCTCCTTCCAACCTCGGCCACTCCTTATTTGGACAGAATTTGCAGAGTATTAGCACGGCCTTGCATGTCGCCCATCGCTTGCGACCACTTTTGGTAAATGCAAGTTAAGTATTGTCGTTCTTCTTATTTGTAGTAGTAGAAATAGAAATGAGCGTTTGGTGTCACTGGCCGGGAGGCCCCTTGCGGGGCAGGTCCGGCCGCCTTGGTGCAGGTCTCACTACATTCGACGCCACACTGGGCGACCTGCGCGCCGGATGGGGATGAAATGATGATGAAGACAACACAGCACCCAGTCCCTGAACGGAGAAAATCCCCAACCCAGCTGGGAATTGAACCCGGGCCCGGAGGATGGCAATCCGTCACGCTCACCACTCATCTATCGGGGTGGACTCTTTATTTGTAATAAAAACTATTAATGTGATTTTGCTTGGATTTTTATATAGCACTCCAAGAACGCAGCATCTTTTAAGCACCCACAATATGTGCATCCCTGCTTGCACGCTACTATCTAACCAATGAACAAACTATTTTATATTCCGGGAAACCGCACTTGTTGAAAGACATGATGTTCGGAAGAAATCCGCTTACAGCTGGTAAAGTTGTTATTTATTAAAAGATGACCAGTTTCGCATCTTCAGGCCGCATCGTGAGGTGAACAGCGTTAAAAGAACATAAGTATACGCATTGCTTCAAGTCATAATTTACTATTCAGAGAATATCCGCTAGGTATTGCCCAGTCATGTTTTAATAAACAACAATTTTATCAACTGTAAGCGGAGTTCTTCCGAACATCATGGCGCGTGAACAACAGATGCCATTCCTAACCTGTATCGTTACTGGTGACTATAAATGGTGTCTTTAGGCTAACATAAGGAAAAGAAAGGAATGGCTGAGCCCAAACAAAGCAACATCTCGCCATACAAAACAGCCCACATCTACAAAACAATGTTACGCGTATGGTGGAACAGTGAAGTTGTGGTTTACTACGAATTGCCTCCCCGTGGTGTAACCGTCACTGCCGACACTTACTGTCAACGACTGAGACGTCTTTGAGACGCAATACGAGAACAAAGACCAGGAAGACTGCGTGAAGTGAGGCTGCTCCATGATAAGACCCGTCCGCAGTCTGCTGGACTAACAAAGAGCACTATACAGGAATCTGGTTGGGAAATCATTCCGTACCAAACTTACTCACCTGATCCTGTGTCTTTTAAATTTCGCCTTTAACTCTATTTGTTGAACAACCTCAGGCAACTTCTTTTGAGGGTGAGAATGCTCTCCGAAGATGGCTCGACGAGTTCTTCGCCCCAAAATCACGTGATTTCGACAGTCGCGGAATCGAAAAGTTACCCCAACGTTGGCAGACTGTACTAAATAATGAAGCAGAATATATTATTTATGACTGACGACTCTGTTGTATGTATTTGTTATGTTTATTAAACCCACGAAAAACGCTACGAACCTATGCCCCAACCCAATAGACATAGGATTCAGAAACATGCATTGTATCATTTAAAATGATCTCTCTTGGTGCCTGACTGATTTCACTGCTTGGAACACTTTTCTCACCACGCAGATAAGAGCTTCATTCTAGAATGAAATTTTCACTCTACAGCGGAGTGTGCGCTGATATGAAACTTCCTGGCAGATTAAAACTGTGTGCCGGACCGAGACTCGAAATCGGTTCCTTTGCCTTTCGCGTGAAAGTGCTCTACCATCTGAGCTACCCAAGCACGACTCACGCTCCGTCGTCACAGCTTTAATTCCGCCAGTACCTGGTCCAGAGTTCGAGTCTCGGTCCGGCACACAGTTTTAATTTGCCAGGAAGTTTTAAGAGCTTCATTGCCTGAAGTCGTCGTTAGTAAGCGGGGAGCGTGGTGCCATAATGTCGTGACATTGTTAAGTTTTAAGGCAAGGAAATAACTTTTATGTTAACAATAACAATGATCGCATGTCCTTATGGATTGCAGGTTCGAATTATAAATGTTGAAAAGCACAGAAGGTAGCAAGCTTATGCCTAGCGATCGTTGTCACCAAACCTCTTCCACCGTATTTAACAGAACTGAAAATTGTACAAAGGGTATAATCATTAGCAGAGAATGTGAGTATGCATCGCAGTACCAAGTAACATATGGAAGGTCAAATTAATTAGTTCACGCTTAATTACAGAACAACTGTCATACATGACCTTAGTATGGCGGTTCAAGCAAAAAGAAAGAAGAAGATAGCTATGCGTACTTCACATTTTATTAATGTAAACTTATTTTTGCGATAAAATTCTGACTGGAATTTAGAATATCACTGATGCTGACATCTGGCATCAGCCAGCTTTTGTCCCAGTATTATCTGCGAACTGTCACCGTTTATAAGTGTGGCTGGTTCTGAGACTTCTCCATAGACGTTTCTTGGCTTAACTGACACTGCATTAATATTTTCTCTCTCCCACTCGCTATAAGTACTGCTACTACTCTTCAGTTAATGAGGAAAATATTCTCCCCTACCTGAGACTATAAAGTATCGTACAGGTCCCGTGAAAGTACTTCTTTTCATGAAAAAAAACATATGTGGGCACCACATGTTCTTCGCTGCCCTAGTAATGGCTCCCAGCGTGTATTGCACGGCTGACCTATGAAATGAGTGGCGGATGGTGGGGGTGAGAGAGACAGAATCCTACAGTTCTCCACCCGATAGCGGCCGACTCAACTTTTGGGTGGCTTTAACAGTGGTGAAGTTTTTGCAGTGTGGAAGGGCGTTGAGTGGCACGATACTGGGCTACAAACTTATTGACATTTTTATGAAATACACAATCCAGTCTATGAATATACTGAAGAAGATGTGAGACCATCTGAGTAGCTACTCTCGGAAATAATTACATTTATTTCCAACAACACAGCTGTTGGTAGGTATTACAAAACGTTTCGAAATGACTGAATGAAATTTTAAAAAAATATTTATGGAGAACAACATTAAGTAAAAGGAAATGTGATAGATGCTTGGCAGAGAGATCTAATGAGATCACAAGCCTATAAAATTAACCGGCGTATTCCACATTACAAGTTCGAAAAATTGATTAAAAGTAGCTGACCGGTTATTAATATCAACCATGCACTATCACGTGACTGTTTACAGTTAATTAGAAGGAAGACCAATGATTCCAAGCAAGTGGAAACACTGACAACATTAAATCCAATGTACGATACAAGTGGGAGTTTCAGAGCGAAGCAGTTTCTCTACCATCCTTAAGTGTGGATAGCGATCACCACCAGAGGGACAGACATTCCCAGTAAAGGCATTTATCCTATCCAGGCCTCTTTAGCTGAACACACAAACAACAGACACATCAGGTTATCGTGTAACATACGAAACACCAACAGTCTGTAATTACAACACAAATAGACACCGTAAATACGCTTGAAAACGGCGAACGTGGCGCATTAAGTACCTGATTCCAAAATAAACAGCAAAATTCAATTATGGGTGCGGCCAACGTTAGTCAAAGAGCTGGAGCACCACTGGTTTAGTTACACACATTCACAGAAACGTAACTTAAGTGAGATCATTTAAAGTATTGGTGAATCAAGATGTTCATACATCATGATGGGTAACCAGGATGGCTAGTTAGGGCAGTCAGTGCACGACACAAACATGCATGCGGTAATAAGATGCTCATTATAATATCTGACAGGTAGAAGAGCAAGCTGAGAACCGCTCGACCACGTGCTATCGTCAAGTTTACTAAGAATTAGTAAAGAACAGATACTATTCACCAGCTGCCGCTGCACCTGGTTCTTGAAACTGGCAGACAGAAACCCAACCCGGCACCACAGTGGACACAGGCTTCTTGCAAATTCAGATGCCGGGAACACGTTATATTCCGTGCATCGCGCAGGAATACCTTCTTCAATTAGCAGTCTTAACAGACCATGCCGATACTCAACCCCACCGAACCCGCAGTGACCGAAAAATCAACTTTAACAACCGGGCCATGGATAGTGTCGGCCACGATGTCACAGCGGATACACCAGCCGCTGTCAAAACACACCGCTCAGTCGCCGGCGACTTCTAGAGCACATTCAGGCCGCCACAGCCCTCACATGCTGGCCCCCACAGACCTGCCTTCTACAGGCGAAAAACAGCTCTAGAAACTATTGCAGCCTGAGGGGCCAATAACAGGTGGGAACTGTGTATATGCAAACGTGCCCGCACTGCACAATTCTTCCGCTCCCTATCTCGAACAAGTGGAGGCGAGATGAGTTACCGAGTTGACTATGTCCCTGCATCCTGACTACCCATGGTCACCTTGAGGTGGCTTGTGTGGAGACTATTAACTTTTGGCGGAGATGTATCTTGGATCAGGGAACTAACCGGCGAGATAGCCCAGATACATTCATACATGGCATTACCCCACAATTCAAGAACTAACAGGAGACCTAAAATAAAGTCCAGTAAAATTTTAGCCCTTTGTTCGGTATTATTATGTAGGAGAAAAACTGGTATACCACGGTCAGAAGGGTATTGAACTAAGAGCATGAATATTCGCTTCGCCTGCAACCAACCAATGAAGAACAATATTAACCAATCAAGGACAATAATTACAGTGAAGATAAAATTAGGAACGATGCTTACTTTGTGGGCTGTGTGACATTATCAGTTACGTTATGTTAAGACAGATCCATCATTTGACTTTTACAAAGACATTAACTACAAGGTGCGCATACATAATCTCTGGCCAGAGTAAGAGTAGTCGACAGTCAAAGAGTGAGACATAGACAGAGGGTGAGTAAGAAGTGAAGCTCTGCAAGCAACCACGGTGGCCACAGAGAGCATACCGCTGTGAGACCAGCCGTCTGTCTGCGCACAGACACAGAGGCCAGTGTTGCTGCCTGTGTTCTGATAAGAGCTTTGTCCGTTGGTAGCAGCGCCAAAGGGCTACATTACGGTACATCAATGTGGAATGCATCCACCATGAATTATGAACACTGGAACTGGTGAGCGACTGCGTTGCGTACGTAAACGGTATGGAGTCTTGGGTAAACTCAAGAGCCGTTGTGAAGATTTAAAGCAAGGGTACCGATGTTATGACACCTCAGTAGCAAATGTTTACGCTCGAGAACATAAATGAATTGTATTACGTACGTGTGTCCGTACATGTGTAACTATCTGCCAACGAATTAGTGTGCACTGTGCAATTACAATTAAAACTAGTAGTAAGAGTATTTGCTCCTAACTTAGAGACTTATTCAGTATTACGCCTCGTCATCATTAAGACGAGGGAGAAACGGTACTAGAAATGTTGGAAACGTGATTGGTCGAAAAGTGAGAAGAAATATTAAGAAGTCAGAATAATTTTTTATTACATAGCTTAAGCTTAAAGGTTAGTAAATATGTACACGAAAATTGCCATTTCGTACGAGACTGTTAATAACAAAAGTCCTTATTGAACATTTTGCAATACAGTAACAGTAACTGCTTTTGTCTTAGGCTCATTTGTTTAAAGATAGCTTAAAACTGTTTTTTTAAATGGGTGGATAAATTAGTTCAATACAGTTTCATTGTGAAGAGGCGTTTATGTTTTCGAAGTCTGCTAATTAAATATGTTTTCATTTGTGTAAAATCTATTTGAAACGAGATTTAGTAATATCTCATTCGGTCTGCATGGTCAAATGTTAGTGAACTTTGCAATGTATCAAATTAACTTCATTAAAAATTATGAGCACTAGCGATAATGTGGTACAGCATGGTGTAGCTCTTCAGCAATGTAGTATTTATGTCGGGCTGCTGAGTGTAAAATAAAGTGTTTAAAAGTAATTCTTTGACAAACAGTTATCATCCTGTTCGATACACTTCCCAAATTACGTTGGCAGGAGCTCAGACATTTCCAATCACATTAAGGCCGTAACTGGAACCTCAGTCCACCGGTAAGTACACATACAGGGAATGGTCAGAGGCTACCCTGAAACAAGTGTGTAGTAATAATAGGAAACAAGAAATTATTACTGCAGGCAGACAATATAGCATGCTTAGGTCCGGTCTAAAAAGCTGACTGCCCATCAACGTTGTGCTGTAGCATATAGCAACAGTCATAGAATTGTTATTGAACAGCTGTAGTGCAACATCGAAATTTGCATCTGATTCGTAGAGGGTAAAGGTAGTCATACAATGTTGCAGACTACGGGTTACATAGCCATGTAAGTAAACATAGTTTAACTCACTCTGACAGCGAACAGTCTCTAAATGCTAACTTAAAAATGGTGATACGTCTGCACCGAGATACAGCACCAGTTTCAGTCAGAAGCATACATTGAAACGTCCCCTTAGAACAAATTATACATGACTGTGTTTAAACTGACACACAATATTTTTAGCGCAACGCAATCTGACTTTCAAAAAATCCCTACAAAAGAATGGCCCTGACTAACATTAACCTATACCTTTCACAAATTACTTACCTCACAAAAATCTTCATTACTCGAACTACTGCAATACAGCGAGCGCCACTACTGCCAGCTAAATAAATGATTCAAACTACGGAAGGCACTAACTACTGATAGGGATAGTTAGCAAATGAAAGATATTAATAGAGAACAAACAATGTATTTACCTTAATAGTCATAATATATATATAGCAGTTCATGACAAATTACAAAACTTCGCCATCTCTCTCCCCACTTCCACCACTGCTGGCGGCTCACCTCCAACTGTGCAAAGCTACGCGCTGTTAACATCCAGCTGCCGCTGCCTAACACTACAATGGCAGACAACAATGCAAACTAGCCACAGGCTGCACACAGCACAGCCAGTGATTTTCATACAGAGCGCTACGTAACGTTGCCAATAAGAAAACATAAACAGCCTACTTACATAAAGAAAACATAAACAGCCTACTTACATAAAGAAAACATAAACAGCCTACTTACATAGCCCCCATGCTCCCCACAAAAATTTTACAAAATATTTTTGGGCAGTGGCCAATAATGATTTGAAAAAATTTTTCATAATTACAATAACAAAGATATCCAATGCACACACTTATTGATGTAATGTTGGTCAAAAGCTAAAATTTTCTCACAGTCCATAAAGACAGTCCAGATTGTTCATCACTGTAAAATTGCAGTGTTTTTCTCAAAGTCTGAGCAGTAAAAGAAAATGCACACGGAAGTAGTGGATTTCCATGGAGTATTGAAGAAGTAGTGGTGTCCTTCCAACGGAAAGACAGTGCTGACTCTTGACATGCTGACAGGTAATGGGCCACAATGGAGCAAACCCACAACAGAGTCATTCGAAGTTCTGAAGAATATTGGTAGGTAGGTCATCACAGAGTAGACCCACTGTAGTCCTGGTAGAGATTGTGGTATTGGTGGGCCACCAGAGGTGCTGACCCACTGCAGTCCTTGTTGAAATAATGGTATTGGTGAGTTAGCAAAGGTGTAGACCCACTGTAGTCCTTGTAGAAATAATGGTATTGGTGAGTCATCAAAGATGCAGACACACTGCAGTCCTTGTAGAGATGGCCAGCAGCCGTCTGTTGTGACTGTGCGGGTGCACAATCACCATTGAAGAGTCTTGCAGTTAATATAGCAAGTCCATAACCACCACTTGTGCACTCACAAAGTTTTTGGAATTGTCCTTAAAACCAGCAATGCTGTTATCCAGTCCCTTGCTGAATTATTAACACACGTGCAAACACTAACAGTCCCTACTTCTCACATATTGTCCACATACTATGACCAACAGAAACGTGTGCAGTGAAATGGATGCTTACAAGTTACTTAATTTGATTAACTGGCGTCAATTACAATATTATAACATGAGAATACAATTACAAAGGTACAAAATACATCATTAAAAACATAACAATACAGATAACATTTTGTAGTACAGGCTTTACAACAGAATAGAAATAAACATATACATCAGTGTTACAGGAATTATGACATGAGTACAAAAATAAAAGATCAGAATCACTTTTGAAACATCAACTTCACACATGAGAATTAAAACAAAACAGAATAAATAATGTCTAAGCATATTTATAAGGTAAATAACATATTACTAATGCCAATTATATTTGAGGATAACAGTATTCCTCATCATAGTGAATATAGCTTAGTATTAGAAGAAGAAAAAATTCTATGAAACTACACAGAGACAGGAAGAAAACAAATACACAAGGGTACACAAACACATAGTGGGATAGCACCAAAAGGAAAGGACAGGGTTTGTTTTACTGCAGTATTTTGCATGGAGATCTCCCTTCGTTCATCATTATTCCCAAAAGTCCTATCTAAGCCTGCTTTCTGTATTCTGTTCACATCCTCTGTCAAAAATAGTTTTTCTCCACTGTACACTACCTTTTTTTGCCAAACCTTTTTCGTATAGCTTCTCAATGCATTTCTTCCAATTCGTCATAACTCATTGTTTTATAGGCTATCCCCTCTTAAGCTAACTTAAATCTACTGAGCTCAGATGCTAAACTAAGGGACGAGGCAATGCAGCAGCACATAACACAAACAGCAATGCAAATAAAAAAAAATGGAAAATTGCAAAGCAAGCTACAGTAAATCTAAATTACCAAGCAATGCAACATTACAACTAATATGAGCCAATGTGCAGCAACAAGGAAAATAAAACAGTAGTAAAACTAGCTTAACAGAGTAATACAAAGTGAAATTTAGTAGCACTATGTCTGGCAAACAGCAGCAGCAACTTATATCTAAACATGACATAGCTCAAATGGAAAAAATATTACACTAAAATGGCCATGTCTAATACCTATGTCACATCTTAACACTAGAGTGATGCATCACGAGATCTTTCACTAGCAGATAAGTTACCAAATCGTAAAGAAATTATTCATGCAATTCCTGTGAAGGGAAATGTCTATTTATGTGCCCTCGTTTTCTTGTAAGTAGATCATAAATTTCTTATTGACTGGATCTGTAGGCATAAAATAACTATATTAGTACATATATTAAATTTTATTTTAACCAATGCTGCAGTGCAGCTAGGAACTAGATATTAAAGGAAATGAGCAAATATGTACAGAGGACGGCATGAAACATCATTCATTAGCCATATGGCATTTCATAATGCAGAAAAAATTCCCTCAATTCTAGAGAAAGACGCTTGTCATAATCAGGTGTGCAGATGTAAGTATCTTTCCAAGTAATGAGGGTGTCGCATTTGCAATGTTTTCTCTAAAGGAATGTCAACAACGTGGTTAATGTCTCTTTTTTTTTCTCCACCTCTGCCTCTGAAAGGCACTAATGGCTTTTTTCCAGGGGTCTGTCACGCAGCTGGGTGCACACGATGCATTACGTGCAGGTGGTCACTTAACTTCCTTACGGAAATATTTACGACAGCAGCTTCCACTACAGTGACAGTCTCATATAAAAATACTTCACAGGTCAAGAATTTGCGTTGCAAATGTGTAGAAACAAAATCTTATCAATATAACAGTGTCCAAAAAAATTTTCGCCGGCATTGTGATACATTCACGCATTTACACACATTTCATAACTCTTAAAGTACGATTCTTGGTTTCCAACATCCGTTTTCACAAGTCAAGAGTCCCTAACTTCTATTCATTATTCATATACATACAAACACGTAATCACATTCCTGATATATGGTAGCATCATCTTATTGACATAAACATACCTCAACAGCATAATACACATCGTCGTCGTAAAAATAACATCATAACACCTCAGTCAAATCTCAAAAACGTCGTAGCTTTCTGCAATAATTTCAAAACCTAAGGAAAATTCTCTGCTCATTTCAGTAGTGTCATCTACCTCAAACGTACTTTAAAAATCATGATCCCATACCAAATACATCATTCAAAGCTCTCATAGTATCACAATGGTTCCGAAAAAATATGAACAGTTCACAAAGTACAGACAAAATACAATTTCATAAGTGTGAAGTTACCCAACTGTGTAATTGCGTAAACATCTGTCACTGACGTAATAAAAAAGTTTGTCTCTCTCAGTTAAATGATCAGATAGCTGTGTAATTTATGTATTAGAGAAATATGGTACCGATGTGTAAAGTTGTATAAGCAAATACCATATTAGCTAGGGCTCCTTGTGCTTGCCACACACATGGTACACAAAGTAGGCGTGTACCCCCCTGTACCTTAATATCATCATATACATAGCAGTTCATGACAAATTACAAAACTTCGGCATCTCTCTCCCCACATCCACCACTGCTGGCGGCTCACTTCCAACTGTGCAACGCTACGCGCTGTTAACATCCAGCTGCCGCTGCCTAACACTACAATGGCAGACAACAATGCAAACTAGCCACAGGCTGCACACAGCACAGCCAGTGATTTTCATACAGAGCGCTACGTAACGTTGCCAATAAGAAAACATAAACAGCCTACTTACAACACGGAATTACTTTATACTTCAAACTTGAGTAGATACACTACAGTCACTACCAGACGTTCAGGCTCAAACACATCCAGACTCTACACAATTGCTGACCCACAATCGCCCAGAGTGTGGCTCCATCACATAAACAAACTACTTTGATGGCATACGGAACATCTCTTCCCGAGAGGGCGAGTAACTGCCTTTCCTGTCTTTCTCAGACCAGTGACCAAATGGTCTCCTCCTTGTTCTGCCCATCGTCAGCTAAACACTTCTGTCACCAGAGAAGGACGAGCGTAAACCGCTACATAGTATAGCCAACGTATGTCTGCTAATACCATCCTGGGCAATATTGCCACACATGGCACGAAATCCCCCCTCCGGTCCGACTCAGTGTGCCATCTTGCCGAGAAACCCACATTTGCCTTAGAACCCGACTTGATATTTTGCTTTCTAACTTTTCATTTTAGGAGCGGTTATAGGTATGGAAAGCTGGCTAAAGACGGAAATAAGTTCAGCAGAAATTTTTACAAAGGACCTAACCGTGTTCAAAACGGCTGGATTAAAAACCGTCGGTGCTGAACTGTTTATTGCTGTCGGAAGCGGTTTAGCTTGCAGTAATATTGAAGTAGGTAATTCGTGTGAGTTAATGAGTGTATAGGCTATACTTGATAACCGGAATAAATTAATAACTGGTTCTTTTTGACGAACTCCCCGATTCAGGTGATACTATTGCTCAACAGTTCAAAGAAAACTTAAGGGTAATTTGAGATAGGTAGCTCGATCATACAATTGTAGTTGGTGGTGTCTTCAATCTAGCCTCGATATGTTGGCAAAAATACATGTTTAAAGCTGACAACAGTCATAAATTGTCGTCCGAAATCGTATTCTGTGTCTAATCGGGTACTTATTTTGAACAACTAATTCAGGAGCCAATTGGAACTGTAAGTAGTTGCGAAAAAATACTTGACCTTTTAGAAACAAATAATCCTGACCAAATAGGGAGCATCATGTCAGGCACAGGGATTAGTGACCAAAATGTTATTGTAGCCAGAGTAAATACCGTGACATCCAAACTCACCAAAAATAAACGCGAAATACATGTATTTAAAAGAGCAGATACAAATTCGCTTGATACCTTCCTAAGCGATAGTCTCCACACCTTGCAGTCTGACTATGTAAGCGTAAGCCAGATGTGGTTTAAATGCAAAGAAATAGTATCGGCGAGAGATATATACCAAATTAATACGAAATGGTAGTGATACCCCATGGTACACAAAGCAGGTCAGAACCCTATTGCAGGTGCAACGGAAAGAGGGTGCAAAATTTAAAACAACCAAAATTTCCAAGAGTGCTGAAGTTTTACGGAAGCTCAAAATTTAGCACGAGCTCCAGTGCGAGATATTTTTAATAGTTTCCACAATAGAACTCTGTCTCGAAATCTGGCAGAAAAATCTAACTAAAGTGCTTCTGGACGTATTCAAAGTACACCAGTAGTAGGACGCAACGACTACCTTTACTGCGCGATATAAGTGGTGATATTATACATGACAGTGCCAATAAAGCAGAGTTACTGAACACAGTTTTCCGAAATTTCTTCACGAAAGAAGACCAAGTAAATATTTCAGAATTTGAATCAGGAACAACTACAAACATGAGTAACCTAGAAGTAGACATCTTCCGTGTAACGAAGCAGCTTAAAACACGTTGGAAAGTCAACACTTCCAGTCCCGACAGCACACCTCTCAGCTTCCTGTCAGAGTATGCTGATTCAATAGCTCCATACTTAGCAATCACATACAACCGCTTTTTCGTAGAAAGATCGGTGCCTAGAGACTGGAAAATTGCGGATGTCACACCAGTACCCTAGGAAGGAAATGGGAGTAATCCATTGAATTATAATTCATATTATTTACGTCGATTTGCAGTAGGATTTTGGATCTTATACTGTGCTCGAACATTGTTAATCACATCGAAGAAAACGATTTATTGACAAATACCCAACATCGATTCAGAAAATATCGTTCTTTTGAATTACCTCTCCATTTCTCTCTAATTTCATATTTTTGGATTTCCACGTGGCTTTTGACACCGTTGCTCACACGAAACTTCTAATTAAACTGCATGCCTATGGTGTATCGTCTCAGTTGTGTGAATGGATTCACTATTTCCTATCAGAATTGTCAAAGAACGTAATAAGTAGTGGAAAGTCATAGAGTAAAACAAAAGTATATATGGCGACCCCCAAAGGAACTGTTACAGGCCCTCTGTTGTTCCTGATCTTCTATAAACGATCTAGAAGACCATCAGAGCATCCCTCTAAGATTGTTTGTAGATGATACTTTCATTTACCCTCATGTAAATTCATCAGACGATCAAAATGAATTGTAAAATTATTTAGAAAAGATTTATGTATAGTACGAAAAGGGGCAATTGATTTGAAATAATGAAAAGTGTGAAATCATCCACAAAGAACCCGCTACATTTCATTTGCACAATAAATCTTACAAATCAAAAGGCTGTAATCTCAACTAAATCCAGGGATTACACATACGAATGACTTAAATTGGAGCCATCACATGGATAATGTTGTGAGAAAAGCGAACTACAGATTGCTATTTATTGGCAAAATACTTAGAAACTGTAACATGTCTACTTAAGAGACTGCTTACCCTTCGCTTATCCTCCCTCTTCTGGAGTACTGCTGTTCAGTGTGGGATCTGCATTAGATAGGACTGACGGAGGACATCGGAAAACTTTAAAGAAGTGCAGCTCGTTTCGTAGTATCACAACATAAGTGAGAGAGTGCCACGGACATGATAATGATACACGAGTTGAAAAGGCAGTCATTAAAAAAAAAAAAAAGACGATTTTCACCGTAATAAAATAAGAGAAATCAGAGCTCGCAAGGAAAGATTTAAACGTCGGTTTTTCCCACTCGCTGTTCTAGAGCGGAAGGTAGACAAGTAGCTGAAAAGTAGTTCGATGAACCCTCGGCGATGCACTTAATTGTGAACTTCAGAGTGATGTTACACTTGTAGATGTAATTGTAGGAGGCCCCTTAAAAGAACAGTGATTGTGGTCAGCATCCTTAAATCGTCGCAGTAACTTCTTGGTAACTTTCTCGGAGTCTCCACTGAGCCCTTCAAAACTCTTAATAAAAGACTTTTCCCTAACTTGGTAACTATGCGGTTGCCGCTTGGCCAACCTCTTGCATGCTTCAGTTTTAATAACCTCCATTGTGTAATCAGCTGCTGAACATTTCTCTTCTCAGGCAAGAGGTCATCAATAGACCATGAACTACGAAATAGAGTGGCTACCTGACAGCCCAGGAGCAAACTCGTAAGATGGACTGATGGCTTTCATATTGTCTAGTGTTAAACGTGATTGGTAACCTGGGGAGCGTACGATCCCATCCACTCTGATTATCAGTATGACAGGCTATCAGGACCAATTTAAGGTTTCTGTTAATGCGCTTTGCATGTGAGAGGTTTGGATAATAGCGTGTTATTGTTACATACTGCACTCTCATGCCAAGGCGAAATTCCTTAACTTTGTGGGCACTGAATGTGACTGCATTATCAGTGACTATAGACTGTGAAGGGCAAATGTGCCAACAAGTGCTCGTAAATTTTTGTTTACTGATTGAGCAATTGCACACATGTGGGTGATAAACAGACAAAACATTTGAAAGCATCCTCATAAACTGAAGCAAATGTGTTTATTCAAATGGACGTCTATTGTTTCAGAGAACAGACTTACACATTTATGATATATGGATGCAGACTGAAGCGATGAATGAAAATTAGTACCAAGGTCGGGATTCGAACCCGGGTTTCCTGCTCACTAGTGAGATGCACTAATCAGTGTGTCACACTGACACAGTGCTTTGCGCGAGCCACCCTATGATGCCTATCTTCTCAATCCATTGCATGAAGGTGAAACAGTGGCTAGAAAGTCTGCCTAGTGAGCATGGAACCGCTTGTAATACCATCCTTCTTACAAATTTTCATTCGTCACATCAGTCTGAATATATACATCATAAATGTTTGAGACTTGGAAAGGTCTCTGGAACTATATAGTTTCATTTGATTAAAGTACCTACACTTTAGTTTCAGGCCAGTTCCCTTGATTCGTCCAATGCTGAGGAGCTGTTCCAGTAGAGTTGCAGAGCTGCCGCAATGGTGTTCGAGTTTAGGGGGAACATCAAGTGGGCTGAACCGTCAGTGGATTGCACTGAGGAGGGAGGTGTGCTATGATAATCCGTTCAGTTGTGCAAAGCCACTGTGTCAGGGTGGCGTAGTGGTTAGCATATCTGCCTAGTGAGCAGGAGACCCGAGTTTGAATCCCAGTTTGGTAAAAATTTACATTCATCGCGTCAGTCTGCATATATAATATAATCTATTTCCTGCCTTCGAGGTAGGCGACAGGCGCACAAAATCCATTTACGTTCGGTGAAAAGTTCTTTCTACCAGTTTCGCCGCCAAATAACAGATCTTGATATTTTGCGATGGTTTACGAACAGCACACTCCTCGCAACTTGTTTTGTGCTTACAGATCTTGTCCATGTCACATAAATTGGTTTCTAATTTTGTCCCACATTTTCCACACTCCTGATTGTCGTCCCACAGGAGATCCTTGGAAGTAGCAGAAGAATAAAGGGACGAAATGTCCGGTTGCGACGAATTAGAACTGATCGGTATCCTGTGCGCTACGACATAGTACTTAGTCCCTCAAACATATTCTTTTACGATTTCTCCTTTCTGTAGCTTCTCCTTATTCTTATGAAGGTGTTCTTCTTGGTCTTGGAACACTCTAATATCACGAAATAGGAGCGGGCGAGGAATTTCTGTAAGAATTTGAAGTTACCAGGGTCTTCGATCCATACTGCTTATCTCCTTTACTGTCCTCATTCACTCCGAATATGCAGCTCAGTCCATTTGTCACAATATTCTCCTGTCTCTGAATATTACGAACTTCAGTCATAAAACTTAAAACAATCGTCATCTATTTAGCAATGTGACCAGTTTTCTCGGTCTGTCTACTACCCAGCAGAGGACTTGTCTTATTACTTCATCTAACTGAGCCAATGTTGTCGGGTTTGACAAAATACCACTCCCTCGCAACCGTCAGGGTTCAACCTCCCTGTAATATAGCTTATAACCTGCTCATCGATATGTTTCTGATCTAAGGTTGCCACACTTTCTTTAACTACATGTTTATGCCCATACTGATAATAAATAGACTCCTGTACGTAGTATTTTCTTGTATTCTTGAAAAACTCCTTCCACAAATTATCCATTGCTTTAATTGCAATCAGTCTCAAGGCATCTACATGACTCATTTCTATGACCTCTGCTCCATTTTGAAACTCTTCCGTAAAACACCAAAAAAATCAAATATGTAATCAATCGAATTCAATGAAAAGTGTGAACATTCGCTTAAGACTTCCTGCTTCTTGTTCTAACTCACTAGCTAATTTATTCTATCCAGGTTGTGATTAAAATGTGTTTCCAACCTCTGCATTTGATTTAGCATGGAACTGTCGTCACTTTGTACGGCCTCTACAATTTCCTCGAATTCTGCGGTAATTGCAGCCACAGCCAAATTAACCTAACTGGGTTCAGTAATTTGTCACAATACCGAGAAACGTCTATTTAGGCGTAATTGTTCAACCAGCTCCTGGGCGGTGTCTTTAGCCTCCAATTTGCATTATTGTAATTCATATAGTCTCAAATAAGCTGGAGCATTTACACCACCAACCATTCCGAAAATAAGTGTCTAATAACAAGAAAAGACTAATACAGCACACAATACACACCAATAACATAGTTAGTCAATCACGTTCTGCTACCAAATTTAGAAGGTGCGCCGGATCATAGGAAAAATGAAGGGATGGAATCAATTGATTGACAGGAGGATAACATTCAGTTATTGACAACATGAAAGTTGAATCTGATTTAAAAATAATTAAAATTCTTAAGCTAGTGAAAATATTAGCCTCAAAACAAAGGAGAACAAGTATACAAGAAAGTTAATTAAATGTTTTCACCATGGTGTATACTACAGCATTAAATATTAAGCTGCAACCACAAACTCACTACTACCAGTTATAAAACAACACTGAAATTTCCAACCGATTCATACATTGTAAAGGTAATCACTCAACCATCCACCATGTGAAGTTTACCACTGAACAGGTCTAGTGACAGAATGTCTTTTCAAGTCCGTAAAAACAGTTTAAATCACACTCTCGGCATAAGTCTCTAAGTGATAACTAGAAAATGTCGGTATGCCATCACCAAGACGCAGTACCAGTTTCAGCCAGAAGGATACACAGATTTATTCCATGCATCAAACTTCAGCAGAGACACTATAGTCGCTGCTGTACGCTCAGGTTCCACTATCTCCAGACTCCACAGAATGGCAGGCCTACGATTGCCCAACTTGTTGGTTTCCAGGTAACTAGTCCCGTTCAAGCAAACAACCACCTTTCCTCTTCTTGCTGCAACCTACGACTGACAGACCTGTACTGTGTTCTGTCCACCATCAGATAGGCGCTTCCACCACCAGAGAGGCAAGATCACTAATATTACATAGTATCGTCAACCTATGTCTGCTAATGCCAACCTAGACAATAGTGATGCACACAGCACAATCTCATTACGACAAAATAGTTACAGATTGCTCTGTTCATCCTGAGCAACAGCAAATTATAACAAATTACTTCTCATCAACATGGTGCGGAAGCTAAGCTAAATGTTATTATCTGCAGATAAAGAAAAATATTATCTTGTCAATAATTTTCAAATCATGTGCTACTCACGTTAGTCTTCTATATTAATTAGTGAATTTACTCATGGCAGTTTGGTTTCCCTATGTATATAATCACTTTCAGAGGTCAAAATAGTAATTCAATTAAATAATTTAATAATGTGGCACTTTAAATTGCCTTTGCACCCATGTACCACCGCAATAATAAAAAGCAGTGAATAGTAGAGGGATTATAAATGAGAACAGTGATGTAGTTAAGTTTACAAAATAATGGCTAGATTTATTAAACCTTTAGTGACTACAACTTTCTGGAGAACACAAAATATGAAAAACACAAATCAGTTAAGGAATTGTTTTTGATAGGCGAAGCACACATTGGGGTGGAACCTATAGAGATTCTCCCCTGAATGAAACCCATTTAGAACGAAATATGACTTTGCTTACATGAATCCACTATAAGGTCCAACGCTATTCAAACTAAATCAACTACAATCAACTATACCGTAAACTTTGGTTCACCTGATAACAGGGAGCTGTGAATATCATTTTAACAAAACTACGCCAGTGCAGCATTACTTGACCCTTTCGCCTTGATTCAGGCGGCAGCAAACAACGGCACGTTACACGCGTAGATCGGTGGCTGCGTCAACTAGATATATTGACGCGTCCACGAAAATATGCAAACTACGCGGTCTGGTGTTCTGATTATCAAAACTCAGGAAACTTCCCTATCAGAGCCCTGAAATCCTGGCAGGTTTCACTGTGAAGTGCACCCGTTCACTAACATGGCAAACCAATTTGACTCAGAGGCACGACTGTGCATGCCGGCCGAAGTGGCGGAGCGGTTCTAGGCGCTTCAGTCTGGAACCGAGCGACCGCTACGGTCGCAGGGTCGAATCCTGCCTCGGGCATGGGTGTGTGTGATGTCCTTACGCTAGTTAGGTTTAAGTAGTTCTAAGTTCAGGGGGACTGATGACCTTAGAAGTTAAGTCCCATAGTGCTCAGAGCCATTTGAACCATTTGAACCACGACTGTGCATGCTAGAATTGTCAAACATCATACGGCCGACACAGGCCGAATAAGTTCAACCTCGTGACACACGATATGTCCGAGATGCTGTGCTGTTCCACTACCACTAATCTGCTCGTAGTCCACGACAAGGTACAAACCACGAGCCTCACAAACTAAGGAAAGACCTGAAGTTCTCCACCAAGTGAGGACGAGAAGGCGAAGTCCAATTGAAGAAACACAACCACTTTCCACCAAGCCTCGGTACGTGAGCCGAATTAGCAAAACGAAACCGCGCAACGTTGCACGAACTAATCAGACCATCCTTTACTCACTGAATCTCCCGTCTTGACTGTTCTGTTGGCATGGTAGCCAATCCAGGCACAGCAGCAGGGTTCCCACGCTGGGGGAGGAAGCCTGCATTTTGCGTAACATGAAAGGAGCCAATGACCGACTACAAATCTCTCTTTTCTGAAAAAAAGAATATTCTATACTAAGGACGCCATGTGTTGGTAAAAAACATCTACCTAGGAGCGACCGCAGTCTCTCCTTTACGGACTGATCTAGTCTTTCCAGCTCGACCATTTCTAATTTCCGAAAGAAGGCTGTTAAACTTCCAACAAGACAGTTGTCCCCGTGAAGAAAGTAGCAACTTCCTGTCGTGGCATCGGGAGCGGTGGGGGGGGAGGGGGGAGGAGGGGGGCAGGGGGGGTTTTTGCAGTCCTACCTCCACTAGACCACTAGACATGTACACCAGCTGCTCTGTCTGTATCGTTCCGATTTCTAATGTGAGAATGCATGGAATTTTATTGCCTTTTCACTGTTTGCACAAAAGCTCAGTTTACAGTAGCCTCTCTTAAATGGCTCCCTCCAACTATTTTCAGCCATATGGCCGTCTTCCGCCACAAACTGGTGCCTGACCCAAGCAAAATTCTTTGCGAACCAGTGCACTTTCCTCCAACCCTAAGCAGGAGGAGGAGACAGCTTTGGCTGAAAGTCCATCTGCAGGTAAGGCCCAATGAACATTCTTTCCCAGAATCACTTGCACGGCCATGTTGCTGCACTGAGCATTTATGACCACCAATTCGTCTCAGTCCCTGCTGGTTGCCTCCACTGTGCCCCCCTCCCCCCCCCCCCCCGGGAACAATTCCACTACTTGTTAGACATGCAATTACAAGAACATTCCGCTCACAATTTCCTCATGTAGGAAAAGTCATTAAACACACATAGCAAATGTATTACACGGGAACACAGAGATCACGACCCAAAATATGATACCCTGACTCACATTCTGTTAAAGTGAGAGTGTGGCCTGGGGTGCCACCTCTCAGTTAAAGAAAAATTGTAAAATCTTGTGCCATACATCGATATCTTATAGCAGAACTGTAACTAATTGCCCCATACAGCCCCTTGTTACAGCAAAATTGTAACATATTGCCTCACACATCGTCATTTTGTAGAAGGACTGTAGCAAATTGTTCCATGTATCGTCACAAAATAGAAGAATTGTAACACACTGGTCTTTATATCGCCTTAGTAGTCACCAGATATGTTCAGTTGTATTTTATGTAATCATAGTTATACTGCACAAAGACCATTGTGGCCCCAAACGAAACTGACAATTGTATTTGAGGCAATGACGGTCAGCATACGTCAACTGACAACCATGGATACACCTGAGTTTGGGATAATGTATGACACCCGGTACACTGACCTTCATCATCCCATCTTATACAGAGACCATCGTGACACATGGGGTAAATTGTTACAATTTTCTTATAACATGGTTATGTATGGTACAATATATTACAATTTTGTGTAATGTAGAATAATTTGTTGCAATTTTGCTGTAGCATCGACAGCAATTTGCTATAGTTTTGTTGTAATATAGGGTAGCTTTTTTACAGATTCGCTCTAACTTGTCCATGTATGGAGAATTTCTAACGTTCTTGTTGTGACGCAAACAATTTTCTACAATTTGATGCATCATGAAGAAATTTGTGACATTTTTGGTGTAAGAAAATTGCTGAGATTGACATGTGTTGATTATACTGCCTAATAATTAGTAAACTCCCCTCTCTGATAGTGGAAGTGTGAAAATTTTGAAGTATAATGATGAAATTTTTTGTTAAAGTGTCATGCAGTCTCAAATGTGGGACACCATAAATTACTACTGTCAGCTGAACAGAAATTCTGTCGTGCAACATAAATTTAGTGCTGTACCAGTATTGGATCAAAGAAGGGCCACACATTTAAATATGTTCACTCACCATTGTCCGCAAGGTCAGTACTTGTGTCATGCAGCGGCTCTGCAACTATGGACAGAACACTATGGCAATTCTGGCATTTCAAGAGTTTGCAACGGCACTTTGCAGACTGCATTTGTGACGTGCTCTGCACCAAGACCTGCCCTGGCATGTAAAATTATGACCGTTTGGCAGACTGAAAAGGTTGATCAGCCAATCAATGTTGATGCACCTGGTCTATGATGCAGCCTTGGAGTTTTCGTTGAAACTGTGACGCAGCCGCCAAAATCCCCCAGCACCATACCCCAGGACTCCGAACCAGAGACACTGCGTAACTACTAAGGCCCTTGGCAGCCAACACTCTACCACCAGCTCCACAGGTCAACTCGCTGAGATTTGTTACCTACTGGTTAGAGGAATGTGGAAATGGGCACCCAGCTCCACGCCACGACGTACCGCAACATGGGAGACATTGCTGGCCACCTCGTGACTGCGGAAAAGCCAGTCCAGTGCCTGGATGCCACCACCAAGTCTGTGAATTCCCATGTAAGCAGCCCACCACCAAGCTACACGTGAAGTCCACTGGCTACATGCCCCATCCACTGTGCTAAGTAGAAACATTACAAAGCAATAACACATTGTGTTGGATATTGGGATGTACTCGAACGATCGAGTTAAATGAATTTATAAAGAACGGTTTATTATTTCACTAAGAATTTGACAGCAGCTGCACACAAGGCCCCTCGTGTCTCCCGGCATCAAAAGCATTCAGAACGCTGAGGGTAGGAGAGCCCCACATGCTGATAAAGAACGACTCTCTCATCTCCCTGTAGCGGTCATGCCACCCATAACCTGTTTCAGTGTCGTTTCATGACATCACTGAAATGCCTGGCCAACTCTGAAAAGCAGTTAGAAGTAGAGAAACCCTCATTTCTTACCTATATAAATGTTTCACACAGCTATTCGTTATGTAGTTTCACCTAAGCGTCGTGTAGTCTGCTCTGTGTGCTAGCTTATTTACTTTGATACAAAGAGCGAACAACTATCACTATCGTGTACATTTTATACTGCACGTGAGATCAGCAATGACGCGTATGTGTGTATTGCCAAGTTATAGGACAAATCTGTATATATTTTGGTCTCTTAATTTGATGATACAGAGACAGAACAAAGCAGGTCAGTAAGTGTGGGTGTGCTTTTGGCAACAACCAACAGGTTCATAGACGCGTGGCCTGCCATTCGTTAGCAATGTAAAGCAGCAGTTGGATTTTCCAAATTTAGAAGTTTTGTGCGATAGTAGGTGAAGTGAAGCTGATCATCCTCTAGTACGTATTTCTAATTCGTTTGTAACATTGCATAAATAAATATTGGCTATTAACTACTTATGGGGAGTTCGTTTTACACTCAGTCCCATACTCGTATTCCAAAGCAAACGCTGTATGGCTCCACACGCTGTAATGACCTACACGAAAGTAACAAGTGAGGGATTTATGTTGACTCACCCGGAGATATCGTTTTTCTTGTGGTCTTTATCTACAATTCCTGTACCAACTCCTTAACAGAGGTAAAACTTGTAGCTTTAGATTCATTCTGTTTGACCTGTTTCGAAAACAGTGGTGCAGCTTAGGCTGTTTGTCAAAAATTAGCAGTCAAATAAAAACGGGAAAGACGGAAAAAAATAAATGAACTGTTTGTCATTTCAAAAGTAATCACCATGAGTGTTATGACATTTATCCCACTGTGAGACAAGATTGTCAGAGCCTTCATGGAAAAATGCAGCTGCCCTGTGGAATACCCACAGGTATACCTCTTTGTTCGAAGGTTTGGCCATCAGTGTCGTTCTTGAGCGATCCAAAAATATGGAAATATCACGTTGGGAGCTCGGGAGTGTATGGGATGTGTGTGAAGGCTACCCAGTGAAACTTCTTTAGGGTTGTCGAAACAAGGTTGGCGAACGTGGGCGGGCGTTCTCGTGCAACAGAATCATCTGTCAACATCCCAGGACATGATGGTGTGCTTAAATTTTGCAAAGTGTCCTCATGGATCAAAGGGAAATTCTGTTCAAGACATCCTGTGTCATCCTACATTCGGGTTCCCCTAGAGTACAGCTTCATCAGCAAACTGCCAGAGACTGCTGCTCTATCTTTTTCACATCGTTTATGTACTAGGAGCGTAAAAAAAAAAAAAAACGAGTCGCAGGCCAGTAGACAGAAACAGAACATGCAGATTGCCGCCATCGAAAGGTGAAATCCGTTGTCAAATTTTCAACTTGGCCGTTGATATAAATCACTGCCCACTGGCAGATAATTTCTTTAATTCCTATGTGTTTTGAATATTTTGCATCTCAGGCTCACCAAAATTGGCATAATCGCAGAGTGGCAGGTCCAGAGCAACTGAGCAATGTCTATTACAACTTATTCACTGCATCTGCTGTCTGGGGACTTGTAGGAAATCTATAAGAAGGGGGCCCTTCTGGGTCAAAGGTAAAGGTGACCACAACATTTCCCATAATTGTGCGGATGGGTTTGGACTTTCTGGGTGGCGCAGACGTTGCATGCTTCCACTCGAGATTTTGTCGTTTTAAGTTGGTACCTAAGTGTGGTTGAGAGCAATCCCTCCAGCGACAGTAGCTCATTTCCTTCCTTGGCGTAAGACTCCGCAGATGTTGAAGAGAGACTCCTAGTCGATAAGTTTCCTGTGCTTGTTGATAACTGTGAGACACTGTGTGTGCATGATTTGTGAAATTTCAGTCTGTCCTTAATAATGACGTTAACATTTCCGACACTCGGCACGATCTCAGTGGCAATGGCTTCTAGCATAACTCGCTTGTCTTGAATAGTGAGGGCATCCACATGCTGAAAACGACTTTGGTAGTGTGGTATGGCGGTATGGATCGATCATCACTGGCCAACGACATACGTCCTTCCATGAAGCGCCTGTGCCGCATCTTGATTCTTGCAACGGACATGCAATGATGCCCGTACAGTTGAATCATTCTCAGGTGAATTTCCTTTCCCCACACGCCTCACGCTGTAAGAAAAAGCACTAACATCCCTCGCGTTTTTTGCAGCCTACATTTCACTGTTTTCAGCATGACTGACTGCAGTGGGCGAAGTACGTGTGCACATGCTCGATCAGTCGCTCAAACGGCGAGTTTGTGACCTCAGGGCACCTATGGGGACAACACCATCTTCCGCAGGCAATGACGTTACGAGCTCTTCAGCAGTTTTCATTCTGCAGCATCTGGTTCGTTTCATTTTTAATAAAAATATTCTAGCGCAAATATCACAGAAATATTTCTTAATTTAAAACAACTGGTTTCTACAGACTTTTTCCTCATCTCGGTGTCTTTAAAAATCTTTTTTTTTTATGAACCGTGTCGTCCACTTTAATTTGGACCTCACCCAAAGCTGTCATGTGGGTAAAATAAACACGATTCGTAACATAAAGGTGTTTTAAGACCTGAAGATGACAGTTCATCCTGTCGCAGCCGGTTATTTCAAATAAAGAAATATTTACGCGATTTTGACCTTAGTATGTTTTTAGCAAGAAAGCATTTCGCTCCTTCTGTCTCCTCAAAACGAGAAAATTCATTCGGTTCTTTTTGATGCGCTGTGTACATAGAGAACAAGAGAGGTCCTACCACTTCTTTGGGTCACTCCTAATTTTGTCACCCATGAACACTCGCCATCTCTTTGAAGCGTACAGTGGGGATTAATTAAAATGTGATCAAGCCACTGACATACCTGAGAACCCATTTCATATGCTAGGACTCGTTCTAACAGTCTGCAGTGTGGCAGAGTGAGAAATGTTTTCTCGAAATCCAGTCGATAGAAACTGTCTGTTGTCCATCTATAGCTTGTAAGATATTGAGACAAACGTACACTACTGGCCATTAAAATTGCTACACCAATAAGAAATGCAGATGATGAATGGGTATTCATTGGACAAATATATTATACTAGAACTAACATATGATTACATTTTCACGCAATTTGGGTGCATAGATCGTGAGAAATCGGTACCCAGAACAACCACCTCTCGCCGTGATAACGTCCTTCATAGGCCTGGGCATTGAGTCAAACGGAGCTTGGATGGCGGGTACAGGCACAGCTACCCATGCAACATCAACACGATACCACAGTTCATCAAGAGTAGTGACTGGCGTATTGTGACGAGCCAGTTGCTCGGTCACCATTGACCAGACGTTTTCAGTTGGTGAGAGATCTGGAGAATGTGCTGGCCAGGGCAGCAGTCGAACACTTCCTGTATCCAGAAAGGCCCGTACAGGACTTGCAACATGCGGTCGTGTATTATCCTGCTGAAATGTAGTGTTTCTCATGGATCGAATGAAGCGTAGAGCCACGGGTCGTAACACACCTGAAATGTAACGTCCACTGTAAAAATTGCCGTCAATGCAAACAAGAGGTAACCGAGACGCGTAACCAATGCCACCCCATACCATCACGCCAGGTGATAAGCCAGTATGGCGATGACGAATACACGCTTCCAATGTGCGTTCACCGCGATGTCGCCAAACACGGATGCGACCATCATGATGCTGTAAACAGAACCTGGATTCATACGAAAAAAATGACATTTTGCCATTCGTGCACCCAGGTTCGTCGTTGAGTACACCATAGCAGGCGCTCCTGTCTGTGATACAGCGTCAAGCGTAAACACAGCCATGATCTCCCAGCTGATAGCCCAAGCTGCCGCAAACGTCGTCGAACTGTTCGTGCAGATGGTTTTTGTCTTGCAAACGTCCCCATCTGTTGACTCAGGGATCGTGACGTGGTTGCACGATACGCTACAGCCATGCGGATAAGATGCCTGTCATCTCGACTTCCAGTGATACGAGGCCGTTGGGATCCGGCACGGCGTTCCGTATTGCCCTCCTGAACCCACGGATTCCATATTCTGTTAACAGTCATTGGATCTCGGCCAACGCGAGCAGCAATGTCGCGATATGATAAACCGCAATCGCGATAGGCTACAATCCGACCTTTATCAAAGTCGGAAACGTGATGGTACGCATTTCTCCTCCTGACACGAGGCATCACAACAACGTTTCACCAGGCAACGCCTGTCAACTGCTGGTTGTGTATGAAAAATCGGTTGGAAACTTTCCTCATGTCAGCACGTTGTAAATGTCGCCACTGGCGCTAACCTTGTGTGAATGCTCTGGAAAGCTAATTATTTGCGTATCACAGCATCTTCTTCCTGTCGGTTAAATTTCGCTTCTGTAGCACGTCATCTACGTGGTGTAGCAATTTTGATACCCAGTAGTGTGTTTCGAGCTCGTTACCACAGGCGTCTTCTCTATATGGTAACTACTCAAGGTAACAACAGAAGGGTCTAAGTGATGTGATGCAGCAGTGAAGTAGCATTTGACTTAGAGCAGAGCAGACCAACCTACACAAGAGGCACTGACCCACGGAGTGCTGAATCTTGTGCCGCCCTACGTCTTCAAGTGACCTGTGTTGCAAGTACGTGCGCCCAGTGCCTTGAGCGTCTCGGGATATCGACCTGCGGGTTGCAGCTACGCGTGCCGCAGGCGTTGGGTGGCGCTCTGCTGCTAATGCCAGCCGCCGTAATGAGCACTAATGGCCGCTTCCTGCTGGCTGATTGTCTCCCATTCAGACGCCGCAAAACGGAGCCACTTAGGCTGCTGCGCAGGGCACGCCCCCCTCAGTGTCGACGCGCTCAGATGCAGGCTGCAGTACTTACGCGGAAGTGCTTTCACTCGAGCGTGAAAGCTGTCTTCAAGGTTACCTCTTCTTAAACCTGACGACGTACCCGAGTTTGAGCGAATCTTCTACACTGACATGGGGTAGCGATATGCGCATATACAGACGGCGGTAGTATCGCGTGGACCAGGTACAAAAGGGCAGTGCATTGGCGGAACTGTCATTTGTACTCAGGTAATTCATATGAAAGGATTTCCGACATGCCGGCCGGGGTGGCCGTGCGGTTCTAGACGCTTCAGTCTAGAACCGTGTCACCGCTACGGTCGCAGGTTCGAATCCTGCCTTGGGCATGGATGTGTGTGATGGCCTTAGGTTAGTTGGTTTAAGTACTTCTAACTTCTAGGGGACTGATGACCTCAGAAGTTAAGTCCCATAGTGCTCAGAGCCATTTGAAGATTTCCGACATAGTTATGGCCGCACGTCGGGAATTAACAGACTCTGAACGCGGAATGGTAGTTTGGCCTAGACGCATGGGACACTCCATCTAGAAACCGTAAGGGAATTCAATATTACGAAATCCACAGTGTCAAGGATTCTGCCGATGATACAAAGCTTCAGGCATTACCTCTCACCACGGACAACGCAGGGGCCGACGTCCTTCACTTAACGACGAGAGCAGCGGCGTTCACTTAGATTTGCCATTGCTAGCAGACAAGCAACACAGTGTGAAATGACGGCAGAAATTAATGTGGAACGTATACGATGGGACACGCGGCGAAATTTGGCTTTAATAGGCGAGTGCCTTTGCTAACACCACGACATCGCGTGTAGCCCTCTCTTGAGCTCGTGTGACCAATTCGTAGGATCCTAGACTACGGGAAACCGTAGCCTGGTCAGATGAGTCCCGATATCAGTTGTAAGAGCTAACGACAGTGTTCGAATGTGGCGCAGACGGCACGAGGTCGTGGACCCAAGTTGACAATAAGGTGTTGTGGAAGCTGGTGATGGGTTGTGTTTGCATGGAATGGACTCGGTCCTCTGGTCCAACTGAACCGGTCATTGACTGGAAGTAGTTATGTTCGGCTACTTGGAGACCATCTGCAGCCGTTCCTGGACTTCTTAGTCCCAAACAACGATGGAACTTTAATGGATGACGACTTGCCATGTCACTGGACCAAACTGTTCACAATTGGTTTGAAGAACAAATTTAGACAATTTGAGCTAATGATTTGAGCATCCAGATCGCTCGACATGAAATCCAATGAACAATTGTGGGATAGAGACATGAACCAGTAGCAGTTTCGCAGTTACAGGCTGCTATAGAGTGAAAATGGGACAATATTTCCGCAGGGGAATTCCAATGATGTGTAACGTCCATGCCACGCCGAGTTCCTACACTACTCCGGACTAAAGGAGGTTTACTACGACATTAGAACGTATTCCTTGACTATCTGATCTCCGTGTACCATCAGGAATCGATACATTTGATAGTTAGGAATCTATGAATCGACGTTGAATTCCAGAAATCGTGAAACACAGCGAGGTGTGCAGCGATAAGACTCTGGAATCACACAGTGGAGGATGGTGGTAAGAATCTCCATCCGGCCATACAGATGAAGGTTTTCGATTGGTTTCTAAGACGATGTAGAAAGCTGAGGTGTGATTGTATTTCAAGAGACATGATAGTTTTCCATCTGCATGCGGCCCTAAACGAAGTAAGTGTTTCAATTAACGCATCGTCGATGTGATGTTAAAACCCAATCTTCCTTCGAAAATTCTGACAAATTACGAGGTGCATTCAAGTTCTAAGGCCTCCGATTTTTTTTCTAATTAACTACTCTCCCGAAATCGATGAAACTGGCGTTACTTCTCGACGTAATCGCCCTGCAGACGTACACATTTTTCAGAACGCTGACGCCATGATTCCATGGCAGCGGCGAAGGCTTCTTTAGGAGTCTGTTTTGACCACTGGAAAATCGTTGAGGCAATAGTAGCACTGCTGGTGAATGTGCAGCCACGGAGAGTGTCTTTCATTGTTGAAAAAAGCCAAAAGTCCTAGGAGCCAGGTCAGGTGAGTAGGGAGCATGAGGAATCACTTTAAAGTTGTCATCACGACGAAACTGTTGCATAACGTTAGCTCGATGTGCGGGTGCGTTGTCTTGGTGAAACAGCACACGCGCAGCCCTTCCCAGACGTTTTTGTTGCAGTGCAGGAAGGAATTTGTTCTTCAAAACATTGTCGTTGGATGCACCTGTTACCGTAGTGCCCTTTGGAACGCAATGGGTAAGGATTACGCCCTCGCTGTCCCAGAACATGGACACCATCATTTTTCCAGCACTGGCGGTTACCCGTAATTTTTTTGGTGGCAGTGAGTCTGTGTGCTTCCATTGAGCTGACTGGCGCTTTGTTTCTGGATCGAAAAATGGCATCCACGTCTCATCCATTGTCACAACCAACGAAAAGATAGTCCTATTCATGCTGTCGTTGCGCGTCAACATTGCTTGGCAGCATTCCACACGGGCAGCCATGTGGCCGTCCGTCAGCATTCGTGGCACCCACCTGGATGACACTTTTCGCATTTTCAGGTCGTCATGCAGGATTGTGTGCACAGAACCCACAGAAATGCCAACTCTGGAGGCGATCTGTTCAACAGTCATTCGGCGATCCGCCAAAACAATTCTCTCCACTTTCTCGATCATGTCGTCAGACCAGCTTGTGCGAGCCCGAGGTTGTTTCGGTTTGTTGTCACACAATGTTCTGCCTTCATTAAACTGTCTCACCCACGAACGCACTTTCGACACATCCATAACTCCATCACCACATGTCTCCTTTAACTGTCGATGAATTTCAATTGGTTTCGCGCCACACAAATTCAGAATGATTGCACGCTGGTCAAGTAAGGATAACGTCGCCATTTGAAGTATTTAAAACAGTTCTCATTCTCGCCGCTGGCGGTAAAATTCCATCTGCCGTACGGTGCTGCCATCTCTGGGACGTATTGACAATGAACGCGGCCTCTTTTTAAAACAATGTGCATGTTTCTATCTCTTTCCAGTCCGGAGAAATAAAATCGGAGGCCTTACAACTTGAATGCACCTAGTACTAACAAGGCAGTCAGTCGGGAAAAAGGTGTGTAAATTATATGTTTTCGATAATAGTACGGGATGGCTTTGGTTAACTATTTACCATATGTGTGCGCAAATCTATAGGAAGGATATTCAGTGTGCTGCAGGACTCGCGTTGATAGCAGCGTTGGTGTCATGACTTGCCGTTAGGCACCGGTACTAGTTCGGAGACATAGGACGAACTCGGACCTCAAGGACCAAGGACATGCAACGGCAACAGCACACATTGCTACTTTGACCTGCTTTTCCAATATGACATTCCTGCTTTGCGGGGAAAAGCTACGTTGGACTCAACTGTTTTGATGTACCTTGGAGCTCCATGTCCCTTTTCTCATATGGTTACTTGATACTGCATAACACATTTGAGAAAACCGAATAACTCCCCTTCCCAAACTGAATCGGAATCAGAATTGAACCGGTATAACTTCGCAACTTCCCCTTTGTATGTAACGAATTACAGTGGTGGAAAAATTCTTACGTTATTTGATTTTCAGAGAGATGAGCAAAACTCAACGTACTCAGACAGTTTTCTTTTCACTTATTCTGATCATCACTAAACCGACACACAATACTTTAGCGCAACGCAATCTGACATTCAATAATCCCTACAAAAGAACGGCCCTGACTAACAATAACTTACACCTTTCATGAATCCTTACCACACAAAAATCTTTGTTAATCGAACTAACGCAATACAGTGGGCGCCAGTACTAGCAGCTAAATAAAAGTTTCTAACTACTGAAGGCACTAACTACTGATAGGCACAGTTAGCAAATGAAAGATTTTGATAGAGAACAAACAATGTATTTACTTAATAGTGTTCAAAAGTCATCATAAATACAAAATTTGTGACATCCAATTAAACAAGAATGGTTCAAATGGCTCTGAGCGCTATGGGACTTAACATCTGAGGTCATAAGTCCCCTAGGACTTAGAACTACTTAAATCTAGCTAACCTAAGAACATCACACACATCCATGCCCGAGGCAGGATTCGAACCTGCCACCGTAGCGGTCGTGCGGTTCCAGACTGAAGCGCCTAGAGCCGCTCGGCCACACTGGCCGGCTAGCGCTTGTCTATAAGTGCGCTGTCGTACTATCTCTTGAGAGAGTGCTAGTATTTCCGGGTCGTCGTCTGTCGAGAGTTCAGTCCGGACGCAGCAGCAGTGAACTCGGGGACGAAGCGCCACTGAGTTGCGAACATCCAGCGCTCACCCAACTGTCCGTCGGGAGGAGATTTTAGCGGGACTACCGTTGGTCGATCGTTCATCGTGGGACGTGTATTTTGTCTTTTGACCGTTTATGGGCTTCGTCACTTGGTCATCTTGCCGTACGTTGGTCGGTCCCTTCCTTGTGCAGAGCTGTCATGGCCAATGGGCCAGAGTTACTTCTGTCTGGATTGGTCCGAGACAAAGGTGCCCGGGTCGCCGTGTCTCCGAGTTCCTAGCGGACATGCAGTTGAGTCGAGTTGGAGCTGCAGTCAGCTTCGGACAGCCAAGACTCACCCGACCGTCACCGCCACACGTAACGTGAGTGCAAACGACCTGGGTTGGTCGTTCGGTCAGTCGTCTAATTGGACGACGTGTATTGGCTCACCGACCGCTTGTGGAAACTCTCTGTGTCGAACTGATTCGTCCTTGTTGTTCCACAGTGATTGCTTTACGATTGTTCGAGTTCCTGTGCATGTGTGTTTACGTCGAATTGTGTGTGGCTTCTGTAATTTCCACTGAGCACATGAATGCTGTCTGCGTACTGGAATCTTCAGTTGGTCGGTTGCGACAGAGAATTGATTAGGTTGTTGGTGGGTTCTACATCCGTCCCTAGGTCGTGTTGCAACCCGATTGCTTAGTGTTACGCTTGGCTGCCTGTCTCACCTAAACTGTGGCTAGAGTTTCCTCCCCAGGCCGACTCTTGGAACACTTCTGAGCACCACTGTTTGTTGTTTGTTCAAATGGTTCAAATGGCCCTGAGCACTATAGGACTTAACATCTGTGGTCATCAGTCCCCTAGAACTAAGAACTACTTAAACCTAACTAACCTAAGGACATCACACACATTCATGCCCGAGGCAGGATTCGAACCTGCGGCCGTAGCAGTCGCGCGGGTCCGGACTGAGCGCCTAGAACCGGTAGACCACCGCGGCCGGCTTTGTTGTTTGTGATTGTTGTTTTATTTGGTCGCAGGTCCTGTGCCAAGCCTGCAGCCGTGTATTAATATTGTCTGCTTTATGTTTCAGCCGAACGTGATGTCAACTGTTTAAAGATTAGGCCTTCAGATGTGGTTCCATTTAAAATTCTTGTTGCTCTGTATTTGGGCCTTCTGCCACGTTTGTTTCAGAATCTGTGGCTTTAACATTTAATCTTTGTCTGTAAGCTTTCTCTTTAATTATCTTTAATTCTTGAAACGGCCTTCAGCCGTGTTCTGTAAGTGTTTATCTTAAGGCTGTCTTCAATTACTCTTGAGTAATTGTTTGGGCCTTCAGCCGACGAGATGCTTCAAGTTTTCTTAAGATGTTTTTCTGTTGTACTATGTAAACCTTATCTTTAAAGCCTCTCTTTTATTATGTAAAGAAAAATCTTTTATTGAGCTTTCAGCCGAAGAATTAACTTGAATTTTCCTAATTATGGCCTGTAGCCGGAATTTGTAAATGCTTAGCTTTTAAAGAATTTCCTTAGCTGATCTGAAATATTATTTCGGCTATTAGCCGAGAAGATATTGTAATTTTACTTAAGTAAGGCTTGCAGCCGTTACTCTAAATACTGGTGTTTTTTTGAAAGCAATCATTTATACTTACTCTGGAGAAGTTGCTTGGGCCCTCAGTAGTGAATTGATCTTTGTTGTTTTAAATAGAAAACTGTGCATTGTGCTTTCGAGTAATAAAGTTGTGTGTCCTTGTGTAACTAACAGTAACTGATCTTGGCCCCTTTCCACAACCTGCTCGCTCTGTACTGCGAAAGCGATTTTAAGCACAGTATGCCTTAAGTAGCTGAGCTAGCAAATTTTCTGGATGGGGCAGAGGACATGCAGTCTGGGTCAGCATCGGAGCATGGCCGATCACATCAGCGTCCCAGAATACATCACATTAGCAGCACCCATCAGCCGAAGAGTGAGTAGGAGGACATGTAGAGAGCAGCCTACAGAGGAGGGAACCACCGGCCTCGACGGGACCATCATTAACCACGCGCAACACTACTACCTCCTGTCAAAAGCTTAAACCGCGTAAGCGTGTTCTTGAACAAATGTAAGACGGCGATTGCCCGACAGCATTGTGCGAACTGGAATGCAATGAGCACGTCCAGGTATATAGTTCGGCCGACATGTTTTGTTGTGTGTAGCTCTGGCTCTAAGAGCTGTTCGGTTAGCCCTGTGGTAATTTGAAATGCACAGAAATGCCTTGATGAGTGGTATTGCTTAATCTCTCATGTCGTACATTTACTAACGAGTGTCACCCTTGTTCTCTTTATTTAACGAGTTCTTTTTTAATGTTCAGAAATTCGGAGAATTCATCAGTGTTACTGCGCACTGTACTAAGGAGTTTCAGTCTTATTCCCTGTATTCAATGAATTCTTTCTAATGTTCTGGAAACCATTGTCTTGATCAGCAGTACAGCTTATTCTCTTGTGGTGTATACTTATTAAAGAACTTCAAGGTTGTTCTCTGTAACTATGCATTCACTAGTCGTAAATGTTTTAAGATTTTTGTGTATGTGTTTTAGAAGTGCATGGTGTTCGCATTACTCTACCAGTATGTGTGGCATTATATTCAGACTAGTGGGAGAGGCCGTGCTGCAATGTATCGCTGAAAAGGGTTATCATTGCAACTTATCAAGCCACCTGATTTGCTTATTGTACCATTGTAACTCATCAGGCCACCTGATTTAATGTATTGTTGTAATTCTTTTATTATTAATTTTGCTTCCCAGCACCATTGGGCTTAATAAATTCTGTTTTATTACCAGTGATGGTCGGTTTCCCATTGCCCGGTCATTCCATTCGCCAAGCCACCAGACCACTAACTGCTAGCTATACATGAGAGAAGTATGCGAACTACTTCATCTGCTACAATTATTGGCGTGCAGGGCAACCTTTGTGATGGATGGAACCTAGTCTAAATGGGAAATCTCTATCGTGGTCGGTTACTTATGCCACGAAACGAAGTCTTTCACTTGTGATCGTCCCAGTGGTTTATTATTCATCAGTCTTCTGATGCGGTCCGACACGGATTCCTCTCCTGTGCCAACGTTTTCATGTCAGTGTATGCAACTGCAGCCTACATCCTGAATTATGTGCTGGATGTATTCCAATCTTTGTCTCCATCTACAGTTATATTATTACTACTCAACAGAAGGAATTAATGTTTTTCAAGCAGTTAATATTAAACTCATTGTTACTGAACTAATGTGTTTAGTGTCTATGTGAAGGACAATAACCCAAACGGCGTCGACTTCTCCCACAGCGTACGTAATTTCGTAAATGTAGGCAAGTTACTCTCGTGGTGGAGAAGCAGCTGCCGACTCCGAGGGTTGCCTGCAAAATTCTTGAAGTGTAAGAGAAAGAAAACTTCTATAGGATCTTCTCGAACTGGAACACTGCCATTCACATTTGGTCATTCGATGATTGTCTCCGAGTGAAACGTGTTCTTTTTAGCAGAGAAAACTTTCCCTGTGCTTTTGACCGTGTTATGTAAGCTGGTTCTACAGCAAACATCGACCACTAAATGTTCGAAGTCCTATACAGGCTTATAGTACATAATAGTTCATCACCCAATCCTTTGATCAAAATAAAATACACGCAGTTGCGTTTTAAATGCGACAGACTGTATTATGACCGTTACTAAACTCCAGATTAACATTACATATCGCTTGTAAATCTCAAAGAACACAGATTATCCAATTTGGTGGCTAACAATGTTTCACTGCACACACTGCCCACGCGTCCTTTCGTTATACTGTCTCGTAACAAAGCCCAGTCACATTCCGATTTTCTTACTTTTCTTCTTTCGCCATAGAGCAACGCTGAGTAAAGGAATAAATGTTTTGCTCGCGCAAGCGAAACGCACCACTTTGTGATATATTAGGTCAAACCGTTAACAACTGCAGGGTTAGTATACGTCTGTGTTACGCGATCCACAGTTTCTGCCAGCCAACATCCCTGGAACGCCCTGGAGCACCATCGGAGCTAGAGGTCAAACCGTTACCAATTGCAAGGATAATCACCATCCCTCCCCGATAGTGCCACCATTCCACCCGTAGACACCGCAGAGAATGCCCCCATTACCCACCCAATCAGTCCACGCGATCCTCAACATTCCTCCATAGCACCACATCCCAAATGGCTCGCCTCTCGCCTGCTCCGGCCTTCGCACGGTCCATGATTCAGTACCTTACAATGGTGTGCCACAATCGTAGTCTCACAATTTCTTTGATTGGCGACTCCATGTTGTCTTGTGCACTACGACCAGATGATAGGTATACTTGAAAAAAGAGACAGCATTGGTCGTATATATTTTACTATCGCAAAATCGATTTTCTGTCACTGAGTGACCATCTTCAGTGCTATATTGTATAACTTAAATTAGGATGCACTGTTGTCACTAAGCTTACAGCATAGTCTACACGGCTCGCAGACATCTGAACACTTTCGAACTATTCCATGGATTACACTCGACGCAGACAGTTGGGGTACACTAATTCTGTCCCGGGGCGGCAGACAGGGCATCCGGCCACCTGTTAAACGTTAAAATGCCAAATCCGATTAGCGATGGCTGTAACTGCGGGACAAGGCTCCAGCGATAGATAGAAGGAGGGATACAGACAGTCGTTTTTTTTTCTCTATTTGTGAGTGGAACAGGAAATGAAATGACTAGTAGTGGTACACGGTACCCTCCACCAGCACTGTAGAGTGGCTTGCGGAGTATCTATGTAGAAGTAGGTGCAGATGTCTCAAACCACCCGAGATAACGCGTACGTGCAATCACCTCGTGTCGTAATTGAAAATGGGATACTTCCATAAAAAACGAGTAGTTAGGTGTTGTAGTCTCCTAGGTATCACCACGGGAAGGGGAAGAATCTGAAGGATATAATGTGCTTTGCACAAGACATAGGTGTCAAAAATCCGAACCTTCTGAGGCATGTTAAGGGAATACCATTCATGTTGCGGGACTGCTCCTTCCATCTTCTCGAAACCGACTTCCAATTAAGTGTAGCCATCTCGATCGGAAAGCAATTAATTACGACTCCCAGAGATTTATGTTCATCGACCACTGTTGTCCATGAAATGACAACATTATCAAAACCCCATTATCTCGTCAATTGGCATCTGCCTTCGTCGATTTGGGCACCAGATACACGACAAATGACATCCAACTTAGCCTCGAGCAATGGAATCGCAGAAGGACAACGGAGTAACATTATCACATCATCGCGTATGCGTGCATCGAGATCGTCCCGCCCAAGAGTGTTCATTCCTGTAACTGAGCCACGATTCTTCGAAGAGAATGATCAAAACGACACTGAAAGCGGAGTTCCCCGAGGAAAACCCCTACGGATTGTAAGGGGGTGGGGGTGTGACGTGGCCATTAACAGCCACTGAGGCTTGGATATTTACACCTGCAACGAAACTGTACAAGACTCTGAGCGCGTCAGTTGTGAACCCAACGGCTTCTAGTGCCTCCAACAGGAAGTTATGGATGACGCGATCGAACGCCTCGTCAAAAACCAAAAATGGCAGAGCACCTGGAACACACGTAACAGCGGCTACCGATATATCACGACATTCAGCAATCGGAATACAACTTTCGTGGTCAACAACAATTTTCCTCAGCAAAGCAACTATCCTGCTATTCCCCTCTCTCGCCACTTACTTACAATCAAAATTTAATAGGGTAATTAAACGAGATTTATCAGCTACTGCCTGACCAGAGTTTTTAGGAATTAACACAATTTTGCCAACTCGTCTCAATACTTCGTTCAAAAACAGTGTAAAAGTAGTACCCAACAACGGCCGAAAAAGGCACATGAAACTCATTAGGCAGACCATCTATCCCCGGCAACTTGCGAGAAGACGATCTGACGATAAGGTCGTAGACATCATCAGACTGCAAAGCTTCTAAAACCCAACATTAAGAGGAGGTGTAAGCCTACAACCCAGAGTCTGAATAAATAAATCGAATGACGTATCAGCAGTAAAGAATACCTCACAAAGCCCAACATAGAATTGATGTAGAGCTTGCAATACATCCTTTTGTGCCGTCACAACATTGCCGTCCTCGTCGAGGACGAGTTTGATGTCGAATCAGGTGATATAAAGAAGTCAGTTTATCCGGTACCACGGCACGTGGTTTGGACAGCTTCCTGAACCCTTTCTTTTGACGCTGCTTCTACCAAAACAATTCCACCTGTACGCGCCTGACGTCTGCAATCCGTAGCGGGGCCTGCTGAGCTCTTCCATAAAGGTCATGTAAGAGATAGTAGCGAAATACTGCGTTCTCCGAAATGACCGCCCTCTATCAGCACAGAATCGTCTCAACGTTTGTTTGAACCTCGGCGTTGCCACCTGAATCCACCATTCCAAAATAGAAGCGTATCGAACAGTTGAACGGAGAGTGCGGTGTAACAGTACAGGGATCACCTCATCGAAAGAGCAATCCTCCAAGACGAGCTAAATAATTTCACCGATTGAGCGACTAATTTAAAGTAACAGTCATTGCACAGTGGTTAGTGAAGCTGGCGGGGATGACATCGACAGCCAAAATCCTATCACGCATCGTATCAGATAAATAAAATCTGTCAATCTTACTGCTAGAAGTGTCAGAAGAATAGCTATATTTGACAAGAGTCGGATATTTACAGACGCAAACATCCGGCAGTTACAAAGAACGAACTAAACATTGCGATTCGCGACACAAATTAAATCTGGTCGACTGATGTACAGGATGCAAGACACAGTGAAAGTTACCACCAATCAAAATACACTGCGAACTTTTCCGTAACAAATAACCCACCTCGTCCTTATGAAATCGGGGGCGGTCTTGTACCAGATGAAGCATAAAGGAGAATCAATGTCAGGTGAATAAAAGTACATCCTACTCGCGTTCCATTATATAGAAATTCAGTCCCTTCAGTGGAAATGTCCTCCCTAAAAAACAAGGCAGTGGAACATTAAACACAGTGCAAAAACCAGCGAGAGAAAAGCGAGTAAATTGACTTATTGTAGAAATACGTCATTTGCACAGAAATCATGGATAAACTGGTGCTGGCGAGCGGCAGGTCCGATTCCACCCTACTAATATTCGAAGAAAGAAACGTATAAGCCTGCGTACATTAACAACAAGAAACAAAATTCCAGGTGCCGACCAGATGGAGCACTTAATCAATATATGTGTGAAGAATAATTGCTGAGTCCTGTGAAGAGTCAGTCAGTAGGGGGGGAGGAAGGGTAGCCTCCGCCTCTGGGATCTTGACGTTTCTTCTTTAAACGAGCCACCACAAACTCGGGTTGGAAGCGTTGTTTCCAACGACGCAACACTGCTTCGACAGTCGGGAACTTAGGCGGTTCTTGAACATTAACCATAGTAGGTGACAACGAAGTCCGTAGAATGGGATCCTTGCAAATCAGATCGACATACAGGAGAGAAGTCATGCGTCACAACATCTGAGTCGACAGGTATGACTTCATGGCCAACAATCGCTCCACTAGAGTAACAATGTTTGATCGTTCCGACGACACTTGCATGGGTGACGTCAAGGGAACAAATAATTTTAGGAGCGTTTCAATTTGGGGTCACTAGAACATAAGGTAACACGATTTCCCCGTCCTTGTGTAGATCTGGAGGAGTTACTTCAACTACGGGAGAAGTACAAGGAGGAACAGTAGAGATCCCAGCAGCTGTTCTGGCACTATCGACCCCATCAGGACTGCGGGACTCAGCACTACAAGATTCATAAACCAACAAAGTTACATCAGGGAGGGTGAGTAACGACTAGACGTATCCGACTCCTCACCATCCTTTGTACGTCTCTTATTTTGCTCTGCTGACACTGCCGACTTGGCAACAGCTATTTCAGGAGCGCGCTGTGAGGGTAAAAAGCGGAAAGTCTGGAGAAGTAAGCGGTGCATCCCTCTGTTGCTCCATTGCACCTGGGGACGACGTGGCACCAATTTCGTAGAAACGAGATAAGCTAACGTCAGTTTTCGACGCTTTTCAAATGAATACTTCAGTAGAAATATCCGCCGTGGGCAATTATATGTAAGGTGTCCGCTTTCACTGCAGAGAAATCATGTCCCCACTTGCCCATTACACGTTACAGGAATGCGGTAACCACAGACCTGTAGACGGGAGGGAATGTTACGTTTGACTGCCGTCTCCACTGGACTGATTCGTCTATAACATTGCAACCGGTGGTGAGTGGACCACATTTCGCGTCGTATATCCCTCAGATCACAATAAAGGGGCAACACCTCAAGTAAACTGTTGTCAACTTCCTGCGGGAGAGTGAACACTCGGACATTGATTTAATCCAGTTCCGTTTTAGCGAGAAGCGTCATACTAAGGGAACCATTCCGACGGTTAAACGGAACTTAAGAACCATGGCGCAAACCATGACCAAACCTACGTAGTCGTAGTGTATCCAAAAACTTTACAAGAAAGACATCAGAATCAACACAGGGTATATTAACCTGATCCGATGTTATATGAATTATATCAACGAGCCAATCATGAGTTTCCATAGGTCCAGGCTCCACGGAACGGGTTGTTGTTGTTGTGGTCTTAAGCCCAGGGACTGGTTTGTCCATTTCGTCCAACTGCTCTTCAAGTCCTTTGCTGTGTCTGACAGAATTACAATATCATCGGCGAACCTCAAAGATTTTATTTCTTCTCTATTGATTTTAATTCCCACTCCGAATTTTTCTTTTGTTTTCTTTACTGCTTGCTCAATATACATATTAAATAACATCGGCGATAGGCTACAACCCTGTCTCACTCCCTTCCCAACAACTGCTTCTCTTTCATGCCCCGTAGATATATCTACCCCTCCTCCCCCCCGGAACAGTCAGATATGTCGAAATTTAAGCTGACTAAATCTTTCCTTGGAACACCCTTGGAACCAATGTCGAACGTAACAAGAGGAATACGCATCTTCCAACGGACTCATACAACTAACGCTACGGCCCCAACAATTATACGACATACACGAAGCCATAAAAAAGACTGAGGACAAACTCTGCAGGCGTGCGCTACGCTGCAGTGAGGTGATGATCTAACCACCTTCCCGCTCGACGCTCGAGGCTTGGCTGTGGGATCTACACTCGCTATATCGGTAATGCTCAGTTATTGAGGGTCGAAAGATCAGTGAAGTGCAGCCTACGCAAGGTCATAGTAATCCGCAGTGCCGCTCCCACAACTATCGCACATTCAGTCGATAGCTTACATCCAGATCATCAGACACGATATGACCCCGTCGGGAACACACGTTGCCCCAGGCAGCTACCGTGTTGCAGCTACAGGTTTGGAACTTTAATAATAGCAACTATTTATTTACGGCACGTGCAAAATAGATACGTGTTTCAAAGTTTTACTGACCTTCAGAGTAGACACCCGTTGCCATCGATGTGGAAGTCATAGGATATTCTTAGCAGTGCCAGTTGTGTTGACAGTTTTAGCGCCGCGGTCTATTGCCCGTTGAATTTGTAGCAGTTCGTAAGCAAATGCCGTGAAGTGTTTCCTTCAGTTTAGAAATCGAGTTGAACTCACAAAGGCTTAAGTCAGGGGAGTGCAGTAGGTGGTATACCACTTAGCAGCTCCATCAGTCAAACAAATAAATAACAGCTTGCACTGTACGTGCTTGAACATTGTCCTGCAAAATTGTGGTCAGGTTCTGCAGAAAGTGTCATCACTTCTGTCTCTATGCTGTTCACTTTTGGAACACAACCTACTGCCAGCTTAGAGACAGAAGTGATGACACTTTCGGCAGGATCTGACCATCATTTTGCAGGACAATGCTCAAGCACCTACAGTGCAAGCTGTTACTGATTTGTTTGGCTGATGGAGCTGCTAAGCGGTATACCACCTATTGCACTCCCCTGACTTAAGCCTTCGTGAGTTCAACTCGATTTCTTAACTGAAGGCAACACTTAACGGCATTTGCTTCAGAACTGCTACCAATTCGTCGGGCAATAGGCCGCGCCGCTCGAAACTGTCAACACAACTTTCACTGCTAAGAGTTTAAATATTTTCAACATTTCGCGGCCCTGTTAGCAACTGTATAAATATTAATTTTAATTTTAAACAAACAGCTTTAGTTGCAAGCATTACCTAGATTTACCTAGGTTTCAGTCGGAATAACCCAACCTTCTTCAGAATAAAAGTAACTACCATTTGTCCATAGCACCCATCGTGAAGCTAAAACTACAAATCCATAAATTATCGTCAGACTGTAAAAACTTATCTGAAATTGTCTCGGCCCCACTTCGCGACCGCGATGTGGCAGCCACGAGTACTGTACTGGAACTGACCGTAGCGTCAAGAGGCCCGCCTAGGCGGACACATTACCTTGCGCCTGCGCATAAACTGTGTGATGGGTACTTGTTGGGAAAAGAAGGGAACCTAACTCCTGACCTTGAATTTACTAGTAAAGTGAAATACAGGGAAGGTACAGCTGAGGAAAAGGGTGTATATGCTATCCTGTGCGGAACGTACTTAGAGCGACTGTCTTAACATTTATGTATTCGTTGGTCATGATGTGAGGAAGACGTCACGTGCTTAGAACGTATGGCCTGTCTAGGAAAATTTTGTGCTTAAGCACGAAGTTTAATCACCTTAAAGAACTTAGAAGTGCGAAGGATAATGTAAAGCAAACATCGTCATTATTATGTCTCGCTCCAAAAAATTTTTTTCAGACGTAAATGTTAAGCATTTGCTTAGCTGTGGTTGCAACGCATGAACATCCTATTGATTAAGCACACAAATGGTCATGAATGAACTTACGAACAAGTCTGAATATAATCTGTAAGATCCGGCAATACGGGCCATATAATATAGATGGTCATTATTCAAGATTAGTATATTGACCTTATATAGCCTAGAATCAAGTCAAAAGAAAAATAAATTCACGCACGTGCCTGATTGAGCTTCATGACGAAGTTATGGTTATGAGTTATACAAAAGACTAATGTAGGGGATAATGAGGCGACAATGGGGTACTCAATTTTTCTTCATAGAAGTGATCCACACACATATTGTAAAACAGTGTGTGGAAAACTGATATCATAGTTGGGGCCTGGTGACCATTGCCATTGAACTTAGGGAATGACAGGGGAATTATACTTAACGCTAAAGTGAGACTTGGCGAACATCGCTCCAGTCAACTCACTTAAAATAACTGACCGACAAAGGTCAATATGTACTTAAAGAACTAGTCTAAACTATCGGAAGATGGTTAAATTATGATGTGATTTGGCGAACAACGCTCCAAAGTACACCTTTAAACGTCATTGAGTAAGACCAATTCAATCTGATCCGGCTAGTCTGAACCAAAACTTCGTATCCAGTAGATTGTGGCAACGTGACGTTACTCTCCCGTGATACTTATATGGATATGAATGCCATTAATTATGTTAATAAAAAGTGGTGTATGAGTAGGTGATGGCATCACTGCTATCATACACACATAATATTGACCACAATCGGTTATATAGAAGGATTATGTGGTAACACCTATATTCTATAAATTGGTAGTGACTTGATTTAATTAGTGGATAATAACTTCGTCAGTCAATAGCATGTACGTGTAGTAACCGGAATGACGATCACCAATATCAGTTTCTTTGGCTGAAGACCTTCACTCCCCTCACATAATGCCACACCGATTGTCAGAGGACAAGTTAATTATGGCCTTATAGCAAGTCAGCCGGTAATTCTGGAATATAACGAAAAACTGTTGAATAAGACGGTCGCCCTTAAGCTTCTATCGCTTTCGAAAGAATGAATGTAAGTTCGGCGGATCATTTTATTAAAGTTAGAACAATGAAGCTGCACATTAATTAACGTGTTGTGACGATGACTTTACTGTGAAACAGAGTAAAGTATTTGTAAAGATTGGAAAAATGCATTTTTATTGCTTTAGCAGCATAAAACACCAACGGAATTTTTGTGTTATTATATTGAAATTGAAATGTGTGACGAGGGCCTCCCGTCGGGTAGACCGCTCGCCTGGTGCAAGTCTTTCGATTTGACGCCACTTCGGCGACTTGCGCGTTGATGGGGATGAAATGGTGATGATTAGGACAACACAACACCCAGTCCCTAAGCGGAGAAAATCTCCGACCCAGCCGGGAATCGAACCCAGGCCCTTAGGATGGACAGTCTGTCGCGCTGATCACTCAGCTACTGGGTGCGAACTTTATTATATTAATATATTCCCATTTACGCATTTGCTTGCTTCTGTGATTAAATACCTGTACAAGTAAAATCAAAAATGGTTCAAATGGGAGTTAACATCTGAGGTCATCAGTTCCCTAGTAACTAACCTGAGAACATCGCACACATACATGCCCGAGGCAGGATTCGAACCTGCGACCGTAGCAGCAGCGCGGTTCCGGACTGAAGCGCCTAGAACCGCTCTGCCACAGCGGCCGCCACAAGTAAAATCATCCTGTAAATGATTTACTTGGTAATAAACATCACTACATTTACGCGATGTCCCAGAATATAGGAGCCGGCGCCTGCCACTAGGCACCCCTTCGGCATCGAACCTGACTGTATGCTGACCCAGAGTGTCTCAAACTGCCATCCATCAAGGCAACAGAGCATCGCATTCATGGGAGGCAAAAACCCGTCTACACACCTAGCTCCATCTTCTCCACTGGCGATCGTGACAATCATTCGCGATTGCTGAATAACAAACAACGTTGCGAGACGTTATATCTGCGGTCCATCTAAGTTATGTTTGCTGCCTAAGGTTTGGCGTAGTGGCAGGCGCTAACGCCTGTAACTTCGTATATCTGTAGCTTCGTTTGATGACGGTCCAGGATATTGGTTTCTATCTTCGATTTTTTCCTCGCAATACTTGTGGGAGTTATCAGGTGCGTTTTCTCTAGCGTTTGGGAGATATTTACAAATTCTTTCTGCTATGTATAGCTGAAGTCAGCTGAAAGAGTTACTGCTCGTCGTGTCTTTCAGGCGTCACCCAGAATCAAAAGGAAACGTCGGTCTGTTTCCCATAAAAAGTAAATTATTTTAAATCGAAATTCTACTTTCCCATTGGATAGAGCGCTCCAAAATTAGTCTAGTCCGATATTAGTTTAATCGGTATGTGCTGACAGGTTATTTTTCAAGTTTTACTTTCTCTGTTAATGAATTACCTACAACATCAATACCGCGCTGGAGTAATCTGGCACCACTCAATGGTATCTGCTCGTAAAATTCCGGTTTTAAAATCATTTTGTTTGTAACGCCAACAATGGGCGTCGTATGGAAGACTTGATGAGCATTGTTTTTTTGGGCTGAATCCAGCCACACAGTCAAAAGATGAAATTGCAATTGTCTGCTGAAATACCAGCGAAAATGCGCCTGACTACTCTTAGGAGAGACAACTTGTATATAAGCGGAGTTACCACGTGGTAGCAAAGATAGAAGTTATGTCCCACAGTTTTTAACAGGCTGGCATCCGTATTGCACTGAACAGCTCGATTTCCAACTGAACCAACAGGCGATCGAGAGATCCTCCACCACAAGCCCGGTCTCTTGCCCTTTTATCGAACAATAATATTCTATTACTCTTAACTCCATACATCTCCCTTTAATGGGAGTAAGTATCTTTCCTGTTCTTTCTTACAAAACTAGAACGCTCACTATGTTAATTAGTCGAAAATTTTGAGCTTGTGATTTCGCGCCATAGACCCGTCTCCCAATTTTGTTGTCGGATTGAAAATATTCCCCCTCTCGAGGTGCAGCAGGCCGGCAATGACTTTTCAAGGACAACACCTGTGGAATGCATTGCGGTTGTATTTCTTCCACGTCGATATTGGGGTCGAAGTCTCCAACATCGATAGGCCAGGATATTCTTGTTGTGGTCTTCACGAAGACTACTTTGAAGTAGCCCTTCAAGCGACTCCACCTATGGAACCCAGTTCATCTCCAAATAACTATTGCCGTCTAAATCCATTTGTATTCATGCCTAGGTGTCCCCACACTTCTTATTAATAGCTTCCTTCTTTGATACAAGCTGCACCATAATTATGTTTTCCCCCAGTTCAATTCAGGATCTCCTCATTAGTTATTGAATCTACGCCTCCAATCTTCAGCATTATTTAGTACCAAAACATTTCGAATTCTTCTGTTCTCTTATTGTCGGAGCTGATTATTGTGTACCTTTTACTTTCGTGCAAAGCAATACATCTTAACGAAAGACATCCTAACACTGAAATTTGTATCGAATGTTGACAAATTCCTCTTTTCCAGAAGTGATTTTCCTGGTATTATCAGTCTGCATTTTATGTCCTATGTTCATACCTAATCGACGGCATCGGTATACAGACAGGAACTAGTGACCATCAGGTCAGGCGACTTGGTTAAAGTTAATAAATCAGTCAAGAAGGCCAGAAGAATATTTCTGCTACAACGACCAGATAGGCAATTGTTAGCATCCTATTTCTACAATGAAATGACGTCATTTGGTTGCAGTACGATGAACGTAGGGGAATTATGGGCCAAGTTTAGACGGATTGTAAACCACGCTCTGGATAGTGTATGTACCGAGTAAGTGTATTAAGGACAGAAAAGATCCATTGAGGTTTAACAACGAAATTCGAAAAATGCTGAGGAAGGAAACACTGTTGGGCTCTCGGTTCAAAAGAGAACGGAGAAATCACGACAGGCAAAGATTAGTATAGATTCGTGCAACTTGGAAGAGGTATATATGCAAAACAACTACCACAGTCAGCCTTACAAAAAGATCTGGAGGACTGGGTAAAATTAACAGAAATTTGAGCGACTGTAGAAAGATGGACGCGCGAAGCTGACAACGACTACCACTTTCGACCTTAGATGTTGCGGAGATTCCGCGAATATTCTGGTCCTATATAAAATCGCTGAGCATATCTAAGGCTTCTATCCAGTCACTCGTTGACCAGGCTTGCGTGGCAGAGGAAGATGGCAAAATTAAAACAGAAGTTTTAAACTTTTTATTTCAGAAATCATTGACGTACAAGAAGCACACAAACATACCGTCGTTTCACCATTTAACTGATTCCCGTGTGGGAACATAGTAATAAGCATTGCTGGTGTAGAGAAACTGAAAGGGGAAAGCAAATAAGTCACCAGGTCCTGATGCAGTCTTTGGTTTTGTACAGAGCATTCTACGCCACTGGCCCCTTATTTACTTTGTACTTCTGAAAATCTCTCACCTAGGAAAAAGTCTGAAGCGTCTGGAAAACAGAAGTGACTCCTGTATATATGACAGATAAAAGAGCGATCCGAAAAATTACAGACCAGTGTAACATTAGTTAACAAACCAATCCTTGAACATCTTTCCAGTTCGAACATAATAAACTTTCTTAACAGGGAAAAGCTACTGTGCACAAGTCAGAATAGTTTTGGAAAGCATCGCCCACACGAAACTCAGTTTGACATTTTCTCAAATGAGATCCTGCGAACCACGGATGAAGAGCAATTGGCAGAGCCTATAGTCCCCAGATTATTGTAAAGTACTTGATGCCGTGCCACACTGCCGACTGTTAACAAAGGTACAAGAATGCGGAATAAATTCCCAGGCACTTGAGTCCCTGGAAGACTTCCCAAGTAACAGAACCTAGTATGTGGTCCTCGACGGCGAGTGTTCCTCAGAGATAGGGGTGTCGTTGGGAGTTCCCCAGGGAAGTGTGATAGGGCAGCTGTTATTTTCGTTATACATAAATGATCTGACGAACACGATAAGCAGCAGTCTACGGCTGTTTGCTGATGACGATCTGGTGTATGGGAAGGTGTCGTTGAGTGATGGTTGGAGCATACAAAATGACCTAAACGAAATTTCTAGTAGGTATGATGAATGGTAGCTACTTTTAAATGTAGAAAAATGTATGTTAATGCAGATGAGTAGGAAAAACAAACCCATGATGTTCGAATACAGTTTTACTAGTATGATGTTTGACACAGTCACGTCTGTTAAATATATAGGTGTAATGTTGCAAAACGATACGAAACTGAATGAGTAATCAAGGACTGTAGAAGGGAAAGTGGTTGGTTGACTTCGGCTATTGCGAGTATTTTAGGAATGTGCGTTTGAGCTGCGAAGCTGATAGCATGTAGGACAGTAGCGAACTGTGTACTGTTCGAATGTCTGAGATCCGCAACAGGTCGGACTAGAACAATTACTACTAGGTTAGTAACTTGTACGTTCGAAAAAAAACGCAAATATTACGGATATGACTCGGGAATGAAATGAGACTCACTGGAGAAAAGGCTACTTTATTTTCTAGGAGCAGTATTAAGAAAATTTAGAGAAACGGCATTTGAGGCTGACTGCAGAAGGATTCCACTGCCGCCAACGTAATTTAACGTAAGGATCATGAAGATAAGAAGAGAGAGATTACGGCTTGTTCGGAGACATATTCGTTTTCCCTCGCTCTATTTGCGAGTGGAAAAGAAAACGGAACGGCTCGTAATGGTACAGAGTACCCTCTCCCACGCACTATACGGTGGCTTGTGTAGTCCGTATGTAGTTGTACGTCGGATGTCATGAGCTACTTGCTGCCCAAATACAAAAACTCTCCGACTTATTTTTCTCTCTGGATTTGCCTGACTTAATTTGGCAATGTTTCGAGATGCAAGACCTTTATTGTGGTACAAGTTTGGATCTACAAGATCACCGTCGAGCTACAAAAGACTACCTTACAATATGCACTTATAAGCCATGGGTGAAGTTACGGAATTCCACTACCTAAGCGGCAAAATAACCAATGACGGATGGAGCAAGTAGGGCTTCAAAAGAATACTAGCACTGACAAAAGGGGCATTCATGTCCAAGAGAAGTCACTAGTACCAAACGTAGGCCTTGATTTGCGGAAGAAATTTCCGAGAATATACGTTTGGATCACAGCCTTGTATGTTATGAGACATAGAGTGTGAGCAAACCGGAATAGAAGAGAATCGAAGCATTTGAGATATGGTGCTACATACAAATGTTGAAAATTGAGTGGACTTATAAGGTAAGGAATGAGGAGGTTCTGCGCAGAATCGGAAAGGAAAGGAATAGGTGGAAAACATTGACAAGGAGAAGGGACAGGATGATAGGACATCTGTTAAGACATTGGGGAATGTTATCCATGGTACAAGAGGGAGTAGTGGAACGTAAAAACTGTAGAGAAAGATAGAGATTGGAATACATCCAGCAAATAATTGAGGATGTAGATTGCAAGTGATATTCTAAGATTAAGAGGTTGGCACAGGAGAGGAATTAGTGGCTGACCGCATCAAATCAGTCAGAAGACTGATGACTCAAAAACAAAAAAGCCATGAAATTATCGATAATGACCACACTATCTTAAGCCTGACACATATGAGGACTCATGTGCAAAGACAGAAATTTTTAAGCGGGTTTCACGTTAAAAGCTTTCAGCTACAGTCAGAATAGTCATAGAAATTATGACTGGATTACGTATGAGAGCGATTTTAAAAGTCAAGAAGGTTTTCATGTGATGAGTCGCCTAATTCTGCCTCTGTCCCATTCTTCGTATCACTGAACAGCCGAAGCGAGAATTTAATGTTTACTCATGTCATTTCAGAATGTCTAACAAAATTAACGATCTAACCAAGTGTAGGTTCCTTTATAATACGTGACTGAGTGCAAAAGAGTCCGTCCTATCAAGACTTACAGACAGATAACTGACCTTTATGGAAATTTGATGAATGAAGTATCGCTTCGAAAGTGCATTTCATACTGATGCGCGAAAGCAACGAAGCCCTACGTTACAGTTTTGAGCAGTACGTTTAGGAACCGGCTTTGACTGATGAAACACTGTCTGCAAAGACTTGTGAACTGCCACTAAATAGAACTTACGACCATCCAAATAGTGATGAATTTTGTTACACCATCCACAATAGCGAGCACTTTATTTTCTATTTGTGAATAATTGCATTGAGTTTGAGCTAACAACTTTAAGAAAAAAGCAACAGGTCTGTCGTGTGCACCAATTCTGCGCGAAAGCACAGCGGTGATTCCGTAGGAAGAAGGGTCGACCTGCAAAACTACTACCCTGGCAGGATCAAGATGCACTAAACATCTGCCACTAGGCATAGCATTTTCGAGTTTCGGAAATGCGTCTTGACACTCTTAAATCCACACAAAATATATACTTTTTCTACACAAGCGATGTAATGGACCCAGCAACCTTGCTTAGTACTGACTGCAGTCCAGGCACATTGCAAGGAGCAGGCAGATCACGGATTGCAAGCAAATGAGACTGGAGGGGGTGCACACCCTGACTGTTTATAAGGTGACCTACGTACTGCAGTTCAGTTCGAAAAAAGTCACACTTTTCGAGACGACACTTGAGTCCTGCTTCTGACAACACTTGAAAAAGAGCACGCTAATTGGCAATGTTTTTCTCTGGTGTACGACCTGAGACGACAATATCGTCAAGGTGATTTCAACAAAATAGCACTTTTGCAATCTGATGTTCAAAGTAACGTTGAAAATGGCAGGTGCGGAAGCACTGCCCAAGGGCAAACGCAAATACTTGAACAGTGCTAAGTGTGTATTACAATAAACACTTTTATTTGATTCTTCATCAAATGGAATTTGCAAGTAGGCATCACGCATATCTATCTTAGAAAAGTAACGTCCTGCACCAAGCCTGTCCATGAGTTCTTCTGGGTGAGGTAACGGGTAAGTATCAACTACTGTCTGTGGGTTGACTGTAGACTTGAAGTTAACACAAATGTGAATGCACCCAGAATGCTTAGCCAACAAAACGAGAGGACTTGCTCACTGACTAGCTTGAATGGGAGGAATTACACGATTATCTTGAAATTCTTTCGGTTGATTGGCTACTTTATCTCTTAATGATACTGGAACGGGGAAGGCCCATAGAAACTTAGGCTGTACTTCGTCTTTCAACGTAACATGCGCTACAAAGTTATTAGATTTTCCTATTCGTCCTGAAAGTAGTTCAGGAAATTCTTAAGGTACGGTGTCTTTTGGAGTAAAAGCAGTCCCTGAAAGTACATTGTCTGGGATGCTAAGGTCAAACAAATCACAGGCATCTAAACCGATTGTGTTCTCACTGTCTATTGATTTCAACACAGTAAAATTCACTGTCCTAGTGCGAGCTTTGTAAGTTGCTGGCAAACTACTTTGTCCAAGCACTGCAATTTCCTGTCCGTTGTAAGCAGCGAGGTGCTTGATAGATTTAGAAAGACTTGGTGAGCCTAGCTTTTCGTGCGTGACACGACTAAGCAAAGTTAGTGAGACACCAGTGTCTAACTGAAAGTTCACACGACGGCCACTGCAGTCATGGACTTAGGGACTGATGATCTTAGCAGTTAAGTCCTATACGGTTTCACACACATTTTGAACACGACAGCCAGCAATTCATAATGAAACAAATACTTTGTTAGAACGTTGCTGCACAGCACTAGGGCGAGAAGGTCGCACAACATTGATCTTACTTCTGTGACAATCCGTTGTAGGTTTTCAAAACATAGCGATCACTGCATGTGCACGAGCCTGTTTTTTATGGGAGCAGGCAAAATTGGCGTTTTTGTGCCGTTGCAAACGAACTACATGGACATAGTATTTTTTCCACACGTGTAACACGTTGCGTTACGTATTGGGAAATCCTGTATTTAATGGCGAGCAAAACATTTAGGGCAAGACTTCACTACCTTAAATTCACAGGTCTGTTTACATTTATGTGTGGCTGTCCATTCCGTGCTTGGGGCACATTGCTCTAAGATTTATTTTTTACAAAAGAAAAAAAAATCTTTATTCAGAAACTATATGACACATGTCTAACCCACCACCTATAAAAATTTGTGTGTCCTATTTATATTTTTGCAACTTATCTTATTTTGTTATTTCTGGAGTGTTAGTATTACTTCTGTTTCCACTATGGGCATTTCTGGTTCTACTGCTATCATATGCTACATGTTTATTTTATTACTATGTTACGTAAGATTGCTTCACTGCTGGTGTATTTTCTTTATATGCTTCTTTGTCTGTACTTAACTAGTCTACACTACCTACAGCGTTACAGATGTACCAGCGTGTTATAAACCTACGTTACTGGCGGTGCCCACTGAGCTAATGCCAGTGGTCATGCCCCTGGCACCGGGATGGCCCTTAATATTGGGGTCGCTGCAGTTTTTAATCTAGTAGGGTTACCCTATCTTGTCCTACATCTAACCTAATTCTGATTTCTAGTTCCATATCTGCTGCGCGTCATAGTCTGTTGGGATGTGCATCCTCCCCTCTAGTCCGAGACGTAGCGGACCCAGCCGAGAAGCGGCTTGCCAAGTCCACACCTCGGCGAACAGGACGGAGTCAAAATCGGGTTGTATTTATTACTGCTTGGTCCTTTGATACTGTTTTATATCTTTGTTCGATATTTCGTTAGCAAGTTTATTTAGGATTTGAAAGTGGTCCTCTTGCCTGAGCAGGTGGTACGTGCCGCGATTTGGAAGTTGTTGTCTTAATTGCGCTGCTACGTCGTCGAAGAGGGCTCACTCATACATCACATGGTCCCGGGTGCCCTGTGCGGCACTACAGTCCACGTTGCTGTAGCCTGCTTCCCAAACTGGCATTGGTATGCTGGTCATCTGCGTAGACTATGACCTCTACAACATTATTACTATGCTTTAAGTTGTCCAAGAGTGGTTCCATGTTTATTTCCCAAAAGAGTGGCCCCAGGACCGTGCCCTTCGTTATCTTTTTGCTGATTTTCCCGCTGGAGGACGATAGCCAGACCTCCCTTTCTTCACAATAGCTCCTATGACAGCCATATACCGAGCGAGGTGGCGCAGTGGTTAGACACTGGACTCGCATTCGGGAGGACGACGGTTCAATCCCGCGTCCGGGAATCCTGATTTAGGTTTTCCGTGATTTTTCTAAATCGCTCCAGGCAAATGCCGGGATGGTTCCTTTGAAAGGACACGGCTGACTTCCTTCCCCATCCTTCCCCAATCCGATGAGACCGATGACCTCGCTGTCTGGTCTCCTTCCCCAAACAACTGAACCGAACCGAACAGCCATATAGCGACCCCTGGTTGTCAAAAGTGCCACGGCTATCCACCATGGTGCCGATGATGTACTTGTGCGGAGCTGAGTCACAGATCTCCGCGGCCAGGGCGATTGCGTCAGACGCCGATCTCTCCGACCGAAAGCCGAAGTGCCAGTCACTCATCCCACACAATACGTGGTGTGCTGCCAGTCTGTCTGTCAGCAACCTCCCAAAAGTTTCCCAAGCAGGTCCAGTAAGCAAAGAGGTCTGTATGATTTTGCTTATTTTGGGTCTTTATCTGGATTTTTCTTAATTATTACGACATTTGCCTCCTCCAGGAGGGGAATTTTCTGAGTCTTAAGCACTCACTTTGTAACTTAGTGAGAGGTGCCACCAGCTGGGGGCCCAGGAATCGCACCACCTCCGCTATGATGTCGTCTCGGCCACGAGCTTTGCCCCTTTTCACGACCCGCTCTAAAATTTGCAATACATGGGGAAGTTATGGATCAGAGTACTCTGAGAAATGTTCTCGTATCCTACTATCTGGGACACTGAATGTTATTGCATCGCGGATCATCAAATCACTGTAAAAGTTGCCACAGTTGCACCTAAATTTACACTTCCTAGTCATGCTCGTAAATTCTGTGTACGACAGACTGTACGTCTGTTCCAGCTTTTTCTGCTAGACAAAAAACTGGTATCTGGCTGCAGATATTTGGACTTGCTGGTCATAATATTGAGTTACTGCAGTGATTACTTGGTCACAGCTGAGTTCATCGGGAGACGTGGTTTTTGTATTACCCTGAATACTGGGGACCCCGCAATCGAAAGGAAGTATTGTAACTTTATAGTATCTTGAAAACAATGAACTTGACAATGTGGTTGTAAATGAGTCAGGTATTCGAGCAGTTCCTCTTCCGATCCCTTAAATTGCCGGAACAGTGGTATACTGGTCGGCGGCACATGTTGGGCTGATAGTTGGGTCGGTTGCACGGCCGACGCAGCTTTTGTAGCCAGTAATTGTTGTACTATCTTCAGTGGGTAGCAATTTGTTGGTTCTGCAACTGAAAAAAACGTGTTAGATCCATCACACTGGCCGTCTGCTGCTGAGGCGCGGGGCAGGAGGTGGAGGAAGCGGGGTAGTCACGGTTTACACAAATACGTTGCAGCAGAAAGCAAGCAAAGCCACTGAAACAAGAAATTTGATCTGCGGCTCTCCCCCTAGAATACTTGTACGAACACAACAACAAGTTAGCAAACAGAAACACGATTATCACAGCAAGCTAAAACACACTGTTGTCGTCAGTGAAAGTGAAGAAGGATTGCAGGATATGTTGAATGGAAAGAACAGTATATTGAGAGTAAACCGAAAACAGGTAAATGCAATGAGAAATAGAAAAAATGGGAACTCCGAGAAACGTAAAATTAGAGTTGGTGGTGGAGAAGTAGACAAAGTTACGAATTCTGCTATCTTGGAAGCAAACTAACCCGTGACGCACAAGGCTAGGGGGACGTAAGAAGCAGGACAGACCGGCAACGAGGATATCCACATTTCTAAGTCCTGTCTTGTGTGTTCTGTGTCCTCAAGTTTTGTTCATTAGTTATCAGTTCTTAATTGTACTGAATACCTTACGGAAATCGAGGACACGGAAATCGAAGAACGCGGCTTTACCATCGCGCAGGCACCTATCTACCGTCTTGTGGGTCTAGCGGACGAACAGAACGACCTGGGTTTCACATGCCCGTTGTCTCTGGAACCAATGCTGATTCCTGCAGACAAGAATTTTGGTCTCCAGAAATATCAAAATACGCGAGCATAAAAACATATACAACTGACTGAAGTCAGAGATAAGGGCTTAAGTTTTGTAAGCATGTCCACTAACCTTCTTGACCACAGGAATGAGCCGTGTCTATTTAAAATCATCAGGAACACATTGTTCTCCAAAATTCTACAGTACACTGCTGCTAGGAGCGTGGAAAGTTCTCAAGCATAAAATCGTACTGGTACCTCCTCATGTTCAGTGGCCTTCCGTCCACTGAGCGACCAGTTGCTTTACTATCCGATTGTCACTTCTTTCGATATAGGCCGTTTTGTCGTTCTTGCAGTGATTTGAAGGAAGAAATACAGTCTGATCTTCCTCTGACAAACAATTGTGGAAAAAGACGTTCAGTATAAGGGGCGGTCTAAAAGAAACGAGTCGGATTCTGGAATGCGCAAACCGGTGACAGGAGGGTAATACAGTGGCGTGTGGAACGAGCTGTGGTTCAGACCCGAGCGTGGAAGTTCACCGCCCGTCGTTAGAGAGCACGCGTTGAACGTCACTTGACTATACAGAGCAGCAGCAGAAGCATCATGCATCAATCGCCCAACGCTGCCAGTGGCATTGCAAACAGTGACATGGAGGCGTCAAACGAAGAGCAAAGAGGTGTTGTTCGTTTTGTGACAGCGGAAGGAGTCGAAGGAACGGACATTCATCGACGAATGTCACAAGTGTACGGCAAAGCCTGCATGTCCTTTGCAAGGATCAAGGCCTTGCACAAGCGCTTCAGGGAAGGACGGGTGTCGTTAGCTGAGAGTGAAAGCCATAGCTGCCGTGATCGGATTGAGCGTCGGAAGTGTTCACACCATCGTGAAGGAACGACTGCACATGTGCAAAGTGTGTGCCCATTGAATGCCCCGTAGTCTTCAACCACACCAGGAAGCACGTCGAATGACCCACTGTCTTGATCATCTGCAGCGCTCTGCTCGGGAAGAGAATGCGTTCCTGCCACGAGTGGTGGCTGGAGATGAGTTATGGTGTCATCACTTCTAAACAGAATCAAAAGGGAAAAGTCTCCAGCGGAAGCATTCAGGACCCCCTTCTGATTCACTTCCTGCAGCACAGGAGAACAGGGAATGCCCAGCGTTACTCGCAAACCTTGACCATCCTTCCCCAAGCGATCAAATGAAAACGACCAGGCAATGTCACCCGTGGGGTCATTCTGCTCCTCGACAATGCAAAGCCTCATACGGTCAACACAGTCGCGGCACTCCTGCAGAAATTCTAAATGGAGGCTCTCGGCCACCCTCCATACAGTCCGGAACTCTCTCCCTGTGATTACGTCATATTTGGCTCTCTTAAAAAGGCTCTGATGGGCAAACAATTCATCTTGGAGAACGACGTCCAGCTGTACGTGCAGAACTGGTTAACATCGCATCCCCCGGGAATTTTATGAGACAGCCATTCACTACCTTGTGTCACAGTGGGACAAGTGTCTCAACAGCTAGAATCAATTCTTTTAACATACAGGTACTGGTTTCTGTAGTTATGCCTCCGTCTCGTCTTTTCTGAACGCCCCTTATTCGGTCTTTTTTGTGTGGTCCTCGATTTCTTCTGTCAAACAAACATAATTCAACTGCGAGTTCTGAACTTCTGACCCCCAGCGGAAATTTTTCTTGTACGGAGAATGCAGATAGTGATTTGCGGTTGAGGTGAAATGTGAATCATTTGCACCTATAAACGTGTATTACATTTCATGTCAGTTTGACCTTTGATGAATAAAGCTTTCATTCCATCATAATTTTAAAGGTCAGCTGTGTATTTAAGTTGTAAATCATCTCCTGCCTCCATAGTCTCAGATTACATATATTTCCATGTGGTCATCAAAAATCTATCTGAATTTGGTGGTAACACAGATATTCAAAAGTGCAAAATATGAGGAAATACAGTCTCCAAAACCCTTTAATGAATCTCTTACAAAGAAAGGGGTAAAATAATTAGCTGTAAAACTCTTTGACAATCTACTCACCTAACTTAAATACCTGACACACAAGGGTTTCAGTTGTAGAGTAAAGAAGTTTCTCTTTAACAACCTCTTCAATGCTGTTGACGAATCGTTAAAGAGCAATAGTCATTTACACTGAAAAAATCTGTAAATTGTCTCCATGTGGGCATTTATGTAGTTTTTAAAACGTGTGTTCTGTGTTCTTTAAGCTTGTAACGGCACTTGTACGCGATCCGGGCAGTAAAAGAATTCCAAAGAATCTTTCTGTTCCAACAGTGTCCAAAGTTGCACTTGTTCAATGGTGAACAGTGATTTCATCTCACACAGAAACGCTGCTACATCAGCGACAGAGAAAAAAAAAGTTAAAGCATTTCATAGTATTAATGACATTGTCATTATTATGTGCTGGTCCCTCCCAGATCCGTTAAGAAAAAGGAACACGAAAGAATTCTACGACTGCGAAATTTAAAATAATATGTCCACCTATTTCTGTTTGGACTTGTGCATCGCCTTCGTCAAACAAAATTCACAGGTACTATGTGACAAGTATACTTAATCATTATCTCAACCGCAGTTTCGGACTGAACAGATAGCGACCAAGCCATTTAATTCTAGTTGCAAAAAATCACTCCTTCTTTCGTCAGATGAGCTGTCAAAATGCAAATTGAGATTTAGATAATAAACAAAAGTACAATGGATTCCCTTTGATTACAAGTTATTACTGAAGAAATAACTAACTATGGTGGACCACAAATGTCTGGACAGACATAATAAAGAACAGGTAATAAGAGAAGAACTAAAATAGCAAGACCAAAAATATCACGAAAAACTGAAAGAGATAATCATTTGTTCATGTTAGCGAACAATATGAACTACCATTATAAAATATTCATGTTGAAACCCCATACAAGTTTATTTCATGTCTTAATATAATTTCATACATTTTTTTCTCCAAACTACGTATACGCGTCTAATTGCACGGCGAGCTTCAAACTTTTTTCTTGATTTTCGAAAAAAATAGCTCCTCTTAGATGACCGTAGAATTATTTGCCAGGAATTGCTCGGTCACATAATTATTCACAAAGGCACATTCAGTTCACATTTTAACTGTCTATGAAATAGCTGGTTCTACACACTCACCAGTCAGTAACGTTCTATGGAGAAAAGTTCTCTTCACTGACTTTATTTGTCATTTGATTAATCTCTAGTTTACATCAGGGAAGTTTCTGGGAAATTCCATTATAATGTAGCGCAGTAAGCGTCCTGGTACTGCTAGGCCTGCCCAGTCCCACTGCAGTGACTGAAACCTATTACACAATAGTCAACAGATAATCAGTTTGGCCAAATACAATCCCAGGCGTCCTCGAGTGCACTGGAGCGCTCTCCATTATCGCCGTATCGCACCTCGCTAATACATACACCATTAGTGCGGTAGTTCAAACGCAGCGCTACCCACCAGCACACTAGCCACAGGGCTAGGACATTCTACGCTCATAGTGTGACTCCGGGCACAATTCCCGCGGTGCAGGCGTTTCACAGTGCTACAACCAATACAGGGCGTTTCAAAAAATATATACATATTTCGAATGCCTATATTTATTAAACCTTAAGGCATACGAATATGAAACTTTACACACATATTTACGAACCTGACAAGTTCAGATTGCCGATGTTCAATATGTCCTCCATCAGCGACCACGATCAATACCACATCGATACTCAAATTCCTCCCATACTTGGGGAAGCATGTCCTTCGTCACTGATGTTATGGAAGTACGGATCCGGTTCTTCAACTCTTCCAGGTACTGTGGGAGTGGTGGTACATAAACGTTGTCTTTAACGAAACCCCACAGGAAGAAGTCAGAGGATATCAAACCTGGTGACCGTGGAGCACAGCTGAGACATGCTAAGTCGTCAGCTCCTAGCCGACCAATCCAGCGGTTCGGTAGGGCTTCATTCAGATAATCACACACTTGGCGACTCCAGTGGGGGGGGGGGGGGCCCGTCTTATTGAAAAATGAAGTTGTCTTCGTGCAGCCTCGGGACCAACCAGTTTTGTAACATAGCGAGATACTGCTGACCGTTAACCATGCTTCCATCAAAGAAGAATGGGCGTAAACAGATGATCGGTATATCGCACAAAACATATTGACTTTGTGCGAATCTAGTACATGTTCAATGGCTGCATGTGGGTTCTGTAGGCCCCAAATTCGAACAATGTGTCTGTTTACCTGACCACTAATATGGAACGAAATTAGGACTATATAGTAATACCTACAGCTGCTGACGGGCGTTGATATATATCAACGGGGACAGGTGAAATTGTGTGCCCCGACTTGGACTCGAACCCGGGATCTCCTGCTTACAGGGCAGACGCTCTATCCATCTTGGCCACCGAGGGCAGTGCTGATAACGTGACTGCAGGGACTATCTTGCGCACGCCTCTAGCGAGACCCACATTCCCAACTTAATGTCCACACACTACATTCGTAGTGTCCCACCCCAACACACTCATTACTCGTGAAAGACATTCTTACCAAGTCCCGTAAGATTCGGGGGATATGTGTGCATCCGCACAGAAGGAGAAGGTCATGGTCGGTGTTGCCAGAACTATAAACTTATATGGATATGGTGACTTTTCTTAAGGACATGTCCGAAAGGACAGACACCATATCCATATAAGTATATACTAAAATGGAAAGTCGCTTCATCGCTGAACACGATGCATTGTGCGAAAGTGTCATCATTGTCAACAGCATCTCGTTACAAAATGCCACACGTTTTCATCAGGACGCAGAGCTCGTAATAGCTGTAACTTGCACTGTTTTATAACCAACCGACGTCTCAAAACACGCGAAATTGCTGTTGTAGGTAGTTGTAACTCCCGACTGGCACGACGAGTTGATTTTGAAGGACTACTTTGGAAAGATGTTTGAATTCGGGCAACATTTTTATCAGGAACACGAGGGCGGCTAGTACTGTTTCCTTTACATTACGGGGTGTTCAAAAAGTCTCTCCGCAGTGCCGTATGATTGTTAGCCGCACGGCCGGCCGAAGTGGCCGTGCGGTTGAAGGCGCTGCAGTCTGGAACCGCAAGACCGCTACGGTCGCAGGTTCGAATCCTGCCTCGGGCATGGATGTCTGTGATGTCCTTAGGTTAGTTAGGTTTAACTAGTTCTAAGTTCTAGGGGACTAATGACCTCAGCAGTTGAGTCCCATAGTGCTCAGAGCCATTTGAACCATTTTTGTTAGCCGCACGTGACGTATGCCGCAGTGAATATACCGAAATGGAACTTAGTGAAGTACAAGTTATTCATTTATTGAATATTCATTTTTACTTACAAATTTTCACATTAAATGTTGAAAGGTTCCTCCGTGTTGTTGAATACACAATTCAATTCGTCTAATCACGTTTCCAAACAGAAACTGTAACATTTCTTCTGTAACAGAAGCAGTGGAAGTGGATACTACAGTTTTAAATTCTTCGATCGAGTTAGGACGGTTTTTATAGACAGTTGCTTTCGCTGCACCCCAGAAGAAAAAGTCAGGTGGTGTTAAGTTAGGCGATCGTGGAGGCCAAGGTCTCTGTGAAATTATGCGATCACCAAAAACATCAGCCAGCAGTGACATTGAAACGCGAGCTATATACGCGGCTGTACCATCTCGTTGAAAATAACCGTTCAGTATTTCACGTAACACAAGTTCACCTAAGAATGGGTACAGAATATCACTGCAGTATCGTTGTGCGTTTATTGTTTCGTTGAAAAGCATGGGACCCACAATCCGACGTCTAGAAATTGCAATCCAAACTCCTATTTTCACAGAATGTAGTGGTTCCTCATAAATACACACTGGATTTGCAGTACTCCACTTACGAGAATTTGGCGACTCATCAGTGAAAAATGTTTCATTATGAATATCCCTTCCATTTTGTTGATCGAAATTTTAGAATCATTGACAATAATGCAGTCTTTTGCCATGATCAGTATTATTCAGTTCTTGCACGACTGTCACTTTGTATGGGGAAAGTTCTAATGTTTTCCTTACAGTTGTGTGGGCCACTAACATAGATTTCCTGGGTGAGTTTTCTTACTGACTTGTTCAGACTCATGGACATTTTATCGGAAATATCGAGTAGCCCATCCTCAGACAAAACGCTAGGACGACCACTTCTCCGTGCATCTGTCACTGAACCCTTACTTCGAAATTTGTTAATCAAATCTCGCACAGTATCGCGATGTGGGAGTGTTGTCTCCGGGAAAACTGAATTAAATGTTTGGTGAACTGAAACTGTGTATTTACAGCCAGCTTTCAACAATTGTTCGACTAAAAACACACGTTCTTCAATGGTTAGCATTTTAAAAGTGACAAAAACGAAACAAACGAACAAACGAGCTAAACTTAAACGTTCACGTCAACACGTAACGACACACACCAACCATACTACTGACGCTGGATGAGATAAACGAAGCAGTGGATTGTTGGGAGAGTCCACTTGAAAGGAAGTAACCCAGGCAGGCGAACCATCATACGGCATGCGCGGCTAATAAGCATACGGCACGGCGGATAGACTTTTTGAACACCCCGTACATCCTGTATCTAGAAACTTTCGTTATCATCTGCGAATGTTCCTGAACCTGAAATGTCTTTGCACTTGCAATCACGGAATAGCACTTCGCAAACTCGAGAACACGAAATGTGTCGGAGTAGCTATTTTAAACATATGACGGTTACCGAGCAACTCAGAAGACAACTAACATCTAGCGGCTATTAATATAAACTAGACCATGTATTCGTTTCTCCAATAGCCGAGCCGAGGCGCAGCGACCGATAGTTTGGACAAAATTATACTTTGTAATACGTATATTCTTTTTGAAACACCCTGTAGATTTTTCTGTGTCTTGGTTGTACATGTGGTGCAGGATAGGTTGGAAGTGGTAAGCAGCTGGGGATTGTGTAGGCATAAATCCTGTTAAACTTATATATTATTTGTTAATAAGACAACCCAACTAGTTAGATCACGTGAGATTTTTTGCGACACTTGCTACGTGGAACAAAAAGAACGTACCTTTACAGTCAGATGCAAAGAACATCTGTTTAAGAAAAAATAACACTAGAACCCAGAATACGTCTTTTGCCGACCTCCTGATTACAAGTCACGCACCCAAAGCTCTTCAAGATATCAACATTTGGCACACTGAGAAGAAAGGGCGTTGATTAGATGTTCCCGAAGAATTAGAATTTTTTTTAACATCTTTCTCGTAATGATGACCTCATTCTTAATAAGCAGCTACAATTACGTAATGAAAGCTTCTTCAACGGTATAAAGACGTTACTTGATATTTGCTTTCGTGTTCCCTCGTGTAGTTACCGAAATATTTTTTCTATTTAAGGCGACTCATACTTTTTTTTTACTTTTTTAAAAATTTATACTACCGTACCTGAATTTCATCTTATATCATTCTTTTCTGCAAACTGAGTTATTCAGCTCCCTTTGTGTTTCTAAAATGGCGTTTTCATCCTTTAATCTGTATTTATAAGCACTTATGTAGACAATTTGTTACCGTGTCTGCTGTTGTCTTTTAATTCATGTATAAAACAATGTTCGTCGTAACATTCGTCTGTCTACATTCTGAATGTTAAGCAGCTTGTTTGTATTTGCGGCTACAAGGTGGCACTCTTGGTGTAATATTCACCTGATCGCAGTTGGTAACGCGGGAACCTCAGTCTGATGCTACCGTAGCTCGACGCCTGTGAGCAGCCCATGGTCGCTTGCCTTTTATGGATTCTGTTTTGTAAAGTTTGTGAGTAAAGCTTTATCTCTTGATTTTTAGTTTAATATGTGACATGTATTTTTTTTTACTACTAGCTAGTACTTACACTTATGAAAAATTTTCTTACCTGCAATTCTGTGATTATTTTATAGGCCAATGTGAGAGTTTTATTGCCACGCGTAGTTGCCGCTCCGTTTGAGGCGCTATGACACGAATTGCGCGGGCCCTCCCACCGAAGTTTCGAATCCTCCCTCGGGCATGCTGTTCTTAGCATAAGTTAGTTTAAGTAGTGTGTAAGTCTAGGGACCGATGACCTTAGCAGTAAAGTCCCTTAAGAATTTACACAGTTTTGAACATTTTTTGAGAGTTTTATTTCTGATGAAGGCACTCGTAGCAGTGCCGAAACCTTGGTCAAAAGACTCATTTTTTTGCGACCGAGGATGCTATTGCTGTTAATTTTATATGGAAATACTGTCATTTAGGTCGCTTTACCTTTATGGCACTTACATTTTTTGGATGCTGTCCTTTTCCATCGTCTACTTGCATGTAGATGCATATGTGTTGTTGATCCTGAATATTCAAAAATGATTCAAACGGCTCTGACCACTATGGGACTTAAACATCTGCTTATCTGTTCTTTCGGAAATATGCTGGTTATAGTCTGTTTTTAGACGCCAATTTCGAAGACGTAGTGCTGCTGGTATCTTTGTCCTCGACTGGTACTTTCCGTTGGCGTGCCGTTGGTCGGACGGAAGGGAATTGATTAGATTGGCGACTCCATGTTGTCTGTGCACTACGACCAGGTAACAGGTATACTTGAAAAAAGAGACAGCATTGGTCGTATATTTTTCTATTGCAAAATCGATTTTCTGTCACTGAGTGACCATCTTCAGTGCTATATTGTATAACAAATTGGGATGCACTGTTGTTACTAGGCTTACGGCAATCACATTGCCGTAAGCCTAGTAACAACAGTGCATCCCAATTTGTTATACAATATAGCACTGAAGATGGTCACTCAGTGACAGAAAATCGATTTTGCAATAGAAAAATATACGACCAATGCTGTCTCTTTTTTCAAGGAATTGATTAGGTTGTTAGTCAGTCCTTCAGCCGTCCCTGGGTCGGGTTGCCATCCGATTATTTAACCTTGCTCTTGGCTGCCTGTCTCACCTCACCTTACGTTAGAGCTACCTCTTCAGGCCGACCCTTGGAACACTACTGAGCACCACTGTTCTGTTGGTTTTACATTGTGATTTTCATTTTAGTCTGATGTACTGTGCGAGGCCTTCAGCCATCTATTAATTTAGTCTGTTTTAATTTTAAAATGAGACCTTCAGCCGACTTAAATTAAAATTTCAGATTGATCTGTCTAAAAACTAAATTTTGATAGTTTGTTCTATCTTAAATTCATGTTATCCAGGCCATAAGCCCTGATTTGTTCAGTGTCTTGTGTGTGGGCTTCAGCCGAGTATTTATGTGAAATAAGTAAGGCCTTCAGCCGCACGTATTCTTTAAAGCATGTTTTTTATAACTTGTGTTGAGGTCTTCAGCCATTTTTGTTTTTGCTGTGGTTTTGGGCCTTCAGCCCAGGAGGTATCTCAAGTTTTCTTAACTAGCCCTTCAGCCATATTGTTTTTATTTTGATCCTTTTAAGGCAATGTGTAATTAGGTGGTTCTTAGGAAAATAAAAGTTTGTGTGTTTTGTGCAAGTGACAGTAACTGGTTATGGCCCCCTCCCAAACCATAACCTGATCCGTTCTATTATGCAAAACCAGATTTCAGTGGCGTTGCTGTCATGGTTCCTCCGAGCCGTAATCCGTAGGTAGACCTCTACCTGCTACTGCAGTAGTAGCCTTTGGGCGGCCTGGGCGAGGCGTGTCATCGACAGATCCTGTCTCTCTGTATCTCCTCCATGTCCGAACAACAATTCTTTGGTTCCCTATGAGACGCCTGGACACTTCCCTTGTTGAGAGCCCTTCCTAGCATAAAGTTACAATGCGGACTCGATCTAACCGCGGTATTGACAGTCTAGGCATGTCTGAACTAAAGACAACGCGAGCCGTGTACCTCCTTCCTGGTGGAATGACTGGAACTAATCGATTGTCGGTCCCATCCGTGTAAGAGTCGCTGCTCATGCACGGTTGTTTACATCTTCTGTGAGTTTAGCGACATCTCTGAACAGTCAAAGGGATTGCGTCTGTGATACAATATCTACAGTCAACGTCTGTCTTCAGGAGTTCTGGGAACCGCGGTGATGCAAAACTTTTTTCTTTTTTTTATGTGTGTATATTGCGCCAGATATTAAAATTTTAATACACTACTCGCCATTAAAATTGCTACACCAAGAAGAAAGGCAGATAATAAACGGGACAAATATATTATACTAGAACTGACGTTTGATTATATTTACACGCAATTTGGGTGCGTAGATCCTGAGAAATCAGTACCCAGAACAACCACCTCTGGCCGTAATAACCGCCTTGATACGCTGGGGCATTGAGTCAAACAGAGCTTGGTTGGCGTGTACAGGTACAGCTGTCCATGCAGCTTCAACACGATTACACAGTTCATCAAGAGTAGCGACTGGCGTATTGTGACGAGCCAGTTGCTTGCCCACCATTGACCAGACGTTTTCAGTCGGTGAGAGACCTGGAGAATGTGCTGTCCAGGACAGCAGTCGAACATTGTCTGTATCCAGAAAGGCCCGTACAGGACCTGCAACATGCGGTCGTTCATTATCCTGCTGAAACGTAGGGTTTCGCAGGGATCGAATGAAGGGTAGAGCCACGGATCGTAACACATCTGAAATGTAACGTCCACTGTTCAAAGTGCTGTCAATGCCAACAAGAGGTGACCGAGACGTGTAACCAATGGCACCCCATACCATCACGCCGGGTGATACGCCAGTATGGCGATGACGAATACACGCTTCCATCGTGCGTTCACCACAATGTCACCAAACACGGATGCGACCATCATGATGCTGTAAACAGAACCTGGATTCATCCGAAAAAATGACGTTTTGCCATTCATGCACCCAGGTTCGTCGTTGAGTACACCATCGCAGGCGCTCCTGCCTGTGATGCAGCATCAATGTTAACCGCAGCCACGGTCTCCGAGCTGATAGCCTACGCTGCTGCAAACGTCGTCGAACTGTTCGTGCAGATGGTTTTTGTCTTGCAAACTTCCCCATCTATTTACTCAGGGATCGAGACGTGGCTGCACGATTCGTTACAGCCATATGGATAAGATGCCTGTCATCTCGACTGAAAGTGATACGAGGCCGTTGGGATCCAGCACGGCGATCCCTATTACCCTCCTGAACCCACCGATTACATATTCTGCTAACAATGATTGGATCTTTACCAACTTGAGCAACAATGTCGCGATACGATAAACTGCAATCACTATAGGCTACAATCCGACCTTTATCTAAGTTGGAAACGTGATGATACGCATTTTTCCTCCTTACACGAGGCATCACAACAATGTTTCACCAGGCAATGCCGGTCAAGTGCTGTTTGTGTATGAGAAATCGGTTGGAAACTTCCCTCATGTCAGCAAGTTGTAGGTGTCGCCACCGGCGCCAACCTTGTGTGAATGCTCTGAAAAGTATTTGCATATCACAGTATCTTCTTCCTGTCGGCTAAATCTCGCATCTGTAGCACATCTTCGTGGTGCAGCAATTTTAATGGCCAGGAGTGTACATGAGTGTTAATAGATGAAGCAAAAGAACAGTCTGTAAAATTAAATAACGATCAGTTTTTATGAAAAAAAAGGTTGATCAGATTAATCGAATACCTAAGCAGACGTTTCTTCTTTGTCTACCTATGATCTTGAAATGCTCTTGAAGTGTGTGGAGCCAGGACGTTAGAGATTGTATGTAAAATACCTTAAGAGTGTATCCTAAAGAATGTAGAGTAAGTGAAAGTTGTAGGACACAAATAAGCGATAATGAATGGGTAGCACCAAAAGATGAAGGCATTACAGTGTTAAGTAGCGATAAGAAACTTACTGATGTAGTTATTCGTGGTACAGGAGAATTGAAATCTGTGGCAAGTATGGAGGATATGGCGCTCTAATATTAATAATGTGTGAACATCTTATCATAACAAATGTAACAAATAATGATACTGTTTTGAATTTGGAACCGTGCGCGGTAGCGCAGTGGGTAGGACACTGGACTCGCATTCGGTAGGTCGACGATTCAAACCCGCCTCCAGCAGCCCTGATTCAGGTTTTGCTTGATTTCCGTAATCCGTTTAAGGCAAATGCCTGGATATTTCCTTCGAAAGGACATGGCCTACTTCCTTCCCTAGCCCGATGGAACGGATGACCTTACTGTTTGGTCCCCTATTACCCTCCCCCAACCCCTTCAAATGAATGGACGAATGAACCGAATTTAAATATGGACATAGAGTGTTACATTGTCAGTCAGGGAAAGATGAATAACAGAACTTACTTTGAATCTGCCTCTTGAACATGCATGAGACAGATGCTTTAAATGCAGCAGTGACGAGTGCATCTACAAAGGACTCTTTTAGTGGATTGTCACTAAGCAGCACACTTGTTTGGAGTTATGAAGGGTCAAACATTGTAATCACGATTGTAGTATTTTGCATCGGTAAACATAGTGAATGTTGTAGAGAGGGTTTTCGGTTCATATGTATAACAATGGGTGACTACTGTTATAAAAAAATATATGTGGAGAACAAGAGGGTAAATCAGTATTCAAGTAGAAAATTGATGAGATATCAGCCTGCTCGGAGAGATTTAGGAGAAACTGAGTAAATTACATTTGGAAGAATGACAATAAGATATGAGGCTAGAGAAAGCGGTAATACAATGTATGAAAGAAGTATTGTTGCAACAAGACGTGTGGAAGATGTAGAAAGAATACAGCCCTTTGCTGCCGCTACGGTCGCACGTTCGAATCCTGCTTCGGGCATCGATGTGTGTGATGTCCTTAGCTTAGTTAGGTTTAAGTAGTTCTAAGTTCTAAGGGATTGTTGACCATAGAAGTTAAGTCCCATAGAGCTCAGATCCATTTGAACCATTTTAATAGAGCCCTTAATGGTAACCCCAAGAACAGATAAGAGATAAACAGGAAAGTCCAAGTGCTAAATAAGAGAAATGTATAATTGTGTGGTAATGGTTATGAGAGTGTAGATGAAACGACATTTTGTGCGACCTTGATAAGGAAGAATTCGTAATGTGTAGACAAGGGAAGGATTTCGCCTACGCCATTTTACAAGAAAGAAACTATGATATGTTTTAGAAAAAACGATATTGTGTATATACCCTTCATAAGTGAAAGATCATTATGAGCTCATGATGAACTGCTTCACGCAAACGGTTTATTATTAAATGTATATCCGCAAATTTCTTGTAGAAAACTGCTATGTATCTCAGGATAAATAGTAGCTTATGATGTGCTTATGGTAAAAACAGTTGTTTTGTGTTAATGTAAACCTGTAAAGGAACTCGATGCCAAAAATTTTTTTATATATCTAATGTAAACGAAATTATTATTTTGTGTATCTAATTTAAACTAAATGCTTTCTTCAGTTGTACATATGTGCAAACAAGCTATGTAAATTAACATGAAGAGTTAATGCTGCACTGTTTTGATATGAGTGCTATAAAAGAATATAATTACAAGTAAAAAATAGTAATTGTGAAGTATCTGCTGAAGGAAGTATGTTATTAACTTTGCACAGTTATAGAATATGTGCTATAAGAGTAATGATTACTTGGACGATGAACTAAGTATGAACAGAGGTAACTGAGTGTATTTTGAAGGAAGGATGGATAAAACAAGGGGAAGAAATAATTTTGTTTTGGGAAATATATAGATGAATGTAAATAAAGAATCGAATCCAAGAGGCACGAACTAAAACAGCCAAAGGAAAAATTTTGCAGTCTCTGAGGGCAGCGCGTGACAGCGCTGGAGACGCGTGACGTGACCCTATCTAAGCGGCGCCGGCGGCACTGCTGGGGATTCAGATTAGGAATTTGATCTCAGCTTGCCTGCACGGGACTTTGTTTCTCATGCTATTTAGATGCACAGGGTACATGCAGGATTGCACAACATAGTCGATGTGTTAGTGCCTCGTACGGTTCGACAGTAGTTTCTAATCCTACTTTGTCGTTCAGTCTAAATTGTTATTCAGAGCACCCCGTTCATTTACCACCGAGTTTCCTTATGTAAAGATATTTCTGCTTGTTTTCTCAGGCACCAGGTGTACGAGCTGGACGAACCACTTCACTACTGGAGACAGCGTCAGCTCGCATCCCGATCCAGTTGCAGCACACTACAATATTCGTTCCCAAATTATCCAGATAAGCCTGTAGGATACTGCTCTATTCCTCCACAGCGGCCTCTTTGTGGTCTCTCGTGGGACAGAACGATTGTGAACCGCTCGTTTTAGCATGACCCGAGCATTTTAAATGCTGATGGGATTTGGAGAATAGGTGAGCCATTCCATACGACTGTTTGTATTCTGCATTAGGAAGGTGCTCACAAGATTGTGACGGTGGGGGCGTGCACTGTCGTCCATCAGCGTGAATCCCGCTCCACTATGATGTTCACCAAACGGTCCCACAATAGATGCAAAGATGTCGTCCTGATTCTTTACGCCAGTCATCTTACCGTGTAATGGTATAAGAAGTGTCCTGCGGCCATACATGACTCCACCTCAAAACATGATTGATGTGCCTTGATATGGTTCAAATGGTTCATATGGCTCTGACCACTATGGGACTTAACATCTGAGGTCATCAGTCCCCTAGAACTTAGAACTACTTATACCTAAATAACCTAAGGACATCACACACATCCATGCCCGAGGCAGGATTCGAACCTGTGACCGTAGCGGTCGCGCGGTTCCAGACTAAAGCGCCTAGAACCGCTCAGCCACACCGGCCTGCCTGCCTTGATATGGGTGGTGGTCTTCGATACAGTTGGGGTATACTTTGTTCTCCTTGTCTCCACGCACGAATATGAGTATTGTCAGCGTAGAGACTGATTCGGATCTCATGAGGAAAGAGCGTTGTGTCTCACTGCTGCTTAATCCAAAAACAGTCGTTTCGTTCGTGACCATGAGACACGAGCGCCACACCGTACACGATGTAGAGTAGAAGCACTGAGAAGCCTTCTGGCGCGTAACCCCTGCTCATGGAACCAATTTCGTATCATTTGTGTTGACACTTGCACTCCTGTAGCTGTTTGGAACTGCCGCCGTAGACATGTAGCATTGTGTAGAGTGTGTCTACTTGCTGTTGTACGTAGATACCGGTCCTTGACAACTGTAGGGTTTCTTCCGCGGCCACTGCTACGACGATCCTCAAGAGATCCCGTAGCTAGAAACGTGTTCCAGATTCTACAATCACCACTTTGGCTCACACCAACACTCGCTACTATGTATGGCTGTCTAATTACCTATCCAATTGTGGTGACTGTACCGAGCCTCTGATCGTTCTTTATTGTTGTCCAAACGATTTTGAAGCGACACAACTATAATGATGACACCCAGTACAAGTACTGCAATGTTTACTGGTGAAACGGTTGCCACGGGGTGCACATACTGCCCCCCCACACGTTAGAAACATGGACTGTTTATGCTACAGTTACATTACAAACCAATCAATATGCTGACATTATAATGTGATTCTGGATCACAAAGTCCAGTTTTAAAGTTTCGGCAATATGCAACGTTTATTTTGACCACTGTACCTAACGGCCTACTGAAATCTGTTCTCCTGGCGAAGAAGATGGAGAAAGCCGTAGAAAGCTAGAAAATGACAAATCGAACATGTAAATTCTTCCGTGAAGAATGTCGCAGCGAAAAACTGCAATCGTAATAGCCCTACTTGATTATCCGTCCATTTCAGGTTCTGTTCCGTCTACTGTCCTCTTAGTTTTGTCATATGAAACTTTAATTTTTGGAGGCTACCTCTATCAACATGTACACTACATGAAATTAACGTGAAAATATGCCGTAACATGTAGATGTCTTCCTCCTCTACGTCTGCAATAATTACTCTTGGCATGAAGGGGGAGGTGGGGGGGCATCTTAATGTCTCTGACTACATAGTAAACCATGTGTGCTCATGCAGCTTCTATTGCAGGAAGTGAACCACCATTGTTTTAAGGTCTAACCTGCCTACTTTGCGAAAAGGACGTCACAGTAAGAAATGCACAATTTGACATTATATCAGGATATCTTCATTTGAACTAACAAGGAAACTTATATAGTTGATGACCTAAAACGTAAGTCCGATCAGCTTATAACAAAATTTTTATTCATCCTAAAGTTGAACAAAGTGAGTCAAAAGTTATTTGCCGTTAAAAGCACTTTCAATTTCCTTATGTCAATTTAACTGTTTTAAGCAGAATCATACATTCTCAAAAATGCACATAACAAACGCAAACAGTGAGATAAAGTCAATTCGACTTTGATCTGTATTAACAAACAGGAAGACTGCACGGGTCCTATAGCACCAGGATACTCTTACCTGTGCAGCTCGCTGATGCAAGATTAAGGAACATAAACGAAAATTAGAGTAATGCCACCAACTTGGGGAGTGCATCCAAAATGTTTTAGGACTGAAATGCTCCAAGTGCGGATCGTGCTACTGCGGATTGCGAAAACTTACCTCAGCTCCAAGCCACCAGAGTGCTGTAAAATAGCCACAGATAGCTGTCTGACGATCAGAGTCCACACGTCTCTAAATTCCGTTCGCGACTGCCAGAAAAATCCCGTCCCCCGGCCTAACATCCAACTTCTCTAAAATAGGAGATGGTGAGGCTGAATCTGTACCAGTGCCAACGTGACAGCTGCCAAGTACCACATAATTTTCAAAAAATCGGGGAAAAGACAGAAAGCATCGTCTCTTCTGCATAAAGAATGCACAGTTTCCTTGACGAAGTTGGCGCGAAACTGATACCGTGTTATTTCCGATTAGTCTGTTCGTCCATGCCGTACGATAGGCGAACCGATGCAGGCTCATTGTCGAATCAAGATTTTGATGCGAAAAACGGAAGTGCCATTCTAACGCTTGCACTAGCTCCAGGGCGTCAGTCGACAAGGCACAAGCACAGAAAAGCCTGATTATCGTACCTACTGATCTCTATAGGGTGGGGAGTCCGACGCGACACACTGTGTACCTCTCACCACCCGCCACCACACAAAAGGCGATTGCAGGAGGCGTTTACAATGACACCAAGTCTCGGCCATGCACAACGGTGGTGAGGTTCATGCAACGAGGTTTTTGGTCTCTTTGTCAGGCAAAACCATCCCGATGTAAGGCTCTTTTCTCTCCAACAAAGCCCACCATACAACCAAAGTAAAATAGAAAAATACGTTGAACCTGAACTGAATATATACCCCATGGCGGTACTTGACATTACTGTCACACTGTGTTTCTGGCATGTCCGATTCCCACGTTTAACGTATAACGCCTGCATTTATTTTGTTGAAAATCCTTTGCGGATATTCTATAATATTTTCGGCAGGATATTACTCTCCTAGTTCTTCGTGGAGATCTCCATTTTCCGTGTATGTGGGAAATCTTAAGTCATCAGCTCAGGGAATTATTATGAAAGAGTAGTAATTTCCTAATGCCGAAAGCACAGGCTGTTCCCAGGGATGTCCCACTAATAGGATTCTTGGCTGTATCGTAACTCTGTAAAACTTCAGCTTTGTGTCAGGGTCCAAACCATCTCTAGTATACAACGATATCAGTGCTCTAATCATCTTAGCCGTATTTTTCTTCATCTCACTGCTCCGTAGCGTTTGTAACTCTCTAACGTGTGTTCGGAGATTTTTTTTATTTTATTTTATTTTATTTTATTTTTTTGTTATTCAGTCAGTTGATATGGATTGTCAGAGGTCATCTTTGTCACTTTATATCTCTTTAAGTTTAAGATAATAAGGTAACTTAACATTACTGTGTGAGCATATAGTTTAGAAAATTTGCGAAGTTTTAAAATTCGATGAGTCAATGATCTTAGCTGCTTGAAACAGTGTCTTGGATGTGGCACCATTGTGCTTCCTTCTCTGCCGTGGCCCGTGGAATGTCGGATAGTATTTTTCATTTTGGTCCCATGGATTCTTGAGGTTAATCTGGTGATGTATATCGTCATTCCTGTTCAACATAATCACTCGTTCAGTCCACGATGGGCATTTAGTTTGCAAAATTGCAAATGTGTTTTCAATCTCTATTCGCTAGTTAACGCACTTGGTGAACTTCCATATGAGACTCTGGGGACAAATGTCGCTTTATACATAGATACTTTAGTATGTATGTTTACTTCTGGGCTCAAGAACGATGGTAGCTGTGATTTCTTACACTTTTGACGCTTCTCTTGGACACAATGATTGAAAGTAAGATTCATAATCATATTTGCAACTCATATATATATGAGTTGCACATATTTCTGGCCGCGATCTGATTTTAAACCTTAAGAGATAAATAAGAATCTTTGCAGCGAAGATTACATGTTGGCATGTTTTTTTGTTTTTATTTCCTCAATAAACGGTTTTGACAGTTTCAGCTGCCATCTTCAGATCTTCTTGATATAACATTACTGTGAGTTTCCAGGAGAAACGAAGATGATCTGTCGCAACCTGTCACTGAGGTACTAACGGTATTTCAGCACAAGATCTTGGCTGCCAAAACGCTTACTTATTGCCAAGGAATTTGCCTGTGTTCTCCCTTTCTGATGTGTGTGTGGCTGTAGACGTGTTCCTGGGCTGTTTCTTTTCTCGGAAATAGAAAGCAGTGCTTTTAGGCAAGCTGAGTTGAATTTCGTTGTTTCATATCTGTTATTTGGTCTTGTAATCTCTAATGTTCGTAAGTGGCATCGTCCACTTGTGAGAACTGCAATACCGTTAGGGAACTGCGTGAAGATAAATGTAATCACGAGCACTTTTTGTCTTATCAGTTGATCTTTACTACACACAGTTCATTTAGGGTTAATCACTGTCCATTTAGCGTACGTAATAATCCAGCTCATCAAGAGCAGGATGAAAACTGAAGAGGACGATACACACAGGATGGTATGAAGCCGTAGTGGTACTGGAGCACAAGGTGACGCAGCAGCTGTTAAGCTTCTGGGTGTTTTCATTGATGCCAGGTAAACCTGACAGTAGTGCACTAAACATGTATGTTCCAAACCATCACGGGTTTTATACCTGCTATGGAACTGAAAAGTGTTATATTACAAAAGTACCTACGAACTGCCTAACAGTACCTACTATGCTATGTTCCACAGCCATATCAGCAATGGGCTGTTACTGTGGGTCTATTCTGCAGGCTACTAGAACGTGCTTTTGTTGCAAAGAAAGCAGTAAAGATAATTACCTCAAACAAAACAAAGAAACCCTGACAATTGCAAATCAACTTTTTCATATTAGGACTTCTGACTGTTTTCAGCCAATGTATTTTCAGTTGTCTTGTTCACACAAAGACAAATAATGAGACCTGCAGAAAGAGAAATGAAGTTCATCAACGCGGCACTCACTCTAAAGACAGTACAGACAGACTACTGCAGGCATCAGCGAGCGTGTGTGTTCCTGGCGGGTTTATGCACCACGTGTAGGAAAACAGATTAGATGTTTTCGCGACGTTTCCGGACTGACGTGGCATTCGCAGTGGGTTATTTATTTTGCATGCTCGCAAAACGACTGGAGGTGTGGTCTTCGAAAATTATTCCCGATGCTTAATACTGTCTCCTGTAACTCGAGATCTGAGCTGTGCAATCCGATTGAAAGCCTGTATTCGATTTCCTTAATAGTGTTTGCACCATTCGGGTAGTGAGTTCAGTCCCGTGCTACGAAACCTGCACAATCAGATGCTATGCTGTATACACCTCGAAGTGGAAATGTTTCTGAAGTGTTTTCTCCGCTATCACAAGGCTTAGTTCCTTGCCTATGCTATGTGAAGGTACTGCCTAGCTTCGGCCATGTTCCATCAGCAGTAGGAAAGGCTTTGTTTCCTGCGACAAGCGCCGACGAACTGTTGTCAGTGTGGGTTTGTTGGCTGATGTACGTGTTCCTGGAGTATCTGTCAAGTGTTCGGGAATCGGTTGCAGCTCCAGTGTAAGTGCTTCGCCATGACGTGTGATCGGTGATTAAGGACACGTGTTTCGTGTGTCTTTTTGGTGGTCCACCTACTTGAAAGATTGATGGCTTATAGTTCATGTGTCTCTTATTGTATTAGTTGTTGCTTTGAGACACTTGTGACATCTATTTGAAATCTGATTCATTCTGCACCTGAGTTGTATTGTAACAGCAGAGAATTTTTTTGATGAGGAAATAAGTTTTACATGTCATCTGGGAGGAACGACTAGAGAGTCCCTTGTGTTTTCTGTATCAAATCTCGAGCAACTAAATTAACCCTGTGGCACAACTGTGCGTTAGATACACTGTGGTGTTTTTCGGGAAAGCCGTGTCCCAATCAGTACTAATTGAAACCGGCTGATTTTTGTTAATTGGTCACGATCTTGATGATTGATGGGTTACTGGGGGAACATGGCCACACCTAGTTGTGTCGCCGCCTAGTGATCCTCCGTGTGTCTTGAGTGTTCCCGTTGTGAATCATATGCTGTTGATCAGCGTGAGGCTTCACGATTGCCGTTAAGCGTTACAGTCGCTTCTGAAGAACGAGGTCCTCGTTGCTTATTTCGTGTACTCGTCTGTGTTGATTATTTTTCAGAAGTGTACTTACTTATTATGTCGAACAATTGTGTTGTGTCAGGAACAATGGACGTGCATTCGTTGTATACATGGTCCAACTTCCTCAGTGGCGGTCTCAATCTTTCATCCGCAACATCCTACACAGACAACTGTTCTAATTCCTTCAGATATAAATGAACCTGGGAGCAGGTTATTACAATGCTGCTATGCCTGGTTTTAGTATTACTCAGGTTAGCGCCAAACTATTTATAGCAAAATCATCAGTTCCTCGTTTTAAATTGAAAATATCGTTTAAGCTACGGCTTGTCCAGGTTAGCTGAATCAAATTTTATTACAAAGGGCTACGGGCATAATCGTAAGTGACGTCAGCTCATTAAAGTTAAGAAATTGTGAGCTTTCTAGTTGAAGTAGCATTGGGTGTAGCTCACGTTCAGTGTTAGTTGAGACGGAAGTTTTATTTAATGTAATTCTGATTAAGTTTCCGGGCGTTGTTCAGCTGAATGTTTTGGTGTGATTTTAAAAGCCGTCTGCCTGTGGTGTTGGTGCTTGAAGTTAGATTAAGTTGCTTGAAAGAAAAAGAAAATACAAGAAAATTGAAAAATAAATTAGTGAGCCTATCTGAGTCACAAACCATTCAGCGGTCCACTCCCCTCCCAGGCTCCCTGCCATTTCAAATTGGATTTAACATTATTTGATCTCCAAATAGTGTTAAATTTGGTATGTTGGATAGTTTTCTGTATGTTCAGAAGTTTCATTCACATCAGATAGAGGACAATTGGAAATGCCCGACAGGGCATTCGTAAGAAAAGCTCCTTGCATATCCGTCTTCTGCAGCAGCTGTCATAAATCAGTTATTGGATTTTTCGTCTTAAGCTTAATACAGTTAACTCTCAACAGAGCGCGTTAGGGTTTTATTTATAAAGCATATTCCGTGGACGTTCTGGAAATATGACATACATACCATTTTGGTATTTATAGATGAAACACAGTATATTATTATCAATCTTCGTAAAATTTACTTACGGTGTTTGTACCTCTTGTTTACATATTCTCAGGTCCAATGTTTTTTTCTTTCGTTGTCAACGAGGACACAGGTCAAAACAATATGGCCGCACGTCCATATTTTTCGTATTTTTTAACTCAGTTTGTCTTACACTGCATTTGTATTTACTCCCTTCCATCTCACTTTTGCAACCTGTACTTTACAGGTAGTTTCACATGTTTTGCACTCAGCATAATTAATTTGTCTTCTGTGTAGATTGCGAGCATTGCCAACACACCAGAAAAACATATATGTTGATAATAAGGATAATCAAGACATCCTCTTAACCTATAAGAAAGCTGCCACATTTATAAAACCATAACAGTACTCAAACAACTCCTAAACGATTATATCATGCAGTCAAAGCACACTTATTTTAAATTATTAGGCCAGTTAGTAATACTGAGATGCACAATTTGATATTTGTTACCCACTGGCAGGAAGCCCCGTCACTTCTACTCACTTCCCATTCGCCCTACCACCTCCTCCCTGTTGTTTTGAATGTAATCACTGTTCCACATCTCTACTTCCCAAGCTCCAAGCCGTCCAAATCTTTCAAGCTTTCCAACTCCCCATCTCGCCCACCTTCCCGCATCTCAACTCACATCAGTGGTACCACATTCTCTCCAATTTACACTCGCACACGCACACTCATACGCTCTCTCTCTCTGTCTCTCTCTCTCACTCTCGCTCTCTCTCTCTCTCTCTCTCTCCCTGTCTCCTCCCAAACACATAGAGGACAACTCAATAAACATAAACACAGTGCTGAAAGCAAAATGGTTCAGATGGCTCTGAGCACTATGGGACTTAACTTCTGAGGTCATCAGTCCCCTAGAACTTAGAACTACTTATACGTAACTAACCTGAGGACATCACACACATACATGCCCGAGGCAGGATTCGAACCTGCGACCGTAGCGGTCGCGTGGTTCCGGACTGAAGCGCCTACGTGCGGTTCTAGGCGCTTCAGTCTGGAACTGCGTGACCGCTACGGTCGCAGGTTCGAATCCTGCCTCGGGCATGGATGTGTGTGATGTCCTTAGGTTAGTTAGGTTTAAGTAGTTCTAAGTTCTAGGGGACTGATGACCTCAGCTCTTAAGTCCCATAGTGCTCAGAGCCATATTTGAAGCGCCTAGAACCGGTCGACTACAGCGGCCAGCTGCTCAAAGCAGAACGCGTTAGATTGCAGTGCTCTTTCTCTTGTGAAGTTCACATAAGTGAGGTGAAAGAGAGAAGACTCAATTGTAGCGTAGGAAAACGTGAATACAAAAAGACAAAGAAATTTGAAACGTGAAACCACGTGGTTTTCTACTATAACATCCATTAACAAGGAAGGAAACAGCTGCCGATTTTCGAATAACGAAATAAGAAGGAAAATCAATGTATGTAAATTACACGTTAATTATATAAATATAATCGTTAATACAAAATGTAGAGCCGGCCGGAGTGGCCGAGTGGTTCTACGCGCTTCAGTCTGGAACCGGCGACCGCTATGGTTGCAGGTTCGAGTCCTGCCTTGGACATGGATGTGTGCGATGTCCTTAGGTTAGTTAGATTTAAGTAGTTCTAAGTTCTAGAGGACTGATGACCTGAGCTGTTAAGTCGCATAATACTCAGGGCCATTTGAACCATTTGAACAAAATGTAGAGACATACTCTGCTTATAATATTTCCGTTATGGCCATAGAAGATGCTTTACTAACAAAAGCGAAATTGTTTTCGAGAAACATACTCCTAAAGTGCAATAAACTTAAGATTGGCAATCCAATAACAATTAAGAGACAAAAGATCCTGTAGAAGATGATCATGCAAAGAAATATTTCAAATCACTGACGAGTAAGGAAGGTTGCTCTTGTTCGTATCTACTACGACAGCTGCGATAATTGTAAATGACAGATAGGAATTCACAGTTGAAAATGATTAACAATGTAAATCAGCTGATCGTGTTGAATTAATGCCTGCCGTTGAACTGAAAGAAAAGAGAACATTGAAATTGTTTTGTAATACTCACATATGTTTGAAATAAAACTTCAGGCTGGCAAAAGATTAGTGATGCTGACATCGAGTAATCAGTCGTTGATTATTTTAGACGAACACTGGGCAGTGCATATGGTCTTTGACAAATAGAGCTATTTAACACGACTACGAGCAAAACTGGTGAATTAGTACTTGAAATGTTACTTACAGAAATTACTAAATTTAAATTTAATAGATATTATATTATATAGATATTTAATAGATATTATAAGATTTATAGTATGCTATATGCAAATTACAATACAATTTACATGTCTCAATTTTTTGGTTTATGAATTACCCATGGCATTACCTGCATATGCAGGTGTCATAGTAGTTGGACACATGTCTTCTTCCCACTCTCTCTGTTGGTCCGGTCTTTCTCTCTCTCTCTCTCTCTCTCTCTCTATATATATATATATATATATTTCTATCCATCTCTTCCTCTCACACCTTATTGTGTATCTCATACATTCTCGTATCTCTGTACATCCACTCCTCATCCACTCCTCCTTACTCTGTGCATCCATTTCCCCCTTCCCCCTCTGTCCATTTCCTGTGCACTTCTTCAATCTCTCTGTCCATTTCCCATCCCCCTCTCTGTATCCCCTCTCCTTTCTCACATCGTTCCTCTATATCTGTCGTCCTCATCCTTCCCCTTCTTTCTGTTCATCTCCTTCATGGTTCTGCCTCTATCGATATCTCATCCTCCCCATCTACCTCCTCCTCCCCTATTCCATCTGTTCCTCCTCTCTTTTTGTGTCCTCCATTTCCCCTGTCTACTCCCCATGCCAGCTCCACCGCAACAGCTGCTTGCCGGTCACTATTACTGCACTAATTCCTTCCAGACAACAAGTGTTACGTGGATCAAGTTTGAATAAAAGGATCCATGGGTTCCAGAAGTGAGGTAGCACACATACACTCACACACGCACACACATAGACACACTTTATATAAATATTTAGATTAGATTGCAAGAGGGTAATAGCATTAAAGTTGTTGTACAGTGAATACCGCATCGTAGAAATTTACCTGTTCATTAGCACTTAATATGCGATTTTCATTATGATTCGAATACGAACTTTTGGTAACCGTTTAATTCGATTTAAGAAACTGCTAATGTTGAATTATAGCGCTATATGGAATGCTTTTGTTAGTGAAGAGTCGGATACTGGTTCTACTACGAACTAAACATCATCTGCTTGCAAAGTGTGCTCCTGTTACTTTTATGGAACACATTATCTCTATGACTAGCGTTGTTTCAAGGACTTAGAAGAATCTTAAATCATTTTAACGTATTAGAAAAAAAATGTTAGTGTATTTTTGTACTCAGTTTCCTTTAGCGCCATGTTAAATGGTTCAATGAGTGTTTTCGTGTTATATACACGAATAAAGCAATCCGACAGGAAAGGTAAGGATATATGAGGCTCGTTCATATGATTTCATTTGAGAAACGATAAAGCACAATCTGCCAAGGAGCATGTCGCCACTACACGTTCTCTTGCCACAGTTATCGAGTTGTACTGGATACATTAGAGCTTTACACTCATGTTTATGAAGCCCTTGCGTTATGACGGTGGTTTTCTGATTTATGTTTGTAACTGCGTATGCGCAATATATTTACATGAGATGTACAACTTGCTGCAGTGTTGCGACGATTTATCGAGTGACTCCTTTGCGCGAACGAAATAAATACCCATTTCGAATACATGCAAATAAAGTGCTTGAGAAACAGCTGTATTTACGATGGATGAGGGAATAACGCAGCTAATTTCATAAAAATGTATATACCATGAATATTAGAGGACGATCGTAAAAGGAAATGGAAATATGAAATGCGGACTGATACTTTGTTAAATTTGCAATGTAACTGCAATATGTTTGACATTATCGCAACAAAGACGACGATGTGATTTTAGCATTAAAAGGGAAGTTACGAAACCACTACGATCCTGAACTGTGAATAGTGAAACTGTCATACTGAATGAGTATTCAACGTAGGGTGTGACCTTCCCGCAAATTATATGTTTTACAGATGACGTAGTATGCATGCATTTTAAGGAGAGTGCATCGGTCGATAAATAAGGTACAGTGAACTGCAACAGCTACGTTTTGCTCTATTCTCTACTTTGCCACTAGTTCTAACAACTACAGTAGATATCACGACCACCGTTTTGCCGAGTTCTTCGAATTCACACGACAAATTATGTCCTGTGGCAGTACATGTGTGGAAACAGCAAAGCAACGCTAAAATATTCAGACCCTCTGACGTTGATGGAGCTGAGTATAAATGTAAACTGACAGTCCCTCCGGCGTGATTCTCTTGTCACTGACAAACATAAAAAAATAAAGAACCGATGTTCATCATGACCCTGTATACTTCACCATGTACTCTATCAAGCCACTATAGGAAACAAAAAGAGAGAGACCAGCAGGTCACTGCATTAGCGCATTAAAACTACGTCACAGGAATGCCAATTGCAGATTGATGTTATTTACGTCATCACTTCGAATATGACAGAATTATGCTTCTATTACTTTTTCTGATAATACAAATTCCCTTTGTGATGAAACGTGCACTACAACACTAGAACACAGTCCTCATAATTATTAGTTTATTTATTTTGCAATCATGACATTAATTTTCTGAATATAAATGTTAATACCTTATTATTTTCTTTGTAATGATCCTTAGCTGAAGAACTGTAATGTGTGTTTGTGAAGAACTGTTCAAAAACAATACAGTAACATTTAGTAGTAGAAACGGTGCTGATGGCAGGGATCCTGCTCTGTACAGAATCCAAAGACAGTGTTAAGAGTGTCACATTAACATCGTTGGGGCGTGAGCGCGCGCAGACAGGTAGTGTGAAGCAAGTGAACAGAGGTCGACTGCGATCCACAGTGATTGTGCTAGTGTGTGTAATTAAATGCATTTTCGGCGTGGTTCTCAAAATGTGGCGATGCACTGTAAACGTTTAACGAACGAACATATATCTGGGACACAGTATACAGTTAATCAAGGAGAGTTGTTAAATGAAATAACGGAACACAAGTAATGTGTGGGCGAAGAGCCTGTTGTCAACCATTGTTTCGATGGAATGCATTACACCACATGCTCTGTAACTCACAACAGAATAGGACTGCGCCACTTAGCAGTGTAGTTCTGTAAAGGACTTGGCACTGACTTACATTTATATATACACTCCTGGAAATGGAAAAAAGAACACATTGACACCGGTGTGTCAGACCCACCATACTTGCTCCGGACACTGCGAGAGGGCTGTACAAGCAATGATCACACGCACGGCACAGTGGACACACCAGGAACCGCGGTGTTGGCCGTCGAATGGCGCTAGCTGCGCAGCATTTGTGCACCGCCGCCGTCAGTGTCAGCCAGTTTGCCGTGGCATACGGAGCTCCATCGCAGTCTTTAACACTGGTAGCATGCCGCGACAGCGTGGACGTGAACCGTATGTGCAGTTGACGGACTTTGAGCGAGGGCGTATAGTGGGCATGCATGCGGGAGGCCGGGTGGACGTACCGCCGAATTGCTCAACACGTGGGGCGTGAGGTCTCCACAGTACATCGATGTTGTCGCCAGTGGTCGGCGGAAGGTGCACGTGCCCGTCGACCTGGGACCGGACCGCAGCGACGCACGGATGCACGCCAAGACCGTAGGATCCTACGCAGTGCCGTAGGGGACCGCACCGCCACTTCCGAGCAAATTAGGGACACTGTTGCTCCTGGGGTATCGGCGAGGACCATTCGCAACCGTCTCATGAAGCTAGGCTACGGTCCCGCACACCGTTAGGCCGTCTTCCGCTCATGCCCCAACATCGTGCAGCACGCCTCCAGTGGTGTCGCGACAGGCGTGAATGGAGGGACGAATGGAGACGTGTCGTCTTCAGCGATGAGAATCGCTTCTGCCTTGGTGCCAATGATGGTCGTATGCGTGTTTGGCGCCGTGCAGGTGAGCGCCACAATCAGGACTGCATACGACCGAGGCACACAGGGCCAACACCCGGCATCATGGTGTGCGGAGCGATCTCCTACACTGGCCGTACACCACTGGTGATCGTCGAGGGGACACTGAATAGTGCACGGTACATCCAAACCGTCATCGAACCCATCGTTCTACCATTCCTAGACCGGCAAGGGAACTTGCTGTTCCAACAGGACAATGCACGTCCGCATGTATCCCGTGCCACCCAACGTGCTCTAGAAGGTGTAAGTCAACTACCCTGGCCAGCAAGATCTCCGGATCTGTCCCCCATTGAGCATGTTTGGGACTGGATGAAGCGTCGTCTCACGCGGTCTGCACGTCCAGCACGAACGCTGGTCCAACTGAGGCGCCAGGTGGAAATGGCATGGCAAGCCGTTCCACAGGACTACATCCAGCATCTCTACGATCGTCTCCATGGGAGAATAGCAGCCTGCATTGCTGCGAAAGGTGGATATACACTGTACTAGTGCCGACATTGTGCATGCTCTGTTGCCTGTGTCTATGTGCCTGTGGTTCTGTCTGCGTGATCATGTGATGTATCTGACCCCAGGAATGTGTCAATAAAGTTTCCCCTTCCTGGGACAATGAATTCACGGTGTTCTTATTTCAATTTCCAGGAGTGTATTTCGAAGATTATGACATCTTCTGGTAAACTGTAATTGGCATTCAGTGCTTATGATGAACACCATCAGTACGATCGTTTCCTTTCATCGTTATTTCTGGGTGAAACTTTACATATTATTTCACGTGAAAGAACATGAATACACTTGCTATTAAATTTTAACAGATTAAAGGAACTAGAAGCACTGATAATTAACTGACATTCAAGTTTCATTGTAGCACATCAGCTACATTGTAAAATGATTTGTGAAATAAGTTTAGTTCATATTGAGACTAACTTGAAATTACTGGCAATGTGTAGTGCGTTTCTTTATTCAAACAAAAGTTGTTATTTTTTATGTACTGCATATACTTATTCAGGAATCTTTGATTTCGTAATCTCGGCATTGTTTATAGTCATTGCAGCTTTTTACAAAATCACGGTCGGCGTAACTGCTTTAAAATCTGATGCGAATTACTGAATAGTGCCATTTACTGCTTCACAAAACCTGACAGTAGTTGAGATTATTGTGGGTGCCGGTATTTACTCCGTTCGCACTACGTGTTGCTAATAGGTCAGCGGTAATGTTTTCACTGAATTTGAAGTATTTTATTCCATTAATAATTAACTGTCGCTCATGTTATTATACAGGACATAGTATATCATGTTCAACTGCAGAATGCAATTCAACTAGTAGTGTCACTTTCATTCGAGTTTCCAAGTGCGAATTTGATGTTGCTGCATAAGCAAATTTCCATCATTATTACACAATATTATTTACAACCAAGCAGATAGAGATGCATAACTTTTGCTCACGATTGGGCCAGCGGCCGTAAATTATCATTGAGTTGCTGATATTTCAGCTGATCCCAGTTACATATTTATCCAATGCAGCTAGCTACACTATATTAATTAACTACAGTACAGAGACGTCTGCGATGTTTGTTGTACTGTGTATGTAAATATCTGATGACGATGAATGCTAGTGCAGCAAATATTTTTTTTTGGATACAGTTTATTTTTGGGCGTGGATGCTTTTTCTATGAAGTGCAGAACCTTAGGTTACAAGGGCCATGAATATACACAAGTGTGCAGGAGCGGTTGCAGCCTATGAGCTTGGTATTCACTTGCTGCCAACAGATGAACCACACCCACTTGTTACATCAGGCTATTATGATACTACTGAGTCCAACTGTGGTTTCACCGCATCATAATTAATCGAAGGAATCAATCCGAATTCAGTGATACTGAACCTAGACGTTTTACTCACGTCATGTATCAAAATATAACTATTACAAGTCCAATAAACCACAGTGGCTCATAGGTTCAGGAATCAAAATCTACTTAATATTTGTAGATTGGGAAGGGCAAAATATTACACTTCTATACATTCGAACTAATTGACAGATTCTGCAAGAATTTGGAATTTTTCTTGTTACTGACTGGAGGTTTTAACTCTTTTTGCGTGTCAGTTCATCATAGATAACAGAACTGCCTGCGTTAAGTTTGAAATTCCAAAGTCATTTGGATATGAACAACAGTGGCACCATCACACTTACCTAGGAACACCTGGAATCGATTCCATGTGCCATTCGTAGTGCACATTGAAGTCTCAATGGTCGTAGGATATCTCCTAATATCGTGTCTGACCTGCTTCTGCCCAGCATAGTGCAGAAAATCTAGCTGGCGTCGACTCAACGAGTCGGTGGAAGTACCCTGCAGGAATACTGAACCATGCAGCATCTGTAGCCTCCCATAATAGGAAAAGTGTTGGTATCGCAGGATTTTGTGCACGAATTGACCTCTCAATTCTGTGCCATAAATGTACGACGGAATTCACGTCGGGCCATTTGGATGGCCTCACCATTGGCTCGAATTGGTCGTCAGACTGGTACCAAACGCATTGTCATCCATAAAAATTCCATCGTTGTTTGGGAACATGAAGTCCATGAATGGATACAGATGGTCTCCAAGTAAACGGACATTATCACTTCCAGTCAATGATCGTATCAGTTGGATCAGAGGAACAAGTTCATTCTATGTAAACACAGCCGACACCACTATGGAGTCACCATCTACATGCACACCGTCTTGTTGAAAACTTGGATCCACGGCTTGGTGGGCTTTGCGACACATTCAAACGCTATCATCAGCTCCGACCAACTTAAATCGGAACCCATCTGACCAGGCCACAGTTTTTAAGTGCCAATGGTCCAATGGTCCAACCGATATGGTCACAAGCCCACAAGAAGAGCTGCGGGCGATGTCGTGATTTTAGCAAAAGCACTCACTTTGGTCATCTGCTGCCAAAGCCCAGTAACGCCAAATGTCACTGCACTGTCCTACTGGTTACGTTCATCGTGCGTCCCACATTGGTTTAAGCGTGAGATAATGAATGAAATTTAGCATTCTCGGCACATGTTGGGTCTGTGGAACTCGGACTATTGAATTTCTTAGCTATTTACAAAATGGAATGTCCAGTGCGTCTAGCTCCAAATACCATCGCGCGTTCAAAGTCTGTTAATTCCCTACGGGCGGCCATAATCAGGTCGGAAACATTTTCACATGAGTCACCTGTGTACAAGTGAAAGCGCAGCTAATGCACTGCCGCATTATAGCTCGTGTGCGTAATACTATGACCATCTGTATGCATGTATATCTCCATCCCATGACTGATGTCTTCTTGGCATATTTGTCACCTCAGTATATTGTACAGGCTGTCTTCTGGTTGCTATGGGGTGGAGAGATACTCCAGGTTGCAGACATCAAGCGTACTCTAAAACCAAAACTCTCTTACTTGAGTATTATTATACTATCTTTCATAGATATAAGGTGTTAGTAAAAAAATAACGTAACGAGATGCGAAATATGTTATCGCATGCAAATTGCATATTAGAACAAAATCACCCAGTAATGATTTAAATTCGCAACCTAGTAATTAATGTCAGTTCATTATTTATCTAGGTGTAAAATCTGGCTTTTTATGTCCGTTTATTTGGGTTTTTTCCACACGTTTTCACCACAAATATGTAATCACTGTTAAATGTTAACACGTAAGTATACCAATGAAATTAATTTATTGTTGGTACAGCAAATAGTTCAGATTATTTACGCACGAACCTTCGATTAGCTAGATAATGTAATTATCCAGTTACCCATACAAAAATTATAAAAATACGCGGCATTGGTTTTCTACGGCAAACTGCAAACCTCGTCAGTAAAATAAATAAGTCTGTGTGGGCAGGTGCTTAATTAGTTGGTTGCCAAAGGCTAGTAACAGCAGACGAGTTCCAATTTATCCGTCTGCGAAAGGAGTAGCCAAACAAACCACAGCAATGTTTGAAAGCACTTTGATGAAAAGTTTTCGTTAATTTTCTAAATACACTAAATTACAGCAGGATTTTTTCTCCTGGTGCCTATAAAAATGCATGAAATAAGTAAGAAGACTCATCCAACATGTACGATGGTACTGCCAAAGGAAATTATAACATTGGCTGGCAATGAATGTTCAAAGAAACTGAATAATCCTACCAGTTCGTCATCTCTAATATTGCAGAAAAGAATTGGAGTAAAATAACATAAATTATTTTAGGGTGAGGATGGCCTAGTAAACAGAAAGTTGGTTCACAACGAAGTTTAAAATAAATGTTCATAACATCAGTGCTGTGTATTTAATTTCTAACAACTTTATTTTGTTACACTCCTCCCATACTTCGAACAGCATTTTCTGTTCGTTGTGATGAAACTATTTCATTTCTTGCAGAACAAATATGCATTCCAAAAGAAATATTAATAAAAGTTTTGTGTCTTGACCATCTTTAAATGCAGTGTGTCTGGTCGTTTTTTCTTTGAAGTTGCTTCACAGAAATTAACAGAAAAGTCGTCATTAACTTGTATTAATATTTTTGTCTCGAGGTATCTTCCAAATATATCACGACTGAGCCATTAGTGTTTGGAAAACAATAGGTATTAACATCGGAATACCGTTTCCTGCGGAGAACGTTACATTTTACCGATAAACACGTAGTAGTAGCTGAAAGAACGGTAGCTGCAGGATTTATGCTCCCGTTGTTAAATTAGCACGTCTACTGTTAGGAATTATCAGTAGGAAAGAAATAAGAATTTCGGTGAGAGGCCTAAAACTACCCACTATTCCAAAGTCATGTACTAGCTACTATGCATTTTAGTGTTTGAGTGTCATTCTACTATGCTCTGTGGAAGCGAGGAAAGTTGCCGAGAGTTAGCAGTGGCTGGAAGAGGCTTCGTATTTAAAAGAAAGATGTCGAGAAGGACTTCTCTATTGGAAATAATGAGAAGCAGTAATATTTCTGGGAAGGATCGCATGAGTACGTAAAACCGAGGAGAATGAATGCGAACAAGGCAGTGTAATGAAGGCCATTACATCGCTTAGTCATTCGTAATACGACAAGAAAACAGAATGGAAGAGGGTTAACCCAGAGAGAAGGAAACGAGCGTGTCTTCGGTTGCCACTGTTGGTCTTTATTCTCAATTTAATCAGTGGCTGGGATCGAGCCAGGCGACCAGGACGTTTCGATTAGAAGTGAAAGACCCCAACGCTACACCAAAGAACCCCAAATTCTATGTATCCACACCTAAACTGTCTATATTAGTGTTCTATAACTGTATGAACTGCATGTTAGCTACTGTAATAAGTTTATCAAGTCTCAGAATGTTATTCAACGTCTAAGACGAATGTCCAAAACACATAAATGGTACAATTAACAGTACTTCCACTTGTGGCGATACTGAAACCACACGCTGTTCGCGATGAGTAGTTAGGAGAAAGGACAGAATCACATCCAAGATTCCAGCAATTTATGTTAAGAAAACAATGAAGAATATTACTTTCCTTGGATCATAATAACTTTTGAAGAATTATCATATATCATTTACCATGTTACATTAACAATACATGTCATTATCATAAATTCATTAACATTAAATTTTAAAAGACAAGGAACTCTGCTGAGTTATAATCAGCAGTTGTCATTTTTTTCGTGGAAAACAAATTACGTCAGTCACGTACATTACTATATACGACTGACGTCATGAAGTCATGGAGATCTAGATAAACGCAGAACAGCCAAGAGCGCTGCTGTACAGAATTTATTGTGATGACCAGTTTCAACAAACTATGTTGTTATCATCTGATCTTCTGCGATACATTTTACTAAATCTTGATCAAATGCATATTACACTGTGTTATATCATAGAACGACACTTCATGAACATGAGGAAAATAGTACATTAGTAAGCCAAGCATGAAGTAACTACTACGTAAAACGAAGTACATATTACGTTGTTCTATATAATAGTAATCTCATGATAACTTGCTGATAATGTATTGTCCTCATGTTCATGGGGTACCGTTTTGTGATATGCATTTGAACATGATTCAGTAAAATGTACTGCAGAATATCTGATGATGGCAACGTAGTTTGTTCGAACCAGTCATCACAATAAACGCTTTACCACATCGATCTTGGATGTGTGAAGTTGAACTTCTGTTTCCACAGACAACATTTATAATCAACATATTTGTGCTGACCACTGTCATTTAAATTAAAATTTTTAATAAAAACTGCAGCCTGCAAAAGGACTCAACATCACAAGATTTAAAGTACAAAACAGTAAGAGTTAACCACAACAGCATCCTATCCATAGTATCTGCCTCTGGCTGGCATTACTCCGTATTCGCTTTAGGAGTAAAATAAGCTTGAATCTGTTAATTTCGGTTACCCATACCAACATAAATCTGATGTATTGTCATGCCCCTTACATGCAAAAGGAAGCTTTTAATTTTTTATTTACGTACAGAGAGTTTCCTGATACACAAGTACTACACGAACAAATCATATGATTGGTTTTTACACAGCCACAAGACAGTTTCACACCAAATAATCTCCAGAAACAGCGTAGCTCACTAGTTTTTCCCCATCATGAGAGCAAAACCAAAGAATTCATGAAACACTTACATTAAAAATGGCCATAATAGTGTTATCAAATGAAGTGGCGTACATTTAGGATGTGTACACAACTCGAACTGCCCCATATACACGCGTAATATGCCACCGATGCAAGACATACGGAATTTACCACGAAAATACATAGTCACGTTGAGTCCACTTATACAAGGAGCGACCCACATCCATCACCCGACGCTGAACAAACCCGTTATGCTCGACAGAGTATCGTAGGGCTCAGCTAAAGGGCAAACGTGCTTAGCACTCACGTCGTTACGTGTGGTTTCCGTACTGCTTCCACCGAGAAGAACTTGCACTCCATACTGTACAGTGACTTACGACTCTTGTAAACGACTACCCAGCAGAGGTAGTCGAACGACTCCAATATACCATCCAACGGCCCAGCATATACAGATATGATGTGGCTGCCCAGAAGTAACCAACTTTCCCTCTTCATTACACACATACAGACATCTGTTCCAGTCACATCACCGAATTCCTATCTCTGCTCTTGTAAACGACTGCCCAGCAGAGGTAGCCGAACGCCTCCACTATATGATCCAACGGCCCAGCATATGTAGATATGATGTGGCTGCCCAGAAGTAACCAACTTTCCCTCTTCATTCCACACATACAGACATTTGTTCCAGTCGCCGGCCATTGTGGCCGTGCGGTTCTAAGCGCTTCAGTCTGGAACCGCGTGACCGCTACGGTCGCAGGTTCGAATCCTGCCTCGGGCATGGATGTGTGTGATGTCCTTAGGTTAGTTAGGTTTAAGTAGTTCTAAGTTATAGGGCACTGATGACCACAGATGTTAAGTCCCATAGTGCTCAGAGCCATTTGAACCATTTGTTCCAGTCACATCACCGACTTACTATCTCTGCTTCAACGATGCTACTCAACGCTGGTATCACCCTCCCCCTGCCCCCCTAAATTGTCTGTCATTTGGTCAAAATTTAAGATATGAGTTGGAAATTGGCCCGGTCTGAGAGAGGTTCAGCATGTATGTTAGTCCTTTTCTCCAGGTCCAACAAAAGTACCGTCAGCGGCGTTGTAACTTTCCGAATCTGAAATGGGCCGCTAAATCTAGGCAGCATTGTTTGTAACTTCATCGATCCTTTTACTAGACGCCTGAATATTCCTAACAAAATACTGATCATCTATCTGAATGGGTTTGACGGTATTCCCTACTGTAGTGCTGCTTCTGAAGTTGATGTGCTCTCAAAATATTGCTCTTTGACCATTTTCACTGAATAGACAATTGACGTAGGTCGATTGTTTTCAGGAAAAGGGTCACTAATAGACATGAAGTTGCTCAGTGGAGTGACAGTCCTAAGGCTCAGCAGTAACTCTACAGGAGTAGACTTATGGATCTCATAGTTTGCTGTGTCAAAGGCAACCATCGACCATCGGAGCGTACGATCCCATTTTTCCTGATCTTTACTATGTCAGGCCACCAGTGGTGCCATCAAATTATGATTCACCTTTTCCACATATGAATAGTTTGAATAGTAATGGTTTATGGTTCCATGTGTGATGCCAATGTCTGTGCGAAAGTTTTTAAACCAACTTGATTTAAAACGTCGCATAATCCCTTGCACTGTATTAAGGTCGCCCAAAAGTGCTAAAAATATTGTTCAGTTTCTGAACAACAGCTTTTATTGTCACTACTTTGGTGGCTAAACCCAAGTGATAAGGGTAAATGGGTCAACACTCACCAGTATATATTGGTGCCCCAATCTAGGCATGAGTCCGACAGGATAAGTGTATAATTTTTAGAAAATGCAGTCAACAGGTGTAAACGTCTACCTTCCAACCTTAGTATTTTGTGCAGGTTTTGACGTAGCGCAGACCTTACAATTACCATCTCTGGTTTTTATATCACTGTCCATCACTTTTCAAATGAATTGTCAGATTTTTCACTGTACTTTTAACAGACATTGTATACATGGAAATACACTCCTGGAAATGGAAAAAAGAACACATTGACACCGGTGTGTCACACCCACCATACTTGCTCCGGACACTGCGAGAGGGCTGTACAAGCAATGATCACACGCACGGCACAGCGGACACACCAGGAACCGCGGTGTTGGCCGTCGAATGGCGCTAGCTGCGCAGCATTTGTGCACCGCCGCCGTCAGTGTCAGCCAGTTTGCCGTGGCATACGGAGCTCCATCGCAGTCTTTAACACTGGTAGCATGCCGCGTCAGCGTGGACGTGAACCGTATGTGCAGTTGACGGACTTTGAGCGAGGGCGTATAGTGGGCATGCGGGAGGCCGGGTGGACGTACCGCCGAATTGCTCAACACGTGGGGCGTGAGGTCTCCACAGTACATCGATGTTGTCGCCAGTGGTTGGCGGAAGGTGCACGTGCCCGTCGACCTGGGACCGGACCGCAGCGACGCACGGATGCACGCCAAGACCGTAGGATCCTACGCAGTGCCGTAGGGGACCGCACCGCCACTTCCCAGCAAATTAGGGACACTGTTGCTCCTGGGGTATCGGCGAGGACCATTCGCAACCGTCTCCATGAAGCTGGGCTACGGTCCCGCACACCGTTAGGCCGTCTTCCGCTCACGCCCCAACATCGTGCAGCCCGCCTCCAGTGGTGTCGCGACAGGCGTGAATGGAGGGACGAATGGAGACGTGTCGTCTTCAGCGATGAGAGTCGCTTCTGCCTTGGTGCCAATGATGGTCGTATGCGTGTTTGGCGCCGTGCAGGTGAGCGCCACAATCAGGACTGCATACGACCGAGGCACACAGGGCCAACACCCGGCATCATGGTGTGGGGAGCGATCTCCTACACTGGCCGTACACCACTGGTGATCGTCGAGGGGACACTGAATAGTGCACGGTACATCCAAACCGTCATCGTTCTACCATTCCTAGACCGGCAAGGGAACTTGCTGTTCCAACAGGACAATGCACGTCCGCATGTATCCCGTGCCACCCAACGTGCTCTAGAAGGTGTAAGTCAACTACCCTGGCCAGCAAGATCTCCGGATCTGTCCGCCATTGAGCATGTTTGGGACTGGATGAAGCGTCGTCTCACGCGGTCTGCACGTCCAGCACGAACGCTGGTCCAACTGAGGCGCCAGGTGGAAATGGCATGGCAAACCGTTCCACAGGACTACATCCAGCATCTCTACGATCGTCTCCATGGGAGAATAGCAGCCTGCATTGCTGCGAAAGGTGGATATACACTGTACTAGTGCCGACATTGTGCATGCTCTGTTGCCTGTGTCTATGTGCCTGTGGTTCTGTCAGTGTGATCATGTGATGTATCTGACCCCAGGAATGTGTCAATGAAGTTTCCCCTTCCTGGGACAATGAATTCACGGTGTTCTTATTTCAATTTCCAGGAGTGTAGCATTGTTCGTGTTCTTAAGTATTTCTGATAAATAATACAGATGTGGGAATACTGCAACTGAAACACTTTATGTATTTTAATAGGCATGTCTGAAATGGAGATAACATTGTGACACTTCACATAAATCCTGTTAGTCGCTGACAATTCTTACGTATTTTACATGATGATTTTATACATGGATATACTGTAAGTTACACATCGTACGTACTTTTTGCCAGACATTTCAGATACGGAAATATCATTATTTATAGACACTTTATTTTGGGGGAAAAGTCTACGTTTTTGTGATAAACAATATAGACATTTTAATTGGAGGAAATTCGGTAAGTTGCAGCAGTATTTTCAATGCCATTACGTATGTTTGGTAATAATTCAGCTCATTCAGATGTCTGTCGACATGCCATCTAGACTGTGACAACAGAGGTTTTACAAAACAAAACTGGGCATCTTGTGTTTTCTATTTCCCTGTCACTGCCATATTGGTCTGGCACATCTGAACAGTAGTCTGAAGTGAGTCAGGATGCTTATGGAGCTACTAGTGAATATCTATTCAAAGTTGTGATTCACTGCAGATTAGTATGAAACGCAACTTATAATGTAGACACATTGACAGCTGCTTAGAAAACGGCAACTAATTTCGGTCTTGGTACCGGAAAATAATCTGAAGATGCATAACTTACTGTGAATACTTCAAGATAGTACAAAAAAGCGAAAATTATTGTAAAAATATAGCAGTTCACGTAGCTATAATCAGTCTGTTTATTGATAGTTTCATAAATAAGTGGTAGGGTAGGTGAAAGTATTGCGTTCCTCAAGAAATATTGTACTCTTCAGGTCAAGGAACAGAAAAGAGGAAATGAAATTTGGTATACTAAAAACTTAGGCTTCTAGTTCCGCTGCAGTTATAGTAAGTTTCGTATCACTCTGACATGCTTCAACAATCATCTGAGGATTGAATGAATACCAGCAGCATTCATTCTGTCGTTCTCATGAAGTAGCTATAATGTCTCGGAACAATTGTTTTGTTTACAATTCGAAAGAGAACGCAGGACCTTCTGTACAACATTAACATACCAAGCCTGGAACTCACTGTGCTTGGCTATGCGATTTGTTTTGAAACAGCTCATTCTGATTTCATTCCAACCAGTGACGTAGATTATGGGCAAAGTAATCTGGAGAATAATTCTGGAAGAACGTGTAACAAGCACTGTGTTTTTCTTTTTTATTCTATTTGTTCAGATGCGTAAACAATTCTGCGGTGTACACATATACATTTGTGAATGGGTGTAAGGAATAGGTTAAGCAAGTAGCGTCCTGTGTGAAGTTTTGTGTCATTTAAGCATCAGAAAGAGAGAGAGAAAGGGAGGGAAACAGAGAGAGAGGGAGGGAGGGAAGGACAGAGAGAACTATAAAGCGATCACTAAAAGGAACAACACGAAGCAATAAGTAGGGACTTCAGAATGTAAGTTACACATGTCGTGTCACGCTAAGAACACTGGCGCATTGTCAGAAGTGAACTCATGTTCCAGGTTCCCAGCAGCCTCCATTGCTCTGTTGTACGGACGGCAGATGCATCATACTGCAGTAGTCAAACGACGCGGCAACAGGAGACGTACTCCAAAACAGAAGTACGCAGGACAGAACGATTCTTGTGTATTTAAAATGCAAATTTCATAAAGATTCCCCGTGAAATTCTGTCGATATTTCAACCAAACGCAATGTCACGTCCAGCAGCAGTAAAATGAGCCAACGATTTGACTGCGCCAGCACAGACGTGGCTGATGCTAATTGGTAAGTGTAGATCTTTCACCAAGCAATTTCCACATTTTCGGCACCCTGAAAGAACGTCTGATAGGCAGACATGTTTCAGCAATGAAGAAGTCCACACACCGATTCTCGAATGGGTCAAAGTCTCTTTGTATGTCGTACCTTAATATGGGCTCTCATTAGTGTGCTGGTTGTTTTTTCTCTGTGGCGGTCTTCCCACAGACACGTCACATAATTAACTACCAGATGTTTTCAGCGTGGTCGTACCTGTGTCACTAAGTTGACTACGCCTGTCAGTATACAGTAACAGACTAAACATTTGGCATCAATGTGTCCACACTTCAACATCTGACCTGCTGACCAGGGGAAAATAAGCGTTAGTGGCTTGGTCTTGCCACATGTACCTGGAGGTGCCAACCAACATAAGAACATACTACTCTTAGTATCTCTAACTATTACTCTGGAAATGAAGTTAATACTGACATAATAAGGTTCAGTACACTGTCCTCAGTCACCAATAAAAATATCTGCACTTTCTCTCTATATACACCATAAAGGGTTCGTTCTCCACTGGAGTGGGTAGTTCGAGATATGTCTCATTGTAGAGTCGAGTTGCTTTCCCCAGAGTTCAAGGCGTGCTGCTAGCAAGGGACAGACAGATACAGAGTGAAATAGAGGGATAGAGAGAAAGAGAGGAAGGGGGGGGGGGGGAGCACAGGGAGAAGGTGACGGAGAGAATGAGAGGGATGGGGGTCCCTATATGTGATATGTCTAACAGGAATTTAATCTCTGGTGTTTTAAATCCAGTGTACTTGGAGGAGAAATATATTCGGTAAATTAAAGTGTCCCTGCAAGTATTAATCAATGAAGCGAAGAGTACTACACGACGCAATTATAGCCTGCATTTTCAATGTCAATTTCGACTACCGCGAAAAAACTGGTATACAAAGCTATCACGTCATTAGAGCCACAGGAGAGCTTTAGAAATACGAAACGTGTCCATACAAACACATCTGTAAAAACGCAATGCACAAAAGAACCGGTTACTTCCTTTAATCAGATAACGACACCTATACTTACCCGTAACTACCAATGGTCGGGTAAACATAGGTCTCTGTCTGTTTTTGCACTTAAATACCATGTTAAGAAGTGACCTAAAGCTGAACTTGGGAATAAGACACACAAACGTAGGGAAATTAAAAGGTCGCCAGATCAGTGATCCCTTGCTATATCTCAAGAGTCAGATGACACCGAGTGAAGCTTGGCATTGTTATGTATGGTGAAATGGACGTCAGGAAGACATAAGTTCATATCTGACCAGGCCATCGAGAATTGTTATGACTGTCGGCTTTATAGAATTTCCATTTGTATACATTCATCATTTATAACCATGTAACAAAAAATAAACAAATAAATCAGTAAATAATTACTGACTCCAGGAGTCTGTTGCCATGGGAGAAAGTTTTGGAATAGTTACTAGCAACGTCAGAAGAGGGATAGTTCACTCTTTTATGTCAGCGTAAAAAGTCGCTCCTGGGACTCAGATAGTTGCATCTGCTCAGTATCGAATTCCACTGGCATTAAAAAAAAAATAGCGTGATATATTAGCAATCATAACGCCCTTCGTCCAGGGCTCGAACCTAGCCACCGCTTAAATTGGGATTAATAATCTGCATTGGTGGCCGAAGGCCTTATCAAAGAGGGCGGAGGAGCGGACAAAGGTTCTGGGCCCTTTCTTGTCCTTGGTGTGGGAAACTGCCCCTAAATGCTGAAGAATCAGCAATGATCAACGGCATGAGGTGGCAGAAGACAATGGAAATCACTAGATTAGAGACACGTAATCTATATCCACAGGCCACGTGGCCTGTACCTGAAAATATGTCTTGCTGATTTCCCCATAGGCAAAAGATTCCGGACTAGTCTGAACATGGTAGGGAAGCTAGAAAATCAGAGAGGGGAAATGTTAAGGCTAAGTCGACATATAGTGGAAGTCAGGGAAGCGAAATCGAAAGAAGACTAGGATATCTGGTAGGAAGAGTACAGAGTAATATCTACAGCAGAAGAAAATTATATAACGGAAGTAGGATTCATTATGAATAGGAAGGTATCTGAGTTACTGTAAAGAGTTAAGTGACAGGGTAGTTCTCACCAGAATCGACGGCAAACCAACACCGACAACGATAGTTCAGGTATGCATGCCACGTCTCGAGTCAAAGATGAAGAGATAGGGTAAGTATATGATTTACTGAACGGGTAATTCACTATGTAGAGGAAGAGAGGTATCTAATAGTCGTGGGGGACTGGAATACAGTTTTAGGGGAAGGAGCACAGGAAAGGGTTAGAGGAGAACATGTGCTTAGTAATAGAAATGGGAGAGGAGGAGGACTAATTATGTTCTGCAATAAATTTCAGATCGCAATAGCGAATACTCAGTTCAAGAATAAAAAGAGCAGGAGATATTCCTAGAAAATGCAGAGAGACACAGGTAGATTTCGATTGGACTACATCATGTTCAGGCAGAGACTCGGAAATGAGAAATTGGATTGTCAGGCGTACCCAGGAGCAGATAAAGCCTCACATGACAGTTTGGAAGTGATGAAGAGTAGGCTGAAGTTTAAGAGAGGAAGTTAGTAACAATCAGTGGGCAAAAAGTGGTTTACGGAAGAACAAAGTAGCGAAGAGATACACTTGACGTTCTCTGAAGCTTTAGATACTGCGATAATCAACAGCTCTGTAGGCAGTTCAGTTAAAGAGGAACAAACATCTCTAAAAAGATGACAGAAGTAGGCAGGAAAACCGTAGGTTTAGGAAGGTACCTACGAAGAAACCATGGGTAACAGAAGAAATACTTCAGTTGATTGACGGAATACGGAAGTACAAAAATGTTCAGGAAAATTCAAGAACACGGAAATGTGTGTTAGTTAGGATGGAAATAAATAGGAAGTGCAGGGAAGATAAGGCGAAATGGCAGCATGAAAAATTTGAAGAAATCGGGAAAGAAATGATTGTCAGAAGGACTGACACAGCATATAGACGTGTGAAAGGGCGGTAATATTATGAATGCCATGGGAATTCCATTGTTCACGTAGAGAAGGGAGCGGGTTGGTGGAAAAGTACATTGAGCGCCTCTATGAGAGGCAGGAGTTTTCTGGTGATGTGATAGACGAAGAATGAAGGGTCGACGGGGACGAGTAGAGGATCCACAATAAGAATCAGAATTTAAAAGAGATCTGATAAGGCAGAAGCGGTGTCTAAAAATTATTCACGTTGGTGTGCAGAGCGTATCTAACTGATGATATACGATCAGACTCTTGGAAAAACATTCAGAACACAATTCCGAACACAGCAAGAGCCGACAGGTGCGACGATTGTCACAAAAATAGTTTTACAGCTCATGCATCCAAACTAGTGGAATAGAAAACGGAGGCTGTGTTAAACCCGATCATTTTGGCTCTAGGGAATGTAAAAGCACCAGAGCGGCAGTTCAGATGGTGTGGTCAATAATGAAAACAAGAGTGAACAACAATTAAGTCACATTCATACGATTTGTTGACCTGCAAAAAGCCGGCAATGTAAAACATGCAAGATGTTCGAAATTCAAAGAGAACTAGGGAAATCTATAGGAAATAGGGTACTATACAATATGTACGAGAACGAAGCCGGAATAATAACATTAGAACAACAAGAAAGAAGTATTCGAGTTAAAAATCCTATAAGACAGGGATGTAGTCATTCGTCCCTACTGTTTAATTTACACAAATCAAAACATTTTTCCAATACCTCGCTTCCAAGGGTTCCGGAGCCAGTACAGATAATTGGAGTAGAGATCAACATAAACATCATTTCCGCCCTTTTTATTGCTCATGAAAACCACACATTGCATGTTGTACCACCATACAGCGAGCCTTCAGAGGTGGTGGTCCCGACTGCTGTACACACCGGTGCCTCTAATAGCCAGTAGCACGTCCTCTTGCAATGATGCATGCCTGTATTCGTAGTGGGATACTATCGACAAGTTCATCAAGGCACTGTCACTCCAGATTGTCATACTCCTCAAGGGCGATTTGGCGTAGATCCCTCAGAGTGGGCCGGCCGCGGTGGTCTAGCGGTTCTGGCGCTGCAGTCCGGAACCGCGGGACTGCTACGGTCGCAGGTTCGAATCCTGCCTCGGGCATGGGTGTGTGTGATGTCCTTAGGTTAGTTAGGTTTAAGTAGTTCTAAGTTCTAGGGGACGTACGACCTAAGATGTTGAGTCCCTTAGTGCTCAGACCCATTTGAACCATTTGAACCTCAGAGTGGGTGATGGGTCACATCGTCCATAAACAGTCCTATTCAATCTATTCCACGCATGTTCGATAGGGTTCATGTCTGGTAAACATGCTGGCCAATCTAGACGAGCGATGTCGTTATCCTGAAGGAAGTCATTGACAAGATGTGCACGATGGGGACGCGAATTCATGAAGACGAGTGCCTCGGCAACATGCTGCCGATATGTTTGCACTATCGGTCGGAGGGTGGCATTCAAGTATCGCACAGCCGTTACGGCGCCTTCCATGACCACCAGCGGCGTACGTTGCCACCCCAAAACAGCAGGGAACCTCCACCTTGCTGCACTCGCTGGACAATGTGTCTAAGGCGTTCAGCCTGCCCGGGTTGCCTCCAAACATGTCTCCGACGACTGTCTTGTTGAAGGCATATGCGACACTCATCGGTAAAGAGAAAGTGATGCCAATACTGAGAGGTCCATTCGGCGTGTTGTTGGGTCCATCTGTAACTTGCTGCATGGTGCCTTGGTTGGAAAGATGCACTCGCCATGGGCGTCGCGAGTGAAGTTCTGCATCACGCAGCCTATTGTACACAGTTTGAGTCATAATACGACATTCTGTGGCTGCACGAAAAGCATTATTCAATATGATGGCGTTACTGTCAGTGTTATTCCGAGTCATAATCCGCAGGTATCGGTCATCCACTGCAGTAGTAGCCCTTGGGCGGTCTGAGCGAGGCAGTCATCGACAAATCCTGTCTCTCTGTATCTCCTCCATGTCCGAACATCATCGCTTTGGCTCACTCCGAGACGCCTGGGCGCTTTCCTTGTTGAGAGCCCTTCCTGGCACAAAGTGACAATGCAGACACTATCGAAGCGCGGTCTCGACTGTGTAGGCATGGTTGAACTACAGACAACACAAGCCGTGTACTTCCTTTCTGTTGGAATGACTGTAACTGATCGGCAGTCGGACCACCTCCGTGTAATAGGCGTCGCTCATGCATGGTTGTTTACATCTTTGAGCGGGTTTAGTGAAACTTCTGAACAGTGAAAAGGACTGTGTCCGTGTTACAGTATGCGCTGTCAACGTCTATTTTCAGGAGTTCTGGGAACTGGGGTGATGCAGTGTATATATCGAAGAAGCAACGACGGAAATGAAAGAAAGCTTCATGTGTAAACTTAAAACCCAGAGCAAACGTATATCAATGGTAAGGTCCGCTGGTGGCACTGCGATCCTGTGTAAAAATGAAGAAAAATTATAGGATTTGTTGAATGGAGTGAACAGTCTAATGAGTACAGAAATTGGACTCAGAGTGAACCGAACAAATACGAAAATAATGAGTAATTGCAGAATTGAGAGCAGCGAGAAACGTAACTCCAGGATTGGTGATCAGGAAGTAGATAAAGTTAAGGAATTCTGATCCCTAGGCAGTAAGACACTGGCGAGTAACTGTCATGGCACTAAAGGGCTGCAGAGAGAAAAAACTATAGAGGAAGCCTGGGATACATCCAGAAAATAATTGAGGATCTGTGTTGCAAGGCCGGTCAGTGTTGCTGTGCGGTTCTAGGCGCTTCAGTCTGGAACCGCGTGACCACTAGGGTCACTGGTTCGAATCCTGCCTCGGGCATGGATGTGTGTGATGTCCTTAGGTTAGTTAGGTTTAAGTAGTTCTAAGTTCTAGGGGACAGATGACCACAGATGTTAAGTCCCATAGTGCTCAGAGCCATTTGAACCATTTTTTTTTTTTTTTTTGGTGTTGCAAGAGCCACTCTGAGATGGAAAGGTTGGCACAAGAGAGGAATCCGTGGCGGCCTACATCAATCTAGTCAGAAGACTTACAAGAAAAAGAAGATGTTCGAAACTGGTCATATTACTCAGTAGGTACACTAGTATCAGTATAAGTAATGTAGCTAAGGGTGGCTCACAATTCAAAACTAGCTGTTAATCAGCTCTGTAGCCTCCGAAAAATCGAATTTGACGCTTGCAGTAAATCGAAAAATGAGTAAAATTAGAAAAATGTAAAATGGCATTTGAAAAAAATTAACAATCCAAGATTAATGTGCCAATAAATTAAAAAACGCAAGATCGTGATGATAGTATGGAATTCAAAAGAATGAATATGGTGGGACTATCCCAGTAACCCCACTCTAACTCATGACAGTATAGTGTTTCAGTGGATATTCTGTGAAGGAAACTATTCACAATGGGGCAATGAAATTAAATATGGTCCATTTGAATTGCATAAAAAATGTGCATTTTTAAAAGCTATTTACAATTTACACACTGAAAATATATCTAACCTCCAGCTGAATTTCCTAAAATAACGCCTTGTTTCAAAGTGAATATTATATGAGGTTACTTGAAACCTATCCAAAACATTATCGATCCTATAGTGTACTTAAAGAAAGAAAACATGTAACGTTTCATTCACCACACACATTTAAAGACAGAGAAAGTTTATGGATTTGTTTCTTTCTGTTTTCATTATGAATTTAATATCTGGATGCTAATTCTTGAGCTACTGGTGAACTGATAGGATATTTCCATCGTTTCCATCTGTTAGTACCAAAGTGTCATCTGCATATCTATAGCAATATATAATTTTGTTAGACAATGGCCAACTGGAGTTGAAAAATTTCCTTCTAGTATGTCGATAAATATTTCTGCAGTTATGCCGGTAATGCTGTTTCCCACTGTCATTCCATCAGCAAGTGTGTAAATTTAGTGGTTATAAGCAAAATTATTTTGATTTAGAATTAGTTTTAGAGACCTGCGATTTAATTGCTTCCTGAAATGGAGGTTTTCTGTAACTAGTCGACTTTTATAATCTCTATTGTTTGCTTTACTGCTACGTTTGTGAATATGTTTGTAATATCATATGAAATAAGTTTCTCATTTTCTTGTATTTGTATAAATTTAATGCTATCTGCTAACTTTTTCGAGTTTTTACAGTACATTTTTTGTTGTTGGTGTACAGCATGGAACCAAAACTTCAAAACACATCAATTAAACAACTTATAGCTACAGCAACATAAGAAAACTTCCACTAAGAAAACAAAATGAACTGACAGTAAAAACTGCAAAAGTAATTACAGAAAAACTCAACAATCAAATGCAAATCGAACACAATACTCTCAGGACCATAAACCAGAAACTATAAAAACAAAATGCAATCCCTGTAGAATCTGATAAAGGGAGAAAATTAGTTATTGTAAATCGCAATTAATAGGTATACAAATTAATGACTTTTTTCTGAGACAACAACATTATAGAGTAGTTAAACAACCCAAGAAACAAATATTACACACAAACAAAGAAATGCATTAATAATTGTAATATGATTACAATATACCCACATACGCCAACAACAATATTACACGTTCAACGTAAGATACACAAACATTTAATTCCGATCCACTTGATTATTAACTGTTTGACAGCACATCTTATTTGATAAGTAAAAAACATAACACATTACTAACCAAACTGTATACCTGCAACGAAACGTACACCATAAAAAATTCGACAACATTAGCTTGTGCCATAAAAGACACAAAAATGCAAAAAAAAATGGCAAACTTATTTCCTTTGATATTACAAACCTATAACCAAACATGCCAGTACAGCAAATAACAAATTATAAAGAATAACCCTATAAGGGATAGAGACACCTCCTTTACAGGAACCAGTCAAATCTTAGATCTCCTAAAACTAACTGTAATCCAAAATTATTTTGTATTGAACCACTAAATTTATGCACAAGGTGATGGAGTTGCAGAGGGAAACAGCATTACCAGCAAAACTGCACACTGGAAGAAAAATTTTTCAAATCCCATTGGCCATTGCCCTGCAGAATTATATACTAACATTGTTATGTAGATGACAATTCGGTACTAATATATGCAAACGATGAAAATATCTTATAGCTTCACCAAGAGCTCAACAATTCGTATTCAAAAATTGAATTCAAAATGGAAACAGATACCAATAAATCCATAAACTATCTTGACCATAAAATCAGCAGCATTAACAACCATCACCTCTCTGAAACCTACAGAAACCCAACTACTACAGACAACATAATTAAATAGTTCCTATCACCCAAATTCGATAAATATACCCAATGATTAATAGGATAACCAATTTAATACCAAAACTGTTGTGACTTGGCAAGACAGCCAAGCCACTATAAGGAAGCCGAAAGGCACGCGTTTAAACTTACGCAGGCTGGCGTGAGGTCTGGAACAGGTAAAGTAATTATACTAGCAAAAATAATACGTAGTTGCTGGAATACTTAACTTTAATCCATAATTGGTGAACATCGCTCTTGACGGTACATGCATCACAAGATAAACAGCAAATGATAATGGCGCCTTGCTAGGTCGTAGCAAATGACGTATACTAGCGGACCGCGGCCGATTTAAAGGCTACCACCTAGCAAGTGTGGTGTCTGGCGGTGACACCACAGAAACACCAAAAAATACCAAATGAACTTACAATTGTCCGGTATATTGGTGAACAAAATAATTTCAGCCCAAATATAGTGCACAAACTATGACAAACACATGAAACGTAAAAACCAACCCATAAACAAGGATGTAAAATTTTAAAAAATCTAACAAGAAACTTCATTTGTACTGACAATACATTTGAGACAAATGACGAATAAAATAAAACCACCTCTTAAACAAAACAGAAATAAATTAGCATGCGGAACAAACAACAACTTAAAGACGGGAATTCGATCAGGAGAGACCAAAATTCTTGATATTGCCTACACAAGCATACAAAAATTCTTGTCACGATTGCGCTAAATTCGGCGTTGGGGAGAGATAGAGAAAGGCCTTGGGCTAATACAAGAAGAAGAGAGAAGAATTCCTCACGACGTCAGGGGTGTTCGGTGACTGAGTCCAGCTGCTAACCACTGCTGCTGCCGCTGTGAAGAGATGCCAGAATACACAAGCTCTCTCTCTGTTTTATAAAGTATTAGAGGAAGTGGGTGTTTCAGCAAAACCTGGTCGTTTTATAATAGTTTTGCATCCATTTCTCCGTATGGTCTTTAAACTAGATATACAGATGGATACCTCCTTTTTTACGACTATGTTGTGCTGTGGAAACCTCATGCTACAGACAGCAATATGTCGCCTTCCAACAGATACATTCTTGATATAGTCCCCTGATGTGCTCGAACTTAGAGTGTCTACGTGTTTTCTCTCCCCGCCTCCCTCTCCATTCAGCATCCACCTACGATCACCAACTTTCCCCAGCTAGCGTATGATGCGCTTGTCTCCCTTTCTGTGTCTGAGGCTACCTCAGAGTGCACCTCTGATAGTGTTCCACTGATCTCGATGGGTGAGACGTCTGTTTCCTGGACAGACGACTTCGATGCTGAGAGTGGACGTTCTGGAGGTGTTCAGAGCTCCTTGTGCTTCCCCTTGTATCGCTCGTCCTGGCGATGGCAGTTTTGCGAACTTATCATATAGCGATCGTCAATGTCAGTACCATGTTTGTGAGCCAGATAATGGTTTTACCCCATTAAATGCTGTATGCTGTGGACGCTGACGTTACTCTCCTTCAGGAGATGCATGTTGCAACCTTTTGTAGTCCCCATAGCTTTATGGCACACGCCCTCCTTGCTTCCCTCCTGGTAGCGGAATGGCGATACTCCTGTGTGACGGTATCCTCGCTGATACGGTTGCCTGTCTCCCTGATGCCTGAGATATGGCTCTCACGTTTAGTGGCGTGAAGATCATCAGCATACGGTTCGGGTCGCCACCATGAACTTTCTTCAGTGAGACAGTCATGCCTTTGTTACTGGGTCGGCATGAAGCACTGATCATGGTTGGTCGTTTCTGTTCCATCCAGGCGCCCAAACACCAGCGGCCACGTCACTCTCTGTGCACAACGCTAGTGGAAGTTCTCCAGCAGATGTAACTTGTGGACTCTTGGGAGCATTTTAATGACCATCATCCGGCTTTTACATATTTCACTAGCCATTCTTCCTGTCCCGTTGGTCGTTTTCATATCTCCCGCGATATTGCCGACGGGGTGGCTGGCCCATTACATTCTCTGACCATGACGCATATCTATGCCATCCATTTCTGCCACCAAAGAGGGTGGAGCGGACGGGGACCATGGAAACTGAACACGATCCTTTTACTTTACCTGAGTGCCGGCAGCTCTTTGAGATCACGTAAACAGCCTATGTTGATGAACTGATGAATAACAGTCTGTCCTATTGTGGTGGGTCCTCTGTCCAAAGCGTGCCGTCCGAAATATCTTGATCAGTTACGGAAGGGAAGTCTTAGTGTAGCAGCGACGAACACTGGATTTCTACTTCACCATTATCTGTGAATGCACTGCGGCGTGTATTTGCCAGAACTTCAGGCAGGCAGGCAATAATGAATTGTGCCAAGAAACAGCTCACATCCCTCCTTTGACGTCACCTTGAAGGAGCTACGGTCAGAGCATACTCACATAATGGGTTGTGCAGGAGTGTCCATGTATGTAACAGATAGTGGAACGCTGTCACCATCGGAGGACTTTGGTTAATGTTCTTATGACTTAGATACCCCTTCCATCTGCCCTGTACACTGCATAATGTCACCATCCTTCTAACATTACGGCGGTCTCCCAACTCTCGTTTGGTTCAGTTCCTGGTGATGCGCCGGCCGGAGTGACCGAGCGGTTCTAGGCGCTACAGTCCGGAACTGCGCGACGCTACGGTCGCTGGTTCGAATCCTGCCTCGGGCATGGATGTGTGTGATGTCCTTAAGTTAGTTAGGTTTAAGTAGTTCTAAGTTCTAGGGGACTGATGACCTAAGAAGTTAAGGCCCATAGTGCTCAGAGCCATTTGAACCAACCTGGTGATGCAATAATGGTTCTGCTTGCTGACATCACAGAGGACGAAGCCCACGATACCATCCAGGTGGGTACTACAAACAAGTCGCCTGGCCCCTACGGAGCACCGGGTCAGCTCACACGTAGAATAAAATAAATGGAAGCTGTGCATTCTTTCTTCTTTCAAGCGTCAACCACCTGTGATCAGAAAGCGATAAAGACGAGATAAGAAGACGGAACACGCTAATGTGAGTGGCTGAGGTCTGGCAAAACAGAGCGGTAGCAAACACCACAAAGGTCCGGCTTGTTGAAACACTTGTGATTTCGGTCTTCCTCCCATTGCGAAACGTGTACCGTTAGAGTTGTAGAGTTGAGCCGTGGTCGGCTCGCGTTAATGCCGTTTTTCCTTTTGGGCATTTTGTCACCATCGAGTGGCGTCTTATTCCTCCCACAGTTACTATCTGAAAGAGTTGCTTACTAGCCACCGTCAATGGCAGCAGCAGCGTTTATCGATACTAGTACTTCTGTAACTTCTTTGGTGTGGCAGATATATTTCCATGTCATGGTGGGTGTGGCAGTTGGTCGGTTGCGGCGGAGCAGCGAGGAAGTCTCTGCGGTGTGTTATCAGGCCTGGGATGCTGGTGGCATGCACGCGGGGTCGGAGTTGTGTGGCACTAGCTGCGAGAACTGCTGAGTTTGTCGCCCACCTCATCTGCATACTGGAGTTGAGTAATCAGTGAATCTGTCATGAAAGCTCAACCGTTGTGACATCTCTTCGTTGATTGCACCTTGGACTGTCCCTGCAAGCAGCAACGTGATGGTGTGTTGGCAAAATTTTGCAGCCGTCCCCCTGTATAGTGTTTAACCTTTGAAATGATTATTATTTATTAGTGAAGTGCACCAGTGGTATCTTCTGGCTTGTGGCCGTTAATGTCCGGTTATCTGCCTTGGTCGTTAGCGTAGATTTGCGGCAGTGTGTTTCCTCGCCGTGTTAATGCTGTCTGGCAAGGAGTGTAGTTCGACAGCTTGGTGTTGTTCTCCTTTTCTCTTTGAGTGTTTCTTGTGCCTTGACTGTGATTATATGCCAATTATTAAGACATAATCGTGCTGCGATCCTCGTCTTCGCTCGAACTTTGGTTGTCGTGCTGTAGGTCGGGTGGAAGGGAATTGATTAGACGGTTGGTTGGTTCATCAGCCGTCCGTAGGATGTGCTGCAACCCGATTGTTTAGTGTCACGCTTGGTTGTCTGTCGCACCTGAACTGCGGTTAGAGTTTCCTCCCCAGGCCGACCCTTGGAACACTTCTGAGCACCACTGTTGGTTGTTTGTGATCGTCATTTTATTTGGTCGCAGGAACTGTGCCAGGCCTTCAGCTGTGTATTAATACTGTCTGCTTTATGTTTAGTATATGGTCCTCAGCCGAACTGCATAATAACTTTAAGACTAGGCCTTCAGCCGTGTTTCATTTAAAATTCTTGATACTCTGTATTTCGACATTCAGCCGCGTTTGTTTCATAATCTGTGGCTTTAATATGAAATCCTTGTCTGTAAGGTTTCTCTTTAATTATCTTGAATTCTTGAAACGGCCTTCAGCTGTGTTCTGTAAATATTTATCTTAAGGTTGTCTTTCATTTTTCTTAAGTATTTGTTTTGGCCTTCAGCTGACCAGATACTTCAAGTTTTCTTAAGGTATTTTTCTGTTATACTGTGTAAAGGCTTATCCTTAAGGACTCTCTTTTATTATGCAAAGAAAATTTTTTTAATTGTGCTTTTAGCCGAATAACTAATTAGAATTTTCCTTAGCATGGCCTTTAGCCGGAATATGTAAATGCTTTGCCCTTAAAGAATTTCCTTAGCTGATCTCAAATATTATTTCGGCCTTTAGCTGTGAAGATACTGTAATTTTACTTAAGTAAGGCCTTCAGCCGTTACTCTAAATCCTGATGTTTTAAGAACAATCATTAAACTTATTCTGGAGAAGTTATTTGGGCCCGTGAATTGATCTTTGTTGTTTTAAAGAGAAAACTGTGCATTGGTTTGAGGAATAAAGTTGTGTGTCTTCTTGTATAACTAACAGTAATTGACCCTAGCCGCTTTCTACAACCTGATCCGCTCTGTCCTGAGAAACGTGATTTCAAGAGTGTTGTCAAACATTTCGTCCCCTGATTGCTATAGCGTGGACGGAAATTTGTCGGGACCTGTCACCTATCGTGTAGATCCCAGACGGTTTTCTCGACGGTAACCTCATTTTTATCCGCAAGCCCCGGGTACATCACGAATATGCGATTACCTCCTCTTGAATTTGCTCAACTGCGTCGTGAAGGTCTCTACGTGGCTGCTGGTAGCACGGTTGAAACGAACAGCCCAGTACATGGTTTGCCCTGATCGAAGTTCTTAATAAGACCCCAATAACATCCGCACTGCCCTCTGTTACTATCAGGACTTAATCACTCTTGTTCACGCTCGTCATGTGCATGGACTTTTGGCAGCTCTTGACTTCAGCCAAGCATTCGATCGCGTCGATCGCGACTACCGAAAGGAGTGCTCCAAAGTATGGGATACCCAATACTACTGTCGACATCTTCTTGATGAAGTTACATCCCGTGTCCTCTAAAGTACCCGTCCCACATCTCCCATCCTGATCCATCGTTCAGTGCATTAAGTTTGCCCATTCTCTGCACTCTTCTATGCATACACATTGCTCTGCGGCCTCTGTAAGTGGCTATTTGGTATGTCTCTCGGCAGTGATGTGTTCGTTCATCGGCACTGTTTGTGCGGTCTATCTCGACATAACAGGCTCGGGTTACCACCTAAGGTAAAGCTTCTGGTAGCTGCCTTAACGTCAGCACGTCGAGCTCCATGGCTGTAGGAGTGGTGCTTCCTGCGGACACTGCTGTTCCATTGTGTGTAGCTGCTGTCTCTGATGTTTAGGCCATGATCACGCACGAATACCCTCAACTGCCGACGCTTACAGTCCCAAATACGAGACGGGCTCGCGCATCATCGTTTAAGAACCTCGATCTTCTGTATCATCTGAAATTGTAATGCTTACCGCAGAGCTTAGATCTCATGAACCAAGCGTCTGCATCACAGATTGTTACCAGTTTCTCTCGAAGCCTGCTGAAGAGGTACACAGACCTTCTTTGTTTGATGTCCGTCTGCTCGCTGCGTTTCCTCTGTGTCCCCAGCCATGGGCCTTCCATTCGTGATTATTTGTCTATATTTTCTCAGTTTGGCATCACATATCCCCTGCCAGTCACAGACAAGCCACATTCCGACGTCGATGTCCCGTTGCATGTTAGTGGTAATGGTCTGTTTGTCACAGCTTGCTGTTCCAGATATGGTATGAGACCCTCACCTTCTCATGGTTCAGAGCCGGTTTAGGCCTGCATCATGCCCCTGGCAGAGCGATAGCCATTTTTTCCTCAGCTCTCAAATGGTGTTGTGGCGCTGTTGCCCCATACCTTACCAGTATGTTGCTCTCAGCTGGAGGCACCACGCTCTCTCTAAGTCCCTATACAGCTTACGGACGTTCCGCCGCCCTTCGTTTGCTTTAGCCATTTTTTCGTCGAACTGAGCTATTCTATTTCCATACTGCGATACTGCCAACGCGTTTGACATCTGCGGAGGTGATCTAAGGCTTTCTTCAGCAGCACAGCAGCACAGGTCACCGAATGTGGCTGCGGGGAAGCATCCCCAGATCGTCTGGCTTGCCGTCTGGCGATCGGTGTGCGCTTCTTGCATTGCCACAGACGTCCAGTCTGCATGGCCCCTTACTGTCAATGTGAACCAAGTAAGCCGGTCACGCCTTCACTGGATTCACCTTGCAGACAACCCACTGTGTGTCACCTGTGGTGTTCTGGACACGGAAGAGGGTCACCTTTTGTGGGATTCTGCGACAAGTGCTGGCCCTAACTACCCAACTACCCGCACGACTCCTCATCATGTACCTCCTCACCTACTCCTCTTTTCGGATTGAGGATACTTCCCACAAACGAAGACAAACTCCGTGCAGTCGATTTGCTTGTTTGACGATGGCGGAAAAACGTCCTTGATTTTTAACGCTTCCTTAATGAACGCCATTGTGGAGTTATCTGCAATCCCAAATAGAGACCATGTTCTTCCAATTTCCTTTGCAGTGTCTTTCTCTGCCCACTACAGAGATGGGATGTTACTGCAATGAGCCGTTTATCCTGCCTTTTCCACCTTTTAGAAGCAGTTATTCTCTGGTCATCGGTATGCTCTTCTACATAGAATTAGGCGTTGATAGTCTCACAGAATACGGAGACTTGCAACCCCAACCTATTCACGACGGCGCTTTCGTGCTCTCCTCGGTGGTATTAACAACGATAAAAGAAAGAAGGAAAGAAAAACAAATAAATAAATCATTGATGTCCTTTGTACCTTTACTCCATGTTCCCTATGCTTTCCTGGCTCTCTGGCGGGAGGAAACTGGACATGTTGGCCAGGGTTCGGGTTGCGACTCCTGCCCACTTTGCTCTCACCCCTTCCTTTGGGACCAAGGAAGTTCCCTAGGAAGGAAACGAGGTCAGAGCATAAGCCTAGTGAGCAGAAACCTTCGTTCCAATCCCGGTCTGCCACAAAGTTTCCACTTTCCCCTTTGTATTAAATTAAGGCCTACTCGCAGCCAATGTCTGTAATTCCTTTGTGCCTTATTTCTTGTTTGTCTTCTGTCAATGTTCATCAGTACTGTTTATAATTCTGCTGTGTATCTACGACATTTGACATGATAGAGAAAAACTGATTTAACCAGAGAACATGACACCCCAAAATTAGCTAAATTTTTTGCGAAACATATGAAAAAATGGTTTAAATGGCTCTGAGTACTATGGGACTTAACTTCTGAGGTCATCAGTCCACTAGAACTTAAACCTAACTAAGCTAAAGACATCACATACATCATACCCGAGGCAGAATTCGAACCTGCGACCGTAGCGGCCCTACGGTTCCTGATTGTAGCGCCGAGAACCACTCGGCCACCCAGGCCGGCCAAACCATAAGCAGAAATAGATTTTAAAAAGTTTACTAGTGTTATTAAGAAATAGAAAGAATAAGCGGCGTTGCTGTAAAGAACCTCATCATCGCAAACTGTAATGCTTGCCGCAGAGCTTCTATCTCATGTACCAAGCGTCTGTATCACAGATGGTTACCAGCTACTCTTGAAGCCTGCTGAAAAGGTACACAGACCTTCTTTATTTGATCTCTCCGTCTGCTCGCTTCGCTTCCTCTGTGTCCCCAGCCATGCGCCTTCCATTCGTGATTATTTGTCTACATTTTCTCTGGCCAAAGAAATGGAAAATTTTCTGGTTGACACGAGAAGAGATTATCCTGGAGATAATGACTTGCTCAGTAAGGGATACCATTGTTCTCCCTTGGGTCCATTTTATGAAAAGTACCCTGCGTCAGCACCAAAGCTCGAATACATCAATAAGCTGCTTCGCTCGCAACCATAAATAAAAGGAAAACCACGAGTGTTTCGAAAAGTCGGACCTTTGTGGTGTTCGTTATCGCTCTTTCCTGCCACGACCAGGCGAGCATCTGCGTGATCCGTCTTTTTATCTCATCTTCACCTATCTCCCTGCCACAGTTGGCTGGGGCTCTGAGCACTATGGGACTTAACTTCTCAGGTCATCAGTCCCCTAGAACTTAGAACTACTTAAACCTAACTAACCTAAGGACGTCACACACATCCATGCCCGAGGCATGATTCGAACCTGCGACCGTAGCGGTCGCCCGGTTCCAGACTGTATCGCCTAGAACCGCTCGGCCACTTCGGCCGGCTGCCAAAGATGCTTGACCCAAGAAAGGTGAAAGAAGTTTCGGCTTCCATATCTTTCAATCTCTCTGAGATCTGATCCTGTGCTCATAGATAATCTATCGTTAGTTCGGACTTGCTGTGATGGATGACTAATCGATCAGATAGACTAATGTCCTTTAGGTTTGTTAGTAGTCCAGCATATTCATCTTCCCTTCTGAATAAAAATATGGTGTCTCTCTTCGATCTGGAAAAGAAGGTCATAATAATACACGGTGATACAGCTGAACTTATCGATATCGTTTTATGCAACCCACGATGGTATAAATGGCCTTCGCGCGAGATTTTTATATCCTCTCGCCCAATACGTAAAAACTATTTGTCGCACATAAATATAGAACAGGACCGTAACTTCCTTGCCAGATTAAAACTGTGTGCCAGACGAGACTCGAACTCGAGAACTTTGCCTTTTGCGGGCAAGTGCTCTAGCAACTCAGCAACGTAACCACAACTCACAACCCTTCCTCATAACTTTAATTCCGCTAGTATTTCGTCTCCGACCTTCCAAACTTCGCGGAGGATTTCCTGTGAACCTTGGAAGAGTAGCACTCCTGGAAGAAAGCATACTGCGAGGACAAGACTTGGGCACACCCTGAGTGATGTTTCGAAAATGGTGTCTGGAAGGCAGGAGACGCGGTACTAGCGGAAGTAAAGTTCTGAGGACGCGGTCTGAATCGTTCTTTGGTAGCTCAGTTGGTATAGCACTTTTTCAAGAAAGGCAAAGTTCCCGAGGTCGAGTCTCATTGTGGCACACAGTTTTGGTTTGCCAGGAAGTTCCATATCATCGCACACTCCGCTGCAGAGTGAAAATTTCAGTCTAGAATTGGACCGTTTTGTAGGAAACGTAATGTAGTCAAATACAGTATCGGGGTACGTCTTCACTGGAGACCACGTATTTCGAGTTATGAAGAAAAACGTACAATAGTGACCTTCGAACTCACCTCCACAACCAAACTCATCCCTCACCAGTGAGAATTTCTAGTATGTCGTTCGTGGCACCTCCTTCTAGCACTGAACAAAAATTTCCGACTACGACAGCTATTCCCAAAGTTCGACCTTTTTTCCTCTCTATTTATTAACGTCACTAGCATCGTCAGACATTCCGTTAACATAATTTAAACGTTCCCATGAGGATAATGAAAGAAAACAAATCACGTTGAAAGTTCAATGCAAACTTAATCCTAGCAAGTACGATAGTTTCGTACTCAGAAGGCCTGACGAATATACCAATGTAATTGCTTATTTTATGTTGATAAAATTCACAAAACTGTGAGGCAAAATTTACAGAAACGTCAGTTTTATAATTTGTAAGTGCTTGACAAAGGCGCTGGCGTAATAATACCAGTAAGTAGAAGCAAAAATGTTGAATGTGAGAAGTAATTCGTGCACTCGTAAATTTTTGGAAGATGGTAGGCGGGAGTGCCGTGAACAGCATCCTAAAAACCCACACACTGTGTGAATGGGAGTGTGTTTGTAGGTCATTTTTGTATTATTTCTTGCATAACTAGAGAACTACGGCCTCTAGCCAAGAACTAAATTCAATTGCCTACAAAATGGTAGTGTTCTTTTTTTTTTTTTTTTTTTGAAGACTTCTGCACTGATCAGCTAGAACATAATAATCACGTATCTAACAGCCGGTACGTCAGCTTTGGTACGGAAAACAGCGGTGACGCTTCATTACATGGAAGTAATTAAGACTTTGTAGGTTGCAGGAGGGAGCTGGCACTACGCCCACATGCACAACTCGCCTGAATTCCCGTAAATTCCGGGGAGGGGGCGATGATCTCTGACGCCACGTTCAATCATGTCCCATATGTGATCGGTTGGGTTCATATGTGGCCACTTGGGGTGCCAGAACAACAACTGGAACTCGCCGTTGTCTTAATCCAATCACTCCATCACACTCTTGGCCTTGAGACATGGCGCATTTTCTTCCTGAAGAATACAAATGCCATCGGGAAACATGATTGTCATGAAGGGCTGCATGTGGACTTCAACCAGTTTACGATACTCCTTGGCGGTCAAGGTGTCTTGCAAGAGCTCCACTGATCTCATGGATGCACAGGAGGATGTTCTTCACAGCGTAGTGGAGGCGCCGCCAGCTTGTATTCGTCCTGCGGTACAGGTGTCAAAAAGCTGTAACCCTAGAAGATGACGGATTCGCACCCTCCCATGAAGAAGGTATAAGGATTCATCAGATCATGCAGCGCTCTGCAACTGCGGCAACGTCTAATACCGATGATCAGGTGTCCTTTTCTGTCGTAGCTGCTGATGCCGTGGTGTTAACATTGCCAAATGTATGGGTCATTGGGTGTGGAGGCCCGTAGTTAGGAGTGTTCGGTGCACTGCTTGTTCAGACACACTTGTACTCTGCCCAGCATTAAAGTCTGATGTCAGTTCCGCCACAGTTCGCCGCCTGTCCTGTTTTACCTGTATGCCCGGCCTACGACGTCCGGCGTCTGTAATGAGGTGTGTGGCCACCCAAACCCCACTACGTTTGGACGTGGTGTCATCTTAGTTTCGCCATGTATTGAAGACACTCGCCACAGCATACATCTAACTCCCGACAAGTCGCTTCTAAACGAGCTTCCAGGCAATGAAAATTTCCCCTCGGTTCAACTCTGATGGATCACGTGCCTTCCCTGTTCGACACACAGACAGCACGCTCATTGGTACTACAGGCACTGTGCGTGTGTCTGACCAGCGTTTATTCTCCGCCTGGTGACGTTGCTATTGCCTGGACGGATTTACAGGGTGTTACAAAAAGGTGCGGCCAACCTTTCAGGAAACATGCCTCACACACAAATAAAGAACATGTGTCCGGAAACGCTTAATTTTCATGTTAGAGCTCATTTTAGTTTCGTCAGTATGTACTGTACTTCCTCGATTCACCGCCAGTTGGCCCAATTGAAGAAAGGTAATGTTGACTTCGGTGCTTGTGTTGACATGCGACTCATTGCTCTACAGTACTAGCATCGAGCACATCAGTACGTAGCATCAACACGTTAGTGTTCATCACGAACGTGGTTTTACAGTCAGTGCAATGTTTACAAATGCACATTTGGCAGATGCCCATTTCATGTATGGAATAGCACGGGGCAATAGCCGTGGCGCGGTACGTTTGTATCGAGACAGATTTCCAGAACGAAGGTGTCCCGACAGGAAGACGTTCGCAGCAATTGATCGGCGTCTTAGGGAGCACGGAACATTCCAGCCTATGACTCGCGACTGGGGAAGACCTAGAACGACGAGGACACCTGCAATGGACGAGGCAATTCTTCGTGCAGTTGACGATAACTCCACTGTCAGCGTCAGAGAAGTTGCTGCTGTACAAGGTAACGTTGACCACGTCACTGTATGGAGAGTGCTACGGGAGAACCAGTTGTTTCCGTACCATGTACAGCGTGTGCAGGCACTATCAGCAGCTGATTGGCCTCCACGGGTACACTTCTGCAAATGGTTCATCCAACAATGTGTCAATCCTCATTTCAGTGCAAATGTTCTCTTTACGGATGAGGCTTCATTTCAACGTGATCAAACTGTAAATTTTCACAATCAACTTGTGTGGGCTGACGAGAATCCGCACGTAATTGTGCAATCACGTCATCAACACAGATTTTCTGTGTACGTTTGGGCAGGCATTGTTGTTGATGTCTTGACTGGGCCCCATGTTCTTCCACCTTCGCTCAATGGAGCACGTTATCAAGATTTCATACGGGATACTCTACCTGTGCTGCTAGAACATGTGCCTTTACAAGTACGACACAACATGTGGTTCATGTACGATAGAGCTCCTGCACATTTCAGTCGAAGTGTTCGTACGCTTCCCAACAACAGATTCGGAGACCCATGGATTGGTAGAGGCGGACCAATTCCATGGCGTCTACGCTCTCCTGACCTCAACCCTCTTGACTTTCATTTATGGGGGCATTTGAAAGCTCTTGTCCACGCAACCCCGGTACCAAATGTAGAGACTCTTCGTGCTCGTATTGTGGACGGCTGTGATTCAATACGCCATTCTCCAGGGCTACATCAGCGCATCAGGGATTCATTGCGACGGAGGGTGGATGCATGTATCCTCGCTAACGGAGGACATTTTGAACATTTCCTGTAAGAAAGTGTTTGAAGCTGGTACGTTCTGTTGCCGTGTGTTTCCATTCCATGGTTAATGTGATTTGATGAGAAGTAATAAAATGAGCTCTAACATGGAAAGTAAGCATTTCCGGACACATGTCCACATAACATATTTTCTTACTTTGTGTGTGAGGAATGTTTCCTGAAAGTTTGGCCGCACCTTTTTGTAACATCCTGTATATCGATGGTAGAGCGGTGGTCGTAATTTTCAGGCTGATTAGTGTAATTTGCGCTCAGCAAGCGAGAGGATATGAAAGTCTCGCACTTCGTTTTTGTAGGCCAGATATATTGTGCAAAATGACATCGCTAGGGACAATTTAAACATGCTGTATGTACATCATTCAGGAGAATGTATAAACCATTCTTTAGAGCGGCTCACACATGATAATCATGAAAAGTAGATGCCTCGCAGCATGCTACAAACACCACTGTAAACCGTAGAATAATGAAACGTTATTATATCAAAGGAACGATGAGCGTTGCTTAAATATCAATTGATATTTTTTGAATCACAAAACTGCTATCTTCAGCTGAGAATAAATAATAATTCATGTGTTTTACCTGGTGAGATACGTAGCAAAATTCAAAGTAAGCAATTTACAATTTTTGTCCGTGTTTTGTGAACTGTATGCCTAGTAACTTCTTAAGTGCCTGTCAGAATGTAATTCTGAAAAGTTCGCCTTGAGAGTGTATAAGAATTTTATATCCCGGACTGTTAATTTCGGAGCAACCTACAGTGCTTGCACAGTAATATCAAAAGGAAATACTGTGATCCAATATGTGCTTGTGAACACGGCAGCTGTCGTTCCTTGCGCACCTATTATTAAAGTGACGTGGCGCCGAGCTTCAGAGAATACAAATTGGCGTAACGCACACCAGTCAGCGAATCTCAGCGCCAAAGCAGAAGGAGCTGCCCCTGAAACGTGCAGGCAGAGAGTTGGTTCACTCACACGCGAGCTCTGCTTCAGTCCGCGCATGCGCACTCGCGGACAAACTCAAATAATTGGATTTCGTATCCCATCAGGCAGGCAGTTATCCTAAATAAAACTCGTCCGTGGTGGCTCGCGCAACCCAAGCGTTTTTATTCGCTGGCGATTTCGCCCTCTCACCGCTTTCCCCACCCAACTAATTTCCATGCTTATTCCAACGTGTATGACCCTAAATGGAGTGACAGCTCTCAGCCTAGGCGACACATCAAATTTATTACCCCCTAACTTCTAACATGACACTACGCTGGGAGGCGTAAGGTTGATGCAAATTGGCCGGCGACTGTTAAAAAACAAACAAAAAAGTATTTTTTTAGATAAAACTGAAACAATAACAGCCCTCGGTCGCAAAAATTAAGTCTTTTTACCTAGATTTCGGCAACTACTAAGAGTGCCTTCATCAGAAGAAAAACATTCAAACTGGCCTATATCATAAGTACAAAGTTATAGGAAAATAAAAAAAAATGCAAGTACTGAGAAGCAGTACAAAAAAGAAAAGAAAAGGTACTTACATGTCACGTATGAAATAAATATCACGAGATAAAGCTTTAGTCTCAAAATTTTAAACATAGAAGGTAGACGCCGGCTAGTGTGGCCGACCTGTTCTAGGCGCTTCAGTCTGGAACCACGCGTCCGCTACGGCCGTACGTTCGAATCCGGCCTCGGGCATGGATGTGTGTGATGTCCTTCGGTTAGTTAGGTTTAAGTAGTTCTAAGTTCTAGGGGACTGATGACCTCAGATGTTAAGTCCCACAGTGCTCAGAGCCATTTGAACCATTCTAAGCACTTATGTGGACAAATTGTTGCCATATCTGGTGCTATCAGACAAAATATGGCCTCTTACTTCTTGTATTAAATAATATACATCATATTATTTGTCTGTCTATATTCTGAATGTTAAGTAGCCTGTTTGTATTTGCGGCTCCTAGGTCTCGCTTTTGGTGTTATTTTCACCTGCCTGCAATTGCTAACGCGGGCGACGCAGTTTGATGCTACTGCAGCTCGACATGTGCGAGCAGCCCATAGTGGCTTGCATTCTATGTTTTGTATTTTCAAATTCTGTGATTTAAGCTTTATCGCTTCTATTTTATTCGTGACATGTAAGTAGTGTTTCTTTTATTTCTTGTACTGCTAGTCAATACTTACACTTAAAAATTTTTGTCGTATACTTTTTTATTTGCGTTATAGGCTAGATTGAATGTTTTACTTCTGACGAAGGCACTCTTAGTAGTTGCCGAAACCTAGGTCAAATGTTTCGTTTTTGTGACTGAGGGCTGTTATTGCTTTACTTTGTAAACGGTCGCTGGCAACGCAGCCATGTTCTAAACTTTTATTTTTTTAGGGTTCCGTGCCTCACCCAGTAAAATGGGAACCATTATAGGATCACTGTGTTTCACTTCTGTTTGTAAGTCTGTCTACCTGCCTGTCCGCCTGTTGACAGCCTTTATCTCGGAAACGGATTGGCGTACGAAGCTGATATTTATGCCACTTACTAAGGTCTATGGTTCAATGGCAGTGTAAAATAAAAATAAAAAATACAAAAAACAAACCTTAAGCTTCTAAGCCAATACAATCTATCAAAAGATAAGGCCATTTAGTCACATATTTTAAAAGTCGCAAACTCACTCGTCAAAACCTATAGGTCACTTGCCTTTAGCCTAGAATCATGAAATTTTCCAAGAAGCGAGCTTTCACAATACATCTAAAGTAAAAAAGGCGAAAATAATGAAAGTGTGACTGTATCATACGAAAACCTTTTTCGTCATTTCTTATCGGACTGTCAATTCGTCTATTTGATTAGACACCATTTTCTGAAGAAGGGGCTGACATATCAACTTCATACTTACGTCTCATACTAAGGCGTGAGGCACCTTCGTGGTGCAAATAAGTTGAGCTTCTAAGTCAAGGCAGACAAAGATACGGCTTTTTGTGGCACATATACACAGAAACTCACTCAGTGAAACCTATACATACTTACCATTCACCTCGAATTGTGAATTTCGACAAGAAATAAGGCTTCACAGCACAAGTAAAGGAAAGAAAGAGCGAAATTTTAATTTTGTAATTGAAAATGTACTTCTTTTGTCATTTGTTAACCGACTTCAGCCTTCTAAGGAGCAATCAAAAACTTCGATGGACGTACAATCCAGAATAGGTGTCACAGTCAAATAAAACATCCATGAAGACTGAGGCGATCATCCAACCAACGCAACAGGTTGAATAGCCACGTTTAGTAAAACATCGCTTTCTCCTGCGTGGAGAAGTTCGTAACAGGCTGCTACACATGGTAGTCCGACATGAACCGTCGACATTTCACGACCTTTTTTAATGGACCGAAAGCGTGATAATCTCATGGGGAGAGATCAGGAATACAGGGCGGGAGCTCGGGTCTCTCTCACGTGCATTATCTTGAAGCAACAGCACCCGTTGTTACTAGAATGAGATTTTCACTCTGCAGCGGAGTGTGCGCTGATGTGAAACTTCCTGGCAAATTAAAATTGTGTGCCGGATCGAGACTCGAATCCGGGACCTTCGCCTTTCGCGGGCAAGTGCTCTACCATCTAAGCTACCCAAGCACGACTCACGCCCCGTCCTCACAGGTTTACTTCCGCCAGTACCTCGTCTCCTACCTTCCAAACTTTACAGAAGCTCTCCTGCACAGGAGGAGTGACTGTCTTTTTGGTTTGGTGTATTATTTTATGTCATTTTGGGTTTCAGTTCAGATTTCTTATACACCCTTCTCTGCATAAGCAAAGTCCAATAGTTTTTCAATAAATAAACCAAATAATCTAATGAGACTTCAGAGATGTTGATGCCTGTCCTCTAGGCCGTTTTTCGGAGGCACAGTAATCCAGCACGATAATGAATACGACGCACCTGCAAGTATAGATTCCACATTTACATAACAGTCTTTCGGTACTGACCATCAAGAACAGCAACATCACAGTAGGATTTTCCTCAGTCTCCATAAGCAAGAATCTTGCCACTTCCGAATTTTGACAACTGATGAAAGAAGCTTCTCTTTCTTACACAAGACGAGACACTGTCGCAACATTCTCATAAGATGTTCGAGTGAGAAACCTACTGCAATATCTTTCATTAAATACCATATGTATTTGGCATTACAGCTGCCTACTTGGAGCGGTTGCATTCAATCGCTAATCATAACAATATCAAAGCATGTAGTACACTTCATGTCGATTTGACGATTGTTGCATGCTGTCATAAATATGGTACAGTTCTCATATCCAGTAATTTTATAACACCTGATGATGATCTAACCCGGTAATAAACTAGTCGATAAGCAGCGCATGGCTGTTTTGAAATTTGACTTCTTTCGAATATCACGAGCCGTGGGGCAATATCTGCACAAAATAAAAAGTAGAGCTTAATCATAGGGTGCCAAAGTCCTCATGATCTTATTGGTACGTCCAGCTTAACCCGCAGGACAGGACAGGTAGTTTAAAATTGAGGGAAGGGGGCCAGAATATGGGCTGTCAGTTACACTCGAACATACAACTTTATTACTTGACCAAACATTACAAGAGCACAATTCTTTTTTTTTAACACACAGCTTTAATCTCTGGGACTTAATTACTGGCTGAAAGCCAATTTAATTTAAAAACGGCAGAACGCCAATAACTTAAAACGCAAGCATAATCAGAAATTTTAAGAGGCAAGCCTTATCTTACAACAGTCATTTATTTGCGCTGAAGGCTCAAAGAATCTGAGATTTTCAGAGAAAACAATTTGAATTCAAAATCGGCTGAAAGCCCAACACTTAAGGCTAAACAACATTAAATTAAAAAAAAAAACAAAGGCCTTACGTAAATCAGTTCTTAATTAGGCAAAACTCAACCAAAACAGAAATTTAAAAGGCAAAGCCTTATCTTAAAACAGTTCTTCAGTTAGTATGAAGGCCCTAAGAATCAGACACTTCAAGAGCTAACAAGTTAAATTCAAATCGGCTGAAGGCCTAACACCTAAAATCCAACAACACTAACATTTTTAAAGTGCCAAAGGTCTCACATGGAACATTTCTTTAAATTAGGCTGAAGGCCTAAAGAATCTACCGCCTTAAGGGCAAAACAACCTTAATATAAAAACAAAAGTCGGCTACTGGCCACACAAGTGCACACAACAAGAACAATTAAAAAAGGGCAGTACACCCAAGGACGCTCAGATGTTCGAGAGTCGGCCTGGAATTCAAACACTAACGCTCACTTAGGTGAGACAGGCAGTCGGGCCAACCATTTACGATCCGACGACAACCCAACCGACCGACAGTCATCGGACCCACCGACGGGATAACGTCCACCTCACCCGACCAGAGCACAACAGGGAGTTCAACGGAACAGCGTAGAAGATATTGGCGCCCGCAACCAATCATCCTTGGAGCTGTCACACTACGCACCGTGCTGGACAGCAACAACACGATGAGGAAACTACACTGCCTGAAAATTACGTCAACTCCAGGGCAGGTAACCGGAACGTTAACGACAACAAGGCAGAAGATTCCGCTAGTTTTCAATTCAAATAACCAAATACAGTGAAACTCCACCGGAGAGTGGCTAGAATGTTCCAACTTGAAAACCACATTGTTGCTCGCGGGAGATCCCAAAAGCCGATAACGAACTCCAAACGACACAATATGAACAGCCTTGGCTAAATCTAAATTCAGCTTTCGTGTCCAGGGTCGGTGAGCCACGGACCTCGTAGCAATGGGAACATCACCACCCACTCCGATACGCGTAGAAACCTCCAGGGGCCCCGACGAAACTACGTCCTGTGGAGAATTCCTCGTTGCTCCACTCCAATCGACCGACTGGTTGCACACCGCCCAGCCAGAAACTATAAGTGCCAGGTCAAAGATAGTCCAAGGTGAGAATATCGATACATACCGCTGCTGCCACCCGCGGAAGGAGAGGATAACAGTATAATCGCGATAACCGCAGGAGACTGAACACAGAATCGCAACGAACGTTTAATCCAGCGCAAAACATGAGCCAGCCACGGCTCACTTATGCAGAAATTTCAAATGGTTCATTGTAATAAATACATGCAGTTATCTTCCCCTGGTATTGACACATAAACCCAGTTAACTATCATTGATCAAATACGATGTTATGAAAATGTTGGTTGAGCGTTGTTCGATAGCAATGTATAAGGTTCAAATGGTCAAATGTGTGTGAAATCTTATGGGACTTAACTGCTAAGGTCATCAGCCCCTAAACTTACACACTACTTAACCTAAATTATCCTAAGGACAAACACACACATCCATGCCCGAGGGAGGACTTGAACCTCCGCCGGGACCATCCGCACAGTCCATGACTGCAGCGCCCTAGACCGCTCGGCTAATCCCAATGTATAAGGTAAGACAAATAATTATTGCCTAGACATATAGTGAGTAATATGATAGTGTCTAGCCCAGCAGTATTTTTCATCACATCAGCTACGATGAAACATACTCAAGGATACATATAAAATATTAATAGACAGTAACCACTTGCTAGTCTGTACCAAGTTATAGTAAATTGTGGAGCGCACCAAGGAATAACCCAGATAGTCCAAGGTACAGAAAATACGTGATTAATAAGTTGAAGAACATTGGTAAACCTGGCGCAGTTGAAATCCAATAAACAGCAAGGTCATGAAAGTAGAGTGTAAGTGAGGTAGACGCTTCAGTACAACACAGTTCAGAGTGTCATGCAGAACTAGAGGTGGATTTTACCTGCAGCTTAGAAGTGAGTGACCTGACTCTTGTGACGGCCCACTATGTCTTCTGACAGGCCATCGGAGGAGTCGTTTATAGTGGACATCGTAGGGTTTGACCTCGTTGCTGGATGACACAGATATTGCATCCATACCACCTGTAATTGGCGAGTAGGGTCAGACGTGTCTCGTTTGCCATAGCAATAGAGGGCAGTTGTGGTGGTCATAACAACAAGAGGTTCACTGTCCAACGCTTGTGGGGAACGGGGGTGGGAAATCGTACTGATGGTGATGGCTGGAGGAGGTGCCCTGGTCTCCGGATTCTTGCTGGATGGCCAGTGGTGCTGGACTTGAAAAAGGATCACATTCCACCGGAGACCAGCACTAGCGGTACTTTATCTGCGAATGTAGGTCTGCCAAGCATCTGAAGGTGTATTGAGCCAGCTCAAGGGGAGGTGGTCCTTGTATCGATGTGGAAGGTGCTAAGCGGCACCTTCGGTACCAGTGTAAACACAGATGGTCATCATGGGACCTCTCGATTGGGCGAGCCCTTTCGTACGTGTCCAGAGACGACGTAGGAAGTGTGGGCTTGTTGTAGGCCTCTGGACGTCCCAGAGGATCCGGTGTCTTGGCCAAGCAGCAGTTCCACTTTATCGGTATGGTCATAATGAAGGCCAAGAACTAGATCAGGACCTACGCTGCTGACAGCAGTTTTCGCGCTTCAGATTGAAGATGCGGATGAACTACTCGGAGGCTGGGTGGAGTAAGACCATTGTCAAGCACGCTATGCCGTTAGAACAGCAAAAATCCTTAAACAGATTGCATGAAAATCGAGGGGCATTGTTTGAAGCGATTGTTTCTGGAGCTCTTCAATGATGAATATTTTCTGCAAGATGCTTATTGTCTCCACTGAGGTATTAATTGACGTACGATCAGGAAGCTTGTAAAATGAGCCAAATATCCCTGAATAAGTGGCCTATCAAGTTCACATGGACGCTGTCGTGCTGGTCAGTCAAGGAACCTTTGCGGAACTGCTGAATGCTTTGGCACATAGTTCTCGTAGTAGTGGTCTGTCCTCTCGATATCCTCCGTGATGCGAAGCCAGCAGACATTCTTCCTTCTGAGCGTCCATATACAGGTCACTTCCTCGTGCTCAGTGTGCAGTAATGCAGTAAGGGAGGGGTGGGGGGGGAGGGGGGAGGGGGTGGAGCCACAACTTGGCAGTCCTCGTCGCCCGATGTCAGCGTTAGTACTCCCAGTACGATCTGGACAATGTTTTTTGGGGAAAAAAGTCTGCGCGCTTCTGGAAGGGAGTGGGATGGGGGGATTTCAGCTCAACATTGTTGAGTATGTTTCTTAACTGGTTTTGGCGTAATATCCTCAGCTGTATCCTTCGCTATTACAGATGAACTAAGGTTTTGTACGGTGTAGTCTATTTGGAAGTTGTGTAATGTTTGCCAAAAGTCAACTGAAGAATTCGGTCCCGTAAGTAGTTTTCAGTGTGTTGTGCAGTTGGCCGATTTTGTATCGAATAACTGCAATTGCTGAGGCAGAGTGTTGTAGACGTTTTGCCATTTTCTCTGGAAAGGCCAACAAGAAACGAAATTGTTTGTGGTCGAAATTTTGTGCCATAAGGCTATGTCTGGAAATTTTTGATTGGAAGTATTACAGTCAGTGCTCCTTTCTGATGTCATGATAGATTGACGTGTGCTTAAGTCAGCGTTTTAGATGTGTATATAGAGGGTCGTCAATGTCCACCTTTGTGAGAAAGAACTGCCCTGATGCCACGTTGAGCCCCGTTGGTCGCTCGGATAAGGAGTCCGATGCTTTATAAGTCGCCAGACTAGAAACGGTCTTTACGTAATATCGTAACTTGCGAAAACCTTCCTGACATTGTTGCAACCGTTCGGATTTTGTATCTTTCTTGTGTGTATTGTTAAGTGGTCTGGTGATGCGTTCGGAATTTGGTGTGAATTTAGAAACATAATTTATTCTCACGAGAAATGATTGAAGTTCTTTTAAATTTGAGGGTGACTAATATTCTTTTTCCATGCCGTTTAGATGTTGCTTAGTCATTTAAGTATTTTATGATCCATCACGTGGCCTAAATGCTCCACATGTTCTTGAAAGAATTCAGTCATCGCAGATTGCACTTTAGCCCTTATTGTTGAAGTATCCGAAACAGCAGATATAAGTTCGAAAAATGTTGCCCCTTGTAGCTCCACTTTCGAATGCATCTCTCGGATAATTAACCGTGTTCGGGATGTTTCAAGTTAGCTACTCTGAAGAACGTTGGAAAATTGCTGTAGCAGTAGCACTGCCAGAAGACAAACGGTTTTACTCACAAAATCCAAATGAGGCGTTAATGAACATTAACTGGTTCAAATGGCTCTGAGCACTAAGGGACTTAACTTCTGAGGTCGTCAGTCCCCTAGAACGTAGAACTACTTAGACCCAACTAACCTAAGGACATCACACAGAGCCATGCCCGAGGCAGGATTCGAACCTGCGACCGTAGCGGTTGCGCGGTCCCAGACTGTAGCGCCTAGAACCGCTCGGCCACAACGGTCGGCAAACATTAACTGGAGGGATGGTTCGTCTAGTGGGAATTGTAAATAACCTTCAGGTAAATCTATCTTAGAGAAGTACTTTAAAACAGATAATTTTTGACATGAGCTCTGCTGCACTTGGAATGAGATTGACATCAATCTGATTGTCCATTAAAAGTCATCACAATGTAGGTAACCAGACACTGAACAAACACTGCCACCAGTGACTATTATTTATTTTGCCCACTGACTGGATGTGCAGAGTTTGTAGATGTCTTGTTGCACCAGACGGTCTAATTCGGATTTGAGGTTATCTTGCAATGCTACTAGCTCTGGTATAGCTGTAAGGTAGAGAGATGCTGCAAAGACTTTAGGGACGGGGGGGGGGGGGGGGGGAACGTGATTTGCGCACATCAAACTTGGTAAAATTAGGTCTGGAAGTTTGGTGCCTAGTGTATCAAGAACACTGAATGTACAACTACTAATAGAGGAATAGATAGAGTGATAGAAAAGCATCCATCCCTAAAATGTTTTGTTTTTGCCTTGATGGCACAACTAAAAAATTAATCTAACGGCTGACATTTTATGCAGATTATTAACTCTATATATTTACCACGCAAAAGTATTTAACGCTTGTCGTAATACTGTAATCTTTGTGATGTCAACTGAAGAGGTGGGGACTCAACCAGATCATAAGTTTACTCCGTTGTAATAGAAACTATTGAACATGTACGATTTTATTAGCTAGTATTGATCATTAGATGGAGAGAAAACTTCTGCGGGTACTCTGTAAAATGATTGTACTGTGGCTGTAATGTGTATTTGCGCTGCTGCGGCATTGCCAATGCTAAGCTGTGTCACTCTCGCCAAATTTTGTGACACGTTCCCGTTCCCAACACTGCACGCAGGATGTTTCGCTCTAAGGCAACTGAAGGCGCATATGTTTAGCAAAACAATCTGAGCCCTCTGCGTATCACTTCATGCTGTTGTTCAAATAAATGTTCAAATGTGTGTGAAATCTTATGGGACTTAACTGCTAAGGTCACCAGTCCCTAAGCTTACACACTACTTATCCTAAATTATCCTAAGGACAAAAACACACACCCATCGCGGAGGGAGGACTCGAACCTCCGCCGGGATCATCCTGCTGTTGTTATAATTAGGTGTGGCTGTAGAGGTCTACATTAGCACTGTGAATGACAAATATGGCGTAGCTGACTTGTTGGTCATGGTTTATAAATAGACGCAAGGGGTTTGTTTCCTGAGTCAGACGAAAGCAAACGCGATGAGCTCCGATCACCTGTACTATTGACATGATAATTTGTCTGATAGAAGATATGCCGCATTCTTCGCAATAGTGTAGTGCTGCAGCTGACATTTCAAAAGGTATGGTATTGTAAACCCTTCTTTGAAGAAGGATTTGTTAATATCTGTGCCTGTCGACAAACGTGTATTATTACACCAGACACTTACGATTCAGCATAGGATAGTTTACAACATAGATTTCACAAAAAGTCAACGATTACGGGTCAGTGCTTTGGGACCAGCTGTCCGTGCATCATATTATTGCTCTGCAATAGCGAAAAACTGCGAGACCTGTTCCAGAAATATCTGATTGCTGCTGATAATACATACATAAAAAAAAGCATTGCATCAGCCCCGTTTCCAGAATTCCTGAAGACTGCGGATATTGTATCACAGGCACAGGACCTTTGACTGTTCAGAGATGTCACTAAACCCTCCCAAAGATGTGAACAACCATGCATAAGCAGCGCCCATTAGCTGGAGGGGGTCCTACAGCCGATCAGTTCCAGTGATTCCACCAGGAAGGATGTACACGGCTCGGGTCGTTTACTGCAGCGTATGACCGCTAGCTACGGATTATGGCTTGTAAGAACGCTGACAGCAACGCCATCATGTGAATATTGCTTTTCGTGCAGCCACAGGGCGTCGTGTTACGGCTCAAAATGTGCACAATAGGCTGCGTGATGCGCAACTTCACTGCCGACGTCCATGGCGGGGTCCACCTTTGCAACCACGAAAGCATGCAGCGCGGTACAGATGGGCGCAACAACATGCCGAGTGGACCGCTCAGGACTGGCATCACGCTCTCTTCACCGATGAGTGTCGCACATGCCTTCAACGTCGGAGACGTGTTTGGAGGCAACATGGTGAGGCTGAACGCCTTAGACACACTGTTCAGCGAGTGCAGCAAGTTCGAGGTTCCCCGCTATTTTGGGGTGGTATTACGTGGAGGTGACGTACGCCGCTGGTGGTCATGGAAGGCGCCGTAACGACTATACGATACGTGAAGGCCATCCTCCGACTAATAGCGCAATCATAACGGCAGCATACTGGCGAGACATTCGTCTTCATGGACAATTCGCACCGCCATCGTGCACAACTTATGAATTATTTCCTTCAGGATAATGACATCGCTCGACTAGAGTGGTCAGCATGTTCTCCAGACATGAACGTTATTGAACACGCGTGGGATAGACCGTTTATGGACGACGTGACCCACCAACCACTCTGAGAGATCTACGCCGAATCGCCGTTGAGGAGTGGGACAATCTGAATCGACAGTGCCTTGATGAACTTGTGGATAGTATGACACGACGAATACAGCCATGCATCCATGAAAGAGGACGTGCTACTGGGTATTAGAGGTATGGTGTGTGCAGCAATCTGGATCAGTACCTCTGAACGTCTTGCTTTATGGTGGTACAACATACAATGTGTAGTGCCATGAGCAATAAAAAGAGCAGAAATTAGGTTAATGTTGATCTCTATTCGAATTTTCTGTACAGGTTACCGACCTCTCGGAACCGAGGTGACGCAAAACATTTTTTGATGTGTGTACTAAGTCAGCAAACAAAGGATTTCTGCAAAAACCTAAAAACTCAGTAAATCGAGATGGCGTAATTTCTGGGGATTAATAAAATCACAGCGCACACAATTATAGGATCACTTTTAAGCAACGTCGTAATTCTCTCCCAGTTCGTCGCAGAAATTTGAAATTTGGCTTAATGATGCAAAACCGTGGACCTCTGCGATGTTATTCACGGATGCGATGACACACACTTAAGGTGTCAACGATGCGAAAAAAAGGCCAGAGAGCAGAAGTTCTTGTAAGATATGAGGTGGGTTAATGATTTCACACTGACTCAAAATTGTATCAAAATTCTAACGCTGGATCACCAAGGAAGCTCGTCACATCTCCTCTTGCCCGCATTTCACCCCTTCTTTTGACTCATCTGCGATGTAGGTCAGAAACGTGATTCCCAGCTTTGAAATAACTTGGTTTTCCTATGGGCCGCGAAAAAGACCATTTCAAACGCATCGCCGCACAGCGTCAACACGAAGGGCCTTAAGGTGTTGCTAGCTCAAAGGGTATCGATGAAACCGCTCCTTCCCGGGGGCGTTGATTCCCACAGTTCGCAGTGCAATGAGCAGAAGGACGACGTTCGTGACGACATTTTACACTGCTGATCAGCAGCGGACGTTTCAAACGATCTCTAAGGCCATTGTGGGCCAGAAACTACCGTGAACGTCATAACAAAAGTTCACTGCGACCGCAGTACTTGCTATGGCGTACAGAGTGGAACTATTCAACAAAAGTTGAGCGTGATCTACAGCAGCAAAGGGTTTTTGCGCTTTTTCAGCCATCCCGCTCTGCTCCTTACGGAGGACAAACTGTGACGAGAGTCCTAGGTGGCTTCAGGCACTCTACGCTGGCGACCTTGCTCCGGTTAGCAGGTATGCTGCATCCCGAGGGGTTGCCGAAGGATCGCCAGTGGATGATTATCTGCAGGCACCTACGAGTCAGTCATAGTTTTTGTACAAGTACAGTTTTAAAGTGCCCAGCAATGGCAGTCGGATGGCACAGAGGGTGTGGCGGAAATGGAAAGAGGGTCTTATAGGGACCGTCTTATTCTCGCGGGTGTCAATGTCGCACACCTCTGTGATCACGCCGCGCAGGACGACAGGAGACATGAGTGCTGACGAATCATAAACATAATTCGCTGCTTCGAATTACTTTCACATTTCGTCGAATACTTCTGAACGGTTCCCAGTGGTTTCACCCTAAAACCCAGAGCAAAAAAGCTGATCGCAGCGAATCGTCAAAAGTGTGTGATCACCTACAGTGTATTTGCTGCTCTACGATGGCCTTACAAAAGTATTGAATTGTCGGAGGGGTGTGATCAGCGTCAAAGGTTGCAAAGAAGGACGTCCTCTTGCCCATCACAGTGAGAAGTCCCATTTTGACCGCGAAGTGTGTGGGAATCAAAACCGCAAGGAAACGGGTGCTTTCATAAACGTCCTAAAGCCGTGTCGATCCTAAGCTGCGCTATGTCTGAAATGCTTTCCTCAGCCACACATAAGAAAACCGCGTAATTTCTACGCTGGGCGTCATGCTTCTGACCACCACCGCACAGACATCACAGGAAGGGGTGATATTCGGGCAAGAGGGTTATCACGAACTTACCATCATGCAACACGTCCACGGTGGGTTTGGGCAGAACTGTGGGGAATTTTGGTGCCAAAGTGACATAACTAATCCACCTTATACTTCACATGAACTTTTGCGCTCTGACCATTTTTTCCATGTCTTGACACCTCTCTGTCTGAAGCGTCGCCAAACCCTAGGATGACATTGCAGAGCTCCTCAGTTTATTTCTGTTATAAAGAAAGGTGGTGGGCTCCTTTGAGGTAAATTTCGAGGTTCTACGTCTCAGTGGGAGGAAATTATGGCATTTCGAAAAAGTGATCCCTTAATTGTATTGCGAACTGTAGCAGAGGAGTACTCTGTTTATGCGACGTCGCTTATTCTGCTCGCCTGGAAGTGAAGCTGTTGGTATCTGTAGTTTGATTCCAAAATTCTTCACCTTAGGCACAAAATGAGGCAAATAATGGTTGTGAATGTTATTCTAGCTTGACGATACGATGTAGTAATAGCTGTTGCCACATTTGTATAAACTGTTGCTGCTTTTGTTGTTCCAGAATTCGCTTTTTTAGTTCTTCTTGTTGTGCGTGATATTGCGTTTGATGTTGCATCTATTGCTTTCGTTGTTCTACTTGCTGTGCTTGCTCTTTCATTTGAATGTGGACGCGACCAATTTTGGAATATACACTGATGAACCAAAACCTTATGACCACCTGCTTAATAGCATGCTTGTCTGTCTTTGGAACGAAATACACCACTGATTCTGTGCATCAGGGATTCGACATGTTTCTTACTAAGTTTGTGGAGGTATGTGGCATTAGATGCCTACGCACAGCTCGTGTAATTCGCATAAATAGTGGGCCATTGACTTGAGTACGCATAGATAGCTCCCTAAAGCGACCCAGATGGATTCCGAAGGATTTACATCAGGCGAATTTGGTCGCCGAGACATCAACGTGAGTACAGTACAATGCTTCTCGAACCACTGTAGCAGTGTTCAGGCTCCGAGACACGGACAATAATACTAATGATAGATGACATCGCCGTCGGGGAAGACATCAAGCATGACCGGATACAGGTGCTTCGCAGCCGTCAGGTTGTCTTCGATTACCACCTCGGGTCCATTGCGAACGCAGGACAACATCTCCCATAGCATAATACTACTCCCAACAGCCTGCGTCCGTGGCACGCTGCACGTTTCGAGCCACCGTTCACGGTGTTCGTGGAGACGACCATCGATCTGGTGTAGCAAAATTGTAATTCAATTGAAGAGTCGATGCACTTCCACTGACCGACGGTCGAATCTCGATGGTCCCGTGCCCACTGCAGTAGTAATTGAGGATGTCGTTGGGTCAACATGTGAACACGTAGCGGTGGTCTGCTGCGGAGCTCCAGTGCTCGATGGATGGAGCGCTCCGAAATACTTTTGCGTGCACCAGTACTGTGCTCTTTTGGCAGAGTTGCTACAGATCACCAGCTATACAGCAGACGAGCCTCCGAATCCCATGTTCTGTGAAGAGTCGTGCACTCTAACCATTTAGGTTCAAATGGTTCAAATGGCTCTGAGCACTATGGGACTCAACTGCTGTGGTCATAAGTCCCCTAGAACTTAGAACTACTTAAACCTAACTAACCTAAGGACATCACACACATCCATGCCCGAGGCAGGATTCGAACCTGCGACCGTAGCGGTCGTGCGGTTGCAGACTGTAGCGCCTTTAACCGCTCGGCCACTCCGGCCAGCTAACCATTTAGGGCCCAATGGTAGTTTGACTGCCCGCATCTCGTGGTCGTGCGGTAGCGTTCTCGCTTCCCACGCCCGGGTTCCCGGGTTCGATTCCCGGCGGGGTCAGGGATTTTCTCTGCCTCGTGATGGCTGGGTGTTGTGTGCTGTCCTTAGGTTAGTTAGGTTTAAGTAGTTCTAAGTTCTAGGGGACTTATGACCACAGCAGTTGAGTCCCATAGTGCTCAGAGCCATTTTTTGGTAGTTTCACTGTCTTGCTACCTCTTTCGTCGATGCTCACGACAATAGCCGGTGAGCATTCGACCAGCTTCGCCGTTTTCGAGATACTAGTTCACGCGTTCTGCGTAATAAGAATCTGCCGTTTGTCAAAGTCGCTTCTCTCTATGCATTTCCCCATTTGCCGCCCATATCATCGCTAGCGTGATCCCTCGTCCCTGCTTGCCCCGTTTACATGCTTTTATATCGTGTCACGTGCCTGTAACGTCACCAGACGGCATCCAGTGTCGCCGTGGGCAGTGATCATAATATTTTGTCTGATCTGTGTACTTCCCATCATCAGATGTAGCTGGGACATTAATACTATCTATATCAGTTCAGTGATATATATCGACGTATGGACAGCTGATAACTACTGGTATACTATAACTTTACCGCGTAGGTAAACTAACTGCCACGCGGGATTAGCCGAGCGGTTTAAGGCGCTGCAGTCATGGACTGTGCGGCTGGTCCCGGCGGAGGTTCGAGTCCTCCCTCGGGCATTGGTGTGTGTGTTTGTCCTTAGGGTTACTTAGGTTAAGTAGTGTGTAAGCTTAGGGACTGATGACCTTAGCAGTTAAGTCCCATAAGTTTTTGTATGTTTGTTTAAGAACACACACTGAACCAAAACTAACCGTAGAACACACCAGTCCAAATGGCTTTTGTTTGGTACACTGCAAAGTCCCAACAGGAACCTGGCCCTCTCATTCGTGTCGAATTCGACGAATTCTCAAGCACAAACAGAAGACTTAACACAAAACTTAATGTGGCCTCGCTGCTCCAACGCCATTTTCGGATGCCTGTCAGGCATATACTGTTGATTTCGCGGCCAGGACACGTGCTGCAACGATGGTAGCACTTTTGTATTCTACACGACTGTTCTTGAAACTACAAGGATCGTAAAGCCGCAACTCGCAATGAGATACCACTGGAGTTTGAAATTTCATGCAAGCGGTCCTAACAGAACTGGGACCCACTGTGTATGTTGATGAGTTCAAGTTCAATATTCTTTAACGACGTAACAACCACGGTCTGCATGTACACATCGAAATTACGGTGGGAAACATTATTCTCAGGCAAATAAGAGGGTCCCTCCAAAAGAAATGCACACTATTTTTGTAAAAATACAGTTTTCTTTCTGCATGTGTGAAAGTTTTACAGTGTGTAGATACATCCTTCCCGCTTGTTTTCAAACTTAGTTCAATCTGTTCCCTTGAGTGCCGCCGTCACAGCATGTTTTCAAGTTCGCTGCTATACTTGACGTTCGTCAGAAGCAACGTGCTGTCATAGAATTCCATTACTGTGAAAACGAGACAGTAAGAAATAACCACAAGAGGTTGAGAAAGGTGCATGGAGATGCTGTTGTCGATCGCAGTACAGTTAGTCGGTGGGCAAGCAGGTTACGCGATGAAAGCGGGCACGGCAATATTGAGGATTGTCCTCGCAGCGGCAGGCCTCGTACTGCACACACTCTAGACAATGTGCAGAGAGTTAACGAATTGGTGACTGCTGACAGACGCATCACAGTGAACGAATGTTAACGAATTTGTGACTGCTGACAGACGCATCACAGTGAACGAATTATCACGCTACGTTGGGATACGGGAAGGAAGTGTTTCCAGAATACTGAAAGTATTGGCGTTAAAAAAGGTTTGTGCCAGATGGGTTCCCAGGATGTAGACAGTGGATCACAAAGAAACAAGAAAAACGGTATGCAGCGAACTTTTGGAACAGTACAAGAATGGTGGAGATGAATTTCTTAGAAGAATTGTGACAGGTGATGAAACATGGCTCCATCATTTTTCACCAGAGACGAAGAGGCAATGAATGGAGTGGCATCATGCAAATTCAGCCAAGAAAAAAAAAAAATCAAAACCACTCCTTCTGCTGGATAAGTTATGGTTACGGTGTTTTTCGATTCCGAAAGACTCTTGCTTGTGGACATCATGCCAAGTGGAACCACTGTAAATTCTGACGCATATGTGACGACACTGAAGAAACATCAAGCTCGACTGAGTCGTGTTCGACCACATCGGCAAAAGCAGGATGTTTTACTGTTGCACGACAATGCACGGCCACATGTCAATCAAAAAACCGCGAAAGAGATCACAAGACTCGGATGGACAACACTGAAACACCCGCCTTACAGTCCTGATCTGGCTCCACGTGACTGTCATCTCTTTGGGAAACGGAAAGACACTCTTCGTGGAACAAGGTTTGAAGATGATGACTCCCTTGTGCACGCTGCCAAACAGCGGCTCCAACAGGCTGGTACGGAATTTTACCGTGCGGATATACAGACGCTGGTTCCAAGATGGCGAAAGGCTGTTGAGAGGGATGGAAATGATCTGGAGAAATGAAAATATTGTTCCTCAAAGACGTATCTACACACTGTAAAACTTTGAAACGTGTAGAATAAAAGATGAATTTAAAAAAAAATAGTGTGCATTTCTTTTCGAGTGACCCTCGTAGTTTTTTGTGCAGCAACGATCGCTGGGAGCTGCTATTTCTGTGCTGCGACACTATCTTCCTCGAACGCAAGTACGGAGAGAGTCTCACGGGCAAGGGGTGTCTTCCCAGCTGGCAGCGTCGGATCGCGGGCAAGAATGGGCCCGCCGACGGCGACGGTGGAGCCGTCTGGTGGCGCGCGGCGGCGGCAGCGCCGGCTCCGCGGAGGAGCGGCCCGCCAGTTGCGGCGCGACTCTTGTGCGTTGCGGAGCTGTGCGGGGGGCGTGTACCGCGCCAGTCTGCTGGCGCCATTCGAGCGCGCCGGCGCGCCAACACATTGTCCAGCGGAAGCATTCCCTGCTACCTTTGGTAGGCCAGAGGCGGTGGCAAACAAGAACTCGAAAACTGTCAGCCTTCTTAACAGTTAGGTAATGGAGTAATACACGTGTTTGAAAAGAACCAGTGGTTGAAGGAGAGGTGACGTAAGATTGCGTGGACCAGTAGATTGTAAATAAACAGTGCTCGTGCCGAGGGAGCGAAAAAATAAATTTGCTAGCCGACCTATAGGGGGTGGTCAGTCACGAATGGTTAAGTGCGCTAATAGGTCTGAATACCGGACGAGAATTGTTGGTCCGCTGCAGAGATGACCGGTGCTTCGGAGTGCGTGGTGCCGGAAGGAGTGGCGAAAGGTGCGTGAGGCCGGTGAGCAGTAGCGGTCTCCAGGAGGGTCCTGTGGGAGCATCTGTGGCATGACGGGCGGCCGGAGGCGGACGACGTCGTCTTCGGCGGCGGCTGCGGGGGCGGTGGCGGCCCGCTACGAGGCGCACCTGCTGCTCGCCGCCGCCGTGCTCGCCGCGGTGCCTGCGCTCGGACAAGGTCTGCACACACCTCACACTACCTGCTCCCCAGCGCCGCGGCCATTGTCGGTAGCAAGCGCTTCCAGCCGCAACAATGCGGTGTAGACAGAGGACGATTCGGGCAGGAGCGGGGATAGTGCGCGATGTGTAGGCCGCTCCGCGTTAGCGCCGCTGCTTGGAAAAGTGGATGCCACAACACCTTCTCTTGTGGGTTGCGGATGACACGGCGGCCGGTCGGAACCGTTGGGCCTTCATTTAGTTTCTCTTTCGGGAAAGAAGACTGCCACTGTTATGTATCAATTTGGTTTCACATGTACAACGTTATTTTCACGAGGACTATCTGATGCTTCACTATAATATTTTACTGATTACCAGTCTCCAACACACCGGTCATCATCATGTCCATATAAAAGTAATCCAATGTACGTAGCAATTGGGAAATACTATAACTGTAACAAATGGGCAGTACTGTAACTCATAAAATAAATGTTTACTGAACATTTCATTTCGAAACATGTCAATGTATGTCACTAGGTTTCTTCTGGCTTTACACGATAGCCTTAAATATATGAAGTACCAATAATACCGCTGTTAACCCATAGGCAGCTAATCTCCTTCTAGATAGTATTCTAAAGTTGTATTTGCTAACTAGCTGATTTCAAACTCTGCTCATTCTCAAGTGCAAAATACATGATGCACAAAACAACAAGGCCCCCAAAACTACTTGATGCACCTTGAGATAGGGAACTCAGTTCATATCATCTACATACATAGGAGATGTGTGTTGGGTTGCCTATCGCAATGGGCACCACGTATTTTCCAAGGCAGTTTTACTATTTTCCTCCCTCCCTCCCACCCCCTCCTTGTAGATGTTGATACACCATCCTCGCTAGTTGTATAAATCTAAAATTATGTTCAAAATTATATATAGCATAGTAGTCAATGGGCAAGAACTCGGAATAGGTAGCCACAAACAACACATATGTGTGTCCGTGTGGTTGTACATATGTATGTGTGGCTTGTGGATAACTATTCTGTGGTTGTGTACATTGACGCCCATGCTATGCGTAACTAATTATTTATGACTCTTTCAAACAACTTTTATGTACTTGAGAATAAGTAACGATGTAGAGGACAGTTACGTATTATTTTTAAAATAATTTCCTTGTAGAAACGATGGAAGTCTTTATATTTGTAGACGTTGTGGATACGGTTATAAATGAACTAGTCAGGCACCAAGTTATTACTGGCGTTATCACTTACATGCTACGCACACTGGATCATTTTCATGGACCTGGTGGTGATCTGTCTCATCGAATCTGGTAGTTATAATACTTGCATTAATTTTTTGTATTCATTGTCCTATCGATCGTAACGATTTTAAATATCAACGAAGTTGCGTGGTACCACATACATGTTTTCAAAATTTTGTATTATAAACATTATCAAAGAATAAACGTAACATTAATTTCAAAGGACAGCTGGGCGACGTGAAACCAACTTTTCCGGCTAATCATACGTGGGACACGCACTGTTTTTGAACTACAAACCACGCGGGAGTCAAATCATAGAGGCGAGCGATTACGAGGTTGCACAGTGTTCCTGATTATTGCCTGGCACTACCCACTATGATGAGATCGCGTTTGCTGAGGAAATTAGGTCAAATTGCTTAATTTGGAACTACAAAGCAACGAAGTCTTCTGATTCGTAGCTGAAGCTAGTTATTTGGAGTATTTCTCATAGGGCAACTATTAAGAACACTGCAACTCATGTAGACTGGCACATACATATACTCTTTCTGCTACATGCTGACAAATACATGTACTCTTTCTGCTATATACCTTAACACCTAACACGTTAATGACATTACAAGTCTTCACAACAAAGCTATCATTCTTTTCCCGTACCTCCATGACAGTTAATTTGTGACTTAATATTACTTCATACATTTTTGTTTGATTTGACGTTCTCCACCCTTCTAAGGGATCAATGCCAAAAATTTATAGGGATATTACGTGGGATTTCGTGCATTAGGAACGAAAAGGAGCTACAGCAAAATTCATTATGCATCAACGTGGAGAGTCAACGTTCATAAAGTATGTGGGTTACTTACTGCATAGACTCAGCTGGTTGCTGTTTCTGTCCGAATCAACCTCTTTCTACACCACAATCACAGTGTTGGATTGTGGATAATACAGACAAAGTAAATTAATACCTTTAGATTGTCTCCCATTTGCACATGGAAACGTTTTACTTGTACTCATATGTCGTATTGAAAACGTGGACGTCGGGATGACAAAAAGTTACTGAAACAGTACTATTTCTCTGACTTGAGAAGACTGGAGGTGAATTTTGTAATTTTTTCTTCATACAGGAAGACAATTCAAGTTTCTTTCATGCAGTTATCAATAATCGACTGTCTACATTATGGAGATAAAATACTTTTTTGTGCTAAAACTTCGCGTTAAAACTTAAAATCTGTGTTAATATGGAGCAATGTGCTTTCAAATGAGTTTATATAGAAGGTGGTCCATTGATAGTGACCGGGCCAAATATCTCACGAAATAAGCATCAAACGAAAGAACTACGAAGATCGAAACTCGTCTAGCTTGAAGGGGGAAACCAGATAGCGCTATGGTTGGCCCGCTAGATGGCGGTGCCAGAGGTCAAACGGATATCAACTGCGTTTTTTTAAATTGGAATCCCCATTTTTATTGCATATTCGTGTAGTACGTAAACAAATAAGAATGTTTTAGTTGGACCACTTTTTTCGCTTTGTGATAGATGGCGCTGTAATAGTCACAAACGTATAAGTACGTAGTATCACGTAACATTCCACCAGTGCGGACGGTATTTGCTTCGTGATACATTACCCGTGTTAAAATGGACCGTTTACCAATTGCAGAAAAGGTCGATATCGTGTTGATGTATGGCTACTGTGATCAAAATGCTCAACGGGCGTGTGCTATATATGCTGCTCGGTATCCTGGACGACATCATCCAAGTGTCCGGACCGTTCGCCGGATAGTTACGTTATTTAAGGAGACGGGAAGTGTTCAGCCACATGTGAAACGTCAGCCACTAACTGCAACAAATGATGGTGCCCAAGTAGGTGTTTTAGCTGCTGTCGCACTGCTAATCCGCACATCAGTAGCAGACAAATTGCGCGAGAATCGGGAATCTCAAAAACGTCGGTGTTGAGAATGCTACATCAACATCGATTGCATCCGTACCATTTTTCTGTGCACCGGGAATTGCATGGCGACGACTTTGAACGTCACGTACAGTTCTGCCACTGGGCACAAGAGAAATTACGGGACGATGGCTGATTTTTTGCACGCGTTCTGTTAACCTACGAAGCGTCATTCACCAACAGCGGTTACGTAAACCAGCGTAATATGCACTATTGGGCAACGGAAAATCCACGTTGGCTGCGACAAGTGGAACATTAGCGACCTTGGCGGGTTAATGTATGGAGCGGCATTGTGGGAGGAAGGATAATTGGTCCCCATTTTATCAATGGCAATCTAATTGGTTCAATGAATGCTGATTTCCTTCGTAATCTTCTACCGATTTTACTACAAGATGTTTCACTGCGTGACAGAATGGCGATGTACCTCCAACATTATGGATATTCGGCACATACCTCGGGTGCGGTTGAAGCGGTATTGAGTAGCATATTTCATGACAGGTGGATTGGTCGTTGAAGCACTATACCATGGCCCGCACGTTCACCGGATCGGACGTCCCCGGATTTATTTCTGTCGGGAAAATTGAAGGATAGTTGCTATCGTGATCCACCGACAACGCCTGACAATATGCGTCAGCGCATTGTCAATGCACGTGCGAACATTACGGAAGGCGAACTACTCGCTGTTGAGAGGCATGTCGTTACACGTATCGCCAAATGAGATTGACGGACATCATTTTGAGCATTTATTGCAATAATGTGGTATTTACAGGTAATCATGCTGTAACAGCATGCGTTCTCAGAAATGATAAGTTCACAAAGGTACATGTATCACATTGGAAGAACCGAAATAAAATGTTAAAACGTACCTATGTTTTGTATTTTAATTTAAAAAACCTACCTGTAACCAACTGTTCGTCTAAAATTGTGAGCCATATGTTTGTGACTATTACAGCGCCATCTATCACAAAGCGAAAAAAGTGGTCAAACTAAAACTTTCATATTTCTTTACGTACTACATGAAAATTTAATAAAAATGGGGTTCTTATTTAAAAAGAAAACGCAGTTGATATCCGTTTGACCTATGTCAGAGCCATCTATTGGGCCAGCCATAGCGCCATTGGTTTCCCCCTTCCAGCTATACAAGTTTCGTTCTGGATAGTTTTTTCTTTTGACGCTTATTTCGTGAGATACTTGGCCTGGTCACGATCAACAGGCCACCCTGAATATTTATCAAGCTGACTCTTGACGGAATGTCTACAGTGCTACGGGTGTTGTTAAAACTCACAAGCTTGGAATTTATTGAACCACAAAAAGGCTTCAACACACGTCGTTCAGCCAGATTGTCTGGAGTACTTCGAATCATCGTGTCACACTTCCTCTTACACGACACAAAAATGTCTATAATAGTTACGTTGGGATGTCGTGGTGATCAAGACCCATCCGTGACAATTCAAAGGTTGTGGCAAACAGCCTGGTGACAGACTCTGTACAGATATCTAGTGGGAAAACATCTAATTTATTCCTGCCAAAGTTTAGTGTTTTATTGTGTCTCCTCCACTGAAGTACTGTTACCAAATTCATTTGATATTCTCTATTCCGATGCATATGTGGGATTTAAGTCGAACGTGAAGTAAAACTGATCAGTATCTACATACCGCAGTGGACTCGCAGTTAGAATTTATCGCAAAAAGACTTTATAATTTTCCAAGCCAAACACTACAACTCATTACACACTGTCTGCAGATCTGTGGGAGGATAAAGAGTATTCAATAAAGGTGAACCACATTTGACAATTAAAATGCAATGTGTTGTCATCGTTTCCTTGACATACTACTAAAAGACTTAGGTTAACAAATACTATTCAGTTATTAGTGACGCTTCAAAGACGAAATTACCGTATTCCAATTTAGATTTTTTTCAATGGTTGGCTTTACCTTCAATCACGAAGGCTTTGTCACTACCGACAGTATAAATCTAATGATTAAATATCGGAACTCGTAGTAATGTAGATATTCATCTTGAAAAAAGTTTTAAACTCCCATGAAAAGTATATTAGTTCAGATATTATTTTAAAGAAACACATGATCATAAAATGCGGGTAACTGCTAATGAAGGCTCTTCTTCAATAATTGCTGCCAGATATTGTCAGATCGCGTCAGAAGTTTCAAGTGAGTACCTCAAAAGAATAACGACAGAAAATTTGCATGGGGTGACAAGAAATCTACTGAGGACTCCGCGAAGACCAGGATACAATCTTTAGTCATAAAGTGTAGTGCAGATACGGAAGAAAATGAAACGATCCCACACAAATTCATTACCACACACATTTGTAGAGCGCGTAAGGACGCATAAAGACACAAATAAATCTCCAGGGTCACTCGGAATAATGAGTTAAAAATCAGATATAAGTCCAAATAATATTTACTACATTTGATTACCGTAACTAGTTTATTACAGCCACGGAAGTGTTACAAAATTTTTTGAATACGTGTTACTTTACTGCGTAAAACGATTTTACCGGTCAGTTTGTTGTGTAGACAAACTTTCAAGAAGAGGTATCAGGTGTATTTTCACAAATTTTACTGGAATATCTAACCCGTCGAAGTGGGTTCTACTGGCGACATTCTGTTCGAGGGCGACCTGCTTTAAACAGTGTAATCGAAATGGAATCGATGTCTTGCCTTCCATTGGCTTAATTGAACCGGAAGGTGGAGAGGCATTTAATCTTTGGATTTGTTTTCAGTAGAGCCAAAGTGAAAACTGAGATTGTTAATCCTGACTTTGAAAGGCAAAGGTTCCGTGTTCGAGCCCCGGTGCAGTAGACATTGTGAAACTACCGGAAAACTTCATATCAGCGCATCTACCGGAGAGTGAAAATTCATTCTTGAAATAATCCCCTATGTTGTGACTACGCCATTCATCCGCAATATCGTTTCTTCCAGCGGTCGTGGTTCCGCAATTTACTGAGGAGAGCTTCTGTGAAGTTTGTAACATGGGAGAGAGATACTGGCAGAAGTAGAGCTGTGAGGGCAGGTCATGATTCGTGCTTGGATAGCTCGGCTGGTAGGGCACTTCCACATGCCGGCGAGAGAGGAAGGTTCCGTTTTCGAGTCCCGGTCTGGCAAATAGTTCCAGTCCGCCAGGAAGTTTGAAAATGAGTGCAGACTCCAGTGCAGAGTGAAAATACATTGCAGATCTTGAGTCAACGTAATTCCCTATGCCAGCGATCACCAAACTTTTTTTTAAAAATCCTACTGTGAGCTAACAAAAGAAAATAGGACAGACACGACTCTCTTAAAAAATCATACATTTGTTTATTGTTTATAAAGTTATATTTTAATAGTATGAAATAAATATAAATTAAATGTTTTTTCGAAACAATCAAATAATGTATCTGCAGATTATGAAAACATAACTTGGCTTAATTCACCGTCTTCGTATGGTGTCTTGTTCTGGGCAATAATTTTTGAAACGCGGAATGATGTCTCAGTTCCTACTTTATTCTTGTCAAATTGCTTTAGAAAAGATGTTCTTGAGCATCAAGTTTGAATTTTAGCTGTATTTCGTCTTCTTTCCTTGGAACAGATTCGACAAGGAGACCCTTTTCAGTCCGTCAGTGAACGGTTTTGAAGTGACGTTCAACATTCCTTTCTTCACAAACGATACACGTGAATAGCATAGCAAACACACATAATTTAGTCCTATATCTGGTTAAAGAAGTAATCGGTTCTCCATTCCGAGTGTGCGTAAATCAAACTCACCACGTCAATACTTATGTCTGCTCAGGTCACACCAGTATTCAAGAAAGTAAATGGAAGAAATCGGCTGCATTATGACTGATATCACCAACGTCGATTTGTAATCGAATATGGAACGTGTACTATGTTCAAACAGTATGAATTACCTCGAAAATAACTATCTATTGTCAGCAGTCAGCACACATATAGAAAATATCGTTCTTGTGCTACACAGCTAACTCTTTACTGTCATGAAATACTGAATATTTCTGACAGATGACCTGAAATTGGTTCTGGAATACTTTTGATATCATTCCTCACAAGCGACTTGTAATAAAATTGCGTACGTAAGGAGTAATGTTTCCTTTGCGCGACCGGGTTCGTGCTTTGCTTCAGAAAGGTTACAGTTATCCGGCGTTCCCAATGGAAATATTACAGACCCTTCGCCGTTCTTCATCTATATAAACGATTTCGAAGACAGTCGGAGGAGCCCTCTTAGATTGCTTGCATATGATGCTGCCATTTTGCGTCTAGTAAAGCCATCAGAATTCCAAAACCAGTTGCAAAATGATTTAGACAAGATACCTCGACGATGCGAAAGGCGGCTGCTCAACCTAAATAATATAAATTGTGAGGTCATTCACATGAGTACTTGAAAGCATCCGTAAAATTTAGCTTATATGATAAATCACACAAATATAAAGGCGGTCAATTCAATTAAATACATGGGGATAAAAATGTTGAACAACTTAAAATTGGAACAATCACATTAATGTGGAAGGCAAATCAAAGACTGTGTCATGTTGGTAGGTCGCTTAGGAGATGCAACAGGTCTACTACAAATACTACCTACACTACTATCGAGTGAGGTTGTGCAGTGGTCAGCACACTGGACTCGCATTCGAGGGGACGACGGTTCAAACCCACGTCCGGACATCCTTATTTACGTTTTCCGGGATCACCCTAAATTTCTTCAGGCAAATGCCTGGATGGTTCCCTTGAAATGGCACGGCCGACTTCCTTCCCGATCCTTCCCTAATCCGATGGTACCGATTGACCTTGTTGTTTGGTCCCCTCTCCCAAATCAAACAAAACCTACACCACTCCTGCCCGTCCTCTGCTAGAATACTGGTGTGTGGTATGGGTTAGGTGCCAAATAGGATTGACGGAGGACATCGAAACAGTTCAAAGAAGGGCATCTTGTTTTCTATCATCACTAAACAGGGGAGGGAGATATCATATGTGAGCTAGGGATGGGGTGACAATCATTAAAACAAATGTGTCGTTGGTTATCGCGAGATCTTTTCTAGAAAATTTAAATCTCCAACTTGCTCCCCAGGCTGCAAAAATATTTAGTTGACGCAGACCTACGCAGGGAGGAACGATCATCGTAATCAAAGAAGAGAAATCAGATCTCGCACGGGAAGGTTTAAGAGTTCGCTGATCCCACACGTTATCCAGGAGTGGGACGGTAACGAATGTGTGAAAGTTATTTGACGAACCGTCTGTTAGGCACCTCAGTGGGTGTTGCAAAGAAGCCAAACAGATGTACACTTAGACATCCTCACGAAAAGTATAACGTGCGCAAACTCACGCAAACACAGCCAACTATGAGACTGACAATATAGTGTTCTTAAGTAACAATGGCAATTGTTACCGTGAGCGAGGTCTGACTTCAGCAGATTAATCCAAGTTAACCAACCTGTACGTTACTGGGATCTACCGAAAACGATCCCGTGAGCTGCTTCTGGCTCGATATCCTACAGTTAGCATTGCTTTAATCCATAGCACAGAAAAACTGAATGGTCATTCTAGCACACACAGTCTTCTGACGGAAGTAATATACAGCATGTAACAAGTATAAGTGAATATTTTTGTATTGGCGACTGAGGGCGATGTACTGAACAAAATTACATTAGTATTTAGTTCATTTGCAGACTAATAATTATAGTACTTTTTAGATAGGTTAGTGAATCCAAGTACATGGGGCCACATCAAGCCATTCCTGCGTATTCTTCCCTAGGCAGCAGGTCAGGTATTAAATTCTGAAAGCCTGGACGAAAAACGGCGAGTCTATATTGACAGGTGTAGTCCACTTACAAGGGGACAGGGTCTGTAGGGTGCGACTAGATATAACTCTTAACCGTTTTCGAGAAAATACTATGGACGGTCGCCATTAATCCAAAAGTTCGCAACCAAACGAGTAAGCGTTTAGGTACACAAGCGCGCGATCTCTGATGGAGTCCCACTGCCGATACATTTTTTTTTTCATTTCCACATAATTATAACAACAGATTTAGTCTATGTTAATTTTCAATATTTAATAATTCATTTATTATTTTTATGATCCTCACCTTGAAGAAAGGAGATATTTTTTCCTTGAAGAGATTGGATACGAAAGTGCTATACACAACACCTTCCAGTCAAATCAGTACAGCAATTTTATTTGTATTACTTAATCTCCATTTGTGGAAATTATAATGTGTAACCCATGGAGCACTGTGCGGATCACGATGATACTGATCATAGAAAGAAGAAAACTGTTAATTATTGCCAAAAACAGTACATGTAATTAAAGCAGATTTTTTGTATATGTGTCTATTGCAAAACTAACTTGGTTCAAATTGCCCTGAGCACTATGGAACTTAACATCTGAGGTCATCAGTCCCCTAGAACTTAGAACTACTTAAACCTAACTAACCTAAGGACATCACACACATCCATGCCCGAGGCAGGATTCGAACCTGCGACCGTAGCAGTCGCGCGGTTCCAGACTGTAGCGCCTAGAACCGCTCGGCCACCCCAGCCGGCCGAAACTTGGTTCATATTCATTAACGGTTCTCTGTGATCAAAACAATTTAGCCGCGTACGACGCACATCTGCTATTAGAATTACGGGGCATGAAAAAACCAAGTATAATGGCATCGAGATTCGATGCGGAGATCTGGTGGTTGTGAAAATAGGCGCCTACTCCTTCGACTGCGGACTCCAAAATACTAGCGTCCGTCATACGAAGTGCATTTATCTTTGAGTCATCAGTCTAGTGACTGGCTTGATGTAACACATCCGTGTCAGCCTCTTCATATCAGTGTGACACATAACGACCTACGTCAGCAACATTTCGCTGCGTGTATTCCAATCTCTGTCTTCCTCTGCAGTACATAAGCACTCCTAAAAAGTTCAAATGCGATTTTCTCATAACTTCTTGAGAGTAGGGTCTCCCTGTTTACATATGATAAAGTCCTGGTCATGCCTACATACCCTGAAAATGTCAATCAAATAGGTGGGGGGAAGTACGTACGGTATTCTTGTTAGTGATGTAGATCTAAATCTACATCTACATAGATAAGCCACGAGCCACCGTACGGTGCATGCCGGAGAATACCCTGTATTACTATACTCATTTCGTTTCCTGTTCCACCCAAAAATTGAGCGAGGGAAAAACGATCACCTTTATGCCTCCGTACGACCCCTGATTTCTCGCATCGTATCTTCGTGGTCTTTACGGTCAATGTGTACTGGCGGCAGAACAATCGTTCGGGACTCATCTACAAAAGCCGGTACTCTAAATTTTCTCGAATAGAAAGCTGCCTTCGCTCCAGAGATTCCCATGTGGGTTCCCGAAGCTTCTCCGTAACACTTGCGTGTAGTTCGAACCTACCGGAAAAAAATCTTGCAGCCCGCCTCTCAGCTGATTCAATATCTTCCTTGAATCCAACCTGGTACGGATCTGAAACACACGAGCAGTACTCAAAAGTAGATCGCAACAGTGACCTATATGCGGTATCCTTTACAGGTGAACCACTTTTTCCCAAAATTCCTACCACAGTTCTCACACGTTCGTTCCATTTCATATCGCTTTTCAACGTTACGGTCAAATAATGAAAACGTCTTGACTGTGTCAAGCAGAAGACTAGTGATACTGCATCCGAACATTATACATTTGTTTTTCCTACTCATCCTCACTCACTTACTTTTTTCAACATTTAGAGCCATCTGTCATTCTTCGAACAAAATTTTGTCGTAGTCGCCTTGTATCTTCCCTCAGTGTCAGCTTCTACACCTTACCGTTCCTTGAAAAATTATGCTGATTCTTGTTGTATTTTTGATTGTGTTTACTTAAACTTATGGACTGGCTTTTTTCGGGTTCATAAACATTTATTTTCATCTGTTAATACTATTATGTTGTACTGTCATGTGCTGACACGTTCCATGACCTTGGGGATTTGCTCCTCAATTAGGTCCTACGGAACTTGACGTGTAAATAAATAAAATAAGTATTTCGCTAAAATGTGACCGTGGTAGCTCGTGTATGCTTCGTGCATAGGTCTTTTCACAGACGCTCGAATCTCTACTAACCTTTGCTTGTCGTAATTTGTGCGTTCTCTTTTGAATCGAGAGTGCAGCGGCCTCTGCTTCCTCAGCATCTTGCGAATTTCGTTATTAAATCACGGTAGGTCTTTTCCGTCCTTTATCCATCTGCTAGGCACATAACGCTCGAGACCGAGATTTACAATTTGCTTAAAATTTACCCATAATTCCCCTATGTACATGTTACTGAAGTTAAGTGACACAAATTCACTGTCTAAGTGAGATGTTGAAAACAACTTTCTGTGGTGTCTAGCAGTAACTACAATGCAGAAAAACCAAGTCGTAATGATTGTGATGTGTTTGTGGGAAATGTTCGACGCAGAGGAAAAAACAGCCGACGTACTGTATGTACATATTAAGATGCCACATATAAAAATATCTTCATAGTTGGTGACTCCTTTTGCCGACGACACATGAAACCGTAATCTAGCCCTTATACCTAGAATCTTAAATTTGTTAAATCGAAGGAGGGAAGATTAGGCTTCAACGTCCGCTCGACAACGTGGTCGTTACAAGGAGAGTATAAGAATGCGTAGGGTAATAGGTAAGGATGCCGACCGTGACTTTTTGAAGGGCAACTATCAGGCACCTCAGACCAGGATAGCCGCACCGGATATGTAAGACCGTCCTCATGAGTACGATGCTAGGGTCTTGCCACTGTGTCACCTCGGTCGGTTTCTAAGAGAGGGTTTATCCAGTGCGTAGTGTGATTATCCCAGTACCCACCGGAGATAAGCTGCGAAGGCGCGTACACGCTCCTGTTCACTGCTTAAGGCCCAGGAGCTCATTATGCTTGTACCGACAATATGCCGCCACTGCTACTGCTGTTAACTCGCAGGCACCTAATCTACTAGCAATATTGCGCTTCCAAGTTATGTAATACGCGTTAGTAATTATGAATCATCTTAACGTGGCTTTGTGTGTGTGTGTGTGTGTGTGTGTGTGTGTGTGTGTGTGCAGTCGCGAAGAGAGGAGGGGCAGAGAGGCTGGAAGAAGGTGAACGAGGCAGAGGAAGAGCGGAGGAGTGAAGGAGGTACAGCAAGTGAAAACTAAATGGAGAGAATAAATGAACTCTGCCATCGTTTAAATACCTGTGTGTTTTGCGGCTGATTACTTGATTTCAGAACCCAGAAGTGAAGACATAATTTGTCCCTCATCGAGATATTGTGATAGGCGTCAGTAACGGAGGGGACCTTCGTCTTCGTTGATTACTCTTATTTAAAAAAATGCTACCTAACAGCAAAAAATGTGCTACCAAAGTGCTAAAGCTTCCAACTAAACCGACATTTTAAAGTCTGGTAAAGGTGAGGCCGCGCTTTCTTGAAATTCTTTCCTGTGCTCCACACAAATTCGTAATCTCCTGTGATCTATCTGGCGACGCCACACAATAAATGATCGTGTCATGTAGGAATCATAGTCTCTTCCTGTAACAAATGTGGACAAAGATTTCAGAAACGAGAAAATGACTTCGGAATTTCTCTCTTAGCTTCTCGTGATGTTGGTGTTAGATACCGCCGGCCGGTGTGGCTGAGCGGTTCTAGGCGCTACAGTCTGGAACCGCGCAACCGTTACGGTCGCAGGTTCGAATCCTGCCTCGGGCATTGATGTGTGTGATGTCCTTAGGTTAGTTAGGTTTAAGTAGTTCTAAGTTATAGGGGACTGATGACCTCAGCAGTTAAGTCCCAGAGTGCTCAGAGCCATTTGAACCATTTTTGTTAGATGCCAATAAGACAGGCGCCCTTCAAAAAGTAACACATAAGAACTTATGCTTCTAAGTGAACCAGTATGTCTGTGCTCCGTAAATTTGATGTTGCTCTTTACAGGAACTCTATGCTGTGTCCTAGAGAATTTCGTACGTTTTCTGTCACTTTTCTTACGCGATGCCACACCATAAAATTTTGAGTCATACAGGTATCATAATCTTCCCCTGTAACATATATAGATTATACGTGCACTGTAAGAAGATTTCAGGCGACAGCACTGACTACAAAAAAACTATCTCTAAAGTTCTCGAGATGTTGGTGTTAACACTAAAGCGTGGGCGAGGTTAAAAAATGCCACGTAACAGCAACAATTGTACAACACTACTATAACTATATCTACAGGGTTACTCAAAAAGATGGACTGAATGTAACTATTTCACGAGATGTAAATGGGTCATGAACAGTATACATATCTAAGGAAAGAGGTAGGTCCTATGTTAAGTTTTGTTAGCCACTAGTTGCGTAGACAGCCACTAGGGCGGTGATAGTTCTAAACGGTCGCTAGGGTGCTCGCGCTAATAACCAGCTGTGAGTAAGGTAGCCTCATTGGAACAGACTGTTTTCTGCGTTTCAAGAATCCTCAAGAAGCGCTTGAGCTCTTACAGTCCAGCCGGAATTCATCGCCGATTCGGCATTGAACCACCGACTAAGAAAAGCATAAGCTGTTGCGGTGAACTCCGTGACGCAAGACATGCGTCTTCCGTGGGGTTGAATCTGGCTATCATTTAAATATTTGCTGTGGCGCAAAGGGAGGATACACTGAACATTTACTGTAACATGTGTTTAGAAAAATGGTACATCTTTTTTAATAACGGTTAATTTGTATTCCGTTACTTTAATGCTAGAATTCTTATTCTATTCTATTCTTTGCTATGCCGCCGTTAATTCCATATGTTCCTTTGGACTTTTTTTGTGCAATGCCATATTATAGAATATCTTGTCATTTAGATAAAACTCGCTTTCTTCTATTGTTACTAAAACTCTTCTACGAAGAGGAGTATGTTGGGAGTATGTGAATCGCTAGAAAACGAATAAAATCGACGGGTATTGATTGCTTTCGAGTTGTCCCCTTCATGGTCTAACAGATAAAGACGTGTTCAGTGCTACGTCTACAAAAGCACAAGTGACATACATAGTTGTTGATCCCTGAAATGTTATATGCACTTTGAAATCATCTTTTTTATCGGCATTTGAGACTCATTAATCACATCTGCTAACTAAGACTGGTGGTGACCGGAATTCGATTTCCACCGAGTCACCTGTGTCCATCATCCACCTCGGCTAGAATGAGGGTTTAGTAATCACTGCCACATGCAAACACCCACCCACACACACACACACACACACACAAACAAGGACACGAGTGTAAAACCTACCAACGTGACACAGTGGTTTGGAAATAGGAAAGAGCGGAACTGAAACATGCAGCTCGAAATCCGCATATATTACAATTTGCTACGGTTTCCCTCAAAAACAGATAGCAAATGTCGGGATGACTGCTTTGATAAATGCGAACCCTCAATCAGAGCTTGTGTTGCATCACTAATAACTTCGTCATTAACGCGATATTAGTTCCTTCTGTTCTTTCCCCTATTATGTAAGCGTAAAAGATATTCCCAAAGCTGGTACGCGTACAGAAATAAAAATTTATGCAATGAATTTTTATCATGTCGTGTGCCAAAGGGAAAAATTTGTTAAAAGACGATTTCATTCAGCATTTTGGCTCTCATTTATTTGAAGCGGCCAGCTGCCACCGTGGATGTTTCATTTTCAAGTGTTTTGTTATGATCACGTAATTTAGCTCAGTATCCTATGTGGGGAAATAAAATGTATTTAAGTGACCTACAAATATACTATGCACCCACATAGGACGACAGCGCTAAATTACGATGTTATCAGCCAAAGTGCAATGGTACTCTTTTTCATTCCAACGCAAGTTAACAGAGAAAGTCTCTTACTTGTCTATAAAAATAATAAAACACCTACGACGTCTTAAGGAGAAAGATTTGGAATATTCCAAGCGCATCGTGTCTAGTTAGGAAAGATAAAGTTAGGGTAGTAATGCTTTATGGTAAAAGTTTTCCAGAAAACGAGTGCGGAGCTTTGTTAACACTGCTGTCGTAGTGAACTGTCAGCCGTGTTACGTTCAGCTTAGAAGTGAAGCTAAATGCAACAGCGCTAAGCTGGCAGCGTTAGTTCTACAAGTATTTATGTACCAGCTGTCTGTCATAAGAGTCGTCGAGCGCTTTATTTCCGGCGTGTCGGAAGACATTAGCAGTTTCGTTTCTGGTTTGTTTAAGTGAAATAGTCCTTTCAGACAAGACTCGTCATGTGTTTAATTCGACGTCTAACATCAATGGGAAATGTGGGCTTGTTTGCCTTTACAGTTCACTTTAATCTCTTTTTTTATGGTCTCCTATAAGAAACTAATACCTCTATGGAGTTCAAGAATATCAATTTGTCATTTATTAAACTCACTCAGGCTATGCCGACCCAATCTTATTGCGAGGTAGGCATCCACCGCCTGCCTTTATTTATATTCTTCGTGGTTGCAGTTGTACAGGCGACGGTGTGAGGTACGTCTCTGCGCTTAGCGCTTGGTCTCCTAATGATGGAGACATCAGTTGAGGAACCAATAAGCCCGGAGATATGCCCTACACCACACCGTAATGCCCACAAAATTAAAGCCACCAACAATCTGATTTTTCGTTGTTCATATAAATTACTTAACTTGATCAAAATTTATTTATTTTATCTCTCTTCGTCCGAATTAGTTTTCCGTGTCTACCGATTTGGATGCTGCAGATAAGAATGAAACTGCAGCTTCAAACAGAAAGAGCTGAACATCAATGATGTGAAAGAACACGTAAGAGATTCCATTAAGCGGAACCCCTCTTAAGGTAGAGACATCACTTGTAACTACAAGGGAGACCACTGCTGTAGCCACTTCTCTCGTTAGTCATTGTAGTAACCAACTGATCTGATCGCCTGCTATTTGGCTGGAAACTCTCTGTCTCTGTAACTGTATAACGGGTCGTTACTGCAACAGACCGTTCAGGAAAAGGAAAAACAAAACCGTGTTATTACTGTTTGTAGCTACTTTGTAATTTTACTGCCAGTCACTTCTAATACACCATCAGTCGACTGAGTCCTGTGCGTAACTGAGTCAGTAGCCTCGAGCCTCGACGACAAAGAAACTTCGCCGCGCGGAGTGACCACGCGGATAGAGGCGCCATGTCAAGGATTGCGCGGCCCCTCCCGCCGGAGTTTAGAGTGCTCCATCGGGCATGGGTGTGTGTGCTGTACTTAGCATAAGTTAGTTTAAGTAGTGTGTAAGTCTAGGGACCGATGACCTCAGCCGTTTGGTCCTTTAGGAATTCATATACATTTGAACATTAGATCAAAGAAACATCTAGATCATCGGAGACGGCGTATATAACTGAGCTGAAAAAAGATGGAGATTTCGTTCACACGACTCGTAAGTCAGCCATTTAAGTGATGTTCCTCTAACAGTTTACTAAGTCCCAAAGGCGGTGCGTTGTGCTATTATTTTATTGACATATTGATCTGAGCAATGTTTCAATTCTGTGACATGAGATTGGTCATCTTCTTTGTATTTTTGTTATTATCCGTTAAGGGATGGAATGTCATTCATGTAACCACAAGACACTATAATTCTAAGAGTCTTTCTTCTTGATGATGAGTAGTAACATCTGAAACTTGTAGTAACAATAAAGATACCCACGGATGTTACTGTTAGAAGACTATGGTTTCAGATATTCAGTGATGATAATAATAACATTGTGACAAGAGTAGACGCAGCTGCATCCATGGGTGAAATGAAAGTGCGATATTATTGCAAGGCAAGTTCTAAGAGAAAAACATTACGTGGGATGCACCAGCTGGTGTGTTTGGGAAGTGAGAATGGTGTGGTGGGAAATGAGGGTAAAGCTGAAATGGCGCACAGGATGACTTTATTTGCTGCATTTTGTAGCTGCAGGCGTGTTTCGCTTCGTTAATGTGACGGAGGTCACTTATAAAAGAGAATTATGGGACTCAACTTCTGAGGACGTCAGTCCTCTAGAACTTAGAACCTCTTAAACCTAACTAACCTAAGGACATCACACACAGCCATGCCCGAGGCAGGATTCGAACCTGTGACCGTAGCGGTCGCGCGGTTCCAGACTGTAGCGCCTAGAACCGCTCGGCAACCTCGGCCGGCGAGGACATTTAGAAGTCGGGATTTTGCTGCTGAAAAGGGACAAAGTGTTTATGCGATATAGTGGGACAGGAAGGATTCTTAACAAGTGTATTCGCGATTGTGAATATGGACAATCATCAGCTGTAGAATGGAATGACAACAATGATAATCTGTGACGGATCGGGAAGCGATCTCGGATTTCCCGCTTATCGCGAACGGTCACCTCACCGTTTGGCTATAGTGGACGACTCACGGCTAGAACCAAACTTCCATATGTCTTCAACCACGCGTCTAGACCTGTACTCGTACATCCATTTCGTATATTCAGTTTCAGGTGTGACATTTTGCTTGAAACTGACTTGTCCGATGTCAGTAGATAAATGTGATATTGCAGTGCCTGTGTTATTCTGAATTACGATGCAAAGTTCCTATGGGCATGCGTGCATCTCCAAAGAAACTTGGCATCGTAATTCAGAATAACTCAGACACCGCAATATCGTAGGAAAGATTCTGATGAACGTAAGATAATTGTCTTAAAACCAAGCAAATATAGAAGTGGTTGTAAACGTTTATCAAAGGGTAAAACCGAAAATTAATCAAATTCTGCGCACTTGTACTTAGAAAAGACAGCTAGGCGTGAGGTGGTGAAACATAGTCAAAATGACGTATATCACTGACTTACGACACGCAAGCATACATCAACAGATCCAAGCGCGGGGAATTTTCCTCGCAAGTGACGTTGACGTAATGAAGAAGTGTTGTAATCAGGTCTCAAGAAAAGAGAATTGTGTCTTGTTGTAGGATGTGCAGAGATGGTGCCTTTTGCATGTTTCTGTTATTTTCTCTAGTGCAATTTTGAACATCACCAAGATCATGCTGTCACAATTCTAGCCACATGTCACCTACTACCATTTCTTATTAAGGCTGATGACGATAAATCTTCGCTTCATATTAAATCTTTGCGCCACACCGGGACTTGAAGCCGGGACCTTTGCCTTTCGCGTGCCAGTGGCATATCAACTGCCCTACCCTAGCTCGTCGTCACGCCTTTGAGGACGCGGAATCGTGCTCGGGTATGGCTGTTGGTATGCCACAAGCACGCGGAAGGGAAACGTTCCGGCTTCGAGTCCCGGTGTGGCACACGGCTTTAATCTCCCAAGAATTTTCATGTCAGCGCGAATTCTGGTACAGAATGAAAATTAATTTCGCAAATACTAAAATACTAAAGTTCTTTCATCATGTTCTGCAACGATGCGTACATACTGTATTTCTGTAAATTATCGCTCGTTGCCATTAATTCTCAGTCATTTGTTGCTGCAATCAGGAGTGTACGTGTGTTACTTTCTTGTTAAGTGAACGTTAACTCCTGTTTTAATTCCTCTTATGTTACTGGTAACTAACAGTTTTATCAATTACGTCGAATAATTTGACACACTTTGCTAACGTATAGTCCGTTTCCAACCCTTGATAAACACATTTTTAATGAACTATGATGTAACTTATAGAGTCACGTGCTCTGTGCACTTGGCACGAATAAAGGCACTACTCTGTCACTACCACCGACAAGGAAGGAATTGCCTACAGAGCTTGCACGAAGCTTAGCTTCGCTACGGCTCTAATGCTCTTCACTTCTGAAGGAAAATGATACGTTTGGCTGTCACGATTACTGTCACGCTACATGCACGTTTACATGTTACGCCAGTTAAAAGCCACTTAGAGACTATATTATAACCGGATATAGGATTTTCCTCGTTTCACGCCTTCACCATCGTATCCTGAAGAGCTGCAGTATCATCGGGTACAGGTAAATATAGTGTGTCACGAGAAGTACAAAACAGTACTAAAAAGGTATATAAGGGAAAACATAATATTTACATTCGCGTTGTTTTTAAGCCGTTCTCAGTAATCTTTTGTGCAGGATTAAATACACAGCTTGATATGAATGTGTGTAGGGCATTGCTGGCGGCCTAAAAGTGGTAATTTCTTCCAATTCCTCACTAAGTCATCATGTGACATTTGTTCATGTAAGCTTTTAGTATTTTCACTAGCAATTCGTATCGGAGCAAAAGATGCTAATGCATTTTTCGAATTAATGCCTTAGACAGAAGTAACAAAATGAAATAAAATATCCCATAGTTTCGTATCACAGCGTGAGGAGAGTTAGGACGTATATGACCCACTTGTTTTCTGACGTGGTAACTACATCTGCAGTGGTAATGAAATGAATGGTCTTCAATACTGAGTGGTTAAAACTAAAGTGCACCTACTTATAGAGGTCCAGTGCGAGTATTAATCATCAGATGGTGGCGAACCTTGGTGGAAAGTCTAGTGCATTAATACGTAACCGGTTTACGCTGGAAAAAATTAGTTCCAATTTTGTCCACCAGGTATCAATCTGACACTGTGAATGCAAGAAAACGTATAGAAACGTTTCCATATGTAATGGATTAGAAACGGAACGCGGGTATAAAAGGATAAACAAGTGAGAAAGGCAAAATTTTGATTTTATTATTAAATGCTGCTTTCACAATTTGTTCAGTACGAATAGCAGAGACGCCCACGGGTAAACTGACGCGATCAACAGTTGCTCGCAGCATTTCCGGTGGAACCTGAGCAACATGTTCCTGTATATTGGCCTCCAGATCAGCTACCGTACAGAACGAATGTGTCCCTGGTAAACGTTAGATATCCCCTAGCTGAAAGTCACATGGATCAGACCATGTGGTCACGCAGGTCTTTGTGGTACATTGCACTAAACAGGACTTAGACAGAGCCAGCGATGCGAGTTGTTGTCCCATCTTGCACTGTTTAGTGGTTTCCTCACAGTTATTCTGAAAACAGTACATGTTGTCCAAAGAGTTCTTGATAACGTGCAGACGTCACGCTACACCCGAAAGGCCCTCTGTGTGTATTTTCTCCAAAGGAGAGAGGACCGACAATAAAAATTCTTGTGAACTCACATCACATAGTCACATACAGTGAGTACAATGGTTCTTCATGCACAACATGCGGTTTAACAGCACCCAATTTCGACATTCTATGTATGTACTACATCCTGTAGTGTAAAATGTCCTTCGTCACTCCACAGAATGTTGCCCGGCTACATGTCATCAAATTCGAGTCATGCCGGAAACCGACGAGCAAATTCAGAACGTTGCTGCGGATCATGAGGTTTCAGTTGCTGCATCGTCTGTATCTTGTACGGGTACCAGTGTAAAATACCGGGCAAAATTTTCTGTAGTTTTTACCATGGGATATACGATTCTCGTGGCACTGTACGATTACTAGCGCTATCCAGGGTACGTGCTGCATAGCCAGTTACAGTAACAACAACCTCTTCAATGGCTTCTAGTGGCACAGGATGCCATTCTTATCCAAGTGCCACACCAAACTCACCAGAGTTTTCAAACTTCATTATAACGGTCTTTGAATCTTCGCAAACATGGTCTAGGTATAGCGTCTTAGATTACTAATTAAAGTCTCTTCGGTCCCCCGTTCGAAACCCACCACTGCTTAAATTTTTATTAATAATCAGCATTGGTGGCACTCATTCTGCCAGCGGCTTTGTCGAAGAGGGTGAAGGGCCGGACAGAGGTTCAGGGCACTCCCTTTGTTCTTGTGAGGGGGACTGCCCCTAAAGGCGGAAGAATCAGCAATGATCAAGGGGCATGGGGATGCAGAAGGAAATGGAAACCACTGCATTAAAGACACGTAACGTGCATCCACAAGACATGTGGCCTTAACTGAAAAAGTGTCACGATGATCTCTCCATTGTCACAAGATTCCGGAACGGCCCCCATTCTGATCTCCGGGAATGTATGCAAAGGGGGTGGTGACCATGAGGAAAAGATTGAATAACCGGCGGAAGGATAACGTTGTACGAGACGGGGCGTGGAATGTCAGAAGCTTGAACATTGTACGAAAGCTAGAAAATCGGAAAAGGGAAATTTAATGTCTCAATCTATATATAGTAGGGGTCAGAGAAGTGAAATTGACATAAGAGAAAGATTTCAAATGAGTTGAACCTAGGCTAATATCAACGTGAGCAGAAAATCATATAATGGGAGTAGGATTCGTTATGAATAGGAATGTAGGGCAGAGAGTGAGTTACTGTGAACAGTTCAGTGATAGAGTTGTCCTTATCAGAATCGACAGCAAACCAACGTCGACAGCTATAGTTCAGATATATATGTCGACGTAGCAAGCTGAAGTTCAAGAGATAGAGAAAATATATGAGGATACTGTACAGATGACGCAGTATGTAAAGGGAGATGAAAATCTAACTGGAATGCAGTTGCAGTGGAAGGAGTAGGGGAAAAATTTTATAAGAGAATATGGCCTTGCTAGAAGGAATGAGAGAAGAGAAAGACTAATTGAGTCCCGTAATAAATTTCAGCTAGTAACAGTGAATACTCCATACAAGAATCACAGGATGACCAAGCATACTTGGAAAAGGCCGTGTGATATGGGAAGATTTGAGTTACATTACATCATGGTCAGACAGAGATTCCGAAATCAGATACTGGAGTGTAAGACACACCCAGGAGCAGATATAGACTCAGACCACAATATAGTTGTGATGCAGAGTACGAGGTGCATTCAAGTTCTAAGGCCTCTGATTTTTTTTCTCCGGACTGGAAAGAGATAGAAACATGCACATTGTTTTAAAATGAGGCCGCGTTCATTGTCAATACCTCCCAGAAGTGGCAGCACCGTACGGCGGATGGAATTTTACCGCCAGCGGCGAGAATGAACACTGTTTTAAATACTTAAAATGGCGACGTTTTCCTTACTTGAACAGTGTGCCATCATTCGTTTTCTGAATTTGCGTGGTGTGAAACCAATTGAAATTCATCGACAGTTGAAGGAGACATGTGGTGATGGAGTTATGGATGTGTCGAAAGTGCGTTCGTGGGTGCGACAGTTTAATGAAGGCAGAACATCGTGTGACAACAAACCGAAACAACCTCGGGCTCGCACAAGCTGGTCTGACAACATGATCGAGAAAGTGGAGAGAATTGTTTTGGGGGATCGCTGAATGACTGTTGAACAGATCGTCTCCAGAGTTAGCATTTCTGTGGGTTCTGTGCACACAATGCATGACGACCTGAAATTGCGAAAAGTGTCATCCAGGTGGGTGCCATGAATGCTGACGGATGACCACATGGCTGCCCATGTGGAATGTTGCCAAGCAATGTTGACACGCAACGACAGCACGAATGGGACTTTCCTTTCGTCGGTTGTGACAATGGATGAGACGTGGATGCCATTTTTCAATCCAGAAACAAATCGCCAGTCAGCTCAATGGAAGCACACAGATTCACCGCCACCAAAAATATTTCGGGTAACCGCCAGTGCTGAAAAAATGATGGTGTCCATGTTCTGGGACAGCGAGGGCGTAATCCTTACCCACTGCGTTTTAAAAGGCACTACGGTAACAGGTGCATCCTACGACAATGTTTTGAAGAACAAATTCCTTCCTGCACTGCAACAAAAACGTCCGGGAAGGGCTGCGCGTGCTGTTTCACCAAGACAACGCACCCGCACATCGAGCTAACGTTACGCAACAGTTTCTTCGTGATAACAACTATGAAGTGATTCCTCATGATCCCTACTCACCTGACCTGGCTCCTAGTGACTTTTGGCTTTTTACAACAATGAAAGACACTCTCCGTGGCTGCACATTCACCAGCCGTGCTGCTATTGCCTCAGCGATTTTCCAGTGGTCAAAACAGACTCCTAAAGAAGCCTTCGCCGCTGCCATGGAATCATGGCGTCAGCGTTGTGAAAAACGTGTACGTCTGCAAGGCGATTACGTCGAGAAGTAACGTCAGTTTCATCGATTTCGGGTGAGTAGTTAATTAGAAAAAAAATCGGAAGCCTTGGAACTTGAATGCACCTCGTAGGCTGAAGTTTAAGAGATCAGTCAGGAAGAATCAATATGCAAAGGAGTGGGAGAGGGAATTACTAAGGAATGACGAGATACGCTCGAATTTCTCTAAGGCTATAGATACAGCAATAAGGAATAGTTCAGTAGACAGTACCGTTGAAGAGGAATGGTCATTTCTACAAAGGGCAGTCACTGAAGTTGCAAAGAGAAACATTGGTACAAAGAATGTAACTGCGAAGAAACCATGGATAACAGAAGAAATACTTCAGTTGAGGGATGAAAGAGGAAAGTAAGAAACTGAATACAGACGTACAATTCGCTATGGAATGCAATAAATAGGAAGCTGACGGAAAGGGCTGCATAAAAAATGTGTAGAAATCGAAAAAGAAATGATTGTTACAAGGACTGACCAACATACAGGAAAGTTAAACCAACCTTCGGTGCCCATGAATACAAATTTAGGGAACCATTGGTGAAATTAAAAGCAAGGGTGGTAACATTAAGACTATAACGGGAATTCCACTGTTAAATGGTGAGGTGAGAGCGGATAGTAGGAGAGAGTGCACTGAAGACCTCCATGAGGGGGAAGATTTGTTTGATGTGGTGCAAGAAGAAACAGGAGTCGATTTCGAAGAGATAGGGGATCCAGTATTGGAATTAAAAGCGGTTTGAAGGACTTTTGATCAAATGAGACAGAAGACATAGATAACAGCATCAGAATTTCTCAAGTCGTCGGTGGAAGTGGCGACAAAACGACTGTTCACTTTGGTGCGTGGAATGCTTGGGTCTGGTGTCATACCATTTGACTTGACAAATATCATCCGTACCATTCCGAAGAGGGGAAGTGCTGACCGGCGCGAGTATTAAAGCACAATCAGTTAACGGGTTATTCATCCGAGTTGCTGACAAGAATAATATGTAGACTAATGGAAAAGAAAATTGAGGATCTGTTGGATGTCGATCACTTCGGCTTTAGCAGAGGTAAAGTATGAGAGAGGGGATTCTGACGTTGCGGTTAATAGTGGAGGCAAGATTAAAGAAAATTGAGACACGTTACTAGGTTCGGACAAATCATTCGACAATGTAAAATGTTGGAAGACGTTCGAAATTCTGGGAAAAATAGGGGTAACCTATAGGGAGAGACGAGTAATATACAATACGTACAAGAGCGAAGAGGGAATAATGAGTGGTCGTCCAAGAAAGAGGTGCTCGGATTAAAAAGGGTGTAAGACAAGCATCTAGCCTTTCGCCCGTACTGTTCAATCTGTACATCGAAGAAGCAATGATGGAAATAAAAGAAAGTATCCGGAGTGGGATAAAAATTAAAGGTGAATGGATGTCAGTGATAGGATCTGCTGATGACATTGCTATCCTTGTTTAAAGTGAAAGAGAATTACATAATCCGCTGAATAGAATGATCAGTCTACGGAATAGAGTTTATGGACTGAAGGCAACTCGAAGAAAGTCGAAAGTAATGTGAAGTAGCTGAAATGAGAGCAGAGGGAAACTTAACATCAAGATTGATGGTTACGAGGTACATGAAGTTAAGGAATTCTGGTACCTGCAAAATAACCATTGACGGATGGAACATGGAGAACATCAAACGCAGACTAGCACTAGAAAAAAGGGTATTCCTCTCCAAGATAAGTCTACTGGTATCAAACATAGGTCTTAATTTTACGAAGAAATTTCTCAGAATGTACGTTTGGAGCACAGCATTATATGGTGGCGAAACATGGACTATGGAGAAAACCGGAACAGAAGAGAATTGAAGGATTTGAGATGTGATGCTACAGACGAATGTTGAAAATTAAGTGGACTAATAAGGCAAGGAATGAGGAGGTTCTGCGCAGAAGGAAAGCAATATGTGAGAGGAATATGAGAGGAAAGCAGTAAGTGGAAAGCACTGACAATCAGAAGGGATAGGATAATAGGATATTTGTTAAGGCGTGAGGGAGTGACTTCCACGGTACTAGAGAGAGTTGTAGAGGGTAAAAACTGTAGGAGAGGACAGAGATTGGAACACATCCCGGAAATAGTTGAGGATGTACGTTGAGAGTGCTACTCTGAGATGAAGAGCTTGGCACAAAAGAGAAATTTGATGGCTGGCCGCATCAAACCAATTAGAAGATTTTAAAAAAATATATTCATTTTGCACCTTGACTCTCATTTACTTGACGTGATCAGCTGCCATTGGCGATGTTTCATTTTCAAGTGATTAGTCATGACCTCGTAATTTAGTTCAGTGTCCTATGTGGGGCCACGTGTGATAGTCGTGCGGTCTTGGGCGCTTTACCACCGTTCGCGCCGCTCGCTCCGTCGGAGGTCCGTGTTCTCCCTCTGGCATGGGTGTGTGTGTTGTCTTTAGCGTAAGTCAGAAGTTAGATTAAGTTAGATTATGGTGTGTGTAAGCCTAGGGACCGATGACCTCAGCAGTTTGGCCCCATAAGACCTTACCATATATTTCCAAATTTATTCCAAATGACAAGATCTTTATCATTACATGCATGTTCGAGCATATCATGAGACACAGACATCGACCCTCCGACTCACATCTACATCCACAGCATGCTCCTCAGGATACTTAATGATGTGTTGCAGGTGGTACTTTTTGTACCGCTAACTGTTCCACGAGCGAATAGCGCGTGGGAAAAACGATTGTCTGTCAGCCTACGTATTTTCTCCTCATGATCATTACCCGAGATGTATTTGTGTGGCAGCAATAAGTCTTCGCGGAAAGCGCTCTCTCGAAATTTCAGTAGTAAATAATCTCTCTGTGTGGCACAACGCCTCTCTTGTAACGTCTGTCAATAGAGTTTGTTAAGGATTTCGGGAACGCTCTCGCGCCAGCTAAACGGTCCCCTGACGAAATGCGCCGCGTTTCGTTGGATCTTCTCTATCTCTTCTATCACTCCTACCTGGTAGGAATTCTAGATAGATGAACAATACTCAGGAATTGGTCGATCAAATGCCTTATAAGCCACTTCCTTTTTGGATAAGTTACATTTCCTTAAGATTCTTTCCATGAATCCAAGTCTGGAATCTGCTATTCCCTCCATGTATTTTTTTTGGTCATTCAACTTAAGATTTCTCTGGATATTTTAGGCTCGATACTCTTTCTAGAGTTTTGTCATCAATAGCGTAGCAGCACAGTATCTGATTTATTTTCCTTTCACACATGTGGTGTGAAACGGTTTCAGCACAAAGCAGGTCGACCCTTGGTAGATGACAAAAAAATGCAGCAAATTCCCACTGGTCCTCTGATAACCAGTTACGGGACACATACTGCTAACTAGTAGTGAACGGGTTAACATATGCGTTACCTCATCCTTCACAACGTAGGTACACATATGTAAGGTAAATATCGCAGTATGAAGCATTTATCTGCATCTTCTTAATAAGTTTCAATCTCCTCAAGCAACATTATCAGTATGCAGGGAACTGAGATCTAAGGCACCTGCTGATCGTCTCACTCACGCCTGACTGTAGCAGTTAACCTGTTCTAGTCCCCCCTCAGTAGCGCGGAGTCATGTGGCGGCTTCCTAACGGAAGGCGCCGGCTTTGATTCCCAGCCGGGTCGGAGGTTTTCTCCTTTTGGGAACCGGGTGTCGTGTTTCCCTTACGTTCGTTTCTTCGTAACTGACATTCCACACTTGAGGTAATTGTATAGTTGCGCACCAAGAGGTACTACATTTAAAAAAAATACTAAATAAAATAAACTTCTATTACTGTTGTTAATCGGAGAGGTGAAATTCGGTGTCGCCACAAAGATTTACTCTCTCAACTTAGCCAATGTTTACGACACTGGTATTCCATTCGTGACAATCGGTCTAACAAGATTTTAGTTCTCAGTGAAATCCATAAATCTATTACGACAGTTTCTATAAATATTTGGCATAGTGCTCATCGTAACTAACTGTTAAACCTAAATATTCGTTTCCATTCTTCTCGAAGACCACATGGAGGGCCTCCATACAGTGCTTGTCATGATATAGAATTATACTGGTATGTGTCGCTAATTTTTCATAATTTATGTACACTGCCCCACCGTTTATATCTGACGATAATTTTTCGAAGAGTCCCATACTTAATAAAGAACTGTGCTATCAAGACTTTTCATAATTGCAATTTGTGTCAAATCTGAATACTACGGAATAATTACTGGATCGAGTAATGCACAAGAAACATGACCAGCATTCACTCCTACAACTACACATTAAGATAATATCTATCATAACATGTCAGCATGGTAAAATTCATGATAATAAATCGGCAACAATACCACTAATAATTATACAAGCTGGAAGGAATGTCAAGAAAAATTAAATCGCTGGGATCTAGCTACAACCACAACAGAAAAAAATAAACTATCTACACTTTTCACGTGAAAGCCTCAAAATTAACATAAATACAGCAAATCAACAAGAGAAGCCACACCGGAGCAACCTTCACAATGCTGCCAAACGGGTAAAGTAGATCAGACAATTTTTTGTCGTAATGGTAGAGCAGCTAACCACAACTAACAATAAAATGAAGAAACTCATCAAAGTAAGGGTCGCAAGAATCTCCTGCTACTGATACGTATGTCAGGTAACAACACTAGGCTATACTTTGCAATTATTACAAAATAATAATCAGCACAGCAAAAGCTGAAACATAGTCAAATACAAACGTCCACCCACCAATGTTTATGCCTAGCACAAACTGCACATACAGGGTTATTACAAATGATTGAAGCGATTTCACAGCTCTACAATAACTTTATTATTTGAGATACTTTCACAATGCTTTGCACACACATACAAAAACTCAAAAAGTTTTTTAGGCATTCACAAATGTTCGATATGTGCCCCTTTAGGGATTCGGCAGACATCAAGCCGATAATCAAGTTCCTCCCACACACGGCGCAGCATGTCCTCATCAATGAGTTCGAAAGCATCGTTGATGCGAGCTCGCAGTTCTGGCACGTTTCTTGGTAGAGGAGGTTTAAACACTGAATCTTTCACATAACCCCACAGAAAGAAATCGCATGGGGTTAAGTCGGGAGAGCGTGGAGGCCATGACATGAATTGCTGATCATGATCTCCACCACGACCGATCCATTTGTTTTCCAATCTCCTGTTTAAGAAATGCCGAACATCATGATGGAAGTGCGGTGGAGCACCATCCTGTTGAAAGATGAAGTCGGCGCTGTCGGTCTCCAGTTGTGGCATGAGCCAATTTTCCAGCATGTCCAGATACACGTGTCCTGTAACGTTTTTTTCGCGGAACAAAAGGGGGCCGTAAACTTTAAACCGTGAGATTGCACAAAACACGTTAACTTTTGGTGAATTGCGAATTTGCTGCATGAATGCGTGAGGATTCTCTACCGCCCAGATTCGCACATTGTGTCTGTTCACTTCAACATTAAGAAAAAATGTTGCTTCATCACTGAAAACAAGTTTCGCACTGAACGCATCCTCTTCCATGAGCTGTTGCAACCGCGCCGAAAATTCAAAGCGTTTGACTTTGTCATCGGGTGTCAGGGCTTGTAGCAATTGTAAACGGTAAGGCTTCTGCTTTAGCCTTTTCCGTAAGATTTTTCAAACCGTCGGCTGTGGTACGTTTAGCTCCCTGCTTGCTTTATTCGTCGATTTCCGCGGGCTACGCGTGAATCTTGCCCGCACGCGTTCAACCGTTTCTTCGCTCACTGCAGGCCGACCCGTTGATTTCCCCTTACAGAGGCATCCAGAAGCTTTAAACTGCGCGTACCACCGCCGAATGGAGTTAGCAGTTAGTGGATCTTTGTTGAACTTCGTCCTGAAGTGTCGTTGCACTGTTGTGACTGACTGATGTGAGTGCATTTCAAGCACGACACACGCTTTCTCGGCTCCTGTCGCCATTTTGTCTCACTGCGCTCTCGAGAGCCCTGGCGGCAGAAACCTGAAGTGCGGCTTCAGCCGAACAAAACTTTTATGAGTTTTTCTACGTATCTGTAATTTGTCGTGACCATATGTCAATGAATGGAGCTACAGTGAATTTATGAAATCGCTTCAATAATTTGTAATAGCCCTGTAACGCTTCTTATGCGCTGCCATTTAAGATCAAACTTCACCATTGTCATCCGCTTGTGTTTCGTTAACACGTCCCCTGGAAACAAGACACTATGTGCTGACCTGAACCATGTCCTCATCAATGAGTTCGAAAGCATCGTTGATGCGAGCTCGCAGTTCTGGCACGTTTCTTGGTAGAGGAGGTTTAAACACTGAATCTTTCACATAACCCCACAGAAAGAAATCGCATGGGGTTAAGTCGGGAGAGCGTGGAGGCCATGACATGAATTGCTGATCATGATCTCCACCACGACCGATCCATTTGTTTTCCAATCTCCTGTTTAAGAAATGCCGAACATCATGATGGAAGTGCGGTGGAGCACCATCCTGTTGAAAGATGAAGTCGGCGCTGTCGGTCTCCAGTTGTGGCATGAGCCAATTTTCCAGCATGTCCAGATACACGTGTCCTGTAACGTTTTTTTCGCGGAACAAAAGGGGGCCGTAAACTTTAAACCGTGAGATTGCACAAAACACGTTAACTTTTGGTGAATTGCGAATTTGCTGCATGAATGCGTGAGGATTCTCTACCGCCCAGATTCGCACATTGTGTCTGTTCACTTCAACATTAAGAAAAAATGTTGCTTCATCACTGAAAACAAGTTTCGCACTGAACGCATCCTCTTCCATGAGCTGTTGCAACCGCGCCGAAAATTCAAAGCGTTTGACTTTGTCATCGGGTGTCAGGGCTTGTAGCAATTGTAAACGGTAAGGCTTCTGCTTTAGCCTTTTCCGTAAGATTTTTCAAACCGTCGGCTGTGGTACGTTTAGCTCCCTGCTTGCTTTATTCGTCGATTTCCGCGGGCTACGCGTGAATCTTGCCCGCACGCGTTCAACCGTTTCTTCGCTCACTGCAGGCCGACCCGTTGATTTCCCCTTACAGAGGCATCCAGAAGCTTTAAACTGCGCGTACCACCGCCGAATGGAGTTAGCAGTTAGTGGATCTTTGTTGAACTTCGTCCTGAAGTGTCGTTGCACTGTTGTGACTGACTGATGTGAGTGCATTTCAAGCACGACACACGCTTTCTCGGCTCCTGTCGCCATTTTGTCTCACTGCGCTCTCGAGAGCCCTGGCGGCAGAAACCTGAAGTGCGGCTTCAGCCGAACAAAACTTTTATGAGTTTTTCTACGTATCTGTAATTTGTCGTGACCATATGTCAATGAATGGAGCTACAGTGAATTTATGAAATCGCTTCAATAATTTGTAATAGCCCTGTAACGCTTCTTATGCGCTGCCATTTAAGATCAAACTTCACCATTGTCATCCGCTTGTGTTTCGTTAACACGTCCCCTGGAAACAAGACACTATGTGCTGACCTGAACCATGAAACAACGTCTCGTGTTTATAACAATCCACTGCTAGCTTAGGCCCAGAGTTAATCAGGCTGCACCCACTGCAGGTCACGTACACTTCCCCATCCATCTATGAATCCGGCCCCCACTTCAGCTGTTCGTTTGTTGTCCTTCCTCGTTGGGCCTCTGCGTACAGTGCCGTCGAGAGTCCGTTTGCTTCCAGTTCCCGATGACAGCAGCCGCCTTGTCGTCCATCCACAAGCTGCGACCATCACTGATTATCGGTAGCCCACCGCCACCATCCTCCCAAGTGCCACTGCTCGTCAGTCAGCTTGCAGAACCAGAATTCTGGAATGTAAGCTAGATGAACAGGGCGCTAACCATGGCCTGGCGCCATATTCTGAGGTTCATCATGCTGTTGTTGCTCCTAGTGGTCCTTAGAGATGAATCCAAGTGGCATCCTCTTCCTTGTCCCACATCAGACTGCTCTCTGGGGTCACCAGCGACCAATCGTTGCCTCGCCGTGATGCCACACAGTGTGTGACGTGGGAGGGTGGTACACATCGCTAGCTACACTTACCAGAAGGGGCTGACATGTGCGGGCAGCTGACATTATTGCATATAAAAGACCTTACTTATTCACCAACACTCATCTTAACAAAACTACTCACACATGAGCACAGCGACAGTAACAGCTACACTCCTGGAAATGGAAAAAGGAACACATTGACACCGGTGTGTCAGACCCACCATACTTGCTCCGGACACTGCGAGAGGGCTGTACAAGCAATGATCACACGCACGGCACAGCGGACACACCAGGAACCGCGGTGTTGGCCGTCGAATGGCGCTAGCTGCGCAGCATTTGTGCACCGCCGCCGTCAGTGTCAGCCAGTTTGCCGTGGCATACGGAGCTCCATCGCAGTCTTTAACACTGGTAGCATGCCGCGACAGCGTGGACGTGAACCGTATGTGCAGTTGACGGACTTCGAGCGAGGGCGTATAGTGGGCATGCGGGAGGCCGTGTGGACGTACCGCCGAATTGCTCAACACGGGGGGCGTGAGGTCTCCACAGTACATCGATGTTGTCGCAAGTGGTCGGCGGAAGGTGCACGTGCCCGTCGACCTGGGACCGGACCGCAGCGACGCACGGATGCACGCCAAGACCGTAGGATCCTACGCAGTGCCGTAGGGGACCGCACCGCCACTTCCCAGCAAATTAGGGACACTGTTGCTCCTGGGGTATCGGCGAGGACCATTCGCAACCGTCTCCATGAAGCTGGGCTACGGTCCCGCACGCCGTTAGGCCGTCTTCCGCTCACGCCCCAACATCGTGCAGCCCGCCTCCAGTGGTGTCGCGACAGGTGTGAATGGAGGGACGAATGGAGACGTGTCGTCTTCAGCGATGAGAGTCGCTTCTGCCTTGGTGCCAATGATGGTCGTATGCGTGTTTGGCGCCGTGCAGGTGAGCGCCACAATCAGGACTGCATACGACCGAGGCACACAGGGCCAACACCCGGCATCATGGTGTGGGGAGCGATCTCCTACACTGGCCGTACACCACTGGTGATCGTCGAGGGGACACTGAATAGTGCACGGTACATCCAAACCGTCATCGAACCCATCGTTCTACCATTCCTAGACCGGCAAGGGAACTTGCTGTTCCAACAGGACAATGCACGTCCGCATGTATCCCGTGCCACCCAACGTGCTCTAGAAGGTGTAAGTCAACTACCCTGGCCAGCAAGATCTCCGGATCTGTCCCCCATTGAGCATGTTTGGGACTGGATGAAGCGTCGTCTCACGCGGTCTGCACGTCCAGCACGAACGCTGGTCCAACTGAGGCGCCAGGTGGAAATGGCATGGCAAGCCGTTCCACAGGACTACATCCAGCATCTCTACGATCGTCTCCATGGGAGAATAGCAGCCTGCATTGCTGCGAAAGGTGGATATACACTGTACTAGTGCCGACATTGTGCATGCTCTGTTGCCTGTGTCTATGTGCCTGTGGTTCTGTCAGTGTGATCATGTGATGTATCTGACCCCAGGAATGTGTCAATAAAGTTTCCCCTTCCTGGGACAATGAATTCACGGTGTTCTTATTTCAATTTCCAGGAGTGTATATTTGTGAATGTCTGTGTATGTGCATATATTTATATATGTACACTTCCTGACAAAAAAAGTGAAGCAACGAAATGATATGGTCACAAGTCTATGTAACTTCGTACATGTACACTCGTGAACAGATAATGATTGGAGTGCCAGTTCTCTATGAGAGGTACAACTGTCACCAGAGTACATTGATGTTCTTCATTTTCAGTGCTATTACCAGACCTGGTAAGGTACGTAAGGGGCCTTAAAATTTTAGATGCTGAGTCATCACTGTTAAGAACAATGAAATGCTTTGGTCTAGCGGGAGGACTTGATAGAGTTTGGAAGCACACTTCTTTTATGGGTCTCATATGGCCAGCAGGTCGAATCATGCAGTATCCAGATTTATCATGCATTGACCTGTGACAGTGGTTTGATGTTGGGTTGCTCATGGGTACATGAGAGTAGGCCTACTCGTCATCAAGGTCCATGACCTATCATGTCTGACCACTCCAAGGGAGGATCAATGCATTGTGCGCCAAGCACACTGAACGCCTTCACATCAGTTCTTGATATGTGAGAACAAGTAAGGACTCTCTGGAACGTTCTGTGTCGTCATTAGTTGGAGACTATCACCATGCAGACTAGGGAATTATTGTTTAATGTGCAGTCTGGCATTAGCACTGCTACACAAATGGGTGCTGTTGGTGCTGCGACCAGGAAGTATGGGGTGTTGATGACTGGCATTGCATTTTTCATGGCAATTCCCTTCTCTACACTACCTCAGAAGACAATCGTCAATGGTGACCTAGAGTGAGATTTCATTCAAGTGTTTTCGAAAGGACTAGGGGTGTTAGTCTTGGTGTCATAGTGTGGGGATTAAATGTCCTACCTACACTGGTCTTGTCGATGGGATTTCCTCATTCAATTTGTTTCTTTCCAATCTTTGCAATATTAGTTCAGATGTGGTAACATCCATTGAGCTATGAATTAGAATACTGTAGATTTCTTCATAAGGTCTCAGGTGATCAATCCATGTTGACAGACGATGATGAAAATTTGTCCTGATAAATCTATTCAGCTCCCATAAAAGATGAACGAATGTATTTGACTCAAGGTGGTACGCTGTAGTCAGAATGTTCAGATGGTATAGAAGTGGAGCATTAAATAATCCGGTAACGATCTTTGCAAAACCACTCTGACAAACCGCACTCCACTACCGAGAGACATTCTTCCATAATACATTCGGAAGTGGTTCCGCATTCATCACTTGTTCGTATGGAAATCAACGATAAAATGATGCTATTCCTAAAAAAGATACCCTCTGCTGTGATCAGATAGCAGAGGAATTTTATGTGTTTTTTGCCAAACTCTAATTTCCTTAGATTAGTCGTCATAACAGGCTTGTAAAATTTCTCCTATACTCTTTACAGCACTGTACTATTTTCAACCCACCTCTGCGAGGTTGTTGAAATGTTGCCATAAACAGGGTAGCCAAATAAGTAAAGTCTGGGTCAAATCCAGGGCACATATGAATACGCCAGAGATTACAGTAAGCCCAAATGGCAAGATGGTAAATGACAACTCCAGCCGGAGCATATAAGTACGCTGTATTACATGGTTTCCTCCTGTAATGCCAGGATGATATCTGAAAACGCTACTGGATAGGTATTCGATGTCAAGAAACTCCTGTGAGTGCTTTTCGGTATTTTGCTGTCTCGTTAACACAGGTACGATAAATTTATTATTTCTTGGCCATCCAAGAATAGGTCCACTGCTTTCGGTTCCATGAGTAATGGACTCCAATAATGATTGTCCTATGGTTACACACGAGAGGCAGTCAATATATAATGCAACACTTTTTTTCTAAAAACAGGTTGGTTTTATTCAGGATTCCAATACATCATAATATGCCCTGATATTTTGGCTGTCAAACACTATCTTTCAACAAAATCTCCTTTCAATATACGACCTTATGCCACCTTATTTGGGGGCTGTTTGCCCGCACACGGTACCAGTCTACTGGTCGATGTTGGAGCCAAGGTCTTGCTGCATCAGTAACCTCCCCATAATCCACGTACTGCTTCCCTTAGAGTGATTCCTCCATTGGGCCAAACAGAGGTAGATGGATGGTTTGAGATCCAGGACGCTGGGTAGTTAACAGTCCAATGAAGTTTTCTGAACTACACTACTGGCCATTAAAATTGCTACACCAAGATGAAATGCAGATGATAAACAAGTATTCATTGGACAAATATATAATACTAGAACTAACATCTGATTACATTTTCACGCAATTTGGGTGCATAGATTCTGAGAAATCAGTACCCAGAACAACCACCTCTGGTCGTAATAACGGCCTTCATAGGCATGGGCATTGAGTCAAACGGAGCTTGGATGGCGTGTACAGGCACAGCTGCCCATGCAGCTTCAACACCACAGTTCATCAAGAGTAGTGACCGGTGTACTGCGACGAGCCAGTTGCTCAGCCACCATTGACCAGACGATTTCAGTTGGTTAGAGATCTGGAGAACCTGCCGGCCAGGGCAGCAGTCGAACATTTTCTGTATCCAGAAAGGCCCGTACAGGACCTGCAACGTGCGGTTGTGCATTATCCTGCTGAAATGCAGGGTTTCGCAGGGATCGAAGAGCGTAGAGCCACGGGTCGTAACGCGTCTGAAATGTAACGTCCACTATTCAAAGTGCCGTCAATGCGAACCAGAGGTGACCGAGACGTGTAACCCATGGCACCCGATACCAACCATCACGCCGGGTGACACGCCAGTATGACGATGACGAATACACGGTTCCAATGTGCGTTCACCGCGATGTCGCCAAAATGGATGCGACGATCATGATGCTGTAAACAGAATCGGGATTCATCCGAAGAACGTTTTGATATTCGTGTACCCAGGTTCGTCGTTCAGTACACCATCGTAGGCGCTCCTGTCTGTGATGCAGCGTGAAGGGTAACCGCAGCCATGGTCTCCGAGCTGCTGCTGCTGCAAACGTCGTCGAACTATTCGTGCAGATGGTTGTTGTTTTGCAAACGGCCCCATCTGTTGACTCAGAGATCGAGACGTGGCTGTACGATCCGTTACAGCCATGCAGATAAGACGCCTGTCATCTCGACTCCTAGCGATACGAGGCCGTTGGGATCCAGCACGGCGTTCCGTATTACCCTCCTGAACCCACCAATTACATATGCAGCTAACAGTCATTGGATCCCGATCAACGCGAGCAGCAATGTCGCGATACGATAAACCGCAATCGCGATAGGCTACAGTCCGACCTTTATCAAAGTCGGAAACTTGATGGTAACCATTACTCCTCCTTACACGAGGCATCACAACAACGTTTCACGAGGCAACGCCGGTCAACTGCTGTTTGTGTATGAGAAATCGGTTGGAAACTTTCCTTATGTCAGCACGTTGTAGGTGTCGCCACCGGCGCCAAGCTTGTGTGAATGCTCTGGAAAGCTAATCATTTGAATATCATTGCATGTTCTTCCTGTCGGTTAAATTTCGCGTCTGTAGCACGTCACCTTCATGGTGTAGCAATTTTTTTGGCCGGTAGTGTATGTTTATTGCATGATGCCTCTTGTACTGACGACCTATAGAGATCATAAGCCGGATCCAAATGGAGCTATGTGCGTTGCAAAGAATCTGATGTTTGTGAAGATGTAAAATGCTTTGTTGATTTGCCTGTATATCATTATAAATATCGAACTCTGTATCACCCCCCCCCCCCCCCCCCCCCCCCCCCCCGAAAGAAAAACCACACCCTTATCTTGGAAGAAGCTGAGAAACGATTGGTGTTGCAGGTCTCAGAGGCACACTGGGATGGTCTCTGTGGGAGGCACACCTGTACATGTCTGTGAGTCACAGATCGATTGCGTAGTGCCACAGAGATCTGTATTTCCGAGCACCATCGTGCGGCTTGCCTATGCGGTTGCCCCCCAACAGTGGCACTAAAAGAAGAAGTTCATTTTCATTTTTGCTATAGAAATGAAAATGCCGTGCGGCTAGGGCCTCCCGTCGCTTAGACCGCTCACCTGGTGCAAGTCTTTCGATTTGACGCCACTTAGGTGACTTCGGCGTCGATGGGGATGAGACGATGATGATAAGGACAACACAACACCCAGTTCTTGAACGGAGAATATCTCCGACCCTGCCGGGAATCGAACCGGGGCCGTTAGGCATGACATTCCGTCGGCCTGACCACTCAGCTACCTGTGGTGGACATCGTTGTTATGATGAAGACGCTGAATTTGTTTATTCATTTTCACAGCTGTGTGCTGACAGTCAGCACATGGGAGATCGGACCTGTTTTCATCACCTTGTTTCAATGACAGACACCTCACCCTCTGATTCACCATGATTTGGTTCACTGCCAGGTTCTCCATAGACATTCTACAAGTGCCTCTAAATATTTGCAGTCATCTGGGTTTCTGGCAAAGGAAACTGAACGACAGCTCTCTGCTTGGATCACACCCTTGTTTCATATGCCATTTTGAACACTACGAATAGTACTGCCACCAACTGGAATTTCATGGAACTATGGGGGTTGAAGCGGCGATATTTTTCGATGTTCCACAACAGACACTAGATTCTTTCAACAGAAATTGGCCGAGACAGAAATGTTTTGCATTACTTATAGAATGACCCTAATAATTCCCCATTGGAACTTTCTCCTAACCTCACAGTCTGCGGCTGATCTTGACACCCAGGGAATTTCGTAATGACTATAGCAACTGCTAAAATGACACACATGTCCTTTGATTATTCCAGGCCTCGCTTCAAAAACTTGCTCGTAATTCGTTGTAAGTTCTGACAGTTAAAATTTGCTCCATGGTTGGCGAGGTTGAGGACTCTACGATTTTAGCACTAATCAGTTTACAAATCAGTATGATCTCTCCATTGATAGGTATCTCTTTTGTTGTGTTAGCCATTGCCCTTCTTGTAATAGAATTCCCAGTCCTCAGTAATACTTCCCATGGATGTGTTCCTTCATTAAGATGGGTACTGTGGTCTGGGCTCCATTGGTCGAAAATGTAAGCTTGTCAGCAGCAAAGTCAATGTCCGTATCCTTCTCTTGGAGACAATCGAGGTCCAATATAGAATCAAAGACAAAATTTGGCAGAATTAGACAACTGCAAAATCTGCTTTCATCCCCCAGAATTATTTTTAGTTGTGTTTGCCGTGAGTGTCCTACAACAGCACCTGTTATTCGACATTTCGGTGCTGTAAGAGTAGGTATATTCGCTCTTCCCTTACTTCTTTGGAGCAAAGCTAAAAATACGGCAGTAATACTTGTATTTATGGTTAGAACTTTGATCTCATCCTGGATTGAAGATTGTGGAGTCTGTGTTGACTTCACATTACATGGATGCAGATTCCGAGCTAGTTCCTCCTGAATCCTTCCTATCTTAACATTACCAATCCATCACTCCTATTACTACTACAGCCTCTGGTACTACTTCCTACTAAAATGTTGGTGCGACAGACAGTCATTTTAATTAAATGTTGCTAGTTGGACAAGGCCGAATATTCTTCAACACTTCTGTTGTAACTGATGGGTTATTTCTCCAGATGTTATTTACATTAGAAGAAGCCTTATGTTTCTGCTGCTAGCGATTATTGCTGGAACTTGCTTGATACCTCGTATTAAATCTCTGTACATACGTCTTATTGTGGAAGCAATTATTGATGTTAGCATTGTCGTTCTTGTTATGATTGTTCTGGTCCCTAGTGTTCAACACTATGTTGTATGGAGTCGGTCTATTTCCATTCAAGTATGGCCTGTTACACTGTGAATAATTTAACGTTCTCACATGGTTCTGACTACTTGCATATGGTTGATGGTTTTACGAGGTTCCACTCGATCTTCAATCTTCCTATAACCCTTATGTAAATTATCCATAACACACAAGAATTTCTCAACACTTGATTCATTAATGTTAATCAACTTTCCCCTAATGCCAATCGGCGGCATGTACTTCGGAATTCGAAATAGATCTTTATTAGTAAATGGCCCATTCCAGCAACACTTTTTATTTACAAGTTTTTCGGATTATCTGCACAGCGTGCATTGCCTCGCAATGTGCAGCTTCGGGCTGAACACCTTCTTGAGCAATTGAAGTATTTCAGTTGTGGTGCTAGAGACGAATGTTGAAAATTAGGTGGACTGATAAGATAAGGAATGAGGAGGTTCTGCATAGCAAGAGATTTGTGGATAACACGGACAAGGAAAAGGGAAAGGATGCTAAGACATATGTTAAGACGTCAGGGAATAACTGCATAACATTAATTTATTACTTTCATGAAGTATGTGGACGATCTGTTCTGAACATCAGAATTTTTGTTGATATCACTAGATAACTGCCCTGAGGCCAAAAGCGTCCGTTGTTTTGCAACTGATGCGGAAGACGTTATCTTCAAAACCATTACAACAATTGCGAAACTGTCACCAAGATTTAGGACATACTAGGCAAGAAAGCAAAAGTCTCAAGAAAATTTAGGATCAGTTGCAAGTGATGCGGGCCTGCTTGCCTCTAGGGAGGAGACAACGGCATTATGATACCTATTCCAACCGAATCAATTCATGCATCCAGGTCTGAGTAGTGTGCGCGGTCGTACTGATAAGTGCGCTTCTACTGTCAAGTTCTTTGTAAATTTTACCCAACTCTATTCTGACTGAAATAATATCACATTCTCGTACTCTCTCAGGCTGTGAAATTTTGGTGTTAAGTTTCCGCCTTCCCTTATTGATGCTTGAAAATCTTTGTGAGTCAATATAAATATTTTTAGATTATTAGAAAGGCAAAGGTCCTGATTTCATGTCTCGGTCCGGCACACAGTTTTAATCTGCCAGGAAGTTTCATATCAGCACACACTCCGCTGTAGAGTGAAAATTTCATTCTAGAAACGTCCCCCAGACTGTGGCTAAGCCATGCTTTCTTTCAGGAGTGCTAGTCCTGCAGGGTTCGCAGGAGAGCTTCTGTAAAGTTTGGAAGGTAGGAGACGAGGTACTGGCAGAAGTGAAGCTGTGAGAACGGGGCGTGAGTCGTGCTTGGGTAGCTCAGTCGGTAGAGCACTTGCCCGCGAAAGGCAAAGGTCCCGAGTTCGAGTCTCGGTCCGGCACACAGATTTAATCTGCCAGGAAGTTTCATAAATATTTTAGTTGGCGGTGTTAATTTTATTTCTCGTATTTCGCATGCCACGCAGTAACCATTCATTTCTAAACACTTACGCTCTCTTGCGTTCCTCGTCATCTAGGAAGATTGCTTCAAATGTAAGAACAGGTGATAATCGCTGGGTGCGAGTTCATAATTGTGAGATAGGTGTCGGAGGTTTCCAGTGGAAACGCTGATAATTTTCCTCGATACGGGCAACAGTGTGTGTGGACGTGCGTTGCCATGAGCAGTTCCCCCGACAATTTAGTAAATACACTACTGGCCATTAATATTGCTACACCAAGAAGAAATGCAGATTATACTATAACTGACATGTGATTACATTTTCACGCAATTTGGGTCCATACATCCTGAGAAATCAGTACCCAGAGCAACCACCTCTGGCCCTAATAACGGCCTTGATACGCCTGGGCATTTAGTGAAACAGAGATTGGATGGCGTGTACAGGTACAGCTGCCCATGCAGCTACAACACGATACCACGGTTCATGAAGAGGCGTATTGTGATGAGCCAGTTTCTCGGCCACCATTGACCAGACGTTTTCAATTGGAGAGAGATCTGGAGAATGTGCTGGCCAGGGCAGCAGTCGAACATTTACTGTATCCAGAAAGGCCCGTACAGGACCTGCAACGTGCGGTCGTGCGTTATCCTGCTGAAATGCAGGATTTGGCAGGGTTCGAATGAAGCGTAGAGCCACGGGTCGTAACACATCTGAAATGTAACGTCCACTGTTCAAAGTGCCGTCAATGCCAACAAGAGGTGACCGAGACGCGTAACCAATGGCACCCCATACCATCACGCCGGGTGATACGCCAGTATGGCGATAACGAATACACGCTTCCAAAGTGCGTTCACCGCGATGTCGCCAAACAGGGATCCGACCATAATGATGCTGTAAACAGAACCTGGATTCATCCGAAAAAATTACGTTTCTGCCATTCGTGCACTCAGGTTCGTCGTTGATTACACTATCGCAGACGCTCCTGTCTGTGATGCAGCATCGAGGGTAACCGCAGCCATGGTCTCCGAGCTGACAGTCCATGCTGCTGCAAACGTCGTCGAACTGTTCGTGGAGATGGTTTTTGTCTTGCAAACGTCCCTATCTGTTGACTCAGGGATCGAGACGTGGCTGCACGATCCGTTATAGCCATGCGGATAAGATGCCTGTCATCTCCTCTGCTAGTGATACGAGGCCATTGGGATGCAGCACGGCGTACCGTATTACCCTCCTGAACCCACCGATTCCGTATTCTGCTAACAGTCATTGGATCTCGACCAACGGGAGCAGCAATGTCGCGATACGATAAACTGCAATCGCGATAAGCTACAATCCGACCTTTATCAAAGTCAGAAACGTGATGGTACGCATTTCTCCTCCTTACACGAGGCATCACAACAACGTTTCACCAGTCAACGCCGGTCAACTGCTGTTTGTGTATGAGAAATCGGTTGGAAGCTTTCCTGATGTCAGCACGTTGTAGGTGTCGCCACCGGAGCCAACCTTGTGTGAATGCTCTGAAAAGCTACTCATTTGCACATGACAGTACCTTCTTCCTGTCGGTTAAATTGCGCGTCTGTTGCACGTGATCTTCGTGGTGTAGCAATTTTAATGGCCAGTAGTGTAGTGTTGGGTCCAAGAAGAGCAAATCCACAACCACCAGTTGTAAAACGCCGATAGAATCGTAACTTTTTCTCTAGTTTTCGTATGATTTTAACGGTCTCGATATTAAATGTGTCATTCGGCTCTCCTTTATGCACATTTGTACGGCAGAGGCCACTGCCTAACCTTTCCGTCACTCGTTTCTGTAGACCCAAAAACTAGGCCAGTTGCAAACCTCTATACACATATCTAATTTCAGTATACGCTTTCCAGCTGCTATAAACAACGAATTTAGGAGCCATCGTTGATTGCTTTCATCTACTGTCAAACGACTGCTGACACGAACCGTTCCATTCTATGGGTTCGCAAAGGATCGGTATATGGCGCAGCAGTCATATGACTTCGTTTCAATCTGCCAACATTTATATACAAGGAGACAGTCCTTACTTTTCGAATAGACCTCGTACATTTCAGTATATGCATGTTATCCGGAAATTTTGCTCCAAGAGGCTACGTGTATTCTTAAAGTCAAGTTCTACGAAGAATTGAAATGTGAGATTGTCTCTTGTAATATCGATAAGATTTTTGTAATAACTGTAACATCTGACTCGCAATGTGAGGGGTGATTGTTTAAAAGCCTTAAATTGTGACTCTGTAGCTATTACATGTAAATACTGACGTTATTGGCTGCTTTCCCTGATTATTCCAACAGTTGTGCCTTCTTGGCTTAGTGGTGTATGACGGAGTACACATAACTGTCCAGCACTCGCATCGCGCTAAAGAACCAAATAATACATATCACGTTTTGCTTGTCGATAACACTTATTACTCCGAGTCGTCAATGCTCCGACAGTAAAAGTAGCTTACATTAAATTGTGCATCAGTATCGTCGGTCCTCCATTTATTTCTCGCACCGAAGACCTTAGCGAGGCGTTTGCCAATAGAAGCTTCCGCAGTGCATTTCTGTTCCGTTTCTCGTGTAGTTATCACGTCATCTATTATGTATGATTCTCTCCTCTTGTTGAAAGCATCGCCCAAGCGTCCTCGCTGCCCCATTCATCATCCTGCATTTGCACGCGCACAATAGCTCGTAGCGTGCGCTCCTTAAAGGCGTTGAATACAGAGAGCAACTCCGCGGGACGTATTGACGGGCTAGAATAATGTTTCCGAGGCGCCTATATTCTGGCTCACCGTGGCTGGTTCCACGCAGCTAATATCTCCAGTTTGAACTTCTCATATACCGGTGCCTAACGCTCTGCAGACAATACTTTGCCATAGACTGATCGGCGTGGTATCAGCGGTTGATATAAATCATTGAACGTGAAATATGTAAGGTTCAAAAAATATAAAAGTTGCTAAAAATAAGTTGTTAATTTTGAGACGCGACATTTATATTTAAGCACGGAAACTGTGGCCAATATACATAATTACGTGTAAGCATATTAATTCGGATGTCAACGCTTCTTCATAGGAGAGACTGAAAGACATTCTTTGGCAGGTTTGAACATCGTCGTTGTGTAGGCTCTCCGGCAAACGGCAACAGGAGGTTTTGAGTATTTATGCGTCGCAGTGATTGTATACATTTTAGTAAGATCATTAGGTAGCCTCCATTTGATTGTGTGTAGGGTATCATACAGTAGTTGCAGTAGTGCTGGGGTGTATTATATTGTAATTACCACTGTTTTTGTCGTAGGAGACCACCGTGGTTTAGAGGATAGAGCTCTAGACTGTGAAACTGGCGGCTCCTTCGTTCCAGTTCCTCCGGGAAGGCACCAGGTTCTAAAGCCTGTTCTCAAAATGAGTACCAGACACCTCTCTGAGGTTAAGAGCACCTGGGATGCGGGAATCCCTACGCTCCTTCCTGGTGCCACGATGAACAGGAAGGCTGCGTTCTTACTATGGTCGAGCTGGTAGTTTGTTCAGAGCTTGTACCACAGAATTAAAAAAGGAACGGATCGAAAATTTTGAGAGATGGCCGTAATAATCAATTAACGAAACTGAGACTTATCAATATAGTTTCACGAACGCACATTACCTGAGACGTGGGTGCTTCTTCCTAGGAGCGCCTGAAAGACGGTTAATAGCGCCCATGAACACTCTGCTTAAGTACTGCCTTTCGTTATATAAACGCACACCACTACTTAATTTTTTTTATTTTCCTGTTTGTACCTATGCATCGTTCAGTAAATTTTTTTCCCTCTTTCCACCATTAAATTACCATGGAAACTTACTACACCGTGAGTGATGTGGCACAAATGATTTTTTTTCTGTGGGTTAACAGAAGTGGCCTTCGAACCTGTGCACTTTACGCCGAAAAATACACACATCAAAAAATTTTTCATCTCCCCGGTTCCCAGAGCTTCTGAAGATAGACATTGGCTATGGATATTGTATCACAGACCCAGTCCCTTTGACTGTCCACAGATGTCACTATACCCGCTCAAAGATGTAAACTACCATGCATGAGCAGCGCCTACTAGACGGAGGGGTTCCGACAGCCGACCAGTTTCAGTCATTCCACCAGGAAGGAGGTACACGGCAGGAGGTACACGGCAGGAGGTACACGGCTCGTATTGTCTGTAATTCAACATGCCTAGACAGCCAATACCGTGGTTCGATCGCGTCCGCATTATTACTTTGTGCCAGGAAGGGCTCTCATCTAGGGAAGTGACCAGGCGTCTACTGTAGTAAATGACCGCTACCTACGGATTATGGCTCAGAGGAGCACTGACACGAACGCCACCATGTTGATTAATGCTTTTCGTGCAGCCACAGAAAGTCTTGTTACGACTAAAACTGTGAGCAATAAGCTGCAAAATGCGCAACTTCACTCCCGACGTCCATGGCGAGGTCCATCTTTGCAACAACGACACCATGCGGAGCGGTACAGATGGACCCAACAACATGCCGAATGGACCGCTCAGGATTGGCATCACGTTCTCTTCACCGATGAGTGACGCATATGCTTTCAACCAGAAAATCGTCGGAGACGTGTTTGGAGGCAACCTGGTCAGGCTGAACGCCTTAGACACACTGTCCAGCGAGTGCAGCAAGGTGGAGGTCACTTGATATTTTGGGGTGGCATTAAGTGGGGCCGACGTACGTCGCTGGTCGTCATGGAAGGCGCTGTAACGGGTAACGGCTGTAAGATACGTGAATGCCATCCTCCGACCGCTAGTGCAACCATATCGGTAGCACATTGGCGAGGCATTCGTCTTCATGGACGACAATTTGCGCCCCCATCGTGCACACCTTTTGAATGACTTCATTCAGGATAACGACATCTCTCGACTAGAGTGGCCAGCATGTTCTCCAGGCATGAACCTTATCGAACAAGCATGGGATAGTTTGAAAACGGCTGTTTATGAACGACGTGACCCACAAACCAGTCTGAGGAATCTACGCCGAATCGCCTTTGAGGAGTGGGACAATCTGGACCAACAGCGCTTTGATGAACTTGTGGATAGTATGCTACGATGAATACAGGAATGATTCACTGCAAGAGGACGTGCTACTGTATTACAGATACAGTCTGGACCACCACCTCTGAGGTTCGGGCTGTATGGTGGTACAATTTGCAATGTGTGGCTTTCATGAGCGTTAAAAGGGAGGAAACGATGTTTATATTGATCTCTATTCCACTTTTCTGTACAGGTTGCGGAACTCTCAGAACCGAGGTGATGTAAATCTTTTCTTGATGTGTGTATCAACATCTCAGAGTCCATCCGATAAGCAGTTCGGCAGATTTTTGTACCGTATTACCCGCATCTGCAGACCAGGTCTCTAACGCACGCCTTCAAGATACTGTTCGACTCTGAAATATGCCGATTCAAATGCTGTTGGTGGATGAAATTTTCACTGCCGATACTTAGCTGGGAAGGAGAGGAAAGATGGGGCGTGAGGTTCGGGCACCAGTCTTTGTTTAAAAGTCCTATGTTGAAATACAAATCTCTCCGCAGAATGTCGTGAAGCGAGGGCATGTGACACTGTTAACAGGACGTCATGCTACCTTTATGCGATTCTTCGACGTGTTGGCGATGTTCCGTCACTGGACTTCATCCTCACCCATCTCACCTCTGCACAGTATAACATAAAACAAATTACCGCTCTATGTACGAACCAGATGCTTACACCTACGTACTGCAAACAGAAAGACACAACTCTCACACATCCCCTTAGAATGGGAAAAATTGTGTGTCGCGTAAGATAACTGTTTCTGATTGTTCAGCTGAACCTAGGACTGAGTCATCCCCTTTCCTCTGCGGTACTAAATCCGAAATGTAAGCATACCCCTTTCAGGTCGTCCAAACCGTGAGGCAAAGAGGAAACTGAGGCAGATTGCAATTCTGGTAACGACTCTTGCAGCAGTGTGGTGCAGATCCACAATCTGAGTATGAGACGATATTTACTGACGAAATGGTACAGTGTGGGATTTAGGCTGAGAAAGAGATCTGGGAGGCGGGTTGTGTATACGTGGGGCTCAATGTGTAGTTATTTTATATAGACCCAAAATTTCAATGACCGTGACAAAAACCACTTACAATCAAATAAATACAATTTTCTGTAGCCGAAAAGAAATTAAGTACGGCTAAAATAACAAAACACAATATAAACTTTTGGCAGTAACAGAGCTAGATGAAATATGGTACAACCTCAGAACGGCCATACAGCGGGCCACCAGTCAACAACTTTCATTTGTAGATGTCTGACACTGTGCCACAATCAGGAATGACAACATAAACTAACAACGACACAAAATACTGAACTTCCTTAGAATGAGTAGTATAGCCACTAACTACACCTTGCTCTAATATTTCTTAATATTCTACGAATATCCGACAGTTAAGGCAACAGCTCCCACTAAAACTACCAAGCTACACACGCTTATGTCTGATTAAGGTCCTATACACCATATGTGATCAAAAGTATCCGTAAACTACCAAAAATATATGTTTTTCATATTAGGTGCAGTGTGCTGCCACCTACTGCCAGGTACTCCATATGAGCGACCTCAGTAGTCATCAGACATCGTGAGAGAGCAGAATGAGGTGCTACGCGGAACTCACGGACTTCTAACGTGGTCAGGTTATTGTGTGTCATACGTCTGTACTCGAGATTTCCACACCCCTGAACATCTTTAGGTTTACTATTTCCAATGTGATAGTGAAGTGGAAACGTGAAGGGACACGTACAGCACAAAAGCGTACAGGCCAACCTCGTCTGTTGACTGACAGAGACAGCCGACAGATGAAGAGGTTCGTAATGTGTAATAGGCAGACTTATATCCAGACCATCACACAAGAATTCCAGACTGCATCAGGATCTATTGCAAGTACTATAACAGATTTCATAGTCGAGCGACTGCTCATAAGTCACGTATCACGTAGATAAATGCCAAACCACGCCTCGGTCTGTGTAAGTAGCGTAACAATGGACGATAGAACAGTGGAAAAACGTTGTGTGGAGTGACTAATCATGGTACACAATGTGGCGATCCGATGGCAGGATGTGGGTATGGCGAATTCCCGGTGAACGTCATCTGCCAGCGTGTGTTGTGCCAATAGTAAAATTCGGAGGCGATGGTGTTATGCTGTGGTATGTTTTCATGGAGGGTGCTTACATCCCCTGTTGTTTTGCGTGGTACTATCACAGCTTAGGCATACACTGATGTTTTAAGCATCTTCTTGCTTCCCACTGTTGAAGAGCATTCGGGGATGGTGGTTGCATCTTTCAACACGATCGGGCATCTGTTCATAATACACGATCTGTGGCCTAGTAGTTACACGACAATAACATCCCTGTAATGGACTGGCCTGCACAGAGTCCTGACCTGAATTCTATCGAACAGCTTTGGGATGTGTTGGTACGCCGATTTCGTACCAGCCCTAACCGACCGACATCGATACCTCTCCTCACCACTGCACTACGTGAAGAAAGGGCTGCCATTCCCCAAGAAGCCTTCCAGCACCTGATTGAACGTATGACTGTAGTGAAAGCAGTCGTCAACGCTAAGTGTGAACCAACACAATATTGAATTCCAGCATGACCGGTGGAGGGCACAACGAAGTTGTTAGTCATTTTCAGCCAGGTGTCCGGATACTTTTGATCACATAGTGTATGACATTACATAATGAGAAAATAAAGAAACGAAGCTTTAATGCACAGGTGTGAACCGCAGGTTCAGTCACAAGAATTCAATACGCAATCAGCTCCTGACGCAACTGAAACTCGCTGATTCACGCTCGTAGTATAGAGACAGGTAACTCCTGTTTAATTTGTTTCTCACACCCACGGCATTTACCTACACAATTATGCCTTCTCGGTGTCGCAACACAATGTCGCGTGATAACTGAAGGAAACGTCACAAGCATTTTTCTGGCTGACTGGTTTCGACAGAAGGTTTAAGATCCGATAAAGACAGCATACGAGTAGCTCTGTTGAATCTTATCGCCAAGTTAAATGCTTTTTGAGTCTTGTTAGCCTCTGAAATTTCCTTCATTTATCGTAAATATCAGATCGCCGCCAGACTGACGATGTCAGGGATATGTAACAGTCATATAAGCACTTAAAAATGGCGTAAGCTGATTCGACCAGCCAAGGGTCCTCGTCACTCTGACGAAAGATGAAAAGAAAGCATGAAGATGCACTGCAACATCTATAAAATCGGCTGTATTTCCACCAAATCAATAATAATAAGGACTAAAATTATACCTATAGGCACTTAGCAGCCAAAAATATCTCGCCAAGTGCAGTGTAATAGTTTCGCTCATACCGGATGACTCGCTAGCATAAAGACATAATCGAGGCAGAATCAGGCGTCCCCCAGGGTTCGGTATTTGGTCCTATACTCTTTTCATTGTAAGTCAATAATGTGATATCAGTCGTGTCCTACTAAAAATACCATAGGCATGCTGGTGATCTACAGTAGTACCTAAGTGCAAAACCAATAAACATGAAGGCAGCTATCGAGCATCTCAACACCGACCTGTGTGCGGTGTCAAAATTGGCATAGGATACAGGATTAACGCTCAATGCATCCAAAACCCATGTAATAGTGGTTGGTCGCTCTATGCTCAGTAATCTGAAATATCGGGAATCCGAATCATCTTTAACCCAAAATGGGACAAATAACAGTTTGTCTCCTTCAGCAAACAGTCTAGATGTAATAACAGACAAGAATCTAAATTGAGGATATAACTGCAACGTACAAGAAGGCATCAGCATCTCTCCATGTCCTACAAAAATATAAAGATCTCTTCCCTTTTAATCTTTAGAAGAAATACTTTTTCAATTATTGAGTACAGCGATGTTCTCTTGCAAGGTCTTTCTCAGGAAAGCTCACGGAACTGATTAAGAACGCCTGTGTTCGCTATACCCGTGATGTTCGACTCTTGACCATATTTCACCACCATATGCACAATTATTCTGGCTGTGTGCAGACATGCACAAAGACATCCATGCCCTCTGTCTTCTCTTCTGTCTCATCAACGTACACTAAAGATACAGCTGAAGCTGAGACACAACAAGAATAGTGTACGCAGGATCAGAATCTGAGGCTATGAACATCATTCCTCTGAATGAACCATCTCGATGAGTTACAGCTGAGTGAGCAAGGCTGTTTACAAACTGAAACTGCAATGAAAATTCTGTGGCAATTTCGTGTGTAAATTGGACATTTTACGCTGTCGCGTCAAAAGTATTTGAAAAGCTATTAGCTGCCATTAATAAGCATTTGTCAACCCTTTATTATGCCTTGATCTCTGCTGGGGACACTTTCAAAGAGGTGTCTGAATGTTTGTAGAGGAATTGGAGTTCAGTCTTCCTCAAGAGCCAAAACTAGAGAAGGCAGTGATGTTAGATAAAGGTTTCTGCACCAGTTTCGGCGTTCTAACGAATCCCAAAAGTGTTCCGTTGCATACAAGTGAGGATACTGGGCAGGACAGTCCATTTTAGAAAGGTTAATGTCCACCGATCATTGCCTTGCATGATAAAGTTCTTCAACGGTGCGTACTGTGACGCTGATACAATCGTATTTCCCGAACTATTCTCCTACTGTACACAGCGCTACACAGTGTATAGCCTTTTGTTAAACGCAGTAGGAAAACCAAACAGAAACCTGGAAATCACCCCTGTACCATAACACCATTTCTACCGTTCCTGATTTTAGGACTACACACGACGGCATGTAACGCTCTAAAGGTATTCGTCATCCTCAAATCCTGTCATCGGACTGCCAGAGAGTAAAGCTTGATTCATGACTCCTAATCACTGGTCACCAGTCTTCACTGTCCAATGTCTTTCGCTTTTTATACCACCTCAGTCGTTGCTTAACACTGACTACAGAAATGTGTGGCATTCCGGGAGCTACTCGATCGTGGAATTCTAGTATTTTACTCCGTACTCATAGTCATCATGCTAGTTAGACTGATAGCAGCACTTTGGAACTCACTAGTGATTCCTTCCGCTGATTTCATGCGACTGTTTACACCCACCTTCCGCGATTTCATGGTCTACCTGGTCTTGGTTTAGTTGTGGTTGTTCCTTCACGTTTTCCCTTCACAATTACTTCACCAACAGTCGGTTTAGGCAGTTTTGGAAGGGTTGAAATGTCCCTAACGTGTCTGTTACTGATAGGGGCAACCAGTGTCTAGTCTACGTTCTAAGTCATTAAGTTCTCCTGTCCTACCCATTATACTCTTACTGCTTCTTTACTACCAACGCAGCACTCCCCGTCTCCTTTTACACCGGTATCTAGTGGTTAATTCCTCATTAAACAGGAGTACCCGAGTACTGTTGATCGGATAGTGTAACTAATATTTGCTAAAAATTGAACCCGAACATCAGCACGAATTTTAGTCCAGACCCGGGCCTTGGCTGTGCCGCAGCGTTGACTTTAAGGGGGAGGGGGGGGGGGGGGTTGTCAAACGGACCGATTTGGAGCAGGTCAGGCACCACAGAACAATTTTAATTTCCACTATCTATACTTTTACAAATAAATTACAAATAAAATCATAAAACTTCGTCAGCATGACCAGGAAGGATTCAGAATTCACACTCATACCAGTGGAAGTTAAAAATAAATAAATAAATAATATTTTTACATGTGAAATTCCATCATTTTTTCACTTACTATTGGCAGCATTTGTTGCTACAGGTACACTTTTCTTCATAAGTAAGAGAGATTCATCGATGACTTTTGAAAAGCATACAAACCATATTTATAGGTGTAAAAAACTATTGAATTTTCCAAATATATTAAAAACGGTGGTAAAAATTGAGATAATTAGCCATAAAATATGAGTTTTTTCTAAACATGAAGTTTAATAAGTAACAGCTCATTCATTCTCTCATAAATTAAACAAATTCTAGACATTCATGCATTTTTAAGTATGGTTTGTATGCTGTGCAAAATTGATCGATGAATCTCTCTTACTTGTGAAGAAAAGTGTACCTATTGCAACAAATGCAACCAATAGTAACTGAAAAAAATTATTAAATTTCACATGTAAAAAAAAATTATTTTGCTATGATTTTGAACTTGCACTGCTATGAGTGTGAATCTTGATTTCTTCCTGGTCATGCTGACGAAGTTTTATGTATTTATTCGTAAAAGTATAGACAGTGGAAAGTAAAATGCCCTGTGGTGCCTCTCCTGGTCCAAGTCGGCCCGTGTGACGTCCTACCCCCCGTTAAACAGACAAATACGGCTAAGAAACAGGCATTATTTTCTATATCCTTCAGAGTCACCTCTTCTCTTCAAGAAAAGAAACTTGTCCAGCACACAAAGAGATACTTTTGGATGAGTCTATATTCGTGTACCATTCTCAAACACTAAAGAAGTCATTTACATTATCTTATCAGGATTATAGTCTCCGTCCAGGACACATGCAACTACAGACCTTCTCTTGTACATGTCTAGATTGGAAGCCTGGTTCAGTTAGTTTTCTAACATGTATAGGTTCCAATAAAACAGAAACAATGTCAAGTACCCTTCAGCATGTCCTACATCTGTACGGTCTAGTCACTTCAATGTGATCACCGCCTATGTTCGATGTCGACATGCAAGAGCTATTCACAGACTGCAGCTAGTACGCTCCCTAGCAACGGAGGGAATATAAAAGTCGGGAGGACGCGGATAACAGAACAGTCGTTCTCGTAACGCGGAAACAGACGTTCGATGTCGAAATGCAAGAGCTGTTCACAGACTGCAGCTAGTACGCTCCCTAGCAACGGAGGGAATATAAAACGTGTCGGGAGGAGGCGGAAACAGAACAGTCGTTCTTGTAAAGCGGAAACAGAGGGATGTATCTGTCGTTCAAAAAGGTATGATCATTGGCTTTTGCGACAAGGGTCGAAGCATTTCCGAAACAGCTCAGTCTGGGAAATACAGAAGCGTCCGATCTTACCCGTCGGCTTTGACCCATGACGTCACAAATGTAGCGGAAACGACCATAAACAACAATTCCAATATGACGGATATAAAAACATCGCATACGTATTATAAACACTGAAATACACAAGTTTCACAAAAAGCCTAATGACTCTAACGGGACAAGCGTGGGAAATTAGGGGTTTTTGGGTGGGGACAAACTAAATGTACACAAATGTAGCCACCGACCGCCATACAAACCACGCAATACAACGAAATAAATGAACATTACAAAACTGACCAAATACAAAAAAACACATTCCTATCCAGAATCGGACACTTCCCTTGACCTATATAGCTCAACAGAACCTATCGATCACATCCCCCAATACAAAACTAAAAAACCAACACTTCCATTACACCTACATACATCTACAACAGCTCCCGATCACATAAATTACGATCGAACACTTCCGTTGACCTATGTAGCTCAACACAACCTACCGATCACATCCCCCAATACAAAACTTAAAAACCAACACTTCCCTTACACCTACATACATCTACAACAGCTCCCGATCACATAAATTACGATCGAACACTTCCATTGACCTATATAGCTCAACAGAACCTACCGATCACATCCCCCAACACCAACCTAAAAAACCAACACTTCCCTTACACCTACATACATCTACAACAGCTTGCGATCACATAAATTACGATCGAACAATTCCGTTGACCTGACCATAAACGACACAAAGGTTTCACAAGAACAATCTGCTAACATTGATAGCAAACAAAGATAATAATAAACAAGAGGTACTCGAGGCCAGTCAGGGGGGGCTGCGCCCCCCCCTGACCCCCCACCCCCGCCAAAAAGAAAACTCCCAACCTAACCTCGTATTCAGTGCTACGCTACAGATCAATGTGTAGGTCCCTAACGTCACGGGTCAAAGCCGACGCGTGAGATCAGATATTTCTGTTGACACAAAACATACATCAAAAACAAAAAAACGGAACTTACCTCAAAAAAGTTCCAGCCCCAGAAACTAGATTGGCCACCACAATCACACACAAATGCACCCTAACTAACCACTTTCGGCCTATACATTTTACCCACAGCCCTTAAAAAAACCCGAAAAATGCAATAGGCCTCTGGGACACTCTTCCGCCAACAGTACTCATCTAAATGAGACTGAAGGTTGGAAGAGCGCCTCTTCCCCCTCCCAAGAACTGACTTAACCGCCCCCCACATCCCCTCAATTGTGTTAGTGTAAGCCCCAGTATCATAATTCTTAAATTCTAGACTGTGGTTCACTACTAAATGATTAAATCCCCTGTCACCCAACCCCCTATAAGAAGAAAAAGCATCAGAAACTATTGTGGACCCGGGCTCTACATACTCCTCAATTAACCCCACTAATTCAGCCTTCGACCTCCCCTCCACAACCCTAAAAACACATTCAGTACCCCCACCCCCGTGAACAACAGCCCCCCACACCCAAAGACCAGCCACAGACTTCCCCCTCCCATACTTCCTTTTACCAAACTGCGACTCGTCCACCTCCACAAGCACGCCATGCCCACCCAACTTACCCCTGTACTTAATAAATTCCGAACACACTTCACGACAAAAGGAATACCAGTCTAAAACAGTCCTCTCACTCACACCAGTCTCAAACGCGCAAAAACTCTGTGGGCATCTATAACAAAAATAATATGTAATAAGCACAATCTCACGCATGCCCAATGTAGACTTCTCGAACCAGGTACCACGCCTTATAGAACGCCATACGCAGTCTTTCCGGCAACACCACATGTATCCGTCGCTGGTCCGAGAGGCCGGAACTTTAACCAATTTCATCGCCTCAAGGCAAAGAGAACACTTAACAACTTCGGCGATTAAACCGAATAGTTGTAAGAACTTGATAAGTTCTAACGCTGTGTCGCCCATCATCGCCCTCAACCGAACACTATTAAGGCGGTCTTTCATATCCATTCCTAAACAAAAAACCACACCCAAATACACTCAATAACAAACTCACCCGACGTACAGCAATGAGCATTAAATTAAAACAAACGAAAACCATGAACACACCACCAGAGAGCACCACAAACAAAAACAAGATATCTACAAACACGCCACAATCGCAAAACAAACTCCGCGCCGTAATGACGTCACACACCACAACACGCTTACGTCACGGGTCAAAGCCGACGAGTAAGATCGAAGGTTTCTGTTGACCCTCAGTCTGTAGAGTGTTCGCCTGCTGTCGTAGTTACAGTATGCCGTGCAGGGCAATGTGGCGCTGCCAAATTCGGCGCTGAAGCAATTGTGGTGCACCACAGGCCACAGATGACACGGGTGAAAGATGGCTGCGGAGAAATGTACGGGCGAAAAGATGTGCTACAGTCCAGAAACTGACGGCCAAGATGAACCAAGTGGTTACCAACAGAGTTCCGCCAATGACCGTTCAGCGAACGTTGCGGTGCAAGGGCCTCCGCAGCAGGCGTCTGGTTCTTGCACCCATTCTGGCAGCTGTTCATTGACGACGAAGGCTGGAATTTGCACGCCAGTGCAGCAATTCGATGTCCGCTCAGTGGTGACAGGCTTTTCAGATGAATCACACTCCATTGGACAGATGGCCTGCAACAATTGTCGGTAGAGGTCAGGTCACAGGAGGGAGCGTTATTGTCTTGTGAAGATTTCGCGGCTTTTCCTGTGTGAGCTCGTCATTAGTGGATCAATGCAAATATACATTTACCCATGCGTATCACGTCCACCCCTATAAGCAGTTCTTTTTTCCTTAGCACAGAGGCATCTACGAGCAGAGCAATGGAAAGTATCACATAGCTCACAGTTTGCGTGCGTGGTTCGAAGACCACCAGGATGAATCTGCCGTATTCCCCAGAGCACCAGACTTCCAACATTTTACGGAACCCATCGCTGAACAGGCTGCATTTTTATCCTTCTCCCACAATATTGCTAATGTATGAAGCAGATGTACATCAAAATTTATACAAACAATTAGAGATAATATTCAAAGCATTTCTGAATAAATTATATATATATGTCAATCGTATTATGATGTTGACAACAATATTTATCGAAGTCTGAAAACTGATCATTATTTAATGGAGATATTATTTTCTTAGATACAATTCACTGCACAGAAAAAGGTAAGGCTACAGACAACATTCAGCAAAGTACGTATTGCCTTCAATTTCATCTCCTGTCGCTAATCTGTGAAAAGGCTTTATTTATTCATTTATTTATTTATTTGAATCATCTGTCTCCCGACTGGTATGATGCGGCCCGGCACGAGTTCCTCTCCTGTATCAACTTATTTAACTCGAAATAGCACTTGCAACCTCCAAAGCACTCCGTCTTCAGGCCACAAGTGGCCCATCGGGACCATCCGAACGCCATGTCATCTTTGGATGAGGATGCGGATAGGGGGGTCGTGTAGTCAGCACACCGCTCTCCCGGTCGTTGGTTTGCTGTGACCGGAGCCGCTACCATTCGGTCGAGTAGCTCTTGAATTGGCATCACGAGGCTGAGTACACTCCGAAGAACGGCAACAGTGCATGGCGGCCAGGATGGTCACCCGCCCAAGTGCCGGCCACGCCCGACAGCGCTTAACTTCGGTGATCTGACGGGAATCGGTGTATCCTCAGCGGCAAGGCCGTTGCCACTTGCAACCTACTTCCTAAGTTAATTGCTAGCTGTATTCTAGTCTCTATTTTTCTGTACCGTTTTGACTCTCCACTGTTCCTTCTAGTATCAAGGAAGTTATCCCCTGGTGTCTTAACAAAAGTGCTACTATCCTGTCCGTTCATTTTGTCTGTGTTTCCTCGCCGGGTCTACGGATCCCTCCTCAGTCCTTACATTACCCCCCCACCCCCCATCTGATCTTCAACATTCTTTCGTAGCGCCAAATCTCAAGTGCTTTAATTCTCTTCTTTTCTGGTTTTCCCACAGTCCATATTTCACTGCCATACAATGTTGTACTCCAGACGTACATTCTCAGAAATTTCTTCCTCAAATGAAGGCCTGTGTTTGATACTAGTAGACTTCTCTTGGCCAGGACTGTCCTTCTTGCCAGTTGTAGTGGTTCTTTATTTACGTGACCATAACGGCACTCCAACCCCAGTTCTCGATACCAGTAATATCGTACTACTTTCCTGCGAAGTAACAGACATATTTTTGTGACATTATTCACATTTGGTTTTATTAATGATATAGGTACTCCGATGTAACGATATATTACCGTGATATGGTTCTTGTGTGTATTCATTTCTGTGAGACTGTCTTAATGTTTCACTTACTTGTAACCGTTTTGGCGCGAATGCGCTCAGAGTAGTCTTTGTTTCACTTTGCAGAAATTAAGTTGTTATTTCGCTTTGTAAAAGAACAGTCAGGTCTTGTGTTTGGTTAAAGTGGAAATTAAATATATGAAGATTGAAACAAAACTGTTTTCTTGGTGACGTGACAATTAAGATGAAGTATATGTGAATTTACAAGAAGTTTAATAAAAATGGGGATCGTGAACACCAAGTCAAAAATTATTTCTGTTGTGTTGGCAGAAGAGCCAACACCGTGTTACTAGATGAGGCCGAAATGCACGCGTTTTAGCTCACGCAGGTTGGTGTAAGAAGGGAAGGACTATACTGACGTGAGGTCTGGAACATAACAAGGAATTAGAATTCAGAAAGCGGTCGTAATTAGTTTCATACTTAACTTTAATCCATTAATGATGAACGTCGCTCTTGACGGTACATGATTCACAACATTATCTGTTCAGAAGACATAGTAACTGAATATGGTGCCTTGCTAGGTCGTAGCAAATGACGTAGCTGAAGGCTATGGTAAACTGTCGTCTCTGCAAATGAGAGCGTATGTAGTCAGTGAACCATCGATAGCAAAGTCGGCTGTACAACTGGGGCGAGTGCTAGGGAGTCTCTCTAGACTAGAGATGGGGGATCCGCTCTTGAACTGATTCATAGAGTTTAATCTTTCAAAGGAGTGAACAATCAGTGATTCAGAAAAAAAGAACAGTAGCTCCAAACGTTTCCCACGGCAGAGAGAGAGAGAGAGAGAGAGAGAGAGAGAGAGGGAGACGGAGCATATCAGCAGCGCCTCTGCTGGTCACAGCACAGTGCACACCACACAACACAGCCAGCGCCGGCCTCTGCCCAGCTTCTACCTTGGCTGCCTGCATTGTGCAGGGCCCCATTGGATTTTGTGTTTGACATATGCCGTGCCGTCTCTGTGCGTCGTCTGCCATGTGCAGTGTCTGGCGCAGCTTAACTTCGCATCGCACTCTGTCGGCGATCGTTTCAGTCACACGTCCTGCCCCCTGGGCAGTAGATGCGAGCAACAGGACAGAGAGCCATCTAGCGGATAACATAGGAACTACTTGCAACAACCTGCTCGCTAGGGAACGGACGATTTGTCTCGGAGCGGGTGAGTGTTCACCGCTCCCCCCACCCTCAGAACTCGCCCCGCTCGCTCAACGCTCACCCCATCGTTCTCGACTCTAGCCAGAGCGTTGAGCAAAGCAACTCAGGTGTCACTCTGGTCCCTGCGGTCTTAGCTCACGCAGTAATACAGCTCGCAGCTCGACCTGCTCGACTCAGTGCTTCTGCATCGGAGTTCGTCTCTACTGGATATTGTTCTTCGTAGTAATACCGCTATGTGTATTACATTATTATGTTATGTATATATCGTTTGTTTTTATTTTATTTTTATTTGTTTAAACTGATCAGATTAGGTTCCTGATGACTCCTCTTTCTATAGGATTTTTATTATGGACACTCGAATTTACGCTTTAATTACGAGCGAACCGATAAATGTATCGCAAAATGTGATACACCAATATTTTCCTTGTTTTATTCTGCGTAAGGCTATATGCAGCACTTTCGTTTTACAGTCAAATTTATATATTTTTCTCTTATTCTGGTACGGATTTTGCGATTTTAGGCGTCTTCAGAAGGAAACGTTCACTTTAAAAATATATGGCTTGCGATGTATTTGTATGAGGTTAATGAAATTTTAATACATTATAGCCAAATATATTGTTAATGTAAATCTCAAGTTACAACATTTTCCGATCACCCAAAATACCACGATAGTGCAAAATAAATCAATAATCAAAAACTTTGTCATATCGTGGAAATTTCAATAAACAATACAAAATTCTTACTCATTATCTGTGTTACTTCAAAATAGGATCAAATAAGATCAAAATACAGGTATAGTACTGGAATAAACCGATTTTAAAGGGCAATGTGCCTTCCATTTATTTTCTATTGTAAATGAGTGGTGAGTCATGAAAAAGAGCTAATTCATTTCAGGGAGTGAACAGTTCTGATCCAATCTCTGAAAAAAACAGTTTTGCCCATCTCTAGACTAGATCTGCCATGTGGCGGCGCTCAGTCTGCAATCACTGACAGTGGCGACATGCGGGTCCGACGTATACTAACGGACCACGGCCGATTTAAAAGCTACCACCTAGCAAGTGTGGTGTCTGGCGGTGACACCACAGTTACAACCATACCATTGTTATGATCTTGGATTGTTTGATTATTAAGAATTTCCTTAAAAACGCATTTGTTAGGTCGTCAAATATTTCTAAAATACAGATCTGGACCTTCTAGCATTCAGAGTGGGATCACCCTAGAATCAACAAGATGGGCTATAACAACTTCGACGAAATCTACGTGGGAATCCATTCAATATGAGTGCTAAAATTAATGACATTTTTACAGTGACTTCATTATTTCCATTCTGATGATACCATCCACAGTCAATAACTTTGTTGTTGCCCGATAAAGCGAACATATGCTGCGTGAGCAACATTATTATTCTGATTTCTAACCTTCTTTGCAAGTGGTGGTATTGTTAGACAGTGCTAGTCTGCTTTTGATGCCCCCCTTGCTACATCCGTCATATGTTATTTTGCTGCCTCGGTAGCACAGTTCCTTACATTTTACGAGGGTTGTCCAGAAAGTAAGTCCCGATCGGTCGTGAAATGGAAATTAATGAGAAAATCCAGTAAAGATAGATGTGTTCGGCAGTGTCTCTAGTATGCCCGTCGTTGTTGCTCTGAATGTTTTTGTACTTCCTTCTTTCATGGATCAATTGAATTATTGCTTCTGTTACCCATGGTGTCTTTGCAGTTACCTTCTTTGTAACTATGTTTTTCTTCTAAATTTTCTTCTGTTATGGCCGTTTTCAGAGATACCCATTCCTCTTCAACTGTACTGCCTACTGAGCTATCCCTTATCGCTTAGAGAACTTCAAGCGTATGTCATCATTCCTTAGTACTTCAGTATATCACTTCTTTGTGCATTGATTCTTCTTGACTAGTCTTTTAAACCTCAGCCTACTCTTCGTCACCACTAGATTGTGATATAAGTCCATATCTACTCGTGGGTACGTCTTACAATCCCGTACCTGATTCCTGAATCTTCCCCGTCAATGGTGTCATCTAACTGGAATCTACCGGTATCTCCCGGCCTTTTTCCAAGTGTACCTCTTCCTCTTGTGATTATTGAATAGAGTATTGACTGTTAAATTTTCATCTCCCTTTCAGTACTGGATTACCTGTTCAATACCCCGGTAAATGTCTTCTGTCTCTTCTTTTTCTACTTGTGACGCCGACATTTACACCTGAACTATCGCTGTCGGTATTGGTTTCCTGTGGATTCTGACGGGAACCACTGTATCACTGAACTGTTCACAGTAACTCACTACCTTTCTGTTCATAACGAATCCTACTCCCATTATACCATTCTCTGCTGCTGTTGGTATTACCCTATACTCCTCTGGCCATAAATCCTAGTCTCCTTTCCATTTCACTTCACTGTCCCCTACTACATCTAGATTGAGCCTTTGCATTTTCCTTTCCATATTTTCGAGTATCCCTACTACTTTCAAGTTTCTGACATTCCACGCCCCGACTCGTAGAACGTTATCTTTCGTTGATTATTCAGTCTTTTTCTCATGGTCACCTGCCCCTTGGCAGTCCTCTCAGGTGATTCGAAGGGGGAATTAGTCTGGAATTTTTTGTCAATGGAGAGGTCATCATGATAATTTTTCAGTTATAAGCCACATGTCCAGTGGATACAAGTTATATGCGTATAAAGTAATGATTTACATTTCCTTCTCCATCCTCATGCCGTTGATCATTGCTTATTCTTCTGCCTTCGTGAGCAGTTTCCTACTCCAAGCGCAAGAGAATGCCCTGACCTCTGACGCTCCTCTGCCACCCTTGACAAAACCGTTGTGTAAATGAGAGTGACTTCTTAAACAGGAAGTTTTCGGCTGCATTTTCTAATGAATTTTGTTCAAATTTCATGCTGTGTCAGAGTTCGAACCCGGGACTGTGGATGTTTTGATTACTAATAAAGATGCTAACCCTCGACCACGAGTGCAAAGTAAGCAAATTGTATTTTACTACGAGAAGTATATTTTAAACTGTAGATCAATAATCACACACATTATCATTATACTTGAGAATTTTCTGAAAAGTAGGCAAGTAGAGTATAGAAGGCAATTGTAATTGCATGTGCCAATATTGGTGAATTTAACGGCAGTCTTTAAGGAGAAACGTGTACCCAAATGTGGTACACATGTCTTCAACACTGTCAACACGGCAAATACAGTTTTGGTATTCGCTCTCTATGCCCGTTGGGATTTTTGAGCGACTATGTAGATACCTCGTAAGTAGATTCGTATTTGGCAGATACCTTTACTCAGGCTTCATTGCCTCCATAGCAATATTTGTGAGTGCATTGTATGCCTGCACACTCTGTTTCTGTAGGTGACTCTTGAACCAAATTACGTCTGTGATTCTTTGATTTCTCCAGGCGTATTTTATGACGAAATAAATCTTGGGTGAATGAGTGAGCATAGGACACAATATTTCGGCAATCGACCACGTTTGTATCATCAGGTGCGCTGTTTTACGTATCTGATGATGGCAACGTGGTCGATTGCCGAAATATTGTGTCCTATGCACACTCATACCAGGTTGTCCACCCGAGATTTATTTCCTCAAATTACGACCATTATTCGATGTTACTTTGAAGTGGTTATCTTGGATCATCCGACTGGTGTTAAATTTCTTTGTACACTGAAACAGAACAACACAACAATAACGAAGAAGCATATGTGGTTCAAATTTCGAATGTAAGATATAAATGTATCATAAAATCTTTATTTCAGTCAAGTCACAGCCTTCTAGATACTCCAGTACTTAGTTTCCGGTAATCAGAGAGTGCACACATGGTTACGATCCACATCTAAAAGCTTAAAAGGCGAAAAGACGAATACGTCACGTATTCTGACGCACTTTAAAATAACAGAGGGGCGTGGCGCCTGTGCACTATTTCGTTTAATCTAAATTTACGAACAAACTGGTATGCATGTCATGGGATGTATGGAGGAAATTTTTGTTTTCGTGAATATCTGAATTTTCGATTGAGGTTTCCTTTGGTAATTGTATTTTTTTCGACATTGGTGGATCTATTTTTATGTCGTACGTATGCACAGCACTGTAAATATGCTCTGTGGTCGAAGTCGGTTGTGAAAAAAATAATTTACAAGACCGCACTGTGTTCACTGTATATTTTTCCAGTTATATCGATGTTGTTAATAACTGCCTCAAGAAATATTGGAATAATATATTAGCTTCTACTCTAATTGTTAGAAAAATGTCTTACTGCTGCCTGAATTTCACGGGATAACAAATAGTACTGAATGTAATGTGGATGGTCATCCTGCTATGGTTCACTACTATTAGTATATATAGCAGTCATAAAGTCGAGATGAAAAGTTTAGTTAAATCAATACTATAAATAATGTAAGCACAATTTCTCTCTTTCAGTTCGCTGTAATTCCATGAAAAAAATGGTGCACAAATTTTGATGGATTCTGTGGGTAGCGTCTTTGCTTCAGGACCATTGTGCTAAGATTCCCAGGTGCAACTGCCAGCGAGGATACAGGAGACAGAAAGCTCCAAGTGAATCTACAGAGAAAAATAACGAGCTATACGTAGTGCACATTTGGAAGTTTATGTGCAGTTACGAAGTAATGCGTTTAACTCCTTACTCACCTTAGAGACAATAATATATCATATGTCCTAACACTCATAAGACAATAGATACACTTTCATGTAATGGTCACTGTTTTCCGTAAGATCAACAGGTTACTAACTGCACCACATTATGCAGCAGTACAGCCGAGTATTCAACGAAAAATCTGGTTTTCTCAAATAAACCTACCTGGGCAACACACCACTAATAAAACGCACATCCGGCTGGGTCACGGATGTTGTCCTTCAGGGATAAAAGTCCACTATGTCCCAGCGAGCTCCACCCAACTGAGACTGCAAACTTCAACCGTGTCATACTAGCGTCTGACGTTATGACAGACAAGTCTGAAAATATCTGAAGGCCTTGATCAGGACAAGAACCTCCCGCCCTATATCTGTGACCGACCTGTTTCGCCAGCTGTCCACAACGGACTGCGTCAGTGTTCCACAGTGTCTGCAAGAAGCGTATATCTAGTTGTAAGTCAAGACGCAAAGCATCCACGGTGAGAAGCTGTGATACAGAGTTTGTGCATACCAGTATCGTCCATTCATATCTAAGGGCATGAATACCTTGTAATATTGCCACTGCACAAAATGGAGAAAAAATGAGTGCGTAAGCATATGAAATTTTCGGTTAAATTTTTCTTTGGTAATTGTATTTCGTTTCGATATTCATGACTTTCTTTTTGTCTCATTCGTATATAAAGCACTGTGAAGATGGTCTATGACCAAAACTGGTTGTGAATAAATAATTTACAGCCCAGAACTATGTTCGTAATTCAGTTTTCCAACTATTTTTCTTTGTTGGTGGTGGTCGTGGTGGTGGTGGTAGGGAGGGAGGGGGGGGGGGGGTGAAATCTTATGGGCCTTAACTGCTAAGGTCATCAGTCCCTAAGCTTACACACCACTTAACCTAAATTATCCTAAGGACAAACACACACACCCATGGCCGAGAGAGGACTCGAACCTTCGCCGGGACCAGCCGCACAGTCCATGACTGCAGCGCCCTTACACCGCTCGGCTAATCCCGCGCGGCTGTGACTCTTCAGTCTTCTTGTTTGACTTGTTTGTTGCTGTCAGTCATGATGGCATGTCCTGTGTCAATCTCTTCATCTCAAGTAGCACTTAGATCTAACGACCTCTATTTGTTCGTTACGGATATTCTAAAATCTCGAAGCTATTCCCAAAACATCCAACACTTGTCTTATCACCTTGCCCCTTCTGCTAGTAGTTTTCTACCTATTCCTTCGATATTTCTGTGGAAATTTACGTTCAGTACAGTTAATTCGTATATTATTACTTTCATTATTGAATGAATTCAGCTGCAAAGAAGTTATTTTGATAAATAAAGCTTTCTTTTTATACTGAAAGTGTAATGTATTACGTAATTTAATAACACATATCAATCCGCTTTCTGACGTTGCTAAAAATTATACACTTAGTTGATGTGGCTCTGAGTAACTGAGACAACGTGAAAATCGGTGAAACCTAAGCGCGAACATTACGTGTTGTCAAAAATTGGGCGTCTGAAGACGTTTCAAATTCAACAACCTTTTCTAGATTTCCAGTGAAGGAAAATAAAATTTAGACCTCAGAACCCGTCATTGTTGGAGTCATTATGTACGGAGTTCAAGCTGTGCTGATTCTGGACAAGGGTGGTAGGAGGCGGTGAGGGCGCTTTTTATGAAGATTTCTCTGAAGAAATTTAAGGAGAGGTAGAAAACAGAGATTTAAGACATTGCTACAACTCACTCACTCTGGAGGTTTACCCCACACGGTCCTCGTGAACAATTGCCGTGTGAATCGCTTAGTAGCGAAGATAAGAAGTTGTCTTCTTCGAGCCGTTACAAATAGAAATAGGAGAGTGCTGAAATGGCATCTCTTAATGAAAGCTTCTGGCAAATCAAACCGACGTGGCCCAATGTTCAGTCAGAGATGTTCCACAGAGATACGTGGGACCACACGGTCAGTTGGTCATCTGCTGGTTCCGCACTTCAAATCGTGTGCTGAAATGGGAACGCGCATACATATTGGTTCATTAACTCGACTCGTGCTGAAGGCCGATAGGAGTCACTGTCAGGAAACGGAAACCTGGCCTACGAATTTCCTGACCAATTACGTTGCGCATACTGTTCCTACCGGGAACGCCGAAACTCGTTTAGCAGCCTACACGCATTCGATTACAATGACTAATAATTAAAATCACGCCATCAATGACGTCAAAAAAGAGATGCAATTTGTTATTTAGGAATAACAATATTATTTTCTCCCACAGAACTTCCTAATGCATCCGTATTATGGATTCATCAAAACTGATCGTTCGGGAAATTATTGAGTCTTTTCACATGCGATTCCTTTCGTGGCATGATGTAGTCCTGTAGCCAGAACTCTAGAAAATGCTCGACCGAATCCCACACAACGGATTTGCTTAAAGTTGCCAGTGTACGGAATAAGTTCTTAAATTTTCTATTGTGTCTAAAGCTTTTTGTGTGATGTACGTGAGTACGCTGCACTTAAATGGTGGTGTTAGTAAAGGTAGCATCGTTAGTGTACTGGTTCTCCAAGCTCATAAATGATCGGTTAGATTCGTTGGGCAGCAACCTGCTGATCATGCTAATATATTAGAGAATGTACCGCTGATAAGTGACCGTAGGATCAAGAGGGACAGAATTTCTGTTTCATATGACGAATGATAGAACATATAATGGAAATGGATTTTAAGACGGAAAATTGTAACACAATACAGCTCTTTAGGAGAAAAATTCCAGCAACGTTTGTGGAGTCTGCTACGTGCCGAAGATCCACAGAACTACCAACTGTTATGTATTTATTTATTGCAGTGACAGTAAATTTCCTTGAAGCTGTATTTTTATCATATTCCTCAAATTTTATTTTGTTCTGATAATGTAAAATACGTCCCTTTCTGATGCGTAAACACCAAAATTAGGGAAAAATTACTTCTGCAAGGAATCTGACTTTCAGTGGAATTAAATTCTCTAATATTCTATTACAGCGTAAGTAGTATACTGCATAGGTCCGTTAAGTCGGTTTAAATACCTATCAGTAACGTTACGAGACAGTATTAAAGGTAACGAGCACTTAGGTGTGTTGTACGGAAGGTTTCGTTCAGCTGCGTTGAAATCTTCAAATGTGCATTTGGTCCGGCTAACGTCAGATACTGACAGGAATAATGTGAAAAAGGATCTTCATCCTGAGAGGTAATTTCGTCCCCTTCCCCTCCTCCCCACCCTCTACCCCTCAATTCAAATTTTTAGGAAGATGATTAACTAACTCTCAACGATAACTAAATAAATTCAACTACGTTGCTATCGTTATGTGGGGAGGTGAGTTCTGGGAAAATTGGGCACACCTATAAAGTAGACCACTCACTGAAAGCTTCAGCTACCCATTCTGAAGTACTGCTTGCCTGTTTTGGATCTTCCCCATGTCGGAATAAACGAAAACAGCGAAGCAGTTCAGAGGCGGGCTGCTGCAATTGCTGTCGATATATTCGATAAGTTCTGTAATGGTTTCGGAAGTTCTCCTTGCGATGAGATTACAGTTATTTTTATGAAGTGATGTTTAGGATGCTCAGAAACTCAGGTTGTGCGACAGACTGTTGAGCGTTTGTGCTACCTCCGTCCTTGATCTGAAATAAGGTCTGTAAGTGCAAAATGTGAAAGTTTAGGGCTCGTTGAGGGACACGTAGGTCACAATTTTTCCCTCGAAGATTTGCAAGTGGATTTGAAAATCGGACGAATACCAGTGGTACAAAGTAACAACCGCCATTCCATGTACAGCAGCATTTGAAGTGCGTATTTTTATGTCGCAGTAGATTCTCATTATTTTTGCAGTGCTGCCATACAGTTCATTAACATCACATCCCACTACAATACCCTTTCGTACTCTTAACTATTTAGCACCTGCAAATGAAATTGACAATTGCCTCATTACGTGCGTATGATACGTGCTGTACATCGCAATTTACCAGTGTGTTCTGAGAAAACATATCACAGTTCTGCGCCGCTTCTCTCTAAACTCCATACATGTGACCTTTTTTGCTTCTTTTTTATTTTGGTTATCCCCTTATCATGTAGTCCGCAGAGGGAGAGCTATATGCGTAACCGAAAGCGAAACACCACTACGATAAAAGCTGCTCGCAAAAAATAAAATAATGAAATAAAAAATAAAAGCCGGAGGTAGCCGCGTATAAACAGCCCACTACGTGCTCCACGCGGAAATTCTGTTGTGTTTTCGCTGCCGAGAAATGTCCTTGTGCCCTGCAGCACAATGGACGTAAACATGAGCTCCATGTAACTGAGTAAATCATTTTACTGTTTGCATTCCCCACGGAAATGTGGCTTGCATTTACGTAAGGAAACGTCCACAACAAGTGTTTATTTCTCTAGTTCTTATTTATTTATTTTTTGAGACTAAGTAATGTAGCTTCTTCAGAGAAATGTGGATCATAGTACGTTACGAAGATGTTTCCATGAATCTACGGTAAACATGTGTGAAACTGTATGACACATAGGAAAAGCTATTAATTATTTAAAACTACATCAGTATATGACTTCACGTGCAAGGTCTCAATATTCTCAGTAGGAATGCAAAAACTGAATTATTTCCTTCAGTACATTATTGATATAAATCTTTAGATATATTAACATGTAGCAGTACTAATAAACTTCTATACGAGTTCTCGTTTAGAATCTAATGTGCTAGATATAGGCTAGTTCAGATTATTTCGAAAAAAGAAGTAGAGAAATATGGAGGAGATTCTGACTCTAAAACGATTCCTGAAGGCTCTAGACTGCTAATGCTGGTTATTCAACAACAGACTGAAAAACAATGAAACGGAAATTGGTGTACAAGTAAATGTTTACAAGACACGTTACGACACAAAACAATGTATGGTGACGATGTCCCTTTATTTATTGAAGAGATATTCAGAAATTGATTATATCTCTTTATGCCTGAAGCATGTTTACACGGCTGGTTTGAAACAGAATGAAAAATGTAATTAAAGAGGTCTTCGTCGTAAATTATTACAGTTATCGTAAGAAATTATCGGAAGGAATCACGTTTTTCAGATGGCAAGCGAATAGATAGTTGCCTGGAAGTTAGGCAACCAACACTAATGCTTTGTACTTCGAATCTGTCTTTTAGCATATAACAATGAATCTTTGCGAACACCAGTCGTCAGACTGTAAACTTACGAATGTGTAGGCATGTTTCCGTTATGACAAACAATAAGCTTCGAAGACAGATCGTTGTTTGTAATTATTGAAATGCGAGCATGCGCTATCGGGCAGCTGCTTAATATAACCTTCAAACTAAGTAGTTTTACCAAAAGCAATAAGATTATCCTGCCTTGTTAAAAAAACACAAATCCATTTGCAGATAACACATTGTATTAATGCAATGCAAAATTTATCTAAGAATATACGTATGTCCTTACAGCAATGGCATAATTTTCTTTTCTCAAAAGTAAAACGTGTTGTAATACCACTAAGGACCATTCGTGTAGAGGAAATCAGTATATATTTTTCGACGTTTTCTAACTAGCGTGGGAAAAATTCCAGTCGTATAAATGTATAAGTGCCGATTTCAAACATAGATGCCGCCTCTAGAGCAACACTTCGGGAGTTTATAGGCAACTGTGGGTGATTGAACTTATTTATCGCTAATAACAGAACTAGTGAATGTCATTTGCCAAAGAGAGACGTTGATTTTTCGTATTCCAGTACTTCAATATGTTCAGAGAATTGTAATTACAATGACTTTAAGTCGGTCTAAGAATCTTAGTTAACGAAACTAAACGATTAAGTTAAGCTACCATCTTCTGTTCCAAAGTATTACAATATGGGTTGTACCTATCTGTCTCTCTCTCTCGCTCTATATAGGTCTGTCTACCTATGTGACTCTCGATGTACTTCTCAAATTGTGTTTGAGCATTACAGATCAGACGGTCTAAAATTTCATACTTTTTAAAATATTGTTAGCATTTCTGAAGTGTCTCTACTCAAATGAATGATTAGATAATGCTTAAATTTCGTAATCGATTACCTGTTTGCGGACAGGTGTTCCAGTTAGCTTACATACCCATTTTAGGTTATAAAAGGAATTTTCTCTGTGTCACTGCGACTCAAGAGAATCGTATTCGAAAGTAATGCTATTTTAGCAACTAGTCCATAGGTTTATATTTAAATTAAATTGTCATTTCTCATTATCAACCAATCTTAATGATTCAGTAGTTCTTTCAAGAATGTTCGTAATGATTTAGACTTTGGCTGGATGTCAAGGTATAACATACCTGTGCTTGTACACAGGTAATAATTTATTTGAAGTCTTCCAGTTTTTAAGATAAATATATCATGCAAGGAAACAACAATAATGGTATAAGCCAAGAAAACCCTCCTCAATGACAAAAATATCAAATGTTATCACACTATCACGTCCTAACTCAATTTTTTACAAACTCTTTTCCTCGTTAACTTCGCAATTAATTTGTCGAACGCTTTCCCACCATACTTCATACCTCGTACTGAATTCATCATATGTACGTCAGTATGCATATAAATCCCAAGTTACATGGTCTTCTTATTCCAGAATATGTCATTATACACAATATTTACATTATATTTCGCGTATCTGTCGAAAATGACTGCTCCTGGGTCTCGTAGCAGATTCCTCTCTTACAAACTCCTTCTTGTGGAAACTCTGTTTCATTAATCTCTTCTGGCCACTTTATTCCACTGTAGCATATTCAAAACGTTACCAATTTATCCTCTTCCAGTTTTCCATGGATATCGTTCCACTCTACTGCAGCTGTGTACGCTAGGCTAAACTTTCTGTGGACTACTTCCTCGATCCGGTGTCAATACTTCACAAAATTATCACAAACGAGAGAGAGGGCAATGCTATTAAAAGGTAATTATTCTGTCATGTCTCACATCTCACGCAATGTGTCAGGTGCAAGACGCTGGAGGGGAAGTTTTGGACATTCACTTATTTTCTAAGTGATAGATCTGGCGACTACGTTTTAGCAATGGCCCATCTTTTTCCAACTTTCACTTTCTTTTGAAGCTCTACAAACAAACTCTATCCTGTGATCTCCATAATATAATGGAGACGGTGCATCAAAAACAGTAATTATTTAAAGAAAATTTTATTTATCAAATGCTAACGGCCTTGCTACAGTTGTAACACCAGTTCCCCGCGGATCACCGAAGTTAAGCACCATCGGGCTTGGCTAACCTTTTGATGGGTGACCGTCAAGGTCTCTCGAGCGCTGTTAACAAGCGGAGTGTACTCAGTCCTTGTGAGGGCAACTAAGGAACTACTTACGGTATATTAATAATTTTTACTTATGGACCGTCTGACAGCAACTGAATAAAACACAATTCTAGTGCCATACGCGTTTCGCCTTTATTTTCTGCAAGGCATCATCAGTGGCAGGTTGCGTGGACAATTTCCTACATATTACGCTCCTGTTGCATTTTTGGTGTTGTTCTTCTTCTTATGAACGCCAATTTGCGGTTTATTTCGCCATTCCACAACACTATGCACAGAACGCTTGTTTTAAAGCCTTAGGCTTTAGGCTTAGACAACACCAAAAATGCAACAGGAGCGTAATATGCAGGAAATTGTCCACGCAACCTGCCACTGATGATGCCTTGCAGAAAATAAAGGCAAAACGCGTATGGCACTAAAATTGTGTTTTATTCAGTTGCTGTCAGACGGTCCATAAGTAAAAATTATTAATATACCGTAATATTGCGCGCAACTGAGGAGGACAGGACTATAAAATTTGAAGATGTTAAGGAACTACTTTATTGAGAAGTAGCGGCTTTGATCTTGAAAGATGACAACGGCTGGAAGAGCGGTGTGCTGACCACCTGCCCCTCCGTATCTGTATCCGGGGAATCCTATCGACTGAGGACGACACGGCGTACGGTACTGTTGGGCCTTCCTAAGCCTGTCAGGGCGGAGTTTATTTATCATGATTAACCGTTGGTTGAACAAAACTTTTATTTAATACCAGTCCTCATAGCTTAGAGCATCATCTGATACCACAGAACAGCAAGCCAGAAACATGCTGCTGGTTAAAAATGGTTCAAATGGCTCTGAGCACTATGGGACCTAACTTATGAGGTCATCAGTCCCTTAGAATGTAGAACTACTTAAACGTAACTAACCTAAGGACATCACACACATCCATGCCCGAGGCAGGATTCGAACCTGCGACCGTAGCGGTCGCGCGGTTCCAGACTGAAGCGCCTAGAACCGCTCGGGCACTCCGGCCGGCATGCTGTTGGTTAAACAAGTATTTTATTTACTACTGGTTTCGATAAAAGAATGACGCGTGAGACGTTTTCCGATATCTGGTGGTGGGCTGTGTTACCGAAACTGGTAATAAGTTTCTCGTGTTGTTCAAGAGGCTGTAAAGGCATACGTCTTTCCTTCAATGTTCCTTAATTTATTTAGTGTTTTCTAATTTTCATCAGTACCTATAGCCTCTTCTCTTCGCTGCTACCTCCCACCAGACTATTTATGAGCAAGTCTCACTACTCTGTCTGTTTGCCCAATATGAACTGCTCCTTGTCTAACAAACGAGAGCAACCAAATAGCAGGTCAATATAATTATTATGCAAAGCGGCTTATGAAACATTATTCTTCATATATACAACCATTATAGGCAGAGCGACTCACATTATTACAAGATAATTCTTAGAAAAATGATTTCAGCTATCAATTTTACAGTTGCTACACCCAATCAAACTCTCAAGATGTTCCATTCTTACTGAAGCAGCCAATGTGTAACGAACAGGTAAACATAAAAGAGGAAATTGTGTCAAATCTATTCTCTTACTCTAAACTGAATTGCCCCAAAAGCTTATGACAGAGGTTTGAGGCATTCCGAAGGTATATTATTATCGAAGTATTTAGCCTATCAACAAGTGAAAGATTTTCAAAATGCTCTCAATTTCGGCTAGTCATTGCATTAATCAAGTTTTACGTTATTTATTAGCTAGTTCCATCTATAAAAACATTTAAACTGTCTAATCAGCAGCTTACCTATAACAAAAGTCCCTCATACAAACATAGTGTACGTGTAGCGTTACATGACTTTTAGCTGATGTCAACTACCCACGTATTCAGTTAAGTTGAAGTATAATGTCCCGTGGTGTAAGGGACCAATAACGGCTTTAGAATCCATTACGTCTACTGCTAATAACGACTATGTCATTATACTTTCACATTCCAAACATTATAACGTTATAATGAGGCCAATGTCATGCCATTATAAGATAAAAATGTAAAAAAGCACAGATATCCACATTAAAAATGTTAAGCCCAGGTCACACAATTACAGTGTAATAGATTTGTCCAAATAATTAATAATATAGCATGTCTTGTCAGAAGCTAAGTAACATCGAACTATTTATCGCATATTTCCCCTCAAATTTACTTTTTTTTTTTTGAGCAATTTAAGGTAGAGAGATGGTAAATCCACCTCACAGTCAGAGGATAACAGATATTTTAGCTTATTTAATCATACTGTGTAATTCCGTTTGTAATGAGTTAAAATAAGGTTAGTGTATACATATTTTACTGAATATAATACTATATCGTTCCCGGGTTCCATTCCCGGCGGGGTCAGGGATTTATCCTGCCTCGAGATGACTGGGTGTTGTTGTGTCGTCTTCATCAGCATCATTCATCCCCATTACGGTCTGAGGAAGGCAACGGCAAACCACCTCCATTAGGACCTGGCCTAGTAAGGTGATGCGGGTCTCCTGCATCATTCCCCTACGCTCTGTAAAGAAGCATGTGACTTCATTTCCATTTCCATTTCAATACTATATCGTTACATGCCAACAAAAGCATGAAAATAATGCAATCAAAGAGTCTGTCAGAGCCTGATGCCGAAAAACAGCAAACGTATTTATCACATGAATTTTCCCAAACCTAATTTTTTAAATTGTTAAAACAAAGAGACTGCTCATGGACCGCCACACTACAATAAGGTAACAAATGTATCAAAGTGTTTAATGAGATTGGATATATTATTAAAGAGTTAAAGTAAAGTGAGTGCATATGTGAAGTAATGATAGTTGTTTCCTACTATTATTGTCACATAAATGTGTATTCTGATGTCTGCTCTACTGTACTTACATAATATAGGATAGGTTAATATTTTAAAATTATTACAATTGGTTTCCTTCAAATTTCCTTTCTTAAACAGTTTAAAGTGAAAAGATTATCATCCACCTATATACGATTACAAGAAATCAAATTCCATTCCATTCCATCTCACATGATAACCATATCCTTAGGAGTTCAAAGAATCTGACAAAGCATCTAATGCACTGATGCCTATGTCACAAAATTACAGGTATTAAGGAACATTCACATGCATGCAGTTGTATGACAGAGGCATCCTCACTTCGTTTGAACTTTTCATGAATATAGTCATCCTGTCTGATTAAATACTGTGATGTATTTGTATCTACTAATAGTGTGTAGGTACAAGGACAGTCCTTTTGTTTTAAACTGTTGAAAGAAGAAGATCTGGGGAAAAGGATAAAAAGGGAAGGAATGGATAATTTCTAAATTTTAATTGTTTTTCTTTATGAAAATATGTGTCAGTAGGAGTACATGAATATGTGTGTGATGGTGCATGGACGAACTCTTGGTTTTAAACAGTTTAGAAAATAAATTTCTAAAAATAGATGTGATAAATACGTTGATGTATTTTTGGCACTGGACTTAGGCAGAATAAATCTGTTGATGTTATTTGGCTTCGGAAAATGCATCGAGTATTATTAAAGATTTTGATAACTTGTTGGCCTGTAATTGTGTAACACTGGCCTCGTTGCACTGTAGGTGCACTCACTTTATTTCATCTCTTCGAGAATGTGGGTAATTATACAGTACAGTTGTGTACCTTGTTGCATATATTATCCTGTAATTGCATGACATTAGTTTCAGTACAACACTATAAGGTTTCGCATGTGGAGGTGTAATGATATAGTCCTAATAACATATAACACCTTTATTAGTTTTCCTCCACTAAGGAATATTATTGATCTTAACTGCATACGTTGTTGGTAGAATATAAGCTCAAGGTTTTGCAGTACGCCATATATTTCTACACATAGTCTTTTTTTTATAGTTGTCTCTAAATCTTGTGTATTGTTTCACTTATTGACATGCTTTCACACGTGTGTGGTTTAAATGTATTCATTCATGGTTCTATAACAGTGTAATTGCATAACTAATGCTAGATAACGAACAAATAAAGAAATCAAAGCTCGAATCAGACCATAACAGGCGCTTTTCAGTGCATTATAATATCTTTGACGTGTTGGTAAGTTGAATACAACGACTGTCTTTGAAATGTCAGGGACCCCTATAGTATGAGCTCTATCGCTGATCCAATTCAAAGTAAGAGAAAAGGACTCGCACTAGCTTTTTTATGTTTAAAAGTCATTAATTGTAACACATAGGCAGCTACATTAAAAATGGTACTGTCAAGAATTTCAATGGACATAGCATTTGTGCAATGCGTAGCCGAATACCTTCGTGTAAGAGTTACCTTGTAATAATAATATATGATGCTCTGTATTTAATACTGCTCTGTATTTAATACTTCTACTCATGACAATTAACGTTTCATAAGGCTCTTCGTGTAATAAACATGTATTTCCATTATTCTCCTTCTTTACAGAGGGCGTGCATCTGGAGATTCATGACCGATGTCGATCATACTTAACGAAAAATAATGTATTTTAGAGACTTCTGTGTCACCTTCGAGACCGATTTAACTCGTTCCTGTTGCCGTTTCAGGATTACTTTCTCCTTCGATATTTTCTCTAGTTTTCTCTGCTCCTTCTTCAACCCACAATCAACACGATACTCGCAACGAACTACCGTTTCCTGGCATTCTTCTTAAAGCCTTCATTAGACCTTAGGGAAAAGAAAAGAATAAGAACGACGCAGAAGATGACAATGGTAAACTGCTGATGTTTTAGTGTTAACATATACTGAAATGGGCGAATTCTCTATTCAGATACGAATGTGGGTAGATATGACTTTCCTTGAAGGTGAAAGCAACCCCTTTTCAGTTTTATTACTTCTGTTACGTTCCTTTGGTCGCCGTACATTACATGAGTCCCTGGATTTTATCCCATTACGTCTCCAAATTTTCGTAACTTTTTTTCTGTAAATAGTCCAAGGCTACTTCTAAGACCTCCCATACACTGCTATACAAAATTATAATCACACACAACAGATAGTATCCTGTCTCTATTCGGCATTATCATGTAAAATGTTAGGTGTATCATGGTGTGCCACAGTCCCTAGATTGTGACGAGGAATTCGGCCACGTGTATATTCACATGTTGTTGCACGTACGCCGATCAGCCAGAATACTATGACCATCTACTTATTACCGAAACATCCCCACGCAGGCGAAAGCAGCGTACCTGGCGAGGAATGACTGCTAGTCAGAAACACGCACGGCGCATGTAATATCAGTGATCGTACTGTCCGTGTCTTGATTGGGGAAGACACGCGATAATCTGAGGCACGAGAATTTCGGAAACTGCACGACCTGCCCTGTGTTCGACGAGTATTGTGGTGAGTGTCTTAAATAGAAGGTGAAACCAAGGTAAAAACCACGTCCAGACGTAGTGGGGTCGGGCAGCCACCCCTCATTACAGATGTAAGGCGACATAGGCTGGTAGACCGGTAAAACAGGGCAGGCGACTAACTGCAACAAAACTAACATCAGACGTTAGTGCTGGGCAGAGTTCAAGTGTGTCTGAGCGCACAGTGCACTGAACACTCCTAACGATAGGCTTCCGCAGCCGAACATCCATGCATGTGGCAATATTAACTAGACGACATCGGAAGATAAGAGTGAATTCGGCACATGACCATCGGCACCAGATGGTGGCGCAGTGGCGGAACGTTGCATGGTCTGACGAATCCCGATACCTCATCATGCTGATGGGAGGGCGCGAATCCGTCGTCATTGTTGTGAACAGCTGCTTGGCATCTGTGCTACGGGACGGAGGCAAACTGGCGGCAGCTCCATTGTACTCTGGGCAACACTCACATGGAGCTCGTGCAAGGCTACGTGACGGCCAATGAGTATCGTTGCACACTACGTACACCCCTTCGCGACGATCATGTTTCCCGACAGCACTGGCATTTTTAAACAAGATAATGCACCATTTCACAAGGCCAGAAATGTAATGGTATGGTTCAAGGAACACAGCGGGAAGCTATAATTGATGTTCTGACCCTGTGCTGGCCCCTCAACCCGCCACATCTGAGCCCGATCGAAGACGTCTAGGATGTGCTTGAACATGGCGTCAGAGTCCATCGCCCCCTCTCTGGAATTTAGGGAATTAGGCTATCTGTGTGTGCAGATGTGGTGCCAACTTCATCCAGCGACCTGCAAGGCTTCATTGATTCCATGCCACGGTGCGTCGCCGCTGTTATCCGTGCCAAAGGTGGACGTACCGGCTGTTAGGTAAGCGGTCATATTGATCTGGAAGATCAGTGTAGACGATTGTGGGCGGGCAACATCTAACAGTTAGGAGGAGATTTTTACATGGCTTTTCCTCCTTTTAGCGTAACTGTGCTCATGCTGTGTCATTTCGTTTATGGTTCAGCGCGTCGTAACGTCGTCGGCAAACGAGGCACGCAATAACACAATAGAGCTACGTGCGTCGCTCCTACATGCTGTCACTGAGTCACACGAACCTCTCTCTCTCTCTCTCTCTCTCTCTCTCTCTTACACGCACACACACACACACACACACATACACACACAAACACACAAACACGTACAGAGGAGCGCAAGTGCGCACGAACACGGTGTTGTGTTGGGGCATAAACTCGACCATTACCGTCAACTGTTCTGGAGTAGGTGTGTGCTCTAAGGTAACATACGCTACAGTGCGGATCATTGTAGGGACTGTTTCACACACATACGACCCTGTCTTTTTTCACTTAGCGATAGCGTGACCGACTTCGCAAAGTGCAAAGGGGATGTTATGCGCCGGGTATTATCATATTGCGGTGAGACAAATTGTCTCGTTCAATGAAGTTAGGTCTCATTATTCAGTGTAATATCTTCCTATATGTAGTAAAAGGTCATTTTGTGTGGAATGTAAAGGTGTAAGAAGACGTGATTTCGAAATCAACGTTCGCATAACCCAGCACATGCTACAACACTATAGAGGCTGAAGTACCATGGTATATCCTGTAGGTACATTTTGCGTCATATGTTGATACTGTCAGCGAAATTTGTTGCGAATGAAGTCCGAAGCAAAGAAGTAATAAATTTGAATGTCAGGCATGATGCGACAATTTTTGACGCATCTCTGTGTTTGCGACATCTTATCTCGTGATCTATGTATTATACGAAGGAGTAATTTAGTACGTACATTATGCAGCATCTGCGAATACTGTCTGAAAATTGTGATGAGAATAGAGTTAGAAATAATAAATTAGAAAGTCACGCACAATGCTGCAGTTTTTCAAGCATGTCCTCGTTTATGTCATCATATCTCCTGAACTATGGTAGTTAGATGGTTCTTACCTCCACAACGATTGTTGCCTGACATAAGAGATATGTGTATCAAGACTGGTTGAAACCGGTCCAGTCGTTTAGGAGAACAGCAGAAGACACACACACACACAAATGTTCACGTACCTTCATCCATGTGCGGTTATTTATGTATTCCCCTTCGATTAGTTAATCTCCTCCTGCCTCTGTCCATATTATACTACACTCTCTCTGTCCATCTCATTCTACCCCCCCTCCATTTGTCCAATGCACCTCATCCTGCCACTCTCTCTGTCCATCCCGTCTGTCTCTGCCCATCTCTACCTCCCTTCCCTCTCTCCATGTCCTGCCCAATTTGTGTCTTCTTCTTCTGTCTCTCTCTGTCCAGTTGCTTCTATTCCCTCTATGTCGTCCCATGTTCTCCTCCCTCCACTCCCTGTCCATTTCCTCCCACCCCCCCCCCCCACTCTTTCCATCACTTCGTCCTACGTCCTCCCACCTTTCTCTGTCCAATCACCACGTTATCTACCCAACACTACTGGATGGTTGGTGGTTCTTGGTCCCACAGTTTCCTTTCCAGATACTTTTAGTAAGAATATATGTATTAAGTTTCATTGAACTTGATCCAGGGAATTGTGCAGGAGATTTAGAACATACTCGTATACATGTCTGTCATACATTGCACACATATAGAGGATATCCAGGAAGTTTTTCCTTTTTCATTTTTTACAATCACGTTAAGTAACTTCTCCCATTTACGTATGAAAAATTATATCTTCCATATGACCACACAACGCCGCGCGGCAGTGATCAATGTGTATATTGAAGTTCTCGATGACGCGTTCACTAACATCTGGTGGGATGCCGTTAATAATCGTTTTAATTTCTACATCTCCATCTACATCTAAGTGATTACACAATTAAGTGCCTAGCAGAGGGTTCAATGAACCTTCAAGCTGTCTCTCTGCCCTTCCACTCTCGAAAGGTACGCGAGAAAAACGAGCACTTAAATTTTTCTGTGTGAGCCCTGATTTCTCTTATATTATCGTGATAAACATTTCTCCCATTTTTTTCGCAATGACTGAAAACTGATGATTGAAATTACATGAGAAGATCCCGTCGCAACGAAAAAAGCTCTAATGACTGCCACTCCAATTCACGTATCATGTATGTGACACTATCTCTCCTATTTCGCGATAATACAAAACGAGCTGCCTTTCTTTGTACTTTTTCGATGTCATCCGTCAGTCCCACATGGATGGCTCTGAGCACTATGGGACTTAACTTCTGAGGTCATCAGTCCCCTAGAACTTAGAACGACTTATACCTAACAAACCTAAGGCCATCACACACATCCATGCCCGAGGCAAGATTCGAACCTGCGACCGTAGCGGTCGCGCAGTTCCAGACTGTAGCGCCTAGAACCGCTCGGCCACCCCGGCAACCCCGGCCACCCGGCCAACTGATACGGATCCCACACCGCACAGCAATACTCCAGAATGGGGCGGGCAAACGTGGTGTAAGCTGTCTCCTTAGTAGACCTGTTCCACCTTCTAAGTGTATTGCAAATGAATCGCAGTCTTTGGTTTGCTCTACCCACAATATTATCTATGTGATCGTTCCAACTTAGGTTATTTGTAATTGTAATCCCTATGTACTTAGTTGAATTTAAGGCCCTCAGATTAGTGTCACTTATCGCGTAATCGAAATTTAGCTGATATCTTTTAGTACTCATGTGAATAACTTCACACTTTTCTTTATTCAGGGTCAATTGCCACTTTTCACACCATACAGATATCTTATCTAAATCATTTTGCAAGTCGTTTTGATCATCTGAAGACTTTAGAAGACGGTAAAAGACAGCATCATATGCAAACAATCTAAGACGGCTACTCATATTGTCTCCTATGTTGTTCAAAATGGTTGAAATGGCTCTGAGCACTATGGGACTTAACATCTGTGGTCATCAGTCCCCTAGAACTTAGAACTACTTAAACCTAACTAACCTAAGGACAGCACACAACACCCAGCCATCACGAGGCAGAGAAAATCCCTGACCCCGCCGGGAATCGAACCCGGGAACCCGGGCGTAGGAAGCGAGAACGCTACCGCACGACCACGAGATGCGGGCTCCTATGTTGTTAATATACACTCGTGGAAATGAAAAAAAGAACACATTGACACCGGTGTGTCAGATCCACCATACTTGCTCCGGACACTGCGAGAGGGCTGTACAAGCAATGATCACACGCACGGCACAGCGGACACACCAGGAACCGCGGTGTTGGCCGTCGAATGGCGCTAGCTGCGCAGCGTTTGTGCACCGCCGCCGTCAGTGTCAGCCATAGAGATGGGTCGAACTCGTTCATTCCAGTGAACTACTTCACTCATTTCACTCTTTGCCGTGAAGCGTTCAAATGAAGTAGTTCATTCGTGAAGTACGGAAGCCTGTCGAAGTTGCCCAGTTCGCCGCTCAGCCGCTGCTACGCTCGCTTCGCCTCGCTCGTACAATGAAGCTTCGTAATACTTCTTAATTTTACCAACAGATGGCCGAACTATGCAGTAACGTGCACGCAACATTTTACGCTCTTACAGCGTCTGAGTTAACTTAAATAGAGCATGGTCGAAGGGGACAAAGGAAAGATAAACAGAGAAGCCTGTCACATATAAAGAAGTTATTACATTTAATCTTGCTCGAAATTTTCTCATGAAGCGTCCAAAAAAGTCTTTATCTGCCAAATGAAATATTATTTGTTGTATTCATGAACTGAAAAATAGGGCTACCAACGAAATGCAGTCCAATTTTTATGTTCCTTGTAAAATTTAATCCAAAATAGAATGAGTATGTTTACCACTGTCACAGTCTATATACCTACGTTAAGTAATTATTCACAAGTTTTCCTGTAGATTTTATTTTTGTTGAGAATAATAACCCTCCAGATTCAAAACGTAAACTGTCACCTGTAGTCATTGGTACGATTTCAGGTAAAATCCCTCTTTCAGTGTTATTAACAAACCTTTTATTTTCATGTTGGCTGTGCGTGCTCACACAGCCAGCCCCTTCGTTTATATCTTTAATATTCATTTGTCTGCAAGCGCTGCCAACAGTAGGCTACCCGTAGACGCGAAGTATAAATACACAAATAGTCACGAGTATTGTCAGCACTGCACTTAGCAGCTGACGCCGCCTTCCCCTCACCCCTCACCTCCCCGGCCACTCGTAAACCTATCTTTCCCCACAAACCCCGCGCGATTCGTCAACAGGCAGCAGAGGGAGGACTGAAGTGAAGGGAGAATGAGTGACGTAGCGCCGATGTAGTGGGACAGGGAGAGGAGAAGAGAGTGAGTGAACTAGAAAAAAGTGTGGAGTGTGCTATCTGTGAAGAGTTTGAAGTACCAGTTCATTGAAATTGAGTGGTTAGTTCACACTTCACTGAAGTGAAGCGTTCATTTGAACGACTCATTCACGAGCTCCCCATCACTAGTCAGCCAGTTTGCCGTGGCATACGGAGCTCCATCGCAGTCTTTAACACTGGTAGCATGCCGCGACAGCGTGGACGTGAACGGTATGTGCAGTTGACGGACTTTGAGCGAGGGCGTATAGTGGGCATGCGGGAGGCCGGGTGGACGTACCGCCGAATTGCTCAACACGTGGGGCGTGAGGTCTCCACAGTACATCGATGTTGTCGCCAGTGGTCGGCGGAAGGTGCACGTGCCCGTCGACCTGGGACCGGACCGCAGCGACGCACGGATGCACGCCAAGACCGTAGGATCCTACGCAGTGCCGTAGGGAACCGCACCGCCACTTCCCAGCAAATTAGGGACACTGTTGCTCCTGAGGTATCGGCGAGGACCATTCGCAACCGTCTCCATGAAGCTGGGCTACGGTCCCGCACACCGTTAGGCCGTCTTCCGCTCACGCCCCAACATCGTGCAGCCCGCCTCCAGTGGTGTCGCGACAGGTGTGAATGGAGGGACGAATGGAGACGTGTCGTCTTCAGCGATGAGAGTCGCTTCTGCCTTGGTGCCAATGATGGTCGTATGCGTGTTTGGCGCCGTGCAGGTGAGCGCCACAATCAGGACTGCATACGACCGAGGCACACAGGGCCAACACCCGGCATCATGGTGTGGGGAGCGATCTCCTACACTGGCCGTACACCACTGGTGATCGTCGAGGGTACACTGAATAGTGCACGGTACATCCAAACCGTCATCGAACCCATCGTTCTACCATTCCTAGACCGGCAAGGGAACTTGCTGTTCCAACAGGACAATGCACGTCCGCATGTATCCCGTGCCACCCAACGTGCTCTAGAAGGTGTAAGTCAACTACCCTGGCCAGCAAGATCTCCGGATCTGTCCCCCATTGAGCATGTTTGGGACTGGATGAAGCGTCGTCTCACGCGGTCTGCACGTCCAGCACGAACGCTGGTCCAACTGAGGCGCCAGGTGGAAATGGCATGGCAAGCCGTTCCACAGGACTACATCCAGCATCTCTACGATCGTCTCCATGGGAGAATAGCAGCCTGCATTGCTGCGAAAGGTGGATATACACTGTACTAGTGCCGACATTGTGCATGCTCTGTTGCCTGTGTCTATGTGCCTGTGGTTCTGTCAGTGTGATCATGTGATGTATCTGACCCCAGGAATGTGTCAATAAAGTTTCCCCTTCCTGGGACAATGAATTCCCGGTGTTCTTATTTCAATTTCCAGGAATGTAGATCAGGAACAAAAGAGGGTCTATAACTCTTCCTTGGGGAACGTCAGATATTACTTCTGTTTTACTCGATAACAATCCGTCTATTACTACGAACTGTGGCCATTCTGACAGGAAATCACGAATCCAGTCGCACAACTGAGGCGATACTCCGTAGGCACGCAGTTTGGTTAGAAGGCGCTTGTGAGGAAGGGTGTCGAATGCCTTCATTAAATCTAAAAATATGGAATCAATTTGACATCCCCTGTCGATAGCACTCCTTGCGTCATGAGTAGAAAGAGCTAGTTGTGTTTCACAAGAACAATATTTTCAGATTCCGTGCTGACTATGTGTCAATAAATTGTTTTCTTCGATGTACTTCATAATGACCGATTACAGTATATGTTCCAAACCCCTACAGCAAATCGACGTTAGTGATATAAGCTTCTAATTCAGCAGATTATTCCTAATTCCCTTTTTTGCTATTGGTGTGATTTGAGCAATTTTCCAGTCTTCTGATATAGATTTTTCTGTGAGCGAGTGGTTGTATATAATTGCTAAATATAGAGCTATTTTATCAGCACACTCTGAGAGGAAGCTGACTAGTATACAACCTGGACCGGAGGCCTTGCCTTTAATTGGTGTATAGTTTCTCGTTTGTTCACGTACAATTTTAATGTCACAAATTCCCACAAAAAAGAGGCACAAGGCGTAAGATCGCATGATCTGGCAGGCCATTCCTGGTTGCCACGAAAAGAGATAATTTTCTGAGGAAATTTCTCATTCAGCAAGGCATTCGTTTTACGTGGTGTGTGACATGTCGCACCATCTGGTTGAAACAAAAGCTCGTCACTTTCTTCAGTACGAGGGAAAAACCAATCAGAAAGCATGTTTCGGTAACGGTCACCGTTTACAGTGGCGGCAGCTCCCCCATCAATTTCTAAACATTACGGGCCGATCTCTTCTTCTGCCGAGAATCCACACCTCACAGTCCTGCGTTATGGATGCATCTCATTTTTAGCGGTCACTCGCGGGTTTTCGCTATCCCAAATTCTGCCGCTCTGCCTACTGACGTACCCACTGAGGTATAAGTGCACATCATTCCAGAAAGTTATTCTTTTCGTGAAGATCCCGTTGTCCGTTTGTCGAGCCGAGACCCATTGAGCAAATCGATGTTTCTTTCCACGATCTGCGGGCTTCGACTCTTGTGTAAGTTGAACTTCGTACGCACGCATTTCCAGGTCTTTTTGAAAGGATTTCATGCAGTGAACTTGGTGATAGATACAATTGCTTAGCTCTTTGACGAACCAATTTTCTGAGGCATCAACTCCAGAACTGACGACTCGGTTGGTGCAGCATTACTTTCGAGTGTCACACGCAATTCACGAATCGTTGCCTGGGTCTTCCTCTGTTTTTATAATAACTTTCTATCACTTGGGTTCGTTGCTCAGTTTTCATCTGCTCCATGACGAAAATGAACATCTAACAACAATGTTCGCCACAGAAAAGCTAATGGGCAGATAACAAACATAAAAAAACAAGGCTGTCAAACGTGGGCATATGAGGCAATGGCGCAAAATTCCAATGCGTCCTTACTTCCCGGACACCTGGAATTTCTAATTTTCTGCTATTTTGCTCCACACTACTGCAGAAATAAATAGTGTTAAGTTTATATGTGATAGCCAGACGTGTGGTTTGATCTTGGTTCGCAGAACACGGTGACGAAGTTATTGGCACACTGCAGTGCTCATTCTGGCGACATGGTTGACACACCGAACAACAAAAATGGGAGATAAACTGCACTTCATTCTTTCAAAAGTACTTCAAGCCAATAAAGTACAGGAAATAAAAGACTGGGCGGTCCTTTTCTTATTCGCACCAGAAAAACTGAAGTATCTTACTGGAGTATCTTAATTCCACAGTACTTTTATTCAAATAATAAACTATGTAACTATCCGCCTCCGTAACGCAGCGGTGGCGTTACCGCCTACGACGCAAGGAGGCCCGGGTTCGATTCCCGGCAGAGGACTGGGTGTTGTGTATCTTTCATCATCATTGACACGCAATTCGCCGAATTCAACTAAAAAGATGCAATACAGCGGCCGAACCCCGAAAGGGATATCCCGGCCAATAAATGTCATCCGTTCATTTCATTTCATCTCAGTCATGTAACTACCTCTTTTTTAAAAAATTACTCCAGGCGCTACTGTGTTATGCTTCAATGTCACGCCCTTTCCATTCTCGACCTCCCCTCCCCCCCCTCTCCAAGGATTTAGGTGATTTAGGTGATTCTTAACTCCACAGCACTCCTTCTAGAACTGTAACTAACCAGTAAACCATCGGTTCTTTAAGATATCGAACTCACCCGCATAAATCAGCTTCAAACTTCTGATTATTTTACGAACTAATTGGTGAGTTATGACTTAAACAATAAGTGTGAAACAGTTTAGAAAAACTTAGAAATTATTTTGAAGTTCGTTGGAAGTCTCTTAGCGCTCTCATTATCTTGCTCTGGATGATTATAGCCTGGGTAATTTGCGTTCCGTTGAAAGAAAACAAAGTTTTTTACGCATGTCCGTGTTTGTGTTGCCATATTTTTTGACTGTGTGTCGTACAATTATGTAATTCTTCAGGTACAACCATTGGTATATGTGGATACCGTCTGCTAAAGTGCTGCAAATAGAGGTAGTAGTAAGCAAGTAACAAATTAAAGCGTCATGCCTGATGCGACAGTGTTACTGCGTGAACAGTGCAGGTGTAGTAAGTGATAAACATTTTTCCTTTCAGCATTCTGTGGCGGGTGTCAGCGAGAAAATGTTTTGTAAAGGGCAAACTTACCAATAAAGCTGTCATTGATCTGGAGAAAACTTTTGTCAGTGTTGACTTGACTGCACTGTTTGAGATTATGACAGTGGTGTGGACAAAATATTGGGAAATAAAGGCTGTTCATAAGGTATACAGAATCTAGACTGCAGTTATAAGAATCGAAGGACACGAAAGGAAGCAGTATTTCACAAAGGAAGTGTATGTCATTGAACCAGTACACTGAGCAGGGGGTGAAGGAAACCAAGGGAAAGTTGGGGAAGGATAATAAAGTTGAGGAAGAAAAGTATTGCAATGTAGTGGAAATAAATCAGGTGATGCAGCCGAATTTCGACACGGAAATGAGACACTGAAAATATTAAACGAGTCCAGTTACTTCATCTGGAAAACAGCTGCGATGAACGATCTCCAAGAACGCCATTCATCGGGTTTCTCTATTTTTATTCTGGTTTCGTAGTCTGAATAAACGAGGTTTTGTTTCCTTGTTACTATTCTTTTCTACCAGGTCGACCATTTCTACATGTACATCTACATCCGTACTCCGAAAACCACAATGAAGTGTGTTGCCATTTCCCCTCTTTTTCTTGTAACAGTCGAGAAAAAGCGTACAAAGGTCTGCTCTGGCCTATTTTTAACAGATATATGTAGTACGCACAAATGTATCGTCTCTCTGCTAGGAAATAAGTCCTCCAATTTTAGTACTAAATCAACTAGTTTTCGAACGGCTCTTTTGTAGCCCCTACGAATGGAACTGGTTGTGAATCAAGTTGAAGGGACCGATCGAAACACGCGTTTCTCTTCATTGGATCTTTTGTATTTCCCCTATCATTTCTATCAAATGTGGGTTTCGGATCGACGAGCAATAAGTATTCGTCAGAGAAGGTTTTTGTAAGCCTCCTCCTTCGTGAGTGGGATACACTTAATGAGGAATCATTCAATGAACCTCGGTCTGGTATTTGCCTCCCTTACGATTAGTTTAGTGTGGTCGTTCAATATGTATATCCCAACACTGAAGAGGTGTGATTATTCAACATTTGTGTAAGGGATGTTTGTCACATCCCTCTCACATCGTTTTGCTTTGCTAACTGGTTGTTGGCTTCTCCCTTGCTAAAAGTTTTCAAATATAACAAGCCTCTCCGCAAGAAGTGTGTCATTGTATTCTTTGGGCTTACATGCAGGATAAATGATAATCCAGCTAATACGAAAATAAAATACGGCAATGTATGACAAAGAGATCAATTATATAAGAAAGGGAGTGTAGAAGGTTGCTGGCGTAAGTGCATTACTTGCACTTTGAATGAGACAACCGCCTGCAGTGATTAAAATTCGTTTAAGAGTGTTTCCACCAGTAATTAGAGTGTTAGAATAAGCAACCTGCTAATAGTGACTCAAGACGCGTTTACAACGACCATGAGAACTTAAGCTGTTTAGCTAAACCGCTTGTCGAAAATAGTAGGAATGGTAGGGGAAAATGTGGGCATTTGCTCATGTCCCGCAGGCTAACATCGAGACAAAAACTCTCACTGGGCGCTAATAAGTGAGGAGAGTTGAGTGGTAAATTTTCTCCTTTCTGATAGCTTGTTTCGGAATTATTTTTGGTGAGACGCCAAAATTTGGAACACGAAAAGTCCAGGTAGTATTCGGTTTTGAGAGCAATGCAGAGAGCATGCTGTTTCTAAAAGCATTGGAGGACAGCAGCTTTTGTGATTCTGAGATCGATGGAGAGCAAATGGTGTTCGTTCGAAATTCAAGACGACAGCAGAATGATAAATGTTCTCGCTGCAGTGCTAGCTTTTAACTGAGGTTAGCATTGTGTGAAGTTTAAAGACCTTGTGAGTACTTACAGTCGTTTTACAGACATATTCATGATTCTTAATTAATTCATTTCAGTTCGTTCACAATTTCGGACTTAGTGTTTTTTGGTTGAAATGCGAGTTGTTATGACTTGCTCGTTAACTAGCCAAGTGGACATATTAATTCCGGTGCTTGTCTAGCTTCTCCTTATATCATGGGTAACGAAGTTCTTTCTACCACAACATTAAAAATCAATTCGGTCATGATCTCTGGAAGTATGCCCCATGTATTACTGGGCGTCCAAGTACTTTAGGGACCCGCCGTTTGTGCATTAGTGAGACAATTTAATACGGTATGTTTCTTGTATTTTGAACGAAGATGTTCATTTAATTTTTCCCACCTGTGTGGACTCTTGTGAAATAAATCTGCACTAATCGAATCACTCTTTACATCTTTTTGTTGGTTAGTTAACCCTACGTCACCTGAAAATAGATTAAACAAGCTGAACAACCGTTTTTATGTTTCAGAGACATTGCTTTTTGTGACAATCCCTTGGCACAAAGCTCCTGTTGAATAACATAGGGCTTCCAATCAGTCATAGAATATATTCCTTTATTTCAGTGTCAGACACTGATGCTCAGGTATCTGGCGACCCTTGTAGTGAGTTATTAGTAGAAGCAGTAGCTTGCATAGCCCCCCCCCCCTCCTCCACAAATCGATATTGGACCCTTTTCATACCACTTCCATTTGTTTCACACCCTGAGGATAATTATTTGGGTAGTATTAGACATCTCCCACGTGTAATCATACACTAAAATGTCTTCATGCCTTCATGCCTTTTTCTGCGCAGTACGTTACATTTGGTTATGCTGAGACAACTGCCAGTACCTACAACAGGCGTCGGTCCTCCACTTATCTCCATTTCGGTGAAATTTGCCAACGTCGTGACTTTTTTGTGTGTACAACAGAATCATCCGTAAACATGCCCATGGAGCTTCTAGTGGTATCTACCAGGTCATTCGTTGTTTATGATTTAAAACTTTTGATAACATTTTTCGTGGAGAAACAGCACTCTGGTTAAAAATACGTTAAAATGGATTAAAAAATATCTTGAGAGCAATAAAATTTTCATTTATAATCGTTACCAGTTTCGGTCAGAATGTGACCATCTTCAGAACAATTACATCTGGATTCTAGGCGGTGGAGGTGAACGGAGCAGGTAGTGACTCAACGAATGTCAATTGGTCAGGCTGTCGTTTATTGATCAAAATACGAGCTTACTAAGTGTCGAACTAAATTTATGATTGGAACCGATACTTTCTCGCAAACACAAGTCAGCACTTTGTGTTTAACGCAACGAAATCGAGACAAATGACTCTGTGTATAACGTCGGAAGCTCCATCGGGCAGACGATGCGGTTGTCTGTACGAAGATAGCAACGAAAGAAGATTAAAGCGAATTGCAGGAAGACCTGCAGGCTCCATGATTAATGCACGTGCCGGCCGTAGTGGCCGTGCGGTTCTAGGCGCTACAGTCTGGAACCGACTGACCGCTACGGTCGCAGGTTCGAATCCTGCCTCGGGCATGGAGGTGTGTGATGTCCTTAGGTTAGTTAGGTTTAATTAGTTCTAAGTTCTAGGTGACTGATGACCTCAGAAGTTAAGTCGCATAGTGCTCGGAGCCATTTGAACCATTAATGCACGTACTGGCAATTGACTCTGAATATAAATAAATGTAAGATATTGCGCGTAAATAGATTAATAAAGCAACGACTGTTCGATTACTTGTTGACTTAAAATCACTGCAAATGGCAACTACTGTAAAATACCTAGATATTTCCATCTCGCGGGGCCTAGAGTGGAGCGGGCATTTTAAACAAGATGTAGGAAACGCAAATACCCGACTTAGAGTTATTTGAGTCATTGGAAGAATTTTATACAAATCTATTGTCAGGCGCCACAGGAGAGACGATGTATATCACGAAGAGGCTTACAGTTGAAATTCCGAGAGCGTATGTTGCAAAATGCAAATGGCTCTAAGGACTACTTAAACCTAACTAACCTAAGGACAGCACACACACCCATGCCCGCTGCAGGATTCGAACCTGCGACCGTAGTAACAGCGAGGTACAGACTGAAGCACATAGAACCGCTCGGTCACAGCGGCCGGCTTGTATGTTCCAGGACGATTCTCTCGACATTACTTCCTCCAACATACCTCTCACGAAATAAGAAAATCGGAGAAATTAGAGTTCATACGGAAACTTACTGACATTCTTCCCACGTGCCACTTGCTAACGGATCAAATGTGGCAAAAATAAGCGGTAACAGTAGTACCTTGAGCCACACACAGCAAAGTAGCTTTCCGAGTATTGTTGTGATGTACAAGTAACAACTGTAGTGCTGATAAAAGTCAACGGGTACACTGATATCGTCGGCCGGAGTGGCACGGGTTCTAGGAGCTTCAGTCTGGAACCGCGCGACAGCTACGGTCGCAGGCACGAATCCTGCCTCGGGCATGGATGTGTGTGATGTCCTTAGGTTAGTTAGGTTTAAGTAGTTCTAAGTTCTAGGGGACTGATGACCTCAGATGTTTAGTCCTATAGTGCTCACAGCCATTTGAACCATTTTTACACTGATATCGGTAGGTGCGAATCCCTATGAAGCCAAACCTGAATGGCTGGAAGGCAAAGATAATGAAATTGAAAGGAACATGGTTGTATAATGCACGCGTTTAATATATATCAGGTCTACAATGCAGCTTCCACCGTTTAGTAATAGATGGCACTAGCGGCAAGTGGTTGTGCAGGTTGTAGGTAGTAAACGTCATACAATAAGCTTTTATAGATACGTCGTCATGAAAATGTCAGTGGATTTGTGGTTGCGTTATAAAGCGATTCCCGACTGAATACGTCTTACGAGCGCAGTTCTCGTCATATGCGGGAAGTTCTAATTTTATGTACGAAGTTTTAATTTTCTGCTTTAACATCAAGAAATCTGCGGCTGAGGCTCATAAAACGTTGGGTAATACCTAACGTGAGGCAACTATTAGGGAAAGAACGTGTAGAGAATAGTTTCACTGCTGCAAGAACAGTAATTTTGAGTCGAAGAATAGCATGGCGGTGGAAGAGAGAACGTTTTCGTACTGAAACCGACGTAAATAATCACAGGAGACTGTTATAGACAGCAGTTGATGAATCTGTGCCGAGCAGTGAAAGACATCAGGCCATAATACAGGGACAGTCATCAAAAAGCGATTTTGTAGCATGACAGTGCTCACAAAACCAGCCTAAACATACCTGGAAACGTTTAAATGGGAAGTTCTACTCCATCCACAGTATTCACCAGACAGTGCTCGCTCTGACTTACACGTTTCCGATCAATGGCACACAGTCTGGCTGACCAGCACTTCCAGTGATATAAACAAGTGCAGTATTGAATCGATTGACGAATCTCGTCAAAAGACGGCCACGTCTTCCGCCACGCGGTTTGTCTGCTGCGCGGAAAATGCGAGAAAGGAGCTCCCAGCGATGGCCAATACTTTGCTAGTAAATTTTCTTCTAGTTTTGCACAATGAAGCCTCGGAATTCGTGAAATAAAGGAAGAGGTAAACTTATAGACCTAATATATAAAATTCAAAATCACTTTCCGTCAGTTATGTTTCGTATTTGTCGATACATTCATCTTTTGAAATTTCCTGTACGCCCATCTCAGACAGCTATATTCAGATTCAGTTGCTGCAAGGATTGTCACACCTATGCATCAACAGCATCTGGAGATGGACATCTGGTAAGGTCGCAACTGGTTGTCTAAAGAAATGCTTGATTTATGATGGAACATACGAAACACTGTTTTCGCGGTATAATGACTGCTCCATTAAATTTCGGATGAGCAGCCACATTAATTCCCATTCGTGATATTTCGGCCGTATATTTTTAGGCCGTCTTCAGTATCAGCCGAAAGATTAACGCTCCAGCTCCCGGTCCGCCCTTTTAAACACGCGGACGGCACCGCTGCGCATGTGGCCACAGATACACAGGCGCTAAGAACGTTGATCGGCAGCAAAGAGGTCACGCATTCATACATTAGATCAATGGATACACGGTTCAGTCACTCTTGGGGCTCGATGTATCACTTGAGCTGCACTGTGGAGACACATTTGCAAGTTTATTAAATAAAGGGCCGGATTCCATGACTATCCAAGCTGAAACCGCTACTTTTATTCATTAGTCGCCAAACAAATTTCAGCTGCATCTTTCACTACTAGGTCCCAAAAAGTTGAAGCTTACTTAAGGATTTCGACGTTTCCGTACATCATAGAGCGACAAGTCATTCTGCCACAGGCTGTTAAAGCTGAGTGTAGATACGGTACTCGGTGCATCCAGACGATGAGTGTTGGCATATATTTGGTTCACGTCATTGCTAACTAGAGCAGTTTCCACGATGTGCTTCTACACTTAAAGTCAGTGAAACTAAAAACTAAACTACAATATAGCAGGTCAGCAAGTAGAAGCAGTTAATTCCATACATTATCTGTGAGTAGGCATTAGGAGGAGTGATTTAAAATCGAATGACCATATAATATTAATCGTCGGTAAAGCAGATGCCAGACTGAGATTCATTGGAAGAATCCTAAGGAAATGCAGTCCCAAAACAAAGGAAGTAGTTTACAGTACACTTGTTCGCCCACTGATTGAATACTGCTCACTGGTGTGGGATGCTACCAGATAGGGTTGATAGAAGAGATAGAGAAGATCCAACGTAGAGCAGCGCGCTTCGTTATAGGATCATATGGTAATCGCGAAAGCGTTACGGAGATGATGGATAAACTCCAGTGGAAGACACTGCAAGAGAGACGCTCAGTAGCTCGGTACGGGCTTTTGTTGAAGTTTCGAGAACATACCTTCACCGAGGAGTCAAGCAGTATATTGCTCCATCCTAAGTAAATCTCGCGAAGAGACCAGGAGGATAAAATCAGAGAGATTAGAGGCCACACAGAGTGTTACCGACAATATTTCTGTCCACGAACAATACGAGACTGGAGTAGAAGGGAGAACCGATAGAGGTACTCAAGGAACCTTCTGCCACGCACAGTCAGGTAGCTTGCGGAGTATGGATGTAGATGCAGATGTAAACTCGGCCAGAACAGGCCATGAAGGCCCAACGGTGCCGACCGGCTGCCATGCTATCTTCAGATAACAGGCGTCACTTGATGGAGAGGCATGTGATCAGCACACTACCCTCCAAGACGTATGTCAGTTTACGAGACAGGAGCCGCTACTTCGGAATTATGTAGCTCCTCAGTTTGCCTCACAAAGGCTGAGTGCACCCCACTTGCCAACAGCGCTCCGCAGACCGTATGGTCACCCATCCAAGTGTTAGCCCAGCCTGACAGCCTTTAACTTCGGTAATCGGAAGGAAACTGGTGTTACCACTGCAACAAGGCTGTTGATAAAGTCAGTGAAGCCAACGGGTATTCTCCACAGTAGATACATAAGGCGCTAAGAATGAAACAAAGTATCAGCGTAAGGAACGCAGAAGAAGATATGGAAAAATATAAATTCAAAGATTTCCTACCGTAGGTTGAAAGGCAATCGCCGTAAATACGACAAATTCTCAGCAAGCACATGGTAAAAGTAATTTTTCGTCATTAATCCAAGATAGCACTCTTGGGTTCCGTGAAACATGAGTTCATGATGCGGGAGGTTGTCGTTGTGTGTGTGGCCCTTTATTCACTGGACAGACGTCTCATAAGATCGAAGAAAGATGCCATAGGTTCATGGTATCAGCGGGTCTTACAGCCCAGTAAATCGACTGTGTCAGACCACTCTATCGTTGCTGATCACTGTACAGTATACCATGATGTCGAGATTCTAGCGTCGAAGTCGTCTTTTTGGGACTCGATAATGAAAGAAGCGGCTGAAATTCGTTTGACGACAAATTAAATTAATATAAATAGCTGTTTCACCTTGTAAAAGTCATGTAATCCGGCGTTTTCTTTAATAAATGTGCAAAGAGGTAGCCATATTGTAGTTCACGCTGAGACATCGAATTTCCAGAGTGGGTCGACCGCGTAGCCACGGATCTAATATATGCAAAGGCGTAGTTCTCTGCCGCCGGTCATCGTCGCTGGCGCCCCCGTATTTTCGGTCGTAAGCGCAGTGCCACTGTCTGCGGTTTTAAAAGGAGGGTTGAGTGCTGGGGTGTCAGACTTTTGACTTGTTCTGAAGATGGCAGAACGATGCACGGTCCAAATACACTACTGGCCATTAAAATTGCTATACCACTAAGATGACGTGCTACAGAGGCGAAATTTAACGGACAGGAAGATGAAGCTTTGATATGCAAATGATTAGCTTTTCAGAGCATTCACACTATGTTGGCGCCGGTGGCGACACCTACAACGTGCTCACATGAGAAAAGTTTCAAACCGATTTCTCATACACAAACAGCAGTTGACCGGCGTTGCCTGGTGAAACGTTGTTGTGATGCCTCATGTGAGGAGGAGAAATACGTACCATCACGTTTCCGACTTTGATAAATATCGGATTGTAGCCTATCGCGATCGTGGTTTATCGTATCGCGACATTTCTGCTCACGTTGGTCGAGATCCAATGACTGTTAGTAAAATATGGAATCGCTGGGTTCAGGGGGGTAATACGGAACGTCGTGCTGGTTCCCAACGGTTTGGTGTCACTAGCAGTCGAGATGACAGGCATCTTATCCGCATGGCTGTAGCGGATCGTGCAGCCACCTCTCGATCCCTGAGTCAACAGATGGGGACGTTTGCAAGACGTCAACAATCTGCACGAACAGTTCGACGACGTTTGCAGCAGCATGGACTATCAGCTCGGAGACCATGGCTGCGGTTACCCTTGACGCTGTATCAGAGACAGCAGCACCTGCGATGGTGTACTCAACGACGCATCTGGGTGCACGAATGGGAAAACGTCATTTTTTCGGATGAATCCAGGTTCTGTTTACAGCATCATGATGGTCGCATCCATGTTTGGTGACATCGCGGTGAACGCACATTGGAAGCGTGTATGCGTCATCGCCATTGCCATTAGTTACACGTCTCGGTCACCTCTTGTTCGCGTTGATGGCACTTAGAACAGTGGACGTTACATTTCAGATATGTTAGAACTCGAGGTTCCACCCTTCAATCGATCCCTGCGAAACCCTACATTTCAGCAGGATAACACACGACCGCATGTTGCAAGTCCTGTACCGGCATTTCTGGATACAGAAAATGTTCGACTGCTGCCCTCGCCAGCACATTCTCCAGATCTCTCACCAATTGAAAACGTCTGGTCAGTTGTGGCCGAGCAACTGGCTCGTCACAATACGCTAGTCACTACTCTTGACGAACTGTGGTATCGTGTTGAAGCTGCATGGGCAGCTGTACCTGTACACGCCATCCAAACTCTGTATGTCTCAATGCTCAGGCGTATCAAGGCCGTTATTGCGGCCAGAGGTGGTTGTTCTGGGTACTGATTTTTCAGGATCTAAGCACCCAAATTGCGTGAAAATGTAATCACATGTCAGTTCTAGTATAATATATTTGTTCAATGAATATCCGTTTATCATCTGCTTTTCTTCTTGGTGTAGCAATTTTAGTGGCCAGTAGTGTATTAGAAGATGAATTTATGCTGCTTCACGCCCGAAATGTAATGGAGCGTAAAATATTTTAACTATTACCGAAACCACCGTCATCTCCAAAAGCTACATAAAAATAGTGTCGTGCTTTGCATATCAATCTGTCAATTTGAAAGATGGCTAGAGTACACTGAAGACTTCTGAGAAGTAGAAAAATTGAAGCGTCGCAGCTCAGAAGGCTGCCAAACTGAACTACACAGGGGTTGACTAATACTGTCAGAATTTTGGAAGTTTTTAGATCAGGAAAAATGAAGAAAAGACACCTTTAGGTTTAACTAGTACTAACAATCAACAAACCATATAGAATAGAAACCAATGCGTTTTAAAAATATTGGGTCTACGGTGGATTTAAAAGCATATAAATTTGAATTAACTTGTCTGTTCTATATTATTAGATTTTACTTTGGTTTTCGAACTGTTATACGTGCATAGATCTAAGAAGTGACTAGCCCTTCCTCCCGTTTATTCTGTGCTCATTGTTTTTGCCGAAGCGTAACTCTTACTTGCATTCAGTCGCCTGATGTTTCAAGGTGTGCTAATTATTTAGTTATTTTAGATTCACACTCTCTTCACCGTCTGTTTGTAGATCATCACATAAAACAGCATTTGTGCCTCAGTTTGAAAGCATCACAAACGATATCACAGGGATTAAGTTCACTTACATTTGCATGCTCACATAAACTGTTATTTCGTTACGTTACGTTGAATTCCAATTCCATGTCGATTACTTCGTGTACTTTCTGTACAGCTAAACATTCGAAAATATTGTAGCAAGAGTAGATAATTTTTGCCACCATTCTGCATACGTTGACCGAGATACTGGTTTGGCTTGGCATGTTCGCTGTGTCGGCACGAACGTAACTTCCTTTCAAGAGCACTCGAAAGAATAGGCAGCTGAAGCTTCTTAGCAGGTTGAAACCGTGTGCCGGACCGAGTCTCGAACTCGGGACCTTCACTTTTCGTGAACAAGTGCTCTACCGACAGAGCTACCGAACCGCTACTCACGACCCGCCCTCACACCTTCAATTCTGCCAATACCTCGTCTCCTACCTTCCAAACACAGAAGCTCTTCTACGAACCTTGCAGGACTAGCACTCCTGGAAGAGAGGATATTGTGGAGACATGGCTTAGCCATAGCCCGGGGGATGTTTCTGGAATGAGATTTTCACTCCTAGCAGATTAAAACTGTATGCCGGACCGAGACTCGAACTCGGGACCTAGACTGCTAGAGCACTTTGCCATGAAAGGCAAAGGTATCGAGTTCGAGTCTCGGTCAGGCACACAGTTTTAATCTGCTAGGAAGTTTCATATCAGCGCTCACTCGGCTGCAGAGTGAAAATCTCATTCTGAATAGTTGTTCGTGCGTTATCTAAATGCTGCCAGATGTGACGAAATGGCGGTCGACAGATATGAAATCCAATGTACGACGTATATAGAGCAAATTGGAGACATGGACGTGCAATCGTATACGCACGGACATTACGGAGATCGATTTTCCGACAGTCCAGTTCAGATCACCAACGCCGATGACGACCGACGACCCACATTTCGTTTGGCGGTCTCCGAATATCGCGTCCGTCTCTGTGGCAGAGCCTAATTACAGCACAGCCCTGGCGTTGGTTCATCCCACCGCGACGCCAACATCCCATCGCACGCGCACGGCGTCACTTCGGCTATTTACACGGGCGGGCGTTTGAGCCGTTCGCCGGGTGATCCCCACTACGGTAACCGGTTTAATTTAGTGAACGCGACGATAAAGCCGTTTAAGCTGCAGTTAACGGGCCAATACGCTGATGAGGAGGCGCCACGTAATAAGCGATGCTGTTATCCCGCTGTTTGCGGCCCGACTTCAAGGGGCGCAGCGCCATCAAACGCACGCCGGCTCTGCAGGCGCCGAAAACAATGGCGTTATCTCTGGCTTTTCACTGGGGCAGGTGATCCGCGCGCGCCCGTTGTCGATATTTACACTCTCCTTTGAAAACATCTGCACCGGGCAGTACAATGCTGCCACCCCGGTTAAAGGCCACCAGAGGGCGGAAAACCGTACGTTTAAAACACAAAACGTTTTCAGGACGGCGAAGCGTTGTTCGGGCTGGTCACTTCCCTGTTGTCTTTCGTTAGTTTCTGTGGTCTTTGAGTACGATATCTGTATCTAAAATGGTGCGATCACAGATTTGAGTTACATTTCGTGAATTCGTATGGTTTCAAATGTACCGCTGTTTGGAGGACTATAAATTTTCTGCCCCTTACACCGTACTATACTCGACTAAATCCGTACAAAGAAAATGAACCTAGGCTATAAAGTCTCATCGTTGACGGATAATTAGAGACGAGTTTCGTACAACGTTATGTCAAAGACTAAGAACCAAATACGTCAGGCAACTAAACCGCCATTTTCGTTACGTGATTTACGGAAACCATGGAAAACTTAAATCTACATTAAATAAAACAACAAGTTTGCTGTTACCAGTCACTGTTTGTGTATCTTCACGAAGCGTTTCAAATGTTTAAACCTCCATCATCAGGTGGATTTACATCTGTTAATATGACGTGTGTCTAGTGGCCACACAAAACACTGTTTCAGAAGATGATTTGGATTTCTTTTGACAAAAAATATCTAATGGTAAAAATAAATAAGTAAATTAGAGTACTTCCAGTGGTCACAGATCCCATTGTATACTGTAATATTTTGTAAGCAAATATGGCGTCTGGGAACTATCAGGTGCAAGGACTATATAGTAGAAGAGTAACATCGTGACATCGTGACAAAGAACAAAGAATATCCATTGTAACAATATTATTACAGAAAAAGTTTTACAGGACTTAGAGGATCTTTGTTTAGAGTTGTTGAACAGAAGCGTTGGAATAAAATACTTGACAAGATCGCATTTATATACCACCTGAAATATTTATTCCAATAGCAGGCAGCAGACATAATATAGCTGAAATAAACCAAGGAGTTAGACAAGGGTACTCGACTCACTCATTCTTTTTGGAATGCATACCAACGATGTAACCAGAACTTGGTTACAGACGATAAAATATTTGAAAATTAACCATGTGGATGTTAGTGCACTACTTTTTGCTGACGACCAGGTAATTATTACTCAGAATGAAAAGCACTTACCATACGTTGTCTTTAAGTAAAATAGCCAGAGTATACAATCTGAACGTCTCCAACACAAAGATAAAATCAACAGCATTTTAGTACACAGGAGCAAGTTAACACATTTAAATATTTCGGGTGCTGCATTATATATAGGGTAAACAATGAAATACAAAGTAAGATAGACCTACGTAACGGTTTCTGTGAAACTGTACGCAGAACATAGGGAAAGAAAAGTCACAGAGATACTCTACTAAAGTTCTATAAGGTTATGGCTATACGAGCATTGCGCTATGGATACGAAAACTGGTCTCTTCAGAAAGAAAGGTGAAATAGAATAGAATCAAGTGAAATGAATTTCCTTAGATATGTGGCTAGATATACTTTGCTGGATAAAAAGAGATATGGTGGCATCGGAGCTGATCTGAATATGGGAAACGTTACTGACATAATAATACAGTATCAGTTAAGATGTAAAAACCATATAAACCATTTGACAGATGCAAGAATCACTTAAGCCCTGCAACGATATAAAGTAAGAGGCGAAAATTCTTTAAGAAGACCAATTAAGAAATGAAATTACAATTAAATCCAGACCCTTAGCTGCTGACAGACGTATCAACCGGGAAAGTTGAAAGTTTGTGCCCCGACCGGAACTCGAACCCGGGACCTCCAGATTACATGACAGACGCTATACCCCTCTTTTTTCATTATCACAATGACTTGGTACTATCATGACACTTCAGTAGACCACAGTCAATTCATCAGGTAGTATAAGCCGCAAATGGGAAAAAAAAAATAATTATGATAACAGAATAATAATAAAAAAAATGGAAATAAAATAAAAGAAAGGAAACAGAGAACACAGCCGAGAAACCACCGCCTAGCTCACTTGATAAGTGTCAAAAATTATTTTATATGACTTTTTGTAATTTTTAAATTTGTTGTTATTTTTTAAATTTATTTTTATAGTCCGTAATAGAATCTACAAGTAGAAGGAAAACGAACCAGATTACATTCGTAGCAAACTAAGAAAACCCTAATCTGGTTGCAAGGATTGTCGACGCTCACGTGTATCTATACTTCATCTATACCCATTTTGTAGTAGAGCTGGATCGATGCTGAGTCAATACACAAACCAAAACGACAGGGAAACCAGGAGAAAGGAAGCCGAAGCAAATCAGATGGGAACATACGTAGCAAAGAAAAACATTTATTAAAAAATTAATTTAACCAACACCTTGCCCACAAAAAAAAAAAAAAAAAAAGATTCAACATGTTGGCGAAGAGGTATCGATCTGGAGGCATTCGCAAGCAAGTCCAATAGGCAGTGATCATGTACTGCATGAGGTTCATGTGATCTTCCACCTCGCCTTCTACAACATAATGAACGAAATGTCACAGCAACCACATAACCGTATGGGTTTTCGGCCGTGGAAAGAAAAAAGAATCTGGGCACAATATGATGTCCGTAGTGTATGCAGTCTTAGAAGATCGAGTAAGGAATGCCCACGCCCGAACAGATATAGACCCGCCGGAAAGCGTCCAACCTGTCATCTGGTATGCTAGCATCCCAAACAGCGGCTCCAGAGACCACACAAACAATGTCATGGACAGCGGGCTTCCTTGAGGCAATACCCTACGGATATTTATTGGCGGGGGGGGGGGGGGGCGTCAGTTGGCCATTAACAACCACCGAAGCCGAAATACCCGTTTTAACACATTTGAGAGCACTCGCCGTGTGTCAAAGCAGTGAAACCAACTGCCTCCATAATCCGAAGTAGAAAGTTGTGATTAACACGATCAAATACCCTATCGAAGTCTAGAATAGCAAGGGCACAAGGAACGGACTTTACAGCAGCAACGGAAACCACGTCACGACACTGAACTACAGGGGTAAGAATGGTACGACCAGGTTCGCAGCTTTGATGCTGTGCAACAATCGTCTCCATCAGAGCCGACATTCTACTGTTAACTGCCCTCGCCACAAAAAGTTTAACAAAGGAAGTGGACGAAAGATATCAGGGGCAGCCGGTCCAGTGCGTTTCGGAATTAAAATAATTTTTCCCAATTTGAACGAGGTCGGCACTACTCTACCCTGTAACACTACATTCGAAAGTTAGGTAAAGGTAGCACCCAACAACGGCCAAAAGCACATTCCTTGCGAAGTACATCTAGAGCCAGTGACTTCTGCGAAGGTGATCCCACAATAAGTTTGTAAACTTCCTCAGGTTGAAAGGCAGCTAAGAGCGTTTCATTATGTGCAGGTGTAATTGTCGTATCCAAGATGCTGACAAGTGGGTCATAAAATGTTTCATTCGACTCATCGACATCATATATTTCTACAAAGTGCCGGTGTAACATACGCACTATATCAGCTTGCGCGATTACGGTACGTCCATCATTTGTCATGAGAGAATGAATATAAGCGCGTCGACGACGGGTCTGAGGCCGATTCAAATGATATAAGGAAGTCAGTTCTGCCGCCACCATTGAACGAGGCTTCGATCAGATTTTCAAACCTTCCATTTGTATTCTCTTTAAGGTCAACAATTTTGCTTTTCCACGCCTAACATCCGCAATTCGCAGAGGGACGTGATCCGAAGCATCATAAAGTTCACGCAGGATGGAATAGTAATATTCATAAGTTCTCCGAAGGTCTAGCGCTTTGGCAGCACAAAAAAGTATCAAACTTTGCCTGAGCCTCGGTTTTGCTACCCGTGTCCACCAGTCAAGGGTGGAGCTCCCACACGACTCGCATCACATCATCGAGAGAGGGGTCAGCTAGGTGAGCGATGTGTAACATCCACACATCCACGGGGGGGGGGGGGGGGGCGAAACAATTTGACTGATTGCCGTTCAAGATTGAGTGTTGTCGCTACAGCGCAGTGATTCGTAAATGAAGCTGGAATGACTTCAACACTAAGAATACTATCGCTCAGGCTGTCTGATAAGTAAAACCGATCTAACGTGCTACTAGGAAGTCGCAGTAGAGTGGGTAAATTTAGCTAACATCGGGTATTTACATATCCAAACGTCTTTCAGGTGCAAGGAGAGGACCAATGAATGTAAATCAAGAGAGAAATTAAAATTAGGAGATTGATCTGCAGGACGTAATACACAGCTAAAATCACCACCCAACAGAATATCCGGAGGACTCTTGCGCTACAAATAAAAAATATCCTCTTTATAAAAAACGCGAACGATCCACTGCGCGACCAGTGCCAGAAGGGACTTATAAAAGAACCAAGGTAAGATTAAAAACTGGACAACCTATACCCCTGAAAGAACATTTCCACCTCAGCAATAGGAATGCCTTCCCCGTAGAATATTCGGGTGCTACATTAAAGATCATACGAAAACCAAGTAAGAAGAAATTACAAAATAACACCTCCTGTAAGAAGACTATGTCCGCATATGAACCATAAATTAACTGACGCAGTGAAGCCAATCGCATTTCTGATTCCACACGATTAACGTTTAAGGAAAGGAACGTGTAGGCTTGGGTCATTGATTAGAGCTGGACAGTGATGTACGGAACCTCCGAGCACAGTTAGGTAGACAGCTGAGATTCAAGGTCCATTGCGGTATCCACAGAGGAGGAGGAGGATGTTAGTGTTTAACGTCCCGTCGACAACGAGGTCATTAGGGAGGTGAGGGAAGGATAGGGAAGGAAATCGGCCGTGCCCTTTCAAAGGAACCATCCCGGCATTTGCCTGAAGCGATTTAGGGAAATCACGGAAAACCTAAATCAGGATGGCCGGAGACGGGATTGAACCGTCGTCCTCCCGAATGCGAGTCCAGTGTGCTAACCACTGCGCCACCTCGCTCGGTGGTATCCACAGAGGAATCCACCAGAGGAGAACCAGAACCCCCGTCATCGCAACCTTTTTTCTTAGATTTCTTACGTGCCACCACACGGTAAGGTTGTATACGCTGTTTCTGTCAGGTAAGTGGGATGGCAGCCTCTGCAGACGGAGGTGTGGGAGGGGTCATAGTAATAGCTTCTTGCCCATTAGAGCCAGGGTCATGTAATGCAGTTCCAGTCACTAAGGCCGAAGCATTCTGTGGCACTGCGATTGCAACAGGTGATACTTGGTGGATAATTTTATTCTCCTCCGGAGTTGCTGCAGTCGGCAAATGCATGAAACCGTCGGCAGCTGAAGACGAAGAGACAGGAGGACACTGTATCGTCTCAGACTGTAACGGAGGACTCAAAGACGAAGGGGGGGGGGGGACTCCGCTCCCTCTCCACACACAGGCAGCTCAGATGGAGCCACTTCCCGAGCAGGAGGGATGCTGGAGATAACTTCTGCGTCACTCAGCGTACCACGGACGGGAGGTACCGTAGCATCGAGAGGAGCAGGGGATAGAGTCGAGGCGGAGGAGGTTGGAGCAGAAGGCACAGCCAAATCCTCACCGTCACCATCCTGAGTGCGACGACGCTTGTTGGTCGCCGTTATAGTTTCTATCCTGGGGCCAGTAGGATTCTGAACCGGTCGCGGAGGTAAAGGCAGAAATTCATTGACACGATAATCAGAACTGAATGTTTGTTCATTATAATCCGAAGCAGAAGTAGGCCCAACGGCGGGAGTGGGAGGAACAAGATTAGCAACCGTCAATTTGCGATGCTGCACTAATGACGGCTTTAATACAGAAACCTTCCGCGGACAATTAGACCGAACGTGTCCACTTTCATTACATGGGATGCAGGTTCCTTCTTGACCAGTATACATGACACGGACGCGGTAACCACACATTGGTAAATGTGATGGAATTTTACGCTTGACATGCATTTCCAGGGAACGAATTCCACTATGACATTGTAATCTGTCTTGAATAGACCAGCGTTCACGACGGACGTTTTTCACGTTACCATATGGAGTCAATATGTCCTTCAGAAAGTTGTCATCAACTACCGGTGGGACGGTGAACACTTGAACATTGGTATATTCCATTTCAGCATCTGTGAGGGACACCATACTAACGGAATTATCGCGATGCTTGAATGGGACTTGAGAGCCATGTCGCGACAGTAATCTTTCAACGTGAAGGGGATCCATAAATATCACTTAAAACATGTACGCGTCTGCATCGAAGTAAGCGGTGTGGATCTGATTGGAGTTCACATGAATTGAATCGACAAGCCAACCGTGGATTTCTAGAGACCTGGGCCGCACATGTCGTGTTGTTTTATCGAAAGTAAAGCTCACAGTATCTTTTCGAGGAACACATGTAGAAACCATGGTAGCCATAGCGGAGCAGCTAATGCTCTGCAAGTAGACGAACACAAACAGACAGTAAAGCGGAGCCGAGGCGCTACGACTCACTCGGCTGACAGAACAACACTAACGAGGAAAACACACAAGCGACGCTGCGGCAAGTGAAATATACAAGATCCTTCCTGCTCGACGGTCGAAGCGGAACTACCTCGGTCAACCACCGAGGGGACAGAGGATACTGCGACTGCAATGACTTATCTCTGGCACGCTTCCCGTGAGGCCCACATTCCGAACTTACTGTCCACACACTACATTTGTAGCGGCCCTGCCCACTATACTGATTACTCGCGGCAGTCAATCTACCGGTTCCCGTAAGATTTCGGGCAATGTGAGTGCGTCTGCACTGAAGGTGATCATTGGTCGGTAAGCCTTATCTATATAATGATGGTATCTGTTCTTTCGGACATGTCCGTAAGAACAGATACCCTCTTCATGTTCATATAATTAAGAGATAGTCTACCGAGCGAGATGGCGCAGTGGTTAGACACTGGACTCGCATTCGGGAGGACGACGGTTCAATCCCGCGTCCGGCCATCCTGATTTAGGTTTTCCGTGATTTCCCTAAATCGCTCCAGGCAAATGCTGGGATGGTTCCTTTCAAAGGGCACGGCCGACTTCCTTCCCCGTCCTTCCCTAATCCGATGAGACCGATGACCTTGCTGTCTGGTCTCCTTCCCCGAAACAACCAACCAACAAGAGATAGTCTGACCAAATTTGAAGGAGACGGAATGGACCAATGGGTCCAATCCTTGAGGTAGATGTAAATGTAGATGTTCACCTGAAGAAGTGGTTGTAATGCCCCGAAACCGGTTGTGAGTCCAACAAAATGATGTTTGGTACAGCTGAAGCGGTTTTTACAATTCCAGAGAACCTGTCATAACGACTGTTACCAGAAAACTAGCGACGGAAAACTATGAATACACAACTGAAACTAGTCATATTTCAAATTTTCTGCTCTGTTCCACTGCTACCACCGCTACCTTTACTCCTAGGAGTGAGACGTTGTTTCCTTCTTAGCCAGTAACCCCTGCAACAACGCAAATTATAGTTCTGACAGGAATAAATGCTCCTTTTCGTATTACTTATCAACCATTTCCTGTAACTTTCATCCCTCTCCTTGAGGCAGCATACTGGTATCTTACCCTCTGCAGAGCACTTTTAAGCCAGTCAGCCACGTGTGAGCCGAGTGAGACGTAAACTGTTACAGATGTTTGACCCTCACATCCCAGTCTCATCGGAAGTGCGAGAGGAGCTTGGCGTTGCAAAATTACCACAACTAGACATATCACGTGGGCGCTGCAGATACAGACACACTTCAGGCACGCGTCTTGAATGCTCTTAACTAATCTCCATGCGTCTTAATAGTTGGGTCTGCCGGCGCAAGGCCATAGGCCCGTCGATAACAATCAACTTGATGGCACAGTTGGCTTCAGAAGACTAGGAAGTTTATTTCCTCTCTGTGATTGTGCAATATAATTTCTTACATTCTTTGCTTGTTTGTATATTTAGGAGATGTAGTCTCGCGTATTAGATTCAAGCAGTCTCTAGCGCAGTTGTCATTTGTTTTGAACGCCTGACGATCGTTGGAGACAGCAGAGCGAGGCGCCAACTGCCATTTGTGGTACACCAGGAGAGTAGTTAAGTTACACAGCTGTAAATGTGTGCTTGTACAGTTTAATTCAATAATTAGTAGTAGTAAAAAGGATAGTGTATAAGCTTCCAGTATAGGGACGCAGGAGGAGTTGGTCGCAGGTCGCAAACGACTGAAGACGGCCGCGACCGTACATCTGCAGGTTGCTGCCTGGGGCCACAACGGCGGAGGAGAGTCTGGTGCGTCGCGTGGGACGCCTCAGGTGTTGCTTGTTTCGTCCACGAGCTGTGCCTCACAGTGTACACGACGCGTGGTGGAGAGTGGAAGTGGAGACTGGCGGTTCGCCACAGCCCGTTCATCCCGTGAGCGGACAAGTGACCGCACATTCAGCAGGGTCTGAGCAGGCATACGACGTGAGGGGCTCAGTTGTTATCGGTACAGCTAGTAGCTCTACGTGAAATCTGCGTATACTGTAAATACGAAATGGTTTGAACGTATAAAAAAAACTGGTTAATCTTGTGTTTCCTGGGTATCGTGCATCACGTTTCCAGCGAAATTTATTAAAATTATTATATTTAGGAGAAATTTATCACTTAAGCGCAAAAAATATCTGATTATACAAGCTCTAGACATCTACTATTTTCATTATCTCCACGATTATATGTGAGATCACCACATAAAGATGACAAAAGAGTGAAGGCTACGACTGTCAACAAACACGTGTTGCGTAACTACATATTTGCAGATACAGATGATATTTCTATAGTCACGGAGAACAAAGAAGGTCTAGAGAACAATGGAAAGTTTTTTATGCAATTAGTATGGAATGAGAACAAACAAGAAGATTAAAGTGATGGTACGCAGTACATAAGCAGAACCTCTGAAAATGAGAATTGGAAGAGAGGAGCTGGAAGTGATAGAGGAATTTACCTACCTAGGAAGCATAGTCGCAAGCGACAGTAGAAGTCGGAAAGAAACTGTGAGCAGAAAAAATAGGCCAAAATTTCATTTAATCTGAGGAGGAACTTATTCACCAGCAAGAACATCAGTCTGGAAAAAAGGAAACGTTTCATGAAAGCTTTCGTTTGGAGTGTGGCCGAATACGGATGTGAAACTTGGACAGTGGAAAGAGAAGAGACAAGACGGCTAGGGGCCCTGGAGATGCGGTACTATAGAAGGATGATGAAGAACAGCTGGAGAGACAAAGTAACAAATGATGAGGTGCTTAGAAGGGTGCAAGAAACCACATATCTGTGGAGGCACATCCAAACAAGAGGACACAAACTTGTAGGTCACATCCTAAGACAGAGGCCGGCCGGAGTGGCCGAGCGGTTCTAGGCGTTTCAGTCTCCAACCGGGTGACCGCTACGGTCGCAGGTTCGAATCCTGTCTCAAGCATGGATGTGTGTGATGTCCTTAGGTTGGTTAGGTTTAAGTAGTTCTAAGTTCTTGGGGACTGATGACTTCAGATGTTAAGTCCCATAGTGCTCAGAGCCATTTTAACAATTTTTTTAACCTGACAGAACAACATCATTGGAACAATAGCCTACAACCCCAGAGGATATGAAACAACGTATTGTGGCAGCCTGAGGCGACATTACACCAGATGTACTGCGGCGTGTACGACATTAATTACGTCAGAGATTGAAATTGTGTGCAGCAAATGATGGCCACCACGTTGAACATCTATTGGCCTGACATGTCGGGACACACTCTATTCCACTCCGTAATTGAAAACGGAAACCACGTGAGTACGTGTACCTCACCCCTTATGTTAATGTACATGTGCGTCAGTGAAAAAGACCAATAAAAAGGTGTTAGCATGTGGACGTAATGTGCTGTTACAGTCTATTCTGTACCTAAGGTCCATCACCGTTCCCTTTGGATCCCTACGTAATTCGGTGCTCTCCGATACACACGATCTAACAGCGGAGGAGTGGTACTCAAGCGTCAACTTTATGTTACAACATCTCCCGATGTAATTAACATTTTACAATGCAACAAACGCCACTGATTACGTATTGGTTTATATGTTCAGATGTGCTAACAAAACTAACGGGGTTCCATTTAAAACAACGTAGGTTTGTGTTAAAAAACATACTCCCGTGCATTTTTTTATGGCTTGTATTAACGAATTACACTAGCCCCTCTCCTCACGTTTGGTCTGTGGAATCGATTCGTCAGTATTTGATGTGGTTTACGAAATATATCCTGCGGTAATGTTAGGTGACTCACCCTGTATAAGAAGGCTAAAAGAACGGATCCTCTAAAATATGGATCCTTGTCGCTAATGTCAGTACGCAGCACAAATCTTGAACATTTTTTAATTTCGAAGGTAATAAATTTTCTGGCGCCAGCAAATCAGATTGTTAGTGATAAGAAAGTGGAAAGCATCGCTCGCGTGCAACTCAGCTTGCCCTTTCTTCTTATGATATCCTGCGAACTATGAAGGAAGGGCAACAGATGGATTTCATCTTTAGGAAAGCGTTCGATACTGTACTCCAATGCAAACTGTTCACGAAAGTCCGTGCGTACGGAATGGGTTAAAAGGTATGCGATTTATTGACAGAGCACAGTACGTTGTCGTAGAAGGCGAGTGTTCATCAGGGACAAGCATATCACCAGAAGTGCTCCAGAGAAGCGTAATAGGACGGGTCATTCTCTTTGTTTACTAGTACATAAAGGTCAAACGGATAGGGTGAGTAGCTATCTGTGGCTGTTTACTGATGTCACTGTAGTATATGGGAAAGTATCGTCGTTGAGTGGCTGTAGACGGGTGCAGGATTAGTTACAATTTCTGTCTGAAGTGGCGAGCGAGAGCCTGATGTGAATATAGAAAAATGTAAGTTAGTACACACGAAGAGGAAAAGCAATCATGTAATGTTAGAAAACAATATTATTCGTATGCTGCTAGAGAATGTCACCTCGATTAAATATCTACGCATAACATTTAAAAGCGATTCGAAATGAAACGAACTCGCAAATCTGGTAGTAGGGAAGGCCAATTGTCGTCTTCAGTTCATTGGGAGAATGTTAGGAAAGTGTAGCTCACCTACAAAGGAGACCTCGGATAGATCATTTGTGCTACTCTCGCTTTAGTACTGTTCAAGTGTTCGGGATACCCACCATTTCGGGGAAGACATCGAAATAATTGCAAACTGAGCGGCTAGACTTGTTGTCGGTAGATTTGATCAACACGTTAATGTTACGGAGACGCTTCATTAACTCAAGGGGAATATCTGGAGGGAAGACGACGCTGTTTTCGGGAGCGCTGTTAAGAAAATTTAGAAGACAGTCATTTGCCGATGACTGTAGAACTATTCTACTGCTGCCAACGTACATTTCGCCCGTGAAGACCAGACAAAGTTTGCGCTCGTACAGAGGGATATGGACAGCTGTTCTTCCCTCGCTCCATTTAAGAGTGGTTTAGGAAAGGAAATCATTGATGTCATACGTGGTAACCTCCGCCAAACACCAGAGGGTGGCATACTGAGTCAGTATGTAGATCAATGAGAATAGGTACTATTTTAATAATCTGCTGAGCTGTCTGCAATGAATAATTACATATCTTTAGAGATGGTCAAATACCTTTTTTTAATATTCATATGCGTACCACACTTTATTACAACCACTATGAAAACAATGAAACAGAATTGAAATTCACTAAAACGACACTCTCTTACTTTTTTTCTCCAAAGACATTCACCCCGCGCGGCCGCTACGGTCGCAGGTTCGAATCCTGCCTCGGGCATGGATGTGTGTGATGTCCTTAGGTTAGTTAGGTTTAAGTAGTTCTAAGTTCTAGGGGACTAATGAACTAAGATGTTGAGTCCCATAGTGCACAGAGCCATTTGAACCATTCACCCCGAGAATGATGCCAATCAGGTGCCAGACCGTAGTGGAGGCTCCGTCCTCGTACGGTAGCCAGTTACGTAACACCTCCTTGTTAAGGAAGGGCTCTGGACAGCCAGTGCGACGCCACGCCTTGCCTTTCTCAGCTGTTACACGTGATCGACCACAAATCCATACAACATATGTTAAGAACCCGGGTTTATCACTTATTGCACAATAATAGGTTTCAAGGTACAACATTTATTTACTGTAATAACTCTCTCCCAATAATCCATCTCGTATGACAGTTGTCAAGGCTCATCATAGAACCAGAAGGCTACAAATATTGCAGGTTGTCTTACCGTAATGGTATTTTCTAGCTCACAGTACATTTATCAAGTTCTGTTATGTCACACTAAAAACGTTTTCGGTTTTCGTAAGTCACGGTAGAACTTTGAAACTTGCTGACAGAGTCTATTATCCTACCTGTTTCGGTTTACAAGACCTTTATAAAGTCCTTTATGTGAGAAGTTATCACTATGAATACTGCGCCGCTAATAATGGAATCTGGAAGTAAAACGTTTTCAAGAACAAGTGCAGCGAATAATTGAGGACGTAGGTAGCAAGTGCTGCTCTGAGGTGAAGAGGTTGGCCCAGGAGAGGAATTCGCATCAAACCAGTCAGAAGACTGAGTACTCAAACAACAGTAAGTCCGTCTAGTTTCTTTCTACGATTAATGACGTGTCACATTAATACAAATAGCTTCACTGCAACGAATACATAGCCGTTGAGTGATGCGTCCTTTTCAGAGAGATCTACATACTCATTTCATCGAATATCTTATTGGCTGGAGTCAGCAGTTTTGCCGTGTTTCGCTCATAATTAGGTCCACGCAAAGAGTGCGGCTGTAATATTGCAAGTGACAGCTTATCTACTATGTGTGCACCTCTTGTCACAGGGTCGCGAAAGGCGAGGGGCTCTACATTTTAGATAAAATGTGTCTCCAGGCGTGCCTTTCAGGTACTTAGACGCAATCGGTGTCGCTGTCGTCGGAACAGCAGCGCCGGTGATGGTGCTAGAACACGCGCGCCTGGCAATTTTCCGCCTGGCCTGATAGCACCACAGTCGATAAAGGCCTGCGCTGGCGCGAGGTGCGTGACGCATGTGAACTAACTTACGACACTTCTGCGCGTGCTCTGAACAGGTGCTCATACTGTACTCACCATCAATTTGACAAATGTGTCGCACCATTTTATGCTTTCTTCTAGAACAAACCTGTGCCGGATTGTCACGTACCGTTACGAGAAATCAATGGGCAGTTACGGTAACGTAGCACCCTGAAGGACTATAACGCACTCTGGCACTGAAGGATCGCTGTGGGAAAAGGGCAACCTCTGTGCTACGAGGGAGCTTTAGGTTGTATTCTGTACGTTAGTTTCTAGGACACGTTGCCTTCAGTGACGTAAACAGAGGCACATGTAGTGGTCACATATTTATGTAAACTACATATTAACAGAATGTGCTGATGATACTGAGGTCTTCAGTCAGAAGACCGACCTAGTGCAGCTTTTCACTCTAGCCCATCACGTACAAGACTCCTCAACTCTTCACAGCTTCTGTAATGAACGTCAATATGAACTTGCTTAGTGTTAGATGACGATCACTTTCACTTAACAAAAGATAGAGAAACCAGGGAGGCATTCCGAATGCGCTTGATAATGGAAGCAAGAATGAAGAGAAAAACTAAATACACATTCGAAGGATTTGTCGAAGTGGATAAACCGATCGGCAATGTCAGATGGTGCATGATGTTCTAAATTCTGAGAAAAATCGGGGTAAACTATCGGGAAAGACGGGTGATATACATTATGCAGAAGAACCAATAACACTGCAGGACGAAGAACGAGTCTCGAATTAAGTTGGGCGAAAGACAGAAATGTAGTCTTTCACTCCTGCTATTCAATCTGTACATGGAAGAAATAATGACGGAAGTGAAAGAAAGATTCAAGAGAGGAATTAAAATTCAAGGTGAAAGGATATCAATGAAAAGACTAGCTGATGACATTGCTATCCTCAGTGAAGAATTACAGGATCTGTAGAACGGAACAGTCTAATGAGTGCACAATATGGGTTGAAAGTAAATCGAAGAGAGACGAAAGTAATGAGCAGTATGAGAAGTAGCGGAAATGAGAACAGCGAGAACCTTAACATCATGACTAATGGTCGCGAGGTGGATGACGTTAAGGAAATCTGCTTGCTAGGCAGCAAAACAGCACAAGTCGGACGGAGCATAGAGCACATCAATAGCAGACTAACACTGGCAGAAAGGGAGTTCCTGGGGAAAAGAAGTCTGCTTGTATAAAAAACAGGCTATAATTTGAGGAAGAAATTTCTGAGAATGTACGTTAAGAGCATAGCATTGTATGGTAGTGAGACATGGACTGCTGAAAAACCCAGAAGAGAATCGGAGGATCTGAGATGTCGTGCTACAGAATAACGTTGAAAATTAGGTGGACTGATAAGCTAGGGAACGAGTAGATTCTTCGCAGAATCGAAGTAATATATGGAAAACAGTGACAAGAAGAAGGGATAGAATTATAGTACATCTGTTAAGACATCAGGGAATAACGTAATTGGTAGTAGAGAAAGCCAAAAACTGTAGAGGAAGATAGAGACTGGAATGTATATGCAGCAAATAATTGAGGACGTAGACTGCAGCCACTACTCTGAGATGAAGAAATTGGCACAGCAGAAGAATTCGTAGCGGACAGCATAAAACTAGTCAGAAGACTGAAAGGGGCTCAAAAAAAGTTTTTGAGACTTGGTCTGTCTATACAATAAGACACCTTACACTTCTTTCGATAACAAAACTGATGATTCGTTGATGTCTCTGGATGCGTCCTAACAACTTGTCCTTTCTTTTAGTTATGTTCGACACAAATTTATTTTTTACTCATATCGCTTACGTACCTCCTCGTTTATTATTCAATCTACCCGTATAATTTTCGACATTTCAAAAGCTTATACTCGCTTCTTGTATGAACTGCTTATCACCCAAGTTTCGCTTCTGTACAAGACTTCACTCCATACAAATACCTCCAGCAAAGACTTGCTGACATCTAAATTGATTTCTGGGTTAACAGACTTACGTTTTTCAGAAAATTATTTTTCGCTATTCCCAGCCTACATTAAATAGCCTTTCTACTTCGTCCACCCTCATCTAATCTGCTGCCCAAAATAGCGAAACTCATCGACTACTTCTAGTGTCTCACTTCCTAATCTGATTCCGCCACCATCACCTGATTTACTTTCGTTGGCATTCATCCATTAACTTCTTTTGAAGATACTGTCCATTCCGTTCCTCTGTTCTTTCTCATACTTTGGTCTCTGACAGAATTGTAATGCCGTTACCAATCCTCAAAGTCTTCATTTCGTCTCCCTGTGAAGTAAGTCTCTTTGCAAATTATTTTTTGATTCCCCTCATTGCTTGCTCAATGTATACGACTGAATAACAGAGGAGAGTGGCTACACATGTCTGATTCATCTCTCAGTTACAGCTTCACTTATATGTCTTCCGATGCATAACTACAGTCTAGGTTCTGTACAGGTCGTAGATAACGCTTCATTTCATGTTCTCTTACTGCTGTTGCTTTCAGAATGAGCCTAATCCAGTTAATTATTAATTTTATGTGCATGATTAAATAGCAACGTTAGTGTATAATTAAAATTACTATTTACTTAGGCAATGCAAGTGGTCACAGGGATTTAACTCTTTTAATCAACGTTGGGGAGAGTCTCGTATTTCAAGGATAGGGTATCGAGGATCACATCCTGTTACCGAGTCGGTGTTTCAACTTAGTGACCGATTTTAGATTCACGTGAAGGATTGTGCTGTAGAAGCGACCATAAGCAGTATCTGGCATTATTTAATGTTCCTATAGATGTGACACATGGGGTTCTGTTTTTTGCAGACTTTGTAAATATTATATATGTGGTGAATAACTTTTTGGAGTTATGTGGAGGATAATGTGAATTGGCAGGAGCCAATTCACGGAGTTTGGAGGAATCCGAAAGGCACGCGTTTAAGCTCACGCATGCTGGCGTGAGGTCTGGAAAATGACAAGGAATTATAGTAGCCAAAAATAGTACATAGCTTCTGGAATACTTAACTTTAATCCATAATTGGAGAACATTGCTCTTGATGATTACAATCTCAATATAAACCGGTAATGGCGCCTTCCTAGGTCGTAGCAAATGACGTAGCTGAAGGCTATGCTAACTATCGTCTCGGCAAATGAGAGCGTATTTGTCAGTGAACCCTTCCTAGCAAAGTCGGCTGTACAACTGGGGCGAGTGCTAGGACGTCTCTCTAGACCTGCCGTGTGGCGGCGCTCGGTCTGCAATCTCTGACAGTGGCGACACGCGGGTCCGACGTATACTAACGGACCGCGGCCGATTTAAAGGCTACCACCTAGCAAGTGTGGTGTCTGGCGGTGACACCACAGATAATATCAATTATTCAGTTTCAGGTTTTTATGAGGAGTAAACTTCTTTACAATTTTTAAACTAGTTACATAACCTGTGCACGGCTAAGCCATACTTTCCCGAACACGCATCATTTGCTACCTTTGTCTTCAACCGTTAAATTCGTGATATTCGCAAATGAATAGAATTTCTTTAATGTCCTGACTTTCGACATAAGATGTCACCTTCATTGCGCAAACGGCCTTGTCAAAGAGGGTGGAGGAGAGGACAGAGCTTCTGGGCACTCTCTTATCCTTGGGGTGGGAAACTGCCCGTAAAGGATGAAGAATCAGCAGTGATCAACGGCATGAGTTGCAGAAGGCAATGGAAACCACTGCATTAAAGACACATAATGTGTATCAACAGGACTTGTGGCCTGTCATTGAAAAAGTGTCATGACGACATCCAGACAGGCAAAAGATTGCGGGATAGTCGTTCCTCATTCTGATCTCTGGGAAAGAACTGCCAAGGGGGAGGTACCATGAGAAAAAGCACGAATAACCAATGAAATGGTAATGTTCTACGAGGAGTCGGGGCGTAGCATATCAGAAGCTTGAACGTGGTAGGGAAACTAGAAAATCTGAAAAGGGGAATGCAAGTGCTCAATCTACTGCAGGGGCCATTGAAGTGAAATGGAAAGGAGACAAGGATTTCTGTCAGAGGAGTATAGGGTAATATCGACAGCAGCGGTAAACGGTATAACTGGAGTAGGATTCGTTATGAATGGGAAGGTGGGGCAGAGATTCAGATGGTTCAAATGGCTCTAATCACTGTGAGACTTAACATCTGAGGTCATCAGTCCCCTAGACTTAGAACTACTTAAACCTAACTAACCTATGGACATTCACACACATCCATGCCCGATGCAGGATTCAAACCTACGACCGCAGCAGCAGCGCGATTTCCATACTGATGCGCCTAGAACCACTTGGACACGGCGGCCGGTGTGGGACAGCGAGTGTGTTACTGTGAACAGTTCAGTGATAGGGTTGTTGTTCTCAGAATCGACGGCAATCCAACACCGACAACAATAGTTCAGGTATGCATGACGACGTCGCAAGCTGTAGAAGAAACATAGAGAAAGTATATGAGGATATTGAAAGAGTATTACTGTAAGTAAACGGAGATGAAAATCTAATAGCCATGGGGGACTAGAATGCAGTTGTAGGGGAAGGAGCATAAGAAAAGGTTAGAGGAAAATATGGACTTGGGACAAAGAATGAGAGAGGAGTACTACTAATCTACTTCTGTAATAAATTTCAGCTAGGAGCAGCAAATACTCTGTTCAGTTATCACAAGAGGAAGAGGTATTTTGGCAAAGGCCGGGTGATACTTGGAAATTTCAGTTAGAATACATAATGGTTAGGCAGGGGTTCAGAAATCAGATACTGGATTGTAAGGCGTACCCAGGAGCAGATATAGACTCAGATCACAACGTAGTAGTGATGAAGAGTAGGCTGAAGAGATTAGTCAGGAAGAATCAATACGCAAAGAAGTAGGATACAGAAGTACTGAGGAATGACGAGATACACTTGAAGTTCTCTAATGCTGTAGAATCAGGAATGGAGATCAGCTCAGTATGCAGTATAGTTGAAGAGTAATAGACACCCCTAAAAAGGACAGTCACGCAAGTTGAAAGAAAAACATAGGTGCAAAGAAGGTCATTGCGAAAAGACATGGGCAACAAAAGAAATACTTCAGTTGATCGATGAAAGAACAAAAACGTTCTGGGAAATTCAGGAATACAGAAACGCAAGTCACTCAGGAATAACTAAAAAGTAGGTGCTGGGAATCTATGACGAAATGGGTGGATGAGAAATGTGAAGAAATCGAAAAAGAAATGATTGTGGAAGCACTGACTCAACATATAGGAAAGCCAAAATAACCTTCCTTGAAATTAAAAGCAAGGATGGTAACATTAAGAATGCAACGGGTATTCCACTTTTAAAAGCAGAGGAGAGACCGAGAAGGTGGAAAGAGTAAAATGAAGGCCTCAATGAGGGGGAAGACTTGTCTGATGTTATAGAAGAAGAACCGTGAGTCGATTTAGAAGAGATAGGTGATCCAGAATTAGAATCAGAATTTAAGAGAGCTTAGGACAGCTTAAGGTCAAATAAAGCAAAACGGATGGATGAAATTCCTTTAGAATTTCGAAAATCATTGGTGGGAAGTGTGAACAAAACGAGTATTCACGTTGGTGTGTAGAATGTATAAATCTTTCAACATACTCGCCGACTTTCGAAAAAATATCATCCACACAGTTCCGAAGACTACAAGAGCTGAATTATTGCACAATCAGCATGACAATTCATACATACAAGTTGCTTACAAGAGTAGTACTCGTATAAAGAAGAGTGGGAAGGAAAACTGAGGATGTGTTAGATGACGATCAGTTTGACTTCAGGACAGGTAAAGGCATCAGAGAGGCAATTCTGACGTAGCGGCTGATAATGGAAGCAAGACTAAAGACAAATCAAGACACTTTTATAGGATTTTTCGACCTGGAAAAAGCGTTCGACAATGTAACATGGTGCAAAATATTCGAAATACAATAAGACTGGACGGCCAAGAACGAAGGGCTCGGATTAAAAAGGGTGTAAGGGATGTAGTCTTTGTTCAATCTGTACATCGAAGAAGCAGCGATGGAAATAAAAGAAAGTTTCAGGAATGAAGTTAAATTTCAAGGTGAAGGGATATGAATCATAGATTCGCTGATGACATTACTGTCCTGAGTGAATGTGAAGAATAACTACACGATCTGTTGAATGAAATTAACAGTCTAACGAATATATAATGTTGATTGAGATTAAATCGAAGAAAGAAGTATCAGGATGATTGGACATCTGTTAAGGCATCAGGGAATGAGTTCCACGGTACTAGAGGAAGCTGTAGAAGGCAATAACTGTAGAGGAAGATGCAGTTTGGAATATATGTAGCAAATAATTGAGGACGTACGTTACACGTGCTGCTCTGGGTTGAAGAGGTTGGCACAGAAGAGGAATATGTGGCGTGCCGCATCAAACCAGTTAGAAGACTTACGAATCAAATAAAAAAGGTATTGACGGTTTCCCCTAACTTGAAACTGGATATTTGTGTTAGTTGCCTTTACATTCTGTTTAAAACACTTTTGGACTTCAGACTGGTTTCTGATAATACTTCTTCTTGATTTGATTTCAGCTATTGATTATTTGTGTGTCGTAGAGTAATACTGTAACACAAAGACTTAAATACAGTAATGAAAATATTGTATGGATGGCAACACATGTAAGTTTTAATGGAATATTTCTTTCTGAGTACCTTGGAATAGTTTTTTTTTTTCAATTGGAAAAAATTTTCCCGGAATAAATTGTGTAATTTCAAAATCGCCAGCAGGTCACCTAAAGTAAATGCTATCATTTCAAAATGGAATAGGAAAAAGATCACAGGTCATCCCCGTTTTTAAGAAGGGACGTCGAACAGATGTGCAGAACTATAGACCTATATCTCTAACGTCTATCAGTTGTAGAATTTTGGAAACGTATTATGTTCGAGTATAATGACTTTTCAGGATACCAGAAATCTACTCTGTAGGAATCAGCATGGGTTTCGAAAAAGACGATCGTGTGAAACCCAGCTCGCGTTATTCGTCCACGAGACTCAGAGGGCCATAGACACGGGTTCCAAGGTAGATGCCGTGTTTCTTGACTTCCGCTTGGCGTTCGATACAGTTCCCCACAGTCGTTTGAAGAACAAAGTAAGAGCATATGGACTATGAGACCAACTGTGTGATTGGACTGAAGAGTTCCTAGATAACAGAAATCAGCATGTCATTCTCAGTGGAGAGAAGTCTTGCGAAGTAAGAGTGATTTCAGGTGTGCCGTAGGGGAGTGTCGTAGGACCGTTGCTATTCACACACATAAATGACCTTGTGGATGACATCGGAAGTTGACTGAGGCTTTTTGCGGATTATGCTGTGGTATATCGAGAGGTTGTAACAATGGCAAATTGTACTGAAATGCAGAAGGATCTGCAGCGAATTGACGCATGGTGCAGGGAATGGCAATTGAATCTCAATGTAGACAAGTGTAATGTGATGCGAATACATAGAAAGAAAGGTCCCTTATCATTTAGCTACAATATAGCAGGTCAGCAACTGGAAGCAGTTAATTCCGTAGATTATCTAGGAGTACGCATTAGGAGTGATTTAAAATGGAATGATCATATAAAGTTGATCGTCGGTAAAGCGGATGCCAGACTGAGATTCATTGGAAGAATCCTAAGGAAACGCAATCCGAAAACAAAGGAAGTAGGTTACAGTACGCTTGTTCGCCCACTGCTTGAGTACTGCTCAGCAGTGTGGGATCCGTACCAGATAGGGCTGATAGAAGAGATAGAGAAGATCCAACGGAGAGCATCGCGCTTCGTTACAGGATCATTTAGTAATAGCGAGAGCGTTACGGAGATGATAGATAAATTCCAGTGGAAGATTCTGCAGGAGAGACGCTCAGTAGCTCGGTACGGGCTTTTGTTGAAGTTTCGAGAACATACCTTCACCGAGGAGTGAAGCAGTATATTGCTCCCTCCTACTTATATCTCGCAAAGAGACCTTAAGGATAAAATCAGGGAGATTAGAGCCCACACAGATGCATACCGACAATCCTTCTATCCACGAACAATACGAGACTGGAATAGAAGGGAGAACCGATAGAGGTACTCAAGGTACCCTCCGCCACACACCGTCAGGTGGCTTGCGGAGTATGGATGTAGATGAAGATGTATTAGACTTCTATTACAGGGCTAAATGGAGGCAAATTTTGAATAATGTTCCAAAACGTTAATTGCACTTAAATGATACATTAATGCCTATTTTGCTCTCAAATGCCTCTTAGAATCGTAAATGAATAGTAGGTGTCGCAAGTGCCTTTGTCTTACAGTTGGTTTCGGATATTATGCGTCATTGAGTATTTCAGAGAACTGTTCACATTTTTGTAACCGTAGAAAACACCTCGTATAATAGTTGCCACAATTGTAGCAATCTGAACTAATGGACCAAGGATGGTAAAACTTGCCGTGGAAGTTTCTCATGACATGAAGCACAGTAAACTTGTAGCTGTACAGACTTGTCCTCACTAAAATATATTTAATTTAAAATCGGTTTTAATATAGTGAGATTTCATTGCATATCAAAAGCTAAAAAATATACAACTTGTACGTGTGGTGTTTGTTCTTTTAGACATCTCCGAAAGAAGAGACATGAACGGTAGACTTAAGCACCCCTTACATTTATAACTAAAGGGTAATTTGCTAGACTTAGGTGCTTTGGGCGTTTAAATAATCCAGCAACTTCACAGCTTTGGACATATCCGAAAGAACAAACACCACACTCGTAACTGTTTAGACACGCCTCGATGGGCAGTGCGACTGTTTCAATGCGGATACCTACCAAAGTTCGTCCGCTTCCGGGAAGAAATTGAGGCTGTGAGGAAAAGGGAATATGAAAATGGTCACAATGCCAGCTATGAGCAGCACCTGGGAATTTGAGTCGGACGTAATGCGTGTCCGGATAGCAGCGATGGTCACCGATTTCATTCGGGAAAATCGGTGGATCCGGGCTGGAGTCCCGATCTAGTCGCAAATTTTCAAGTGCAGCTGTTGAATTATTTCAACGCCCAAGGCAGATAAGTCATACTAGTTTTCCTTTAGTTACTGAAAATTATTTGGTATCATGTGATTCTACACGGAGAGTTAACTCTGATCGCAGATTTTACACTACATCGCCACCGGCTTATCTAGCAAGGACTTTTGGCCTTTTCACCTAAAATATAGCTGCAAAACACTGAAATCAGTACTTCGATTTCGAGGTAGTACGTTCTCGTCCTGGTATTTGTAAACATAATTTCCCCGTTTTCGATTCTTTAATAGTTCTACCAGGTCCGTAACGGATCCTGTGTCATGACTTTTCAATAACCGAAGCACGGTGGCCTAAATCGTATCGCAGAAGCTACTTTGGGATAATCCACGACAGGTATGTCAAAGCTCGTTCAAATAAATGTGTCGTATGATTTTTCCTTGTAGGCTACATCGACGGCTAATGCAAATACTCCGTTGTACCAAGTACACGTCACATAGTGCCAAGCGTTACATTGACTTCTGATCGAATGGTGACTAGACGGCAACCATTGTTTCACACAGTGTAGCAAGGAGAGATAAGCTAGGATCCTACGACTGCAGAAGAGCATAAACGGATAACAACAGCTCAAATCCGTGCAGTGGTTACCAGGAACTGACGGAAAAGCAGTAGTGGAAGCTCGGTAGGAGTCCCGAGATGACATGCGTTGTTTACCTCTGACACCGCAATATTAGTTGGTGCATAAGTTAGTGCTCGTTTTGTTTTGCATTTTGGTATTCCGTTTTCCATGTGTTTATTTATCGCTTGTTATTTTTTTATTTTTAGATCATGGTGGCTATTTGAGTTTAAATACCGTCATTTTGTCGTTTGGAAATAGTGAGAGGCCTTGTGGACGTTAGAAAATGGAGAACTCAGTAGAAATCGGAGTTTTTCCGACATATTTGTGTTCAATGAATGGGTGGCAGCAGCGGAGGTAGCCAGAAACATTTGCGCCATACATGGCAATTATGCCATTGCAGAGAGCACGATTATTAATTGGTTTTCTCGGTTTCAGGAGAATCGTTTCGACGTTAGTAACTCTCCACATTGAGGAAGACAGTCGCGGTGTGATGCATATCATTTAAACGCATTATTCCGCAATGATCCGTTTCACTGTACTTCAGAACTGGCAGATTTGACGAACTGTGATCATTCCATCAACGTGCGACATTTGCGTGCAATGAAGGAGGTTAAAAAAATTGGGTGTAGGGCTACCACTTGCTCTAAATCAAAACCACGGCATCGTTACTGGTGACGAGAAATGATGTCTTTGTGTTCACACAAAGAAATGAAAGGAGTAGCTGAGACCAAACAAATCAGCAACTCTCCGCATTGAGACATGCGCGAATACATGAAAGATAATGTTATGCATCAGATGGAACAGCGAGGGTGTGGTATACTACGAATTGCTTCCCAGAGGTGTGACCATCACTACTGACAGTTCTTGCTGACATAATCCAAAGACAACGACCAGGAAAAGTGTGTAAAGTAATACTACTCCACGATAGTGCTGACCCGCATTCTGCCAGACTGACCGTATTCTGTATACAGAAATTGTGTTGGAAAGTCGTTCCACATCCAACTTTTCCACCTCTTCTTGCGCCCTCAGATTTTCGCCTTTTCCGCTCTTTGTCGAGCAACCTTCAAGGAGCTTCCTTTCATGATGAAAATCACTCCAAAAGAGGCTAGAGGATTTCCCGCTTCAAAACTATTTGATTTATACATTCTCGGATTTAGAAAGTTACCGCATTGTTGGAAGACTGTTGTAAACAGTGAAGGAGAATATAGTATTGATTATTTAAGTCTCTCTTGTGTGTATCTTTTGAGTTTATTAAACTTGCGGAAATCACTACGAACTCATGCACCAACCCAAAACACAATACAGATACTAGTATGCTGTAGCACCAGACTGAGTTGGGATAATAAGTAACATTCTATGGTATTCCGTGGTGCCTGTCGCTTCTGTCTGGAGCGGTCAGATCGACCACGACGTGCCTTAGACGACCTGTCGAGACCCGTCCCTTTGTTTATGAACAACAAGTCACCACCTTATTTCGTTCCCTCTTGTTTTTTCTTTCCCTTTATGTTTTTATGATACAGTACTTTATCGTATGTGTAGCATTCAGTCATTTCTGAAAATTACAAAATGTAGTTAGGAATGTAAGCGAAACCTCAAAACTTTAATTTTATTCCCGCACATTTTTTGAAAAAACCACAAGATTTACGCTGACGGTCTCTTTGGAGCCATTTCCTTGATACTAAAATTGAAAGACCTAAGCGTATGGCATGCTGCTATTCAGTCACATAAACAGATTACAGGGAACATGAAGAAAATTGATGTGATTTGAGAACTACGGACACAACAGTTCTTCAATAGCGTCATGACGAAAAGCTTTAATCTCACAAGTTGGGTTGACAATGCACTTCTAAGAACGGTATCGTTACATGCTATAAATGGAACGGAAGGGATGGCTAACCACTTCAATAGAAAGGAAAAGAGGTGTATGGTAGCTCTCTACAGGAACATCACTAGAATCTACAGATGGTACATGAGGATATTCTACCACAGGCTAAAAGTAACTGCAGTAAACGCCTGGAGAGGAAAATATGGATCTATTAGCACTAAAAAGTAGAGTGGCCTCCAAGCCAAACACAAGGAAAAAGCAGAGATTACAAGCAAGACGCAGAAAGCACATAGCTCTCGGGAGAATAAAAAAGCAAGTCTGTTACCCCATATCCTATGAATTACGATTTAATATTGGATCGATGTGGCCCTCTTAGCCTGGTGCTCTAAAACGGCAGCACATTTTATGATCCAGACTGTTCATGTAAAACACATCATTGATAAGTGAAATGTTTCTGTCTGACCTTAGTGTACGTAACAATTTTATTTAACAAAATAAAATTCAAAACAGTGTGTTCACTCATTTGATGTATTGTTTGTGATCACTAACAGAAGTTCTATGCAGGATGTAATCATTTTCGCTCTCACTGTTCCTCTATAAGAAGACGTACCTATTACTAAGATATATAAGCCATTTTGTTTCTTACAGTCCTCCTATAACAATATCTCCACTGGTCGACAGATATAATTTTGGGGCTGGTTGTTACGTGGTAGCTCATATGGTACTAAAAGGTAAATCGGAAGTTTTCTTCAGTTTCGAATTTTATATTTTGTGCAATAGAGCATTATCTTCGGTATCAGAACTGGATGCTTTGTTCAAACATCAGTATGTAATCTTCCCGTCGCTCCATGTGCACAATGCCAGTTCTTGTGGAGAAAAGACACTCTAAGACAAAAGAAAAAGCTGCCAACGATTTCAAGATTCGGTGACCCTGCTGACCAAGTTAGGGTTTGTCAAGCACAAAGACAAGCAAAGCGGACGGGCGTTATCTTGTAGAAATGTAAGTGCAGGATGGCTTGCCATTGTGGCGATTGCTGTGTTATTCAGTGGTTTGGTATTTAACTACTTTGTAAATGGAAATGATAATCTTACTTTATTACACTGAGTGATTACTAAATAATTTTTCTCCCGGCTAAATATTTGATCAAGTTGCTAAAGAACTCCAAGTTAACGTCGTGTTAAAGTGTTGTCTGTAAGTTGTGTAAGTGTCACTAAATCACAGTTCATACAACAGATTCCTTACAATTATTGATTAAGATGGAAACAGTTATCTTCAGCAAAATGATCATTAAAACCACCGAATATCAGCCGCGCACAACACTGACGTATGTTACCTGAAACAATATTCTTCGCAACTAGTGCGTAATTAATTTCGGCTCCATACATCAGCTAGAAAAGTTTCTTATAAGGATCGAGCTATGAGCACTGTTTTTAAAGAACTAATCTGATTCGAATCATTTTCATTAAAATGAGTTCGAGACCACCGGTGCACATTTATTTTTACACATTTGTATTACCTTCGGCATTTATTCTGCAGAGTTGCGTAATTTAAATTTGAATTTGCCGCTGAGATAATTGTTAAGATGGCGGCAGACAATTGATAGAGACTTTCTATTGTTAGAGCAAATAAGTAAATATTTAAAATGCTTATTAAACTCTACTTTCGTATTGTGCACTATTTAGACTTCATCAAGCAAACATTTGATTTGTTTCGAAGGAAAACACAGACAAAAACGCGATACAAATCGCTATCATCAATGGCTGCGCTCCTTGCAGCGGAAAGAAATAATTAACACAGATAATGCTTACTGAGAGAGGAATTAAAGTTACAAATAATTATTCACTCATATTTATAATAATAATAATAATAATAATAATAATAATAATAATAGAATGTCCAATTTCATCATAGAATATTATATAAATAATTATTATTTATAATCGTTTTCATTCGTTTTCACTGTTTTTTCATACGTCGAATAGATAATGTTTATAACTGTTAGAGGCATAATTTTCTCTCGTCGCACTGTAGCTAAAATTTATCTCGTGGATGTTACACCATGAAGGGCAACACAACAGAGGTAGATTATCGTAGACTTACCAGCACTGTAATGTTGCCGTGGATACAATCAAAGGGATTCTGCTATGAAACGAAATTTCACCCCAGAGCATCAGGAGATCTGGTTGGTATCCCATCGCTATCGGGGTCGTCTCCATACACGTCTTCGTTATTCATCGCGGCTCATATCGAATCCCAACTCATCACTGATGACAGTTCTACTCCAGGCAATGTGTTTTCAGGTCGAAGAATTTTTCCCCCGTTGTCTAGGGAGTCTCAACACGCGTCTTCACTGGCCATTGGGCCTCATTTCGAAGCGGAAATTATCGCTGAAGACAGTTCTATTCCAGTCAATGAGATTCCAGGCCCAAGAGTTATCTGGAGAAGCCCTAGACAGCGTTATTCCGACTTTCACTCCCTATACGTCCCGAGAAATACGAGTGGCGTTCCACGGTACTACGTTTCTTCATAGCTAAACCTCTTTGGCCGTCATCCGCATAACCCTTATAGCACATCGGTTATTGAGGATATTTCAGGTCCCTTTTTGTTGCCCTTCATCGCAAGCCTTCCCAGACTTACGTTTTAGCTAGATACTGCCCGCCAGCACAATGCGAGTGTTTACATTGCCTGTCCTCGTGTTTTCCAAACTGCTTTGGTGATCAAAGTCATTAGATCAGTCCCGAGTTGAGAACGTTTGGAGCATTACGGGGAGGGCTCTCCAACCATGAAAGGTATTTGACCATCTAACGCGCCAGTTGGACAGAATTTGGCACGATCTCCCTCAGGAGGCCAACCAAAAACACTATCAATCAATTCTCTTAATTTGAGAAGTTCTTTCTCTTGCATAAATCATCCAACTGTTTGTTTGTAGATGTACATCACATCTTCTAATTTCCGTCCCATTTGGATAATTCCTTCGTGGTGCGTCCCTCTTTTTTTGTCTTAGAGTGTTTGTGGATTTATATATGTAAAGGAGCAGTTGTTGGTAGGATGAAGTAAAACGCCCTAGAGCTTACAAAGAACGAAACTTGTTTCCCTGGATCCACTTGTTGGAAGATATGGTGGACTGGTTTCCCCAAAAATCTGCGAGGTCATGCCGTAGCGTCGTGGGCTGCCTCTTATTTGGTAAACATGTAACAGGGGTCCGTGCCAAGCAGCCAGCGTTGGAGATGAGTGGTATCCTAGGGGAGGACGTGGCCGCGGGCCGCTCCGATGTGAATTGCAAAGTGGACGTGTGGGGGCGGCCGGCATCTCTGCTGGCATCGCGGCATGCGGGGCTTTTTAGATTCCGATTTAAATGCAGCAGGCAGAAGTCCCCCGCCTTCCTCTCCCCACTGCTACACCCACGGCCGCAGATCGTGGCGACCAGACGCCCGTGCCCTCCAGAGGAAATGAAGGCCTCGCTCTGCTATCGCCCCCTCTTAACGTTTAACGGCTCCCCCCATAGCCTTTTTTCATCCGGTGCCTCTCCCCTGCAGGCAGCTGGTCGGTAGAATTGTACCTTTTGCTCGTTCCTCAGTAATACTTGGAGAAAACACTCTGCCCCAGCATTACCTCAGACGCTCACTTTCAAGTCCAACGTCCAGTGATAAAAAGTAGCTGTAGGTACACAAAAAATGTAATATCAATTATAATTTCTTATTCATTATAAAGTACAGCAGTTTAACACTCTCTACGCAAAGCCCCTACACTCAACGGTCCGAGCTCCCTTCATAAAGCGCCAAGCCGTAGATTCTACGGACCAGCGTATTTTGTTGATTAATAAACGCTGGGCGTCATTTTCGCCCCTCTGGCTGTCGGTATACGATCTTTATACTGTTGTTTATTAGTTTCACGGATAGTTTGCGTGAATGTGCGTCTTGTTTTCGCTGTATTTCGTTTGTTATGAGTCATTGCTTTCTCCTGCGAATATAGCACATTATTGGTATTCTGTGGAAGAGAAAGAGCGCGCCATGGTTTATTGACGAATTTTAGAGACATTGTCGATGCTGTAGATAGTCAAGATGATCTGACGACACAGGTGTCTTTTAAGGCGATGTCAGTACAATGTATTCAGGCACAGAACTGAAAAATGGTTGCGGAAACTGTTTTATCATTTGTTTCGAATGCGTTTTGGTTACACGGTTTATTTCAGACTAAGAAAATGACAATAACTGGTTTCATTACCAATCTTGCCAACAGCTCTAAATAACCAAAACGGACCTGTAGGCTGACTAACACAGAGACATTTTCCTGCAACATTTACCACCCACAAGCAAAAAATATGCATCCCGCGTATGTTACGTCCGTTCTTGAAAGTCGAGGAAAGAAAGTGTGTAAGTATCTCGCATGGAGACACGGTGTCAGTGCAGAAGGTGATGTGGGCGTCATGTATGGAACCCTATTTTAAAATATTTCATACGAAAACGCTGTGTAAATCCCTGTAGGAAGTGCCATTGTATTTAAATCCGATATTCAGCACTGGTCATTATGTATTTATGAACTCATTTACTCTACCTATATCAATGTATGACTTTTTTAATTTTACAAAACGTGTGTCATGAATAATAATATAATTTGTACATGCTATACTAGAGAGGATTTTGTTCATACTTACGTACTAAAGAAGACAAAATGGGATTAAAATAGTGTTAATTTCGCGTTTATTTGTTTGGTATTTTCCAAGATATAGATTTTCAACACAGCTAAAATTGCCTGAATTCTGTGGACACGGACAAGTACAGGACCGGTACAATACACACGTTTAAATTTTACCTATGAAGCATCGTCATGGGGGGGGGGGGGGGAAATGGATGTTTCTGCAAGGGATTATACAGAGTATTTCAAAGTCTCTGCAACAAACGTCTAGGTATGGTAGATCACGTCATGGGGGGATTATATTTTTTAGGTACAAAAGGTTAGCCGACGCTTCTTGGTCTCACCAGGCGTTTTTGTGCTGAATTTTGACGGCCCTCGGGCGATGATATTTCACTGAACTAACAGGATCTGTTAGACAGAGGTCCTCCACCCGCACACTACGTATCCCAGTAAATTGATAGAACGATTTTTTTTTTAATTCTGTCATTATGAGTGTCTCTAAGTGGAAAAAGACACTACGCAGACATCAATTGCCTGGCTGATAGGCAACGCACATTGCATACTAACACCGCAGAGTGTCTAAACTACGCCGTCTCTCAGGAGCATAAGCAATTAATGTAGATGCCTAGCATCTCTGGGAAGGTTCGGCAAACGTTTTGTCTCTAACAAAAGGTGTTCCCCATGACGTGAGCCGTCAGCCCTAGACTTTTGCCGCAAGTATTTTAGGACGCTATGTATATGTATTTTAGCTTGTTTTTTATCCAATTTCTGTGACTAGAGATGTTCTTAGACCTCTGCATGATGAATCAGAGAGTAACATCTCTTCTTTTTTTTCCTTCATTAAATAGGTAATGTAGCTGTCACGTATTACCCGCACTCTGAAAACCTCTTTCAACAGCTCACTGCAGTACCAACGTCCTACATTAACAGATTTCAGCAGCGCTGTGTAAGAGTAGAGGACGGCAAACACTGACGTACGTAAAAGACAGCCTTCTGTGATTGAATTAAAGACGCAGTCAAATAAAAACCGAACTCCTGCCTCGATGGGAGCATGACGTGGCCCCATACAAAAGTAATTACTACACGCATTAAGACATTTACTCCACTGGGAGACGAGAGGATTAACTCAGTTTCGGAGAACGCGTCGGCAGCTTACAGATACACAACTGCACATACCCCTCCACTTCCTCATCTGGCCAAGGTCGTCAAAGAGGTGAAAACTACACTGAGATGTGTAGGCTATGCGGATGATGTTGCAGTGTTCCCCAACGAAATCGCTGATGTATAGCCTTCGTCCGACTGACTGTGGGGGTTCAGAAGTCATCGTGCAAGAGGATGTTTCCGTCCGACAGTATTCCTTGGCGTTTTGACTTCGTGGCGCGTCACAGTTCCTGCAAAGTCTATTCACAGCGCTGCACACTGATTGTGGTTTCACGCTCGAAGAATGCGACGAGTAGAGGAGTCCTGCAGCCGAAGAAGTAGGTCATCTTGACACTAGCGCAACCCGTGCTAACAGCTTGGGATTTTTTGGTGGAGGAGATGTGGGATATTCCCACTGGTGGCTTTGTCGTTAGCCCTTGGGCTGTCGGAATGCCTTCGGACTGAGTCAGACTATTGGATGATATCGCGCGCCCCAAACTGCTAACTAGATATAGACTGAGCTTCAGAGATTTGGTTGGAAGACACAGCAACATCCTCCGTAAAGCCCGGACTTGTCACCGTGTGATTCACACACATCTCGCGACCTGATAAAGAGACATGCGTGGACTTCGGTTTCAGTCGGAAGAGGAAGTGCTAAAATAGGTGTGGTTGTGGATCCGTCAGCAGCCGACCACATTCCACTAAACAGGAATTGATCACTCCCAATGGTATAAATGTCTTAAGGCGCATGGTGACAACTTTTGAATGGAACTCATTCTTGGTCCCTTTGTGCCGGGTGTTCGTCTTTCATGTGGCTGCACTAACCGCAGAAGGTGAAACGATCAGTCTCATTCATTAAAAGTTGAAGTAGATGTATATAAAAGGTACGGTGAGCGTCAGCTCGTCTAGTAAAGTTATCAAAAATGCGAAATGATTTAGACGAGATATCTGTATGGCGCGAAGAGTGGCGATTTACTTTAAATAACGAAAACAGTAAGGGTATCAACATGAGTACTTAAACGAGTCCGTTAAATTTCATTTACATCCTAAATTGCACATCTAAAGGTCGTCAGTTCAACCAGTTACGTACCTAGAGAAGACAATTACGAACTACCTGTAACGAACACACAGATAATGTTGTCACGAAGTTGAACCGGAGACCGTTTCTTTGGCAGAACATTTGCAAGATGGAATATGTGTAGTAACGAGACTGCCTACATTATGCTTGTCAGGCCTCTTCTGGAGTATTGCTGCAAGGTATGATATCAACGATAGACAGAACTGATGCAGGACATTGATCAAGATCAAAGACGGCAGGTCTTTTTTTATCACTAGATAAGGGAGGCAGTGTTACGAATATAATAGAATATGACATATAAGTTTGGATGGCAACCAGTAAAACCATGTTTTTTTTCTTTTTTTTTTTGGCACGGAGATCATTTCACGAAATTTCGATCATCTGCTTTCTCCCCCGTACGTGCAAATATTTTATTGACGACATTATACACAGAGACAAATGACCGTCGTAATAGCGTAAAAGGTTATCAGAGCTCACATGAAAATATTTAAGTCTTGGTTGTTCCCATTGGCTGTTCTGGAGTGGAACGGTGGAGAAAAAGTCTGAAGGTGAATCGATGAACCCTCTGCCAGGTACTTAAATGTGAACCGGTGAGTAATATTGTAGATGTAGATCGTAATGTTAAACACAAAAAATATGGACTCACATCATTGTTCACGTGTTTCAGTTAGACGACAGTTTGGTTGCATGCGCTTCGGCATCGACGTCTTTATAAAGCAGCCCCTCATCTGATTTTATGAGAGTGATTACACTATGAACCAGACCTACTCCCTGGAGATTAGCACAACTAAAAACCTGTCAAAGGTTGCGAATCTTTACTTTTTTATTCACTCGATGACTAGTTTGGAACTGAAATCGATTTTCAAATCATCGCAACATAGTAAAACATGGTGTTTCCGAAGATATGAAAACCTTGTCAAAAATGTGCAACGAACACTTATTTGTACACACTGTAACTGTTCGTTGCACATTTTTGACGTGCTTTTCGGAAACACCATTTTTCACCATGTTACAATGATTCGGAAATGGGTCTCAGCCCGAAACTATTCACCGAGTGAATAAAAACGTAAAATTGAGAACTTTGGTTTTTCCTTGTACTAATTAAGAGAAGTTGCTGACGCACAGCTACTGCAGCATCCCTACAAATAAGTCTGATATGGCCGCCACAAATCGTACCGGACCTCCTAGCGAGTTGACAGCGACGCCAACCACCACAGAGGGAAGGTAGCCATTGTTAGCACATTTATGAATTCCCACATTAAATTTCCTTCCTTCTTTACCAATAGCACACGTTCAACGTCCATAGAGATTCACGCTATTTCTGTCCAGTTTCCGATACATCTTTCTGAAATTCATATCAGAATTTTACAGAGGTATACCTGGTTTCTTTGTGGAGGTATAATTCATCGGCCATACTCCACTCTTATTTCTTCCTGTTTACGACCACCCGAAGTAATCCAGAAGTGATCCAGATTTCCAGATAGTAGAAATCCTTAGATTGGTCTACCACTAGTTTAGCCCAATTTAAGTTTGTAGCAAATGACTATTTTGCATTCTGCAACGATTTTCATATGTTTCATCTTAATCCTGTTCATTGTTTGTGTTACTTTGCCTGTTTGCGCTAGACATCCATTACACTATGAATATCCTACTTAATGACTTGCAACACATTGGCGGAAAGGAACACGATCGAAGAAAGGTGCAGACTTCTACATAACAGGTAAGAATAAATGTTTCTACGAGATAGATTTTCCAAGCTATAGCAACGGCTGGTCAGTAAACTCATGCCAAGCCCAGTAGGGTTGTAAGAATTGCAACAGTCATGAATGATTTCATGATTATCACACTGAGAAATTATGAGCCATACAACAGGTGAAGGAAGGGGATAAATCACAGATAAAGAGCTACTCTGTGAATGGAGTACCATGGTAATTATAGACCTGAAATGTGGACTAATCATGGTAATTAAAAATATTGCAACTTTTATTCTTTACGATTATCACAAGCAATACGTCACCAAAGAGTGCTGGAGCTGTGTGGTGCCAACAGTTAGTGGTGATAGGTCGCGAGTGTTTGTGCCATTTTGTTCATTAGCTGCGTAGCAGCTGCACTTTGAAAACGTTGAGACCAATCCGGATTAACTCACTATTTCACGCATATTTTTCAAGTTTATGAGACAAAACTTTTCCGCTGTTGCTGTTGTAGGCGTATGAAACTTCAAGGTGTATTATGTACGATCGGGGCCATGATTTTGTGGAGTCAATGAGCATTAATTTGTGTATCAGGCTTTTTATATCAGAGGGGCCTACAATTTATCGTCGCATTACAAATAGCTGAATTCTTTCATAAAGAGCGGTTTTGCTGTAAAATTTAATTTGTCTTTGTTAATTTCTGCCACCTTTATCACGCTTGTATGACAATGCAGTGAATGTGTGGCCATTCTCTATACGACAAACTGTTTATCCTGTAACGCCGTTGCACTTTGTGTCCTGCGTGTTCGTGAAGTCGTAAGACTATCGAGGGTAAATTTATTTTTTATAGTCTTGGCGTAACATGTGTGAGGTAGTTCGATGCACAAGGACAGATATACGCCCCTAGGCGCTCCACCTGGCGACCCCGGCACGCAATGCGTCATATCTCATTCTGAAACGTGACGGATGTGGGACAAGCGACACACGACACCACAGCGCACACACACACACACGCACACACACACACACACACACACACACACACGCACACAAAATAACTTAAAGTGGCGTTACATGACCCGTTGGTAGGTTATGAAGGCCGTGGATGTGACGATTCATAACACGCAGGAATGATGTAAGGATCTGGTACGCCAGATACTTTACAAAACCTCACAGTAACAGTCTAACGGAGTGCAGTCAGGGGACCGTGGCGACCACTGAATTGTTCCATTTCATCCAATCAGGAACTTTTCATCTAGAAGTTGGCGGACATTTAGGGACCCGTGAGGTGCTGCTCCATTCTGCTGGAATATGATATAAGGTGGGAGAGCTCTCTAGGCAAACTATATTGTTCTGACATACTGTGAGCTCTGTGTATGAGATTTTTAAGCACGCTCATAGTTTCCGACAGGTGATTCCAGCTTGAAACTTTCAAATATACTCGTCGCACACGACGAGTGTGCTTGAAACATTCGTACACAAAGCTCACACTGTCTCAGATCTTGACAGTTCGCCTAAAATGCTCTCCAACCTAAAGACAGAGTTTAGAAAAAACAAATGGATATTCCGCCCAGCAGATCAACAGGGCACTGTCAGTCGATAGCATGAATTTGGAAGTGGAGAAAGAGGACAATACACCAATAAATTCAACTTTTCTGCCTTTCGTGGACAACATTTCGTCTGAAGTGACAAGAATACTTTGTAAATTTCCATTGAAAGTAATTTTCCGTCCACCACCTAATACTGCAGATCTTCTGCGGTCGGTGAAGGAAGACTTGTTCCGTCGAAGGCCGCACTTTGCAACAACAACAACAACAAAAAATAGTAGAGACCATACACGCTGTGAAAAAACTCTGCACTGCGCTTCAAAGTTGCACTCGCCTATTGCAACGAAGGAAGTCCGCTATTGCCGAGTACTGTATTTCCCATGCACATTCAGTGATATATGATAAAACTGTGTTTTTGAACACAGCAACATGTTTTTGCTACTACAATATCAAACAATCCGCGGAAATACGTCTGGCTGAAAATCGGATGAATCGTGATAGCGGCTACCAGTTGGACAGTGCAGGGAACCCCATCATCTCCACAATTAGTTCTAAGCGTAGGCGTCAGAGTGCGCCAACTGCAGCGGCGAGCGCTAAAACAAAGGCCTGTTAGAGTCCGCGGTCCCACGAGCAAAGACGATACCGCCGGGAAGTGTGGACCGTCTGTCAGAACGAAGCAAGTCTTCATCAGTATTCGACACCCCACCTGAAGATAACTGGCAGGTGCCCAGTCGAAATATCTTACAATGAATCCAACGATGACCGCCTGCAAGCCTGAAATCATTTGAACATTCAGATTGCCGCGAAACTTTACAAATTTATACAAGTTCATGAATGACTGCAAGTAGCCGAACATAATTATCGGGTCTGTTGGACCAGAAGACCAGTCCATGTAAACACAGCCTACACCATAATGGAGCCCTAACGAACTTGCAAACTGCCTTATTGACAACTTGGATCCGTGGCTTCGTGAGTTCTGCGCCCTACTCGAATTCTACCATCAGCTCTTACCAACTGAAATCTTGATTCACCTGACCGGACCGCTCTTTTCCAGTAGTCTAGGGTCCAACCTATATGGTCACGAACCCAGGAAAGGCGCTGCAGTCCATGTCATATTTTTGACAATGACACTCGCGTCGGTCATCTGCTGCAGCAGCCCATTAGCGCCGTATTTCGCCGCACTCTCCTAACAGATACGTTCGTCGTACGTCCCACACTGATTTACGCAGGTACTTCGGTTAGCACACTGCTGCTCTCGGTCGTCAAGTGAAGACCACTGGGCACTGTGTTGTCCGTGGTGAGAGGTAGAGCCAGAAATTTTGGATTCTCGGCACACTCTTGAGACTGTGGATCTCGGAGTATTGAACTCCCTAACGATTTCCGAAATGGAATTGTAACCGGTGTTACCTCGGCGTATCATAAAACGCCCATAGGACTAAGAGGAAGGACTAGACCTTAGGGCGCTGGGAGCATTAACCTTTTACTGTTCGCAATATTTGCTAAAGTCAATTTACATTTCTCGCATACTTCAAGTGAGAGAAATTTGTACATGAAACCCCTCAGTCAGCTTTCGGTAGCAAAGCATGTATAATAACTTTTCAGATGAGAAAGATAATACCTTTTTATTAAAAAAAAAAAACACTGATCGTCTGAAGGGCCACAGTAAATTAACTCACATTTCTAATACCTTCCGCAAATACAATAATTTCAAAGAAAGAGTAACCTTACACATCAACTGTGACTTACTGTATTTTGCATTAAAAAATAGTGGAGAAATAACATTTATAATTATAAACTCCCAGTCACAGAACATTTATACATAAAGCCTATCAGTTGGCTTTAGAGACTAACAAATGTATAACATCTTTTGAAACGGGACAGGTAATACCTTTTTAAACAAAATAGAAAACACTGAACGCCCAAATGGCTATCGTAAGTTCACTTACAGATAGTTTTAAAACCTTGCCCAAATATATTCATTTAAAAGAAAATGTAACCTTACATACGGACGCTTAACTAGACAGACAGTAATTTACATCAGACACTTCTCTTACAAATAGTTCCCAGCTCACGGCATCTGCCAAGTGCGGACATGAACGTTCCGCGGAGCGGCCAAGACTGGCCACACCTGGTTGTGCCGTTCCGGGCCGATTTATCTGCCCCACCGAGGGCGCGGAGTACAGAAGGTGCGTCCGACTTCACCTCCCGGCTTCTCCTCCCCACAAACGGTTAATTCTGAGGGCTGTTATTGGGTGCACCTAGGTCTTAACGGAACGTTCAATTCCGTCAGATTCAAGAACAAGCGAGAACCGGAAGCCGTAGTCCAGACCCCACCACATAGGCACAGATGTCGAACAAGTTGTCAACAATTATAGTCCAAGAATTCGCGTGTGCTGACGCAGCAAAAATATGCTACAACCAAATGTCTCAAACCGTGCTATGTTAGTAAAACCAAATAAAACCACTTTAAACAACTTTAAATAAAAATGCGTAGCAGCAGTATTGCAAGAGTTAAAACAAATCGCGACTGCAAAATTTAGCTTACAAGTAACAAGTAAACACACTCAGGATTGAGATATTTTTAATCACCGATTGAGTTAACTTCCACACGTGATACTCCCCAAAAAACACATAATGATATTTTATCCTTACGATAATCGAGCCCTTGGTGGTTGCCGACATTCAAACCTCCACACAGATTTCTCACGAAGTTAGGATTTGGTATGTTATACAGTTCAAGGTCCACCCATTGTCTGGAGCAAACTAAACATTCAATTTTAAAACATTATGCAGAATTCCGACGCTACTAGACACCAAGCAACAAGAGTTCCATCAAAATGGTGCAACAAAGTGCGTAGGGTCAGACCACAACATCGACTACTGACAGATTTTCATAACTAAGTACTCGTTAATAGCTCGTCTCAGGTGAGGTACACTTGCAATACGGATGGAAGAAAGTCCATGGCCAGTGAAAGACATAATTAGAATGATGTCACCTTATCAGGTCAGCGGAATAATCGTCCAACAGCATCAGAGAAGTAGGTCGCCACTACTACTTCCCAGTAATATGTAACCAGTTAACGGCCACCAACTGCTTGGCTACGCAGACCATCTCCAGATACAGCCATTACAGCTGTCACCTGTACAATGACTTTTCAAAACACCTCTTCACCGACCAAATTACCTCCCCCCCTTGGGAAATCGCACCATCTTCTCTCCACCTCCCAACTTAACTCACTCGCGCTCGCCCTTCGATCTCCTCACACCTCGCGACCGACTCACAAGCGCCGAAAGGTTATCATCTCTGAACAAATATAAATAGCCTCAAAGGCAGCATGGCTCAGGAATGTCCTACGCTTCTAGGTCCAACTACCATTCCGTGTACGAAGTCTATTAATTCCCGTTATGCGGTCTTGGGTCGGACACCTATTCACATGAATCACCTGAGTACGAATGACAGCTTCACCAATGCACTGCCCTTTTATACCTTTTGTACGCGATACTACCGCCATCTGTATATGTGTATATTGCTATCGCATGACTTTCCTCACCTCGGTGTATAGTACAGGTGGTCTGGCTACAGTGGCGTTGAGAAATGATTAAGGTTGCGTACGTCAAACACACTCTAAAACCAGAAGGAGGAAGCCTCGATTTAATAGACTTAATTTCTAAGTGCTCTGCACTCCTGATTCACAGGACAACCAAATTAACTGAAAACAACACGGCCAATCCGACGGCAGTATTGTTCGACAAATACAGACCAGAGTCCGAACCATGGATCACACAAAGATTCCATTTACAGTCGCCCACATTCGACAATTCTACATGTATAGGATTTACGTAGTAGAAAGCGCCCTCAGTCCCAGAGAGAAGACTGCAAAGAGACAGTATTTCGCATTGAGGGGCAATAATCCACTCAAAAATACCATTCACTCAAAATTTCCGTAGTACCGGTGGAACATGGTATGTCAAATGACTCTGCGCGTTCTTTGTCACCAGAATACAGCCGGACGTGGTACAGGATGGTAACAGGACGATACTGACAAATGACAAACCATCAAGGATAGTGACAATTATATGCGCAGTGAATCAAATACTCTGGAGCACAGGATTCTGTGTGAACGGTCCCAAACTTTTGGAAAAAGTAGTAAATCAATAATCTGCCTGATAGAGAGGCCCAACAACAGTCACGGCTCCAGAGATTAAACCATTCCCAGCCTGGGAGAGATCTGTGACCACATGGATACTCGCCCACAGAGTGCACTACATCTACTACTACCAACATGAGAAAACAAGGAAATTCAAAAATGCTCAAATGTGTGTGAAATCTTATGGGACATAACTGCTAAGGTCATCAGTCCGTAACCTTACACATTACTTAAACTAAATTATCCTAAGGGCAAACACACACACCCATGCCCGAGGGAGGACTCGAACCTCCGCCGGGACCATCCGCACAGTCCATGACAGCAGCGCTTAGACCGCTCGGCTAATCCTGCGCAGCGAAAATACCTAAATAGTAAGAAACATTCATAGATTTTTCAACCTTTGCATTAGATACAGCCAACAAAAAAATTGCCGCTAATGTCGGTAAACCATTTAAGAAGAATAAACCGAAGGGTAATTATCAGCATCAAGCCGCAGGAACAGCCGAATGAACGAGGCATCACTCTGTACGGAGTAAGCTTCCCAGTAACACCCAGCCACAATGAACTTTATTACATGTTAAATCATTTCTCATTTACATTTCCCATTTTCTGTGTCCAGTTAATTGTGTAACTTCATGAGAAAGTAATAGAAGTTATTTTTTCAAAAAGAAGTACCTGGTTTGTCGGGCCGTGGTCGAGTGTTCGAGGCCTGCTACGGTAGTGGTAGCTGAATCGTGGAAATGGCGTTGTCTGGCACAGAATGGGCGTCATGACATAGCCAAGCTGTCCGATCCAGACCCAGATTGGCTGGCTGTGAGAGGTATAAATATCACTGCCTGGCGGCTGACCATGCGTAAGGAATACCACTGCCACGTGTCTCCATGGTACAGGACTTGTAATACTATTATCTGCTCCAGAAAAGAGCCGAAAGAACAATAACCAAAAATGCTAGTCGAGCTTATTGTAAAGATCTGTTCAATACACTGGGGATTTTAGCTGCTCCATGTGAATAAATTTACCAGTCAGTTCTACACATCAAAAATAACATTAGTAATTACTGCACAAACAGCTCTGCCTATGACCATGCAACAAGAGAGAGACTCAACTTACATTCACCAAGAAAGAATAAACACAAAGCTAAAAACAGCATTTTCTGCCAAGGAATAAAACTGCACAATAAATTACCAAATGAGATTAAAGAAATTGCAAAAATGCACATATTTAAAAAGGCAGCTAACATGTACCTGTTATGAAATACATTTTAGGCATTGAAGGATTACTTAGATAAAACAGAGTAGGTGTTTGACAAAAAAATGTTATAGAAATGAATAATAATAATAATGATGTTAAAATATCCAACATTCCACATAACACCTTCACTTTTTGTTTTCTTCCTTACTAGAAATACTTATCCCCAAGCTATGCATAGCATGAGCTCAACATCTCACTTACGGAGGGATGCTGACTCAGATTTTCAGGATAGCAAATGGGAATGTGTGGTACAGAAAATGTCCCAGAGATCACCAGTGTGTGCGTGTGTGTGCGTGTGTATTTGTGTGTGTAGTGAGTGAAGTGTTATGAAACAATGTGTGTATAATGTGTGCAGTGACTGATAGATATGTGTGAACAGTGTGGCATTACATTATTTAATACGTTATTTGTAAAAAAGTATGTAATACCAGGAGTATATCTAATGATTGTCTCAAACTAGAAGTCTGTAAATATATTTGTATACGAATTAGCTTAATTTAAATTGATCAAAACTTGTAAATACTTTGACATATCCTATATCCTTGTAAAAAGAGATCTACAGATGAATAAAGCTATTACTGCAACAACAACTACTACTACTACTGCTACTACTTCTACCTACAATGGTTCCATCTAACTTCTTCATCTGCCTTTACTTAATGTGACTACTGAATAATCATGGTCTTTGATGTAACATCCAAGTAAATCTTTTATTCATTTTTTGTGATAACCTAAGTAATTTCAGTTACATCTGCGGATGTAATTTCAAACGTATCGTTCCAAAAAAGGAGGTAACTGTTGAAGCTTTACTTCTAATACTGATCCATGCAAATGGAAAGTAGATTTGTAATCATCTAAAACTTGAAGGGAAGCCCCTCCTCAAGGAAACGGGCTAGGCGGTAATAGAAAGGTTTGCTCTGGCGCTCGAACTGCAAGGCTCCTGTGTGGCATGAGGTAGTTGGTGGATAGCAGGCAATTTGTGCACATATTGTGAGCTGAATGAGGCAAAAAAAAAACTGTTCAAATGCGTCTTAATTCCTAAGGGACCAAACTGCTTAGGTCATCGATCCCTCGATCCTTAGACTTACATACTACATAAACTAACTTATACTAAGAACAACACACATACCCATGCCCGAAGGAGGGCTCGAACCTCCAGTAGGAGGGGCCGCGCTGTTCGTGACAAGACGCCTCTAACGTCGCGGCCACTCCGCGCGGCTTGAATGAGGCCTGCAAGATTATACAATGCACCACCGAATGTGGGCGTAATTTGGCTAATTACTCACGGCATACTTTGGCTGGCTCTGCACTACGAAAATCAACGCCAACAAGAGAAGTTTCAGAGCTAGCTGCATAGCGTCACAGATACTTTTGGATAGCACAGGAGACCGACATTGCCACCAACTTCGTTTCAAATTACCAGATGAGTACTATATAATTTCATGGACCAATTATGCCATTTCTTTTTCAGTAATAATACCAGATGAGTACTATATAATTTCATGGACCAATTATGCCCTTTTGTTTTCAGTAATAAGTTTGTGTTTTGTGAACTTTGTTTTTAGCACCTGTATTTTATCCTTAGTCATGTACTTAAACAGGATCCTATCCGAAATGCTATTATATTTTCGATTATCCTATTTTATTGAACTAAAAGTCACTTCAGTAATCTTTCACTACAGTTAATAAACTATGTGGAGTTGTAAAGTTCATAATTATTTAGTGAGAATAAGTTTTTAAATACTCCACATAACTTTCTTTAAAGGATAGTCAAAGTTCCATCAACGTACAGTTACTAAGAAAACACTTAATCTATTCAGTTTTAAGAGTCTTCTTACTGATATGACAGCGTTTATAATTTCAAGTGTTGCCTAGTTAATAGTGTTTCTAATATTATGTTATGACTAAAATGTACAGCTTAGATCCGGGTCTACTGACTGACTAGTTTCTGGGTCCCCATGCTGCTAGCTGAGTCAGATTTAAATTTCATACACCAATAGCAGTACTCAAGAAGCAAAGCTTTCATTCTTGTAACTCCTATGTACTATAGCAGGGACATAGCTACAACTATTGAAACTATACTAGATCGAGATATCACATGTCCCATCCGAGTTAAATTGTATAGGGAAGTAAATCCCTTTGAGAATACAATTATAATCAGTACAAATAAAACAATTACTTAAAATTATTTCACTGGTATTAATTTTCAATAATTAAACTGGCAAAAGAACCACTTGTCCAAGTTAGTAGCGCTACGATTAGTAATCATTTACCTGTAATGCTCATTAGCTTCTTACTGTAATGTACAGACAGTAAGTCTTATTCAGAGACAGTTGTTGCTTAAACGTATTAATACTCCTCCTGTGTAGTTCATGTTAAACGGCTGTACATTATGTACTAAATTCCGCTACAGCATTGTATGTTGTTGGGAAAACTGAGTTTCATTATCAAATATAGTCAATTTCTTTATGAGCCATCTTAGTACTTGGTACAATTTTACCTAATTAGGCTAGTGACCGTTTCTTTTCGTATAATTACAGATTGCTTTGTTACTAATATAAAATTTTATCGATTCCCACTTGTTCTGCTACTGCCTCCTTTCGATAGAAATCTTTACAGAAATAAAAATAATCCAATATCTTTCCATTACGTGCAACCACGATCCAATAAGCATATTTTCACAGGAGTAACATTATCGATGTACTGTTAATTTAGTACGACGCTGTAGTGTTATAAACTCTCTTGCTAATACAAAGCTTCTTGAAGGGTGGTCAGTAGCTGAAGGAGTGGTAATAGCCACAGGGAAATGTCATGTTTAATCACCTAAGCAAATGTGCTGTAGAGGTTTCTCGCGTCAGTTGAGATCGTTGACACACGGCAGTTGGTGCACAGAACTCCTGATAGTCATGAATGTCCAATATAGAAAGTGAGGGCCCTGAGATGGAACCTTTCAGGTCACCTAATGTTGCTGTTTCCCAGTCGGACAGGGACTGTTTCCTTAATACAAAATTATCTGCCATTGGCAGGAGAATGCAAAGTCTTCACCTCTTATACCACATTTCCACAGAGGATATTGTGCAAGACAAAGGCTTTCATAAGGTAGTAGGTGTCTCGCGCTCAATACGTCTCTCATTCCGTTTGCAGGAGATAGACACCGAAACAAGTCCACATGAATTCACATTTTTACTCTTCCACTTAAATTCGAAAAATGGTTTGAGTGCGTAGGCAGAACAGAAATTCTGTGCTACATTGTTCACCCAAAAATGCGAGTGGGCTCCAAAAATTCCTTAAAGATAGTAAACCTAGCTATAAACCAATTTTGATGTTGTATTTTGAGGTACATCATACCAGCCTCACAACAACTCTGAATTTAAATATAAGACTTACATTACTATCTGTAATAGAATAATTTGAATTAACAATCTTATGAGCGAATACCAGTTTCACGTCGTTAACTGAGAAGTTCTGCCATTAATATTGTTCAATTAAGAGCACAGGGTTTGCAGATGGTTCCAGCCCATGAGAAAAGTTCGTCTGTATTATGATTATCATTGTAACTGAAATTCTAAGTTTTAGCGAGGTAGCCACAGGAAATAAAGCAGACCAAGACAGAGAGAGATGATTTGTTTCAGAACTGGAATTCTATCAACGACTGCTGATATCTATCATACTAAAATAAAATACATTGCCTTTACACGCTTCTCATACGACACAAATTGTAAAGGTTAATATCAAACAACTTACATAGCGAAGCAAGTCACCACCATTTGATTACAAAGTTACCTTTCGACGATAGTGCAAATTTAAAAGATCCTGCTAAAATCTCAGATGAAATATTTTCTTCTAATGCATCACCTATTAGTAAGGACCTGCAAATATAGAGGTGTTTTACTCAGCGTAAGCCCAATGCACCCAAATCTCGGAATCCCACATCATGTAATAAAAAAATAGAACATAAATGGATGACGACTTGGTCCTTTGTGACAGGCATTTCAACGTCCGCAAGTTCTCTTTTCAACGCTATTAACTGTGGTCAGTCGTCCAATAACCCATGACTAATTAAACCTTAGCTAGTCATCTGTGAACAGTACTTCCAGTTTTTTTACCTTTAAATCTTTAGATGGAATATTCATTCTTAGTACCCTGCTGTTTAATCGGATTTTATATTAGTAACGTAACAAAAAAAGAAAAAGCACCGTGACACACTGGAGAATGACTCAAACTTTATACTGTATTTTTTTCAATACGTAGAGAGTACTGCAACTTGCCAGTCCAGTATTTTGAACTGAATGTTTGCTAACCACGAATCCAACAGCGTCAATTTATTTATTCATTTACTTTATATTTATTTTACACATTTGGCAAATGGCCAGCGAGTGTTTTCATCCGTATTTCAATAAAACAAGCCATCGCTGCCTGTCAAAATTAATTTTAATTTTCCGCATGGCGTATTCGACGACCGACACCGTAGGTAGATACATATGAATACAGACCATTTCCTCCCACTGACGGAATTATTTGCAACATCCTGGGTTTCATCACAGTTCCCATTACAAATTCTGGCCGCCTTTATCGCGACGGAAAGCACTTAATAGTGTGTGAAGTGGTGCGAAGGACATGCTTACATTCCATTGCTAGGACGTTCAGTTGCATGTTAGTATAGGCATTAAATTTTTCTTTCCCGTCGTTTGGAAAAATAATAGCACTACTTTGGCATAAACACTTCTTAAGAGGTTCTTTGTTTCTAATTGTATGTTTAGATGTTTCATCTGCATTTTGAGTGAACTGATTTAGCGTGCACCTATTTCCAATACTCTGCTTATCTACCCATTTCAGAGTTCCACATAAACCCTGCAACATCGTTTGTTATTTAAATCACAGTCTTTGTCTTCACCTCATTTCTCACCTTCTGCGGCTCCATCTGATATCAATGAGGTAATTCTCTTATAGCCTAACACATGTCGTATTATACTATCATTTCTAGTTTGCGTTTTCCATTTGTCGCCTTTTCTCAGAAACAGCCTTGCCATATGTTATTTGTTCACCTAATTTTCAGCATACATTTGTCATGCAACATATCAAATGCATATGTTTCAATCTTTTTTGGTATTTATACCGCCAACAATTCACTTGCATGCCTGGATATTCTGAGAAATTTTATTCTGAGAGTGAAGACTTTGTCCGATAGTAGTAGTCTTACTTTGGCGAGAAATGTTCTGTACGGCTGAGTTGTGCTTCGTATGACACCTTCCTTCATTTAATTATTCTACTTCCAAGGTAGCAAAAGTATGCCAATTTGTCTACTATTTGGTGCCTGATTTTGGTACTAATTTGGTAGCTGATATCGTTTCTGCTGTTCATTAAACCTTTCATTGTCGTTTGGTAAATTGTCAGTCGATACTTTGTGCCAAATCTTGATTTATTTTTGGTGTAATTTTAAGTAATTTTTGTGTTGTAGTGCCAAACCGAACCTCCAAACTGACTGTGATGTCAGTTGTCTTAATCTGCTTTCGTATCAGAGTTTACCGACTACATATCACACAGAATTGACAATTCTGACATAGCTGATCAGTTACAAACTCAAATCTAACATGTGTATTAAAAGCTACAGTGCCTTCCTCCGTTCTCCTCCCCAAAAAGTGAACCTTGCGTAGCTGGGCAGATTATGAACTGATAAATACATAATAGGTGCAACCCCCTCAGAGGGGTGTAACAATAAAATGGGTAAGGACTGTAGCAATTCCACCTCACACAGCTATCCCCTTGACAGGAAGTAGAGTAACGATGATCGTATGTTAATGGAGAGGAATTCATACTTTATTTCGTCTCCACTATGAGCGAAGTACTGGAAGAATGAAAATTAATTCTAGTGGGAGAACAATAATGTAGTAATGCACAATAAAATACTGTCGCCTGCCCAGAATGTGCTAAGAATTTAAGATATTTAGATGTTAATGAACTGCAGACTTAAACTTCACTTCAACAAGAAAAATATTTGTAGCTGAATAACAATACAATAGCTGACACTAGAAAAGTAGAAAGTCATAAATTATCTGACATCCTGGCAGATATTGTAGAAACAAACTATTTTATACTAACTTATACTCTTCACATTACATAAGTAAAGAAAAGCGATTATTCCACTAAGCCATTTTGCTGGGGAAAGCACTAATTAGTACGACAAGGATAGACCATAACATGTAATTAAGTTAAACAGTACGCAAACATCAGTTACATAGTCTATTGATAAGTGTTTGTATTGCACAAGATATACAAGTAGGAACTCTGAATTGGTTATGGTTTAAAATAAATATTTCAAATCGAGCTCTTAATTGCTCACAAACTTCGAGAGTAAATACGGGAACATTTCATAAAATTTCACTGTTAATGATACTCTAATTATACATGTGGAGAAACTGGAACTGTTATTTTAATAACTTCCTATGACATACACAATCAAGAACAGAAACTAACATCGCACATAATGGGAACACAAACACAAACCCACCCACCCACCCTCCCACCCACCCACCCACACACACACACACACACACACACACACACACACACACACACACACAAACATATATATATATATATATATATATATATATATATATATATATATATATAATCACTAAGTATAGAAATTCCAGGAAGTTATTAACATAACAGTTCCAGGTTCCCCACAATGATAATTAGAGTATCATATATATATCTGGAATTTTTATACTTAGTGAAATGATTTTCATAAGTCTTTGATTATAAAGTGAACTTAGGAACTTTAAGTACCACATGCAGCACTTTTAACAGAATACTACTTTGAAAAGCAAAACAATAGTTCCAAAATGCTATTTAACACTTCTTCAAATATTTTAAAAGTTTTATAGCTGTGAGCTCAGCAACTGTAAATGCAATTATATAAACTGCCAACTGGTTGCAGAAAATTAAAAAAAAAACATTAACCTGGTTTCCATAGTTCTAAGATTATCTTCATGAGAATTGTAAAAGTTACCTAGAAAAATATACAAGGTATAGATAATATACATAAAATAGATACATATGTAACAATTCTCAAATGAAACCAGATAACTGTACTTACATGAAATCACATGACAACCTTAAAACTTCAGCAACAGTGCTCTCGTCAAATGACATGATTGTGTTCCATGAGTCAAGAATAAAAATCATAATAAAAAAGACAGAGAGTTGTCACACAATGATTAAACAATGCTTACAAGTGGCGCACAAGTTGACTGTCGTAACTGGGTAAGACTGGCACATACACAACACAAGAGGCTTCAGACTAAGCGGCATCTAAGCCGACACTGCCATGGGATGGACACAAGGATTAGTAGTGCCATTAAATAACAAACCTCTGGGTTAAGAGCAAAATTACATGGCTGTAGGTATACACTAGTAACATATAGTACCCAGATAATTGGGAATGTGACAGTTTGCAAGGATAGTAACTCAGCCTTTTTACAGGTCCTTTTGAACAAGAAAGAAACTGACAATGACAGTTGGATAAGGAAAACAGCTTATCGCACCACAACTTCCAGTCGCCACGCGCTCGCAGCGCGCTTTATCAGGCCTATTGCGCAAACGGAAGTGAATTATAGCGTAACGCGGGCCTAGTAAAACTAGGGCCTTGAAGCTTTTCCATATGCTAATATTTTGGAATGGAAGACTTGGAGTACTGCTGAGACCACAGGACTGTTGGCTAAACAGCCTTATGGTACTCTTGTTCCCAGTCTGCCATTTGTTTTGTCCACCAGGAAGAAGAAGAAATTAAATGCTGATGAGTACCTCTATACATGGACCAAAGTCGGCAATGGCAATTGTAAAATCAAGATCAACGGTGACTCTATGTTGTTTTATAGACAATAAAGTGTGTTCTGTCCTTTCCGTATCTCTAATCCTTATCTCCCTCTATTTTTTTAATTAAAAAACATGTTCACTTTATGTTTTGGTGGCCTATAAGGAAGTCATATTTTCCTGGAAACGTAAATGAGAACAATACGCCATTGGTTGATCCCAATAAAATGATTTTCCCTCCCCTTCATATGACGTTGGGTCTTATTAAGAACTTCGTAAAAGCTCTAGATAGAGCAGGTGATGCCTTCAATCACTTAAAAGAAAAGTTTCCCAAATTAAATGAGACAAAGCTGAAAGAGCGTATATTTGTTGGATCACAAATCAGAAAATTGCTGAAAGTTCCAACCTTTGATACCAAACTCACAGATATCCAGTTAGCTGCTTCGTCTTCTTTGAAAGCAATTGTGAAGGGCTTTTTGGGTAACAGAAATAACAAAAACTATGTTATCATTGTGAAAGTTCCGTTGGACAACTGTAAGAACATGGGGTATAGAACGACGCTTAAAATTCACTTTTTAAATTCTCACCTTGATTTATTCCCGGAAAATTTGGGAGCCGTAAGAGATGAGCATGGCGAACGTTTTCACCAAGACATTCTTACCAAGGAACTCGGTTACCAAGGCCACTGGAATCCTTCGATGATGGGTGACTACTGCTGAGGTCTTGTTAGGGAGAGTGATGAAACGACAAACGAAAGAAGAGCTATGTCGTCGCATTGTTCAAAAACCAAAGACGATTCAAGACGAAAATATCTTCTGAACTAATTTGGACCTTTTATTAGCATCATTCCCATATATACATACAAAATAGTATTGATTTCAAACGTTCTAAATGTGTATTTTTGTTTGACTTAATTGTGCTAATTTTTGCTATTACCATATTTTATTATGCTGTGTATCTAGTAGATGTTACATCATAGAGAAAAACTGATTCTACCAGTGTATTCTGCACTCCAAAATTAGGTAAATCCATCCATTTACAAACTAGATGCAGAAAAAATGTTTAAATTTGTCAACTGGTGTAATTGTGCGTTAAGAATGAAACCGCCTTTAAGCGAGAGGTGTTTGAAAATTTAAAATTCTTCAAGGGTATAGAATCTTAGACCCTTTTCCTCGGAGAGTAGGATACTTGCACTTCCCTGTGATTAACAAGCGGTCGAAAAAGGATGTATTACGAATATTAGTAACCTTTTCCCTCTAAATCTTACAGATATAGCTCGCCCTGTTGATCCTAGGAAATAGACTGGGCAAGAGTCACATACTATTTTATAAACTCCTGACGTCTGCGAATGAGAATGTGTTTAATCCAAATTGTGAACAAGATTACTTTTTAGAGAATTATCGGTGGAAAAAGGTATTTTGAAATTACATTTGGTTAGTTGAAGACGCTGTATTTTAAAAAGTTTCCAGCTGCTGCCTTAGGCGCATTTCATATTCTAGATATGTTGACGCAATACTGATTATTTATAGAGGAGCGTAACGAGACACTTATTCAAATTTTTTAGCGAACTCCAAGAAAAAATTACTATCACCTGCAAGCCCGAAAACAAATTTCGGCAGTTACGCTATTTTCGCTAACTCCGACAATAGTAGATGAAAAAATTTCCTGTAATATCTTCTTTAAACAAACTTGCATTGATCAAATAGTACCTTCTACTTCAACACACCCCCAGCCTCATAAAAAGCCTTCTTTCATTCAGCTGTCCATAGAGTTCTTTCTATTCGATTTTCCAATAAAAATCTTAAAGAAGAAATACACTTGATCAAAACTATTGCAGTTAATAATAGCTAGGAACACAATATAGTAAGAAACCTTGTCAATAATAAAACGAAGAACAGAATCACCACTCTTGGCGTTTCCATTAATCACCGAAATGATAGGAAAAATTTTTGTTTTAATACAATTTCTTGGACCTGTCTCTTACAGAATACAGCGTATTCTGCAAAACAAATATGATTGAAAAGTGTCTTTTTCTACCGACTAGAACTCAAGTAGACAGAGAAAGTTATGTTGAAGAAAGAAACAAAGCCAAACAGATAATTGCAGCTTCCAAGAAGAAATCTTGGGAAGACTTTGGAAACAGGTTGGAGACTTTGGGTCAAGCTGCTGGAAAACCATTCTGGAGTGTAATTAGCAGTCTTCGAAAGGGAAGTAAGAAGGAAATGACAAGTATTATGGACACGTCAAAACAACTGCTGGTGAATCCTGTTGATGCCTTGGGCAGATGGAGAGTATATTTTGAAGAGTTGCTCAATGTAGGTGAAAATACGATCAGTAATGTTTCAGATTTCGATGTCCAATGGGACAGGAATGATGATGTAAGTAGGATCACATTTGAGGAAGTGGAGAAAATGGTCAATATGTTGCAGTGCAATAAAGCGGCTGGGGTGGATGAAATTAAGTCGGAACTCATCAAATACAGTGGAATGTCAGGTCTTAAATGGCTACACAGGATAAGTGAAATGGCGTGGGAGTCGGAACAGGTTCCATCAGACTGGACGAAAGCAGTAATCACACCAATCTTTAAACATGGAAACGGAAAAGATTGTAACAACTACAGAGTTATCTCTTTAATCAGCGTTGTGGGTAAAATCTTCTCAGGTATTGTTGAAAGGAAAGTGCGAGTATTAGTTGAGGACCAATTGGATGAAAATCAGTGTGGGTTTAGGCCTCTTAGAGGTTGTCAGGACCAGATCTTTAGCTTACGGCAAATAATGGAGAAGTGTTATGAGTGGAACAGGGAATTGTATCTATGCTTTATAGATCTAGAAAAGGCATATGACCGGGTTCCTAGAAGGAAGTTATTGTCTGTTGTACGAGATTATGGAATAGGGGGCAAACGTTTGCAAGCAATTAAACGTCTTTACATAGATAGTCACGCAGCAGTTAGAGTTGACGGTAAATTGAGTTCATGGTTCAGAGTAGTTTCAGGCGTAAGACAAGGCTGCAACCTGTCTCCACTGTTGTTCATATTATTTATGGATCATATGTTGAAAACAATAAAATGGCTGGGTGAGATTAAGATATGTGAACACAAAATAAGCAGTCTCGCATATGCGGATGAGTTAGTTGTGATGGAAGATTCGATTGAAAGTTTGCAAAGAAATACTTCAGAGCTAGATCAGAAATGTAAGGACTATGGTATGAAGATTAACATCTCCAAAACGAAAGTAATGGCAATGGGAAAGAGATATAAACGGATTGAGTGCCAAATAGGAGGAACAAAGTTAGAACAGGTAGACAGTTTCAAGTACTTAGGATGCATATTCTCACAGGATGGCAACATAGTGAAAGAACTGGAAGCGAGGGGTAGCAAAGCTAATGCAGTGATCTACTCTCTTCTGCAAGAAGGAAGTCAGTACCAAGACTAAGATATCTGTGTACCGTTCAATCTTTCTACCAACTTTGTTGTATGGGAGCGAAAGCTGGGTGGATTCAGGTTACCTTATCAATAAGGTTGAGGTTACGGATATGAAAGTAACTAGGATGATTGCAGGTACGAGTAGATGGGAACAATGGCAGGAGGGTGTCCACAATGAGGAAATCAAAGAAAAACTGGAAACGAACTCTATAGATGTAGCAGTCAGGGCGAACAGGTTTAGATGGTCTGGGCATGTTACACGCATGGGAGAAGCAATGTTACCCAAGAGACTCGTGGGTTCAGCAGTAGACGGTAGGAGGAGCCGGGGCAGACCAAGGAGAAGGTACCTGGATTCGGTTAAGAATGATTTTGAAGCTTAACATCAGAAGTGGCATCAATGTTAGCACTGAATAGGGGACCATGGAGGAATTTTATCAGGGGGACTATGCTCTAGACTGAACGCTGAAAGGCATAATCAGTGTTAAATGATGATGATGAATGATGATGATGATGACCATTTCTTGGACCTGTCTCTTACAGAATACAGCGTCTTCTGCAAAACCAATATTTGAAGAGTGTCTTTTTCTACCGATAATTCTCTATAAAATAATCTTATTCGTAATTTGGATTCAACGTAGTCTCATTTAAAAGTCATGAGTTTATAAAATCGTCTGTGACTCTTGCCCAGCATATTATATAGGACAAACAGGGCGAGCTGCATCTGTAAGATTTAGAGAACATCTTCTAGGAAGAAAGGCTACTAATTTCGTAAATCATCCTTTGCCGACCACTTGTTAATCACAGGGCATAAACCCAAAGAAGGGCTAACTGTCAGTGTCCTACACTCCGAGAAAGAAGGTCTTAGACTCGATATCCCTGAAAAATAGGAAATTTTCAAACACCTCTTGCTTAAAGACTGTTTTATTCTTAACGAACAATTACAGCTGCAAAACAGAAACTGCTTTCAGATGTTAAAGCTGTTACTTTGAATTGCCTGATTATCGAATTTTTCCTCACTGTAGCGTGGGGAATGTTGGTTTCCCATATCCAACTGTCCTTGTCACATTTATACTTGATTTAAAACTACCTGTAAAAAGGCCGTTTCATTATTTTTGGAAACTTTCATATTGTGTGTTATCTGTAATGTTGCTAATAAATACCTACATCCATGTAATTTTGCTCTTAAAGCATATGTTAAGAAGTTTGGTTAAAAGATGGTAGAACCAATCCTCGTTTCCATCTCATGGTAGTGTCGGCTTCGATGCCGTTTAGTCTGATGCCTCTTGTGCTATGTATTTGGCGGTCTTCACCTGCGACAGCAGTTGACTTGTGCCTCTACTTACAATCACGGTTTTATCATTCTGTGATAACAGTCTGTATTTTTAATTATGTTTTTTATTGTAGACTCATGGAACACGAACATGTCATTTGATGAGAGCAATGTTGCTGAAGTTTTAATATTAATACTGTGATTTCATGTAAGTACAGTCTTCTGGTGTTATTTGGTAATCATCACGTATGTACCTATTTTATGTACATTATCTGTACCTTATATACGTTTCTAGGTAACTTTTACCATTCTGGTGAAGATAGTCTTAGAACTGTCGAAACTTGGTTAGTCTTTCTTTTTTTAAAAAAGAAAAAATTCTTTGCTACCGTTTGGCTGACTATTACATTTTTCAAATGATTTCATTTACGCATGTCAACATATTCACTTCGTTTTAAGGCTGTGAAAATTTGTGGAATCTGAATAGGACCCTAACAAGGCTAGTGAGAGTAACCAGGGGTGTGACAAACTGTTACGCTTTAATAGATATACTGTACTTATGAAATCTTCAGTAGATACTGGTTTATGCGTAAAAGTACAACGCTAAACATTGCTTTCTTTGATGGTTAATGCGGAGATGGTCTTCTGTGCTAATGAAGCGAGGCAGTGCGATGGATTCGAGGCTCTTGATGCAAAGAGGTCTCTTGTTTCCCCTTGTCGTCGTTTTTCTACTATTTAAAGCAAACCAATAAATGCCATGTTGCTGCCACTAATTCTTTCTTCCAGTAACTCTGGCCCCTCTGAGCATTCCAGATGTTTGCATTTCAAGGCTAGCCACAGACGTTTTTTTACTCACAAACGTTTAGAGCTCTAACTCACGTCTGTCTACCTTTTTTATTCAAGTCAAATCCTTTTTGTTTTTGGAAGACAGCCCTCCATCTCTTTTTCTAACTACGAACAATATTTTAGTCCCTATGCATAAACTAGTTAAAACAATTATTTTACTATGCATACAATACAGATGTACATGGATTTCAAATGATATTCACACAATATTAAGACATAACATTTTTTTTTAATTTTATATATCTTAAAGTCAAAGAAATTAATGAATTAATGATTACAGCTATTATGCAATCGATACGCTACAAAGCCTTTTCAATAGTTGCAGGAGCATCAGACTGGATTAGGTTTTGGCCATGTGACGTTGACTAATTTGGAGTTGCTACTTCGATACTATGGTGAACGGCTGAAAGAAATTGTAAACTGCAGTCGTTATATTTTTCCCATGGACATTTTGCTATACTGTACTAATAGAAGATAACATACTCTTGGGTAAAAAATTCCGGAAGTAAAACAGCCCTTGATTCGCGAATTCAGCTTCGAATAATCAAGAGGACTTTCGGTCTTTTCTAAGACATCCAAACGAACCTCACCCTGTCTATTTGCAACACTGTGGGACATCACTTTCCCTGCTGATGGATGTATCGCGAATGTTTTCTCTGTTAGACAATTTGCATGCCATAAGCCACTGGATGATGTTTTGGATGCCGGGTCGTAGCGTTGAGACCACATCTCATCTACACAGATGGCGTTATTTAGTCATTTGGTAACTAAACCTAGTATAGGTCCAGCATGTCTGGACAACGTTCCACGCTTCCCTCGAGACCCACATTCGCAACTGTCTACAACCTACATTCGTACTTTTCCTAATAGATATTTGCCCATTCACTCATTACTCGCGCCAGACTAAACTGACAAGTCCCGCAAGAGTTCGGGCAAAGTGTGCGCATTCGAACAGAAGAAGGACAAAGGCCGGGTAGCATTTAACTATATGAAGATGGTATCTGTTACCGAAAGAAGACTTTGCCCGAACTCTTACGGGACTTGTCAGCTTAGTCTAGCGCGAGTAATGAGATTAGAAGAACATTAGACGCAGCTTTGAATGACGTACGAAACCGCGCACTGCATACGAGGTGCTGATTGAGGATGCCATTCCCCTTCTCGGGTGTAATTTTTTTCACACTTTCGATCACAGATGCCAGAATTATGTCATGGCCATAAAAATGTAGACTCTGCGTTCTACAAAGTCCACCGGCAAGATCTCCTCTACTACTTTTTCATTTCTCAATTCTTCTAGCATAATTCAAAGGCGCGTCAAATTTTTATCTAATCTGTTTTATTTGTAGTTTTAGAAAAATCATGTCACAAGATGTTTCACAGTTCTTTTAATTTTGTTTTTATTTTGACATGTTGTTCGGGTAAAATGGTCTTTCAGACATCTCATTCCGTTTTCTAGCGTCATCTGTCCCCAAAATTTCTTGGATTTAGTATATGATACGAAGGTAGTCATTTTCACAGAAATATCGTACCAATGGAACTCTTTGTGCTCGGAGCAGCTACGCCTGGAAGATATGAATATTTTGATACCTAATTTGACATCCTAGTCCTTTCTGTTCTCGAAACATCCTAAATTTATTCCCTGAAGGAAGCATTTTCAGCGAGCAATATCACATCAATGCAACTTTTTTATCAGTATTGGTCGGTCTTGAAGAAATTAACTTTTTCACATTATAAGGAGCTGCTCGCAAAATATATCAGTTTTCCGTCAAATGACTAAATTTCTCACAGCTACTTTTAGCCAGTTGCATATGTTTTTACAAAGCTAGACCTGGCGTTGGTCGATTTGATACCTCATTTGTCCATTCGTTTGGCTATAAAAACTCAAATAAAAATGTTCCCTAAAAGCCGACCGAGTTTTTATTAATTCCCCTGATAACTTTTTGTGTAAGACTAGAGCTCGTGCTCGTCATTTTGATACCACATGTGCCCTTTTTCCATCCTTTGTTTGGCTGTGGAAATTCGAACACTGCTACTCTGTGTAGTTTCCTCTCGAATCACTTGTTAGTTAGTTCTTGATTATCCCGGTTTTCTTCAAGAAATTAATACATTTTCTGCAAAATTAGACCTCACACTCCCCAATTTTCGGCCTAATTTTTTCATTTCCCATTTTATTTCGCCTAAAAGTTTGGGACACAGAAATATTTCCTCAAATCACTAACTAAGTTTTTAGTAATTACTCTACTTATTTTAAAGCAAATAACCGGTTTTAGAAAAAAAAAACTGCAGCTCATGCTGGTCAGTTTGATGCCAAATGTCCATTTCGCACTCTGCGAATGGCTATGAAAATTCTGACGAAAATCTCTTCTGTAATTTATGGGCACTTTATTTTTCGCCACGTTGAGACATCAGAGCAAAAAGCAGGCTGTAGGTTCGGAATGACGCTCGTACATGGAAAGGGTCTTCATTCCCAGCAGAGGCCGCAGGAGTTTGTTAGACGGTGCAGTGGTCAGCGGGAAATGTTGGGAACGTTTGCGACGGCGGCGGCAGGGCGAAAGCGACAGTGAGGCGAGGCGCGAGCTGCGCAGTAGTTGCGCGCCAGAGTATGACGCTGGCCCGTGTTTACAAGTTTTAATCACATTCCAAAGCCTGCCGCCAACTACGCGCCGGCGTTGCTGTATGGCGCCTGGCGTGAAGGCAACCGGGCGCTCGCCGGCCTGCATACCAACTGGTCCAGGGTGTGAGGCGAGGTGAGGTTTCAACTGCGAGTCGCACCACAGCGCACCGGAAATTTCCGGCAATTCTGCAGCGTTCTTCTTTTTTCCCCTTTTTGTTTTTTGCCGCTCAACCGCTCGGTCGTTGTTTCTAGCGCTCTGCGCCACAATTGGCGTGTAATATTTCCTGCGCTCTGTGGTGTGTCGCATCCTGGTTGACAATCTGTTACCTTCCTGCCTGTGTCTGTATCTGTTTTGTGTGCGTGTGTGAATGTGTGTGTGTGTGTGTGTGTGTGTGTGTGCGTGTGCTAAAAACAGTAAAGAGCACACATCTATATGACTTCTTCCGTAATTGCTCGGTGTCCGATTTGACGTAAATATTACTTTTTGCTTCCGCCGTAATTTAACATTTTATTTATATGGATTGCTTAGAACTCAGTAAAAATATGTAGCAATAAACAGGGACGATTGCTGGTGGTAGGTTGTGTCGCAAAAATGAACAGCATAGAGACAGAAGTGATGACACTTTCTGCAGGACCTGACCATCGTTTTGCAGGACAATGCTCAGGCACGTACAGTGCAAGCTGTTACTGACTTGTTTGACTGATTGGGCTGCTAAGTGCTAACAATCAACACAACTGGCACTGCTAAGAGTATCCCACGACTTCCACTTCGCTGGCAACGGGTTATATACAATGCTGGTGCTGGTGACCACTCTGAAGGTCAGTAATATATATATATATATATATATATATATATATATATATATATATATATATATATTCCCAGTGCAGTTCAGTACTTCATTAGTTACTCAATTTACCGATCTAATTGTCATCAATCGTCTGTGGCACCACGTTTCCGAAGATTCTGTTCACTTCGTGTCTGAACAGTTTCATTTCTGAACATTTCACAAAAGACTTCCTAACACATAAATTTATTCACATTAAACTATAGAGTGCCAGAAACCTTTTCACATCTTATACGTCTATGGTGCACATATGCAGACTGAAGCAATGAACGAAAATTTATATCAAGGCCCGATTTGGAACATGCGTTTCCTGCTTACTGGCTAGATACACTAACCACTACGCCATCCTGGCATGGTGGCTTTCAACAACTGAACAGGCTACTCTAGCACGCTTCTTTTCTCAATCCAGTTATATCAGGTATCAACATATTCTTTTTTTTTTCAGAAATGCTTTTCATGCTGCAGCCAGTATGCACTTCATAAATTCTCTACTTTGGTCGGTTATTATGCTGCCTAAACACCAAAACTCGTATATCACTTTTAGTGTTTCATTTCTTAACCGAATTCTTACAGAGTTACTTGATGTAATTAGAATAGTTTCCAGTGCGTCTGTTATACTTTTGTTGATTTGCATTTTATAACCTCTTTCAAGGCACTGTTCTCTCCCTACAACTTCTCCTTCACCTTCATTCCCTTTTCTGACAAAACCACATTGTCATCAACCAACCTCAGAATTATATCTTTTCCTTGGACTGCCCTTTCTTCTTGATTTCCTTTACAGCTTGCTCAATGTACAGACTGAATGTCATTGGTGAAGGTCACAACGCTATCTCACCTCCAGGCTCTGACAACCCTTCATGTAATGAGACAGCCCCATTACGTTGTACAAGATAGTATAATGCCTTTAATTACATAGATCGGTGACTTATTTCCCTCAGAACTTTTTAATTGGATAGAGCAATGAAAGAACTTCTTAAAGCTGTGAAGAAATGTATTACAATTGTCGTTCAACTCATCTGTGTGGCGAGCCCCTTTCAAGATATTCCTTTGGGAATGGCTTTAAATGTCTGCAATTCCAGTGAATTCATGTTCCTAAGTTATTTGTGTACTAATTTTGGATGTGAATTCCTTGATTTCTTTGAATATTACTATATGTGCATCATGGTCTGACATTCTGTTACAAATTTTTCTCGCACTACACCCATTAACTAGAGAGAGCTACAGATTGTTGCCTTACGCAGCTTTCTGCCTTTTCCAGATGGGTTAATCTAGGATATTAGAGGCAGCACTAAGTCACGAGCGTACAATAGGACCAAATGCATTGCCTAAAATATATGTTTTGTTGAATTTCAACGTCTGCTGAAGGATACTGGCTGACGTTTCAAACTACTGACACTTTGTGGTTAGAGAAGCTGTGAAAATAAGTCTCTGGTGTATTAGCTTCAATGGAGACAGTGTCTAACCATATAATACGCCTAGAAGCGGACGCTTGACAAAGTAATCTCGAAGAGGAAGACTGCAAATAACTTACCACTTCATATGCACGGTCGCGCTCCAACCGATGAAAGCCAGCACATACTAGTGGACTCTCTGACAGCAGAAGGCGGCATCCCAGTACCGGCCATCTCCATAATGCCATTATTACACAGTGATGTCGGTTTGGTGCTGTCCTCTGTGCTCACTAGTGGCATATTCATCAGTTTTACGAAGGGCACACCTAGCCCCAGACAACACAGGTTGAGACAGAAAGGTTGCGATTTGGTCCGATTTTGACACGAAAGGATAACAGGAAACCTTTTGGTCTTTAGTACGTGTAATGTTGTGCTGTTCTTAATTCCTGGGACTTGATGCAGCTCTCCATGCTTTGCCCTGTACAAGCCTATTCACCTCTGAATATCTACTACAGCCTACATACATTTGTACCTGCACAGTTAATTCACACCTACGTCTCCATCTGCAATTTTTAGATCCTACGCTTATTTCCATTACTAATCCGACTGTCCATTGACACCTCAGGATGTCTCCTGTTCAGGATATGTCCTGTCAACCGTTCCCTTATTTTTTTCAGGTTATGCTACAAATGTACTTTTTCCCAAATTTTACTCAGTACCTCCTGCTGAGTTATTCAATCTCCCCACCCAACCTTCAGCATTCATCTATAGCACCATATTTTAAAAGCTTGTCTGAACTACTTAGCGTCCAAATCTCAGTGCCGTACAGGGTACACACCAAACAGAATAGATTTCATAACAATTAAATTTACGTTAGATTCGTACAAGTGTTATTTTTAACACATATCTTTTCGTTCTGCTGTTTGTACGCATTTTATATCTTTTCTACTTCGGCCTTCGTCTATTATTTTGCCACCCAAATGACAAAGCTCACATGCCACTTTAAATGTTTTGTTTCCTGATCTAAGACCGTCAGCAGGACCTGATTTTTTTCCACAGCATTTGGTTATCGTCGTTTTACTTTTGATGATGTTCATGTTATAACCTCTTTTCAAAATACGATTAATTTGTTCAACTGCATTTCCAAGTCGATTGCCCGACAGAATTACAGTGCTATCGGCAAACATCCAACTTTATTTCTTTTCCCTGAACTTTAATTCCCTTCCGAGTTTCTCTTTGGTCATAATTAGTGCTTGTTCGGTGTACTGTCAGAATTACATTGGAGTTGGTTACGGCTCTGCCTCACTCCTTTCTCAATTATTGATTCTTTTTCGTATCTTTCATCTGCTGTAACTGCAACCTGGTTTCTGCACAACTTACAAAGCACTTTCGTTTCCTGTATTCTATCACTGCTGCCTTCCAAAACTATAAGAGGTTAACCCAGTCAACATTATCAAAACTTTCTCTAAATCTGCAGTTGCTATTAACGTATGTTTCCCCTTCCTCAGCCTAACTTCTGAGGTAGATTGAAGGGTGAGTGATGTCTCATTTGTTCCTGAAATTCTCTGAAACTCGAATTGTTCTGTCCCGACGTCGGATACCATCCAATTTTCATTTATCTATCAGTATCCGAGTCAGTATTTTGCAACCAGGATTTACTAAACTGTTGTTTCTGTACTATTTACACCTACCAGGGCCTGGGGTCTTTGAAATTTGAACCATTACATCCTTCTTGAACTCTCTCACGTATCTTGCACACCAAATACAATATTTATGACGGTAGGCATGATCACCTTGAAGGTAACAGCCATACAAGGTTTGACAATATGCTAAAATTAAAATAGTCTGCAGTCGCAAGTATTTGCTTTATTCAGTTACTGGTTTCTATCGTAATAATCGTCTTCAGATTGATCTAGAAAAAGGAATTCCATTGTGGTGAGTTAACAACACTGTAAGTTGTAAGGTTGATTCACATTCACTGGGAAGCAACTACCAATCACATACCTGTCTCTTTTTAGTTGATAAATGAAAGAAAAGAAATTTATAGATGACTTCGTCTCGTGGTATGAAACCATTATAAAACTTGCAGTAAACACTCATGGCTCGCAACGTAGGGCCGTCTCATTTGTTCCTGAAATTCTCTGAAACTCGAATTTGCAGCTGCGATGCAAAATGCCACTGTCTGTAATGATGTGTTACATAGTCAGAGATGCCGTCTTCCACCTAAGTACACGAAACAAATAGTATAAGTTAAAATTTACCTAAAAAGAGATAGATTTCAACTGTGTGTTCCCACTAAAATGTAAATTACAATTATACGCGCTAGCTCTGAAGCAGGTGTCGGCGACGTATGTAGCACATCATGAAGTTAACTGAAAGCGGGATCGCAAAACACCCAAGAGCCTCAGGCACAATGGGCTCATAGAATCAGAGCCAAGAAAATGTGGACAGTGCAGGGCAAGGGCAGAAAAGAAATGGACAAAATCGGAACAGCACGACATGCGAGAACCACAACAGCTTGCCACACCGTGGAAAACAGGCGTTCGGTGTAAATTCGTTTCGTTCACTTAGAAGTCTTGTGGGGTGGCTTTTCTTATTTCTGTAGATCTCTGTTTCTTTTAAATGGTTCAATAGGTGGACCTTCGGTGCAATGTGTATGACCAGCATGTTACAATGCCTATTGGGTACAGTAGGCTTTCATGCGCTCAGGTATTGTCGAAATGGAGTTTTGTCTGTGGATGCGTATCTTCCTTAATAGAAAATTCGAGCACCATGATCCGCTGATGACCGAACTGCTAACCAGGCACAATTTTCTGGTGATACGAAGGAAAATTGTTTACGAGGAAGGAAACCGATACGCCAGCCGCGCTGCGCGCTCATCGCCTGCAACCCTCGGCGGAGCAGCCGCCGCCGGCCTGCGCACAGTGGTGCCAGGCGTCCCTTCCGCCAGCCGGCATCTCCACCGAGGCTGTCTCCGCTTCCCCTTGGCAGTACAGCGACCCGCCCTAGTTCCAGCTCACCGCAGCAAGCCGCGCCGTCCTCCGCTGTACTGCTGCAGTCCGGGACCAAGTCGGCTGCCGGCGTCTTTGTTCTCGGCCGCATCCTAAGAGACGGCCGGTGCAAACTAGTTCTCCAGCCACTCGCCGGACCGCCTCCGCACGGCTCGCGTCTGCGGTAGAGAACGCACAACCGGGCGTCACCATTCGCCCATTTCTTTCAAACATCGCAAGCGCGAGCGTAGTACAGTATTTCACGGAATGTGAAATTTTCAATAAAACATTTCGGGTCATGTGGCATATCGCCACGTACACTACCGGCTACTAAAATTGCTGCTGTAAGATGGATAACAAATAATGATATTTTACTTACTGCACTTGCACACAATGAAAGTAAAAAAAAAAAAAACACAATTAAATTGGTAGGTAGCGAAATATGGAACACTGAACAGCGACTGGGCTCCGAATCTAACTGTGCATAAATGACAGGTACCGTGGTATCATTCTATGTGTTGCTTCATTAATCGCAATGGCTGACGAATGGTGGCGTGTTGGTCTCTCAGCAACTCAAGACCCTTTGTACCTAGGTAAGTGAGTACGGCACGGGTAATATACAATCTTGCGTTATTTTGTTGAAAGATAACGTCCTAGAGACATAAGATACAGGAGGTAGAAAAAAATATCAGCACAACACAACCACGCCTAGAACAACGCAGCAAAACCGTTGGCATTCTTACCAGCTTCCAGTCCTCTCGAAATGGATAAATAAAGGCCCTGTGTGAGTTTCCGCTCTATACCATTATTTCTGCAAAACAGTGTTAAGTTCAGGAACAGATGATGGAGCTACATAGCGACCAAGCAGTCTTCTCTCCAAAGTAGATACTGAGAACTGGTGACTATGAAAGCCATGGGGGATGTGCCAAATCGTCTTCGTGCTACACTATATGATCAAAAGTATCCACACACCCGGCTGAAAATGACTTACACGTTCGTGGCGCCCTCTATCGGTAATGCTGGAATTCAATGTGGTGCTGGCTCACCTCTAGCCTTGACGACAGCTTTCACTGTCGCAGGCATACGTTCAATCATGGGCTGGATGGTTTCATGGGGAGTGGCAGCCCATTCATCACGGAGTGCTACACTGAAGACAGATATCAATGTCGGTCAGTGATGCCTGGCACGAAGTCGACGTTCCAAAATATCCCAAGGGTGTTCAATTGGATTCAGATCAGGACTCTGTTGAGGCCAGTCCATTACAGGGATGTTATTATCGTATAACCACTCCACCACAAGCAGTGCATTGTGAACAGATGCTCGAATGAGTTGAAAGATGCAATCGCCATCCCCGAATTGCTCTTCGACAGTGGGAAGCAAGAAGGTGCTTAAAACATCAATGTATGCCTGTGTTACGATAGTGCCACGCAAAACAACAAGGGGTGCAACTCCCTCCATGAAAAACACGACCGCACCGTAGCACCGCCCCCTACGAATTTTCTGTTGGCATTACACACGCTGCAGACGACTTTCACTGGGCATTCGCTATACCCACACCCTGCCATCTAATCGCCATATTTTGTACCGTGATTCGTCACTCCATAAAAACGTTTTTCCACTGCTCAATCGTCCAATGTTTACGGTCCTTACACCAAGCGATTCGTCGTTTTGCATTTACCGGCGTGATGTGTGGCTCATGAACAGCCGATCGACCATGAAAATGGTTCAAATGGCTCTGAGCGCTATGGGACTTAATATCTATGGTCATCAGTCCCCTAGAACATAGAACTACTTAAACCTAACTAACCTAAGGACATCACACAACACCCAGTCATCACGAGGCAGAGAAAATCCCTGACCCCGCCAGGAATCGAACCCGGGAACGCTCGACCATGAAATCCAAGTTTTATCACCTCCCGCCTAACTGTCATAGTACTTGCAGTGGATTCTGATGCAGTTTGGAATTCCTGTGTGATGGTCTGGATAGATGTCTGCCTATTACATATTATGACCCTAAAAATGGCTCTGAGCACTATAGGACTCAACTGCTGAGGTCATTAGTCCCCTAGAACTTAGAACTAGTTAAACCCACCTAATCTAAGGACACCACAAACATACATGCCCGAGGCAGGATTCGAACCTGCGACCGTAGCGGCCTTGCGGTTCCAGACTGTAGCGCCTTTAACCGCACGGCAACTTCGGCCGGCTATATTACGACCCTCTTCAACTGTCGGCGGTCTCTGTCAGTCAACAGATGAGGTAGGCCTGTACACTTCTGTGCTGTACGTGTCCCTTCACGTTTCCACTTCACTATCACATCACAAACAGTGGACCTATGGATGTTTAGGAGTGTGTAAATATCGCGTACAGAAATACGTCACAAGTGACACCCAATCACCTGACCACATTCGAGGCCCGTGAGTTCCGCGAAGCGCCCCATTTTGTTCTCTCACGGTGTCTAATGACAACTGAGGTCGCTGATAATGAGTACCTGGCAGTAGGTGGCAGCACAATGTACCTAATATAATAAACGTATGTTTTTGTGGGAGTCCGGATATTTTTGGTGACATAGTGTATGTGAACATCGGCCGTATCTTCTTGGAAAGCAGCATAAACATTTTACCACGTGATAGACCTGAAAGCGGAAATAGTTACACAATCATTGGTACTTATGCGACCTCGTAGAGGAACCATAGGTCCTACGGAATATCACGAATTGGCCACCAAAATTATTTCCGAACCGGCGCCAATTTTCATTCTTGGGTAGTAAACTCAGCCAGAAGTCGGAAACGGTGTGGTACAAGACTCATCTGACCAAATTACATTATTCCATCTCTCTATATTCCTGGTTTTATTGCTCTAGCACCACGTTTTCCTGTTATGGGCGTTTGCATCATTCATGAGTGGTTTTGCAATTCCTTTCTTATGGAGCTCCCTTCATGTTATTGTGGGTGTTGACACTGTTCACAAGTGTTCTCTTATATTTCACCACAATCATCTTGAGTGGCCGTCCATCAGGATCACTGGACAAACCGTATGATTCACGTGGTTACTTTGCGGATTAAGTTATCAGCTATCCTTGTTTGGTGTATAAATGTTCCATACCGTGCCTCTTGACACATCAAACGCTTTGGCTACCTTGGTTACGGAAGCACACACAGAAGGAGCACCAATAATGTTCCTATGTTGTAATTCAGTTATGTCCAACGTATGCGCTCATGACTACACAGTAAACTGTTCTGACCACGGATGACACTTACAACGTATTGAGGGCATTTCACAGGTGTCATTCGTGATCAATACAATAGTGCCATCTGCAGGCTTGTCTAGCATCTACATTGATGTTCAAGCATACACTTCTCGCGGTGTTTTTGTGCACCTTCTACAGGTAATAATGACCGGCCCCAACACGTCGCTAATGTGGTTGTCCATGTACAAATTTCTGGCTACGCGAATCAGTAGTGATAGTAATCTTAATCCACTGGCATGTCCTATCGTTTTCCCAGATACTGGTCCAGTATGATGATGGAGAACGCAGTGAGATCTCCTTGGAGACTCCACGAATAGATACTACCTTTGGAATGCTGTATGTAGAACCGTTGCTCATCAGAAAAAAAGCATGTGGTGGCACTCCTGTGCCTACTGTTTGTGTTGGTTGCAACACTGTTAAAGCACCTGCCTGCTCTTTCACGACAAGAGAGGGCACCAATAGCAGTTTCCGTGGTGACTATCCGTGTTGTTCCACATGTCGTTGTCGGCCGGTGTTGCCGAGCGGTTCTAGGCGCTTCAGTCTGGAACCACGCGACCGCCACGGTTGCAGGTTCGAATCCTGCCTCGGGCATAGATGTGTGTGATGTCCTTAGGTTAGCTAGGTTTAAGTAGTTCTAAGTTCTAGGGGACTGATGACCTCAGATGTTAAATCCCATAGTGCTCAGAGCCATTTGAACCACATGTCGTTGCACTGTGTGTGTGGCTACTTGCCTCGCTGGAAACAAGGCCATATCCTGACTCAAGGCTGTACGGTTCTGTACCTCTGAGCGCAGAGCGCATCTACTTTATACGTAACACAGCTCTCTTCTTTGACAACAAACTAGCTTTGCTACTGATATTCGTGGCAGTCTACTTACTCAATATCTTGCTTGGATATCCCGTTACGTTACTTTCTCGATTTTTCTTTGCGAGTTCATCAATGGCTGATTATAAATATTAATCTGGTTCATATATCCTACATTGTAATATCAGAATTATGAAAACGTTCAATCTTCTGATTCGGGTGGTTATAATTAAACTGACAGTATAGCGAGTGCTCCAGAACGATGCTGAAACATCTTAGGTATGTTAATTAAGGCAGATGCTGAAAAATTTAGTAATTCCACTTTTTGCCACGAGGTATACAATGGCTCTGTCAGCAGCTCTGGGAGGTCAAGAAGCAACATTTGTTCAAAACGGTCTGCCGACTCGGCAGCATGCTGAATCCGTAACATGGCTTGGTCGACAGTTGCTCGCAGCATATCCGGTGCAGTCCGAGGGATATGTTGTGGTATAGTATCCTTCAGATCAGGAAGGTTCCGTAACTAGCCTGATCTCTCAGATATCCACAAAACCAGAATTCACATGGATTTAGGTCGAGGCAATGCAGGAGTTACCGAAGGTTTCTCAAAACAAATCTGTCATCTGGCACCTGACATGTGGTGTCACCTCATCTTGAAAGAAAATAGGTTTGTGGCCACAGATGCGTCTTTGCAAATCTGAAGTAACGTGCCACTCAAGGAGGTCTTTATAATAAGCAGATGTCACTGTACACCCACTAGGTCCGCGAGGTGTCATCTCTAAGAAGAAAAGTGGACCGAGAATGAAGGAGCTTATGAAACCAAACCACACAATCACATAAGCTGAGTGCAGTGGATGTTCCTCCACACATGTGGCTGAGTAGAACCTCATAGGTGACAATTATGTGAATTAAAGGCACCATGCAGAGTAAAATGTGCCTCGTCCGTACAAAAAATATTTCTCGGCCACATGCCATCCATTTTCATGCGTGCCAGAATACGAAGGCCTATATTGGGACTTTATTTGCTGCACACCGTGAATCCTATGGGGATACCAGTGTAAAATGTGCCACATGGCCTTTTGAACTGTTGAAAACTGCTGCAGCACCTAATTCACTTGTTTCTTCAAATTTCTTAATCATATTCCTTAGCTCATTCTTCGACACTGGATCCCTCCGCAGCCGTTTCTGTCGGCGATACTTCCGCAATGCAGCGCTGCTATTGCTGCCGTTGTGGCAAAACAAATTTACCGACAGTGCACGGTTTTTCTTCTCAATAGTCATAGCTTTTCGTAGGGAAAACTTCAACCATCTTAACCCTTTATACCAACAGTCACTTCACAAAACAAAGAAAAGTTTCCAGAATGAAATACTCAATCTGCAGCGGAGTGTGCGCTGATGTGAAACTTCCTGGCAGATTAAAACTGTGTGTCAGAACGAGACTCGAACTCGGGGCCTTTGGCTTTCGCGGACAACCGCTCCACCAACTGAGCTACCCAAGCACGACACACGCTCCGTCCTCACAGCTCTAATTCCACTAGTACTTCGTCTCCTACCTTCCAAACTTCACAGAAGCTCTCCTGCGAACGAAGAAAAGTTGCAGGTTCTGTAAACAGGAAAGGCATACCACGAAGTTTTCCATGTTTATTGACAGTAAGGTATTTATTTAGTCAAAAGTAACAATCGGTTAACTGTGTTATCGATACAATGCCTCTTGGTAGCTTTACAGTGATACTGTTCAAAAACGAAACAATAAAGTACTCGATTCATGAGGATGACTGGAAAAAACAACAACATTTTTCGACTGATGGAATCAAAAACAAGACAGTATTTCCCTTTAAAACATGTAAGCAGCCATTCGAAAAAATATATGCATCTAATAAGTACTAGCAACGTTTCGACTGCAGAGTATTCCTAAGAGAAAATGAACAAACAAGGGGAATACCCCGAGAATTGCCTTCGCTCTTTTTCCACCTCCCCTCCCGCTTCTCCACCCCCTCCTGCCCAGCGCACGCATCGGATTATCCTCTTTAACCTCTTCCTGAAAGCTCCAATATTTTACTGACATTCTGCATTCAGGAATTTTAATAAGTGATTTTAGTGCTCTTCCGTCTTTCTTTAATATGGTCTACCATGCTCATCTGCTTCTCTTTGGGGCAGTCGAGATTTTTCACTTCAGCGATGATGCCCTCCTCAACCCCGCCACGCATCAAAAGTCTCATTTCTCGATCCGCTTTGCATAGTCTCCCTCTCTGTTCCTCTCTGCCTCTTTCCGCTTCGGTGGATTTTCTGCTCGAAGCCGCTTTATTATCTCTTTTCTTTGACGGTAAGGCGGTAAGATCTGGACGCAAAGCAAGCAAAATCTCACACAAAGTAGCTTAATATAAAATGTAAGTACTTGAGAATGACCCACTCAGTACGTACTGGATCTTTGTATTTCTATGAGAACTTTGACCATGGTAAGAATTAACAGCATAAATTCAACGTTACTTTAAGAAATATATAAAGCAGGATGTCGCCACAGCTGCATGCATTAAAGATAACAGTTAAGAAAGAGAATCAGGACTGGGTTAAAAATTTATAGAAAATGAAATGATCACATAGTCCCAATCGTAGGTATGGTAGCTGATAAGCTACTGGAAAAATGCAAATAATTTGCAGAGGAACTGCTAACGAAATACTCGTGCGTCCCATCCTAAAATATATCTCAAGAGTATGAAACCTAAATAACAATAACAGGTGACACTGAAGCTATTCAATGAAGGGCAGCATGAATCGTTAGAGGATTGACTGACTTACGAATGAGCATCAAGGAAATGCTGAAATACCTAAATTTGCAGATGCCTAAAAATAGAAACCAGGTATTCAATGGAGGCCTGCTTACAAATTTACGAGAACTACTATTATGTAAAGAACATGGGGCCCAGCATATCGCACCATAGGTACCACGAAAATAATATTAGATTAAATACTGTGTTTCTAGAGATATTTCAACAGGTTTCTCCCCACGACCCATACGTGAATGGAACGAGAAAGAACTTCATATGTGGTAGAATTGGAAGTATCCTTCGTCATGAACCTCACAGTATTTTACAGAATACGATTACAGATGTACTCTTCATCTTAGAGTAACTTTTATATCTAAAGGTTTCAACTATTTGTAGTATGTAGCCGGCCGCGGTGGTCTAGCGGTTCTGGCGCTGCAGTCCGGAACCGCGGGACTGCTACGGTCGCAGGTTCGAATCCTGCCTCGGGCATGGGTGTGTGTGATGTCCTTAGGTTAGTTAGGTTTAAGTAGTTCTAAGTTCTAGGGGACTTATGACCTAAGATGTTGAGTCCCATAGTGCTCAGAGCCATTTGAACCATTTTTTGTAGTATGTATTCGTATCTCTGGCCACAATTTTGTCCTATATGGCTTCCTGTAGTATCGTTCAGTGAAGTCAAAACACCCTTCATCTTGCCCCTTCTTCTGTTTTGTGTTTTCCACATCTTTATTTTTTCACAGTTTGTGTAGAACACTTTATCTCATAGCATACTTTAATTTCAGCACCGAAAGCACTTTAATCTTCTTTTTTTCCATTTCCTACAGTTCACAATACACATCCCTAAAGTATGGAGTTCCAGATGTACATTCCAATTAATTTATTTCTGAAATTAGGAGGTCTGATTGGAACCAGAAAATTTCTTTTGGAGCGTAATACTGTCTACAAATTGTGCTAATGTGCTTCCCATGTCTTCCTTACTTAATTCCTTATACACTATTTTCCCTTCAAGTTAGCAAATTTCATTCACGTATTTAGCTACGTCACCCCTATTTTTACGTAGTGCCGCTGAGGTCATCTCTACTACTCATTAGTTCCTTCGTCTGTAATTCCACTCAACAACATGAAACAGACGGAGCTGAAATCTCCCATTTGCTCTTCTACACCTCTATTAATAACAGATTTTTCCATTCATTCATTATTCCATTTTGACACAGTTACCGAAATAATTTGCTTGTAGTATATGCGTAAATATTTCAAAACAATAACTGATATGAGATCCAATTGGTTTTATTCTTCATAGTGTAATGAGCTGACTCCCATAGCCTAGGTAATTTTCATGATACTCATGTTAATTAAAAATATGGCTAACAGATTTTCTGAATGCAACAGGCAAGAATAAATTTCTAGTGAGTTAATCGGCTCTTACAGACATCACAAAAAAAAAAAAAACTGTCATTCCAACAATTCATTTCAGTATTTTATCTGAAACATTTTACTTGACGAGATACTTAGCATTAAAACGTGTGACCATTTACATTTTCCAATGCAGATTTTGCTGTTGGTCTTGTTATGTTCCAACAAGTGCGTTATACTTTTCTTCAGCTGATTATCATTCGCTACATGACATACTTCACTAACTTATTAACCCATTAATCAAGATTTTTGCATAACATGCAATAATTTTCAGTACGGCGGTTGTACTCGTAAATCGAGTACTTACAATGCAGACGTCCAAAATCGTTTCATAAACTAATGTTGTGTGAAACGACGAAAATGATTTATTTCCCTTTGTTTTTCCTAAATTATTAACACACAACATATTCCATAAACCAAATTACTGTTAATACTTAAATTCCATGCTAAGTACAAAAATATAACCTAGCCATTTTTCAAACTGTAAAGTAGTTTCGGAGTTTTCAATACGTCTTTAAGCCATTCTTTATATCGTCGGACGTCACCCAAAATTTCTAACCAGACTTGTACAACATCTATGCCAGATTATGAGAAACATCGGCTAGTACGAATTATGTTAAAGGTGGTTCTTGAGTTGGCGACTTACCACAACAACAATGGTGATCCCTATATATAAAAGTTGCGGCTCACTATTTCCGTATTGACATCCACTTCAGCTAACCTTTGTTTGCCAAGTCCGTACTTACCACTTCTGCAAAAATGTTTTGTTTCTGTATACATGAGAAGATTTAATGTGGATTATCTTACCTAATTTTATAAAGCAGTGATTGTGTTAATTCTTTTTAACTGATGGATGTAGTTTAGTTCTGTTATCGGGTTTTGTGCAGTAGTTGTTCAGTTATCTCAGCGAATATCTGAAAAAACTCGAGTGCCTGCAAGGTTTTCATAATCTGCGCTTACTGCGTTCTGGTAATACTGTGGCCAATACTGTGTGCAGTCATGCTTTTAATGGCAAATGTGTGAAGAGAAAATCAGATGTTAAGTCCCATAGCGCTTACAGCCATTTGAACCATTTTTGAAGAGGAAAGGCGGAGGTATCTACTTGAACAAACACACTTGATGTGAAACTCGACCCATTGAAATGCTTCTTGTGTTTATATACGAGGGGAAAGTTTCTTTACCTGGAAATCTGTATAGTGCATATTATTTACATAGTTCTTATAAATCAATTTACATATATCGTTCAAGACTTTGATCATCGAGATTCAGAGGGTGTAATGAATGATGCAGATTGCCATCGCCTTAAAGTCCCACAATTCTTCTTCATTAATCAAAAATTAAATTCATAATGCATGATTCCTCCCCCCCCCCCCCCTCCATGAACCATGTCCCTTGCCGTTGGTGGGCAGGCTTGCGTGCCTCAACGATACAGATAGCCGTACCGTAGGTGCAACCACAACGGAGGGGTATCTGTTGAGAGGTCAGACAAACGTGTGGTTCCTGAAGAGGGGCAGCAGCCTTTTCAGTAGTTGCAGGGGCAACAGTCTGGCTGATTGACTGATCTGGCCTTGTAACACTAACCAAAATGGCCTTGCTGTTCTTGTACTGCGAACGGCTTAAAGCAAGAGGAAACTACCGCCGTAATTTGTCCCGAGGGCATACAGCTTTACTGTATGATTAAATGATGATGGCGTCCTCTTGGGTAAAATATTCCGGAGGTAAAATAGTCCCCCATTCGGATCTCCGGGCGGGGACTACTCAAGAGGACGTCATTATCAGGAGTAAGAAAACTGGCGTTCTACGGATCGGAGCGTGGAATGTCAGATCCCGTAATCGGGCAGGTAGGTTACCAAATTTAAAAAGGGAAATGGTTAGGTTGAAGTTAGACATACTGGGCATTACCGAAGTTCGGTGGCAGGAGGAACAAGACTTTTGGTCAGGTGAATACAGGGTTATAAATACAAAATCAAATAGGGGTAATGCAGGAGTAGGTTCATTAAAGAATAAAAAAAATTGGAGTACGGGTAAGCTACAACAAACAGCATAGTGAACGCATTATTGTGGCTAAGATAGATACGACGCCCACGCCTACTACAGTGGTACATGTTTATATGCCAACTAGCTCTGCAGATGACGAAGAAATTGATGAAATGTATGATGAGATAAAAGAAATTATTCAGGTAGTGAAGGGAGACGAAAATTTAATAGTCATGGGTAACTGGAATTCGTCAGTAGGAAAAGAGATAGAAGGAAACATAGTAGGTGAATATGGATTGGGGCTAAGAAATGAAAGAGGAAGCCGCCTGGTAGAATTTTGCGCAGAGCATAACTTAATCATAGATAACACTTGGTTCAAGAATCATGAAAGAAGGTTGTATGCATGGAGGAACCCTGGAGATACTAAAAGGTATCAGATAGATTGTATAATGGTAAGACAGAGATTAAGGAACCAAGTTTTAAATTGGAAGACATTTCCAGGGGCAGATGTTGACTCTGACCACAATCTATTGGTTATAAACTGTAGACTGAAACTGAGGAAACTGCAAAAAGGTGGAAATTTAAGGAGATGGGACCAGGATAAACTGACTAAACCCCAGGTCGTGCAGAGTTTCAGGGAGAGCATAAGGGAACAATTCACAGTAATGGGGGAAAGGAAAACAGTAGAAGAAGAATCGGTCGCTTTGAGGGATGAAATAGTCAAGGCAGCAGAGGATCAAATAGGTAAAAAGACGAGGGCTAGTAGAAATCCTTGGGTAAAAGAAGAAATACTGAATTTAATTGATGAAAGGAGAAAATATAAAAATGCAGTAAATGAAGCAGGCAAAAAGGAATACAGACGTCCCAAAAATGAGATCAACAGGAAGTGCAAAATGGCTAAGCAGGGATGTCTAGAGGACAAATGTAAGGATGTAGAGGCTTATCTCACTAGGGGTAAGATAGATACCGCTTACAGGAAAATTAAAGAGACCTTTGGAGAAAGGAGAACCACTTGCATGAATATCAAGAGCTTTGATGGAAACCCAGTTCTAAGCAAAGAAGGGAAAGCAGAAAGGTTGAAGGAGTATGTAGAGGGTCTATACAAGGGCGACGTACTTGAGGACAATATTATGGAAATGGAAGAGGATGTAGATGAAGATGAAATGGGAGATATGATACTGCGTAAAGAGTTTGACAGAGCACTGAAAGACCTAAGTCCAAACAAGGCTTCAGGAGTAGACAACATTCCATTAGAACTACTGACAGCCTTGGGAGAGCCAGTCCTGACGAAACTCTACAATCTGGTGAACAAGATGTATGAGACAGGCGAAATACCCTCAGACTTCAAGAAGAATATAATAATAACAATCCCAAAGAAAGCAGGTGTTTACAGATGTGAAAATTACCAAACTATCAGTTTAATAAGTCACGGATGCAAAATACTAACGCGAATTCTTTACAAACGAATGGAAAAACTGATAGAAGCCGACCTCGGGGAAGATCAGTTTGGATTCCGTAGAAATATTGGAACACATGAGGCAATGCTGACCCTACGGCTTATCTTAGAAGCTAGATTAAGGAAAGGCAAACCTACATTTCTAGCATTTGTAGATTTAGAGAAAGCTTTTGACAATGTTGACTGGATTACTCTCTTTAAAATTCTGAAGGTGGCAGGGGTAAAATACAGGGAGCGAAAGGCTATTTACAATTTTTAAGATAGCAGATGGCAGTTATAAGAGTCGAGGGGTATGAAAGGGAAGCATTGGTTAGGAAGGGAGTGAGACAGGGTTGTAGCCTATCCCCTATGTTGTTCAATCTGTATATTGAGCAAGCAATAAAGGAAACAAAAGAAAAGTTCGGAGCAGGTATTAAAATCCATGGAGAAGAAATAAAAACTTTGAGGTTCGCCGATGACATTTTAATTCTGTCAGAGACAGCAAAGGATTTGGAAGAGCAGCTGAACGGAATGGACAGTGTCTTGAAACGAGGGTACAAGATGAACATCAACAAAAGTAAAACGAGGATAATGGAATGTAGTCGAATTAAGTCGGGCGATGCTGAGGGATTTAGATTAGGAAATGAGACACTTAAAGTAGTAAAGGAGTTTTGGTATTTGTGGAGCAAAATAACTGACGATTGTCGAAGTAGAGAGGATATGAAATGTACACTGGCAATGGCAAGGAAAGCCTTTCTGAAGAAGAAAAATTTGTTAACATCGAGTATAGATTTAAATTTCAGGAAGTCGTTTCCGAAAGTATTTTATGGAGAGTAGCCATGTATGGAAGTGAAACGTGGACGATAAGTAGTTTAGACAAGAAGAGAATAGAAGCTTTCGAAATGTGGTGCTACAGAAGGGTAGATCACATAACTAATGAGGAGGTATTGAATAGAATTGGGTAGAAGAGGAGCTTGTGGCACAACTTGACTAGAAGAAGGGATCGGTTGGTAGGACATGTTCTGAGACATCGAGGGATCACCAGTTTAGTATTGGAGGGCAGTGTGGAGGGTATAAATCATAGAGTGAGACCAAAAGATGAATACACTAAGCAGATTCAGAAGGATATAGGCTGCAGTAGGTACTGGGAGATGAAGAAGTTTGCACAGGATAGAGTAGCATGGAGAGCTGCATCAAACCAGTCTCAGGACTGAAGACCACAACAACAACAACAGCAATGCATGATTAAAAATTTACTTATCATTCATGAAGTATAGTGCGTCTCAGGTCTTATCTAATGTAAGCCTCGATTAGTTGTCGACTCTTCGTTAGCAGTTTTAAATCGACCCCACTTTTAGTGTGTCCTATTAGTGCTACTGCTGCTAGCTATTAATTGGCGTATTACTTTCTGACAGTATGGATTGTACGGTTTCGCTGCTTTCCACGTTGGTCGGTAAAGAGAGCTTGTGAATACGAACGGCACATGTGTATGTTTTCTAACTGATGGCTCTGGCGCGTTGTTCCACTTTGGCACTTATATATCCCCACTAAAGTTAAAACGTGTTTGCCACTCATGTAAAAGGAAAGTTTAATTGCGGTTTACGGTTTATACAATCATTTTATATCGCACCTTCTGCTCAATTGTAACACAGTTCTATACTGACTTGTTCAATATGCTCCTTTACTACGCATAATGCACTTTTAACTTATTTAATGTATTTGTCTGGTGCTACTTTCTCATTGACATAGGTTTCTCAGCACCTAGTCCGACCGGCGGTTTTTGCGCGACATTAACAGGAAGCTTCCTGAGAACCAAGCCATAATTTTGTGGACGGACGAACGCCACACATCAGTAGTGCTATACGAGGCCGACTACGTACGAAAAGCACGGGACTTCCTCGCCAGCCCTATGTTCAAAACATACTCATTTAACCCCCCAGCTAAGTTCATCGCAGAAATTAAGAAGACACTTAAAGAAACAGATGCGTTATTCAACCCTTTTCTTAAAAAAAAAAAAAAAAAAAAAAAACTTTAATACCGATGAATTCGAGAATGCCCAGTTTCAGGGGCGTCGTGGATCTTCATAAGCCACAGCCTCCTGTAAGGACAGTTATCAACGCTATTAATGCCCCAGATTACTTATTGGCTTAGGAATTGCAAAGTTTCCTCAGTAAGTAACACGTACCTGTAATCAGTGATACGAATCTAGCAAGTCTCGACATCGTAAGCATGTACACGAATATTCCAATCGGAGATGTGATTCCTATTATTGAATCCAACTTACGGATGTTCTCTTGTCTAGATTCACAAAAAATCAACGAATTCCTTCATTAGCTCAGAATTGTCCTGGACCATAATTACTTTGTCTCCAAAGACACCATATTTAGAAAATCTGATGGGTTAGCCTTGGGATCTCCCACTGCCAGTATAATAGCTAATATTTACATCAGTCATATTAAACATCAGTTTTTTTACGCACCCACAACATTTTCAAAGAGTAGTATGCTACAAAAGATACGTCGATGACATCACACTTTTTTATAACGGGACCGATACCCAGCTGCAACCTTTTCAAGTTGACTTTAACAAAATGCACCCCAAGATTCAGTGTACTATAGAATACCACTTTAGCTTTAAACTCCCATTTTCAGATCTGGAAATTTCGTTACAGAACAGTAATGTTTACTGCAACATATTTAGAAAGCCAATTACGACTAGTTCTATTAATCATTGCTCTTCAGTTCACCCAAAGCAGCAAAAAATGGCAGCTCTTCGTGATATGATTTATCGCGCGGTCTCAAACGAAAATTACCAGCTCGAGTTGGATACCATTAAATTCATAGCACATGCTAATGGCTACCAGCCAAATGTTGTTTATGTTCTTCATCATCAAATGCAATCGAAAGGAGCTTCCAACGTTCTCTACGGAACCACACTGTCATCTAACTCTACAAAAAATATTGGCAGGATGGAGGTGTTATATCTGACAGGATTGGCAAATGCCTTAGGAAAGAGGGGTTTATTCCGGCTTTCTACACCCCGCATAAAGTCGGGCGCCTATTGAAGCACCACGAAACCAGAGAAGACAATAGCTACGCACAATCGGGAGTCTATCGCATCTAGTGTTGTGAGTGCGCTTCCGCGTACATAGGCCAAGCTAGCCGTTCCTTTAACATACGGGTCAGAGAGCATCAGGACCTTAGCAATTCAAAATCCGCACTCACTAACCACCTGATGGATCATAACCATTCCATTTCAAATATAAACATTAATTGCAGCATTCTACACATTCAACATAAGGGCTCGGTTTTGAACACTTTAGAAGAAATAGAAATCATCCACAGCATTTGCCGTGATCCGTCTGGCATTTTGAACGAGGCAACTGGGCTTAAGCATGCAGTTCTGCTGAATAACATTTCTTTTTAGAAGCAGTGTCCAACCTCATTTCCATCTCTTTCTGGTCCCTGATTACAGTACGCCGTATATGTATACTACTTCGTTTCTTTTTTTTTCCTTCAATAGGCTTAACGTTTCTACTGCATATGCCTGTGTCCTATAGTGAGGTCCGCAAGAACGGACCAGTTCACTTTACATACCTGTGAAATTATCCTCTCTTAATAAAATTTGCATGTTTTTCGTCTTATCCTGTGAGCATGGCGCATTATAGTACTGTGGCATCATGTGTGCCCTCACTAATTAAAAATTTACCTGTCTTTCATGAAGTAAAGGGTGTCTCAGGTCTTATCTAATGTAAGCCTCGATTAGTTGTCGACTGTTGGTTAGCAGTTTTAAATTGACCCCAGTTTTAATGTGTCCTTTTAGTGCTATTGCTGCTAGCTATTAATTGGCAAATTACTTTCTAACAGTATGGATTGTAAGGTTTCGCTGCTTTCCATGTTGGTCAGTAACGAGAGCTTATAAATAGGAGCGGCACATGTGTATGTTTCTTTAACTGAGGACTGTGGTGCGTTGTTCCACGTTGGCGCTTATATATCCCCACTAAATTTAAAACTTGTTTGCCACTCATGCAAAAGAAAAGTATCATTGCGGTTTCCGGTTTATACAATCATTTTATATCGCACCTTCCACTCAGTTGTACCGCAGTTGTGTACCGACCTGTTCAATACGCTCCTTTACTACGCACAATGCACTTTTAACTTATTTAATATATTTCTTATGTGTTTTTTGTTTGTTTTTTCTTTATTTTAAATGTAAACCACTAAAATTCGAATTGTGAGCTGCCGGGCTAGTGGCCCCGCGTTATTCTCTCCGTCAGTAGATGGCAGCACTTTTGCCACTCTTTTTTACCAATTTGCCTCCTCCCTCGCATCCGCTACTCCCTGTTCTGCGCTCATAGGCAGCACACCGCACCTGGTACACGCGGCGCTCGGGGACCACAGCACAGCTCAAGTGTCGTGATATCAGTAGTATATTTCCCAGTCTTCCGTAGTACTGTCTGGTGCTACTTTCGCACTGACATAAGTTACACAGCACCTAGCCCGACCGGCTGTTCCGAAATGTTTTTTTAAAAACTTAAGAAAATTTTTGAATTTGTTTTTGTTTTTTATGTGTATGAAAATTATCTCCCGTCTTTTGCAATTTCCAGTACGATGGGATTATAGCAGTCCAAAACTGCTCGTGTGAAAATAAAGGAATTTACAACTGAAGCGGTATTTTCAACCGCTGCTTCTTCATTTTCATATAAGATAGCCATGTAACCCGCGAATCTTAACTCATGAAGAGTAAAAAGTGCCAAACTACATGACACGTTCTAGGTCGCAAAATATTACAATTCTGACTCAATTTGTTCGTTTGAAACTAGTTATTCTGTCGTGTACCTAGGTCATTAATGTTGCAGCTTTAATTATTTTGGACAGTCGGAAACATTTCGGAAGAATCGGAGTAATCTGGCTGCGCTTGCTCTGCGAGGACATTGTGGCTATTCGCTCAGCTATACAGTAGATGTGCCACTTTGAGATAAGAAAGCTACGGCGAGATATGCTGACCTGTTCGTAGCCGGTGCATTTCCGACGACACCTGTCAACTTACCCGGTCTGAATGAGACGCAAACAACACGAAACCATGTTACACTCTTTGCCATACAATGATAAAGACAGGATGCCACGTGAAATGACAAATCTCATGTATTACTCGCTTCTGTATAAACCATGAGTTGATTTTTTAAAAAATAATTGAGTCAAACGATGCAAGAGGTAGAAATACGGACCCTCAAAATGGAGACCACCGTGTTCCGTTTCGCAACCGCTTATTAATCATTGTGAATGATTACTTTTACAATTCGAGGAAGTCTTACTGGTGAGCTGTTGTGGTGATCACACCAAAGACTGGTTTGATGCAACTCTCCACCCAAAAATACCTGTGAAAATCCATTCTTCACTGAATAACTGCTGCAAACTTCATCCATCTGAAGTTGCTTACGATAGTTCTGTCCGTCTCTCCTTCTGCAAAAATTTATACCTCCCAAAGTTCCTTCCATTGCAAAATTAAATATTCCTTGATGCAACAGGATGTGTTCTACAAGTTGTTAACAGTTACAAAAGCAGTGGCCACGAGGGAAATGACACTTGTTTGGTAATTTTTAAGGTGTGAACACAGACCGCGGTCCAAGGCATATTTGTCTAAGTAGCGTTCGCGTCCCTCTACTGGATATACCATCAGAGCCCATAACGACTCACAAAGCAGTTACAATCTCAAACAAGCTCAGCCAACAGTCTATACGTATTCACACAACGGTCTGTTCATGACGTCATCTGAGAGTGTCATCAGGGAGTCGCTCGTATGTCTTTTATGAAACTTGGAAGAGTAGGCGCTGTTTGTTTTTTAATTTAACACTAAGGCCCACAACTCATAACATTTTAGTCCTTATTCTTTTGCCTAAAGTTCTTGCTGTGCTTTGGAATTTCTATGCGCTCCTGTACATTCCACTAAAGTAATGAGTGGATCATGATGAGGATAATCTAAACCGGTGTTTCCTTCGTCTGTTTATGCGAATGTATCCGTACAACCCAGCGACTTTTACTTATCTGTTCCAAGCGCGTGTTAATGATTTCTTTTTTAGTTCCCATGTACGCTTCACAGCGTGTGGAAGAGACTTTGCAGGCCGGTGTGGCCGAGCGGTACTAAGCGCTTCAGTGTGGAACCCTGCGACCGCTACGGTCGCAGGTTCGAATCCTGCCTCGGGCATGGTTGAGTGTGATGTCCTTAAGTTGGTTAGGTTTAAGTAATTCTAAGTTCTAGAGGACTGATGACCTCAGATGTTAAGTCATATAGTGCTCAGAGCCATATGAAGCATCTGGAAGAAGCTGCGGCAAGCGGCGAGCTTCGGTCCTTATCAGTGTTCTCGTATTCACACACTTTGTTGGTTTAAACACTGAGTCAATTCCGAGTCTTCTGAGTACTCTTCTTACGCGATCAGCACCGTTGTTATGAATGGATGGAATACTTTCTGTAGTATTGCATCCCTTTTACCAATAGCTCCAGATGTCTTAGGGTGTAGTACCGCATTTGTCATTTCTTCTGAAGGCAGTCAGCTAAAAGATGAAGACCGTCCTCCAAGTACTGTGGTACACATATTCTTCTTGCCTGGCCCATCAACATTTTGAATCACTCCTCTTGTCTGCATGCAAATTCTATGAGTCATGTACGTAGTGTATGCTGTATCCATGGATAGTAGCAGAGTAATATGGCATCATTTCTTTACTGAAATATGTACGTCGCTCGTAATAGTAAGGAGCTTGTAGTAGAAAACACACCCTAGGTATCCAGACACCTGGCGGAAAATAGCTTACATGTTCGTGGCTCCATCCAACGGTAATGCTGGAATTCAGTATGGTGTTGACCCACAGTTAACCTTGCTGACAGCTTCTAATCTCGGTATCGATGTTGGTCTGTGAGGCCTGGCATGAAGTCGGCTTTCCAAAACATCCCAAAGGTGTTATATAAGATATTGGTCAGGATCTGTACAGGCCAGTCTATTACAGAGATGTTATTGTCGTGTAAGCACTCCGCCACAGGCCGTGCATTATAAGCAGGTGATCGATCGTGTATAAAGATGCAATCACCATCCTTGAATTGTTCTTCAACAGTGGGAAGCAAGAAGGTGCTTAAAATATCAATGTAGGCCTTTCCAGTGATAGCGCGCAAAACAACAAGGGATGCAAGCCCATCCATGAAAAGCACGACCACACCATAACACCATCGCCTCCGAATTTTACTGTTGGCACTACATACGCTGGCAGATGACTTTCACCGGGCATTCACCATACCCACACCCAGCCATCGGATCGCCACATTGTGTACCGTGATCCGTCACTACACATAACGTTTTCCCACTGTTTAGTTGTCCAGTGTTTATGCTCCTTACACGAAGCGAGATGTCGTTTGGCATTTATAGGCGTCATGTGTGGCTCATGAGCAGCCGCTAGGCCATGAAATCCAAGTTGTAGCACCTCCCGGCTAACTGTCAGTACTTTCAGTGGATCCTGATGCAGTTTGGAATTCCTGTGTGATGATCTGGATAGATGTCTGCCTATTGCACATTACTAACCTCTTCAGTTGTCGATGGTCTCTGTCAGTCAACAGACGAGGTCGACCTGTACGGTTTTGTGCTATACGTGTCCCTTCACGTTTCCACTTCACTATTACATCGGAAACACTGGACTTGGGGGTGTTTAGGAGTGTGGAAATCTGGCGTACAGACGTATGGTACAAGTGACGCCCAATCACCGGACCATGTTCGATGTACGTGAGTTCAGCGGGGAGCCCCATTCTGCTCTCTCACTATGTCTAGTGACTACCGAGGTCGCTGATACGGAATATCTGGCAGCAAGTGGCAACACAATGCACCTAATATGAATGTTATGTTTTTGGGTGTGTCCAGATACTTTTGATGGCATTGTGTATATCGTGAAGATAAACGAATGTTTATAGCCTTTAAGGTACGAATTTTAGGCCTCATAATTACTGGATATTTTTGTCTTGTTTTAGTCCATACTACCACCTCACAAAATACCTAGTGCACTTTTTTTAATACCCTGTACAGTCATGGATAGCCGATGACTCCCACATGACATACTGTCTTCAATTCACAAACAAGTTGTTCTTATTTCGAGCAATACTTAACAGGCATGAAAACAACTCATCACAAATAACAAATACCTGACGTAAATACAAGCAAATAACAGTGCACTATAATTTAAATGAAAATGAGAGAAGTTACGTTTATTTAGTATGTGGAGGATCATGGAAACGGAAAACATTGGTACGATACACTAAGGAACTGCAAGGTAAATATGCATACGTAGTGGGCTGTATTACGCCCACTCGAAACTACACTGACGCGCCAATGAAATTGGTATAGGCATGCGATTCAAATACAGTGTTACATAAAAAGGATGAATACAGCGATGCGGACGGCAACACCTGTATTAGACAACAAGTGTCTGGTGCAATTGTTAGATCGGATACTAATGTTACAATGGCACGTTATCAAGATTGAACGTGATGTTATAGTCGGCGCTCAAGCGATGGGACACAACATTTCCGAGGTAGCGATGAAGTGGGGTTCTCCCACTCACTCACGACTGTACTGTTAATATTAGGCAGCGTATGAACCATTCAACGAAACATCATCGATGTGGGCTTTCGGAGCCTAAGGCCCACTAGTGTTCCCTTGATGACTGCACGACACAAGGCTTTACTCCTCGCCTGGGTCCGTCGACACCGACATTGGTCTGTTGATGACTGGAAACATGTTGCCTGGTCGGACGAGTCTCGTTTCAAATTTTTCCGAGCGGATGGATGTGTACGGGTATGAAGACAACCTCATGAATACATGGACTCTGCATGTCAGCAGCGGACACTTCAAGCTAGTGGAGACTCTGTAATAGTGAGGGACGTGTGCAATTGGAGTGGTATGGGATCCATGTTACGTCTAGATACGACTCTGAAAGGCGACAAGTACGTAGGCATCCTGTCAGATCACCTGTATCCATTCATGTCCATTGAGCGTTCCGGCGGACTTGGGCAATTCCAGCAGGACTGGGTGACACACCACACCTCTAGAATTGCTACAGAGTGGCTTCAGGAACACTCATTTGAGCTTAAACACCTCCGCTGGCCACCAGACTTCCCAGACATGAACATTATTGAGCATATCTGGGATGCCTTGCAACGTGTTGTTCAGAAGAGATGTACACCCTCTTCTACTCTTATGAATTAATGGACAGCCCTCTACGATACATGGTGCCAATTCCCTCCAGCACTACTTCAGACATTAGTCGAGTCCACGCCATGTAGTGTTGCAGCTCACGGGGGCCCTACACGATATTAGGCAGGTATACCACTTTCTTTGGATCTTCTTTCCGCGGCTTGAACGTAACAGCAAAAGGAAGGAGGACCTTTGTCTTTTCTTGAACCAGTCTTCAGTGACCGTTCGATTTGACGTCACTTTGCAGTGTTACGCCTAGGCTCTGCCAAACGCACGTCTCTAATACCTTATCCGAATACAACTGGATTGTTTTTCCTATTCACCTAAATTAATGTACATTTTTCCACATTTAGAGCAAGCTGCCATTTACAACAGAAAACAGCAATTCTACCCAAGTATTCATGTGGCCTCGTACAAACATTTGAAGACTATAACCTCCAATGCGTTACAGCGTCATTAGCAAGCAGTTGCTCGCCTTATTCGCCAGACATTTTATGTACATAGTGAAAAAGAGCAGCCCTGCCGACACTTCTTTGTCGCACTTCTGGACGATACCATCTTCAAATAGTTCAAGAATGCCAATGTGGCCAGAATTTTTTATTTTTCCACGAATTACGAAGTAGTATAACACTTTATAAGCCCTTTTAATTTGGAATTTCCTTCTGAGTTATGTAATTTGAAAAGTTTACATTTTATGCACTTTTAACTCAAACGTATGCATACAACCAGCTGAAGTAATATCCCCTAAGGAATCTAATTACACGAGTAAAACCACCGAATCTGAGGTAATATTTTGTTTTCTTCTGCCAGAATATAATCTTTTCCAGCTACTTAAAGATGACATACAGATGCATATTAACAAGAAAGAGAGTGAAACTTGTATTAAATTATGTTGAAGTATTCTTATAGAAGGTTGCATCTAACAAAATCGACCTTTATACCACGAATTTCGTGTATGATCAGAAAAACAAGTAATGATCCAGTACGGCGTGCAGCTCTCACTTGCTGCAGTCAAAGGATTCAGACTAAACTGCTTCTGGAAATATTCCTGGAGAATCACACTGTCCTAGATTTGTATTGCATATCGACAGGATAACATCGATTATCTTGGAAAATGCATTTACAACCAGTTTCTGTTATAGATGAGTTTCACACACTGGAAAAAAATCTGTGGCAACTTCACGTGGCCTACGCGTCTTCTAGTATTGAAGATAACATGGTCGAGTCAAAATGTGAGGAATATTTAATACTGTTGTTCAGTACCAAAGCAACGGCTCGATCCACAGTAAGCGAAATACTGGTCTGTATGTGCTTGCTGTCCTTCACAGTCTTTGTCACTCTTTAATGGCACAACGCTCTACACATCCTTATTATATGAATTCATGGAGACTGCATTTTCTGGATGCTGTAGTTTTTCACATTGGCCTTTATTTGAGAAATGATTTTCTCCTTTTGGAGTGCAGAATATTACGGAGGTAAATCATGGACTGTGTAGAAAATGGAAAAGAAGGGAATCAAATCATTCTAGGTAAAATGATGTAGTAGGATGTTGAAAATTTGATGAAAAGAAAAAAATGTTTGGACGCACTCGTTAGTTTCGTCGAGGAAAGTACTTGGAATCACTGGAAAAAAGAAGAGATAGATGGTGGGAGATATTTTAAGACGTCAAGGAAAAAGTTTCATGGTTCTAGAGGGAACAGTAAAGGGAAAACAAAGATTGGAACACATCCAAGAAGTAATGGGAGATGAGGTAAACAGGTACAACACTGAAATGAAGAGGTTAGTCCAGGAGAGGAATTCGTGGCAGGCCGCATCAGATCAGGTAGATGACTGGAAAAAATGACGTTAATATATTTCGCCAAAAAGAGTCCCGTTGTACAGTGGAAGTGTATAGTTTTGCGGACCAGTCTGAAAGAAGAAGAGTTATTGTATGTTATTCAGTTTTATTGTTTGAATGTTTAGCTATTGAAGATCATCCGCTTACGGTTAACGAGGTGGAGAATGCTGGAATATAGTCTTCGGCAGCAAAGGAAAACATAATACCGAGCTAAAACTTTAAAGCTTTGAAAAGTGTTGGTAAATTGTAAAAGTAAATTGATCATTACGTTTATTGTCCTTCACAGTTTTTTCTTCAAAATATTGCATAACAAATTATATAGTCGGTGAGTTTTATTTTATCATATCCAGCACTAGTCACAAATATGTGTCATCCTTACTGTGTACAGACAGATCATGACCATGCTACACTATTTTTGTATACTGAGCAGATTTGAAATCAGACAAAGGGAAAAAAATACGAAAACATATTTGTCATTCGCTGCATAGCAGTATTACTTCTCACGTCTATATAAATTACAAAACTTTGATGTAGGTGCAGACATAATGTCTGTGGATAAATACAGCAGCAGTTGGAAAGTTATGGCTGATTATTTAATTCCCTCACATTTGCCATTCATTGCAGGTCATTACTAACAACGGCCATCTTCAGAATTTTTCACCTTTGTTACATGGTAGTCTGTCAGCTTATTCGAGGTGTGTGTTTGCCTCAAAGTTCAAATGTTAACTTCGATATGTAGCTTTATTGATGAACTATTTTATTTTCTATCTTCAAGCCCCTGAATACATTCAACGTTTCTTTGTCACAGCTGTAGTATTACTCTATCTATCATTACTTTCAAAACAGACCATACATTATCCCTATTACAATGAAACAATTAACCTAACCTATGTGGCCAGCAGTGTTAAAGACTTAACAAGACCAGAGTTAGAAATAGTGTCTACACTTCAACAGATTGATGATTACTGCAGTAATCGGACAACCTGTGATACAGATGCATTAACTTGCAATGGAGCCGAGCGACCACTACGGTCGCAGGTTCGAATCCTGCCTCGGGCATGGATGTGTGTGATGTCCTTAGGTTAGTTAGGTTTAATTATTTCTAAGTTCTAGGCGACTGATGACCTCAGAAGTTAAGTCGCATAGTGCTCAGAGCCATTTGAACCTTGCAATGAAGACACGCAAATATGTACTGTATATGGGATCATTTAGTAGGATTTAGATCCTTATTGGGCTATATCAACCTAAGAATAGGAAACGTCGTCCACTGGTATCCGTGACATAAAACACTTCAGACAGATGGCACATAGCGCATAACTTACATGAGGTGGTACATGGAAGTCTTACAAAGAAGGCAGTAAGATAATGATAAGGTAGTTAAATATTTTAATCGTTTGGTGAAACTCATCAGTGCAGGGCAGAGTCACATTCATGCTTTAATAAATTGTGTATGCCTATTTACTGTGTTCATCCGCTTTGTCTCAGTAAGCTAATGTACGATCTAGTCACTGGTCCGTGTAATCCTGTACGTGTGGTATTCCATGAATGCAGAATGCCTTTATTAAGAAGGACACAGCTTATGTCGTACAGCAGTCAATGGTTACACACTGCACATACGCGCTGTGCACTGAGGTGGTGTAAATGTAACACCAGAACAGTAAATACAACAGAAAGTTGAGGGAATTAAGTACTAATTAGCGTGACAAAATGTATCAATTCTATGGTAGAACCATCATCCATATCACAAAATGGTACACTTAGAAACTTACAACGTTCTACAGTATTAACTTTGCTTATGTTAAGAGATCGCGCTGCCACACCAAAGCTGTGAAAACATATCGATACCACAAATATTAGCGATGTATGAGAGGCGCTCCTGAAGGCCACATCTCCTCTCTCAATACAGAAGCGCCCTTGCACCAGAGATGAGAATAGAGCGAAGCATAGATGAGCTCTTCCCCAGTTTGTAATCTCATCTAAAGGAGTCAACATCATAGCGTAGGACCAACGAGTTGTTAAGGGTTCTCATGAACTTTGTGAGTATGGAAACCCTTATATGAAGTATTCGGTACCACACCTTTACGTATTATACGATAAACAATTCACAGTATAGAAAATGTTATAAAACAACTTTGGTGCTCTGTCTTGTATCAAGTAACATTGCACAAGAGATATACAAAATGAAACACACCCATTTACTCAAATACAGTCATTTTAATACAATTAACAGGAATCTTTAATTAGTGGAAAAGTATCTTACTGTAATCACCAGTTTTCGAAATTTACAGAGAAACTAGTTATTTCATTTGTACAACTATCAGACTATATCCACGTAGAAATGTTAGTGTTAAATCAGTTCAGTCATTAAATGGGGAATTGTCAAAACTCGATTACCTCAAACAAACGTAAAAATTAATATTTTTGGTACATTTCTGGCTAACTGATGCACTGAAAGTTACGTTGACTCTCAAGAGATTATAATTTTTTTTCAAAAATTCAAGTTAGATTCGTTGTAATTAATTCTGTAATTACAAGTTCTACAACTATCTGTCACAAGCCAACTATTATTTCAATAATTTGGTCCAAACGAGATTATTATATTGAATGGGAACCTCAAAATCTATTTCTGCGTTATGTAAAGTACTCCAACATATTCAAGCATCAAAATGCTTGCTGTAATTAAAGTGATTTAAACTACTGTACATCAGTTATTGTTAGTAATACTTCCCAAGCAGAATTTCGATACTAAATTTGATAAACAATATTAGAAATAACAACTACTGTAATCAGTCACTTATTATCTTCAAATCTGTAACTGTAGTTTCTTATGAAACAAGGGATTTTAAATTATAACTTATGAGATTTGTTGAACAATATTTTGAAAGAACTTGTACTGTTAAAAAACTATACAAGCAGTGATACTAAGAGATCGTCAGTAGGGTGGTAGTAGAGTGGCAGCTATTTCCAGTTAGTTGGACTACGTGATTTGTAGTCAGTTTCCTTAAGCTGTGAATTGTACGAATCTTGTAAAACAATATGAACACTAATACCAAATTCAAACAGCATATTGGTATACATAATTTGATACCATCAGCTTTTCACATTGGCTCCTGGGATTTCCGCAGTTAATCAAGTAATGTTATGCACCCGAATTAACAATGGAGTGGTGGAGAAAAATCGTTGAAACCAACATGGTAAGAACACACTCCTAGCATTTCATAGAAACTAACACAGGCTCGTAACCTCCGAGTATGCTAACCAAACATTTTTGACCAGAACCTGGTAAAAAAAGAATGTTAGACCTTTAATAAAGGTTGATCGCAAATCAAGTGATGATTTGCTGGTTAATGAGAGCTGTACTTAATCCAGTACTCTAGTGGCAAATAAGTGCGTCAAAGTATATTTTTTATTCATTAATGCAATAAAGCAAACTATATATATATATAGTTACGGTACGAAAGTAGCTTCATCTGTTCACAACGTAAACTACCATGTGACGTAGTAAAGACTATTGGTATTCCTATAGACGTGGTAATCCATGAACAAAGGAAACCGTTCTAAAATAAACCAAATGAAAGTGTTGCAGACATGTCACGGGAACTACAGTAGCTGCAGGCTTACAGGAACATATGTCGACCCAAGGGCTGCACTACAGTGTCGAGATCACCATACACAGGAATGAAGTTTACTCGTTCCCTAAGCTGAAACGTTCCGAGTCGGCCAATAACGGCCGATACTTATAAGCGCTTGCATTAAATGGCAAATGTAATCATCTGTAACAAATATTATTCTGAATTCCTCCCAGGGTTGAAAGTCATATAGGCTGTAGCCAAGTTGGTCCCCGCTGAAGCTGGTACGCGGAGGAACGTGAATCCAAACAAAGGGGTTGTCCGCGGGGGCAGAGCCTGCTGGCCAATCACAGGGGGATGCTCCCCGTCCGCGATAATTAGGGTCATCGCGGGGTGCAGTTAGCGGACGTAACCGCTTTTCAATTAGTGAGGGCCGACGTGCTGAAAGCCAGACCCGGCGGCGAGTTATTGATGTTCGGCGCGGCCGTTAATTTACAGGGATGGATTATAATTAGCGTCCGTCCGACGAAATGCTATTAACGTGAAATTACCGAAAAACGATTCATATTTTATAGAAAAACGGCTCCAAATGGATGGGTAAGCGTTAATGCTTAGGCTGTCTCTACGGATAATGGGCTGGCGTTTTTCGTTATTGCCCGCAGCGGGGGCTGTGCACGACACGGAAAGAACCATATATATTTTAACGAGTCATATGAGGAGGGGTATGTAGGTTGTGACACGTCAGAGAAATAATGGCGGCGATGCGGTGGCGAGAGGTGCAGGAAAGTATGACACCCCGCTGGGATGTGGCACGTTCTCTTTTGCCTCTACGTGCCGATCGATATGAGCTACAAGTTACCCTACTCATTTAGGCCTTGGTAATTTCATTATAAAAAGAAATTTTGTTTTTCATGTAGAATATTTCTGATGAAATGTTTTTCTCTGGAACTTACAAGATATTAAGTGAAAAAATATTTATTTATATAAGCTAACATCAGAGACGTTATTCTTTCTGTGGATCTGTCAACATGATTTATTATTTTACAGGTAGGTAAAGCAACGAACCAATTTTCTTTTATTATAATATTTTAATCATAGAGTATGGGGTAATACTCCAATAATTACGTATCGGAATGAAATAGTTACATTCACAAAGTTGCACCATGATAGTCGTGATGGGAGTGAAAAGCGCTGATAAGGCTAGAGAAGGGAATGCGTGGCATATGTGGTCAGAGCTAAATCAATATTGGACATACGGATCTGGATGCAAGGCTTCATAGAGATGTTTTATGTTACTTAAATTCTATAAAAAAAGATTGTACTGTCCACATGGCTCATACGAAAATATTGCTCTTGTTGGTGACACTGGCAATGAAAACGAAGGCGAGAACATTTACGTTGAGCTGGTAAGAACCGTAAATCACTAAAATAAAGTGATAACGTTACCGTGATAGCACAACATTATTTTGCAGTGAAAATAACGCCTAATTACAGGTATGTGCACAGCATGCAGGTCAGGATACTGTTATAGTTTCAGTGTCTCCTCCCAAAAACAAAAGAACAGAAAGTTATCTCGATAAGAAATACCAGCTTTACCAGTGAAGATAAGAGTGAACTTACAAAGTACAGTGCTTGCTTGCAGAGGGTAAAATGAGAAAGGAGACCCTCAAAATAGATAAAGAAATTAAAGAATTGGAACTTAAAGAAATTAAAAGACATTCAGACATTTAATACGAAACATTGTAAATTTCCTTCAATCTTCTAACTTTTGGTATAGATACCCCGTTAATAAATTTCGTACTCACTGCATTGTGACTGCTATGACCTCCGTTTTCTGGTGGTATGTAGCTTACTGGAATTTCATCTTGTACGTATTTTTATCCCGAGGTTATACAGGATGCTCTGTTTCATGTTTCGAGACGAATCTGTTGTGTAAAAGGTACTTTATAATACAGCTCGTGGTGGTCGTGTTCTGATACAGAATCCGATAACCAGAAGACAGACGTTTCTAGAACTAAAAGAAAGAAAAGAAAATCTAGCTTTCAGACTGGTTCTTTCTACATGTATTCCAATTTTTTAACTTGGTACGTAAATACATTATTAATAAACGCCACCCTCACTGCATTATGATCCCTGTTGGCTTCATATTCTGGAGGTATTGTAATTTCTGCGTCACCCTTCTCCCAGATAATACGTAGTGATAAGTTTCAGGCTCCCCCTCTGATGCGTAGACAGCCATATTGAGCAAGACAAATGCTGCAACCATTACGACTGATGCACTATTCACTCTCACTTTGAGTCCTAAACTCAAACAGAGAATTCGTCTCTTTACTACTCGAAAGATTCTTTCATCTGCTGATCCGGTTTTCTTGTGGGCACAATTATAGATTCGCTCAGCTTCCGTTTCTTCGGCGTCAACAAATATCTGCAACACCAGTAGCCACGGTCTTCCTGAAATGTGCCTTCCTGAATTTCTCCTATTTTCAACTGAGCATGTACTCTTGAGCTTCCGAAAATAACGCTGTCATAGGCAGATGCTGGCCATGTAGACGCGAGCTGTAGCTTAGCGTCTGAGTTCGTTTGTACGAAGAAAACGATTCGTGACGATATATAAATCTCTCAGCATCGTAGCCAGCAGATGGATTGCGGATATCAATGCAGTGAATAGCGTCTAAAGCGCCCGGAAATGCGCTTTTTTTTATAAAAATGACGCTAATTTTTCCTAGCGTCGTTATCATCCATTCGTATTTTGGGAAATTCATTTTTCAGTGAGGCAATGCAGGCCCATACATTATGGATACCTCTGCAAGCTGTTGGTATGTCTACTTTAAACCGATCACCAATCACTATTTGGTTCAAAATGGTTCAAATGGCTCTGAGCACCATGGGACCTAACTGCTGTGGTCATCAGTCCTCTAGAACTTAGAACTACTTAAACCTAACTAACCTAAGGACGTCACACGCATCCATGCCCGAGGCACGATTCGAACCTGCGACCGTAGCGGTCACGCGGCTCCAGACTGTAGCGCCTAGAACCGCACGACTACTCTGGCCGGCAATCACTATTTGGTAAAAATCTTAAGCTGAACAGCAACATACACACTGCAGTCAGTGGCTAGTTTCTTTTAGCTCGTTTCATCAGATAGTGTGTGAGCCCTAGTTCCAACTGCTCTACAGTACTTTTCTCCATCAGAAACCGCAGATTAAATGACTTGTTACTTAACTCCAAGAGTGTGTATGTCCTTTCATGGAATGTGCAGGAAGCTCGTTGGGTCTGCTCGTCGTCGTTCGCAATGGATACATCCGAATACTCAGGTATCTGTAAACAGCAGGGAACCATGTAATACGCATCGCGTAGAGTTGTTGCAAACAGGATTTTGCCCAAAAGTGGTCCAGAAGCACTCGGAAAACCGGGAATATAATCTGGTTTCAACGATATGGAATGGAATGGCGTGGTAATGTTGTTATAATTATCGTTGCGACCAACCACGTAGGGAATGCAGTAACAAATAGTAAAAAGAACATATCGAGAAGTGACGTAGATTCGAACATGTGACCTTCTGCCCTGACGTTAACAACACAACCTCTGAGCACCGAAATGAATGAAACATGGTTACTTGGTTAATTTATTTCAAAATACTTGCTTATGTTATATTTACCAACGCACGTGGAATTGTCATAGCAGTATACGTACGTGGTGGTTGGTTAAAAATTTAATACGAATTATATAGTTATTACTACTCGACCCGAGAGAGAACATATATAAGAGATGTTGAAATGTTATTGGCTGCTGTCAGAATTCCCTTACTTAACTGTTCACATCAAATATTTCTGATTTTACTTTCTTACCCTGCTGTTAAGTGTCTATGAAATATCATTGAACTTATCACATAACTTACGAGACGTCTCCAAAGAGCTGTTATGAGACTGATCATGATGTACACACGGTAGCCGGTAATTTCTTTAAACTAAACTTCCAGCTCGGAAAAACGGATTTCCGGCATCAGCGGCTTGGAAGTGGCGTAGTCACATATTAACTCAACATTTTTTGTGTTAGTAACATTTTTTTAATAATTCAGTTGGTACATGCTAAAAACAAAAGCGATGAATCGTAATGCCACTACATTACGAACTGACGATTAGAGTTGAACCTGATCCTGAACTGAAAATTTTGGCCAGTCAAATGTGATCCGAGATCACGGCGATATAATCTTGCATTAACGGTTATAGAACGCAGGTTTGCAGGTTAAGCTTGATCTGAGATCATTTTCTGTCTTATCCTAACATTTAGTGTTTTATACAATCGGCTCTTAATGTCATATGAGATATTCCAGGAAAAAAGCAGAGCATTCAAGAGTTAACGCAAAGACATGTTCATGCCAATATCACTGCTAATGGAGGGAATATTGTATATGTCACTGAAGAAGGAGTTTCATTGGGACATGTCTACATCATAACTTTTTTTTTCTTCTATGTGTTACAATGTGTGCTGTAAGTTTGGTTGCCCGGTTTTGTTACACTCCATGTAGGGGGCTCCTAATCCACTAACGTAAACGAAATATAAGAATAATACCGATTTAATATCTTCGATATAGCAACCCCATTACTGAACACCACTGGTGGAATGCTGGTCCCCTTCCATGAGGGAAATTTTACCTCAGCGCTAGAGTCCTTCACCAAAATGTAATCGACGGTAACCAACAAAGGCGCAAAAAGAGCCAAAGATTTGAAATGTAAGAAAAAAAAAATTTGTAACCTGGAACGAAAGCTGGCTGTGATCTAAAGAGAGCTAGAAAAAATTGTTGAAAACAGAAAAGAAACCTATCACAGAAAAAAAGAAGAAACAAAGTTGAAGAAATTTGGAGTTACTGGGCCACAGTAGCAGACGACCGTGCCTTTGCTAACAGCAGGACATGGCTGTGAGCATATCGGTTGGAGCTTAGATTGTAGGCCCATAACCTGGTTAGATGAGTCCCGATTTCAGTTGGTAAGAGCTGATGGTAGGGTTAATGTATGGCACAGACCCTGCAAAGCCATGAAACGATGTTGTCAACAAGGCATTGTGCAAGCTAGTGGTGTCTCCATAATGGTGACGGCTGTATGAGGTTCGATCATTAATTGGAAATGGTTATGTTCGGGTACATGGAGACCTTTTGCAGTCATTCACGGACTGTAAGTTGCCAGACAACGACGGAATTATTATGGACGACAATTCGCAACGTCACCGGGCCACAATTGTTAGCGATTCGTTGGAAGAACGTTCTCAACAATTTGAGAGAAATATATGGCCGCTCAGATCACCCGACACGAATCTCATCGAACATTTATGGGGCATAATCGAGAGGTCAGTTCGTGCACAAAATCCTGTACCGGCAACACTTGCGCAATTATGGACGGCTATAGAGGCAGCGTGGCTCAATATTTTCGCAGGGGACTTCAGAGACTTGTTGAGTCCAAGGCACGTCGAGTTTCTGTACTACGCTGAACAAAAGTAGGTCCGACACGATACTAGGAGATGTCCCATGACATCTGTCATCTCGGTGCATAGTGCAGTGCCACATAATGAAGGGCAAAAGCTGGAAAACCGATATTCAATTTAAAGACCATGTAACTGCAGAACTGATAACTGCACAAAAACTAAGAGGTGGTTGCCTGACCGTCCCAGGTACGAATGTTCCTGATGAAGGAAAGATAGATGGAATTGAAAAACCTGTATGAATAACTGCAATGCAAACTGAAAAAAAAATTAAAAGCAGTAAAAAGGACCATGTTATTATTTGCAGAAATTTATATGCACATGTATCTGCACTATAAATAAAGGACGTGGCTAGAATATTTAAAGACGACAATGTAAATAACAATGGTTATGACGTCTGGCGAGGCCGGCCGCGGTGGCCGTGCGGTTCTAAGCGCTGCAGTTTGGAACCGCGGGACTGCTACAGCCGCAGGTTCGAATCCTGCCTCGGGCATGGATGTGTGTGATGTCCTTAGGTTAGTTAGGTTTAAGTAGTTCTAAGTTCTAGGGGACTGATGACCTAAGATGTTAAGTCCCATAGTGCTCAGAGCCATTTGAACCATTTTGACGTCTGACGATTAGTCGGCATGAGTCATTTGTGAAGCAGGAAAAGCTTGTTCAGGAAAACGTTATTTAGAAATATACATTGTGCTCAAGGGATTAGATGAATTATAAATTACTTTCAAATAAATAAGAAGCTTCGAGGATTGCCCAGAGTGTAATGCACTGCATTATCCTTCTCAGCCGAAAACAATTCTATGAAACGTTGCAATGCTATGAAACGTTACGTTTGTATTCTATGAAGTCTGTTGAGTGAGCACGCCAAGTTTCCGTGACTTCCGATAGATAGCGTTGCTGCACGACAGCTGGCGTCTGTTGGTGATGTTCCACGATATGCAGTGGTCGGGGAGAACATCCACGGCTGTCACGCCTGACATATTGCAGGGAGCTGATGTTGTCATTCGCGAGGGCAAACGCATTACGACTCGGCAATTGGCGCTACATCTGAAAATCAGCAAAGGAAGTTCACACAGTGAAGCACTGGCTCCATTTCCAGGACAAGGATTGGTACCGACAGGGCCTACACGCCCTTGTTTCGTGCTGGAGGAAGGCCACAGAACGGGATGGAGATTATGTGGAAGAATAGGGTGTGTAGATAAAACACCATTTTTTCTGTATTTAATTCTCATTTTTTTCAATAAGGAATTGTTGAAGAAAGTAATGCCGTGCATTTCCTTCTGGGCAAACCTCGTCACTTCCAAAATAATAAATATACCGGTCTTCAGAGGTTGTGACAGCGCCTCATAATACTAAATAATTTTGGGTAAAATTTGCACTCTTGAGAAAGTCGGGAAAACTGATATCTTAAGAATACCACAGCAGTCGCTTGAGGAAGTGTATGCACTTTACCTACGTCAAGATGAATGCGTATAAGGCAGATTTATGAAATGAGGCTGCAACGAATTCGGAAGACTCAAAATTATTTGGAAAATGCACTATGGAGAGACATAATTTTTTTTTACAATGTCTGAAAAATTATCAAAAATACAGGTAGGACAAAAACTTACTAAACCTTAAAAATAAAAAGTGTGTAAGGATAGACTTTTAAATTAGAAAACGTATTGGAGGGGAAACATAAGTATATCTAAGAGCGAGAAGATGCAGTTTGTGGATCGAACAGTTTTTACAAGACAACGAAGAAGATTGCACCTTGACAATAGATATTTTCAAATCTGTAAGAAGTTTTCGTGAGACGTTACGAGTAGTTCCTCAACTCTGTTTATTTACTGCAGCGTTCTCGTTGCTATTTCCTGCTATTAAAATTCGCCTGGTTCAGATACAGTCTCCTTTTTTGGTTATATGGACAAAATACGTTAGCCCTGCCTGACGTGGATCCTACTGGTCAGAATTATTGTACATTAAAACCGAAGTACTCTGTGTGAAGCTCCGACAGCATGCATTTCACCCAACTGTCAGTTACTAGTTGAATGAAATCGACAAAATAAATGGACATGTGCTTATTTCAGTAGCATCAGTCTGCCGGCCAATGATAATATGCAGCCGGCCGAAGTGGCCTTGCGGCTCTCGGCGCTGCAGTCTGGAACCGCGAGACCGCTACGGTCGCAGGTTCGAATCCTGCCTCGGGTATGGATGTGTGTGATGTCCTTCGGTTAGTTAGGTTTAATTAGTTCTACGTTGTAGGAGATTAATGACCTCAGAAGTTGAGTCCCATAGTGCTCAGGGCCATTTGAAGCATTTGATAAGTTGCAGACGTAAAAGAAATGAAGCAGCGACATGTACAACTTGCATGCACTCCGAAGCAACGGACTACATGGGCATTCACTCGCTGTTATGAACTTCTTGTGGCAGCCAATGAATTTATTGTCGTGGTATCCAAAGACGCTGCCTGTGCATCTGTAATATGGTACATACTGGTCAGTACAATGCAAATACCTATGAATTCATCTCCCCGATAGAGGATTTGTCCTTTGAGTTGAAGCGAACGATGGAATTTATCTTTCAGGAGGTCACAGTCGAAGCCTCCCAAAACATTCTTCTACTTAAATATAGCTGAAATATTGTTGAACATTTTCTATCGATCCACTCCCTTAACACTGCTTTGACAGCACCGAGAGCTCAATACTGTTGGTTTACAAGTAAAACACCGCTGTAACGTCAGATCGTGTTCGTTAGTTGCAATTAATAGCAATACTGGCCTCTAAAAGTTCTCTGTCCGCTGTACCATCACTGTAATTGAATGACTCCGAAGTTACAGTATTGTACATTCCAGCAACTCAGAGTTCGTGACTGAAGGGAAAAGAAGTAACGCAGCCACCGCATAAGTTCGCGGCACCAGGAACGGTCGTGACCGCCTTGGGATTCACTGAAACTGCGGAGCTGCGAAGAGAGGGCCCAGAGCACCACGGGCAGTAACCGGTTCCCAGGACCCAGAGTAAGAGTCTCGACAAAAAAGCTTTGTCGGCACGGCGCAGATCCTCTGAGAGTGCCGGAGCTAAATCACTTTGTCGTGACTGTAGGCTGCCGAAGAGCGCATCTGGGGATTAGTGCGTCTGTGAATTCTCGTCGTTTATTTTTGCTCCGTCCTCTAAATAATGGTTAGTGTTTTTCCTTGAAGGTTGTTGGTACTTTCCTTACCTATGAATATGCCTAGCTCCAAACAATACTTCTCTTGTTGCTATTTCACAGACAGGGCCTCCACCCACTGTGGCGAGGCTGCGAGTTCACGGACGTGATTAATTAACAACATATTTATTTCGTTACCCATGATATAGGTACCAGTCTTAGGCTTTCGCTATTTTTTAATTGTAGTGAATTAGCATTCTACTGTCACACTTGGTCTTCATGACTCATTATTACATTAAATATGCTATTATCATTCTTCCATATTGCCATAGGTCATGACTGATTTTTCAACACTTTCACCGTTCAGACGTGGCAACGAAGGTGTCTAGAGTGCTTTAAAATTTAAATGCTTAAAGTTCTTGTTAGCCACAGCCACTGATTTGCTTTACATTTGCTTAGTCAGGATGTTTTATAGTAATGAGGACACACTACGAGAGTGGACTCAAATAACAATAAGAAACATACACTGCCTGATCAAAAGGATGAAAAAACCTAGAAGGGAAGGAGGAAACGAAAATTCACGGACTGGAAGAATATGTGATGTTATTACAGTGATTACAGAACGAGTCACATTTACGAATAACTCAGCAATATGAGCCGACTTCTCAGTACGACGTTGTACAGCATCAGGCAGGATCCATACGCTGATTCGCTCGCAGTGGGTATCATAACACCGATGTATCACTTCCTGAGGCAAGATGAGGCAGAGGTGTTTTAATTGGACCTCGATATCCTGGATACTAGGACTGGGGTACTGGAACTTGGATTGGGTTAAATTCCGAGTTGCTCCCACACAACTTATGTGAGGGACAGGGCTGGGGTGCTGTCGGTTGCGAGAGTATCTCAACGTCACACACGTAGTTGTCAGAGAAACAAGCAATGAAGATACATTCTATCTATTAAAAACCCTATCTATTAAACACCACATTATCAAAGCCGTGTTCCGAAAATGGAGATGTAAAATGTTAGCGATTCACTTAGGAAATATAGTATTACTTTAGTTGTACAATTATTGAAGGATAAGACAAAAATGCATACTTCATATAGTTGTTCGCCACGTGTGATCCCAAGCTAAACTGCGAGAGATTATTCTTCACAATCTGTATCGATAATTCTCTGAGTGACTATCTTTTCAGAGATGGTTGCGGGACCTGGCCTGTTCAGTAAGAATGTCACATCATACATATTTCAGCTGTCTAATTTCCAAACTATTATTTTATTGCACTGCAAGTTTCGGAAGTATATTACGCCATCTTCAGACCACATGACCGACGTGTAAAAAGATCCCAACCTTGGTTCCAGGCCACATAGGAACCAGTATTCAACGACTGGTATCTGTAGCTTTTTGGTATGGCGAGCACTTCAAATATCGACAGATGATCGCAGACGAAGTGATCGCCGTATCAAAAATCTACAGGCACCCGTCTTTGAATACTGGACGCTGTTTTGACCGGAACCTTCCTACATGTCGGTTATGGGGTCTGATGATGGCGTAATATATTGCTGAATCGGGCAGTGCAATAAAATGGAAATAAGACAGCTGAAATGTAATTGACATTCCATACTGAACAGCCCAGGTCCCGCAACTATCTCTGAAAAGATAAACACACAGAGAATTATGGATACAGATTGTGAAGAATAATCTCTCGTAGTGTAGCTTGGGAGCGTCGAGAATCGACTGAACTCATCTAGCATCCACCGCTTTGGATGACTTTTCATAGAGTGGAAATCGGTCACTCACTCCAATAAAAAAAATATTTTTAACAAGATTTCGATTAACACTGTTTTAAATTTTAATTTTGTTTTGGTTTGTATTGCTCAGTGTCGGACAGAGTGTCAGAGACAGAGCACCTCGTGCTCCCGCTGCTGTAGAGGCGGGTACACCGTTAGTTTGAGACATATTTTTTACGAGCTTCAAACAGGAGCGACTGCAGTGACAGATAGGAAGTCTGATTGCTGTGTACAGATGCGAGCTCAGTGGACGACCCTTCGCTCACAGCTCCAGGCTGCTGCCAAGGGGCATCAATGTTGGAGGTCAGACGCGGGGATGCGAGGGACGTCGAGCACGTCTCACACGTCCCCCGATCGGTCCACTGCTCTGCCCCCCCCCCCCCCCCTCCCGCCGGATACTGCCTGCACTGAGGTTAACCACTCATCCGTAGTCGAGTGGGAGATCATTCCAAAGTCTGGCAGGCAGCGAAAAATTTTCCCAGGGGCCGATCGTAGGGCCACCTCATTTCGTTTGACGAACAAGTTTCGATCGTTACCTGTGGCTGAGGATCTCTCTGAGCCGGTTGCAATCGTCAACCCTGTTCCAGAGAAAGCTTCTCTGCACGCAAGGGCCGGGCATTCACAGAGGGTGGGTTTGCTGGTAGTTGGAAGCTCGAACGTAAGATGCATAATGAGGCGCCTTAAGAACGTGACTGCCAAACAGGGGAAGGAAGCCAGTGTGCATTCTGTGTGCATACCGGTGAAATCATTCCGGGAAAGGCTGCTTCCGAATTCCATGAAGAGTACAGGGTCCCGCCAACTGCAGGCGGTGGCTCATGTCAGTACCAATGACGTGTGTCGCTTTGGATTGTTGGAGATTCCTCTGGTTTCGGGCGGCCAGAGGAAATCGTAAAGACTGCCAGCCTCGCTTGTGAGATTAAGGCCTCTCCATCTGCAGCATCATCGATAGAGCGGACTGTGGTCCTTTGGTGCAGAGCCGAGTGGAGTGTCTGAATCAGAGTCTCAGGCGGTACTTCGTATAGGCTGCAGATTCCTCGACTTGCGCAATCGGGTGGTTGGTTTCCAGGTTCCGCTTAATAGGTCAGGAGTCTACTACACACAAGAAGCGGCTACACGGGTAGCTGGGGCTGTGTGGAAGGGACTGGGCGGTTTTTTAGGTTAGGGGGTCTCAGGAAACCACAAAAAAGGGCGTCCGTCTAAAAGGGGACAGGTAAAATACAGTCAGTTGTAGAAACGATCGGTATTGTAGTTGTAAATTGTGGTAGCTGTGTTGTGAAAGAACCAGAGCTCCAAGCCCGAATAGAGAGCACTGATGCCCAAATCGTTATTCGTACAGAAAGTTGGCTAAAGCCGGAAATAAGTTCAGCCGAATTTTTTCAAACAGTATTCAGAAAGGATAGATTAAATACAGTTGATGGTGAAATATTTATTGCTGTCAGAAGCAGTTTGCCTTGTAGTGAAATTAAAGTAGATAGTTCCTGCGAAATAGTATGTGTAGCAGCTGTACTTGAAAATCGGACTAAACTATTAATTGGATTGTTTTACAGACCCCCCCCCCCTACGCAGATGTAGTTGCTGAACAGTTGTCTCATTTCAAATAGGTACCCCACTCATACAGTTATAGTCGGTGGTGACTTCAATCTACCTCGATATGCTGGAAAAATTATACGTTTAAATCTGACGGCAGGCATAAAACGTACACCGAAATTGTACTGAATGCTTTCTTAGAAAATTATTCTGAACAATTAGTTCATGAGTCCACTCGAAGAGTAAATGGTTGTGCAAGGGTACTTGACCTCTTAGCGACAAATAATCCTGGACAAATAGTGAGAGTCGTGACGAATACAGGGATTGCCGACTACAAAGCAGTTGCTGCTAGGCACAATGCCGTTACACCTACAACCATAAGAAAAACGCAAAGTATATCTACTTAAGAAAGCTGATTAAAAATGCTTCTAATGCCGTTTTAAGAGACAGTGTAGAAAAGTTGTGGAATGATTTCAAAGAGATAGTATCGACAACAAATGAGAGACATATACTACACACATTAATAAGTGATGGTACTGATCCCCCATGGTACACAAAACGGGTCAGATCGCTGTTGCAGAAGCAGCGAAAAAATCATGCCAAATTAAAAAAAAAAAAAAAAAAAAACGCAAGATGTCCAAGACTGGCACAATTTTACACAAGTTCGAAAAATAGCGCATACTTCAGTTCGAGATGCTTTTAATAATTTCCATAACGAAAATGTGTCTAGAAAACTGGCAGAAAACCGTAAGAGATTCTGGTCATACATAAAGCACACCAGTGCAAGACGCAATCAATACCTTCATTGCGCGATAACAACGGTGAAGTCACTGATGACAGTGCTACTAAAGCAGAACTATTAAACACGGTTTACCGAAACTCCTTCAAAGAAGACGAAGTAAATACTCCTGAATTCCAGTCAAGAACTGCCAAGACGAGAAATATTGAAGTAGATATCCTTGGTGTCATAAAGCATTTTAAATCACATAATAATGGCAAGGCTTCTGATCCCGATTGTAGACCGTCAGGTTCCTCTCAGAGTATACTGATGTAATAGCTTCATATTTAGCAATTATATGCAACCGCTTGCTCACAGGAAGATCCGTACCTAAATATTGGAAAATTGCTTAAGTCACAGCAATATTTAAAAAGGGAAGTAGGAGTAATCTGTTGAATTACAGGCCCATATCACTAACATCGATTTGCAGTAGGGTTTCGGAACATGTACTATATTTGAACATTATGAAGTACCTCGAAGAAAACGATTTATTGACACATAGCACGGATTCAGAAAATATCGTTCTGGACAAATAAAACTAACTCTTTATACTCATGACGTAATGAGTGCTATCGACAGGGGATGTCAAATTGATTCCATATTTTTAGATTTCCAGAGGGCTTTCGACACCGTTCCTCACTAGCTTCTTCTAATCAAACTGCGTGTCTATGGAACATCGCCTCAGTTGTGCGACTGGATTCGTGATTTCCTGTCAAAAAGGTCACGGAAAGTCGTCGAGTAAAACAGAAGTAATATCCAGTCTTCCCCAAGGAAGTGTTACAGACCCTCTATTTTTCCTGATCTATATTAACGATATAGGAGACATTCTTAGTAGCCGTCTTAGATTGTTTGCAGATGATGCAGTCATTTACCGTCTTGTAAAGTCATCAGATGACCAGAAGGAATTGCAAAACGATATCTTATCTGTATGGTGGGAAAAGTTGCAATTGGCCTTGAATAAAGAGAAGTGTGTAGTTGTTGATATGAGTAATAAGAGAAATCCACTAAATTTCAATTACGCGATAAGACAGACAAATCCGAAGGCTGTAAACTCAACTAAATACTTAGGGATTATAATTACAAATAACCTAAATTGGAACGATCACACCGCGCGTGATTAGCCGATAGGTTTAGGGCGCTGCAGTCATGGACTGTGCGGCTGATGCCGACGGAGGTTCGAGTTCTCCCTCGGGCATGTGTGTGTGTGTTTGTCCTTAGGATAATGTAGGTTAAGTAGTGTGTAAGCTTAGGGACTGATGACCTTAGCAGTTATGTCCCATAAGATTTCACACAAATTTTTGGAACGATCACAGACAATGTTGGTAGAGCAAACCAAAGACTGCGATTCATTGGCAGAACACTTAGAAAGTTCAACAGGTCTACTAACGAGACTTATTACACAACGCTTGTCCGCCACATTCTGGAGTACTGGTGTGCGGTGTGGGATCCGCATCAGGTGGCACTGACGGATGACATCGAGAAAGTACAAATAAAGGTGGCTCGTTTGGTATTATCGTGAAATAGGGGAGATAATGCCACAGACATGATAAGTTAATTGGGGTGCCAATAATTAAAACAAAGGCGTCTTTCGTTGCGACGGAATACTCTCATGAAATTTCAATCACCAGTTTCCTCCTCCGATTGCGAAACATTCTTTTGGCACCCACCTACATAGGGAGAAATGATCATCACGATAAAATAAGTGAAATCAGGGTTCGCACAGAAAAATTTATGTGCTCGTTTTTCCCGCGTGCCGTTCGAGAGTGGAACGGTACAGAGACAACTAGAAGGTGGTTCATTGAACACTGTGGCAAGAACCATATTGTGAATAGCAGAGTTATCATGTAGAAGAAGATTCCACTTCAGAAACATGGAAAAACAGATTACAAGGCAACTTTTTGACTAATAAGACAATATTTTGAGCATATTCCTAACAGCAGGTTGGTTCGCCTATGGTACGTAATAAAGCAGCAGTTCGGCATAGCTACAATTCGACATGTCCTTACTAGGTTTCCGAGGAAAGTGGCAAAAGATGTCTACGCACAAGTCAAGCAGTTCCCGTAAACCACGGTGACGATGATTTCTAGGGGCAAAAATGGCACTCCATAGGGTCCCAGATGCGTTCCATTAGGATCAGAAAACTCCATAAACGCGTGTTCACTATCATGCTCCTGAAACCACTGTGGCAAGAGTTTGGCCTTACAACTCGGTCCGTAATACAACTGAAGACGCCGTCGCCATCGCGGAAGACACTAACCAAGAAGGAACGCAGGTCGTCTGGCATTATTTGGCGTAGCCCTTAGCGCTCATGGTGCTTTCGATTGATACCACTTGTTCCATGGAAGCCATTTTGAGTGATCCCCCTAACGTAATACTGCTCCACCCAGCCAGCGTGTGTAACGCAGAGCTTGTTTCGAACAGCGGTCCACATGAATGACGGTGCATCTGAAAACAGCTATCGAGTATTGTAACAAGGTACGTGATCCATTCTACCAGACGACACGTTTCCATAAATGCAAGGTGCAGTCTCCAAGGTACCGTACCCTATTACAGTCATAACTGACATTGTCATTGGGTACTTATGGGGAACAAGTAGAACTCGTCGGATGCAGCGCCTCATGTCTAACTATATACACTGAACATTGTGCTCCGCGACACAGATTCTGCCCTACCGTCCGGTCCACCGCTCCTGCTTTACAGACAGCGACAGCTTCTGCTGTCACTACTGTGTGGTGAGGCGTGGACGTCCAACATATTGTCACCTACTTCTTTTTTCGCTATTCTCGACCACTTTCCGTGAATGCTTACCTCAGCCGTCCGCGAACAGACAACTTTATTCGCTGTTTGGAACATGATCGTGCCCAGGCTCCAGGTCTTAACAATCTATTCTTTGTCAAAATCGGTTATGTCACATGATTCGCAACGATTATGCTTTGTGCCGTTGCTAGAAAGGTTTTTCATTCCCCCCTGCACCACATACATACTTTCTTTCCCTCGTTACCTGCTCGTAATGCCAGCAGGTGCCATTCAGTCTCGCTGTGGACAGTGGCCATACTGTTCTGGTGCGTCAGTATACGTGTGTGATGAAATGATTGGCTGTATAGTGAAATAAAATAGACTCATTTATGAAGTTCCAACATACTAACGGAGAATAGGGCCAGAAACTTCAGCTATTACATTTTCATGTTCCTTCAATATCTGTCAGAGTTCCGATAATAGGCATTCCTTAAAAGGACTAGCTTCAGACCACTACCTCCATTTTCAAGCCATGGTCTACAAAACGTTTTTTGGAAGTAACAAAGGTAAAATTTGCAATGTACTTTTACTGGCTCATACATGATGAACGTTCCATAAAGCATTATAACAGTTTTCATCTGTGTAACACATGTTTTTTGCGTGCCTTAGATGTAAGTGTAATCTTACAGTTCCCACCATTGTACAGTGAGTAATCAAATATTTATTTTTTCTCATCAGTAATCGTAGAGACAGAATGGCAAACTTCGTATGATCATACAGTGTTTCGACGCACAAGTCGCCGAAGTGGCGTCAACTCAAAAGACTTGCACCAGGCGACCGGTCTACCCGAAGGGAGGCCCTACCCAACGACAGTTTTTTTTTATCATACAATTTTGCATTTTTTCCACTCGAACGCAGCAAACTGAAACGTTGCGCTTCTCTAGTCGCCATGTAATCTCGATAGAGGTCGCTAACAGTGATACGAGACATTACTTACACATTTAATCGTAGATAACAAACCACACCTAACAGCAAAACTCTTCGCTACAATTGTTACAATTAGTTACAACTGTGTATAGATCTTTTACATATGTATTTGTGATACATCACACATTACAAAAAACCAAAGCAGCACCAGAAAGCAGTGTGCCAAAAAGTAACATCATTCAGTCATGACCTACATAAACAGTTACTATTACAATTATTTTCCTTTTTCCTTTTAAATTTTATTAAGTTAATCATTAAGCTAAATTTATAAAATTGACACAATTCAATAACAACGTTTCATACACGCGGTAAGGGGTTGGTTAACTGGTACTCCTTTCTTTTTAGTTATACATTTCGTATACCGTGGTCAGCTCATATAATAAAATATTAAAATTTTAAAACTTTTAAACTCTACCGCGTTCTGTATTGATCTGAAATTCTAGGCTACAGTGTGTAAATGAACGTGATGGTCCTAAAGTAGTTATCCCAAAGAAATACCTGCTATAGAAACTGTGACGGATATTGATAGAAAATATCGACTCATTTACAGTTCTGGTAACGCAGTATGCAAATTCGCATGAAAATTTGAATTTATTTTGTCCATTTCAAATTCAGGCATCGAAAATACGGAAAAAAATTCGCAACAGTAGAAAATTATTGATGCGGCGTAATGAAATTTCTTGATGACCCGCCATGTTAGCCGAGCGCGCTAACGCGCTGCTTTCTCGACTCGGGTAGGCGCGCCGGCCCCGGATCGAATCCACCCGGCGGATTAACGACGAGGGCCGGTGTGCCGGTCAGCCAGAATGTGGTTTTTAGGCGGTTTTCCGCATCCCCCTAGTTGAATACCGGGCTGGTCCCCACGTTCCGCCTCAATTACACGGCTCGCAGACATCTGCACATTTTCGCACTATTCCTTGGATTACACTAGTCGCAGACAGCTGGGCTACACGAATTCCTTCCCGGGGGGTATGGGGTGGCGGCAGGAAGGGCATTCGGCTACCCCTTCATCCTAACCTTGCCAAATTCGTTCCTAACAATGCCGTCCCTGCGTCAGTGCAAGACATGGCACCAGTGAAAGAAAGAATGAAATTTCTGGAATACATCTGTCCAGGCAACATGTTTTAGAGATTAATGTAAGCGCGAGGTTAGCCTTTACAATGTCGACTGCTGGTACGTTAGTAACTGGAGTAACGCAATAATGCTGAATGCAAGCATGAAAAGGTGCATGCATTGTGTTAACCAGGTTCTGGACGTAATTTAATCGGATAGAGTTCCGTGTTGCACTGAGACAGTTAACAGAGGCACACTTAACGCTGCTTGTGAATGAAGCTGCAATTGTCGTCCTGTGATGTCCCATATGTGCTCAATTGGAGCAATCCAGGGCAACATGTCGATACCCTTGTAGAGCATGCTGGGTTACGAAAGCGGCATCTTGGCGAGTGCTATCCTGTTTGAAAACAAACGCTGGGATGTCCTTCATGAATGGCAGCACCAACAGCTCGAATCACTAGAGCTGTAACCTCCATACACAAAATAAAAATAAAAATGAAAATGAGCCAAGCGTAACCTCCCCAAAGAATAATAATTAAATGAATTTTATATGTTGTAATTTCTGAGCAAAATTGGCTCCTATTTATTGTCTGTGTGCAGAAATGCATTCACATTTAATGTTCCCACAAAAATTCTTTTCTCATTTAATGTCAAGTTCGAAACAGAAAAATTCCTAAACACCAAAATAATATAAAAAAGTTTAGTAACCTGATAAATTTTATGAGGACAGCAGCGCTGCCCTTCGGCCCTGTATTCTGAATTTAAAAAAAAGCAAAAATTCTTACCTCAATAAAAACTGCAAATATATCTGCTCTTAATTAGATATTTTTCGACACAGCTTCGTACAATGCTGGCGTATATTTTTTTTTTTAGTCTTGGAAGCAATGATCATGCATCGGAAATATTCTTTAAATTGAAATGAATGCTTTTCTTTAAAAGAGTTACTTTATTTTATTAAAATTATTATTGGGGCATTTTGTTGAACAAATTAAATTACAATTAACATACATTATTAAATATGCGCAAGGCTGCTTCTTTACCTTCTACAACAATATTCATCCTTCACAGTCCTGACCAGAGTCGCGAGCAGAGCAGACAGCCGACGCATGCCGACTCCCGCCGACTCACGCAGACTACACCAGACTACTGTCGACTCGCGCAGACAAGCGCAGACTAGCGACAAGCAACAAATAACGACAAACTACTCTCTGGTCAGAGATTCTGTCATGCCTCGCCCATCACTGGCAAAGCATACGTCTTACATAACCCTCCACTGGGGGGGGGGCAAAAATTTGGCAGCGATGATGAGTCAATTGGACTTGCCATGAGCAACAAATTTTTCTTCATTAACTAACTTTACAATCACAGAATATATACATTTATATAGGTGCGGAATATGAAATAAAATATAGTGCACATGCACTGAGTACAGAACATATCAGGCAATGACAAAATGTATACATAATGAGTACAAAACATATTAACAAATGGCAAAGGTGTACATTCACTGTGAAACACTTTAGCATTTTTACAACAAATAAACATAATGAGTACAAATCATATTGACAAATGACAAAAGTGCACACGCACTGTAGTTCAGAACATATCAGCAAATCACAAAACGTATACGTAATGAATACAAATCATGTCAACAAATGGTATAAAGTGCACACACACTATAAAACTCTTTAGCGTTTTTACAACAAATAAACATAATGAGTACAAATCATATTGACAAATCACAAAAGTTCACACGCACTGTAGAAGTCTTTATCATTTTACAAGAATTTAAACGCATTGTATAAGTGTTTACCATTTTACAAGAACTAGGAAAGGAATGGGAAGGATTGCGTCATGGTTGTAGCACTTTAGGTTGCACGCAGCTGCACTGAAAGTCCATATCTTTCTATAGAAGCACAACACCAAGTGAGACAATCGGAAGTTCTTTTCCTTGAAGTATTAATCAGTGTAGCCAAGACACTGAAATGTCGTAATAATATTCCATGCTATCATTTTCGTAGTACACTAGGTACACCAAACAGTGGGACCATAATAACATCTCCATCGCTCAAGGTGGTGGACAGCATGTCGTGTCAACACCACGTTCTTCTAAAGTACATCAACGTAGAATTAGTGCAAAAACCAAATATAGTGCTCCATGATCAGGAGGATAGACAGGACAAACGCATATTGCAGTAACTTCTGGTAATTAGGTCAGAAGGTGAAGGACATTAAGTCACATACTAGTCTTCATTGAGAATTACACTAGTCTAACTACTGATTTGAGTAATTGGTGGCACTCATCGCCCAGTTAGTGAACATTTCTGTACCATGTATGTAGTATTACAGAATAATGTTCATAAATTATCTGTTTACAGAGAACATTGGCCAGTTACAAACCATTGTTTTATGCGTTATTCAGAAGTCATCATTCAAAATAGGAGCTAATGAATGGCATAGTATTAACATAATTCACTTAGTTATAGTAATCATTGGCACTCATGGGCCAGTTATAAAGCATTTTTAATGCATTATTCAGAAGTAATCATTCAAAATGAGTTAATTATTGGCATAGCATTTATACATAATTCATCTAATTATAGTAATCATTGGCATCATAGGTCACCTCATTACAAAAATCAGTGGATTCCTTGGCCAGTGACAAAGCATTTTTATACATTTTTCAGAAGTGATCATTCAAAGCAAGAGTTAATTATTGGCATAGCATTTATAGAGTATAACAAAAATATTATTTACAGAAATTATGCGCATAGTATTTATGCATTATTACAAAGCATCATTCAGTATTACTCAGAATTCATTATTCAAGTGACATACTATTCAGAGCTGATCAGTATTACTTAGAACTCTCTTAAACTGGTAGCATTATTTGGGACTGGTAATACATTTTTTGTGCTAGCAATGCATTGCGTTGGGATCGATAATTAATTACTAGGGCATAACAATATTTGCTTTTGAGTTATTGCTGCAAATGTAGATGTGTAACGTCATTCGTCATGAGTCAGCTGTAGCAAGGTTATGAAACCAGTAGAGTATATGTGATCACATTCATAAATGACATAGGTTTAATGAACAACTGCTTAGCACATTAATTTCATGAATAATTTCTCCTGCAAAAAATACAAAAATTGATTATTAAACTGAAAGAAGAAACGCATATTATGCTGAAAAGTAGTGAACTTCGAATTAACAGGTAGTGAAATGTGTATACAAAATATATATGTTCTCTAGCTGTCCTTTCCAAAACCGTCAGTCATCACACCATGCGATATGAGACATACTGTCAAAACGAACTGCAACAAAAACTTAAATAACTACATAGCATAAATACATAAAATTCAACATTATCCTCATCTGCAAAGAAAAACTTCATTATCTACATTATCATAATTTTATTATTATCATCACCTGTAAAGAAAAACTTCATAATCCATATTATCATAACTCCATTATTATCATCACCTGTAAAGAAAAACTTCATTATCCATAGTAGCATATTCTTCATCATTATTCATCACCATTCATTATCATCTGCAAAAAAGTCACTTCATTATTCATTACACAACTATTCCTTATTTATAGCATATTTCATCACTAAAACTAAGATGTGTAGTTCTGTCTGACAGCCAGCATCAATCGCCTCGTATTCTCAAAGAAAAAATTACTTAAGACTGCTATTCTAGTATATTCTCGTTAATGCTCGTTAATTCTGATCCATTTACTCTTCGTGACGAGGTATTGCATCTTCTTTCGTTCATTCCGAAGGTGAAATTCCCATTTCTGTTTAATTTATTTCTTTTACACGTTATTGCTTTCTGAAAATGATGAACAAAGATTAATGTCTTGCATTTAAATCATATATCCACTGAATAAAATCTGGTTAATAGTAACATAATCGAGCATACAGCATAGCATGACAGAAAACGTTATATGTGAAAAACATAGACAGTGTTCAGAGGCAAAAATGTACACAGTGTATCACAATGTAGCAGCAAAAAAAAAAAAAAAAAAAAATGTAAAGTAGTCACGATGTTGAGATATCATAACGCAAAAATGTTAAAGTCAATGTGTTTGTTATATCTTAAATATTTCATAGTGCATAAAAACAAAACGGGAAAACAATCATACATACATGAAAAATGGAAAATATGCACGGTCTGATATATGATTACAAGAAATGTGACCTTCTTTGTGTTCAGCTTGTATGTTGTGTAGTTAATAGAGGTGAGAATTGAAGACTTTAAAGGAGAGAGAATTTAATAAAATTAATATGTCACTAGATAAAATTGCATAATTATTCATAAGATACGTTAGTTTATCCGGAAAACTGTGCACGGTCTGATGTGTAACGACAAGAAGAGGGACCTGCTAACCTTACCTTGCCGGGCACTTGCCAAGAAAAAATACGACAATCAGCAGTAAGTAGTCACATAAATATAATTGCATAAGTGGTTATAAAATGTGTAAATTCATCTGGAAAAATATGCACGGTCTGATGTGTAACGACAAGAAGAGCGACCTGCTAACCTTACCTTGCCGGGCACTTGCCAAGAAAAAACACAATAATTATCAGTAAGTGTTCATGTGAATATAATTGCATAAGTGGTCATAAAAAAAAATTAGGAAATGGCAGTACAGTGTGATAAATCATAAAGTATGTTCATTCAATAAAAGGTTTGATGTTGTATACGTGGTGGTTCCCTTTGGTTTTTCTTGTTCTCAAAGTTTCGACGAGTACTACATTGGGGTGAGGAATGCTGCGAATCCGATATGGACCTGCGTATAGAATCTCAAATTTATTGCATCTACTCTTTCCTCTGTTGGATAAATAGTGTGTACGTACTAATATCTTCTGTCCAATGTGAAAGGCACGGCGTGTACAAACCTGTTTTTCCTGTCTTCTCCGGCGCTCTGCGGCACGTTTGATGTTGTTCAGCGCAATGTCAATTATTTCATGGTGTCGTAGTCGACGAGATGTAGGAAAGGTTACTAATTCCTTAATTTTGTTAGGTGGTTCAACATTTTTCAGTATAACAGACGGAGATAGCATAGTAGATTCATTTGGTATGGAATTAATTACATCCTGGAATGAGAGTATGTATGTGTCCCAATCAATATGTTTTTTAAGGCAGTATGTTCTACTCAGTTTACCAATTTCTTTCATTAATCATTCACAAGGGTTCGAAGAAGCATGGTACCTGGATATATAGATCAAAGAAATGTTTCTAGCTCGTAACATACGTGTCCATATCGCAGATCGAAACTGTGATCCATTGTCGGAAATTACTTTCAACACATGCCCTACATGAAATAGAAAATGTTTTACAAATGGTTTCGAAACAGTTTTAGCAGTAGCTTTGCGTAACGGAGTGAAGGTAACAAATTTTGAAGTGAGTTCAACAGCGACAAAGATGTAGCAAAAACCTCTATTAGTTCTGGGAATCGGACCAAAAATGTCTACAGCGGCCATATGTCTCAATTTAACAGGTACAATGGGATGTAATGGAGAAATATGTGAAGTCGCTTCTGATTTAGCTTTCTGGCAGATTTTACATGACGCTAAAACTCGTCGTATACGTTTCTCCATGTTGGCAAAATGACAGTTCTGTCTCAGTATAAGAAAACATTTTCTGGCTCCGTAATGTGCGTAACGTAAATGAGTATACCAGATTAATTTGTTAACAAGTTCGTCAGAAATGCATAATAACCAGTTGTTGCTGTCAGGATGAGAGCGGCGAAACAGAATGTCATTGCGTACAGTTTAATGGTTTCTAATGGTAACATTATTCCTATCTTGCCAAAGGTGTTTAATTTCTTTCCACGCGTTGTCTTTACTCTGCTCTTGTGCTACGTCTTGCAATGACGACGAAATGAAATCGTCTGATTTGCTGTCATTATCACTTTCAATAACATCAATACGACTGCCCAATTCATATTTTTCAGTCAGTATTTTTACCTGTTCGTCGTTTTTATTGTCACAAGTATTAATTTGTTTTTGTATTTTACGTGTGGTTTCGTTCAATTTTTTAACGTCAGCTTTGATGACTTCGGGATCCTGAATTAGTTCTAACTGGTCAAGTCTGTCGGTCACTGTCTGAAAGTCTACTGTGTGTGTGTCTGTTTTTGTTTTAAGATCGGAAATTTCATCACGCAATTCGGTGTTCAACTGTTTGATAGTATTAATTTCGTCTGATACTGTAGCAATATTGTTGTCTACGTATGTTTTTGCTTTCGTAAACAATTTACGTTTATCTTCCTGTCTCTGTGGGGTAATTGTTTCCATGACTTGTCGCTTTACTTTATTCTGTTTCTGTATAAATTTACGGAAACGTGTTTCACGGTTTTGTAGGTGATGATTAAAACGTTCGTCAATTTGACTGTTCTGTTGGTCGAATTTCGCGTCTACTTTTGCATCCAGTGTACGCGTAAGTTCTGCTGCCATTAATTTAAACTCGTCGCGTAACTGTGTTGCGTTTTCAGAGCATTGTTTATCGACTGCACTAATTTCATGTCTAAGTGATTCTGTTGTGGCTGCTTGCATATCCCTTAATTCTTGAGCAACAGATCTAATTTCTTCACTACTTTTCCTAGCACAAGCCTCAATTTCCTCACGTAATTGTTCCTTAGTATCATGACACTGCGCGGCAATAGTTGTAATCTGTTCACTAAGCTGTCTGGAATTGTTGTCTAATTTTTCATTAAGGTTGTCATGTTTTTCATTAAGTTGTTTGAAATTTTCATTAAGGTTGTCTTGTTTTTCATTAAGTTGTTTGTTCTGTTCACTAAGTTGTTTGAAATTTTCATTAAGGTTGTCTTGTTTTTCATTAATTTGTTTAACATTTTCATTATTTTGTAGTAATAATGCCATAACTCGATACCAGCCAAAATTAGCGGCTCTATTCTCTGTACTGTATGATGGTGTATCTGCTTTTGTCGCGTTATGTGTAACCATTTGGTCATTCTGTAATTCACAAAAAGGTTTGCCAATCGGATGTGCACTATTAGTCACTACCTCGGATCCAATTAATCTGTCGTATTTTGAGTACTCTGTTCATTTTCATTACAAAAATTTGTCTGTTCATTACGTAAATTTTGCAAAACGCGTGTGTCAAGCTGGGCAGCGTTCATTGTAACAGAACGTCCCGCGTCATCAATTGTCGTCAAATTAACAGACGAAACAATTGAATTTATTTGTTCATCATTAGGATTAAAATCGGTACACACTGATTGTTTGTAAATGGAGGATTGTCATCATTACACTGCGTGTCGCAAGTACTATCGGTCAAATTATTCGAGTCGGTTATTTCACTCATTACACATCGCGATGTACCGTTAACAGTTTTTCGCGGCATTTTTCACAAAACAAAAAAAGCACAAATGAAAGAAGAACAATGCAAAAATGCAACAAACACAATTACAACAATGAGCAACAAATTGCCGTTGATCTGTGAAAGAAAGAGTGACAAATTAGCAAATGCGTTGCGCCAGATGCAAACTACATTTAAGTAAATAAGAGCAGATATATGACCACTTCTCAGAAGATTCTCAAAGAAATACGATCCTCGCCGGATGTCGCCAAGTGTAACTTCCCCACAAAAATAATTTAAAAAAATTGAAAAATGAAAATGAGCCAAGTGTAGCCTCCCCACACAAAATGTCAATGAAAATGTGCCAAGTGTAGCTAGCCCAAAGAATTGTTTATATTTAAAATATGAACCATGCGTAAACTCCGCACAAAAATAATAATTAAATGGATTTATTTTTTAATATTGTGACCTCTGAACAAAATTGGCTTCTGTTTATTGTCTGTGTGCACAAATGCATTCACATTTAATGTTCCCACAAAAATTCTTTTCTCATTTAATGTCAAGTTCGAAACAGAAAAATTCCTAAACACCAAATTAATATAAAAAAGTTTAGTAACCTGATAAATTTTATGAGGACAGCAGCGCTGCCCTTCAGCCCTGTATTCTGAATTAAAAAAAGCAAAAATTCTTACCTCAATAAAAACTGCAAATATATCTGCTCTTAATTAGATATTTTTCGACAGAGCTTCGTGCAATGCTGGGGTATATTTTTTTTTTTATTCTTGGAAGCAATGATCATGCATTGGAAATATTCTTTAAATTGAAATGAATGCTTTTCTTTAAAAGAGTTACTTTATATTATTAAAATTATTATTGGGGCATTTGTTGAACAAATTAAATTACAATTAACATACATTATTAAATACGCGCAAGGCTGCTACTTTACCTTCTACAACAATACTCATTCTCCAGAGTCCTGACCAGAGTCGCGAGCAGAGCACACAGCCGACGCATGCCGACTCCCGCCGACTCACGCAGACCACACCAGACTACTGTCGACTCGCGCAGACAAGCAACAACTAACGACAAACTACTCTCTGGTCAGAGAGTCTGTCATGCCTCGCCCATCGTCGGCAAAGCATACGTCTTACAGAGTCACGTACAGATTTGCAGTGAGGATGCGTGGGATACCCGCGAGACTGCTCCTGTTGTCATACGGAATCGTACACCAGACAATAGCTCCATGTTTAGGTCCAGTGTGTCTGGCTCGGAGCTGCCCTTAAAGTAACCAATTTGTAACAGTGCCATCTGCTGTTCAGATAGATGTTGCAGATGCAGCACAATGCTCTAGATCCATATGCTGGACACGATGAACTACCCCTGCGTTAGGACGACGTGGCCGTCTGGAGCCCGGTCCCCTTACGACAGTACATTCTCGTGAACACCGTTGCCTGCAATCATGCACAGAAACTCTATTGCTGACAAGTCTTTCTTCAGTGTCGCAGAAGGAACATCCAGCTTCTCGTAGCCCAATCGCAGAACCTCGTTCAGACTCAGTGAAGTATCGAAATGGAATCTCTGTCGCCTTAAAGACATGCTTTATTGACATCAACTAACGACGTCCAGTCTCAAAGGCACCTAACGCTCACTTCCGTTACAGCGTGATTTCAAAACAAATTTAATTTGCATCCTCATAATGGCGCTATTAGCGCCACCCTGACGCTTTTGGCGCAAATGTTCAATAGACATCATCTTTCATATGTAGAAACAGCCCTACCAACTTTCGGTTATGTCGCAGAACTCCTTCTTGGGGTGGCTCAGTTTTTCCGTCAGTGTGTTTTCAGGTTAGAAATAGCTGTGAAGACATCTCATTTCCGCAATCGCAGCTCGTGGTCGTGCGGTAGCATTCTCGCTTCCTGCGCCCAGGTTCCCGGGTTCGATTCCCGGCGGGGTCAGGGATTTTCTCTGCCTCGTGATGACTGGGTGTTGTGTGATGTCCTTATGTTAGGTTTAAGTAGTTTTAAGTTCTAGGGGACTAATGACCATAGATGTTAAGTCCCATAGTGCTCAGAGCAATTTTTTTCCGCAATCTTCGATAACGTCTTGTTTACACCACCCTCAGACTATAACGAAGTGGAGACCTCATCTCCAATTCTAACATGAAACTGACTGTCTGACGATAAAGAAGGAATTCAATAAATTTTTCTGTCGTTCAGACTGCATACAGTATTTCTACGTATAGGACAATTGTTCAACGGGCGTAAATGCCGATCTAGGATGACCACAGCTAGCTTACTGCGATCGTGACAGTCGTAACTTGTACTGTACGGAGAAGAACAATCGAACAATCCACGACGGGCAAGCGTCTGAGGATGCTGATTAGTGACGCGTCATCAGTTGATGAGGCGGACGGGGGCCTGGCATAGAAGGGCAGCCCGCGCTACTCGTTACGCGGCGCTGGCGGCAGCGGGCGCTTCTGCACTGTATGATTGATGACGCCGGGCACGCACAGACTTGGGCTTCATTTAAAATGTAATATTGTTCCGCTCCGCGGCTCAGACTGTCCCCATAAATTTGTGAGATGTAATGGAAAACAATTTTGCCCCGAAGAAATATTTCCCTCTCTGCACGGCCATTTTGCCAGTTCTCTTTTTAACGATACTTTCTCGCTCACCATTTCGCGGGCGTTAGGAGGGACATGTGATCTATAAAAATTCTGTCTCATGTATCATACAGTGATTACTCAAAATTTTTTGTTTATGGGTAAATAGAAGATAATTGTAAGGAGTGTGAAACACTTTAAAAAAATCGTTACAGATAAATGGCAAACAATAACCTCCCAAATGATATAGTATGTGAAAGACAGGCTCTCATTTTTTTACAATTTTTGTAAATGATCTTTGAGTCTGTAAAGGTTTTTTAAATTACCGCTACCAGTCACAAACTTTGTCAACTATTGTATTACTTATTTATTTAGCGACATGTTTCGAGGCTAATCCTCATCTTCAGGCTAAATAGCAATACAAAAACAACTTTACAATAAGGTCTTCCTGATATTACATAGTCTTTTCGTGAATGCTGTGGTCATCCTGCGGAAGGAGAGAAAACTTAGTAAGAGGTGATGTCACTTTGAGAGCTGGACTGATGTTTGCACGCAAATGTTGCGTAACGGTCATTCACTTTGTTCTTCTGGCATAGCAATCTCGTTGTGATTTGTTGCGGTGTATCCATTTCCGTGGCTCTCTTGTTTATTGTTCACAAATTTTCACTAATATAGCAGTAACATGGAAAAAGGATCGCAAACAGTTCTGTAGTGCAATAGACAAGATGGCGGTCGAATCAGATGGTTTCGAATTTTATAATCGATTTATCGATCTATGTGGTGTCAGAAGTTCACATGTCGTCTGCAAGACTTGTTATTTTTCCATGAAGGCACTGGCCACCTTGTCTAACTGTGGGATAAATATATTGATGGTTATGGCGATTACTTTCGAAGTAAGAAAACATTTTGCTTATCCTTATCCATCTGTCGAAATTTCTTTGTCTGCTCGGTATACTACTGGTATGTATGTTTCTATATGGTCTCCATCACGTTCATTGGCTTTATGCCACTATTTTTAAGAGTATGTATTAACTTTGGATAAAAGCTCTTTTCTTGTACCCGTAGACTGGATCCGTGACTGCAAGACCCCTCCATTGGTCTCAAAGTGCTCTAACAGCTCAGAAGAAATGGCGTTTCTTTAAAGTCGTTGTCTAACGAGAGCATTCGTGCAGTCCATCGGTAGCATGTATTTTACTATCAAAGTGTCTCACTCACTGTACTCACACACAATTCTCAATGATAGGAGTAGAGCTAATTTTCGATTTGTGGGTCGCCGTTCTACACGAGTAACGGCCTTCGCGCAATTCCTTATGACGGGAGCTAAGGCCGAGGCGGTACGTTGCGAATGTTGTCGACCATGCAGCTAGTACCTACATTTCCTGACGCGTTAAATCTCTTTATCCATAATCCAATTTTACATTTTCTTTTCGAATTGTTCTCTTCTATGAACCTGCTTATCCCATTGTAGCATCCTACACAATCTGTTTTGTGTATTATTTATTCCAGCCTTTGTCTTCCCACAGTTTGCATCCTCTGCAGATCCCTCTGATACTACAGAAACTATTCCCTGACGTCTTAACACCAATGTTACCTCAGACCCTTCTTTACCGTTTCCCCACAGCCCATGTTTCACTATCATACAACGCTGGGCTCCAAACGCACAGTCTCAGATTAAATCCTGTGTTTGATATGAGCAGACTTCTTTTGACCAGGAATATCCTAAGTAATAGTCTGCTATTTCTGTCTTCCATGCTTAGCCCACCATTGGTTACCTTGCTAACAACGTAGCATAACAGCTCACTTTCTCTACTTTTTAGTCGCAATTTTGATGTTACGTTTATCGCTAATCTCACTTCTGATGCTCTTCATTACTTTCGTTTAGCTTTTGCTTATTCCAAATGCATATTGTTTTCTCACTAGTTTGTACATCACATTCACCAGATCCTGTAATTCTTCTTCGCTTTCACTGGGAGTAGCAAATTCATCATCGAATCATTTCATTGACATCCGCGTACCCTGAATTTCAATACTACTTTTGAACCTATCTCTTATTTACGTCATTGATTCGTCGATGTATAGATTGAACAGTCGGGGAAAAAGACTGCATCGTCACGTTACGCCCTTTTTAATTCGAGCACTTATTCTCAGCCATCCATTCTTATTTTTCCGTCTTTGTTCTTAAACACTGTGTATACACCCGTCTTTCCCTACAGATTACTGCCTTTTTTCACCGAACCTTGAACATCTTGCGCCATTTTACATTGGCGAAAGCAATTTCTAGGTCTCCAGATCCTACGTACGTGTAGTGACGTATTGTAAGCTTCGTCCGAAAGCCTAACTGATTCTCATGTTGTTGTTGTTGTTGTGGTGTTCAGTCCTGAGACTGGTTTGATGCAGCTCTCAATGCTACTCTATCCTGTGCAAGCTTCTTCATCTCCCAGTATCTACTGCAACCTACATCCTTCTGAATCTGCTTAGTGTATTCATCTCTTGGTCTCCCTCTACGATTCTTACCCTCCACACTGCCCTCCAATGCTAAATTTGTGATCCCTTGATGCCTCAAAACATGTCCTACCAACCGATCCCTTCTTCTAGTCAAGTTGTGCCACAAACTTCTCTTCTCCCCAATCCTATTCAATACCTCCTCATTAGATACGTGATCTACCCACCTGATCTTCAGCATTCTTCTGTAGCACCACATTTCGAAAGCTTCTATTCTCTTCTAGTCCAAACTAGTTACCGTCCATGTTTCACTTCCATACATGGCTACACTCCATACAAATACTTTTAGAAACGACTTCCTGACACTTAAATCTATACTCGATGTTAACAAATTCCTCTTCTTGAGAAACGGTTTCCTTGCCATTGCCAGTCTACATTTTATATCCTCTCTACTTCGACCATCATCGGTTATTTTACTCCCTAAATAGCAAAAATCCTTTACTACTTTAAGTTTCTCATTTCCTAATCTAATTCCCTCAGCATCACCCGACTTCATTTGACTACATTCCATTATCCTCGTTTTGCTTTTGTTGATGTTCATCTTATATCCTCCTTTAAAGACACTGACCATTCCGTTCAAATGCTCTTCCAAGTCCTTTGCTGTCTCTGACAGAATTACAATGTCATCGGCAAACCTCAAAGTTTTTACTTCTTCTCCATGAATTTTAATAACTACTCCGAATTTTTCTTTTGTTTCCTTTACTGCTTGCTCAATATACAGATTGAATAACATCGGGGAGAGGCTACAACCCTGTCTTACTCCTTTCCCAACCACTGCTTCCCTTTCATGCCCCTCGACTCTTATAACTGCCATCTGGTTTCTGTACAAACTGTAAATAGCCTTTCGCTCCCTGTATTTTACCCCTGCCACCTTCAGAATTTGAAAGAGAGTATTCCAGTTAACATTGTTAAAAGCTTTCTCTAAGTCTACGAATGCTAGAAACGTAGGTTTGCCTTTCCTTAATCTTTCTTCTAAGATAAGTCGTAAGGTCAGTATTGCCTCACGTGTTCCAACATTTCTACGGAATACAAACTGGTCTTCCCCGAGGTCGGCTTCTACCAGTTTTTCCATTCGTCTGTAAAGAATTCGCGTTAGTATTTTGCAGCTGTGACTTATTAAACTGATAGTTCGGTAATTTTCACATCTGTCAACACCTGCTTTCTTTGGGATTGGAATTATTATATTCTTCTTGAAGTCTGAGGGTATTTCGCCTGTCTCATACATCGTGCTCACCAGATGGTAGAGTTTTGTCATGACTGGCTCTCCCAAGGCCATCAGTAGTTCAAATGGAATGTTGTCTACTCCCGGGGCCTTGTTTCGACTCAGGTCTTTCAGTGCTCTGTCAAACTCTTCACGCAGTATCTTATCTCCCATTCCGTCTTCATCTACATCCTCTTCCATTTCCATAATATTGTCCTCAAGTACATCGCCCTTGTATAAACCCTCTATATACTCCTTCCACCTTTCTGCCTTCCCTTCTTTGCTTAGAACTGGGTTGCAATCTGTGCTCTTGACATTCATACAAGTGGTTCTCTTATCTCCAAAGGTCTCTTTAATTTTCCTGTAGGCAGTATCGATCTTACCCCTAGTGAGACAAGCCTCTACATCCTTACATTTGTCCTCTAGCCATCCCTGCTTAGCCATTTTGCACTTCCTGTCGATATCATTTTTGAGACGTTTGTATTCCTTTTTGCCTGCTTCATTTACTGCATTTTTATATTTTCTCCTTTCATCAATTAAATTCAATATTTCTTCTGTTACCCAAGGATTTCTAATAGCCCTCATCTTTTTACCTACTTGATCCTCTGCTGCCTTCACTACTTCATCCCTCAGAGCTACCCATTCTTCTTCTACTGTATTTCTTTCCCCCATTCCTGTCAATTGTTCCCTTATGCTCTCCCTGAAACTCTCTAAAACCTCTCGTTCTTTCAGTTTATCCAGGTCCAATCTCCTTAAATTCCCACCTTTTTGCAGTTTCTTCAGTTTCAATCTGCAGTTCATAACCAATAGATTGTGGTCAGAATCCACATCTGCCCCAGGAAATGTCTTACAATTTAAAACCTGGTTCCTAAATCTCTGTCTTACCATTATATAATCTATCTGATACCTTTTAGTATCTCCAGGATTCTTCCAGGTATACAACCTTCTTTTATGATTCTTGAACCAAGTGTTGGCTATGATTAAGTTATGCTCTGTGCAAAATTCTACAAGGCGGCTTCCTCTTTCATTCCTTCCCCCCAATCCATATTCACCTACTATGTTTCCTTCTCTCCCTTTTCCTACTGACGAATTCCAGTCACCCATGACTATTAAATTTTCGTCTCCCTTCACTACCTGAATAATTTCTTTTATCTCGTCATACATTTCATCTATTTCTTCATCATCTGCAGAGGTAGTTGGCATATAAACTTGTACTACTGTAGTAGGCATGGGCTTTGTGTCTATCTTGGCCACAATAATGCGTTCACTATGCTGTTTGTAGTAGCTAACCCGCACTCCTATTTTTTTATTCATTATTAAACCTACTCCTGCATTACCCCTATTTGATTTTGTATTTATAACCCTGTAATCACCTGACCAGAAGTCTTGTTCCTCCTGCCACCGAACTTCACTAATTCCCACTATATCTAACTTTAACCTATCCATTTCCCTTTTTAAATTTTCTAACCTACCTGCCCGAATAAGGGATCTGACATTCCACGCTCCGATCCGTAGAACGCCAGTTTTCTTTCTCCTGATAACGACATCCTCTTGAGTAGTCCCCGCCCGGAGATCCGAATGGGGGACTATTTTACATCTCATATTATAGAGACTAAATATTCTCTTCCATTCATGTGTATACTATTCATGAGAACACATTCGTTGCGTGAGCTGTTAAGCTAATAGAACGATACATACCACAGTTGTGAGCCAATGCTGTCTTCATGATTATGTGGATGAAATTTTTCGAAGGTCTGATGGTATGTCTCAAGTCTCATAGATCCTACACACCAATCTGAATAGTCACTTTGTTGTTACTTTTAGAAATCCCGGAGGAATTTTATTTACCCTTTCTGTGTTATTTGACAATATGTCATCCAAATCTCTATGAACATCCGACTGTAATAACGGATCCCCTGTGTCTTCCATACCAGTTTCCATTTTTTCTATCACATCATCAGACAAGTCTTTTTCTTAAATATTCTCTCTCCATCCATCCGGCCTCTCCTCTGTGTTACTATTATACACCTTGCTTTTAATTTCACCTAAGATTGATATGAATTTTCTATACGCTGTGTCAGTCCATTCGAAGACCATTCCTCTTTCGATTTCCTCACATTTTTTCTGCACTCATTTCGCTTAGATTTCCATGCACTTCCTAATTATTTCACTCTTAAGTTAGTTTTTTGCTGTATTCCTGTCCTGTCCTGAACACTTGTATACATTCTCCTGTCGTTCATTAGGTGAAGTACCTCTTCGCTGTTACCTTCAAAAATGGTTCAAATGGCTCTCAGCACTATGCGACTTAACTTCTGAGGTCATCAGTCACCTAGAACTTAGAACTAATTAAACCTAACTAACCTAAGGACATCACACACATCCATGCCCGAGGCAGGATTCGAACCTGCGACCGTAGCGATCGCTCGGTTCCAGACTGCAGCGCCTAGAACCGCACGGCCACTCCGGCCGGCCTGTTACCTTCCTTGTACATTTGTTGTACGTCTGTCTAATTTCTGTGATTGCCCTTCTTAGAGATTCCCTTTGCCCCTCAACTGAATTGTATCAGCTGTGGTATTCATTATTGCAGTATCTACAGCTTAGAGAATTTCAAACGCATCTCATCATTCCTCGTAACTTCAGCATCCCACATGCTTCTATACTGTTTATTCCGGAATTCTATTTAATTTCGTGCTAGTTTGCTGTGTCTGTGTTTTACAGTTAGGCATGCGATGTCCTTGACACATGCATGCTTCTCTGAAGGACATTGCATAGTACACCGTAAAATACACACACTACAAAATACCGTAGTATTACATGCCTAACTAGTCCGCGACAATGTAAATAAGTCCCTCCCTGTGTGGGAACCACAGCAAATGTACGAGTACAGGACATCAATATACGGTGACATATGGGGGTTTGCGTCAGTATGGGAAGCGGTCTCGGACAGCCTATGTGGTTAAGCGGCAGGATTCGAGAGCCGATCTGGCACAGATTTCCATTTGTGTTAAATGAACTGAGAACATGAAGCCTAATCATATTCACAACTGCGAACACATTTCTTCCATTAAACACAGTCTGCTCCTCATCATTACTAAATAATGAGATGAGACACCTGTTCTTAGGTAACGGTCCTTTTACAATTATCCCTCCATCTCTTGTGATTTTTGAACAATGTATTCACTGTCATTAGCTGAGATCTATTGCAGAACTCACTTTGTCTTCCCCTCTCGCATTTATATTATCAGGCACAAATTCTCTAGCAACTATTCCTTCTCTTCCTTCCCCTATTAGCGCATGTTGATACACCATGACCACTATTGCTCAACAGATTATCATCTCCCTTTACATACTGAACTACCCGATCGGTACAGTCACATACTTTCTCAACCTTTCCATCTTCTGTTTGTGATGTCGCCTTATATATGTGAGCTGTTGTTGTTGTTGGCCTTAGTTTGCTGTCCATCCTGAACTGGATAATCTTGTCACGGAACAGTTTAATTACTCTCTGCCTTATCTTCTTATTCATAACGAATGGTACTACAGTTACATCATTTTGTACTGCTGTTTGTATTAGCTGCATTCGTCTGATCAGAAAAGTTTATTTTATTTTAGTTTCAGTCCACTGACCGCGCTCTATCTCGACAAAACCTTTTCATTTGCCTCTTCAGATTTTCTAGCTTACTTATCAAGTTGATGCTTCTGACACAACACAATTCGTTGTTTATTAGATCTTTTTCATGGTTACTTTCTCCTTCTTAGTTCCCTACAGCTGATCCAAATGGGGGACTAATTCAGCATGTTTTGCCAGTGGAAAAATCATCATTACACATTTTCTATAGCAGAGCGCGTGACTCGTTATGCATCCATAATGCTGTGGTTTCCATTGCCTTTTGCGTACCCACTACGATTATCATTGCTGATTCTCCAGCTTCCAGGGGTTGTTTACCACAGCATCGAACAGAGACCGCCCTGAAAATCTGTAGCTGATGATTTGTATTCAAGATTTAAGCGGTGGTTGAGTACGGACGTGGGGCACAGTTCGTTGCCCCTAGTCCGCAGGCGAATTCCTGTTTCCTACCTACTGCATCATTACCACACACTGCACACAAATGTTTGCGATTGTTCCCGATGATTCCTTTTTTGTAACGAAGAATTCATTTGCCGGCCGGAGTGGCCGTGCGGTTCTGGGCGCTACAGTCTGGAACCGAGCGACCGCTACGGTCGCAGGTTCGAATCCTGCCTGGGACATGGATGTGTGTGATGTCCTTAGGTTAGTTAGGTTTAATTAGTTCTAAGTTATAGGCGATTGATGACCTCAGAAGTTAAGTCGCCTAGTGCTCAAAGCCATTTGAACCATTTGAAGAATTCATTTACAGCACGTTGTTCGTAACAAGAGTGTTGCGTACATGCCTCTTGGATGGTTCACTACGGCTATAACATTTGTCGGAAAGTTTCGACACTTCGTACACTTGTAAAATAAACACGATATTTCGAGCACGTAAAAGGACGTTCTCTTACAGATATTAAAGACTGTAAAGAAAAGAGACACAGCTGGGTTTCCCAAGCTGTGTTCCGCGGAACACTTGTGTATCGCGGGAAGTGAGCAAGTGCTCCGCAAAAAACTATTAATACGATTACGTTCTTTTCCGTCATTTTGGGAATAGTAAATATTTTTTAACATTTTGTTATGAATTTTGTGATATTAATTATGGTTTAAAATTGAAGTAATAACAGAGAAAAGCTAATTTTTGTCTTTTTCTTTAAATTTTACTAACCTCCAAAATAAACAAGTTGTGCCTACGAAGTACTAGGATTTTCAAAGTGATCAAACATAGGAACAGTTTAGGAACAACAGTTCTAGGTAATATCTGTGAAGTCAGTACTTCCTGAAAGAACATATTACTTATGAGTAGCCTTATAATGTCAGTATATTCAACTAATTTTACTCTTGTACAGAATGAAACAGAATTACAGAATGGTGTTTTCCCAATGGTGTCATGTTGCGAAAGTGTAATGCTGAAAAAGGTTAATGTTTCCATTCTTCCTGGTTTTTTAAATTGTATGATCATTTCAGCCTATAGAGTTACTCTTGATACAGTTTCACGAGACGTGATGTTATAGGTTAAGAACGCAAATACTGTTGCCCTGCGAATCTCGGCTCTCTGATAGGCAGTTGCGTATTGGGAATGGAGGTCTAAAAAATAGACGTTAGCAGCTTTTAATTACAAGTAGACAGAGTATCAAGCAGTGCATAAAAATCACATCTGACATTTCTGTCTGCTACCGGATAACGCAGCCTCATGTAGAACATATAAAAAATAAATGTTTACAGCTTTGTGAGCAGAAATAAAAAATAATGGCCCGTTGGTAGAGTTTCTGAAATGATAAATAAAACAGAGGATCCTAAAATTTTTAAACTCCGCGTACAAGCAGAGCGCGAATAAACCCCGTGTTTTTCAGCCACAGTTTAAAACTCTATAGTTTAAATCTGTTACTTCTGAATAGGGACCATTTAAATTTCGTGACTTTAATACGGCACGAGCTGCAGATATCATTCACTCACCATAAAACGTGATAAAAGTGAGATTGTACGTGCGAAGAATAAAGATATAAAGATTAAAGAGAGTATTCCAAGTCTGCAGCTCGTGGTCGTGCGGTAGCGTTCCCGCTTCCCACGCCCGGGTTCCCGGGTTCGATTTCCGGCGGGGTCAGGGATTTTCTCTGCCTCGTGATGGTTGGGTGTTGTGTGATGTCCTTAGGTTAGTTAGGTTTAAGTAGTTCTCAGGTCTAGGGGACTGATGACCATAGATGTTAAGTCCCATAGTGCTCAGACTCATTTCAACCTTTTTTTTTTTTTTTTTTTTTTTGAGTATTCCAAAACAATCAATGCCAGATCTCTGCAGATGTCTAAATAAGATCCAAGCTAATCAAATAATGGTTGATTAATTGTACCACTACAGCTTTTTAAAGATAGTAATGTTCAGGGGCATGGAGGATTTCTTGCTCGAATGAAGAAGAATATTCGAACAAAGTCGTGTAGAAATCGCGTAGAGTATACCTAAAAGTTGCAGTAACATACCATTTTTCGAGATGGAATTTGCTAAACAATGCTTTTTAAAATTACGTAGAAGGCAGTTCATATGTGATCATAATGTAGTAAGTGTTCATTTTAATTATTTGGAATAATAAAGCTAAAACCAACTGACGGTAAACGTTTCGTCTGTTTCGAGAGGTTCGAGACGTGAGCTCAGCCAAAATATTTAGAATGAAGGAAAATTGTTTTTCTCTTAGATCCTTTCACGAAAAACTGTTGTTGTAGTCGTGGCTGGTGCCTTGACCAGTACGTCCTACAAATCTCTCACCCGTTGAAAATATCCAGTCCTTGGTTATAGAGAAATTATCACTTCTCACTTGCCAGTCACTACAACTGATGAAGTGGAGCATAGAATTGGAGCAGAAAGGAACGATATAACGTGACTATCATCCAGGTGCAGTTCGACTAGGTGCCGAGTGACGTTAGAGCCACTGTCAGTTGATGCAGTTCGGTGTGATAAATTTCACACCCTGTACACTGAAAAATCACCTACAAATTTTCTCCGGTAAATACACACCTACAGAACGCACGAATAAAGTTTAAACAAATAGAACCCGTTTCTTACACAACGAGCTCGTCGACCAGACCGTGACAGCCCAAGGAATCTTGGATGGATATGGGTGGGCGTGTGGATGTGATATGGGTGGGCGTGTGTTCGACACACTTTTAGAAGTGCTGAAGCATCCCTCAATTACCTGTCACTCAGGAGACATCAAAGTCAGTGGAGCTCTTCGACCTATCCACGTTGCTGTCACTGTTTCCATACCGCCAGGAAAACAATTCCCGCCTTCATAAAAGCGGGTCTGCCTCTCTTGACATCTAGTGATGGATGCCACATTTCATAGAGGTATGCGGGTACATCTGACCAGACAGTGTACATGCGTCACATCCACCATGTCTGTGCGATCTTAAAGACTTCCTGCACGTCATTATATGTTTATATTGCCGACTTCCTTTGAGCTGTATACGAAATAGGATTGGATACTGAAAAGCAATTCTTTTAATTTGATGTTGAAAGCTCTTAAAGATTCTTTAATAAAACAACTTTATTAACATTACGCGTCTTTATTTTTCTTGTCTACATATTTATTTCTCAACATAATCACCCTGGCGACGAACACTTCCCTCCCAGCGGGAAACCGGTTTGTTCAAGGTCTCTGTAGAATGTTTGACTATGTTAACGGAGACACAACCTCACCTCTACTTGCAGCGCTTCAGTCACTTTCGAAGTGGCAGCAAGGACTGTCGAAACCGGATGTCAAAAATAAAGAAGTATTTGTGCTATATTCGTTATAAAAAGTTTTTTTTACCAAATAACACAGATCCCTGCTTCTCATTTCTCAACATGATAAAATTCAATCAAAGTGAAGTACTCGATGATGTTCTGATTGTTTGGATTATTGCAGATGTCGCAGGGCTCGTGTGTGGCTTGCGCATTGTCATGCTGGAAGAGGGGGAGCTCCAGTGTGGTCGAACTCTTAGAATTCGAAACTGGATTACAGCACGCTGTCTCTCACGCTCCGACATTGTTACTTTACACATCAGCTTGTCATACGCTACAAGTGGGGAACATCTAGCGGCAGAGGGCTGCGCGTATGTAAAGAAGAAATAAAGATGTAGAATGTTAATGACGTTTGTATTAATGTTAATAAGGGAAACATTGCTAATGTTCTTAGAAACTGTGTATGTTTGGTCACGTGTTGGCTCTTAGTTTCTCAGGTCATCTTCAGGTGGCACCTGAAAAGGGCCTGAGAAACCGAAAGCCTGTTAGTGGCCAAACAAATACAGTTTTTCAGACAGAAATTCAGCTAAAGTTGGTTTTATTTAAAAAGCTTCAGCTGTTTTCACGTGAAAAATTCGAATGCATTACATTTCAGCAAGCCATTATACAGTTCTTCCAAAGCTTCGTAAGGGATGTCCTAAGCGCCATGCAAAATGTTTTGAACTTCATAAAAAAATTTAGCCGGCCGCTGTGGCCGAGCGGTTCTAGGCGCTTCAGTCCGGAACCGCGCGACTGCTACGGTCGCAGGTTCGAATCCTGCCTCGGGTATGGATGTGTGTGATGTCCTTAGGTTAGTTAGGTTTAAGTATTTCTAATTTCTAGGGGACTGATGACCTGTCAGTCCCATAGTGCGCAGAGCCAAATTTACCGCCTTTGCTAATTCATGTTTGTGAAAGGAGCTCGAGAGCTTGTCAGAAACTGCCTGGCAGAAGACAGAGAGGAAGAGGAAACTGTCTTCGATTCGTGACCTGCAACTCAGCCTGCTGAAACGGAAACCACATGGTGTTAATAATGCAGGGGAGGTCACCCCTAGTGACGGTGCGATGCGAGCGGAGAGGTGCAGCGTTGGGCGGCGCTGCAAAGTGAAAATTAACCCAGGGGCTCGCCCGGTGGAAAAATAGTGCAGGCTCGCGGCGCGGCGTAGCGTAGGAATTATAGGTGGCGCGCTCCCGCTCCCTGCTCGCCGCCGTGATAAATGCGGCGCCAGGCCGTATTTCCTCATTCCGCGCGCCAGGTGGGCTCCCAGCGCGCGGGGGTGGCTCAGGCCGGGCGGGGGTGGGCTGGCTCGTGGCGGCGGAGGCTTCCCGTCCGTCACGTCGCACGCTGCGTGCCTCACGCAGTCCCACCGGATAAGGCGCTCCCACGCCGTCGCCGCCTCTGATTGGCGTCCCCAATCAACCTGCCACTCGTTCCGGGGAAACTACTTGCCATTATCTGTGTTCGTTAATAAGGTCAGACGAGCATCGGAGCAGGGCAGCTAAGAGATTTCCGTTGGACGCCAAACGTGGATAAGAAATAGGCTGTACAGTCCACCTCCTGGAGTGGTGTTGGTATATTTTCAAATCGTAACGCCCCATTTTTGTGGCATATTCGGATTATACGAAAAAATACTTACCGTTAACTCCTACCATATTTCTCAATCACGGCAGATGGCACTGTATTCGACCATGTAATATGTGTGCCTGTTTTTGCAACAAAGAATCGACGCATTTTATTCTACATTTAATTTGCGATGTGAGTGTAAAACTTTTGTCTTCTAAGGCTGATATTTATGTTCTAATTTCTTTTTAGTGATGCAAAGCTGATTGTACAGAACAGTATGGTTAGCCGCTTTCCCGTCTGGTTAGAAGCTACGTTTAGGAACAACAACGTGGATGTAATACTTTTCTGTTCTGTCGGCATGCTTTATTTCGGCGAGCCCCGTACCTCCTACCATTGGAATGAGGTGTACACATTCGGCTTTTAACCCGCCCATACTTTTATGTTAGCCAGGCAGGCAAGCTGCTACACGATGCCAGCAGAATGGCCAGACTACTTTACTTCCCTCCAAGCCAAGCTGCGCCCAACCCATGCAGGCTAAAAGAACCTGACTAGACTGCCCGTCTTCCTACGGTGCTACGCTAAGTACTAGTTTATACAGTAAGCAGGGTTCCTCGCAAGACGAGGAACATTAAGCTATACAGGGTGGTCCATTGATCGTGACCGGGCCAAATATATCACGAAATAAGGGTAAAACGGAAAAATTACAAAGAACGAAACTTGTCTACCTACAAGGGGAAAACCAGATGGCGCTATGGTTGGCCCGCTAGATGGCGCTGCCATAGGTCAAACTGATATTGTTCAAATGGCTCTAAGCACTACGGGAGTTATCTGCTGAGGTCATCAGTCTCCTAGAACTTAGAACTACTTAAACCTAACTAATCTAAGGACACCACACACATCCATGCCCGAGGCATGATTCGAAACGATGACCGTGGCGGCCGCGTAGTTCCAGACTGAAGCGCCTGAAACCGCTTGGCACACCGGCCGGCTAAACGGATATCAACCACGTTTTTTAAAAATAGGAACCCCCATTTTTATTACATATTCGTGTAGTACGTAAAGAAATATGAATGTTTTAGTTGGACCACTTTTTTCGCTTTGTGATAGATGGTATTGTAATAGTCACATACATATGGCTCACAATTTTAGACGTTCAGTTGGTAACAGGTAGGATTTTTAAATTACAATACAGAACGTAGGTACGTTTGTACATTTCATTTCGGTTGCTCCAATGTGATACATGTACCTTTGTGAACTCATTTCTGAGACCTATGCTGTTACAGCGTGATTAACTGTCAATACCACATTAATGCAATAAATGCTCAAAATGATGTCCGTCAACATTTGTACATTTGACAATACGTGTAACGATATTCCTCTCAACAGCGAGTAGTTCGTCTTCCGCAAGGTTTGCACATGCATTGGCAATACGCTGACGCATGTTCTCAGGCGTTGTCGATGGATCACGATAGCAAATATCCTTCAAATTTCCTCACAGAAAGAAATCCTGGGACGTCAGATCCGGTGAACGTGCGGGCCATGGTATGGTGCTTCGACGACCTATCCACCTGTCATGAAATATGCTATTCAATACCGCTTCAACCGCATGCGAGCTATGTGCCGGACAGCCATCATGCTGGAAGTACATCGCAATTCTGTCATGCAGTGAAACATTTTGTAGTAACATAGGTAGATTGCCCTAATTGTTTCGTTAATATTATCCGTATGCTGGTCTACCAACGTGATTAAAACAAGTGATTACCAATATTGTCCCACTGCTCAATTTAGTCCCTTCTCCACTACATGTCACTTACGATTTAGCTGTAAGAATGTCTGGTTTTCTTAAATAAAATTGCAGTTATTATATTATGGAGGAGCCTGGTAAGTAAAAAACTATAACAGATAAAATCACTGGATATAGCAATAACTGCAAAACAGATAGAAGTAACCATAAAGAGTGAATTAACCAGTAACAATAATTATAGAAAATTCACCATCCAGAGTGTAATGTTTTGAAGAAATCTTAAGGAAATGTAATTCATCCTCCATTTCTCTTAGAAAACAATATTTTCTAGTACCGATTCTTGTTTGTTAATGAACAAAGTTGGGCACTTAACAAGGAAGGAAGGAAGATTGGGTTTAACGTCACATTAACATTGAGGTCATTAGAGACGGAGCGCAAGCTCGGATTTTGTCATTGTGTCAAGGATGGAAACAGAAATCGGCCGTGCCCTTTCAAAAGAACTATCCTGACAACAGCATGGAGTGATTTAGGGAATTCACTGAAAACCTAAATCGGGATGGCCAGACCCCAGTTTAAACAGTCGTCCTTCCGAATGCGTGTACAATTCGTCAACGCATCGTTCAGTAAGACTGAGGAAAAGAAGGGCAGATTCTAGGCTGAGATTCTTTGGAAGAACCACAAGGGGAAAAAACCTTAAGAAATTGCGATTCATCCACAAAAGGAATTGTAAGTAGGCTATGTAAGTAGGCTGTTTATGTTTTCTTATTGGCAACGTTACGTAGCGCTCTGTATGAAAATCACTGGCTGTGCTGTGTGCAGTCTGTGGCTAGTTAGCATTGCTGTCTGCCATTGTAGTGTTGGGCAGCTGGATGTTAACAGCGAGTAGCGTTGTGCAGTTGGAGGTGCGCCGCCAGCAGTGGTGGATGTGGGGAGAGAGATGGCGGAGTTTTGAAATTTGTAATACTGGATATCATGAACTACTATATATATTATGACTATTAAGGTAAATACATTGTTTGTTCTCTACTAAAATCTTTCATTTGCTAACTATCCCTATCAGTAGTTAGTGCCTTCCATAGTTTGAATCTATTATTTAGCTGGCAGTAGTGGCGCTCGCTGTATTGCAGTAGTTGTGAGGTAAGGGATTTGTGAAAGGTATAGGTTAATGTTAGTCAGGGCCATTCCTTTGTAGGGATTGCTGAAGGTCAGATTGCGTTGCGCTAAAAAATATTGTGTGTCAGTTTAAGCACAGTCATGTATAATTTTTCAAAGGGGACGTTTCATATGTCGACCCTTAGCCGAGGATACCTCACTGGAATCTTCTGATTTTTTCTTGTAGTTTGTGTAATTAGTGTAGCTATTGTTTATTGTTAGTGCGTAATTGTAGAGAGAATCTCCTTTGTAGTTGCAGTCTTTCATTGTTGTACAGTAAAACAGTTGTGGCATGCATGTAGATTTGCACCAAGTATTTCGCAGCTGCGCTTGCAATTAACTACATATTATTTTCAGTGCTATGTTAATGTGTTCTCTTATTTTTGCTCTTCAAATTGTGCTTTTCTGTGTTATCGTGTGAAATATTGTGACAATAATGTCGTGTGAAAAACGCAATACTAGTCTCCAAAGTAAACTGAGAAATGACAGTGAAGACGAAAGCAGTGTGTTAGCACCACCGTGTAATGAATTAACTAATGTTCAACACAGTAATTTGGTAATTGTGCAGAGGGAGATGGAGCGGACGGCAAACAATGGCGTAGGCAGTGAAACAATTAGTGAACAGGGAAGCATTATCGATCGATCGGTCGGCAACAGCTCGCCTCAGGAATCCGAAATGACAGAACACAATATTGAAAATACTGTAGACTTAGGTTTTGGGTCCTCACCGTTTTCTCAAATGAGTCAAGACACACTTTCTGCTTGTCAAAATGTGAATGTTGCCGGTGAAAATGCACTGCCAAAAAGCATAGAGAAACAGATTCCAGACACTAATACATTACTATTGCAATTAATGCGACAAATGGAACAAAATCAGAGACAAATGGGACAAAGGCTTCAAAAGTTAGACACAATGGAACAAAATCTTCAAAAGTTAGACACAATGGAACAAAATCAGAGACAAACACAGCAAAAGCTTCAAAAGTTAGACACAATGGAACAACACCAGAGACAAACACAGCAACAGTTAGACACAATGGAACAAAACCTTCGGAAGTTACACACCACACTTGAACAAACACGTGAAGATTTAACTACTGAGTTACATAATATTGAATCGAAATGTCAAAAAGTCTGTAATGACGTAAAAACACAAATTTGTGAGCATTTTGAACCTATTTCTTCGCGGCATGAAAATGCATTACAGAATCACGAAGCACCCATAAAACAACTGCAAACCATTGTTCGTGAAAATCATGAGACCTTGTGGGCTAAAATTGACTCAGTTGCATCTACCGATTCGGTTACACAACTTGCAAAAACTCAGGAAAACTTAAAGGACACAGTAGATTCGATTTCAACACAAATGGACACTATGAAACTTGGTTCAGAAAAACAGACTGAGGAATTGTGTTCACTATCGGAGAAAGTAGCCGAACTTTCGGATCAGGTCACTAACTTATCTACAAAGGTAGATGATGATCTAAATGCCACAAGACCCGTAGCCTTCACTGACGCAGAAGAGTATGAACAAATTAGAAAATTCAAACAAAATCAAAATCAAATCAATACACAGTACAAAAGAGAAATCCGGGAAGTACAAGATCAGTTGACGCAGGTAATACAAGAATTACATATTTCAGAAGACACTCACGCTCCAGTACGGGAAGAGGGACATAGAAATACGGAACAACCACAAAATATTAACACAGGACACTTCGGAAATTATGAAAGATATTGGCAAGGCGCATTGGATTTTCAGATGGAACCGCCCAAACGAAGTAACAATGAGCGATGTGCAACTCGGCGACATGATGATTTCGACTATAAGCTGTTCATTACTACACATAAATTTAAAACATTTAAGAATTCTGACAACGACATTCATCCACAAGCATAGCTTCATCAATTTTCTCATTGTTTTCCTCCCAACTGGTCATTGGAGCACAGGTTAGAATTTATGTGTGGCTACTCGGAGTGTGTGTGGTTTGAGGTTTTCGGGCGCTAAACAGCGTGGTCATCAGCGCAGAATGAACCAGCTGTAAGAATGTGATCGGTCATTCACGATTGCCACAGTGAAGGAGTATTTTATCATGCCTTCCTCTCAGCGTATTGGTCTCAAGTTACACAAGACCGAGTAAAACATAGCATCATAATGATGAAACGTTTCGAACAATCTGAATTTTCCAGTCTTATGAAATATTTTGAAGACATGTTGCATAAGAATCAGTATCTTTCAAACCCATACAGCCCCTCAGAACTCATCTGCATTTGCTTAATCAAACTGCCTGAACATTTACGACATATTATTTTAGCAGGACGTTGCAAAGACGACATTGAAGCTTTTCAGGGACTGTTACAAGAACTGGAATTTGACACTGACAATCGCGGAACGCGAAAACAGGAGTACAACAATTACAGGTCACATCTGTCACAATTCCGTGATGACAGAAATAATAAATGGACACGACAAGGCTATTCTTGACCAAAACAGACACCACCCGTATGACAACCGTTGGCACAGTAGTAATAATTACAGGGGAAGATCACCTCTCCACAGTATTGACTATCACAGAGACAATCAGAGAAACAGACAATATGGGAACCAAAATAATTATTATCAAGGGAGACAGAATACCTTTAGACGCAACGGTCCAGTGCGCAGTTACGAATCAGGGAGAAATTCTCCACCACGTGACCGACAAGAAAGAAACTATGGAATCTACCGACATGACGACAGACGAGATAATCATAACGACAGACCTCAATTTCATCAGAACTGGCGGGATTCAAACAGGGCAGGGCACTTTCGACAATGTGAATTTGTAGATGCTAGGTCTCCTAATCCCAATAACAACGCGCGCCAACAAAGGAACAAACAATGACTCACACCGCAGACACCCGCGTGCGCCGGCTGGCTCAGAGAAAAATAACATAGACGCTAACCTTGAGAAAAATTTTAGCATTCTTCACCGATGTATACCGCATGATAATTCCGTTCAAGTTGAACCTCTGTGTACTAGGATTAGTAAAGGTTTACACCACATTTGACTTGTAAAACCGTTTATTGAATGATAATCTGCTTTTTAACATAGTCTTTGCCATAAAACTTTTCACTTCATGCTACTAGTACAATTTGTCACACTGAGAAACTGTTAACATGCAACAATGTTTTAAAGTTAACTATCCAGTCAAGAACCTAGGGAACTTAGACAAGTAATTACGAATGCATTGTTATAGTGAACAGATGACACAGTGTTGTTATTTGTACATTCTTCCTTCTTAGTTTCACGATTACGTAACGACTATAAGGCTCACATACTTAGAACATATACTGGTACTGTTAACGAGATTTTAATGCAACATTTTGGTTTACTTGAAAATACATTCTGGATTTAAAGTACTTTCTGAGAGATACCAGATGACACAGTGGTTAGTTTATGTGACAGCTACACGATTATATCATGACGTTACTAATGAGTGACAATTTACAATGTTGCTTTTGCGGTGTATCTGTGTTATATCTGCACAGTTTTTCTGAATTCTTCTGTAAAGTAAAACATGTTTTAGTAGTAACTTTTGTGGTATAGCTACAATGAGACTGCCTTTTCCGTAGCACAACAATACGTTACAGCACAGTAGTTTCTTCATCACAGCAATAAGCGTAATAACTAAGATATCTATACGCAAAGCATTTCACTTTTGTCTATCATGAGGTAAGTACATTGGCATCTGCAGAACTTTGCTTACAGAGGAGGATAACTACGACACTTCCACAGAATTATCTTACAGCAAGACGCACATTTAGCGCTACAGGACACGTATTTGAGTGATTAATTTTGTACTTAAATCATTTATTTTTAAAGGTATTTGAAGTACAATGATACAAAGGTTTTCCGTGATACATATCATTCCATTGCTGTAATCTGTAACACCTGAGGGTATAATTACATTAATCCTCAGGGGGTACACGCCTACTTTGTGTACCATGTGTTTGGCAAGCACAAGGAGCCCTAGCTCATATGGTATTTGCTTATACAGCATTACACATCGGTACCATATTCCTCTAACACATAAATTACATGGCTATCTGATCATTTAACTGAGAGATAAACTTTCTTATTACATCAGTGACAAATGTTTACACAATTACACAATTGAATAACTTCACACTTACGAAACTGTATTTTGTCTGTACTGTGTGAACTGTTCATATTTTTTCGGAACCATTGTGATACTATGAGAGCTTTGAATGATGTATTTGGTAAGGGAGCATGATTTTAAAGTACATTTGAGGTAGATGACCTTCTTGAAATGAGCAGAGAATTGTTTTTAGGTTTTGACATTATTGCAGAAAGCTATGAAGTTTTTGAGACTTGACTGAGGTGTTGTTATTTTTACGACGACGATGTGTATTATGCTGTTGAGGTATGTTTATAATCAATAAGCTGCTGCTATATGAGGAATTTGATTATTTATAATGATGAAATATTGAAGAATGTCGACGAATATGTGTATGTGTAATAAGGTAAGGAGTAATGAATTGTGGTTAGGGACTCTGGTTTGTGAAAAAGGTTGTTGGAAACCAAGAATGGTACTTTAAGAGTGATGAAATGTATGTAAATGCGTGAATGTATCACAATGCCGGCGAATATTTTTTGGACACTGTTATACTCATAAGATTTTGTTTCTACACATTTGCAACACAAATTCTCGACCCGTGAAATTTTGCATATGAGACTGTCACTGTAGCGGAAACTGCTGTCGTAAATATTTCCGTAAGAAAGTTAAGTGACCACCTGCATGTAATGCGTCGTGGGCACCCAGCTGCGTCATGCGCCTGGAGAAAAAGCCATTAGTGTGTGCGTTTTCAGAGGCACAGGTAGAAAAAAAAGGGAGGCCCTTATCCTCACTATTGACATTCCTTTGTAGAAAGCATCCCAAATACGACACGCTCAAACTTGAAAACATATGATTACACTGTGGAGCTCTTAATTTATGATTTACTGAAATGCCTAATGAAATGATGAGAAACATGTTATGTCTATACACCTGATTATGACTACTGTCTTTATAGTTGAGAGATTTTTTACTACCTTATGAAATGCCATATGGCTAATGAATGATGTTTCATGCCTTCCTTTGCACATATTTTCATTTTTTTTAATATCTAGTTTCTAGCTGCACTGCAGCATTGGTTAAAATAGAATTTTATAGATGTACTAATATAAATGATTTCTGTCTACAGATCCAGTAAATACTAATTTTGTAATACATTTCCCAAAAATGGGGGAAAACAAAGACATTTCCCTTCACAGGAATTGCATACGGAATTTTCTTTTCAACTACTTGGTAATTTCTTTTGTAGAGTAACTTCTTGTGGTGTACGACTTTAATTACATAGACATTAAGATGTGAATATACATTTCCCTTGTCTGCATTGTTGTCTTTAGTGTAATGTTTTTTTTTTTTTTTTTGCTTGAGCTGTGTCATGTTTAGATATAAGTTATTTCATTTACTGCTGGTGTTTGCCAGGCATAGTGTTACTGAATTTGACTTGTGTTCCTCTGCTAAGCCAGTTTACTACTGATTTATTTTTCTTGTTTGCTGCTCATTGCCTTATATTAGTTGTAATATTGTTGCTTACTTTACCAATTTCTATTTTTTTTGTCCTTGCTGTTTGTGTTAGTTTGTTATGTGCTGCTGCATTGCCTCGTCCCTTGGTACATATATCTGAGCTCAGTAGATTTAAGTTAGCTTAAGAGGGGGTAGACTGTATAAGAAACTAACTATGATGAATTGGAAGAAATGCATTAAGAAGCTATAAGAAAATAGTTTGGCCAAAAAAAAGTAGTGCACAGTGGAGAAAAATTATTTTGGAAAGAGGATGTGAACAGAATACAGAAAGCATGCTTGGATAGGATTTTTTTTTTGGCTGGAGCAAATATCGAAATAAGACGAAAGACCTATGGAATGAAGTTTTGGGTTGGACTGCAGTACCAAATGTTACACTGAAAACGAACCCTATCCTTTCCATTGTGTTATCCCCCTATGTGTTTGTGTACTCTTGTATATTAGTGATTTCCTGTCTTTATGTGTTTAGCTAATAAGAGTTATGTTGTAGAATTTTTCTGATAATATGTTGTTTTCTTTGTAAAGATGTTTAGACATTATGTATTCTGTTCTGTTTTAATGCTCATGTGTGAAGTTGATGTTTCGAAAGTTATTCTGATCTTTTATGTATGTACTCATGTCATAATTCCTGTAACACTGATGTATATGTCTATTTCTATTCTTTTGTAAAGCCTGTATTACTACAAATGTTATCTGTATTGTTATGTTTTTAATGATGTATTTTGTACCTTTGTAATTGTATTCTTATAAAATTGTAATTGACACCAGTTCATCATATTATTAGCTTGCAAGTTACATTTCACTGCACACGTTTCTGTTGGTCATAGTATATGGACAATATGTGAGAAGTAGGTACTGTTAGTGTTTGCATGTGTGTTAATAATTCAGCAAGGGACTGGATAACAGCATTGCTGGTTCTAAGGACAATTCCAAAAACTTTGTGAGTGCACAAGTGGTGGTTATGGACTTGCTATATTATCCGCAAGACTCTTCAATGGTGATAGTGCACCTGCACAGTCACAACAGATGGCTGCTGGCCATCTCTACAAGGACTACAGTGGGTCTACACCTTTGATGACTCACCAATACCATTATTTCTACAAGGACTGCAGTGGGTCTGCACCTCTGATGGCCCACCAATACCGCAATCTCTACCAGGACTACAGTGAGTCTACTCTGTGATGACCTACCTACCAATCTTCGTCAAAACGTCGAATGACTCTGCTGTGGGTTTGCTCTGTTGTGGCCCATTACCTGTCAGCATGTCAAGAGTCAGCACTGTCTTTCCGTTGGAAGGACAACACTACTTCTTCAAGACTGCAAGGAAATCCACTACTTCCGTGTGCATTGTCTTTTACTGTGATGAATGATCAGGTCTGTCTTTATGGACTGTGAGAAAATTTTAGCTTTTGACCAACATTGAATAAATAAGTGTGTGCATTTGATATCTTTGTTATTGTAATTATGAAAAATTTATCAAATCTTTAGTGGCCACTGCCCAAAACTATTTGTAAATTTTTTTGTGGGGAGCATGAGGGCTATGTAAGTAGGCTATGTAAGTAGGCTGTTTATGTTTTCTTATTGGCAACGTTACGTAGCGCTCTGTATGAAAATCACTGGCTGTGCTGTGTGCAGTCTGTGGCTAGTTAGCATTGTTGTCTGCCATTGTAGTGTTGGGCAGCTGGATATTAACAGCGCGTAGCGTTGCGCAGTTGGAGGTGCGCCGCCAGCAGTGGTGGATGTGGGGAGAGAGATGGCGGAGTTTTGAAATTTGTAATACTGGATATCATGAACTACTATATATATTATGACTATTAAGGTAAATACATTGTCTGTTCTCTATTAAAATCTTTCAATTGCTAACTATCCCTATCAGTAGTTAGTGCCTTCCGTAGTTTGAATCTTTTATTTAGCTGGCATTAGTGGCGCTCGCTGTATTGCAGTAGTTCGAGTAATGAAGATTTTTGTGAGGTAAGTGATTTGTGAAAGGTATAGGTTAATGTTAGTCAGGGCCATTCCTTTGTAGGGATTTCTGAAAGTCAGATTGCGTAGCGCTAAAAAATATTGTGTGTCAGTTTAAGCACAGTCATGTATAATTTTTCAAAGGGAACGTTTCAAAATGACTTTTGAAACATTTGAAAGACCAATTCTTAAGCATTGCTGATCATTCTGGACCCTTACCACGCTGGATTAGTATCAGTGTTAGATTGTTAGGGCAAACAGAAAGCATCCCTCTGCAGAAGTTGCTTTATACTGGCTAAAACAAAAGCGTGATCAAAAGTTTCAGTTATACTTTTGACCACGACAGTTATGCAAATGAATAGCAGCACTGGTCTTTTTATAACATGGAGAAGTGGCTACGCTTTGACAGGAGATGCAGAAATGTCTTCGATTTAGTTCTGTCGTTCCAGAATCGTGAAAACACTTATCGTAACATATTCTGGCCACCTTCTGAGTCGTTGCCTGATATTCACTAGACACGAAAGCGCCGAGAATCACGCAACATATGGAAACCAGTATCGATGCGTATCTGATAGCAGAAAATTCAGGAAAGGACATGTAGGACATGTGGTAGGCCTGGAGGTACTTTGAGCCCATATCAGAACCGATGAAGCTAGTCAGAATCGTTTTACACTACAGTACAATTCCAAACCAATTTTCAATTTCAGAGAAGTTCGATGGTTTCATGAGGACTTCAGTGATGAGATAAGAACTGGCGTTCTGTCCACTTGACGGTTACTTATTTCCCTTAGTAGGCTGTCGCTCTTTTCCTCGTAATGTGCGTACCACGAACTCTGAATACACAGCTGTCGAAAGCGGATGTATGAGCCGTAAAAATTATATTACCGTCACTCCCCAAACATGTCTACGTATTGCCGGAGTGGCAGGTTATGTTAAACAACGTTGTGTTTAGTAAGTCTGTAAAGTTTTCTTACAGACCGCTAACGATCATAAATTTAGCTGACTTAAATTACTTAACAAAGAACCATTTTTCGAGATACATATCCCATCATTAGGCATCAACGGAACTACAAAAAAGGGACACATTAAAAAAATGTTGTTCTCTGCGGCCTTGGCGTGTGATTTAGCCATTCTGCGGAAAAGAGGATTACCTAACAGGAGGGCATATTCACATTGTTTGCTGATTTGCTGTTCACATTTTTTTAAAAATAATCATTCACTTTGTTCCTTTGAAACGGTTGTGTTCTTGTGGTGTGTTCTGTTATCTACATTCCAATGACTGCTTGGATCTTGTTAACCACTGTTTATAAACTTGCAAAGGTCGCTTCAAACACGTCATCACAATCAAGTGTAATGTTCATTAGAAACAAGATGTTATGTTGGAAGAAATGCAAACACCTATGTCGAAAAACGGAAAAACGAGATCCCAAACGAAGTTACAGATTTCAAGAACTTACATCTCTTCACCAACTTTAGTTCAGTACTTTTACAAAAGAAAAAACCTAATGGTTATGGATCTGTATCAATCTTGCTTCCAACAGCAGTATCTTTGTAATTGTTTAAAGTAAACTTTATACAGTCATTGTAAACATTAAACTGTCACAGTCTCTCTTACTGTAATACATTTCCTTCAGATGCGTCAGAGATGGGGCATCAAGATCTGTAGAAGACATTGCAAGTGGCAGAAACCACAACGATCGACACATCGATCGTTAAATCGCAACTAGCTTTGTTTCTCCTACACAGTAGAGTTGATTAAGGTGCTGTGTTTTAAGTATCATTTGCAACTTTATAAATAGAGGTTGACAAGATCCAGGGAGCCATAGCAATAAGAAAGCCATTTCATATGGAAAAAATGAGTGATAATTTTTTTAATTATGAGAACAGCAAACCAACAAACGAAGTGAATATTTACAGAACCATGTCACAAATTCGCGAATGAGGATGCTGAATATTCCCTCATATTACATTATCCTCTTTCCTCTCTTCAGGATGGGTGCAGCACGTGCCATGACTATAAGGACGACATTACCATATACCGAGTGATCAAAAAGTCAGTATAAATTTGAAAACTTAATAAACCACGTAATAATGTAGATAGAGAGGTAAAAATTGACACACATGCTTGAAATGACATGGGGTTTTATTCGAAACATCCCATATCGCTAGACGCGTGAAATATCTCTTGCGCGCGTCGTTTGGTGATGATTTTGTGCTCAGCCGCCACTTTCGTCGTGCTTGGCCTCCCAGGTCCCCAGACCTCAGTCCGTGCGATTATTGGCTTTGGGGTTACCTGAAGTCGCAAGTGTATCGTGATCGACCGACATCTCTAGGGATGCTGAAAGACATCCGACGCTAATGCCTCACCATAACTCCGGATATGCTTTTCAGTGCTGTTCACAACATTATTCCTCGACTACAGCTATTGTTGAGGAATGATGGTAGACATACTGAGCATTTCCTGCAAAGAACATCGTCTTTGCTTTGTCTTACTTTGTTATGCTAATTATTGCTATTATGATCAGATGAAGCGCCATCTGTCGGACATTTTTTGAACTTTTGTATTTTTTTGGTTATAATAAAACTCCATGTCATTCCTAACATGAGTGTCAATTTGTACCTCTCTATCTACATTATTCCGTGATTCATTCAGTTTTCAAATTTATACTGACTTTTTGATCACCCGGTACCTGTGCTTATGTAATTTTTTTGTTTGATATTCCCTTTGCAGCCTGAAGGTGAGGTCTCTACCTCAGAAATGATGGTTTATTAGATTACTTAAATAAGTCAACAAAATTTGTGCCTTATAGCGGTCTCTGAGTAAGTTATTCACATTTCTGAAGCAATCAAACAGTCACGGTCGTTTAACAGTCAATATAACTTTAAATTGTTTTTGTAAGTAGGTGAATATAGTTGCGAATTATTAGACATAATTTTTATCGCGGCTGCCTGTTAGATGAAGTGAAAGTATGAAATTCTAAAGAGATCGAAATTCTCCACGTCCTCCGCATAGGTGCGTTATTTTTCTGGCAGACTGCAGTGCATCCGAATTCCTGGACACGGATTACAAAGTTCTTGGATAACGACTGTCCACAATTTCAAGGAAGAGCACCCATATGGTTGGCAATCGTTTGCTCTGGCCCAGGATCTATTTGTAATCAGGACAGACGATTGTACCGCAGTCATCGTCCTCGAAGTCTGTACTACAGGGGAAAGGTACTGGTGGATCAGAGTAAACAGACGTCGTGAGAGCGTCACACCATTAGGGGTTCGCTGTGTAGTTTGTTGAGAGACGGTGCCGCCTACCCAGCCAGTACACCCGTGCGGAGTGCTCAGAGAGAGGCAGAGCAGAGAGCAGCTGTGACGGGAATTACGGGTGCCTTCGCGTTCCCCGCAAGCCGGCGCGGCTTGTGATAAATGCGGCCGCCGTCTGTTCTCATCCGCGGCGGCAGGTAGGAGCGTTGCCGGGGCAACCAGCGTTGCGGGCGGGCGAGCATCTCCGCCTGAGCAACTGTGCACTTTGCGGGCGCATCCGCCCCCACACCGCCTACACAGCGGCGCCTGCTGTGTCTCGTGTCCCCACACGCTGTCCCTTTATGTGATATTTCGCGGATGAGACTGCTATCCGCAATGAAAGTGACGAGGAAGTGCAGCGACTGTAAGCCGCAAATGGCAGTAATGAGCACACACTGTGAAATGAGAGTAAATGGAAGACACTAATTTTTAACGTCCAGTCGACAACGGTGTCATTAGAGACGGAGCATAGAAGAATTACGAGAGTAATGAGCAGTAGAAGAAATGATATTAGCGGTGAATTTAAGATCCAAACTGTTGACCATGTTTTTTTCTTGGAAGCAGGAATGAGTGACGGTCGAAACAAGTAGTGGCGATGAGGGAATTCCTGGCCAAAATATACGTTTTGGCATCAAACATCGGCCTTAAACTGAGGAAGAAATTTCGAAGAATTTATATTTGGAATGTTAAGATCATACAGCTTGTCAGATTCTAAGTGAATACATTTCAAGGATCTTTGCGAGCAGCAGGATGATGATCCGGTGTTTGGTCATCTAAAGGGGAAAACCAAGAAAGGGGAAACTTTTAAGCCGTATTTTCTGAAAGGAAATGTGCTGTGTTGTACAGCGCGGGAGAGACGCGGGGATGAAATTTTTGTGCGTGAAGATGTAGTATGGTTCAAATTTCTCTGAGCACTATGGGACTCAACTGCTGTGGTCATAAGTCCCCTAGAACTTAGAACTACTTAAACCTTACTACCCTAAGGACAGCACACAACACCCAGCCATCACGAGGCAGAGAAAATCCCTGACCCCGCCGGGAATCGAACCCGGGAACCCGGGCGTGGGAAGCGAGAACGCTACCGCACGACCACGAGATGCAGGCGAAGATGTAGTACCTGTGGTCTTTAAAGACTGAGTAACTTCGCTTAACGATCGTCTCCCATAACTCGTAATTCGCATAACTAGCAAAACAAATAGTAAAAAAAAGACTCACATAAGTAGCGATGTTTCGCATAACGAGTGACGACGATTTAGTGTGACGTCAGCAGTGCATGAACGCGGCGGTAACGTTCAACAATAAGAACAACTTTCTTTGTTGGCAGCGGCACATCAACAATGTCTTTAGTATACAGTCTGGATTTAGCGCTCTTCCTGCTGCCATCTTCGTGCAGCTTGCGATCACACATTTCCCTAAACTTGAGTTTACTCAGTGTTCTTTTGTCTGCAAATTTTAATAATCTTCGTAGAAATGTCCCCGAAGATAAAGTAGCAAGAAGACGACCATAAAAGAAAGAAAATGACCTTATAAATTAAAAGTAAAAGCGCTAGAAATGGGAACGTGTTGTGAGCGTAGCTGATTTAGTACGCAGTCAGTCTATATCAACCTTTTGCAGTATCCTCAAGCACAAGGGCAAGATTAAGGTGACAGATGCTTCAAAGGGAGTATCTAAACAACTTTTTCGTAGTGTGGACGATGTCGAAAGTTTCCTCCTTATATGGATAAATGAAAAGCAACTGCAAGGAGACACTATTAACGCGAACAACTTTTGTGAGAAGGCGAGAATGATTTTCGACGACCTCGTTAAGAAGAAGCCAGCATCATCAGCGGCCGAGGAAGTGTTTAAGGGAAGCCGTGGATGGCTCGAGAATTTTAAGAGAAGAAACGGCATCCATAGCGTTGTGAGGCACGGTGAAGCAGCCAGCCCCGACACAAAGGCAGCAGACACCTTCATCAGCAACTTCACGATGCTCGTAGATTCTGAGGGTTATCTACCGCAATAGGCTCTTAGCTGTGACCAGACTCCAGGTCTAACTTGTTATCGACGACGCTCCTGCCCATTCTCGAGTCCTAAAAGACCACCACCTTAAACAATTTTAGTTCATAGAGATAGGACTGCAGTCTAGAACGATAACTTATTATAAGACCAGTAATGTTATGAATGAAAATGCCTCATAAGTAGATTTACAGTCTATCACATATAACTTTACCCATCTTACCTCAAAAATGATTATTCTCTGGTGCTTTCTGCCGACCAACTGCCTCCTCGGCGGCTACCGCCTGGCCTCTGCAGCTCAGCCGGAGGTTCCACTCTCTGTGGCTGGATGCTGCAAACTCGTTAATAAAATTGTGGTAGCACACTCATTGTATTCTGCGTTTCCGAAGAACTATGTCACTGTGCACGTGCTTGTAGAAATTGGTTTCTGTGTGTGCCAGTAGAACTTTGTAAACATTAGTCTGTGGAAAACTCGACCAAGTACGAGGTTTAAGGCAGTCACGTTTTGAAGTTAATTCTCTTTCTTTCGTTGGTGCAGCCGAGCATACTACTTTTTCCCAATAAACTATGTTTCTAGAAAATTTTAATTTTAGTAATTGTGGCTTGTTGGTTTTTTAGTTAATAAGAAAGTATGAAGCTGGGGTTCGCCCCTCTTGGCAGAGAACTTGTGTTTCCGATTGTTTTGAGGAATGAAGATGTGTTAAATTATGATGAAACTAATATGCACACCTCTTGATCCCAGCACCACCACTCCTAAAAACGTGACAAGAAGAATCTAAAAGCCAAGTATTGATCTGTTAACAGACGATGAGTTTTAATTTCGGAAAGAAAAAGGCAACAAAGAAGCGTTCCGGACGTTACCCTTAATGAAAGCAAGAGTTGGAACCCAGACATGTTTGTTCAACTATGAAAAGCGTTTGACAATAATAAATGTTGCAAATTGTTCGAAATTCTGAGGGAAATAGGTGTAACGTATAGTGAAAGATGGGTACTGTACCGAATGTACAAGAAACCAGATGCAACAGTAAGAGCGGAAGTAAAAAGTGCTCAGATTAAAATGGGTGTAATACACGGAAACACGTCAGAGGTTCCACTGATATTCTTTATTGTAATGAAGTCTATGTCACACAGGCAATGCCCCTAGCTCTATCATACTACAATTAATAACTTCCATAGAACCAAACTTGGGTCTTATTGAGGCGACTGATCAACAACAACAACAACTTCAGAGTTTCCCAAAGTTAAAGTTCATAAGACTGACCCAATTAAAAGCTGAAGCGTAACGTTAAGTTTCCCAATTACCTGAACAAGTTAAGCTCTGAAATATGAACAGAAAGCTGAAGTCTGAAGTCTTAGACAGACGTTAATGTAATAAAGTTATTATGCAATCACAGCACTTCACTAATGAGATACCGACGAGAAGCTAAGTAAGTCTCTGCCAATACTACCAGCACTAAATCCGAAATTATCAAAGCGGTGAAGAAGTATTGAATCACATTATATCGAGACCACTATTAAGAAGTCTGGTGCCTCGGTGACGTGCAAAGTGGAGGGCGTCCACGTTGTAGCGACTAACGTAGTGGCGAAGTCTTTCCGGGGCTGCTGGCAGCTCTGGAAATGATTTCTGGAACCAGACCGCGCTCCTAAATGATTGGCTGGCCGAGTGATTTCCTACGTGTGATTGGTTCCAGTCCATATCCGCGGAAGCAGGAAGTAGTTCGGCCTGTGGGCGCCTATCGTAGCTGCTCGCACTCTTCCAGTAGTCGGTGGCGCCCTCTGTCGGTCTGGCGGCGCCGATGCCCGGTTTGAGTTGCTGCGGCTGCTGCTCTGTCGGCGCACTGGGCGTGGTACTGCCGCCGCGATGCGGTTGTGCGGGTAGCTGTTGGCGCCTACTGTGAGTGTTACCATAGCAGCTGGGTTGCACTTTTTTTCCCTTCCTGTCAAGCTACACACCGAAGAAACGATGACGTCAGAATAAGAAAGGTACAAGAGTGGGATTAGAAAAAAAAGCAGTCAGGAGGAACAGGAATAGGAATAGTGATAACATAAATATCAAAACTTGTGACCAATAAATACACGAATTTAATGTATTTGGCTGTTTAAGAAGCGAATTAACATACGACAGACGAAGCAAGAAAGACATTAAAGCCCATTATCACAGACTAACAGGACATTCCTGACCAAAATAAACGGGGAAAATAAGTGGGAAAAATGGAAAAGATGTGAACCGAAACGTTTTAGATGTGGTTCTAACAAAGGGTATAGAAATTAGTTTAACTGATATGATAGGAATGAGGAGGTTTTCAGCAGAACCGGTGGTAAAAGGGACATGTGGAAAAAAAAAAAAAAAGACTGACAAGTAAAAGGGACGGAATGACACAGCATTTCTTAAGATGATGAAGAAATGTACGGGGTACAGATAGCAGGGGAAAAAGAGACTGAATCACATACAAGAGAAAATTGAGGATCTAGGTGCAAGTGCTCCTGTCGCATCAATCCAGAGGGCTAATGATAAAATAAAACCTTAACAACAATACATTGTTGTGGTAGATGCGCTTTGTAACTATCTATCGTGACATAATGCATTCTGATGATCGTCCTGATACGTACCACTGGCGTAAGGTTTCTGAGAGTGGAAGGACTGGACAAAATGAACATCATTCGTATCAAAATTTCAGTTGACACTCCTCAGGATAAGTAACTTTACCAAATGGCTCTGAGCACTATGGGACTTAATATATGTGGTCATTAGTCCCGTAGAACGTAGAACTACTTAAACCTAACTAACCTAAGGACATCACACACATCCATTCCCGAGGCAGGATTCGAACCTGCGACCGTAGTGGTCGCGCGGTTCCAGACTGAAGCGCTTAGAACCTCTGGGCTACAACGGGGGGCCAGTAACTTTACCGATTAGGTCGATAGGACCCTGACATACTAAGGGAAAACCGTCCAATTAAATGAAATAATTTAAGAGTGATCACTGATAATCGATAAAACAACCTGTTGAAGTACAAAACTCACGAAAGCCCCAAATAACAATGTTTTATGACACTATAACACGATAGGAAAAACAGTCTTTAAGAGAGGCAGGCAGTGTTTGAATAAAATAGAACAAATAATTCAGGTTTACCTTAAATGAGTTCACTAAAAGGAAAGACAAAAAATTAAAGGTCCTTCATATGGAACCGCAAGACATCGGCCAATGCGGTTCGGACAAACGTCTCCGAAATTACTCAGCTCAGGCCCGATACGCTGCTCACCACACTCCTCGCATTCTAAGGAACCATAGGGTACACTCCCCAATGCACAACATAAATGATAGCTTGATGCATAGAAAAGTACCTTTTAAGTAAAACGAGTAAAAACTTAGATCATAAGATTACGTGCTGGTAGCACAGACAAAGCAGTTGTGATAAGTCATCTACATTAAACATAAACATTAAACATTAAACATAAATAAAAATAAAAAATAAAAGTGATCACGAAGAATGACACACAGAACGCTGAAAAAAATTACATAACTCCAAGTAGTTCAATAGCCCGATAAATTAAAACACACAATCAAATTACATCTCTATGACAGTTACCAAACTGGAGGTATTATCTTTCCATACGAGCGACACGCTCCTCAAATCATCAAGCCAGACACAGAAACAGGGAACAACAACAGGGGGCTGAACCGAGTGCGATAGAGAAGCAGCGAGACATAAACCCTCGCAGGAACCAGAAACAATTATCCCGCTCACAGCAGGGAACTAGACCAGTCCTCACTAATGACATGTGGTCTCAGCGCCGAAGCAGAAAACTAAAAGTAGCCCTCCGAACATCCAAAACTTGGAGCTGCATGGAAACCTGATCGACCAAGGGATTAATGTGCCCACTCCCGTTTCCGGTTCAGGTCCCTCGTGTCAAGAAGATGCTCAACCAGGCAACTTTGGAGGTCACAGGGGTGGTAGAACTAACAGTTAGCCCGTTGCACAACAGAACTGCGTTGTCCGTGCTGCCTCACTCACTGCTTCTCCTGGAAAAACGGCCTCAACGCCATTCGCAGCAAACATGCCAGTCCCCCATCCAGCCCAAGATCAGGTTTCAGGTGACGTAGCGCGAGCTATCGACCGCGCAACTGTTCACGTGCTATGCACAGCTACCCGTGGCAAACAGTTCTGTATGATATGACGGGAACGATACCCCTATATCGACATCTATTCTGGACGCACTCGAAAATAGTCCATATTCGAAAGTAGCAGTGCCTCCATAAAGTAAAGTTTTATAACACAACCCAATGGAATGATGTCTTTCCTCAAATTTATCGAGTCTATGGTCTCCACTCAGAAAAAATTACTCCAAAGATCTGCTGCGTTTGGATTTTGCTTGTAGTTGATGAAAACAGAAAGATCATTGCGGTGACACTCTTACTACACCAGCTTAACAACGCAGTACGTGGCATTGCTTCACCGAGCATTCACTTTCAGCGCACTACTGGAGGCAGAATTGGAGCTAGAGAAGTGTACGTGTATTTCCTGGACGTAAGCAATGCTAGATCGAGGTCCTGAAAAATCTATTTTATTGTTACGAGCGTCCGACGATATACCTTCTCGCACATCAGCTGTAGCCACAACGGATAACTAAACATAAACCGTTAACACACCCCAAAGTACCAACGTCATTAAGATACCGTCGTAAGGATGGTAGGAAGGTTAATGTCCCGCTGGCATTATGACAAAGAGAAAAGGACCATAACATAAGCTTTCAAAGCATAGTGACATGATCAACTGTGTGCCGTTGAAGAACTAATACGGGCAGGCATTTAGAACCACACTTTAAAGCTCTTGATTGTGTTTACACTAACTGTTTACTCCTTACCGGGGTATACGCTATGACGAATACCTGTGAAAATTAGTGGGATATTAAACTTCAGCTGAATGAAAGGTAACTGTTGATAAATCCCACGTCGAACGGCTCATTAGAGAAGCAGTTTCTCATTATCTGGGCAAATAATTATACTAAAAGTTAGACAGTCTCCGTATTACAATGAGAACTGCCCGTATGTCTCACTGCCTGATCTTCTCTCTTTCTGTACAATGTCCCCTTCCAACAGCCATTAAAGAAATACGTTGCCTCGGAGGGCGTGGACTGGTCCCCACGTATGAGTAACGCGAGTCGACAGTCAATTACGCGTGAGACGTACTGGTATACCTTGACCCAGAGGACGTGGAGGATTGCGAATACTCCAGATGGGATGACCTTCACTTGTTCGGGTGAAGAGCGACTGGCACCTGGGCGTCTTCCTTAGAGACAGATTAAGGAAAAATTACGAAGTAACCAGATCACAATCACTCACCCAAAATCCCAGTCCATGAAGGGACTAGCTACCTTTCACTGTGACATCATAGCACACATTACTACCAGAATTTGTGCTTTGTGATAGAATCAAGCTCTTAACATCCATTTCTTGCGATCACGAAATTTCAACAGGAGATGTTTCTGGTGGAGTAAAATACCACTGTTTACAGACAGAGAATTCAAGAACGGATATGGATCACTGCAGCGTCCAGCGAGACAACTTATTTATTACATTTGTGATTTAACTGTGAATATGTTTCCTCCATCCATCCAACATCAATTAATCTTGCTATATGACTTGCACATTCTTACACATTTTTTCTGATGTAATATAATATTTGCTGTCCAACTTCTCAACCGTGTTTGTAACTGTTTCGAATCTATTAATGCGACTGATTGATCTACTCGGTACTAGAGCGAATCCTTTGTGGCTCCGCCTTCAGTGAGACAGATAGTTATTCTTTGAGGTGGCTGGCATACTTGTGATACGGCTGCTGGGACATTCACTATACAAGTCATGGTAGGGGAAAGATCGTCTCTCATACCGCTGCCGACACCAAATTGCGTAGAACGTCTCGCTAACGGCTTTGAAGTGTCGTGGCTTACTTCTGTTAGATTGTAGCTGACATCAAGTTCCTCGGTTCCGTAATGGCTCAATTTATCCTGCATCATATTCAGCTTAGCTCTCTTGGTTGATTCCAATCTCCGACGCATTTCACAAGAGTCACGCAACTTAACGACGAAGATCTCACTAAAAAAGCAGAGAAGTCCAGTGTACACAGAGGAGAATACGCTCAAACGATATGCTTAAACCACGCTGGAATGTAGCTGGACAAGAACAGGTATGGATACGTAAAATGAAGTCGTGTGATGGCGTGAGACCAGAAACTTTGTGAAAATATCATTAGCTGACCAATAGCAATTGCCGTTTTAACCCTTTAAAGATTTTGAGACATAAGAAGACTTCTTTTCGCTCACTTCTGAAAACTTGTAGGCTTGCACTTTTAAAGTAGGTCCTATGATGCTTTCAGTACCTCGAGTACCAATACACATCACTATTATCTTTTATATCTAGCTCTAACAACGTGGTCCAACATACGCCGTTATATTATGTAGCTTAACAATTCTCAAATATTATAAAACTGGATGTTTGTATGAAAACGCGCGCGCGCGTGTGTGTGTGTGTGTGTGTGTGTGTGTGTGTGTGTGTGTGTGTGTGGGCCGATTAGAACCAAATTTAGTGTTTGGTACAAATATCCTTTACTATCAAGCAACAAGCGCTGTGGGAGTAATATACACCTACCCATCACAGTTCAGAAGATGTGACGTTATAAATAATTAGCTGCGTGAAAAACTATAGCAGTATGCATGACGTTCCAATTTATTATTTCCAAGCACTAACTGTATTCGCAATACATTTTACAGATGATATCCATATATGCCACTAAATGCGTCTATAAAACTATATCATCGTACAACTCTTCGTTTAGGAGATATGACGACATAAACACTGAGATGCGTGAAAATCTTCCGCATTGTGCATGATTTTTTAATTTTTTGTTTATTTGCTAGGAACTGTATTCGCAACTTATTTCGCAGACAGTGTCTACATATGCCGCTTAATGTACCTACACAAACAACCCTCTGCACGATACTCAGTTCGGGAAATATGAATTCATAAATACTCAGATGCCTGAAAAAATGCTGCACCATGCAAGAAATTTTAATACTATTATTCTTTACTACTAACACGCTGCTACAACACGCTGCTATAACGAGCGTGGTGCAGACGTTCGGAATGAAGGTAGATGTGTGTATGGAAGTTCTCCCTATCGGCATTTAGGAAGGGACAGCTCTCACGTTAACCGCTGTGCCATTTTTCTGTTAAACGTGTCCGACGTGAGATCAACAAGTCATGAGGGTGTGTCCGCCGACGTTACTATGGAGGTCAGAAAAGAGGAATAGCGAGGTGTCCATAAGGTTTCTGACAGCTGAAAGAGCGTCAGGAAGTGAAATTCATGCATGTGATTTCAAGGAGATCATGTGTTACTGAGAGATGGATGACAGGCCCAACGTATCATTACCTTTTTGTCACTGCAGTGGTGGATGTTGCTGTCAGAAATAATATACAGTGGATGATGGTAAATATTTGGCTCATGTTGTGAATCAGTCATGGTACCACTCACGCCATCATGACAGAATATCTGAAGTTCCAGAATACCTGTGCCCATTGGTTCCCGCCCCATTTGCCCCTACTGACGGAGGAGAAGAAATTGAATAGAATTTCGACACAACTGCAGTACCTGTAAAAGGTATCGTGATGAAAAATATCGCCTCCGGTCCTGTACTGTCGCGGGAGATGAAACATGATGTCATCCTTTTGAACATCATAGCCAGCAATAGAAGCACATGGATTCCCAAGTACTGAAAAAATTGAGAGCCGTGCACATCTGCCCCAGAAAAGTCGTGATGACATTTTTCTTTGACCACAAGGGGCCGCTGCGCATTGACTTTCTGGAACACAGTGCCACAATTAACGGAGAGCGGTACATGGCACACTTCGCTAAAACTAAAGCACGCTGTCAGGTTCAAACGCCCACTAATGTTGACAGCCTTATTCTGTGGCATAGTAATGTCTGCCCTCATGCTGCCAACGTTTTATCGACTTCGCTCCAAAACATTCGTTGGGAATCCCTTACACACCCTCCATACGGTTCCAAGCCCTTCCCATGCGATTTCAATACTTCTAGAGTCCTGAAAAAAAGACATTCGTGGCTGTCGATTTGCTTCGCACGAAGAGATGCAATTTTGGATACAATCATGATTCCCTAGGCAATTGCAAACATTTTGCCACGAAAGAACTGACCGTCTACCATTCTGGCTGAACATAGAGAGAACTACTGTTCTGACCGAACATAGAGAGAATCTTTCGTAACAAATACACAGAACGTGATGAAGCGTGAAAGACTGGAAAATAACGATCTGCTTAACATCAGAACTGTAATCAAGGGGCCGGCCGGGGAGGGCGAGCGGTTCCAGGCGCTACAGTCTGGAACCGCGCGACCGCTACTGTCGCAGGTTCGAATCCTGCCTCGGGCATGGATGTGTGTGATCTCCTTAAATTAGTTATGTTTAAGTAGTTCCAGAGGTACCCGTGGTCTAGGGGTAGCGTCTTTGATTCATAATCAAAAACGTCTTCGGTCCAGGGTTCGATACCCGCCACTGCCTAAAGTTTGATAAATAATCAGCATTGGCGGCCGAAGACTTCCGGCATAAGAAGTTAGCCTCATTCTGCCAACGGCCTTGTCAAAGAGGGCGGAGGAGCGGATAGAGGTTCAGGCCCACTCTCTTGTCCTAGGGGTGGGAAATTGCCCTTATAGGCGGATGAATCAGCAATGATCAACGACATGAGGATGCAGAAGGCAATGGAAACCACTGCACTAAAGACACGTAACGTGTATCCACAGGACATGTGGCCTGTATTTGAAGAAGTGTCATGATGATCTCTCCATTGGCAAAAGATTCCGGAATAGTCCCCCATCCGGTACTCTGGGAGGGGACTGCCAAGGGGGAGGTTACCATGAGAAAAAGATTGAACAATCAACGAAAGGATAACGTTCTACGAGACGGAGCGTGGAATGTCAGAAGCTTGAACGTGGTAGGGAAACTAGAATATCTGAAAAGGGAAATGCAAAGGCTCAATCTAGATATAGTAGGGGTCAGTGAAGTGAAGTGGAAGGAAGACAAGGATTTCTGGTCAGATGAGTATCGGGTAATATCAACAGCAGCAGAAAATGGCATAACAGGTGTAGGATTCGTTATGAATAGGAAGGTAGGGCAGAGGGTGTGTTACTGTGAACAGTTCAGTGAGCGGGTTGTTCTAATCAGAATCGTCAGCAGACCAACACCGACAACGATAGTTCAGGTATACATGCCGACGTCGCAAGCTGAAGATGAACAGATAGAGAAAGTGTATGAGGATATCGAAAGGGTAATGCAGTATGTAAAGGGGGACGAAAATCTAATATTCATGGGCGACTGGAATGCAGTTGTAGGGGAAGGAGTAGAAGAAAAGGTTACAGGAGAAAATGGGCTTGGGACAAGGAATGAAAGAGGAGAAAGACTAATTGAGTTCTGTAACAAGTTTCAGCTAGTAATAGTGAATACCCTGTTCAAGAATCACAAGAGGAGGAGGTATACTTTGAAATGGCCGGGAGATACGGGAAGATTTCAATTAGATTACATCATGGTCAGACACAGATTCCGAAATCAGATACTGGATTGTAAGGCGTACCCAGGAGCAGATATACACTCCTGGAAATGGAAAAAAGAACACATTGACACCGGTGTGTCAGACCCACCATACTTGCTCCGGACACTGCGAGAGGGCTGTACAAGCAATGATCACACGCACGGCACAGCGGACACACCAGGAACCGCGGTGTTGGCCGTCGAATGGCGCTAGCTGCGCAGCATTTGTGCACCGCCGCCGTCAGTGTCAGCCAGTTTGCCGTGGCATACGGAGCTCCATCGCAGTCTTTAACACTGGTAGCATGCCGCGACAGCGTGGACGTGAACCGTATGTGCAGTTGACGGACTTTGAGCGAGGGCGGATAGTGGGCATGCGGGAGGCCGGGTGGACGTACCGCCGAATTGCTCAACACGTGGGGCGTGAGGTCTCCACAGTACATCGATGTTGTCGCCAGTGGTCGGCGGAAGGTGCACGTGCCCGTCGACCTGGGACCGGACCGCAGCGACGCACGGATGCACGCCAAGACCGTAGGATCCTACGCAGTGCCGTAGGGGACCGCACCGCCACTTCCCAGCAAATTAGGGACACTGTTGCTCCTGGGGTATCGGCGAGGACCATTCGCAACCGTCTCCATGAAGCTGGGCTACGGTCCCGCACACCGTTAGGCCGTCTTCCGCTCACGCCCCAACATCGTGCAGCCCGCCTCCAGTGGTGTCGCGACAGGCGTGAATGGAGGGACGAATGGAGACGTGTCGTCTTCAGCGATGAGAGTCGCTTCTGCCTTGGTGCCAATGATGGTCGTATGCGTGTTTGGCGCCGTGCAGGTGAGCGCCACAATCAGGACTGCATACGACCGAGGCACACAGGACCAACACCCGGCATCATGGTGTGGGGAGCGATCTCCTACACTGGCCGTACACCACTGGTCATCGTCGAGGGGACACTGAATAGTGCACGGTACATCCAAACCGTCATCGAACCCATCGTTCTACCATTCCTAGACCGGCAAGGGAACTTGCTGTTCCAACAGGACAATGCACGTCCGCATGTATCCCGTGCCACCCAACGTGCTCTAGAAGGTGTAAGTCAACTACCCTGGCCAGCAAGATCTCCGGATCTGTCCCCCATTGAGCATGTTTGGGACTGGATGAAGCGTCGTCTCACGCGGTCTGCACGTCCAGCACGAACGCTGGTCCAACTGAGGCGCCAGGTGGAAATGGCATGGCAAGCCGTTCCACAGGACTACATTCAGCATCCCTACGATCGTCTCCATGGGAGAATAGCGGCCTGCATTGCTGCGAATGGTGGATATACACTATACTAGTGCCGACATTGTGCATGGTCTTTTGCCTGTGTCTAGGTGCCTGTGGTTCTGTCAGTGTGATCATGTGATGTATCTGACCCCAGGAATGTGTCAATAAAGTTTCCCCTTCCTGGGACAATGAATTCACGGTGTTCTTATTTCAATTTCCAGGAGTGTAGACTCAGATCACAATATAGAAGTGATGAAGAGTAGGCTGAAGTTCAAGACATTAGTCAGGGAGAATCAATACGCAAAGAAGTGGGATACGGAAGTATTAAGGAATGACGAGATACGCTTGAAGTTCTCTAACGCTATAGATACAGCAATAAGGAATAGCGTAGTTGGCAGTACAGTTGAAAATGGACATCTCTAAAAAGGGCCATCACAGAAGTATGGAAGGAAAACATAGGTACAAAGAAGGTAGCTGCGAAGAAACCAGGGGTAACAGAAGAAATACTTCAGTTGATTGATGAAAGGAGGAAGTACAAACATGTTCCGGGAAAATCAGGAATACAGAAATACAAGTCGCTGAGGAATGAGATAAATAGGAATTGCAGGGAAGCTAAGACGAAATGACTGCAGGAAAAATGTGAAGACATCGAAAAAGATATGATTGTCGGAAGGACAGACTCAGCATACAGGAAAGTCGAAACAACCTTAGGTGACATTAAAAGCAACGGTGGTAACATTAAGAGTGCAACGGGAATTCCACTGTTAAATGCAGAGGAGAGAGCAGATAGGTGGAAAGAATACATTGAAAGCCTCTATGAGGGTGAAGATTTGTCTGATGTGGTAGAAGAAGGAACGGGAGTCGATTTAGAAGAGATAGGCGATCTAGTATTAGAATCGGAATTAAAAAGAGCTTTGGAGGACTTACGGTCCAATAAGGCAGAAGGGATAGATAACATTCCATCAGAATTTCTAAAATCATAGGGGGAAGTGGAAACAAAACGACTATTCACGTTGGTGTGTAGAATTTATGAGTCTGGCGATATACAATCTGGCTTTCGGAAAAGCATCATCCACACAATTCCGAAGACGGCAAGAGCTGACAAGTGCGAGAATTATCGCACAATCAGCTTAACAGCTGATGCATCGAAGGTGCTTACAAGAATAATATACAGAAGAATGGAAAAGAAAATTGAGAATGCGCTAGGTGACGATCAGTTTGGCTTTAGGAAAAGTAAAGGGACGAGAGAGGCAATTCTGACGTTACGGCTAATAATGGAAGCAAGGCTAAAGAAAAATCAAGACACTTTCATAGGATTTGTCGACCTAGAAAAAGCGTTCGACAATATAAAATGGTGCAAGCTGTTCGAGATTCTGAAAAAAGTAGGGGTAAGCTATAGGGAGAGACGGGTCATACACAAAATGTACAACAACCAAGAGGGAATAATAAGAATGGACGATCAATAACGAAGTGCTCGTATTAAGAAGGGTGTAAGTCAAGGCTGTAGCCTTTCGCCCCTACTCTTCAATCTGTACATCAGGAGTGGAATTAAAATACAAGATGAAAGGATATCAATGATACGATTCGCTGATGACATTCCTATCCTGAGTGAAAGTGAAGAAGAATTAAATGATCTGCTGAACGGAATGAACATTCTAATGAGTACACAGTATGGTTTGAGAGTAAATCGGAGAAAGGCGAAGGTAATGAGAAGTAGTAGAAATGAGAACAGCGAGAAACTTAACATCAGGATTGATGGTCACGAAGTCAATGAAGTTAAGGAATTCTGCTACCTAGGCAGAAAAAAACCAATGACGGACGGAGCAAGGAGGACATCAAAAGCAGACTCGCTATGGCAAAAAAAGGCATTTCTGGCCAAGAGAAGTCTACTAATATCAAATACCGGCTTTAATTTCAGGAAGAAATTTCTGAGGATGTACGTCTGGAGTACATGGAGTACAGCATTGTATGGTAGTGAAACATGGACTGTGGGAAAACCGGAACAGAAGAGAATCGAAGCATTTGAGATGTGGTGCTATAGACGAATGTTGAAAATTAGGTGGACTGATAAGGTAAGGAATGAGGAGGTTCTACGCAGAATCGGAGAGGAAAGGAATATGTGGAAAACACTGATAAGGAGAAGGGACAGGATGATAGGACATCTGCTAAGACATGAGGGAATGACTTCCATGGTACTAGAGGGAGCTGTAGAGGGCAAAAACTGTAGAGGAAGACAGAGATTGGAATACGTCAAGCAAATAATTGAGGACGTAGGTTGCAAGTACTACTCTGAGATGAAGAGGTTAGCACAGGAAAGGAATTCGTGGCGGGCCGCATCAAACCAGTCAGTAGAGTGATGACCAAAAAAAAAAAAGTTCCAAGTTCTAGGGGACTGATGACCTCAGAAGTTAAGTCCCATAGTGCTCAGACCCGTTTGAACCATTTTTTTGTAAACAAGGAAGTAGTGGAAGAAATCAAATTTTACTTCGATCTAGGAGTCGAAGCAAGGAATATTTGAGAAGATGATTGGAAAGATGAGATAAACGTTTCTGAGTTAAAGTGCCCTCCTACATCTGAACGTATACAATCAGAAATTACATGAGAAGAAACTAAAACCATCCAAAACGAAAATAATTAAAATATTGATGTTAAACTAAATAAAAATTTAGAAAAAACGGATTTTTCATTATTTACTCATGATAGTTCGGACCACTGTTGTAGAACCCTCTTCTCCTGTCTCAGGTGGCTGCAAATGTGGCATTCACGTGATACCTATGGGAAACACCTTGGAAGCATTTTAATTGGTTTTGACTACTGTTGATAAGTGTTCCAGCCAAAAATTTCTGTATGTACGTACAGAAAGTGAAAGGATCAGGAGCATGGAACTATGTCTCTTTTCAATTTCTGACAGTACTATCTCATGGACACAAGTCTTCCTGGTTCTGCCGCTTTCTCTCTTTTTACTTTTTCCTAAATATAGCGTGAGCTGTTGCAGTAGTGACCTGCATGGAATCAGAGACTTTTGTGCTAAATACAAGGTGAGCAAGGGATAACATGATCCTAGTTATGAGTATTTGGGAATGGATTTCCAGACCCTGTGTTTGTGCTACAACTAAAGCACATATCTAAATAACTTCAGTCAAAATCAGAGGATTTTTTAATTTGGATCGTTGGTTATAAGTTCTTACTTGTAATCTGTTATATACACTCCTGGAAATTGAAATAAGAACACCGTGAATTCATTGTCCCAGGAAGGGGAAACTTCATTGACACATTCCTGGGGTCAGATACATCACATGATCACACTGACAGAACCACAGGCACATAGACACAGGCAACAGAGCATGCACAATGTCGGCACTAGTACAGTGTACATCCACCTTTCGCAGCAATGCAGCCTGCTATTCTCCCATGGAGACGATCGTAGAGATGCTGGATGTAGTCCTGTGGAACGGCTTGCCATGCCATTTCCACCTGGCGCCTCAGTTGGACCAGCGTTCGTGCTGGACGTGCAGACCGCGTGAGACGACGCTTCATCCAGTCCCAAACATGCTCAATGGGGGACAGATCCGGAGATCTTGCTGGCCAGGGTAGTTGACTTACACCTTCTAGAGCACGTTGGGTGGCACGGGATACATGCGGACGTGCATTGTCCTGTTGGAACAGCAAGTTCCCTTGCCGGTCTAGGAATGGTAGAACGATGGGTTCGATGACGGTTTGGATGTACCGTGCACTATTCAGTGTCCCCTCGACGATGACCAGTGGTGTACGGCCAGTGTAGGAGATCGCTCCCCACACCATGATGCCGGGTGTTGGCCCTGTGTGCCTCGGTCGTATGCAGTCCTGATTGTGGCGCTCACCTGCACGGCGCCAAACACGCATACGACCATCATTGGCATGAAGGCAGAAGCGACTCTCATCGCTGAAGACGACACGTCTTCATTCGTCCCTCCATTCACGCCTGTCGCGACACCACTGGAGGCGGGCTGCACGATGTTGGGGCGTGAGCGGAAGACGGCCTAACGGTGTGCGGGACCGTAGCCCAGCTTCATGGAGACGGTTGCGAATGGTCCTCGCCGATACCCCAGGAGCAACAGTGTCTCTAATTTGCTGGGAAGTGGCGGTGCAGTCCCCTACGGCACTGCGTAGGATCCTATGGTCTTGGCGTGCATCCGTGCGTCGCTGTGGTCCGGTCCCAGGTCGACGGGCACGTGCACCTTCGGCCGACCACTGGCGACAACATCGATGTACTGTGGAGACCTCACGCCCCATGTGTTGAGCATTTCGGCGGTACGTCCACCCGGCCTCCTGCATGCCCACTATACGCCCTCGCTCAAAGTCCGTCAACTGCACATACGGTTCACGTCCACGCTGTCGTGGCATGCTACCAGTGTTAAAGACTGCGATGGAGCTCCGTATGCCACGGCAAACTGGCTGACACTGACGGCGGCGGTGCACAAATGCTGCGCAGCTAGCGCCATTCGACGGCCAACACCGCGGTTCCTGGTGTGTCCGCTGTGCCGTGCGTGTGATCATTGCTTGTACAGCCCTCTTGCAGTGTCCGGAGCAAGTATGGTGGGTCTGACACACCGGTGTCAATGTGTTCTTTTTTCCATTTCCAGGAGTGTATATAGAGTGTATGTGGGTATGGCTCGGATCTCCTCCAAACACTTGGACCGGCTTAAACGAAGTATTGCACGGAAACAGCAACCCTCACAAGTATCAACACTGTGGGGTTTATAACCTCCTAGCTCCAATAGGAGCGGAAATACGGGGACAAAAGCTTTTTTTCCAGCCGCTATTGTTCTGTTTGCCCTGCATGGCAGGCATATGGCTGAGGAAGAGCATCGGCTGCCTGATTGACCTGTTTTGCCGTGCAGCCTACAAATTGGGGACGAGAAACCGTTTTCCAGTGTCCGACATGTAGGCGGCCCTACATGACGGGAATGCAGTGTTGGAGTAGTGCCTTCGTCATGCTTTGCTTGGCAGCCTATACGTGAGGGGAAGATACAAAGCCTCTGACACATAGGCTGCCATGCATCACATGAGTGTTGTGTTGCAGTACTATCAGTGTGGACAGATAGAAAGAGAGGGAGGCTGGAGGGATTGATAAACATAAGGGGGAAGGAGGATAAGGGGGAAGGAGAATAAGGGCAGACAAAGGAGGAGGAAGATAATAAGAGAGAATGAAAGAGGAGGGGACAAAGAGCGGAAGAGGAGAAGGTGGGCACCATGAAGAAGGAGAGGGGACAGACAGAGACAGTTGTAGGAGGAGATGTTCAGACAGAGGCAGGGAGAGATAGACGTGAGGAAAGGAGCAACAGAGAGAGGGGAGGAAGAGGGTGTCAGAGAGAGGGGAGGAAGAGGTTTTGAGAGAGAGGGAAAGAGAAGCTTGGAGGTTGAGGAGGTAGATGTGGATGGATGAGATGGATAGTGTGACACAGGAAGAGGTGAAAACAGAGAAGGCAGAGGAGGTCTAATCAGTATTGTGTAGATTACACATGCAGGTAGAACCAAGGGTAAACGGTCTAACTGTAAATATTTATTATTTAGAAGTCTGATTATCAAGTGGCCCAAACTTCCCATTAGCGAGGTTAGGAACATTTCTGAATGGGGCCACCGCAAAGTAACGGCATTTACGAACAGTGCTGAGAGTGGTGCACACAATGGAAGATTGCTGCACTTTATAATAAGTTAAAATATTCGTCTTTAAGAAAGTAGCATTCCTCTTCAACCACTTCATCATAACAGTAACAGGATAATCTATTAAAAGTTTTTGTGTGACTTTTCATTATCACCAAAATGGTTTTGGATATATATGCAATAAGAACGTGAATCGTGTCTTTCACGAGGATAGATCGATTCCTCACTTTTAGTCGTCTGATGCTATGGAAGCACCACCTAATGTTGAACTTGTAACCTTCTTAATAGGGGCGTATGATCGTAATTTTTCTGAGCACCATACCCAACGCGCGACCTGAATCTCGGTGCGGTCTACAGTTCTCTACACGTGCCGGCCACGTGTTAGCTGGCGGATCGAAGCTGACTGCTCGCGTGCTGCCACGGTGCACGTAACGCCGGGTGGCTGCCGCATTGAGCCTTCTCGCGGACGAGTCGTAAGGCGTGTCGCCTGAGGAACTTCCCTGCCAGAAACGCGTCCTGGCGGAACTTCCGCGAAGTCAGCGGAACACAGTGGAGGTTGTTGAAATAGCAAGCATATCCCTTTCTGCTGAGGCAGTGAATATGTATCACTATTAATTATTCTCGCTAAATGTCGAGTTGTCTTTATTACTTGTGACGAAATCCATTCTCTCACGGGTATATGTTAGAGAAGCTTGTGATGCTACAGCGTGGAAGTCCAAGCGCCACTACATTTCGAAGCGTGAAATGAAAAATCTGACATCAACGTGGTCAGTTAGTCGCAGTATTGGTTTTACATCACAAGCAGAACTTCGGAGGCGACATACTGTACGGAGTTATACTACGTATTTATTTGACCTTTTTGTTATAGAGTATACGATATGAATACAATCTGTTAAAAAGTATCAGGACACTGATGATCTCTCAAAAAGCCTTTGTTTCAGGTATGATTTGTTATAATAAAGTGACAGGTAACTACGTTTCTGTAGTTAAAGTTTCACGTGCTGGTACTTCTAGTGATGTAACTTGCATGCTATGAAACTATATCGTGTGACGGCACAACGACAGTCCATCAGAAGAGAGTCGTATTGAGTACAATTTGAAATAGTTAAATATTAAATAATGACATTTGTAGAGACACAAGCTATACCCTATAACCAAGTTACTACAGCCGTATTGAAGCCGTAGTGTCGTGAACTTTAAAGAGAAAAGTAGCATACTCTTGTCTTACTACTACCAGAAGATTCTAAGCCTTTTTTTTATTAATTCAGTATATTTACTATTAATAACGTACTTGTTGCAAATGTTGTTGTGTAGACCATCGACTGGAGTGTTTCCCCAGTTGCCAGAAATCTTGATGTGACTATGTCGGAAAGTAAACACAAGCTACGCACTGGAAGTATTTGCTGTTATGAAACTTTATGTAAAATGTACGAGGGTTGGAACTTTACTAGTGGCAACTATTTATTTACAGCTCGTACAAAATAGATACGTTTTTCAAAGTTTTACTGACCTTCAAAGTAGTAGCGATGTGGAAGTCGTAGGATACTCTTAGCAGTGCCAGTTGTGTTGACAGGTGGAGCGGTGCGGTCTATTGCCCGAGGGATTTGTAGCAGTTCTGAAGCGAATATCGTGAAGTGTTTCCTTAAGTTAAGAAATCGAGTTGAACTCACGAGGGCTTAAGTCAGGGGAGTGCTGTAGGTGGAATAGCACTTAGCAGCCCCATCAGTCAAACAAATCAGTAACAGCTTGCACTGTACCTGCTTGAGTATTGTCCTGCAAAATGATGGTCAGGTCCTGCACTAAGTGTCATCACTTCTGTCTCTAAGCTGGTCGTAGGTTGTGTTCCAAAAATGAACAGCACACTGCCACAAATTCGTTGGGCAATAGACTGCGCCGCTCGAACTGTCTACACAACTGGCACTGCTAAGAGTATCCTACGACCTCCACTTCCTGGCGACGGGTTATACACAATACTGGTGACTACTTTGAAGGTCAGTAAAACTTTGAAACACGTATCTGTGTTGTACGAGATGTAAATAAACAGTTGTCACTATTAAAGTTCCAAACCTCGTGTATACGAACCTCTCATCGTTTTATTGACTGCTTCTTGCTGGTAAATATCTTTTTCAGTTATGGTGAGTACCTTCGAAAAGAATCAGCGGTTCTATTCGGATGAAATTACGAAACGAATCTCCATCTTGAAATCTTTGTGAAGCACTCGCACGTTACTTCAGACTGGTGGTAGTTGATACAGCGTCTACGCGCTAATATTGGTCGCTGTGCTTTAACTACATTGAATCGAAAGCTGAAAATGTGATGGAAACTCATCTGAGTTAATGAATAACTTCTACTAGTATGCATTATTTACTGCTGCTCTACCAACAATGCGCTGTTCAGACCATCGAAGTGTCCAAAACCTTCTTAGCGGTTTCCTCCGCTTTGCTTTGACAGTCGCTAACAGAGTGAACGTAACTATATTAAGCGCATCCTTTTTCGTAACGAAACTTGGATTCGGGCGCACGACGGCGCAGATCACTTTGACAGGTACGTTCCGCGAGATGCAGCAGGGAGTTTCAGAGCGCGCAGCAGCCACGACAGACACCAAGGGTGGCGTCTGTTGCGATGACAAACATGTCCGACTTGAGGACTATTTCAGCAAGTGTTTGATAATAAGATGTAACTGTGAAAATAAAGGCTAATATAACAGTGTGACTGTCAGTATTCTGCGCGGCCCAATCCTGTTTACCGTATACAAACACTGTGCATTGTGTACCATTTCTTGAGTGTCCCACTCCACAAACCGCTAACGTTCGTAGAAGACACACTTTCAGCAATACACGTATGAAGGGTAGAGTCAACAGGTAATAGTTCGAGCTGTTGCCTGTAAATGCATTGAAGGTGTCTTCCTACGACATTTAGTATATTGATCTATATGGTGGTTGCATAGCGTAAAGTGGGGGAGCTGCTGAAACATTCTATGCAGAAAGTTTTGCAAACGTACTTACACCATATCATTTCACGTTCGAGGATACCGAGAGATGCCTCAGGGTAGCTGCAAAATTGCACGTAGGTATTTGCTGCCTGAGTTGTGTCAATTGTACAATAAAGTAGTGGCACGTTTTGCTTGGTACTTGCGACTACTATCCCCAGTCTATAGTGAGTCCCCTGGTAGGTGCTGAAACGCAATGTCGGTCGTCCACGCTCGGCTCGAACACTACAGTAGGTGGACGTGCTGACAATGTTCGAAGAGGACCGAGCCACAAGCACTCGGTAGATGGCACAAGCGCTGCGAACAGGTAAAGATCTCTGTGGCGTGTTGTCCATGAACACAAGCTCCGTTAACACCATCTGCACAAAGTCCAGGGCTTACGGGAGGAGGACTAACCACGATGGGTACAGTATATGCAGTGGTATTTGTTGTGGATTGGCAAGAGAGCCAACCCACTCTGAGAGGAAGCCGAAAGGCACGCATTTTAGCTCACGCAGGCTGGCGTGAGGTCTGGACAGGTCAAGGAAATTACACTAGCAAAAAACGACGTAGCTGTGGAACAAACTTTTTTCCATAAATGGTGAACATCGCTCTTGACGGTACATGTTTTACAGCATCAATAGTAACGTAATGGCGCCTTGCTAGGTCGTAGCAAATGACGTAGCTGAAGGCTATGCTAACTATCGTCTCGGCAAATGAGAGCGTATTTTGTCAGTGAACCATCGCTAGCAAAGTCGGCTGTACAACTGGGGCGAGTGCTAGGAAGTGTCTCTAGACCTGCCGTGTGGCGGCGCTCGATCTGCAATCACTGATTGTGGTGACACGCGGGTCTGACGTATATTAACGGACCGCGGCCGATTTTAAGGTTGCCACCAAGCAAGTGTGGTGTCTGGCGGTGACACCACAGTATTTACAACGGTGCATTCTCCAGCCACGATTCTCGAGCTCAGTGCTATACGCCTATCAGTGCACTTTTACTAGAGACGGCATAGTAAACTTCCAAAAGATGCATGTTTCTGCAGATGAAAATCCGTGTACATAGGTGATTCAAAATCATCAGCACAGCATCTGGGCCGGTATGGCGACGCGCGGAATCACCTCAAAGTTGGATTTCTCAGTCGATGGGTTTCCAGAGGTGAAGCAATTGAATAGCCAGCACTGTCGCCAAATCTGACGCCACTAGACTATTTGATGTGGGTTAGTTCAAAGAGTGTGGTACGTGGCACGCCTGTAACGTCAGCGGAGACCTCATTGCTCGAGTGCACAGAACAATTGACATTCCTCAAAGACAACGGCTCATGTGGTGACGCTCAGCACCGCCGAAGTAGTATCTGAATTGACGTAGGATGTAGGCCGTTCGAGGTCCGTTAGTAATGTAGACAGCGTGATGTGCTACTGATGTTGGGTTTACAGACCTACTGTGGAATGCACAAGCATTTCAGAATTTGGCACTCTCCAGCGACCAAGCCGTGTATTTTCGTGTATGGGTTCCTTCTTAAAACGGATTATTGAGCCTCCCCACACAACATACTATGGGATGTCAGTGTTTTATTTCGGACATCCTGTAAAAATGAGCCTCACAGGACTGAGGAAGGTATATTCACTGAAATAGGCGGAAGCTGTATCACAGTACACCTGGACAGAAAGACAGCACTCACTGTCAGTCAAAGAAGAAAACCTACACATATGCAGTATACAGGGTAAGTACTAAATGAAGAAAGAAAAAACGTAGTAGAAAGCGACAGAGAGAGATATTGTCTAATGCTGGTAGTAAAATGTGCCTTATTATAGGCTTGGAGGCGTCGTTGATCTATTTACAACTGTTATTACTAGGTTATATCCTAATACTGGATGATTTGTTTGTCGCGACTAACGAGCAACACGATCATTAAATGTTCGCCCTGTAACAAGCAGTCTACCGTCTGGTGCCTGTAGTTGAACTGAGTCAAGATCGCACCTCGACAGTACGATCGTGTGGTCTTGAAACTGACTGTACCAGCCACCGCTTCTTGACGACACAGTTCAGATCTCAGTGAGGCAGCGTTCTGATGGTGCGGTCTCGAGAAAACGTCCGACTGAACAGGGTCCTCTACATTTCATGGCCACCTTAGCGGTGCTAATTCAGGCAGTCTTGTATTGTTCGGTTGGCGGATACTGACGCTCCTTTGGTGACGTTTCCTACGCAAAACACCGTCCAAACTTAAAGGAATTCCTTAATTTATTGCAATTGCGACTACCAAACATTATGGATATCACCTCTATAACGGTGCATCATCTCTGTCAGTTTGGTATCTTCCGTCCACCCTCGCAACAGACGAATCACGAATCAAATTTAAGTCAAAGAAATAGTATTGCTAGCGTCAAAGGCTTGTTAATCCCATCCAATGTTATATACGTTTTACCTACAAACAAGTAAAACAATATTCAACTATTAGCGTTAGTGATTTGACATAAGACAATTGGTTATATTGTTCTTTGGAAACAACGTACCGCAGCTGGAGCTACACCATACCTTACGCAAGACATTTACCTCAGTGGAAATTAAATCTACCCGATTAAATTACTCTTGTCATGCTGATTTTCACCATTTTGCTATGATGTTAACAGATATTCATAGAAACAATTATATGAATTTTTTGTGTTTGTTTTGTATTAATTATTTAGTGAATCACGATTTGACAAATTTCACACTGAAATGGAATTATGTTTTAAGAGGGCGATTTCAAAAAGGTTTTAATTTTTTATTTCTAGTGTGTAGAACAGTTTTATTAACCTATTAACTGTCTGTTTCATAAGATTTCGTGGCTGGCTTCACCACCAGTGTACGAGCAAACAAGTTGTGAATCGGCATTTGTTGATGTATTTTAAGGGGGATATGCAAACATTCTTGGTGCTTGAAGGAAAGGGTTTTAGACCACTGTGTTGGAATGAAACTGGGTTAGTTTGTTTTTAATTTGCAGTGTTTTTCTTATACTGCGTGATGCAGACTGAAGCCGCTGTACGTGTTGTAAACAACCACCTTAGTTTCGTTCTGCCCGTACATCAGTAAAGTCATATGGTTACTTGTACTTTTGCAGGTTTACTGGATGGTAACTCACTCAAACGGTATGTTGGCTAAAATGGATCATTGCTATTGAATAACACAATGTTTTACTTACTTTTTAAATGTAAACCAGTTCTGATTCTGTAATTTCCTCACATTTTGGCACCTCATAGCCGATATCTAAGTATGCAAACATAATAAAAACCGGTGTTCCTGTCCTTCCTTAATTAATCTAGAGTCTCTGTGCACATCGATTCCCTATTGGATCAAAGTTGATTAAAGCTCTAATGACTCTAATTTTCATATGGTTTTCCACCAGAGACGTGTGTGGACACTCTTAGACACTTCCGCTAATGTATGAAGATAGTAACTGTTCCGAAAGAACAGATACCAAAGATGACCATACCAGCTTCTCTATAAAGAAATGATAATTATTCGAAACCCTCAGCTGCCAACAGATGTTGTTGATATACCTCAATGAGGACAGCTTAAAGTGTGAGCCCTTCATGTAGTTAAAGGCTAGCCGGCCATTGATCTTCTGTGCGAATGCGCACACTTTGCCCGAACTCTTACGGGAATCGTCATCTTAGCTAGCGCGAGTAATGAGTGAATGGGCAAATATCCTTTAGGAACATTACGAATGTAAGTTGTCGACAGTTCGGAATGTGGGTCTCACGGGAAGCGTGCAAGGGATAAGTCCCTGCAGTCGCGCTATCCTCTGTGCCCTCGGTGGCTCAGATGGATGCCGGTGCGGTAGCTCAGCGTGTTCAAAAAATGGCTCTGAGCACTATGGGACTTAACATCTGAGGTCATCAGTCCCCTAGAACTTAGAACTACTTAAACCTAACTAACCTAAGGACATCACACACGTCCATGACCGAGGCAGGATTCGAACCTGCGACCGTAGCGGTCGCGCGGTTCCAGAATGAAGCGCCTAGAACCGCTCGGCCATGAACGTGTTCGGTCAGAGGGTTAACTGCCCTCTGTAACAATAATAATAAGAAAAGAAAACTGAGTGACTGGATCGACGACGAACTAGGACGAGTGTCATGCGCAGTCCGCCCCGAGCAGATACAAAGGGCGAAGACGAACAAAATGAGATTAAAAATATAAAAAAATAGAAAAGATGGATGGAGCGTCTGCCATGTAAGCAAGAGATCCTAGGTTCGAGTCGCGGTCGGGGCACACATTTTCAGCTCTTCCCAATGACGTATATCAACAATACCTATGGCAGCTGAGGGTTTCGATTAATTGTCATTTTTTCCGCTAATGAGTCTGGGGCAGGAAATTTCAAACGTACAGCGGCGTATTGGCAACAAGTCGTCCAGATTTTCGAACCTCATACCAGAAGTGTCACATCTCGTCACTTTTCGTGGACCTGATGCAAGGTCTTTCAATGTATGCGTACCCGGTCCGACGCACGTCACGTCGTCCCGGCATGAGCCTTCGCGGTAAATGGTGGCGCGCCCACTTGCACACGGTAAATGCTTGCGCCGGCAGGTAATCACCAGAGAGCCGCCCCAGAGGTGCTCGCGTCCCCTTCCGTCAGTTCTGGGCCGCTCACCCCCCCCCCTTCCCGCCCCCGCGTGACGCACTGCCCCCGGAGGCCGCGCTGTGTGGGGCGGGCCTCGCCCGGAATTTAAATGAGCCACCGGCGCCGACTGCCGCCTGTGTCGCGTGAGAACCAATGAGGCCGGTCCCCGCTCTCAAGTTACACTCGCGCCGCCGCGTGACGCGACTGTTTGATCTGCTCTCGCCCCGGCACACACACAAACACCTGGCACTCTGCGTCATCATCCGTGTCGCCCGAGTGGAGTCCCGTGTCGTTGCACGTCAAGGTGTGAGTGGGAAATCTTCACAATTGTTGTCTCACCTCAGCCCGATTCCCATGGACGCCTTTAGGCCTCACGTCTCACTCCTAACGGCGGTGCTTCGCCCACTTAATAAGATAGGTCTCTGCCCCGTTACAGCCGGCCGCGGTGGTCTAGCGGTTCTGGCGCTGCAGTCCGGAACCGCGGGACTGCTACGGTCGCAGGTTCGAATCCTGCCTCGGGCATGGGTGTGTGTGATGTCCTTAGGTTAGTTAGGTTTAAGTGGTTCTAAGTTCTAGGGGACTTATGACCTAAGATGTTGAGTCCCATAGTGCTCAGAGCCATTTGAACCATTTGCCCCGTTACTGCCGTCTCGATCGAGACGACTGCAGTCCGCATGGCTGCATATATACGAAACAGAAGCAGATATTCCTGCAGATGTTCCTAAACAAACATTAGTTATCGTCTTGATTTTACGGTCTTTTTTTTTTCGCAGTCGCAGATATACATGTTATGCGAGGGGCGTTCAATAAGTAATGCGACACTGTTTTTCTGAAACCATGCTGGTCTTATTCAGGATTCCAGTACACCAGATTATTCCCCATTATTTTGGCTACATACACCACCTGACTGGGAGAGCCCGTGTGACCGCATGGCACAACACTACTCGTCGAGGTTGGATCCAACGTCTGGCTGCATCAATACCTCCCCATCATCCATATACATCTTTCCGTGGAGTACATCTTCCATTGGGCCATCAGGTGAAGTGAGACGGTGCGAGATTCAAGTTGCAGAATGGGTGAGGAAGAACAGTCCAGTGTAGTTTTAAGAGCTCCTCTCGGGTGCGCAGACTTATGTGAGGCCTTGTGTTGTCATGGAGAAAGCGAAGTTCGTTGGCATTTTTGTGAACATGCTGAAATCGGTCCTTCAATTTCCGGAGGGTAGCACACAGCATTGAGTACTCACACTGGTGGACGTGTTTGTCAGCACTACTAATAGAGACGTACATTTGTGCAGCGAGGTGATCTGTCAGTCACCTCGAATGAGAGTGTTCCCCACTTTCCAACACTGCAGGAGTCACAGCTGTGTGCGGTCGGCGAGCAGTCGACATATCAGAGACATTTGCGCGATCTTGTTGCGAAGATGGAAGATACCTCACAGAACGACTCACCGTGCTTTTGTTCACCGCCAAGTCTGCAAGCGTCTATGACTGAAATGCTCTGGTTCTCCACCAAAAGAAACTCCATGCTTGGAACACACCCCCAAGACGCCATTTTGAAGGCTACGTGTAGCGCCGACACCTGTCGGTACTCTTTGAAGCTATAGGGGCTGAAGCGGCAATATTCCACGTTGTCTCACAACAAAGTCCACATTTTTTCAATCGAAATTGGCCGAGAAAAAAATTTTGCATTACTTAAAGTCCCTCGTATACTTTATGTTAATACCATCACTTACGACTGTAAGAAAATCGTAAGACCACATCCCTTCCGCTTTGTTTTAAAAGCATCTTCTGTGGTCACCGAAGCAAAATGCTTGCTAGGATTATCAACAGTTCTCATGCTGTTGCTAACTACTACAAACAGAACTAAATTATCTAGATTACTATTTTACGTCATTCTTAACTGTCTTCTACAATTATGTGTTACATTTTTGTACACAGTATCTTTATTAATGTCAAATATCCAGATTGGTCGGAAACAGCCCAGAAAACTTGTAAGGATGTTGCAGGACAGATTGAGATGAGAAATAATTGTTATGAAAAAAATTCAGTACTTTGCGTCGTTTCCAAGTTAAATAGCATTGAAGTTACACAATCAGACCGTTCCTCACGCAAACTGAACCTCCGCGACAGAGAGGGTGTCGCCAAAAGCGATCCTGCTTTGGCTTCCTAAAACCGAACAGGAGAACGATACAATAATTGGACGGTAATAAGGATTGAACTCGAGCCAACGCTGTGCTGTGCGCTGTCCTCTACGTTAGTAAAGTAACTGACACTTATCATACCCAGCGGGCCGCTTGAATTTTCCCGCGCAGCGGCGTGGTTGGCAGAATTCAACATTAATTAGCTCGTAAACTGAGCAACGTATCAATTTTTTTTCTTAGCGAGTATTACTCAGCACAACCTTCTCCGCAACACGCTCTGAAGCTTTTGAGACTGTTGATGACTATTCTCCGTTTACGTTTTTATGTTGTGCAGGTCCATTGTTGGATGCGTTCATTTTTGCTTTATGTCCCGAAGTGAGAGTCTATGCTATTGGTCTGTGTGTGTGTGGGGGGGGGGGGGGGGTCTGTGTATGTGTGTGTTTGTAACACAAGACAGAACCACATAGTATTAAACGCAAGCATGAAGGCGAAGAGCCGGCTGGGGTGGCCGAGCGGTTGTAGGCGCTACAGTCTGGAACCGCGCGACCGCTACGGTCGCAGGTTCGAATCCTGCCTCGGGCATGGATGTATGTGATGTCCTTAGGTTATTTAGGTTTAACTAGTTCTAAGTTCTAGGGGACTGATGACCCCCGAAGTTAAGTCCCATAGTACTCAGAGCCATTTGAACCATTTAAAGGCGAAGAGTATTAATAAAATGGGTACTAATGTGGTCAACAGCAGATAAAGTGAGCGAATGGAAACAAGACAGACAGATCATATCGTGACTTTTACACTATTTTCAGTGCAATAAAGACTCAAATCCAATAGGGACAAAAAACCGAAAGAAATGCAATAGGTCTGCGACGAGCCGCTGGAGACTCTTGGCCTCCTATATCAAAATATTTGGACGGTATCTATACCTACTTCAGCATATATGTCCCGCAAGCCACCGCAAGCTGCGTGACGGAGTGTACCCCGTACCGGGTAGTCATTGCCTTTCCTGCTCCACTCGCAAATGGAGCCAAGGAAAAACGACTTAATGCCTCCGTATTGGCCAAACTTTTTCTTATCCTATGTTCGTGGTCCTTTAGAGAAATGTGCGCTGGCGGCTGTAGAATCCCTCTCCACTCAGCCTCATACATCGGTTCTCTAAATTTTCTCAAGAGGCTCCTCGAAAAGATCGTCACTTTCCCTCTAGCGACCCCATTTAAGTTCCCAAAGCGACTCCGTAACACTTGGGTGTTGTTCGAACTTAACGGCAAGAAATCTAGCAGCCCGCCTCAGAACTACCTCGACGCCTTCCTTAAATATTACATGGTACGGGTGCAAAACATTCCAGTACTCAAGAATAGATCGCAGTACCGTACAATGTGCGGTCTCCTTTACAGATGAACTTTCCCCAAATTCTCCAAATAAAACGAAGTCGACCAGTCGCCTTCCCTACCTCATTTCACACAGATCATTTCATTTGTTATCACTCTGCAAAGTTACCCCCAGACATTGAAATGGCGTTACTGTTTCAAGCAAAACATTACTAATAATGTACCCGAACATTATGGGTTTGTTTTTCCTATTCATCTTCGTTAATTTACATTTTTCTACATTTAGAACCAGCTGAAATTCATCACACTAAGAGGAACTATTGTCTAAGCCATCTTGTATTTTCCTACAGTCAGCTAACGTTAACACCTTCCCTTACAAAACTGCATCATCAGAAAACGACGGTAGGTTTCTGCCATCCTGTCCGCCAAATCATTTATGAGTACAAAAATGACAGCGGTCCTAACACTCTTCCCTTGTGCGCTCCTGACGAAACCCTTCTGATGAATAATCGTCGTCGAGGACAGCATACTGTGTTCCGATACTTATGACGTCTTTGAGCCACTCTGGAAACCTATTCAGTTTTCCCGTATCTTCTTTAATTGTTTCCAGTAGGGCATCTTGTCAAATTCTCTCCATAAACATACAAATATGGAATCTCCATGTTGCCTTTCATTCATGGTGATGCTGCCTAAAACGGTGCTGATTCGTGGATATTTCTCGATCTCAAGAGTATTTATTGTATTTGAACTGAGTATATGATCAAGGAGTTTGCAGCAAACCGATGTAAAGGATAGTACTCTGTAATTTAGCTCGTCCGTTCTTTTACCCTTCTTATATAAAGGAGTCACTTGCGCTTTTCTCTATTCGCTAGGGACATCGTTCAGTGCGAGACTTCGGCGATGCATGCACGCTGAGTAAGGACCAATGTCGTAGACTAAGCAATCTTTTTAAAACCGAACTGGGGTTCCACCCGAAAGTGGCTTCTTACTTTTTTTAAAGTTTTTCAGTTGATTCTCTACACCAGATATTCATATTACTACACTCCTGGAAATGGAAAAAAGAACACATTGACACCGGTGTGTCAGACCCACCATACTTGCTCCGGACACTGCGAGAGGGCTGTACAAGCAATGATCACACGCACGGCACAGCGGACACACCAGGAACCGCGGTGTTGGCCGTCGAATGGCGCTAGCTGCGCAGCATTTGTGCACCGCCGCCGTCAGTGTCAGCCAGTTGGCCGTGGCATACGGAGCTCCATCGCAGTCTTTAACACTGGTAGCATGCCGCGACAGCGTGGACGTGAACCGTATGTGCAGTTGACGGACTTTGAGCGAGGGCGTATAGTGGGCATGCGGGAGGCCGAGTGGACGTACCGCCGAATTGCTCAACACGTGGGGCGTGAGGTCTCCACAGTACATCGATGTTGTCGCCAGTGGTCGGCGGAAGGTGCACGTGCCCGTCGACCTGGGACCGGACCGCAGCGACGCACGGATGCACGCCAAGACCGTAGGATCCTACGCAGTGCCGTAGGGGACCGCACCGCCACTTCCCAGCAAATTAGGGACACTGTTGCTCCTGGGGTAACGGCGAGGACCATTCGCAACCGTCTCCATGAAGCTGGGCTACGGTCCCGCACACCGTTAGGCCGTCTTCCGCTCACGCCCCAACATCGTGCAGCCCGCCTCCAGTGGTGTCGCGACAGGCGTGAATGGAGGGACGAATGGAGACCTGTCGTCTTCAGCGATGAGAGTCGCTTCTGCCTTGGTGCCAATGATGGTCGTATGCGTGTTTGGCGCCGTGCAGGTGAGCGCCACAATCAGGACTGCATACGACCGAGGCACACAGGGCCAACACCCGGCATCATGGTGTGGGGAGCGATCTCCTACACTGGCCGTACACCACTGGTGATTGTCGAGGGGACACTGAATAGTGCACGGTACATCCAAACCGTCATCGAACCCATCGTTCTACCATTCCTAGACCGGCAAGGGAACTTGCTGTTCCAACAGGACAATGCACGTCCGCATGTATCCCGTGCCACCCAACGTGCTCTAGAAGGTGTTAGTCAACTACCCTGGCCAGCAAGATCTCCGGATCTGTCCCCCATTGAGCATGTTTGGGACTGGATGAAGCGTCGTCTCACGCGGTCTGCACGTCCAGCACGAACGCTGGTCCAACTGAGGCGCCAGGTGGAAATGGCATGGCAAGCCGTTCCACAGGACTACATCCAGCATCTCAACGATCGTCTGCATGGGAGAATAGCAGCCTGCATTGCTGCGAAAGGTGGATATACACTGTACTAGTGCCGACATTGTGCATGCTCTGTTGCCTGTGTCTATGTGCCTGTGGTTCTGTCAGTGTGATCATGTGATGTATCTGACCCCAGGAATGTGTCAATAAAGTTTCCCCTTCCTGGGACAATGAATTCACGGTGTTCTTATTTCAATTTCCAGGAGTGTATATGGAGGGTGTGTGAGGGATTCACAACGAATGTTTTCGAGCGAAGTCGAAATAACGCTGGCAGCATGAGGGCTGACATTACTATGCCACAGAATAAGGCTGTCAACATTAGTGGACGTTTGAACCTGACAGCGTGCTTTAGTTTTAGCGAAGTGTGCCATGTACCACTCTGCGTTAATTGTGGCACTGTGTTCCAGAAAGTCAATGCGCAGCGGCCCCTTGTGGTCAAAGAAAAATGTTTGCCCTTCCTGGGACAATGAATTCACGGTGTTCTTTTTTCAATTTCCAGGAGTGTATGTCTCCCGTACGGGAGTCTGTTTGATTGCCAAACGACAGTGTGTTGGTACAGATCTCCTGTGTGAACGATTTCTTAAAAGCGACATTTAAAACTTCGGCTCGATTTCTCTATCTTCACCTGGCACATCAGACTGGTCAACAAGGGAGTGGATGTAAGCCTTAGAACTGCTTAGTGATTTTGCATAGGACAAGATTTTTCTCGTGTTATCGGCCAGATCTTTTGACGAAGTAGTTGTTGTGTGCTTCGCGCGTAGATCTTTCCACAGGCGCATATATCTCTACTAATCTTTGCCTATCGTCATTTGCACGTTCTCTTTTGAATCGACGCCACAACAGCCTTTGCGTCCTCAGCATTTTCCGAAATTCTTTGTTAAACCATGATGGTTCTTTTCCGTCATTTATCACTGTACTAGACACGCAGTTCTCCAGAACACAATATACAATTTTTGTACTTTCAACATTGCAGCCCAGTCAGCAGTCGTGATAATCGAATATATAAGAAACTATCAGGGTCGATTGCGGTAATGAAACCAACTTTTACCTACGTTCAGCACAAATAATTGAGCCTTCTTCAAAAGATATACCTGACTCTGTAATTTGTCTAAGAGGGCATGGTCTAGAAATAAAACTAAAACAGCCTGAACAGGCGTAGTGACATTTTAAAAATGCGGTACAAAAAAAGTACTAAGTCATCAACAAGACTTAAGCTCTGACATGCGCCTCGTCTCCATGGAGACGAGTCGCACGCCAGAGCTTAAGTCTTCGTGTTGACTTAGTACTTATGTGCTAGTGTGCTGTGCCACAGAATTAAGATATATCAAGTGACACGTTGCCGGTACGCATCTCACTGGATCCAAAATTTCTTTACTAACCTTAGCGTTTTGCACTAGCTTCTGATGCTTTCATGTTAGTTCAGTGAAAGTATATTCTGTAATATTCGGTGTTCTGTAAATATAAAAACGCGGTTCTGAGAAGTGACTTTGTTGTATTGGCTTAATCTACAAGAGAGCTTGTACTACTTGCAGCGAGATAATTTGAACTTCCTTGTTTTAAGTTTTGGATTTCGTGGGTTGTAAAGAATCTGCTGCTTTTACGGGATAGTAATCAAGTGAGACAACCTTAGGGTTTTACTGGAAAGTGAGAATGTTGAAATAATATTTACGTAATATGGAAAACTATCATAATTTTTCAACGTAATATTTATATTTAAATTTTTATAAGCCGGTGTCAATGAGTGGACATGGTACGTCTCCTTTTGCCTTATAACATGCTCATGAAGTTTTTATTTATGTGGACTATAAACAGAACAACGTAACTACCATTTTCTGTTTTGGAACTGCTTCTACATTGAAGCGAAAACGAACGATCATGCCCTTTGGTCCCCAGAAAAATCGGCCCCTTTCTGCATCACGACAATGACTGCACTGCACTGAATCCCAGACTTATATACCCTGAAATGCCAGCGCTGCCACCTGCAGTCTGTGATTTAGAATGGCATAGATCAGACAATGTGGTTACATTAATGTCACTGGACCGTGTAATCTTCACTTGTTTTATATGTCTCACAGCCCTTTATCGGTGTTTATTGCCCGAAGCTTATGAGACACAGAAACAGTACTTCCATCCCAACCTCTGAGCTGATGCGGCGTCGCACGTGGGCCTATTCACTGACACGACCACAATCCTCGCACACATCGTTGTGCCGCGCGGGGTACCCGTGAGGTCTGGGGCGTCTTGTCACGGTCCGCGCGGTTGCCACGTCGGCGGTTCGAGTCCCCCCTCGGGCATGGGTGTGTGAGTCGGCCTCAGCGTAGGTTAGTTTACGTTAGATTAAATAGTGTGTAAGCTTAGGAACCGATGACGTCAGCAGTTTGGTCTCATAAGACATTATCACAAATTTTAAAACCTTATCGTTGTCCAGTGGGCGAGACAAATTGGGCTGCGTATTGCCCCCCAGATTAACTCTCCAGCACTGAAAGGCTATTGCATCTACCTATATAAGATCATCAGGCTCACTTTTACCGTCTTGACAAGGTTAAAATTGGTAGCACTCCTATGTCACTTTCGAAGATCAGATCCGACCACTTGTTTGGAGGTCGAGCACTGTCTCTATTGTGTTTTCCAGCTACTCGTAAGTAATCTACTGTATTAACGTAATGAGTTGTATGTCAGAATTCAAAATGGGGAAGAACGTACAGAAACATCTCACTTCCTGTTACCACGTGAACAAATGGTATTTGTCTCCTGTTTGACTTCGCAAAGACCAACCCATTCATTAAGCGACCCAAGTAGCTGTCTGATGCCTCCATCGTCTTCTATGCGATATGGCGCATTTGCTAAATTTAAGCTTTCTCAGTGTCGGAGACAGGCTTGTGTGCAAAACTTCAGCATGAAACTAACTTTCGAATGATGTGTCATTGCCAAGTAACATTACTCGATGAGCCTTGGACCACACATCGAGAGAACTGCCACAGTATTGTGCAGAAGGTAACTGAAAGAAATTCGCAGTCAGACGAACAGAAATGACACTTCTATTTGAAGACAGTAGATAATCATACTGCAGTCGCTGTGGTTCCTGATGGTCGCTTGGGAATTCCAAAATGCATTACCATGGACAGCAGTACATCGTCTCCAATGTGCCCACACGTTGGCAGCGTGGTGGGTAAGGCGTTCTTTGTCATAGAACGTTCCATTCTTGCACCAGCGCCTTTGTCAAATGCTGGATGGTTATCGGAACATGTGGAAGTGTTGCAGCACTTCACCACAACACATCCACCATTTAAATGGAGAGGGGGGGGGGGGGGGTGGAGGGGCTAACATAGGAGGCCAATCCATTTTCGAGTAACTTGGCTTCCCAAGAGCTTCTCCATCAGCGCTTGTTGATCCGGTCGTGCATGAAGTTAGGGAATTCACACCTGAAAAGACGAACATCGGGAAAGAGTAGAGTGTGTTAAAAATGTTGACAGTTGATTGTACCGTGTTGAAAGATATGGAGATCAATGCTCAAATGCATCATAAAGCTCTCCACTGCATAGGATCGGCACCACCAAAGTGCTCGTGTTCGGCAGTGTTCGACGTAACCTCAAATGACGAGAGGTGGAAACACACCGTGCAGACAGGAAAATTGTAGAACATTATCATTTTTGGTGGTCCAGATATTAAGGGTGGTGGTAAGCATATTGTTGTAATCGTGTACTGGCTCCAGATCTTTGAACACGGCAGACTCAGCGGCCAATGCTATTGTGACATCGTACTCCTCAGAGGTGCATTCGGTCATTTCTTCATGATTGTGGATGACAATGCACGACCGCGTCGAACCGCGCATATGGAGAACCTCTTGGAACGAGAAGATATCCACCGAATGGTCTGACCTACCCGTTATCCCGACTTACATGCTTACGAGTACATGTGGGACTTGTTGGGTAGAGCTACTGCAGCACATCCACACGCAACAGCGACCATCCAGCAGTACGCTACAGCGCTGATGGAGGACTGGAACGCCTTACCACAAGAACTTCTAACCAACATTGTATACAGCACGGGAGCACGTTGCAGAGCGTGGCCTGCCGTCCGTGGCGATAACACACCATATTAAGAATCATTTCCCGTTTTTCTAACGTCCATGGAACCACCACGAATCATGGTGTCTTTAGTGTAATTATTTTCTATGAATGAAAGTGTGATTTCTGTTCGTCTCATTTCATACTGCTTTCAGTGACGTTCTGTTCTCGACGCAGCATTTCTTTCCACTTAAGGTACCAGTTTCGTCGAGCTATGTTACTTTGCAGTGAAACATCATGCAAACGTTACTATTATTCTTAAGTTTGGCACATCACTGTAATTTTTTGATCACCCAGGGATCACCCACTAGCGGCTTGACATGCTTAATAATTCTGTAAGATTACCTCTTTTGCACCTGACGACGTTTTTACAGCTGTGGTTCTTTAGCTTTGCTCCTGGAACAGGCCGAGTTGATCCTGCAACTTATAAAATAGTAGATCACTTTATTAAAACCTGACCAGGATTAAATATTTAAATTTGTAACAGTTCACTTCCACAGAGTGTCATGAGTATTTATTAATGTCAATAAACGTCTATGCGTCACTTGATACAGAACAAGATACTAGTACCTTCTGACAGAGCACAATTGACTATAAAAATTTATGCAGAGTTCTGTCCAATATAACTGTCGCTTGGTTAGAGAGATGCTGTTGTCTTCGGCGATGACTGCAGATGGGCGGAGTAGCAGTGCGCTCAGATGTAAACAAGCATACTGATGCTGTAGTGCATGGAAACTCTTCTGGGCGTGTCTGCGCAGACTACGACCATTCCTCCGTGCTTCTGGCAGCAACTACGTTTACTTGTGGTTTTGTCGTATGGTACAAACGTTGCTTATAATTATGCGTTGTTTGCGCGGTGAAAAACTGTTACCGCCCAGAATCGCACCGTGCACTTTCTGCGTGTTAGGCAGACGAGATAACCGCTAGTCCTACTGCTACTATCCATTCTGCTTCAAAGCGGTTTGCAAGTTGTCATTTTAGCTTAAAAATTAAAAAAAAATGCGGTACTAGTAAAACGAAGGTATATGCAGCAGATCCCACACGAGGTGGCTCACTGGAGTAGAACCGACAGTGGGAGGAAAATAGTGTTTCCGTTCGGGATCGAACCGGCGGAGCAGACGTGATAACCGCCACACTGCGGAAACGACGGACATGATAACGTCATCCTTGTGCACTTGTAAGAGCCTCAGATTCATCCCGTTCTCACGCGCACACTTGGTGTACAATATTTTTGCTTGCCTAAAACCCATCACAAGTAAGGGACCAAAAAGCTTCTCGGTGATCTAGCGGGTGTCTTCCGTAACATTCCGAACGAGATAGCGTCATTTAACGCAGTCGTTATTGCAAACCACATGTCCAAAAACAATAACTTTGTTAGCAACAGGCAGTGCTGGCCCACCCTCGCTCAACTTTCATTCCAGTCGGCCAAATGACCTCCACATTATGCAGGAGCGCAGCTCACTCCATTGCCTTCTCGTACTGGTACCTCCGACAGACACTACGAAACACCCGCTGGCATAGGAATAACCACCAGTAATAGGCCCAGACCATAAACTATGGACAGGGATTACGGAATGCCCAATCCGCTGTACATACCCACTCTCCTACAGCTACCACAAAACAGCTCTGGTCTCCATAATGTCCAAGCCTCGCTCAACAGTGAGCTCTGTCAGCTAATCGGCCTTCAGATCTGGCATTTCCGATAGTACTCCTTAGCTAAGGACCCCTCCTGCTAGGGCTTCTAACTGGCCCCACAAAACACGTGCCTGCATAGGAATAAACATAGGCCATGGCGTAAGAGGCCCTGACCATGAACCAATGACAGGAATTACGGAATACCCGATCCGCAGGACATACCTACTTTCCTATGGGTAATGGAAACGAGCTCTGGTGTCCATAATATCCATCGGATGCGGCGACGGACGTCGACGGAAATGATACGTCAGAAAGTTTTCATCGTGTTTGTTGGTAGCACAAATAGCACTGTGAGTGCACTGTTGCTGCGGACTTCCACAGTTCTTCCGTGAGCGGCCGCAAAGCGCCATCTTGTGGCTTCCCCCTCCCGCCCTAGCAGAGGGCTCGCGTTTAGCCGCGCAGCGAGCCCTACGTGCTCCCAATTTGAATGCGAGATTATGTTTACGGCTCCCGGGGGAACTATTGGTCTCTGGCCGCGTCGCCCCGCAAACAGCTTGGAGGAGCCGCAGCCCCACATAATCCGGCGACCATCCTTTACGGCCGCACACGTCCCACGCCACCAGAAATACACTTCTGCGAGCGATATATTCTTCGCCGTTCTCTTTTTCCACTCGACTGTAGCGAGATGGTGGTATCCTTCGTCACCGAGCTCTACAATCCTCTTTCCGCTTCCCTTTCCCGTTCTCCCGTCGCCCGAACCGCGAAACCACCTACGTTCCTCGACTCGCAAATACAATTGCTTACTTCCAACTCCCTCTGTAATTCCACCTCCCGTCTCGGTTACCAGTGAATGATCTTTGTAACTCCAGAGCGGATAGGTAACCCCCTTCTTGTTAGTGCTTCGTTATTCAAAATGCAAATCCATTTTGTCACGAAGAAAGCGTACCTTGCAGTCGTCTATTCGTTTCTGATAACAATACCGTACTAGTCACACTAATTCTTAGCGATCATCGTTTCATTCGTACTTTCGCTTTCTCTACTTTCTTTCACAGCAGGATCTACACTACTGGTCATTAAAATTGCTACACCAAGAAGAAATGCAGATGATAAACGAGTATTCATTGGACAAATATATTATACTAGAACTGACATCTGATTACATTTTCACGCAAATTGGGTGCATAGATCCTGAGAAACCAGCACCCAGAACAACCATCTCTGGCCATAATAACGGCCTTGATACGCCTGGGTATTGTGTGAAACAAAGCTTGGATGGTGTGGGCAGGTACAGCTGCCCATGCAGCTTCAACACGATTTCACAGTTCATCAAGGGTAATGACTGGCGTACTGTGACGAGCCAGTTGCTCGGCCACCATAAACCAGACGTTTTCAGTTGGTGAGAGATCTGGAGAATGTGCTAGCCAGGGCAGCAGTCGATCATTTTCTGTATCCAGAAAGGCCGGTACAGGACCTGCAACATGCAGTCGTGCATTATCCTGCTGTAATGTAGGGTTTCGCAGGGATCGAATGAAGGACAGATCCATGGGTCGTAACACATCTGAAATGTAACGTCCACTGTTCAAAGTGCCGTCAATGCGAACAAGAGGTGACCGAGGCGTGTAATCAATGGCACCCCATACCATCACGCCGGGTAATACGTCAGTATGGCGATGTCGACAAACACGGATGTGACCATCATAATGCTGTAAAAAGTACCTGGATTAATCCGAAAAAATGACATTTTGCCATTCGTGCATCCAGGTTCGTCGTTGAGTAAACCATCACAGGAGCTCATGTCTGTGATGCAGCGTCAAGGGTAACCGCAGCCATGGTCTCCGAGCTGATAGACCATGCTGCTGCAAACGTTGTCGATCTGTTCGTGCAGATGGTTGTTGTCTTGCAAACGTCCCCATCTGTTTACTCAGGGATCAAGACGTCGCTGCACGATCCGTTACAGCCATGCGGATAAGATGCCTGTCATCTCGACTGCTAGTGGTACAAGGCCGTTGGAATCCAGCACGGTGTTGTTATTACCCTCCTGAGTCCACCGATTCCATATTCTGCTAACAGTCATTGGACCTTTACCAACGTGAGCAGCAGTGTCGCGATACGATAAACCGCAATCGCGATAGGCTACTATCCGACCTTTATCAAAGTCGGAAACGTGATGGTACGCATTTCTCCTCCTTACACGAGGCATCACATCAATGTTTCACCAGGCAACGCCGGTCAACTGCTGTTTGTGAATGATAAATCGGTTGGAAACTTTCCTCATGTCAGCACGTTGTAGCTGTCGCCACCGGCGCCAACCTTGTGTGAATACTCTGAAAAGCTAATGGTTTGCATTTTACAGCATCTTATTCCTGTCGGTTAAATTTCGCGTCTGTAGCACGTCATCTTCGTGGTGCAGCAATTTTAATGGCCAGTAGTGTAGTTGTGACAGACGATATTCCGTTGTGTAGCTAGTCCCATGTAAGTTCGCTCAGCCTGTAAAGAAACGAAATTTACAATATTTAGATTTCTTTACAGTATATTTTTGATCTGCCACGTTTGACAGAATCATAATTTTGTGGCGAAAAATTCATTCATAGGGAAAAGAACTCAAATCTCGTATAAACTTAGGAAGTGGAATCCAACAGCTACTGTACACTGATTAGCCAAAAAATCATGACCGCTGCTCATTGCGACGCTGTATGCCACCTGGTGGCGCTGCATGCACCTAACACGGAAAAAAAAGTATGTACATGGACCAGACACGGGCGGGGGACCAACCTAGCAAAGACATATGCTGCAAATAGGTAAATCCACGGAGATAAACGACTTTGCAAAGGGCAGATTATTATAACGGATGGCCTATGAGCGTGTATCCGGAAAACGGCGAAGCTGGTTGAATGTTTACGTGCTAGGGTTATGAGCATCTGAAGAAAGAGATAGAGGGACAGTGAAACTATCATTAGGCGCTAGTTGATTGGACGTCCACGACTCTTCAGAGAATGTGGAGTTTGGCGGCTTGTGTGCTCTGTAAAGTAGGACAGATCTGTGGCATCGTGGCCAGAAGGGCACAATGGTGATGCACAGACAGAGTGTTTCGGAGCATACTGTTCATCGTACATTGTTGAATATGGAACCCGACAGGAGACCACCAGTACGTGTTCACATGACGATCCAACGACATCGTAAGTTACAATTGCAGTGGGCATGGGACCCTAGGTATTCGACCGTCGATCAATGGAAACCTGTCGTTCTTCGGGTGAATCATATTTTGGCTACGCTAGGTCTACTGTCGTCTCCACAAAAGCCATCATCCAGGTGAACAGTGGTTCGAAACGTGCATTGCCCCAGAGACCCAAACTTGTGGGAGCAGTATTATGCGTTGTGAGACATTCTCCTACGCTTGCATGGGACCTGTGACAGTAATCGAAGACATGCTGACAGCTGGGAATCACCTGTATCCCTTCATGGTTGATGTCTTCCACGACGATGATGTCATCTTTCTGCAACATAGCTGTCTGTGTCTCGGAGGCACAACTGTGCTACAGTGCCTTGAGGAGTAAATTGCCTATGGAATCCATTTCAGTCGCTATCGGGTACCCTCACCGTGTACGCAAATCAGCGGCCTTTATTAACTCGAAATACATGACTTGTGACGAGACATCTTGTGGTGTCACCGCCAGACACCACACTTGCTAGGTGGTAGCCTTTAAATCGACCGCGGTCCGTTAGTATATGTTGGACCCGCGTGTCGCCACTATCAGTGATTGCAGACCGAGCGCCGCCACACGGCACGTCTAGGGAGACTTCCTAGCGCTCGCCCCAGTTGTACAACCGACTTTGCTAGCAATGGTTCACTGACAATATACGCTCTCATTTGCCGAGACGATAGTTAGCATAGCCTTCAGCTACGTCATTTGCTACGACCTAGCAAGGCGCCAGTACCAGTTACTATTGATACTGTAATCATGTACCGTCAAGAGCGACGCTCATCATTAATGGATTGAAGTTAAGTATTCCACCAGCAACTTCCGTTTTTCTAAAGTCTATTTTCCTTGCCCGGTTCCAGACCTCACGCCAGCCTGCGTGAGCTAAAACGCGTGCCTTTCGGCTTCCTCAAGTACCCGGTGTTGGCTCTCCTGCCAACCCACAACACATCTCATGCCACATATCTCCACAAACCTACCAACAAACTGTCGGATCCTTGATATGCAGAATTAGGGACGTATTTCATTTCAAAGTCGGGGAAACAAGTTATTAATACGGTGGCCACAATGTCTTGGCTCTTCTGTGTAGGTTCTGAAATGTGTAAAGGTAAATACTTAGAATAAGGAAATGAAAAAGAGACAAGAATGGCCCAGAAATTGTGCCAACACTCGGATTCAAGAGCGAATGATTTCAGCTGATGATGGTACTGGTAATCAAGTCTCATACACACTTTGAACCCTTCGATAACAATAGGTATCGGTAATTTCATGTATAAGTAGATAAGTTCGTATAAAACTAACAAAAATTCATTATTTGTGGGATGTGATTAGGATGGTTAAGAAGTTTTACATGAAACATGTCAATTTATCCGTACTAAGTTTTGCTAAATATGTATCAATTAAATGAAACAATGTCTTTGACAACGATATAAATTATTTAAAACTCCAGCATCAAATGTGATCATCTTCCCTCTTCTGACTCCCACTTGACGGGAAGTTTTGCTGTAATGGAATCAAGAAGTGATTTGTGATGTTGTGGAAAGCAGACAAATTTAGCTGGAATTTGTAGCTCAAGGGAGATGTGGTTGCTAAATTTTTTCGACCACAAATGCGAAGAGTTTAATGACCAAAGACTGAAACTGGAGATTTTTATTTGATTCAGCAATCAGTGATTTGTCAAACAGACATGATTCTATAAACAATTTACTTTCTTTGCATAATCAAGACTTTGGCCATAGTCGTATTCTTGATAAATGGGCAATCAGCTAGCTAAAATGATGAAGTAGTAAAACGGAACTGCCCTTCAATGACTCTACGTTCAGACTAATCAGGAAAGTCCGTTCAGCGGAAACGACATTGTACAGACATTTTCTAAGTACTATGGAACGCAGTCTGCCGAAATGTGTCATCATTGAAGAAATAAATTATGATACAGACAGATAGTTTTTGTATAAAGGCATTATGGTTAACGATCCTTATAAGAACTTCATCTCTAGTTTTTGTATAAATGTATTATAGTTCATAACCAGTACAAAAACTTCCTGTCTCCCTATAGCAAACTACATAAAAGCCCCAGTTGTTGTTTAACAGGAAATCCTTGAGCTGACTGCTGACAGAAGTAACTGCTGACACTACCCGGGAGGGTATGGTAGAGCAAAGTAAATTGAACTGCCCGTCAAATATACATGTGACGTTCAGCTTTGAACTTACCGCACCACTCCCTCACCACAGCATCACTCACAACATCACCCCTGTACACATGACACTACCACTGATAATCTCAGTGGCATCGTCTCCTGTTTGCTGGAAGAGACTGAAAGAATGTACCTCAGAACTGGCGGGACACGCACTGACACAGTCATTTTTAGTCGCTTGCTGCTTACAGACTGGCGAACGCAGCACAGAGCAAATTGATGCAACGTAACTTTTAAAGTCTCCTTCTCAATCCACACAAGTACCATGAAGCTTCAAAAAATTTCTTTATTTTTAATGGCCAGCTGGAGTTTAAACTGTGAATAACACTTGTACAACGTACTTCGGACGTACAGTGTTGATAGTTTTTTGTAAAAATGTTCGTCGGAACGTTTTCGGTTAATATGAATTTTAGGTAAATCGATAACGGCGAATAGAATAGTGAACTTTAAACTGTTCCGGGATATGCTGTGAAATGGAGAGAACGAACTCAGTTTCTGAATGTAAAATGAGTACATGAGAAAAAATTATTACTGTCCAAATGAGTTCTCTATATCAACCATTTGTTTTGCATATCCACCGCTGTAACGAAAAACTTCGCAAGACGGTGTTACCATGTGGCAAATACACAATAATTCAAACATTATTAACTTATATAGGCCTGTGGCAATAAACACAACTTCGAAGCTGTGAATTAAATATTATAAGGTACCGTACCATTCACAGATCAGAGTGGTCCTCGCATCTCATCTCACCCCTGAGCAGAGTACGGCGGCCACGAAGTATCACTAGAATGCAAAAGAAAACAGTTTCGGACTCGGTGCCGACATTTTCTTGTTATATGGAATGTACAGCGATGTACGTTTTACTCTCATTAATTCTCGTTTATGCACTGTAGTTCCCGTATTGGCAGGCAGTGTTACAATGGGTGATCGCTCTCAGGTAATTACGCCAATATACCGAGGTGGAATTTACGGCCTCCGAATTTTCATTCCATTTTATATTCAGATCTGCGTGGCATAACAACATGTTATGGAACTGACCCAACTAACATTTAACGGTAAATCCAAGCGCCAGCTGCTGACACTATTCAAATCTGACTTGTGTTTGCAAACTGTGCTGAAAACGCTCGTGTAATACACACGGTGCTTCGGAACAACTGTCAAGCAATTTTTCTTCGAAAAAGTGCATCTGATGTTATTCAATCGAAATGCGTTTCACGTAGTCCTATAAGGGCGAAGATAATGGAGAACCTTACATTGCCTGGGAACTGTTAAAACACGAAAGAAAAGAAGAATTGAGTTTCATAACTGCAAACAGGAACGTAGTAAAAAATTCAAATCATTGAAAAAAGTCTTAAACTGAACATTTTTTAAAGTTGATAAACAAAAGACCTGTATTATTTTCCACTTCAGTCCTGATAATAGCCTAATAAACCGAAACTGTTTCGTAATAAACAAATATCGAACAGAAACCAGCTGAAACTACCGTCCAAGCGTCGTCTTCTGTCAACGTCGTCATTAGGATGGCATATGCGGGAGGGGGGAAGTCGACCGTTATGTTCCTATACGTTTGACCAGATTCATAGATGTGATTCATGGAAGCAGATGTATTAAATGTATACCTTTTGAGTTAGTAGTAGCACACAGACACGGATTTTAGTTCAGTTACTTTTACACAATTTCTAATAAATAGACTTTATATGAAGAATTTCAGCCACTAATTGGCGTACCGTTAACTATAACTGAATTAGTTTTCTTCGGAATCAGTTTTCAGAAAAATAATTGGATTCGATGAAATGAGAACGCATTCGCTAAATAAAATATTTAAAATCTTCTAAAACTTAGAGAAATGTTGGTTAGTCCAGCAGACGTAGTTCTCTAAGTTGGCGTTAACTCTTTGCTGTCGTTAGAATCGAGAGAGTATTCCATTTAGCGGGATGAATTATCGGATCCGTGACCAAAGCTGCAGCGAACGGAAAGTACGACCGCCTCATGAATAGATATAGAGCCATTCATAATCTCTGAAAGGCTTTCACTGGCAACGTTTGATTTAAAGGATTCTGTGAAAAGAATTTCATCTGAACGTTCGATTCAGAAGTAATGGATGCTTGAAAAATTTAATAATTTCTCGAATACGATGGTTTTGTGCTGCAAAGAGATTTTATTAACTCGTCTTTTGATTCTCGAAGGAATTCAGAAACAAAGTGTAGCTACTGAAAGTTATCAACAGTCACTAATTCATAAGAAATAAGTGCAGGATATTTAGGTTTCTAAAAGTGAATAGTTACCAATGGGATCAGGGTTTTTACAAGTAGCTAAGCAGTTTTCTGGTACATTACCTTCTACATCTACATCTACATACATACTCCGCAATCCACCATACGGTGCGTGGTGGAGGGTACCTCGTATCACAACCAGCTACTTCTCTCCCTGTTCGACTCCCAAACAGAACGAGGGAAAAATGACTGCCTATATGCCTCTGTACGAACCCTAATCTCTCTTATCTTTGTGGTCTTTCCACAAAATGTAAGTTGGCGGCAATAAAATTGTACTGCAGTCAGCCTCAAATGCTGGTTCTCTAAATTTCCTCAGTAGCGATTCACGAAAAGAACGCCTCCTTTCCTCCAGAGACTCCCACCCGAAGCATTTCCGTAACACTCGCGTGATGATCAAACCTACCAGTAACAAATCTAGCCCGCCTCTGAATTGCTTCTATGTCCTCCCTCAATCCGACCTGATAGGGATCCCAAACGCTCGAGCAGTACTCAACAATAGGTCGTATTAGTATTTTATAAGCGGTCTCCTTTACAGGTGAATCACATCTTCCCAAAATTCTACCAATGAACCGAAGACGACTATCCGCCTTCCCCACAACTGACATTACATGCTTGTCCCACTTCATATCGCTCTGCAGTGCTACACCCAAATATTTAATCGACGTGACTGTGTCAAGCGCTACGCTACTAATGGAGTATTCAAATATTACAGGATTCATTTTCCTATTCATCTGCATTAATTTACATTTAACTATATTTAGAGTTAGCTGCCATTCTTTGCACAACTCACAAATCCCGTCCAAGTCATCTTGTATCCTCCTGCAGTCACTCAACGACGACACCTTCCCGTACACCACAGCATTATCAGCAACCAGCCGCACATTGCTATCCATCCTATCCAAAAGACTATTTATGTAGATAGAAAACAACAGCGGATCTACCACACTTCCTTGGGGCACTCCAGATGATACCCTCACCTCCGATGAACACTCACCATCGAGGACAACGTACTGGGTTCTATTACTTAAGAAGTCTTCGAGGCACTCACATACTTGCGAACCAATGCCATATGCTCGTGCCTTAGTTAGGAGTCTGTAGTGGGGCACCGAGTCAAACGCTTTCCGGAAGTCAAGGAATATGGCATCCGTCTGATACCCTTCATCCATGGTTCGCAAGATATCATATGAAAAAAGGGCAAGTTGCGTTTCGCAGGAGTGATGCTTTCTAAAGCCGTACTGATGCATGGACAGTAACTTCTCTGTCTCAAGGAAATTCATTATATTCGAACTGATAATATGTTCGAGAATTCTGCAACAAGCCGATGTTGAGGATATTGGTCTGCCATATCTAAAACTTATGAGACCAAACGGAAGGATAAAGTCTTTTGTAGGAGGGTCTAATGTAAACTTCAAGAGCTGTTTTGAGTCTATAGTCTCTTTCAGGCTGTAATGCTTTAATGTTGTTATTGTTTGAAATATCTTGTAATGGTGGTGAAAGACATTTTCAGGACAGCGATTGATACTTGGAAAAGATTACATATCGTCACCGATGTAGTAAGAAGGGAGGAAGATTCGTGTTTTAAGTTCGCTGGAAACGAAGTTGTTAGACACGGAGCATATGCTCGAAGGAAGGAAGGAAGATTTAGTTTAACGTACCGTCGACATCGGGGTCACTGGAGACGGACACAAGCTCGGGTTGTGTCAAGGGTAGGGAAGGAAATTGGCTGTGCCCTTACGAAAGAACCATCCCGGCATTTGCCTGGAGCGATTTAGGAAATCGCGGAAAACCTAAGTCCGGATGGCCGGACGCGGGTCTGAACCGTCGTTCCCCGAATGCGAGTCCAGTGTGGCTCAGTGTGTTAACCACTGAGCCCCCTCGATCGGTCATACGTTCGAAATTTTCAAGGGAGAAAGCCTTGTACCAGGCCTGCGTTTAGGATGTTCAGGTAAGAACCGTAATGCTGGATTAAGTTGGTGTAATTTTCTGATAATGAACCCATAAAAATAGAATATTAGTCAAAATTATAAACGAATAATACAGCCTCTAAAGATTATTAATTAATTGTGCGGAATTTTACTGTGCGAATTAAGGAATTGATAATATAAAAAATGTTGAATTCAGTTTTTGTTTGGCAATTATAATTTTTAATTTCGTCTTTCTTTCATGGCAATTAATTTGTATTTTATGGAAGTCCATATTTTCGATGTTAATTGACACCTGAAATGGACACCTGGTCCTACACTTTCAGTTGCAAGTGCCGTATGTAACGAATCTCAGTGACAAAAAAAGTTGTCGATTGAAGTTGTAAATCTAAAATGCTGTCATAATATATTCATTAAACGTTATGATCTGATGTTAAAAGCTTAAGAGAGTAACTCAAAAAATGAAAGCATCAAGCATCAAGCATGACGTTTAAATTTATTACTTCATTGCTGCTGAGAATATTTTACAGACGCTATCCATATTTACCACTAAATGTACCTGCACAGTTATACATTGTACTGCACATAGTACAGAAGACATGACCTCATAAACAGTAAAATGCATGAAACACTAGCTTCTCTCAAAAAGGATCAATTGGCAATTTACAGACCTAACGTCACATCTGTAACACATGAACTCATTTTTACAGTAATCAGATGTGTGAAACTGTTTTGTAGAGAACGCTGGCCGGTGTGGCCGAACGGTTCTAGGCGCTTCAGTCCGGAACCGCGCGACCGCTACGGTCGCAGGTTGGAATCCTGCCTCGGGCATGGATGTATGTGATGTCCTTAGGTTAGTTAGGTTTAAGTAGTTCTAAGTTCTAGGGGACTGATGACCTCAGACGTTAAGTCCCATAGTGTTCAGAGCCAGTTTGTAGAGTACAGGGAAATTCGATTCTGCAAAGGATCTTGGGGGAGATTACCACTAATAATAACAGATTTAACGGAGTAATGTATAAACATCTTACTACACAAATAGGTTTACTTCGCGGTTATTGTGATGGCTACAGCACCTTCAATAGTAGTGATCATTGGGCTGCCACTGCGGATACAGCCCGAGTGGTGCTCTTTTAGGGGCTTTGATGAATTTTTGTAGCCGTGTCCCACATATTCACGGATAAAAATCGCAACACCCCGTGACAGGTCTGCAGCTCGTCGTCTAGGGCTGCTGCCTCGAGATCACAGGTTCCCGGGTTCGATTCCCAGCCAGGTTGTGGATTTTCTATGCCCGGGGACTGGGTGTTTGTGTTGTCCTCATTATTTCATCATCATTAGTGAACGTGGTGAGATTGGACTGTGTAAAGATTGGGGCTTTGTGCGGGCGTGCTAACCGCGCAGTTGAGCTCCCCACAAACCAAACATCATCACCACCAAAATAACAATTAACATATAGTAATGAAATTTCGGGAGTACATTCGTCTAGTTAACATATTTAAGTCATTAACATTGCAAAACCACAGTATAATATAACCGCAAGCCAAGCAATTACAAATGTGAAATGATGGTACATTAATAACCGTCGTAATCGCTACAATGTTGAATGCAACCATGCAAACGTTCATGCATTGTGTTTCACAGGTGCCGGACGTCAGCTCGTGGGACGGAATGCCATGCATGTTGCACTTGCATGGCCAATGCAGGAACGGTTAATCCCGGTTGTGGATGACGCTGGAGTTGTCAGATGTTGTCCCACAGTTCTCTCTGAAGACAGATCTGGTGATCGAGCAGGCCAAGGCAAATTTTGATACTCTCTAGAGCATGCGTGGTTACGAAAGCGGTATGTGGGCGAGCGTTATTCTGTTGGAAAACACCCCATGGAAAGCTGTTCACGAACAGCAGCATAACAGGTCGAATCACCAGACTAACGTACAGAGTCAGGGTGCGTGGGATAACCACGAGAGTGCTTCTTCTGTCATACAAAGTCGTACCTCAGACCATAACTCCAGGTGCAGCTCCAGTATGTGTACCATGAAGACAGGGTGGTTGCAGCCTCTCAATTGGCCGCCTTATAACCAACACAGGGCCACCACTGGCAGCGAGGCAGAACCAGCTTTCATGAGAAAACACATTAGGCCATAACCGTGCACTCCAATGAGCTCTCGCCTGACACAACTGAAGTCGTAAATGACGGTAGTTTCGCGGCAGTGGAATACACGCTAACAAGTCGTCTGGCTCGGAGCTCTCTTCGAAGTAGCTGTGCAGTAAGAGTGGTCTAAGAGTAACGTCTTTAATTAACAATCAAAACGTCCTCGGTCTCGTGTTCGAACCGCAGCACAGATGAAATTTCGATTAAAAATCAGTTGCAAAGATGACAGAAGTTATTGAGCTTAAGAAGTCATTCTTATTCTCTCAACAGCCTTGTCCAAAAGGGCGGAGGAGCGAACCGAAGTTCGGAGCACTCTTTTCCTTAGGGTGTGAAAGTGCCTCTAAAAGCGCGAAGAATCAGCAATGACCAACAACGTAAGGATGCAGGAGATAGTGGAAACCCTTGCATTAAATACATACAACGTGTATCCTCAGGGTATGTGGTCTGTAATTGAAAATGTTTCATGATGGTCTCTCCACTGACGAGTCCCATATCCGCCAACTCCGGAAGCTTACTGGCAAGGGGGAGGTGACCATGAGAGAAGGCTAAATGACTAACCAAAGGGAAACGTACCACGAGTTGGGGAGTGAAATGTCAGACGTCTGAACGTGTTTGGGAAGCTGCAAATAAGTAAAGGGAAATGCTAAGACTCAGTCTGGATATAATGGGCGTCAGTAGAATGAAATGGAAGTAAGACAAGGATTTCTGGTCAGGTGAGTACAGACTAATACCAACCTCAGCAGAAAATGGTATAACGGGAGTAGGACTCGTTATGAATAGGAAGATAGGGCAGAGAGTGTGTTACTGTGAACAGTTCAGTTATAGGATTGTTCTTATCAGAATCGACAGCAAACCAACACCGACGGATGTACATGCCAACGTCACAAGCAGAATATCAAGATATAGAGAATATACATGAGAATATTAAACAGAAGTACGGAAAGGCAGAAGAAAATCTAATAGTCATGGGGCATTGGAAAACGGTTGTAGGGTAAGGAGTGGAAGAAAGATATGGTGTGACAGAGGAGAAAGAATAATTGAATTCTGTAATAAATTTCGGAAAGTCACAGCGAATACTCGTCTCAGAATCACAAGAGGGGGAGTTATAGTCGGAAAAAGGAAGATTTCATTTAGAATACATCGTGCTGAGGCAGAGATTCCGAAATGAGGCATTGGATTGTAAGATGTACTCAGGGGAGATAGAGTTCAGATCACAATTTGAGAACGATGAAGAATAGCCTGAAGTTTAAGAGACATGTCATGACGAATCAGTTAGCAAAGAAGTTGGATACTTAAGCCTAAGGAATAAAGAAATACGCATGTAGGTCTCTGTCGCTGAGTATGCTGTGATAACGTACAGCTCAGTAGGCAGTTCAGATGAAAAGGAATTGATATTTCTAAAAAGGCAACCACGGAAGTTAGTAATATAAACGTAACCACAAGGAAGATAACTGTGAAGAAACCATGAGTCACAGAAGAAATACTTCATGTCATCGACAGAAAAAAAGACAGTACAAAAATTTTCAGAACAATTAAAGAATATGGAAATACAAGTCACTTAGAAATGAAAGAAACAGGAAGTACAGGGGAGCCAATGCGAAGTAGATACATGGAAATGTTAAGAAATCGAATAAGGAATGACTGTCGGAAGTACTGACTCGGCATGCAGAAAAGTCAGAAAGTCTTTGGTGAAATTAAAAGTAAGGGCAGTAACATTAACAGCGCAATGTGACTTTCACTGTTAAACGCAGAGGATAGAGAGGATAGGTGAATAAGTACACCGAGGCCATTTATGAGGAGGAGGCTTATCTGATGAAGTGATAGAAAAAGAAGTAAGAGTCGACAGGGAAGAGATACGGGATCCAGTATTAGAATCAGAATTCAGAAGGGTTTGGAAGACTTAAAAATTAAATAAAGCAGAACGAATGAATAGCATTCCATCGAAATTTCTAAAATCATTCGCGGAACTGGCAACAAAACGATTATTCATGATGGTATGTAGAGTGCATGAGACTGGCGATATACCATGTTACTTTCGAGAAAACATCATGCATACGGTTCTCCAGATTGCAAGAGCCGACACTTGGGAGAATTACGTCACACGTTGGTCGAGATCCAATGACTGTTAGCAGAATATGGAATCGGTGGGTTCAGGAGGGTAATTCGGAACACCGTGCAGGATCGCAAGAGCCTCGTATCACTAGCAGTCGAGATGACAGGTATGTTACCCGCATGGCTGTAACGGATCGTGCAGCCACGTCTCGATCCCTGAGTCAACAGATGGGGACGTAAGCAAGACAACAACCACCTGCACGAACGGCGACGTTTGCAGCAGCATGGAATTTCAGCTCGGAGACCATGGCTGCGGTTACCGTTGACGCTGCATCACAGACAGGAGCGCCTGCGATGGGGTACTCAACGACGAACCAGGGTGCACGAATGGCAAAACGTCACTTTTCCGGATGAATCCAGGTTCTGTTTACAGCATCATAATGGTCGCATCCGTGTTCGGCGACATCACGGTGAACGTACATTGGAAGCGTGTATTTGTCATCGCCATACTGCCGTATCACCCGGAGTGATGGTATGAGGTGCCATTGGTTACACGTCTCGGTCACCTCTTGTTCGCATTGACGGCACTTTGAACAGTGGACGTTACATTTCATATGTGTTACGACCCGTGGCTCTACCCTTCATTCGATACCTGCGAAACCATACATTTCAGCAGGATAATGCACGACAGCATGTTGCAGGTCCTGTACGGGGGTTTCAGGATACAGAAAATGTTCGACTGCTGCCCTGGCCAGCAAATTCTCCAGATCTCTCACCAATTGAAAACGTCTGGTCAATGGTGGCGGAGCAATGGCTCGTCACAATACGCCTGTCACCACTCTTGACGAACTGTGGTATCGTGTTGAAGCTGCGTAGTCATCTGTACCTGTGCACGCCATCCAAGTTCTGTTTGACTCAATGCTCAGGCGTATCATGGCCGTTATTACGGCCAGAGGTGGTTGCTCTGGGTACCGATTTCTCAGGATCTATGCACCCAAATTGCTGAAAATGTAATCACATGTCAATTGTAGTATAATATATTTGTCCAATGAATACCCGTATATCATCTGTATTTCTTTTTGGTGCAGCAATTTTAATGGACAGCAGTGTATTTGCTGATAGTCTGTTAGATGCAGTGAAAAACAACACACTGAACTGTGCACAAATCAGATGGAAAGTTCAAGAGGAGAGGAATTTGTGGCAGGCTGCATCAAACCAATCATAAGACTGATGACCCCCAAAAAATACAATCATTTACTCGGTATCACGTGACCAGCTTTGTGGTTACGAATTGAAGCATTCTTAGCCTTACGAACGTGTCAGTCTTATTCGACCGAATCTCACATAAGTATTATTCGCATTAAGATCGTAACTGTTCAGACTGTAAGTTCAAAACCACAGCTAAAACTGTGGGAGTGAATCAACGTCTTCTCGACAAACGCCCACAGCAAGTCTCGGCGGCAGGTGAGCACTCCCTCCTCCGGCGAGCTCCCCGGGGCCAGAGACGCCACCTCCCTCCTGACGGAATCGCGGCGGCGCGTCTCCTGACAGCTTTACGACGCCGGCCGCGGCGCGGCGCTGGCGGTGCCGTATTTCGGAGCGCGCGTGCGCCCGCCACTGCGGGGGCGGCTGGGGGCGGTGCCGTCCATCGCTCAGCCGAGCGCGCCTTTTTACTGCCTGCAGCGCCGGTACTTGCGATGACGTAACACACCTGCCCGAGCGCCGGGGCCAACATTTCCCGGCCTGCCGCGCCGCTGAATGTTTCACGAGATGCCACCCCGACAACGTCCGGGCCACTGTATGCCGTTAACCATATATCGCGGGGTGCGCTGTCGTTAATAGCGCACTTGCATAAAGAAGTGGATTGTTTCCACGCCTCTCTCCCCGCCGTGTGAGATTAAAATTCCCGATGTTGTTTTCTGCGTTTGTCCCCTATAGTGTCTGTTTATAAATTTCGTATCATGCTCATAAATTGCTTATGCAGAATATCTGTATGTACACATATTATAAATTAAGGACCACCGCCGCTTTTTCCTCTCTGTACGTCAAGGCTTATCTCAGGTACGTCTGTAGGGATATTGATGCGGTTTTCACGAACAGAAGCACTCATTTGTGCTAAAAGATTGTGTATAATATATCACCACTCCAGCAAACATCAGTCGCAGATCCTTACTGCTATGCGTGCGTAAATTTGCAAAAATTATGAGAAATTTTTTAACTTGAAATTAATATTAAAAAGAAGACGAATAATTGTAGCAAGTAATTAGAAATTTTAAAGAGCACCTGACATCAAAAATAAGAGAAACAAGAGAGAAATTGTTGGAAAATTTTAGGTGTCTCGGGTCCTTCATTATAGTAGACAAGGTCGACTCAGTTGAAATAGCGGTAAAGTGCGTGTCTCGACTGGTATTTCCGGAGTAACCCACGGTCAGATGACAGTATTTCTAGAAAAAAAAAATTACACACTGATGTTTTCGGCTTTGTAGCCATTCCAAGCGTAATTTGAAACTTCAGCTGATGAGATTTGCTTGTTATACGCTGTCCATTCACATTAATGCGACCACCTGTCGGTAGATGGAATAATCACTTTTTGCAGCGTGGGCCACTGCGAGACGTGCAGGAAGACAGTCATTGAGGTTATGGGTGTGAAGCCATGCTGATTCCAGCTCCCTGGCCAGCGGCGCTTGCTTTCAAAGTTGAGGATCTATGAGAGGAAGAGCCCCATCGAGGTGGTCCCACAGTGCGATTGGGTTTGAATTCGGGTGATTTGGGGGCCCACGGGCAAGGTAGTCTCATCCTGGCGCTCTTCGTACGACGCACCTACACTGCAAGCTGCGTGACACGTTGCGTTGTCCTGTTGGAAGATTTCCATCGCGTGGAGGACAAACTAACTGCATTTGGTGGCAGACATGGCCCCCAAGGATAAATGCATACTTCTGTTGATCCATTGTGCCTTCCAGAATGCCGAAATCTTCCGGGGAATGCTCTCCGGCCTGGAACCTCGAGATGTCTATCACAGGTTGTTTGACTTCAGATGTTTCACGTCTTACCCGCCATCTATCCGCTGGAGCATAAAACGTGATTGATCTGGACAGTCGTTGAGGAGACACTGCTGTTAGCCCTTTATTTCATCTGGGTGGTCTGTTCAACATTTGCAGCTCTATTCGCTCTTACACCTTACACATAACTGCACCCGTCGTCCACTCTTGTCGTCTACAACCGGTTTTTCGGCGGCAGTTTTGGATAGCGCCATTTTGCCACGCACGGTGTACTTTAACCACGGTGGCACGGGAACAGTTTATTAACTTGTCGGATTCCGAAATGGATCCGTCTTTGACCGGTGATCTGGCCACGGCACTACAGTAGGCACGATTCCACATACATGTTGGTACCTTCCATAACCACAATGACTCTCTTACTGCACGTCTCGCATTTCAGGACTGCAAGTCCCAGGCTAGTCTCTTTTGCAGTCACACCGGACGTTACTTTTTTTTTGGAATTCCATTGCGATTTAGTGAAAGGGTACCAAACAAATGCATATTGAGCTTTCTTACCAAATCTACACTGGTATACAGGTTACCACTATATCGGTACATAATGTGCTTTTGTTGAATAGACAAATTCTTTAAAATATTGCCGGCCGTTGTGGCCGAGCGGTTCTAGGCGCTTCTGTCTGGAACCGCGTGACCGCTATGGTCGCAGGTTTGAATCCTGCCTTGGGCATGGATGTGTGTGATGTCCTTAGGTTAGTTGGGTTTAAGTAGTTCTAAGTTCTAGGGGACTGATGACCTCAGATGTTAAGTCCCAAAGTTCTCAGAGCCATTTGAACCATTTTTTTAAAACATTTGTCGCTTTCTTAGTTTATTTATGAATTACGTTACGGGTGTCATTTCGAAAATCGTGGTTTTAGTCATTATCGCAGGCCATAGTAGTGTCTCTGTTTCTTGCGAACGTAACGGCCCGTTGGAGGCAGTTCGACCTCGATACTTCGCGCATGTAGTCTCTGAGTTGGCTGGACGGAGCCTGTGATTTATGCCGGAAGACAGCGGTCGTGGCCACTAAGTAGCGTGTTTATACCCCGTTCATCGTTAGAATAGACGTCATGTTAACATTACAGTATATATATTCGCCCGCCTTTGCTGGAACCTCGTTGGATTTCGTTTCATGTGGAGCGGAAACCAAGATGCCTCGAGAGAAGTCAAGTACGACAGTGAGGATACGTTTTATGCAGTGCGTTACGCGTACATCTACTCAACGACGATAAGGGCAACATGTAACTTGGACAGCACTGGCCAGGCAAGTGATCCCCCTAATCTGCAATGATGTGGAAGTTGACGTAATGAATGCAATTTAATTTTTGAACAGAAGGGAGTAATATATGGTTACATTCAGAAGTTATTTCTAGCTGCCCAGACGGAAAACATAACATGCCCTCGATCTTGGCGAGCATAGTATTGTAATTAAAAACAAGAGCGATGAAAATTCCGGACCTTAACAAGGCTATATTTTCTTCATGAACTGTGTGGCGGAAAAGCATACTGTTGATTTCCCATGTAGTTAAATATTTAAAGCCATTGAAAGTGTTACGGTCAGTCGTCTGGTAATCTCTAAACTCCTTCTATATCGGACTCCGAGCAATGCGATACATTTCAGTACTGCTACGTTGCCCGCCCGGCTAGCCGCGCGGTCTAACGAGCTGCTTGCCGAGCGGGAAGGCGTGCCGGTCGCCGGCACGAATCCAGCCGGGAGCCGAACCACATAATAACCATGGGGTCGGTGTGGGGCGACGGACTGCATTCTCCTGTTGTGGGGTTGTGAAGCACTGAAGACTACAGCGGGATGAAGCCGCTCCGTCGTTTCTAGGTCCCTGGTTCAGTACACACAATACACAACACACACTGCTACGTTGATACACTGATAACGACGCAGTCAGCAACGGAATGAATAGCTACCAAAAAATCTGTATTTCCTCCTCCCCTTTTATGACGTCTGTTCTGCTTTTCGCTATTAGGCAGTGATGTGTCACAAAGCTTCTGGATTATAATAATTGGCTGCTTAAATGTCTTGTTATTTCTAGCGAAATAACGAGATGAATTCTATTGGGTTCATATTGCAGTGTAACGGTGATAAGTGTAAAAATGCAAATCTTGTACAGTGTACTCGACGCCGTGAAAATTACTGTTTTCTGTGCTTCTACGACGCTTATAGCTCTGGCTTGTGTGAAACCACATCCGTCCTACAAGACAATGGACATATTCAAATAAAGAGTATTTGATTTTTAATTTTTCTCCAAAAAATATAGTTATGCAATGTTTTCTTAACTTCAACAATCTTTAACATTCTTCTATAAAATATCTATAATTAAGAATGTGTGTTTGCAATGCAAACCAGAATTTTGCGTGCAATACATAATTAGAAACTAGGAGATGTGCATTTCTCAAGAAAAATGATAGTTCAGTATCAGTTAATTAACATATATTTGATGAGTTTCATGTTTAAATGATTTAGGCATCGTAACCGAACAAAAAAAATTATACAATACATTGAGTTTCGAACTGCCGCTAGCCCTTTCGCACGTTCATCGATCTCCGAAGCTGCTGTTTACGCCACGCATATTATCGAGACAGTTTTGTAATATTTATAGGTAGTGTTCCTCGAAAAACGTATGGGAATGGAAGTGTTATCTGCAATCTTCTGGCATTCACACGTAGTGCCCTCTTCCTTCTGATTCCAAGAGGTGTAATGTGGCTCAAGACAGATGACCATTCATCGTGTCGACTCACTAACAATGCGCATGGCCTCGTTAATTTGTACTTCTATCTTTTTTTACATGTAGACTACTGAGCCAGACCGGAGCACTGTACTGTTCCGCTAAGTATATCATTACGAGGGCCGATACCCGAAGAATGTCTGCGGACGATCGGCAACGACCGCCGCAGAATTTATGGAGAACGTTGTTTCTGCTTTTGAGTTTAGAAAACGTTCGTCTTGTAAGTAGGCTGTTTAGGCTTTTATATTGGTAACGCCACGTAGCGCTCTGTATGAAAATCACTGGCTGTGCTGTGTGCAGTCTGTGGCTAGTTTGCATTGTTGGCTGCCATTGTAGCGTTGGGCAGTTGGCTGTTAACAGCGCGTAGCGTTGCGCAGTTGGAGGTGAGCCGCCAGCAGTGGTGGATGTGGGGAGTGAGATGGCGGATGATAAGGACGTGTGTCCATCAGAGACAGTGCATTTGTAAGACTGGCTGTCATGAACTTATACACTCCTGGAAATGGAAAAAAGAACACATTGACACCGGTGTGTCAGACCCACCATACTTGCTCCAGACACTGCGAGAGGGCTGTACAAGCAATGATCACACGCACGGCACAGCGGACACACCAGGAACCGCGGTGTTGGCCGTCGAATGGCGCTAGCTGCGCAGCATTTGTGCACCGCCGCCGTCAGTGTCAGCCAGTTTGCCGTGGCATATGGAGCTCCATCGCAGTCTTTAACACTGGTAGCATGCCGCGACAGCGTGAACGTGAACCGTATGTGCAGTTGACGAACTTTGAGCGAGGGCGTATAGTGGGCATGCGGGAGGCCGGGTGGACGTACCGCCGAATTGCTCAACACGTGGGGCGTGAGGTCTCCACAGTACATCGATGTTGTCGCCAGTGGTCGGCGGAAGGTGCACGTGCCCGTCGACCTGGGACCGGACCGCAGCGACGCACGGATGCACGCCAAGACCGTAGGATCCTACGCAGTGCCGTAGGGGACCGCACCGCCACTTCCCAGCAAATTAGGGACACTGTTGCTCCTGGGGTATCGGCGAGGACCATTCGCAACCGTCTCCATGAAGCTGGCCTACGGTCCCGCACACCGTTAGGCCGTCTTCCGCTCACGCCCCAACATCGTGCAGCCCGCCTCCAGTGGTGTCGCGACAGCGTGAATGGAGGGACGAATGGAGACGTGTCGTCTTCAGCGATGAGAGTCGCTTCTGCCTTGGTGCCAATGATGGTCGTATGCGTGTTTGGCGCCGTGCAGGTGAGCGCCACAATCAGGACTGCATACGACCGAGGCACACAGGGCCAACACCCGGCATCATGGTGTGGGGAGCGATCTCCTACACTGGCCGTACACCACTGGTGATCGTCGAGGGGACACTGAATAGTGTACGGTACATCCAAACCGTCATCGAACCCATCGTTCTACCATTCCTAGACCGGCAAGGGAACTTGCTGTTCCTACAGGACAATGCACGTCCGCATGTATCACGTGCCACCCAACGTGCTCTAGAAGGTGTAAGTCAACTACCCTGGCCAGCAAGATCTCCGGATCTGTCCCCCATTGAGCATGTTTGGGACTGGATGAAGCGTCGTCTCACGCGGTCTGCACGTCCAGCACGAACGCTGGTCCAACTGAGGCGCCAGGTGGAAATGGCATGGCAAGCCGTTCCACAGGACTACATCCAGCATCTCTACGATCGTCTCCATGGGAGAATAGCAGCCTGCATTGCTGCGAAAGGTGGATATACACTGTACTAGTGCCGACATTGTGCATGCTCTGTTGCCTGTGTCTATGTGGCTGTGGTTCTGTCAGTGTGATCATGTGATGTATCTGACCCCAGGAATGTGTCAATAAAGTTTCCCCTTCCTGGGACGGTGTTCTTATTTCAATTTCCAGGAGTGTATATATATAATATGACTTTTGAACAGAATTAAGGTAAATACATTGTTTGTTCTCTATCAAAATCTTTCATTTGCTAACTATGCCTATCAGTAGTTAGTACCTTCAGTAGATTGAATCTTTTAGTTAGCTGGCAGTACTGGCGCTTTCTGTATTGCAGTAGTTCGAGTAACGAAGATTTTTGTGAGGTAAGTGATTTGTGAAACGTATAGGTTAATGTTAGTCAGGGCCATTCTTTTGTAGGGATTTTTGAACGTCAGATTGCGTTGCGCTAAAAATATTGTGTGTCAGTTTAAGCACAGTCATGTATAATTGTTCAAAGGGGACATTTCAGTCTCAATTACTGCTTAAGAGAAAGTTTCCTATCTAACGTGGTCCCATGGGATTCTGGGTGCATATTAGGATGAAGTTTGTCTTCATCAAAATACACTGAGGGCTCTGCGTGCCAGTCTATTGGACAAATAAATGACGAAACTTCCGTTATTGGTTGTAACCTCCATTTACGGAAATATTTTCAGATATTTAGATCAGAAGTTAGGATTTCCTCAGTTGCCTCAAACGTTTTGTGTTGAGTACCTATTGACCAGTCGTCCGTATAGCCAAACTTTCTGGACATGTTGGGGGAATATCAGAGATACATAAATTAAACAAGACAGGAGCAAGGACGGACCCCTGTGGTAAGCCATTATTCAGTACTTTTGAACAACTAGTGGCTTTTCCTGTAGTTTCTATAAATGTCCTTCCCGATAACAAGTTGTATTAATTTTGTTATTTGTCAACATAATTTATAAAGCATTTCACGCCTCCAAACAGTGTCATGTGCTGCACTTACATTTACGAAAGCAATTTTCTGCTTCATTTGATATCCTGCTTCAATAAATATTGTTAAAGATAAGACTTGATCAGCAGCTACGTCCTAGACGGAAACCAGTTTGCTCACTAGCAACGTTCTGAGATATCACGGAATAATCTGATTGTATAGAATTCTTTCAAGAAACTTATAACTAGTTTTCAGTAGTGTGACTGCGCGATAGTTCTCACGCTGGTCTCATGCCTTGCCAGACATTAGTGTTATGATTTTTGATTGCTTGCTTTTTTGTGATACTGAACCAGATGTCATAATGTCAGAGAAGAAATCCGCCAGATATCTTTTTCCGTAGTTCCCACTATGTAGAAGAAATTCTGGGTGGATTCCATCGTTTACCTGTGCCTATGCAGGTTTTAGAGTTTTAAGAGCTGCAGTAATGACTGTTCGCGTCCACGACGCTCCAGATATCACACTTGTCCTCTAGATTGTGCTAAAGAAGAGTCACTTCATGTCTACAGTCAAGAAAAAGAGGCAGCCAGATAACCTCAAAGATATCCTGGTTAAAATGAAATTTTCACAAGACATGGACTCAGGCAGTTCCTCTAAGGACAATCCAGCTGAAAATACTGGAAAAAGAAGAAATCTGACGGTATCTATGGGCGTGGAAGCGAATCGTAACACAATTCATGTTGTTCTGAACTGTTAAATAGAGATGAACGTGATGGCCCAGTGTCGCTGTGGATCCTTTTCTCTTCGTCAGACTGTATTCTTTTTTCTTCACTTTCTTGCCTAATTAGTTGAATATGCCCACTGATCTGGCTTTTTGTTCAATGAAGTCTTAGAGAAGTATGCTTTGGCATTTTAAAAAAATTGTCATCTTATCTTCTCCGGCGTAAGAGACCGTAGTTACTGTTGACTGCAACAAATTTGAATAAGGGTTTGTGGATTCTGTTTCCGATTTCTTCAGTCTAATAAGTATTACTAAGTTGCATTTTTTGCGAACTATTTTTGTTTGTATCAACAGGATTTTATCAGTCGATCTGATTTCTTTCTAGTTCATATTTTTAATTTTCAACATGGACGTAACGTTATTGCTAGGGTATGTGAATAAAAAACATTTTTTATTGCCTGTCTTTGTTTCCTAATCCGTTGTAAAGCTGGATTTGATTATTTAAGGATGTAACATCAGATTATTAAATCAGTTAACTCACATTAATATTGTAATGCAGTGTACTATTGGAATATGTTTACTTTTTAGATGTAAAATCTTCGCGTGGTTAACAGTTAAATTAGATACAATAAATGATAAACCGAATAAAATAAATAATACGCCACGTCAATACGCCGTGAAGATCGCTCCAGAGTCGGTCGGAATGATGCCATTTTAGTTGTTGTTCACTTCAGGATTCTGGTGAATCTCTTTCTCTGTATTTCGATTGTCAGGTTTCTGTTGACGTCATATTCTGCGAAGCCATCGGAAAATTTGAAATAAATATTGCTATGGCGGAATGGCTGCCCGGTAGGCTATTGACTGTGCTAATATGGCAAGTTAGTGGTAGACAACAGCGAATCATCAGCGTGGACAAAAGGGTATTGCATTCGAGTTATGTTGCCCACCAGTCACCTACCAGAGAAGCACAGGCAGTTGCCTACGGTACAGCTAACCGTCCATAGTTATCTTTTATTTCAACTATTCAAGGTCATCCAAGAATGTGACTTTGCTAGCCACTTGACAAGGAAAGAGAGAATTTATGGGATGACCTTCATCAGAATCGAGCAATTAGTCGCCCTGAAGAGCACCGCTATAAAATCGGCTGAACGTCGGCATTTTAGCTGCTTTAATGTTCCATAATGGCGCAGTCCATTACCCTAATTCAACTTGTTCACATCAACATTGGCGTGAAATCCTACGAATTTATGTGAAGACATAATAATTTTTTCGTACTTACTATCAAATTTAAAGTTTGGACCATCAAAAAGTCTCAGACTGATTACATTACTCAAAATGACGATATTAGACTCTTGGTTCCCCTTGGATCAATGATTGAAAAAGCCAGTGTATGCCCTAGTGATACTTTTTGTACCCTACAATTGAGCGGATTCCAAAGCGTTTGCTGTGCCATTACGAATACAGAGTGAAAAGCCCCTCACACCCTCAATATTTATCGCGCAATAATTAAATAGTTTGCGCGAAAGTGCGACGCCAAGGAGGGTGTAATATCATAGATCAATACTTATGCTCAGGACGCGCCAGCTAAGACTCTGCTTTCGTAGCGAAACTGTAGGCATTCGATGTTGAAAAACTTCCATGTATTGCGACTGCAACAAGAGAAAGCGGAAATGGCCAAAAGTGGCATAGAAGATGCTCTACAAGCGAAGACATTAACAGGCTAGGAGAAGTTTCAGCAGAGTCAGATAACCATCGGAAGATTTTAAAGATGTTGAGAAAAGTTTCAATGAATTATCTTGCTACAACTTACGGAGACAGAAAAGATACTGTCCATATACTCCTCGGTTTTTAGTTTCTACAATGCCGAAGTGAACTGTGAATCTGGAAACAATAAGAGACATTATTGTACAGGATCGGTAGATAGTGCTGTTATGCATTTTTGCAATAAATAATTCTGGCCTCTGAAACGAACGAAGAGAGAGCTGCAGTGTTGTTTTCCGGCACTAACACTCTTTTATCCAATGTTTCTACTGCTAATTGTCAACGCCTGGTCAGCGAAGTTACGTGCTGTCGGGCTTTGCTAGCGCTTGGATGAGTGACCGTCAGAGTCTGCCGAGCGCCGTTCGCAAGCGGGATGCGCTTAGCACTTGTAAGACAAACTGAGGAGCTACTTCATAGGAAAGTAGCAGCTCCAGTCACGAAAGCTGCCAAAGGACGGGAGAGCGGTGTGCTGACTACATGCCCCTCCATATCAGCATCCAGTGACGCCTATCGGCTAATGATAACACGGCGGTCGGTCGGTACCGGTATGCCTTCTGAGGCCTCTTCGGACTGGAGATAGTTCTGCTGCTAATTGTTGAATAAGTATTAAATATGTCATGAAACGACTCTACTGAATGCACTTCTGCAGACGATCCGTTTACATCTGATTTTACTAAGGTATTCATATGCATATGGCTTCTATGTGGACAAGTATATATTGGAACAACGAAGAGAAGTGTAAACACCCGCTCAGCCGAACATAAAAGAATCTGTCGCTGAGGACACATCGAAAAATCGGCCGTAGCTGAGCGTGTTTTTCGAGATGGTAACCACGAAATGAAATTTAATGAGATAAGCGTTCTATCACGAACATCCCATTATCATGCTCGCATGTGTAGAGAAGCAATAGAGATTCACAAACACCACAACAGTTTTAATGGAAAAGAGGACGTTTTAAAGTTAGACAAAATATGGATGTCGACGTTGCGCCAGCAGAATGACAATCGATTACGCTTAATCGAGAATGATGACGCCTTCCAAAGAGAGGCATACTGTCGGCATCACGTGAACAATGGTGGTGCCCTCTATGCGCTCTGTAAATGCGAGAGTACCTGGAGCTTCAGTGGTCTCCTTTTCCTTGAACACATCCACACACTATATATTGTCCGCCACCTCGATCCCCCTCAACCCCTGGTGTCTCCCTTCCTCTCCACTCCCAACCAGTTGCCGCGCCTTTACCCTTGTGTCCCCCCCCCCCTCTCTCCATCTCCACACCCACCATCTCCTTTCCCAACACAACTTCCACCGTCTACCCCTCCCGGATGATGAGTTTCGCCCTGACATCTACCCTTCCTACCAACTCTAACCCCCTCATCCTGCCTCCTCCTCAGGGCTCCCTCTCCTCCCCATCCCTCCTTCTGAGAGGCTTTCCCCTCCTACTCCCCCTCCATCTCTTGTGCCTCGTTTCAGTGTCTCTGCGCTCCCTCCTTCCCTGTTTTCCCTTTTCCTCTCCTGCCCCATGTGTCTCCTGCCTCTTCGTGAACCCACGGTTGCCCCTCCTCTCTTCATCCCGCCGCTTCCCCAGCTGCCCCATGCTCTCCCCTCCTTTTCCATCCTCTCTGACCTTTCCCTCAGCAGGTCCCACTTGGCAGTTTTATTCTTCGTCATGTGTGCTCCAAGTGGGTTTTAAGTGTGTTGTTTCAGACTGTTTTTAATACTGTGGCCAACTTTTAACCTGTGCACGCGCATTCAGTGTCTTCTCTGTGTTTTAAGAATCACCAACTGTGTTTTTTTTAACTTTCTGGTGGTTTTTTTAACTGTCCCCCATGAACGTCTACATGTCAGTGTATTTTTACCTCCATTTTCTCCCCTTACTCTGTTTTATGTTCCCCTTTTTTATCTCCTTATGTATGTATCATTTTACTCTCGTTTTAGCTGTCGTGTCACTCGGCTGAAGAGTGGCGGATTGTGCCGCTGACAGCCCTCCCCTGCCCATATGGGGCAGGGGAATGAAATCACAATAAAGAAAAAAAAAGAGCCTCAGTGGCAGTAGCCGAACGACCTCAGAAGTTGTCTCCCGCAGATGGAGACGAAACGTTAGGTGGAAATTTTATACATCGATGATGGCCTCTCAGCCCGGAAGTTTCAACTGAAGACAACACCGGCCGTGAAAGCCGACATTGTATGATTATATGTATCATTTGTTTCCACATCCACGAATCACGATGTCTCGGCAGAAAATGCCGTAATATCGCCGTAGACTGTATCAGGTGCTACAATCATGAACTGTGCAGCTGGTCCCAGCAGAGGTTCGAGTCCTCCCTCGGGCATGGGTGCGTGTTTTTGTCCTTGGGATAATTTAGGTTAAGTAGTGGGTAAGCTTAGGGACTGATGACCTTAGCAGTTAAGTCGCATAAGATTTCACACACATTTGAACATTTTTTGAAGTCTCCTTCCATAACGTCAATACCGCTCTGAGAGGGTCAGTATTACTGTCCAATACTCAATTCTGCGCAATAAATATTCAGCGTGTGAGCCCCCATTAAAAAAACTGTGTAAAAACAATAAAATAATATAAACATACACATTAGTTTCTTTCTTCATAGCATGGGCCTATTGCAACAGACTTCGGAACGGTGGTAACGTCATCTTGTACCGGTGACGACCTCTTTATTTAAACACGGACACTCGGCGAATCGCCCTCGTACTGCAACGCTCGGTACTTTGTTACACGGATGGCAGTAGCGCACAGTGGTTCGCGAGCCCGCCGCTCGCCGCCTGGTGCCGCGTGACGGATGTCGCCGCATTTTCCGAGTGGCGGCGCCGCGCGCTAAATCAGCCCCGAACGCCAGTGGTGCGGAGCGCCGGCGCCGTTTCGGCCTCCGCCTCCGCCGTCGCTGCCGTCGCCGTGGGCGTCGCGGCGCTTCACGCTCCGGCGCCCTCGCCGCGCACTGTTATCGGCCTAGCGCGGCGACCACCAAGCCTGGGACGTTTATCAGGCCTTAAACTCGGCGCCGGCGCCGTTACTGCTGTCACTACGTGTGCACCCGACGGTGCAACTTCTGGTGCTACCTCATCTTCCCACGTAAGGCGATTACTGCGCTATACAAATAATCGCACCTCTCAACTGTAAAAAAAATTACATGGTGTTCTAAGAGCGACTCAACTCTGTGTAAGAATGTTTATTTTTCTTTCAGGTCCAAAATGGCTCAAATGGCTCTGAGCACTAACTTCTGAGGTCATCAGTCGCCTAGAACTTAGAACTAATTAAACCTAACTAACCAAAGGATATCACACACATCCATGCCCGAGGCAGGATTCGAACGTGCGACCGTAGCGGTCGCTCGGTTCCAAACTGTAGTGCCTAGAGCCGCACGGCCACTCCGGCCGGCTTTCTTTCAGATATGATACTTAGTTAACTGAGGAAACATATATATTTGACATTACAGCACAGGATTTCATTGTCAGTCAGCACCGTAGAAGTCACAGTTACTACGCACTCAGGATGCCTTTTAAGATATATATGGTTAGAATGCGCCAAACAAGTGCACCATTAAGTCGGCGATACAAGTGCCGCAAGACATTATTGCCCGAATCTCAGTGATACAATGCGGTATGCGATATGGTACATTGCATCACTACAGGCGACATGACACGTTGCAATATACTCAGAATGTCCATCTTTTCTGGAACCGCGATTTCGCTACGGTGGCAGGTTCGAATCCTGCCTCGGGCATGGATGTGTGTTATGTCTTTAGAATAGTTAGGTTTAAGTAGTTCTAAGTTCTAGGGGTGTGATGACCTCAGAAGTTGTGTCCCACAGTGCTAAGAGCCATTTCGACCATTCTCCATCTTTTCACAGACGTTTGCGGGACCTGTTCAGTACAGAATGTCAAATGACACACCTTTCAACCGTGTATAATGTTATTTTATTTGGTTACCAGTTTCGGTGATACAGTACACCATCTTCAGGCCCACTGACCGGCGTGTAGGAGGATTCCCACCTTTGGTCCAGTCAAAATAGGAGCCTAGTAGTCATAGACGTTTGAGATATCGCCACTTCAAACAGCACTGCTGATGTTTAGAGTGATCTCAAACTCAAAAATCGAAGGATACGAGCTGGCCAGCGGGTGCAGTTTTTTATTGCAGAATTTTCAAAATATGCACAGTGCTCTTCTTAATTTCGAAGTATTTCAGTAGCCACGGGCAGTAGCGAAAAGAAAAGCAGTTCATTATCAAGGTGTCGTATCAGACTGTGTGATAAAAACAAGTCAATTTTTTTCCGATTTCCTTACTCAAAATCGAATGACAAAGATCACATAGTGGAGAACATGCCCAAATTTTTGACATGGAGAGGAAAGAGTTACACTGAGAAGCTAACTACAGCGACAAATGTTGAACTGCTTCGTCTTCATAAAACTATGTTTTTGATGCATGCGAGATCATATTTCCCTTTCCATGTGTCGTACGACACAGCTACGATGAACAATCAGCACTAAGTGTTGTGCCGTACGATACGATAGAGAATCATACCGCTGCCATCTCAGTGTGAACCAGTTAATTCGCTTCAACTACGTTCTGCCTATTCCACCTAACGGGTTGCTTCTGTGTTGTGTGAATCCAGACAATCCATTAACAAAACAAGTAAGCCTAGAATAATTTAAGGGATTAAAGTTTCATGTAAGAGAAATAGGGAAATTTATGTTGAGATAAATAGCTCAAGATCCTACATTATTTGCGTTCCACAAAGAGCGCTGTAATATTTTAAGGAAAGTCATTCAGATGTCCAGAAATAAGAAGGTATTGATGGAAACTAATAATGCATATTATTGGATTAAAACCATATGGAACATTGTGAAACAGGGTAGAGGACGACCAGTTAGTGCACAAGATGCCACGACAGAAATTAATAGAATTATAAATGCTAAAATACAAGAACTCATACAGTGTTAGTGCAATTTGAAACGAAATTCGAAGACGTTATTCGAACTTAATACGTAATGTTCTTAGTTGTAGGTTTTAATACATCCGTGCAGTGAATTTTACAGATTATTTCATCTGATTATAGAATGCAGTTGTTAAACCTCTTCATAAGAAAGATGACAAGAAAGACCTAAATAAATATCATTCATTACCAAAACTTTAAAAAAGCGATGTACATTTAAGTAGAAAATGGTTAAAATGGCTCTGAACACTATGGGACTTAACATCTGAGACCATCAGTCGCCTAGAGCTTAGAACTACTTAAACAGCCTAACTAAGTTAAGGACATCACACACATCCATGCCCGAGGCAGGATTCGAAAGAGCGACCGTAGCGGTCCCGTGGTTCCAGACTGAAGCGCCTAGAACCGCTCGGCCACAGCGGCCGGCATTTAAGTAGAAACAGCTTAGTCCACCATTGTTTGCTTGACTTCGAATGTTGTTTAATCACTCACTCACAATAAATTACAAGCCACAAATAATAAAATATCGCAAGCTGGTATTTATTGTGGTCTTTCCAAGGCCTTTTACTGTGTACATCATGTTACTGTCGTAGAAAACTGATGGTTTTACACACGACTCGTCTGATTCACACTGAACAACCAAAATTTAAAAAACTGTGCTGAATAACTCAAACAGTGTAGAAAGGAGAGTATATTATAATGATTGGAGAGATATCTCGAAGGAAGTTCCACGTGGTTCAATTTCGGTTCTATTCATAGGCATTATATATGTCAATGATCTTCCAGTTAATATGCATCAAGCAGAAGGTACTTTTGACGACTGTACTAGTGTTATAATATATCCCATTCGAGTGAAGGCAATAGAAGATATGATGATGGTTTTCAAAGAAATATTAACTGGTTCTCTTAAAACGAACTCTACCATAATTTTCAGAAAACATACTATATTCACTTATGTACGATTGATGTAGCACAAGAACGGGAGACAGAAAACACGATAGAATACTCCAAATCTTTGGATGTCCATAATGATGAAATGTTCAATTAGAATAAGCATATTACTGAGCTGCTCAAACAATTAAGATCAGCTGCTTTTGATCTTCCTATAACTAGAAAGAAACTGTGTGAACAAGAGCGATCAGTAGGAATATATTTGATGTTTACCTACGGTCATCATGTAGGCACCTCTTCAAGGAGACAGGCATTTTAACTGCGTCTTCACAGAACACATATTTCCTGTCAAAATTCGTCATAAACAGTCCAGACCAATTTGAAAAGAATAGTAATGTCCAGATTTATAACCCCAGAGGAAAAGATGTCCTTCATTAATTGGTACTAAAGCTATCAGCGACTCAGGAAGCGAGCGTTCTAAGGCGGTGCAGTCACGGACTGTGCGGTTGATCCCGGCGGATGTTCGAATCCTCCCTCGGGCATGGGTGTGTGTGTTCGTACTTAGGATAATTTAGGTTAAGTAATGTGTAAGCTTGGAGACTGATGACCTTAGCAGTTAAGTCCCATAAGATTGCACACAAATTTGAACATTTTTGACTCAGGAATAAATTCAAGTTGCAGCAACGAAAAATGTTTAATTATTTAGAAATTCGATTAAATGTACGACAAGTAGCAAAGCAAATTTTAAACGTAACCTAAACTCACTTCTCCTGAGCATGACCTATTATTACAACGATGAATTTCTATTTAAAAACTGGTAGCCTGTTTCATAAGGAAAAGAACTTAATTTTTCAGTATAGTTTCTTGAGTAGGAATAAAAAAAAATAATGTGTTCATTAATCCCAACGCTAATCACAAATGCATATCCCGTAAACTGACTGCTTTCACATCGTTTCGATGAACGAATCGGTTAGATGATCTGTGTAAGTAACTAACTGTCTAGCGTCAGTTTCTTATACACACATCTCCTATTTCATGTTGAACGGGTTTACTTATGGTTCGAAGCTTTTAAGTGTCTGCCTGTGTACCCATCAGATGACCTCAGAGTTTAAATAGTACGCTGACACCGACTCTGTGTCCACCCCTGGTAGCTGAGTGGTCAGCGCTACTGTCATACCTAACGGCCAGGGTTCAATTCCTGGCTGGGTCGGAGATTTTCTCCGCGCAGGGACAGTATGTTGTGTTGTCCTTATCATCATCATTTCATCTCCGTCGACACACAAGTCGCCGAAGTGGCGTCAACTCGAACGACTTGCACCAGGCGAACGATCTACCCGACGGGAGGCCCTAGCCACACGGCATTTCCATTTCCATACCGACTCTGTGAGGTAATCACCGCAGGCGACGGTCGCCTTGTACGAGGACAATAAACACCACGTCAGCCGCCGGTCCGCACTCCACCTGGAGAGGGATTAGGGTAGAAGCCTGTAGATAAGCTGCCAGAGCATTGCGTCCGTGCCGTGGAACGTGCAACGTAAAGAGGGCTGGCTGTCAACGAGCAGCCAGCCGACATGAGAGAAGATCAACACATCACAGCGACATCCATCACCCGCACACGCCAGCAAATAAAGCTGACATCGTCGAGTAGTCATTAGTGAGATGAAGTGGGTTATTACCCCATTCTCCCCCCCCCCCCCCCAATTCACCGCCACCATGGAACACATTAAATACCGGTTCGTGTCTACGCCCATTCAAATTGACCCTTTGACCCTGAAATAATATTTCTATTGTAGATCTGTGAATGTGTGGCGGAAAATCCGAAGAGATTGTGATCGTATATGAATCAATATCTTCAACTGCACGATATGAGTGGTAATGTTACCGATGAAAGTCCCATTAAAGCACAGTTACCAAGCATGTTTTTTTTTTTTTTTTCAAACTTGCATCACAAAAGAGACCGACGTAAATGTATCACAATCGGACTCAAGAACAGCTGCGAACATGATTAAATAAGAAATACATACCATCTGTGAAGCGAAGCAGCTTACATTACTTAATAAAGGGAAGTATTCTCTTCTAGAGGGCAACGGCCTTGCCACAGTGGATACACCGGTTCCGTGAGATCACCGAAGTTAAGCGCTGTTGGGCGTGGTCGGCTATTGGATGGGTGACCATCCCGGCGCCATTCGCTGTTGCCATTTTTCGGGGTGCACTCAGCCTCTTGATGCTAATTTAGTAGCTACTCGACCAAATAGTAAAGGCTTCGGTCAAGAATACCATCATAACGGAGAGCGGTGTGCTGACCCCACACCCCTCCTACTTGCATCCTCCTCTTGAGGAAGACACGGCGGTCGGATCGTCCCGGTAGGCTACTCGTGGCCTGAAGACGTAGTGCTTCTCTTCTAGACTGTATACCATTTAGGTACCTACTGGATTGTGCGCTGATGCAGCAGGTCCATATTTGGCAATCATATAAAACAGTTCATTCGATGAAAGATCCGTATGTAAGGACAGGAACGTTGCTCACCTAATAGGAAACCCAAGAAAGGAAAAAGCAGTATTCACCTGAAGTACAGACCCGTATCACTAACGTCGATTTGCAACACGACTGCAATATATACTGTGTTCGAACATTATGAACCACCTCGATAAGAAAACGATATGTTGACACGCAGGACTGATTCGGAAAATATCATTCTTATGAAACATAACAGGCTCTTCATTCACACGAAGACATCAGTGCTACTGATTGGGGATATGGAATTGCTTTCATATATTTGGATTTCCAGATGACCTATAACTCCGTCCCTCGTAAGAAATTGCGTGTCGGCGGAGTATAGTCGCTGTTGCGTGACTGGATTCGTGACTTCCTTTCAGAAAGCGCACAGTGCGTCGTAATTAACGGAAAGTAAGAGCGTAAAATATAAGTGATATCTGGTGCCTCCTAGCGATGTGTTATTGCCCCCCCCCCCCTCCCCCCCGCTGTTCCTCATCTACAGAAACGATTTACGAGACTATCTGCATAGCCCATTACATTGTTTGCAGATAACGCTATTGTTTGCTGTCTAGGTAAGTCATAAGAAGATCAAAATCAAATGAGAAATGACTTATAAACGTCTGTGTGATATGAAAACTGTCAAACTAAAACGAATCTGTTAAATTTTTGTTGTACGACAAATCACACAAATTTAATGATTGTCAATTCAACTAAATACACAGATGTTAAGCATACGAAGACTTTAAATTGAAACAGATCCATAGAAAATGTTGTCGGGAGGCCAACCAAATACTGAGATTTATCAGCGTAACTCGTAGAGGATGCAACAAACCTACTAAAGAAACTGAATGCGTTATATTTGTGGGCCCTCCTCTGCGATGTACTCAGGTGAAAAAAGTCATGGGATAGCGATATGCACAGATACAGAAGGCAGTAATATTGCGTACAAAAGGTATGAAATAGAGCACAAAGGTGGAGTAGTCATTTCTACACAGGTGATTTATGTGAAAAGGATTCCGGCGTGATTTTGGCCGCACGACGGGACTTAGCAGACTCTGAACGAGGAATGCTAGTTGGAGCTAGACGCATTCCATCCATCCATTCCGGATACCGTTAGGGAATTCAATATTCTGAGATCCAAAATTTCAAGAGTGTCCCGCGAATACCCAATTTCTTGCTTTACCTCTCACTACAGGCAACGGCTTTGCCGCAGTGGATACACCTGTTCCCGTGTGATCACTGAAGTTAAGCGTTGTCGGGCGTGGTCGGCACTGTGATGGGTGACCAGCCACACCGCCATGCGCTGTTGCCATTTTTCTGGTTGCACTCAGTCTCATGATGCCAGTTGAGGAGCTACTCCAGCGAATAGTAGCGGCTTCGGTCAAGAATACCACCATATCGACTAGGAGAACGGTGTGGTGACCCCACGCCCCTCCTATCCGCATCCTCCACTGAGGATGACACGGCGGTCGGATGGTCCCGGTAGGCCACTCTTGGCCTGAAGACGGAGTACCTCTCACCACAGGCAATGTAGGGGCCGACAAGCTTCACTTAACGACGGAGAGCAGCGTCGTTTACGTAGAGAGGTCAGTGTTAACAGCAACAACAATGCGTGAAATAACAGCAGAAATCTGTGTGTAACAAATGTATCTGTTAGGAAATTGTGGCAGCCGGCCGAGTGGCCGATCGGTTCTAGGTGCTACAGCCTGGAACCGCGAGACCGCTACGGTCGCAGGTTCGAATCCTGCCTCGGGCATGGATGTGCGTGATGTCCTTAGGTTAGTTGGTTTAAGTAGTTCTAAGCTCTAGGGGACTGATGACCTCAGAAATTAAATCCCATAGTGCTCATAGCCATTTGAACCATTTGAACATTCTGGCAAAATATGGCGTTAACGGGCTGTTGCAACATACCATCGATGCGGGTGCCTTTGAAAACAACACGGCGTTGCCTGCTGCGACTTTCCTGAGCTCGTGACCGAACGTTTATTGGACATATTCGAGAGATCTGCTCCTGCACAAAATCCTGCACCGGAAACACTTTCGCAATTATGAATGGCTATAGAGGCAGAATGGCTCCATATTTCTTTCCGGAGCCCATGCCACGTCGGGTTGCTGCACTCCGCCGGGAGAAAGGAAATTCGACACGACATATGGGGTATCCTACAATGTTTGTTATCTCAGTGTATTTCTTCATGGTATAGGAGCTTGAGGCCGGCAGCGATGGCCGTCCGGTTCAAGGCGCTCCAGTCCGGAGCCGCGCTGCTGCTACGGTCACAGATTCGAATCCTGCCTCGGGCATGGATGTGTGTGATAACCTTAGATTAGGTAGGTTTAAGTAGTTCTAAGTTCTAGGGGACTGATGACCACAGCAGTTGAGTCCCATAGTGCTCAGAGCCATTTGAACCATAGGAGCTTTGACCGAGGACATCGAGAAATTTCGAAGAAAGCCAACTCGTTTCGAATGCGTACAAGAAAGGGAAGGAAGTGTCACAGGGTTAAGCTGGTAATTATTAACCCAAAGGCGTTTTCCGTTTCCTTGAGATCTTTTCAAGGAATTTCAAATCCAGACTTCCTTCTCAGAACTTGAAAATATTTATTTGACTCACACCTGAATAAGAAGAAATAACCATCGTAATGAAATAGAAACGTCAGGCCGGGCAGTGTGGCCGAGCGGTTCTAGGCGTTACAGTCTGGAACCGCTCGACCGCTACGGTCGCAGGTTCGAATCCTGCCTCGGGCATGGATGTGTGTGATGTCCCTAGGTTAGTTAGGTTTAAGTAGGTCTAAGTTCTAGGGGACTGATGACCTCAGATGTTAAGTCCCATAGTGCTCAGAGCCATTTGAACCATTTAGAAACGTCAGACCTCATACAAAAATGGATTAAATGGCTCTGAGCACTATGGGACTTAACTCCTGAGGTCATCAGTCCACTAGAAATTAGAACTACTTAAACCTAACTAACCTAAGAACATCACACACATCGATGCCCGAGGCAGGATTCGAACCTGCGCCGTAGCGGTCGCTCGGTTCCAGACTGTAGCGCCTAGAACCGCTCGGCCACTGGGCCGACAGACCTCGTACAGAAATATGTAAGTTTTCGTTTGTCGCACGTGGTGATCACATCATGAAATGACTTCCGTGTTACGTGAAGGAGCTGTAGATGGTAAAATTTGTAGGGAAAGACTTATATTGGAACACATCAGTCAAAAAATCGAGTAGTTCCGTGTTTCACATGAAACCAGGCAGACTGGGAAAAATTGTTTAGTGACAACACTTCCAGGGTACCTAAATATTTTAGTTAGATGCAAATGCTGAACTGCGGCTTAGCAAATTTATTGACACATATTTGACGTTCGTCCACTGGCTCTTGCGTAATTGCAGTGGACCGAAACGTTTTTCATATGGATTCATTCAAGTGCTTCCGAAAGCCTGCTGTTCGGTTTCTACATTTCTCCTTGCCGTTATAGCCATGGTTCTCACTCTACTTATCCTTTACTGGTGGGTAAATTGAGAGTGTATGGGAAATCTAGCACAGACACCACGAAGAATCCGCAACTAGGAAACATTTTATTTAAATTAAAGGGGGATCTCTGCTGTCAGCTGCAACGCAATATTAAGAGGAATCAGCGGCGACGAGCAAAAATGTGTTCCAGACAGGGATTCGAACCCGGGACCTCCTGCTTCCTTTCTTTTTTTTAAATTGATCTCATTTTGTTTTTTTGTCCGTTGTATCTGCTCGGGGCGGACGTCGCAAGACACCCGTTTCAGTTCGTCGTTGATCCATTAGCTCAGTTTTTTTATTACAGAGGGCAGCTAACCCTCTGACAGAACACGCTGAGTTACCGTGCCGGCTAGCTTCCTAGGCAGGTGCGGTAACCACTGTGCCATCCGCGACCCAGCGCTGTCGCAACTGCACAGACCATCTCGGTACGCCATACGGCCGATCAACACACCAACACTTTCTTCAAGTGCGAATGCACGAGTGTGGGAACCTTTGAGGAGCGAACAGGAGTGTGAGGTCATGGACAGCGGATAGGTGGCGCTCTGTGGGAGTGTGGATCGGTCGTGAGGCGTGACGAGGTAGTCCGTGCAGTTGCGATAACGCTATGTCCCGGGTGGTTCAAGTTCTGCTTCGAGCAACGAGCCAGTAGGTTGTTGTGTATTTTACTTGCCGCAGCGTCGCTTGTGTGTTTTCCTCGTTATTATTCTGTCTGCCGAGTGTGTCGTAGCGCCTCCGCTCCGCGTTACTGTCTGTTTGTGTTAATCTACTTGCAGCAGCTTCGGGCGTTCCGCTATGACTACAATGGCTCCCACGTATATTCCACGAAAAGGTACTGTGAGCTTTACTTTCGATACAAGAATGCGACACGTACAGCACGGCTAGTCGATACAATCCACGTGTACTCTGATCAGGTCCACACAGCTTATTTTGACGCAGACGAGTGGGTGTTTCACTTGAAATTTATGGATCCCCTGACGTTGAAAGATTATTGTCGTGACATGGTTCTCAAGTCGTGTTTAAGCATCACGATAATTCCTTTAGTATGGTGTCATTCACAGATGCTGAGATTGACTATACCACTGCTGGAGCGTTCAACTTCAAATACGTCCTGCGTGAACGGTTGTCTACTCAACACAAATTGCTTGTTACTATGGAATTCTTTCTGTGGAAACGCATGTCAAACACAATATTTCATCACATTTACAACTGTGTAGCTGCCGCGCTCGTGTCATATATACTGGTCAAGAAGGAACCTGCTTCCTATGTAATGAAAGTGGACACGTTCGGTATAATTGACTGCGGAGGGTTTTTGTATTAAAGCCGTCATTAGTGCAGCGTCGAAAATTTTCATTTGCTGATGTTGTTCCTTCAATTCCCGACGTCTGCTTCGGATCGTAATGCCACTCCATACGTCTGCTTCGGGTCATAATGAACAACATCACAGTACTGATAATCGTGTAAATGAATATCGGCCTTTCCCTCTGTAACAGGTTCAGAATACTATTGTGCCCTGGAGAGAACCTGTAACAGTGACATATAAACGACGTCACACTCACGATTATGAAGGCGAGGATTTGGCTGTGCCTTCTGCCCCAACTTCCTGTAGCTTTCTGTCAGAGGTTAATGAACAATTAGGGCTGGCCTAAGTAGTAGCTGTATGTTGAATCAGATAATAATGACCTCATCAGTAGACAATAGTGCATTTTAAAAATATGTTGTCTTGGCAATACAATAAACAAATGAGATCAGTTTCGTATAATAGATAACTATGCTCCCTGTGAGGAAGGTACTCATACCTCTACGAACTAACATTAGCCTTCAGATGAGCTCATATATCGAAACTGAAATAAGCGGTATTTAAATAGCCGAAGTCTCATAGGGGCGTTCAACTTTCGATACGAACGTTGCTGACGGTTTTCAGTGTGCCCCGCGATCGGACCGTACCCATGTACGGAACGAAAGAAAATAACTAAGAACGAAAGAAAATAACTAAGACACACTGAAGTTTTAATATTAGGAAAAAGGGAAACTGTAGCACACAAATTACTCGCAATATCGTACAAACAGCTACCTTCTTATCAAAATCAAGTTTACGCCAGCTCAGCAGTAAGCTTAGATGACACTCAAAAGGAAAACAGGCGCATTTTTTCCTTTTATTTCCCTTTTTTTAATATAAAAAATGAACGGTGCCACAAGTAAAAGCAGAGATTACCCACATGTAATCCAACAGCTTCCCAGAACGAAACACATGACTTTCCACTAGCCAAGAATAAGTCATTTAAGAAGACGAAGGCGGAACCATAACACCTTAAACAACATGGCAACGCTCAGAAGGTGCTACGGATGGACCACCCCGAGCCCGGGTACATTACGATCAGGCAAATACCAAATCACACTGCCCGGCCATATGGAGAGGCACTTCTTGCCTCTATTCACTTCGTGTCCACCTTCTCACTGGCCGCTTGTACTCGTCACAACACTCCTACCTTCGCCCCGCGCCACCGGACTGACTCGAACAGCCAGAAGTCAAAGGCATCGACTCCTATCTAAACTAGAAACGATACTAGCCGCCACAGGTCAGTTAATGTTACCTGTGACGTTAGATGGGCCACAGTGCAATGATATGTTTTGGCCTGATCAGTGAATGCAAAGAATTCATGCATTTGAGCTACGAAAATGGCTCAACAACTTCGCCAATGCCCTCTTCACGCATAAAAAGTGGGCGTTGCATTAAGCGCATGATAAGAGCGAAATTTTAATATTTTGCGTATAGTCATTGAATTTAACAGGCCAGAGCAAATTGCGTGATGAGACAGGCTGTGCAACACATGTGGGGTAAACTAAGTTTTGATATAGGCAAATAGTACAGACAATAAACAGTTCTGGGGAGAAGAGTTACGTCCGATGACCCTAAGGATTCAGGATAAGTCAGTCATGTCAGGGCTCTTGCTTTGGTAAGATATGCATTTCTGTCCCTGAAGCGTCTTCTGCAGAGACATTTACATTAAGTAAGACTGTTTTTGCGGTCTTATTTGACTTTTCTAGATCATTTGTAATAACACTCATTTTTGGAGATGGAGTACTTTCATTTGAGATTTTAAGTCCAGGTTCTGTTGTCTTTGTACATTTACTCTGATATCGTAATTTAATATCATATTAACGTGCTCATAACATAGTAGGGCTAATTTCGATGGTCACTTGGAAAGATATCGATTGTTTTCGTTGTGATGAATGCCACTTTGTTGACTTTATAAGATAGGCCACTCACATAATTAACGACGACAGAAGTGCATTAATGTGTAGAAAAATTTTAGTAACATTATTGTATCAAGTGATTATGCGCAGATTGGTCGTAAATTTTAATTATCACTTCGAAAAAACGAAAGTAGGCCACCAGTTACTGATTTCTACGACTTAAGCTTACTTCAATTAATTAAAGAAAATTTTATGCCAGACAAGCTTCGCTTCTATTTACAAAGCATGTTCTGTGGTCAGTCTTGATATATGGATACATATATTTATGTATTTGTACAGTTTGACTGCAAAAGCATAAAATAGTATTTTCTTAGAAAGTTGGCGTGCAAATTACTTACGGTGTTTCATCGTCTTGTTCACATATTGCTCAAACCACTGCTTTTTTCGTCTTTGTTAGCGGAATCGAAGTCGAAAGAAACTTGATTGTACGTATGCACTCGGCAGTATTTTTTCTTTTTTCGCTCTCTGTTACGCTGCATTGGCGTTGTTTGCACTTCATCTCACTTTCGGAAATAGGACTGCTGTTATATGTGATTTTGAACTAGGCACAGTATTCCAGTGCTTATGTTCGCTCATTTGTTTTTCGTGTGTGTTGTGAGTGTTGCCAACCTGTGCATTGGTCCTTTTTTAAAAGAAATAACAGATAATTCGTGTATTTGTGTGTTACTAAATGTGAGCTAGCGTAAATTAGTGCGGATGTCTGACATGTTTAACAGAGATGTAAGTGGATGGAGGTTGCGAGGATGGGGGTGTTGTGGGGGGGGGGGGGATTGAGAGTTGTGGTTCGAATTTTGGTGGGATAGTGATTATACGAAATAAACTGTCAGAAGAAGGTAGGGGATTGAGAGTTGTGGTTCGAATTTTGGTGGGATAGTGATTATACGAAATAAACTGTCAGAAGAAGGTAGTGGTCAATGGGACCTGGTCGTATGAACACATTTAATGTTCTGCGTGGTACACACTGAAAGCCCCATTACAAAACATCGTAGCATGCCGCAAGAAGAGGAAAGACAAATTGGATCAGTCCATTGATAAGCCGCAGTATCTACAAGTTTAGTCACAGAGCATTAATTATCAACATAAAAACCTTACCAACGCGCTGCGCCATGTTGTTTTGACTTCTCTAGCAGCATGCTACGGTTCTGTGGCGCAGGGGTTTTAGAGTGTACTACGACAGTAGACATGTTTAGGGGAACAAGCAGAAAATTGATTACATAATTATGTTATGACTAGATGAAGTTTTAGTTGTCTGGCCATGACGGTGGGTTCTTTGACTGGTATGGCAGATGGCTCATGAAATATTAGTTCATTTATTATAACAATGGGGCTATGGCCTTGCCGCAGTGGATACAGCGGTTCAAGTGAGATCACCGAAGTTAAGCGCTGTCTGGCGTGGTCGGCACTTTGATGGGTGACCATCCAGGCCGCCATGCGCTGTTTCCATTTTTCGGGGTGCACTAAGCCTCGTGATGCCAGTTGAGGAGCTACTCGACCGAACAGTAGCGGCTTCGGTCAAGAATACCATCGTAACGACCGGGAGAGCGGTGTGCTGACCCCACGCCCCTGCTATCCGCATCCTCCAATGAGGATGACACGGCGGTCGGATGGTCCCTGTAGGCCACTCCTGGCCTGAAGACGGAGTTTTTTTTAATTATTATAACAACGATAAAAACTTTTACTTAACTTGATACAATTCTTTGCTACAGCTGTGGCTGATAATTTACAACTTTCGTTGACTTTGCATCAGTTGATACACTAATTAAAAGACCTCTTGTTGGACATTTACATAAGTACTTGAGTAACTCTTTAATCACACTCGATGATGTTGACTGCTTCAGATGAGGTCATGAACTGGGGCAGAGCATTGCTATGCTCTGCTCTTTATTGACTGTGCGTGTGCGCTGCTGTGCTCAGAGGCTCTCCTATTCGTCGTTGCGAATTGCCGAGAGACATTTCTAGTGTCAGTGGAACCGATTTGCGTTGTTGCCGCGACTTTTTTTTTTTTTGGACGATACCACAAACTTTAAATTTTCAGTGTGATAAGCGTTTCTTCGTATTTTTTTATCGGCTTTGTGAATAAGGCAAGTACAGTAGTTAAGAAATTCACAATTCGGTTGGGTGGACACGGCAGCAGGTGGTCAGTCAAAGCGAGAAATCCGTGCCCTGTTTTCGTCCCCCTGCACAAGTCCGTGATCTATCGCTTAATCTCCATTCGGCGTGCGCTGCACTGTCGACTGGAAGATATTTAATTAAGACGGGAACTGATACGTCGGGAGTACACCAGCCGGGCGCCGAGCTGGCAGGAACCCAAACACACACGCACACACACACACACACACACACAATTACGATCGCAGCCGTGACAGCGCGCTGCACGCTACAGTAATCGGGTTACGGGCGGAGCTGAGCCGCCGCGACGGACGGGTGCAGGCTACAGCCGGCAGCACGCAATTAGGCCGGCACTCCGGCACCTGGCGAAGCCCGCCTGCTCGCCTGCCAATTGTACAGCCATCGAGCCGCGCCTGGCAGTGCTCCCAGAGGGCGGCCGCGCGTGCCAAGCGCTGCCCCGGCGCTGCCGCAGATCTCTCAACTCACAGGCTATCTCCAGTCAGTCAGCATCATGCAAGCTTTCTGGTTTTAGTGAACGGGTACGTTATTTTTAGCGTACGCCGATAGCCGTAAAGCTTCCTACATGCTCTATATCTACTGCGCAATATAGAGAAGCGGCCCTTTCTCGTTGTCTCGCCCGCATACACGTAGGACACAATAGTGCACACAACTCCTCCCCACTCTCTGTTGCCACTGTACAGGGCTATTACAAATGATTGAAGCGATTTCATAAATTCACTGCAGCTCCATTCATTGACATATGGCCACGACACGGTACAGATACGTAGAAAAACTCATAAAGTTTTGTTCGGCTGAAGCCGCACTTCAGGTTTCTGCCGTCAGAGCGCTCGAGAGCGCAGTGAGACAAAATTGCGACAGGAGCCGAGAAAACGGATGTCGTGCTTGAAATGCACTCACATCAGTCAGTCATAACAGTGCAACGACACATCAGGACGAAGTTCAACAAAGATCCACCAACTGCTAACTCCATTCGGCGATGGTATGCGCAGTTTAAAGCTTCTGGATGCCTCTTTAAGGGGAAATCATCGGGTCGGCCTGCAGTGAGCGGAGAAACGGTTGAACGCGTGCGGGCAAGTTTCACGCGCAGCCCGCGGAAAATTGGCTCATGCCACAACTGGAGACCGACAGCGCCGACTTCATCTTTCAACAGGATGATGCTCCACCGCACTTCCAACATGATGTTCGGCATTTCTTAAACAGGAGATCGGAAAACCGATGGATCGCTCGTAGTGGAGATCATGATCAGCAATTCATGTCATGGCCTCCACGCTCTCCCAACTTAACCCCATGCGATTTCTTTCTGTGAGGTTATGTGAAAGACTCAGTGTTTAAACTTCCTCTACCAAGAAACGTGCCAGAACTGCGAGCTCGCATCAACGATGCTTTCGAACTCATTGATGGGGACATGCTGCGCCGAGTGTGGGAGGAACTTGATTATCGGCTTGATGTCTGCCGAATCACTAAAGGGGCACATATCGAACATTTGTGAATGCCTAAAAAAACTTTTTGAGTTTTTGTATGTGTGTGCAAAGCATTGTGAAAATATCTCAAATAATAAAGTTACTGTAGAGCTGTGAAATCGCTTCAATCATTTGTAATAACCCTGTATTATAATAATAAGAAAAATAGATATAAAATTAAAACGGAAAAGTTAAAGGACAGTACCATTGCATTATTATAAAATGTCCTGCGTGTACGAAATTGTGCTATTGTTCATTCAATTTACCTTGCGTTTCTCCATTTTTGTGTCCATCTCTATACATATTTTGATTATATTTGTCGTTTTCGAAAGCTTCTCCTTCTTGTTAATCTTGCGTAGACATGACCGTGGACTTCTTTTCCTACATTTCAATTATACCGGGTGAACAAAAAGTCTGTATAAATTTGAAAACTTAATATAACACGGAATAAAGTTGATAGACAGGTAAACATTGACACACATGCTTGGAATGACATGGGGTTTTATTAGACCAAAATGCATGATGGCGCTCCACCCCAGATTACTAGACGCGTGAAAGATCTCTAGCGCGCGTTGTTTGGTGATGATCGTGTGCTCAGCATCCACTTTAGTCATGCTTGGCCTCCCAGGTCCCCAGACCTCAGTCCGTGCGGTTATTGGCCTTGGGCATACCTGAAGTCGCAAGTGTTCCGTGATCGACCGACATCTCTAGGGATGCTGAAAGACAACATCCGACGCCAATGCCTCACCATAACCCCGGACACCCTTTACAGTGCTGTTCACAACATTATTCCTCGCATACAGCTATTGTTGAGGAATGATGGTGGACATATTGAGTATTTCCTGTAGAGAACATCATCTTTGCTTTGTCTTACTTTGTTATACTAATTATTGCTATTCTTATCAGATGAAACGCCATCCCTCGGACATTTAGAACTTTTGTATTTTTTCGGTTCTAATAAAACCCCATTCCATTCAAAGCATGTGTGTCAATTTGTACCTCTCTATCTACAATATTCCGTGATTTATTCAGTTTTCAAATTTATACTGACTTTTCAGTCACCCGGTAGATTCAGGCAGCCGACTCCAGGGAACACAAGTGTCTCTCAAGATTATAGAAATGAAGGAAAATCCTCCCAACTTGCCTCCACTCCAATAAAAATACTTAATACAGTTATTAAGTCTTCTCTTATTCAGGATCATATTTACGGAGTGTTTCAAAATGAATGTATGGTTTTTAACGTTTCGTAGCATTTATTACATTCAACTTACAATTTTACGTAACACATAAAACAAAAGAGCAACTCAAAAACAGTTCCGTTTTAACAGCTGTGAGCAAAGGGAACAGTAAGGAACGACCAAAAGTGACTGAAGAAGCCGCGCGGGTTTAGCCGAGCAGTCTAAGGCGCTGCAGTCATGGACTGTGCGGCTGGTCCCGGCGGAGGTTCGAGTCTTACCACGGGCATGGGTGTGTGTGTTTGTCGATAGGATAATTTAGGTTAAGTAGTGTGTAAGCTTAGGGACTGATGACCTTAGCAGTTAAGTCCCATAAGATTTCACACACATTTGAACATTTGACTGAAGAACGTCTTGAATCAGTGAGAATCTTCCACGAGTAGCCGCCAGAAATCAGTTCGGAAGGTTAGTCGTGAGTGAGCAGTTAAAGGGACGTCTGTGTGGAGACTTTTAAGGAGACGCTTACAACTACGTCCTATCGTTTGCAGCTGTTACGTACTCTAATGCCTACAGACTACGCATTACGTGCCAACTTTGCAAACGAAGCGTTGCGGCAAGACCATAAAGATTTTTTGGATCGTGTCGTCTTCAGTGATGAATCGACATTTCACCAAAGTTGAAATTTGTACACAGATAATGTGAATTGAATGTTTTGTGTACCATATCCCGGCGAAAAGTTTGTGAGCCTTTCTTTTCTTACCTCCTCAACTGGAAGAAGCTGAACAACAGAACTTCATTTGGCAGCAAGATGGGGCCCCACCTCACTGGCATAACACAGTACGCGACTGGTTAAACGACGCTGTACCCGAGCACTGGATTGGTCTTTCACATACTGTCTGACGCCACGCAGTTTTTACCTTCGGGGATTCATAAAGGATCGTGTGCATGTTTCTCCGCTACCAGCTAATCTACACGACTTTAGAAACAGAGTTAAGCAGGAGTTCCCGGGTTCGAATCCCGGTCGAGGCACACATTTGAAGCTGTCCCCATCGATGGATATCACCGACACCTGTCGGCAGCTATGGGCTTCGATTTAATTATCATTTCATTATAGAGAAGCAGCACGGTCATAAATGGTATCTGGGAACGGATACCAGCTACCAGCTTCATAAAGTTAAAGGCACAACCCCCCCCCCCCCCCCGTGAACCATGGACCTTGCCGTTGCTGTGGAGGCTTGCGTACCTCAACGATACAGATAGCCGTAACGTAGGTGCAACCACAACGGAGGGTATCTGTTGAGAGGCCAGACAAACGTGTGGTTCCTGAAGAGGGGCAGCAGCCTTTTCAGTAGTTGCAGGGGCAACAGTCTGGATGATTGACTTATCTGGCCCTGTAACACTAACCAAAACGGCATTGCTGTGCTGGTACTGCGAACGGCTGAAAGCAACGGGAAACTAAAGCCGTAATTTTTCCCGAGGGCATGCAGCTTTACTGTAAGATAAAATGATGATGGCATCCTCTTGGGTAAAATATTCTGGAGGTAAAATAGTCCGCCATTCAGATCTACGGGCGGGGACTACTCAGGAGGACGTCGTTATCAGGAGAAAGAAAACTGGCGTTCTACGGATCGGAGCGTGGAATGTCAGATCCCTCAATCGGGCAGGTAGGTTAGAAAATTTAAAAAGAGAAATGGATAGGTTAAAGTTAGATATAGTGGGAATCAGTGATGTTCGACGGCAGGAGGAACAAGACTTTTGGTCAGGTGAATACAGGGTTATAAATACAATATCAAATAGGGGTAATGCAGGAGTAAGTTTAATAATGAATAAAATAATAGGAGTGCGGGTACGCTACTACAAATAGCATAGTGAACGCATTATTGTGGCCAAGATAGACACGAAGCCCATGCCTACTACAGTGGTACAAGTTTATATGTCAACTAGCTCTGCAGATGGCGAAGAAATTGATGAAATGTATGATGAGATAAAAGAAATTATTCAGATAGTGAAGGGAGACGAAAATTTAATAGTCATTGGTGACTGGAATTCGTTGGTAGGAAAAGGGAGAAAGGAAACGTAGTAGGTGAATATGGATTGGGGCTAAGAAATGAAAGAGGAAGCCGCCTGGTAGAATTCTGCACAGAGCACAACTTAATCATAGCTAACACTTGGTTCAAGAATCATAAAAGAAGGTTGTATACATGGAAGAAGCCTGGGGATACTGACAGGTTTCAGATAGATTGTATAATGGTAAGACAGAGATTTAGGAACGTGGTTTTAAATTGTAAGACATTTCCAGGGGCAGATGTGGATTCTGACCACAATCTATTGGTTATGAACTGTAGATTAAAACTGAAGAAACTGCAAAAAGGTGGGAATTTAAGGAGATGGGACCTGGATAAACTGAAAGAACCAGAGGTTTGTACAGAGTTTCAGGGAGAGCATAAGGGAACAATTGACAGGAATGGAGGAAAGAAATACAGTAGAAGAAGAATGGGTAGCTTTGAGGGATGAAATAGTGAAGGCAGCAGAGGATCAAGTAGGTACAAAGACGAGGGCTGGTACAAATCCTTGGGTAAAAGAAGAGATACTGAATTTAATTGATGAAAGGAGAAAATAGAAAAATGCAGAAAACGAAGCAGGCAAAAAGGAATAAAAACGGCTCAAAAATGAGATCTACAGGAAGTTCAAAGTGGTTAAGCAGGGATGGCTAGAGGACAAATTTAAGGACGTAGAGGCTTATCTCACTAGGGGTAAGATAGATACTGCCTACAGGAAAATTAAAGAGACTTAAAGAACCACTTGCTTGAATATCAAGAGCTCAGATGGAAACCCAGTTCTAAGAAAAGAAGGGAAAGCAGGAAGGTGGAAGGAGTATATAGAGGGTCTTTACTGATTCGATGTTCTTGAGGATAATATTATGGAAATGGAAGAGGATGTAGATGAAGATGAAATGGGAGGTATGATACTGCCTGAAGAGTTTGACAGAGCACTGAAGCACCTTGTCAGCAAGATGTATGAGACAGGCGAAATTCCCTGACTTCAAGAAGAGTATAATAATTCCAGTTCCAGAGAAAACAGGTTTTGTGAAAATTACAGATCTATCAGTTTAATAAGGCGCAGCTCCAAAATACTAACATGAATTCCTTACAGACGAATGGAAAAACTGGTAGAAGCCGACCTCGGGAAAGATCAGTTTGGATTCCGTAGAAATGTTGGAACACGTGAGGCAATACTGATCCTACGACTTATCTTAGAAGAAATATTAAGGAAAGGCAAACCTACGTTTCTAGCATTTGTGGACTTAGAGAAAGCTTTTGACAATGTGGACTGGAATACCCTCTTTCAAATCCTGAAGGTGTCAGGGGTAAAATACAGGGAGCGAAAGGCTATTTACAATTTGTACAGAAACCAGATGGCTGTTATAAGAGTCGAGGGACATGAAAGGGAAGCAGTGGTTGGGAAGGGAGTGAGACAGGGTTGTAGCCTCTCTCGGATGCTATTCAATCTGTATATTGAGCAAGCACTAAAGGAAACAAAAGAAAAGTTCGGAGTGGGCATTAAAATCCATGGAGAAGAAATAAAAAATTTGAGGTTCACCGATGACATTGAAATTCTGTCAGGGACAGCAAAGGACTTGCAAGAGCAGTTGAACGGAATGGACAGTGTGTTGAAAGGAGGGTACAAGAGGAACATCAACAAAAGCAAAACGAGGATAATGGAATTTAGTTGAATTAAGTCGGTTGATACTGAGGGAATTGGATTAGGAAATGAGACACTTAAAGTAGTAAAGGAATTTTGCTATTTGGGGAGCAAAATAAGTGATGATGTTCCAAGTAGAGAGGATATAAAATGTAGACTGGCAATGGCAAGGAAAGCGTTTCTGAAGAAAAGAAATTTGGTAACATCAAGTATAGATTTAAGTCGCAGGAAGTCGTTTCTGAAAGTATTTGTATGGAGTTTAGCCATGTATGGAAGTGAAACATGGACGTAAATAGTTTAGACAAGAAGAGAGCCGGCCGTGGTGGCCGAACGGTTCTAGGCGCTACAGTCTGGAACCACGCGACCGCTACGGTCGCAGGTTCGGATCCTGCCTCGGGCATGGATGTGTGTGACGTCCTTAGTTTAGTTCGGTTTAAGTAGTTCTAAGTTCTAGGGGAATGATGACCCCCAGATGTTAAGTCCCATAGTGCTCAGAGCCATTTGAACCGTTTGAACAAGAAGAGAATAGAAGCTTTCGAAATGTGGTGCTACAGAAGAATGCTGAAGATTAGATGGCTACATCACATAACTAATGAGGAGGTATTGAATATAATTGGTGAGAAGAGGAATTTGTGGCACAACTTGACTAGAAGAAGGGATCGGTTGGTAGGACATGTTCTGAGGCATCAAGGGATCACCAATTTAGTACTGGAGGGCAGCGTGGAGGGTCAAAATCGTAGAGGGAGACCAAGAGATGAATACACTAAGCAGATTCAGAAGGATGTAGGCTGCAGTAGGTACTGGGAGATGAAGAAGCTTGCACAGAATAGAGTAGCATGCAGAGCTGCATCAAACCGGTCTCAGGGCTGAAGACCACAATAACAACAACATAGTTAAAGGTTACCTGGCCATTGACCTTCCTCTTTGCGAATGCGCACGCTTTCCCAAACTCTTATGGGATTCGTCAGCTAAGTCTGGCGCGAGTAATGAGTGAATGGCCAAATATCTATTAGGAACACTACGAATATAGGTTGTGGACAGTTGGACATGTAGGTCTCAGGGGAAGCGTGGAAGGGATAAGTCTCTGTAGTCGCACTATGCTCTGTGCCATCGGTGGATCAGATGGATAGAGCGTCTGCCATGTAAGCAGGAGACCCCGGATTCGAGTCCCGAGCGGGGCACACGTTTTCAGCTGTCCCCATTGATGTATATCAACGACACATGTCGGTAACTAAGGGTTTCGATTTAATTAACATTTAGAAACAGCATTGCTGCAAGAATTACTCCAGACACACTGATCGAGGTTTGGAAAAAATTAGCCTATCGGCTCCATATTTGAATAATGTACTCACAATGAACACTTCAGAAAAACTGTTTTAGTTGGTTTTTCATTTGACTTATTATTTAAAACTCAAAGTTGAATGCAACAAATGTTACAAAATATTGAAACCCGTATATTCATTTTGAAACACCCTGTAATACAAAACACTCGTAGCACGTCATACTCCGAGCAATCAATCTTAACCATCCTTCTATATACGAGAGAGTGAAACAAAATCATGTACAAAAAAGTTAACGATGTTTCTTGTTCATTTGTCTGCACCTTACTGCTCATTCGTAAATAATTCCCTTGCCGACGCTTTTGGTCGGTCTTTGATTCTTTCATTACCACTGCTTCATTTTCTTAATAAATTTTAACTTTGCCATATCCGGTTGGTCTTTCCCCATGTACGTACACACCACCTCTCCCACTCTCACTCTGACCACCTCAGCCTCCAATCTCTGGCTATCTCCTCCTCGCCACTACTTCTCTTCATCCCACCACCTTCTTCACCATTCCATCTCCTTCTCCCCCTCCTTGTTCTCCTTCTCACTCTGCCCATCTACTCCTCACCATTCTCCCTGTCTCATCCTCCTCGGTAAGGCGCTGCAGTCATGGACTGTGAGGCTGGTCCCGGCGGAGGTTCGAGTCCTCCCTCGGGCATGGGTGAGTGTGTGTTTGTCCTTCGGATGATTTAGGTTAAGTGGTGTGTGGGTGTAGGGACTGATGACCTTAGCAGTTAAGTCCAATAAGATTTCACACACATTTGAACATTTCATTCTCCTCCTCCTCCTCTTCTCTCTGACTATTTCCTCATTCCCCTGTCTCTCTTCTTCTCCCCCCTCTATCTATCTGTCCCATTCTTACTCCTATCTCTCTCTCTCTCTCTCTCTCTCTCTCTCTCTCTCTCTCTCTCTCTCCATCTCCTATGCTCTCTCTCTCTCTCTCTCTCTCGCTCTCTGTGGTCTCCACCTTCTCCCCCTCGACACTCTCTGTCTTATCCCCCACATACATTGTCCATCTCGCATTGCCTCTGTCCTTACCCTCTTCTACCTTCTCTCTAAACGAATTTCCTGCCTCCCTCTCACCCTATCCATTTCTTTATGCATCTTCATAAATAATCAACAGACAGATTATGTTCTGTGAGTTGGAGTGTGGAATGTCAGAAGTTTGAACGTGGTCTTGGAGCTTGAAAATCTGAAAAGCGAAATCCAAAGGCTCAATCTACAATTAGTGGGGTTCAGTGAAATGAAATGCAAAGACGATAAGGGTTCGTGATCAGATGAGTAAATTATATAAATGTATTAGAAAATTGTGCAACAGGAGTAGCATTCGTTATGAACAGCATGGTAGGGCAAACACTGAGTTACTGTGAGAAGTTCAGTTTTAGGGTTGTTGCCATCAGTTTTGACAACAAAACAACACTGATAACGATAGCTGAGGTATACATGTTGATGTCACAAGCAGAAGATGGAGAGGTAGAGAATTTATATGAAGATATTGAAGGATGCGTCAGGATGTATAGGGAAATAAAAATCTAATAGTCTTGGGAGACTGGAATGCAGCTGTAGAGGAAGGAGTAGAAGAAAATGTTATGGGAGAATATCGACTGGGCCCTCGCAATGGGAGAAAGAGTAACTGAGTCATACAATAAATTTCAGCTGGTAAAAGCGAATACTCTTTTCAAGACTTACAAAAGGAGGAAGTGGAAAGGTCTGGGAGATACGCGAATATTTCAGATTACGTCATGATCAGGCTGAAATTTCAAAATGAGATACTGGACTTTAAGGTGTATCCAGAAGTAGATACAGATTCAAATCACAATTTATTAGTGATGAAGAGTAGGCTGAATTTTACGAAACTAATCGTAGTGTAAAGAAATAGGGTGCAGAAATACTAACGAATGAAGACATAAGCCTGAAATTCTCAGAGAACATAGATAACGGATAAGGAATAGCTCAGACGGGAGCTCCTTTGAAGAGGAATAGACATCTCTAAAAAGGGCAGTCACCGAAGTTGCAAAGGAAAACGTAAATACGAAGAAGGTAGCTGCAAAGAAACCACTGGTAACACAAGAAGTGCTTCAATTGATCCATGGAAAAATTAAGTACAAAATTGCTCACTGAAATTCCGGAATAAAGAAACAAGTTTAAATGGCTACATGAAAAATGTGAAGATAACGAAAAAGGAAATGATGGTCGGAAAGACTGACGCAGCATACAGGAAAGTGAGAACAAACCTCTGTGAAACTAAAAGAAATGGCGCCAACGTTAAGAGTGCACCGGACATTCCAATTTTAAATACATCTAAATCTACATAGATACTTTGCAAAACACATTTAAGTCCCTGGCAGAAGTTTCATCGAACAACCTGCACAATTCTCTATTATTCGCATAGCGCGTAAAAAAAACGAACACCTATACCTTTCCGCGCGAGATCTGATTTCCCTTACTTTTTTATGGTGATCGTTAGTTCCTATGTAAGTCGGCGTCAACAAAATACTTTCGCATTCGAAGGAGAAAGTTGATCACTGAAATTTCTTGAAAAGATTCGGCCGCTATGAGAAATGCCTTTATCGTGATGATGTTCACCCCAAATCCTGTAACATTTGCAGTTTGTTTTGATCTTCTGATGACTTTATTAGTCGATAAACGATGGCGTCATCTGCGAACATCAGAAGATGGTTGTACAGATTGTCTCCCAGATCGTTTATATAGATCAGAAACAGCAAATGCCCTACAACACCACCTTGGTGAACGCCGGAAATCATTTCTCTTTTACTCGATGACTTTCCGCCAGTTACTACGAACTGTGACCTCTCTGACAGAAAATCAGGAATCTAGTAAAATAACTGAGAGGATATTCCATAAGCACGCAACTTCACTACAAGCTGCTTGTTTGGCACAGTGTCAAAACCTAGAAATACGGAATCAATTTGAAATCCCTTTTCAATAGCACCAACACTTCGTATGAGTAAAGAGATAGTTGACTTTCACAAGAAAGATGTTTTCTAAATCCGTGTTGACTGTGTGTCAATAGACCACTTTCTTCGAGGTAACTCAAAAGTTGCGAACACATATATGGTTCTAAATCCCGCTGCATATCGACGTTAACGATATGGGCCTGTAATTTAGTGAATTACTCCTACTTTCCTTCTTGAATACTGGTGTTTCCTGTGCAACTTTCCAGTCTTTAGATACCGACCTTCTGTCGAGCAAACAGAGAGACCGCCCGCTGTTGAAGACGGTAGTTATGTATAACAGGCAGACATCTATCCAGACCATCTCACAGGAATTTCAGACGGCATCAGGATACACCGCAAGTACTACGACAGTTAGACGGGAGATGATAAAACTTGGATTTTATGGTCGAGCGGCTGTTTGTAAGCCACACATCACGCCGGTAAATGCCAAACGACGCCTCGCTTGGAATAACAAGCGTCAACATTGGACGATTATACAGTAGAAAAACGTTGTATGGACTGACGAGTCAAGGTACACAATGTGGCAATTCGATGGCAGGGTGTGGGTATGGTGAATACCTGTTGAACATCATCTGCCAGCGTGTGTAGTGCCAATAGTAAAATTCGGAGGCTGGGAGTTATGGTGTGGTCATCTTTTTCATGGAGGGGCTTGCACCCTTGTTTTCCGTAGCACCTTCGCAGCACAGGCCTACATTGTTGTTTTAAGCACCTTCTTGCTTCCCGCTGTTGAAGAGCAATTCGGGGATGGCGATTGCATCTTTCAACACTGTCGAACACCTGTTCATAATGCACGGCCTGTGGCGGAGTGGTTACACGACAATAATATCCCTGTAATGGACTGTCCTGCACAGAGTCTTGACCTAAATCCTGTAGAACACCTTTGGGATGTTTTGGAACACTGACTAATGTGCCAGGCCTCACCGACCTATAGCCATACCTCTCCTCAGTGCAGCACTCCGTGGAGAATGGGCTGTCATTCCCCAAGAAACCTTCCGGCACCTGATTGAATGTATGCCTGCGAGAGTGGAAGCCGTCATCAAGGCTAAGGGTAGTCGAACACCATATTGAATTTCAATATTACGGATGAAGGGCGCCAAGAACTTGTATATCATTTTCAGCCCGGTGTCCGGATAATTTTGACCATATAGAGTATAGGAATCGCCTGCATTTCCACCAGTCTATTGGAACATTGCCTGGGCGAGAGATTCGCAACAATGCAAGCTAAGTAAGAGGTTCCGGGGTCGTGACGCGAGATACTTGCGCTCGCTGATCGAAAGAATCGGCGAGCGTACCCGAGCAACGTCATTGTGTTTCATCAGGGTGATGAACAGCTATACTTTTACTAACTGCAAGGCTGCAAATGCATGTAACAAAGACGCATCCACTACACTGACGAAGCTGCAGCTGCTGATCGATCTCGAAGCTCAAATGGAATTGCAAGACATTGCGACGGCCATAGCTCTTGCACCTACGCTGTTCTAAGCTTCCCAACTCAAAAAACAGAGCTGTTGCCAACTGTATTGGAAGAGAGGGTCCTGCTCAGAAATTGACCCTCTCTTTTTGCCGACAGAGGATTCCTTCTCTGCCTCAGCCCCAACCCTCAGAAGAGAGGTCCCACTGTATCGGTAAGCCTCCACCAAGCAGGAGAAGAAGAAGAAGAAGAAGAGTTTAAAACTTCAGTGGTTTTTAATGGTTGCCACTATTTCCAGCAAATCATGCTCAAATATCGGCAGCCAAACTTTATTTCCAGAATTTGATTTCTCAGTGTTTTAAGACTGATTAAAACGATGTTTCATTTCGTCTGGAAATTCTTTTAGTATTTTAAACCGTGACTGAACTTTCAAGGAACTGAAATTAATCGAAAAATTTTGGAAGTACCAGTGGGTTGTTCTTTACCAAAGTGCCTAATTACCTGTTAATTTCTTCTCGTTCCTCCCTTTGTTTGCAACCTTTTGGGGTTGGCGATGCACTTGTCTGGTCACGTGATGGTCATAGTGGGCTTATTATTACAAGATCAATAATGACAGTTTACGTAATACATTGAAGAAGATCGCTGAATTTCAAAATTATTGACGCTCGTACAATATTTTGTGCCACGTAAGGGCGATATTACACAATACCAGTAAATTCCTGCCGATGGCGAAAGGAATTCAGTTCGCTCGGACGGAACTACCACAAAGAACTGAAAAAATAAATGGTGAAAGCTCATGAATTTTGCTGGATGATGCCTATGGAAGCACCACGTTGTGCTCACAGCAAGTTGAGCTCCTGCTTGAACAGGAAACGCCAGATATCTCATTGTCCACAATAGTGCCAAATATCTGAAGACAATAGCGTTATGACAGTAAAAGGAAATGTTTATTTTATTATAGCAGTTCTCGGAAGACACACCTAAGGTCATGTTACCTGTCCAATACCCATAAATGTTTTTTTTTTCTTTTCCAATAGTTGTCACAGACACAAATTCACTTAAGTTTCCAGTCGGCGTAATTCTTTTATGTTCATGCAGCAGTATGTACAGTAGAAAAAAACTATGGACGTTCAGTTAGTTACGTGACACATTATTTTCTCATCCAGCATTCATTGATAAAACGCAGAATTTTTTGTAGTACATCGTGCAATATACCGGCTTCAACCTCTCTAGTTCAATTAAGTTCCAGTGAGTGGAGGCTCATTAGGTGGGCTTCAGAATGGTGTTTGTAGCGTTCTTGCGCTGCAAAAAAAGAGCTGAAATTGAGTTTCTTTTGCGGAAAACCGGAGCATTGCTAGTATTCATCGGTGCTTGGCGAATATCTAAGGATACCCGACAGTGAACAAAATCACCGTGGGTCGTTGGGTGAGGCGTCTGTCAACATCGCAAGAAGGTTACGTAAACGTGTCCTCCATCATGGTACAACGATCAACTCTGAAGCGTACTGCGCTCAGGAAACTGAAGAAACAACTTCAGTTTGCTCTTCGCCACAAAAATGGGAACGAACTTCTTTTTCTCCATGACGAATCAAGACCTCAACAAGTTCGCACAGCTGAGAGGAACTCACTAACCTTCATCTGACTGTCCTCCCCCACCCACCTTTCAACCCGTATCTCGCACCTTCCGGCGTCCATCTCTTTGGGCTCTGCGGGAAACAGTACGTCGATGATGACGAAGTTATTCATTCAGCTAAGACGACCACACCAACGTCAACGAGTACAGTGGTACCATGCAGTCATACAAGCCCTCCCAGGAAGGTAGCGTAAGGTTGTCACATTGAATAGAGATTATGTTGAACAATAGGGTTTTGTAAACAAAATAGTGAGGAGTAATATGGTGTATTGGAACCCTGAATAAGGTCAACGGGAATTTAGAACGTAAGAACAGTCGAAGAGGCGATTATCTAGAGAAGTAGAGGGGAGGTGTAGCCAACTGTTGCCAACAAAACAGTTTTGATTTTCACAGTGATTTCCAATTCGCGACCGATAGTTTCTTACTCTCCGTACAGCACTCGTGTTATTCGACCACAATGTTATTGCATCTGGAATTAAGGGTGCTTTGGCCGAATTATGGTGAGTTTTTATCGTGTTGTTTCACGTAGACACGCTGATCCGTTCGATAGTATAGGCACAACTGTCTTTAAAATATTCACAGTACGATATGCTTCCCTTATACACATACGCAATTATATACTATAACGTCACCAAGCGTTTCCGATAACGGCTACGGGAGGCCGAGGACAGTAATATCGTGGTCTGTCCGCGTTGGTCGCCGCGCGGTCAGCGCGGTGGATGGCTAACCGAAGGGGCCTGGGTTCGATTCCCGGACGGGGATTTTCTTCACTCGGGAACTAGGTGCGCTTTTTGACCTTATTTTCGTATCGTCATAACTGACATTCCACTTTTGAAATACCTATATGGGCACCACGCCTCGAAAGCCAGTAAGAAAGATCGTGGTCGGGTAATAGAAAGAAGTACACGAAGAAAGGTAGCACGAAAGGTCACAGGTTTGTTTGATCCATGGGAGAGTATCACGCAGGCGCTGCAAAAAGTAAACCGGCAAAAATTCGATGGCAGACCCAAGCTACAGAGTAAAAGCCAAGAACGAACATTAAGTGCAAAATCAGGGATAATCCACGACCGACGTATATCGGCCAGGCAGGGATCTGGAAGACTAGATTAGATTAATTACAGAGCGTACGGGGCAGTTTAAGCAGTAACTCTCGGTGGGATCTCGCTGAATGGAACAGAAAGAAACGCTTAAAGTGCTATGTTAGGAAGCGTAGTATGTTATGCTCTTCTTCTCAGAACCGTACAGAGTATGGATGAACGTGTAGGTGTAAATGCCTCAAACGCACCCCCCCCTCCCACCTCCACACACACACACACACCCACACCCACACACACACACACACACACACACACACACACACATCTTCCTTTTCTCCGTTTGATTCATTTTACATTTAAACGAGAACATTTTTGGCTAAGACTGACTGAAACTATTTTGAATGCTGGCAGGCGTTGCAAATGAGTGTAACCAGGCATATTTGTTACATTTTTCACGAAATGTTTCGAAGGACTTTACCGGCATCATCAAGCGAATTAATTCAGTGACGTACGAATGTATAGCATGTACTAGTTTTGGGTCATTTTTGGCATTGATTGTGAGCAGAAAACGAGAAAACTATTTCAGACCAAAGCTAAGAGTTATGTCAATGTTTTGATGGCATAGCTAAAGAAAATTATAAAATGTGGCCGCACTTTGCTTTTGTAGTCGTATTAAGATCACCTGCGCTTTTTATAAACTGAACTTAGCAAAGATGGAGCAAAGGTGGAACTAACAAGCGCAAAGAACATATAAATAATAATGCTACCAACTGTGATACATTTTACACAATATTTAAATGGTTGTCTTGATATTGCGTTTTCTGTGTGTGTGTGTGTGTGTGTGTGTGTGTGTGCGTGTGTGTGTGTGTGTGTGTGTGTGTGTGTGTGCGTCTGGGAAAGAGAGAGAGAGAGAGAGAGAGAGAGAGAGAGAGAGAGAGAGAGAAGAGAGAGAAAGAGATAATGGTTCCAAATGCCTTTTCCCTTTTTTAAAATTGCTGTTAGTTATCAAATGCTTAACAACCCACTGTTCCGTCCTCATAAAAGTGTGCTCTCTCTCTTAAAAACACACGTGCACTTACTTGCGGACACACAGACACGCACACATACATACCATGTCGTCATCAAGATGCGTTCAAAGCCATTTATGGAAATCCAATGCGAGAAAACTACGAAACAAAATAATTTCTTCATTCAGTGAATGCTTTCACGACAAACTGTTTGCGTTGCTGGTGAATCTTCGACTTGAATGGTCGTGGTCCATTATTCCTGACGTTTAGTTCTTAGCTGTGTTTGACATCTTCAGAGGTTTCTCAGGAGCACGTCTGAAGATGACAAGGGCAGAAAGATTTCATGGTCCATGACCACACAACCCATAAGATTCATCAACAGTTTAACGTCACGTTATCACATCCATTGTTTTCGGCATGTCACAACGAAACTATAACCTACTAGCCTAAGCTCAAACCTCGTCTATGCTACAGAACAGCCTGTTATCACAACGTTCAATTTACTTTGTGCTCATGTTTGTTGGCTCGTGCAGCTGTCAAACACGGCCTAAATCATTAAAATCGCTATAGATCGATCACAACTATATACATTCTAAAAATTAATATTAATGCAAAATAAATATTTTAGTAAAGATCCTACCAGTACTTCTAGCTAATTCCTAGTCTCTCGTCAAGACGTTCTCCAAAAAACAAAAAATGAACGCCAACAGAAGAAATATAACTGTTCGCATGATTTTTCGTAACTAAACGGCTATCTTCAAAACGAACATATTCCACAGGCTATGCTACCATACGTTAGAGTTTTACCACACGTTATAGTTTCATATATATCTACTTATACACGAAAATTCCGCAATTTATATTTATGAGCTTAGCGGAGAGTTCATACTACATCTTTCAGACCATTTCCCCACCGTCGCACTCTCGAATAGAATGTGGAATAAATGAAAACTTGCAGGTAAATATTCCCTTGCGATCTCTGAATACCCATATTTTATTAAATAATCGTTTCTCCGACAGTAGGCTAGAATAAAAAATAAAATAAATTAATAATTTCGCATTTGGAGGAGAAATTTCCTGGTTGAAATTTCGTGAAAATCTCTCAATGTAAAACCCTCTTGTTTTAATGATTGCCTGCACAATTCGCTTACCATATCTGGAGCACTGTCATCTCAAAATACACAACGTGCTGTCCTTATTGGAACTTTTTCAATTACCTCCATCAATCGTGTCTAGCAAAGATCCCATTCCGCGTTGCAATACAGCACAAGAGAATGGGCAAGTATGGCGGCAGCATATGAAATCAACGTGACATTCACTGAAGACAATATTCGTTATTTCTTGTGAATAAACAGCAGGTTGTTTTTCACAAGAAAAAAATATTTATAAATCCATGCTGGTTACGTATTAACACATTTTCGTCGATGTATTTCTTTATATTGGAACATGATACATATTCCAGTATCGTACTATAATTCGATATCAATTATATGAGGCTACAGTTTGGCGCAAAACTTCCATATCCTGTGCTGCGTATTGGTGTCGCCCGTGTAGCTTAACAATCTTTAGGTATGACCTTTCCCCTAGCGATTGGTTGTATGTGACTGTTAAAACGGAAATCATTTCATCAGTTTACTGTCGGGGTGGTGATTTAGTGGTAAAGCGCTGGATTGGAAGCGCGAGTGGTCGCGGAATCGGATCCCAGCTGAACCACGGTAATTTTCAGTTTGCCTTTAATTTAATCTTCACCTCAAACCGATGTAACGAGTCACCAGGAGCGCGCTGTGATACATATCCGACGTTAAACTGTGGTCCTCTTTCTCCGGTTGGATAACTGTGGTTAGGGACACGCTAAAATGTCGTGGAATTGAAACAGTTCTACCCTATCATAGAGACACACTCAATTACTATTATTGTCAACACAATCCACTTCGAGACTCAGTGTCGTTGACGCCTACCATGTAATTACTGGCTCAGTGCGGTGGCGCCAGCTATGTGCTGAAGCTGAGGAGATGGTTAGGAGTGGCTGCGAGTGGAGACAAGAACGCTCTGAGGTAATAGTAACTGAGTACGGAAATTGGCAGTTTTGGATCTGAGTGATGTTGTACTCTATATGAAGTGGGGTGGTGTAGTGGCGTGGTTGTTTACAATGTTACTTGGTTTCCATCTGTCCAGGAATTTGGGATGGCGGTCAGCGCTGTGGATGTTCCATATCAAGCTTCTCAACGAAACCCTAGCGCATCAGCTTGCAAGTAAATGGATTTCCAGGTGGGTATATGTTGTGGACAGATGCACTATACTCAGTGAAATATAGAATGCAAGCATACGTTCTCACTGTTATCTGTGGTCTCATTAATTTTAGTATTTGCAGTGTCTGGGCTGTAAAGTGTACTACGCAAAGTATAATACAAACACTGCAAATATTTTTTCGCGCCTAGATAAGGTCGCGACAATAATAATGATAGCCTCTTCCTGGCAGGAATCAGAGCCATTGTGGATATGCAGGCTGTAGATAAAAAGTGACAAGTTTGGGTCGACCCTAGAGGCGCGCTCGGATAGCCTAAGTAGTCAAGGCGACAGTCCGCGATAGACGAGAACTTCGGATTCGAGAGCCACTCTGGCACAAATTTATACTGTCATTAATCAGTCGTGCAGATTATGTCTAACAGTATTCGCAATTGCGAAAACATTTAACTCAATACATAATTGTAGACTGTGGATCTGGTGGGTCAACTTCCCACAGTTTGTGGACTTGGAAGGGCCAGGGAATTTCAATGTTGATTTATAGACTCCGACTGCTATAGCTTGGGCAAGTGAGCTACATCGGATTGCAGTCGGCGCTACTCTGACTTAATGTTAGTCATTACTGACGCAACTACGTAGTATATTAGAACAAATAGCCCTCGGTCACAAATATTAAGTCAAAATTGACCAGGTTTCGACGCTACTATGAGCGTCGTCTTCGGAATTAGACTAACTGTTCTAAAACATATTAGGTATATAATACATTATTAAAATTAAAGTTTTTACTGACTGGAAAAGATGCAGACCTTACAAGTCACATATTAAAAAAGATCTAAGCCGGAAAGGCGACGTCATGAATAGTTGTGAGATGGCGAGCCGCTAAGGGCTGCTCGTACTGTGAACAAGTGTGGGCAAGTAAACTTGGTGTTGCTACGAGCGCCATCTAGTAGCCGCAGAAACATCTAGGCTACTGTACATTAAAAATTAGACACATGAAATTGTGATGCAGCTGATTCAGGCATAACGTAAGCACTAATAATAGTAGGATGAAGTTACATATTTATCTGCTTTAAATAGAGACACATTTCGTAACGTAAACAACGTTAGTTATGACATACAAGAAAACAGCAAAGATGTGACAGGAAAACAACATTTCGCTAAACTGCATGAGGAAATCGGAAACAAAGATCAAGCAATGGCTTTATACAGTCGAAAAGTTTTTATTTCTCAGGTGCAGCTGTTTGTTAAGAATGAGGCCATCATGACGAGAGAGATGTTTGAAAATCTCCAATTCCTCTAAGACATCTAACCTACGCCCATTCTTTTCGGTATGAAGAATATTGTTATCGCCTATGGCTTTAGGAACGTGTCCAGTAAATAAGAGATGATCGGCAAAGGATGAATTTAGGGGACTGGTGCCGTTCTTATAAACGCCAGAACTTTTTTTTAATAAGATCATCTGCGATACCTGCTCCTCCTATTATATAGGCTCCTCCTATTCTATATGGCGCTCGTAGCAACACCATGTTTATTTGCCCACACTTTCTAAAGTGGGCACCTCAGTCTTGTTGCAAAACCTTGTTCACAGTACGAGCAGCCCTTAGCGGCTCGCCATCTCACAACTATTCATGACGTCGCCTTTCCGGCTTAGATCTTTTTTAATATGTGACTTGTAAGGACTGCATCTTTTCCAGTCAGTAAAAACTTTAATTTTATTAATGTATTATATACCTAATATGTTTTAGAACAGTTAGCCTAATTCTGAAGACGACGCTCATAGTAGCGTCGAAACCTGGTCAATTTTGACTTAATATTTGTGACCGAGGGCTTATTTGTTACAATATAATTCTGACACGGTCACTGAACGTTAGCAGCTATGTTCCAAGTTTTACGCATCTAAGTAGGTCTGGTGTCAGTGCTGTGGGTGTGGTGCGTGTATGGGACATGGCTTACTCGAAAGACGTTCAGTTGGGTTCTTCGTGTATTAATCGTAACTATACTCCTGAAACATGCGGAAGGCCCCAAGTTATTAGATTTCAATGTATCTGACAGGTTGTGAAATTTATGATTTCTTGAGGATTTGAAAGTACATTGAGCTCCAGATCCAACTTATTTTTTTTGTAATTTTAAAATGTTTCACTTCTCTGTGCCCATTAAATTTTAAGCTCTGAGGTATGATAGTACTGTTTTAAAGACATGTTCTCCAGCACATGTTAACTAGTTTATGAAATAATAATTCATAAAAGTCTGAGCCTGGAGTATTGTATTAAGATACGAACTATTTTAATAATGTGGTTAGGAACAACTTTCTTGTCACACGTGTGAAGGCTTGTCCAAAACTTAATGCGATATATTTTACAGATTAGCAGAGCATCAATTATATTGTGCATTCTGTTTTGTGAGTTTTTACGAACGATCCTAAGCATTGGCTCTGTGTAACCACCGAGGGAACGTTCTTTGAAAGGAGTGAAATAAACCATTCATTGAAATTGTCTAATGCTTCATTGCAGCGGCAGACAGTTACTTGTTTTGATTTTTTGCCATTGTAATATATTAAATTATTAAATGCCAAGCAACATTCTGAAATTCATCCCACTACCGACCTGTGGTACAGTCTCGCCTGTAGGACTTGCCCATATCCTAAGCTGCTTCGCTATTCGAGGATGCCTACTTCCAAAGTATTCTTGTTGGCAGCTGTTCTTGTTTCGAAGTCTTGAATACTTGGTGCATTTTACGAGAGGCGTTCAATAAGTAATGCAATAGCTTTCCCCTTTGGCCAATTTCGGTTAAAAATGCGGAATTTCTTATGGGACATCGTGGAATATTCCCTCTTCAGCCCCTACGGTTTCATGAATTTCGTACGGTTGCCAGCACTATACATATACTTGAAAATGGCGTCTGTAACGGAGGTTCGTTGCAAGCAAAGAGCCGTCATTCAGTTTCTTTTCGCGCAAAACCAGAGCGTCGCAGCTATTCATGGGCGTTTGTAGAATGTATACGGAGATCTTGCAGTAAACAAGGACGTGGTGAGTCTCTTGCGCGAGGAGTCTGTCATCATCGCAACAATGTGGCGCAAACCTGCCAGACTTCCAGCGTGCCAGCCGGCCAAGCAACTGTCACACTGAGTAGCGTTTCGTGATGCAAACACCCGTAAGTAATGTGCGACGGACTATTAATAGGACGATAAATGGAAAGTACTTGCGCGACAGATAAATACTCTGTGAATTTGGGCATATCTGCCCGAACTCGATAACAAAGATATACAGACTGTATTAAGCTACATTGGAAGAGAGATGTTCTATGTCGGACTGAGAGGAGATTGTTGGAAGCCGCCATTAAGGCAGTAATCTATATTTTATGGTATCGAAGAATATAAATACACAGGGTGTTACAGGAAGGTACGGCCAAACTTTCAGGAAACATTCCTCACACACAAAGAAAGAAAATTGTTATGTGGACGTGTGTCCGGAAACGCTTACTTTCCATGTTAGGGCTCATTTTATTACTTCTCTTCAAATCACATTAATCATGGAATGGAAACACACAGCAACAGAACGTACCAGCGTGACTTCAAACACATTGTTACAGGAAATGTTCAAAATGTCCTCCGTTAGCGAGGATACATGTATCCACCTCCGTCGCATGGAATCCCTGATGCGCTGATGCAGCCATGGAGAATGGCGTATTGTATCACAGCCGTCCACAATACGAGCACGAAGAGTCTGTACATTTGGTACCGGGATTGCGAAGACAAGAGCTTTCAAATGCCCCCATAAATGAAAGTCAAGAGGGTTGAGGTCAGGAGAGCGTGGAGGCCATGGAATTGGTCCGCCTCTACCAATGCATCGGTCACCGAATCTGTTCTTGAGAAGCGTACGAACACTTCGACTGAAATGTGCAGGAGCTCCATCGTGCATGGACCACATGTTGTGTCGTACTTGTAAAGGCACATGTTCTAGCTGCACAGGTAGATTATCCCGTATGAAATCATGATAACGTGCTCCATTGAGCGTAGGTGGAAGACCATGGGGCCCAATCAAGACGTCACCAACAATGCCTGCCCAAACGTTCACAGAAAATCTGTGTTGATGACGTGATTGCACAATTGCGTGCGGATTCTCGTCAGCCCACACATGTTGATTGTGAAAATTTACAATTTGATCACGTTGGAGTACATACTGACGAAACTAAAATGAGCTCTAACATGGAAATTAAGCGTTTCCGGACACATGTCCACATAACATCCTTTCTTTATTTGTGTGTGAGGAATGTTTCCTGAAAGTTTGGCCGTACCTTTTTGTAACACCCTGTATATAAAAGCACAAAAGGAGTATTAGGTGTGTAGAGTTCATAACCCTTTATCATTTCAAAAGAAATAATCAGTGATTATAAAGACCCAAGTCGTTCGGAAGTGTTGTGTGGTTTGGTGGTGCGAAACTGCAGTCTTACATGATTTTGGATTTCGTTGAGAATATTTCTCCGAAGACCTAAATAATTTCACAAAATAAAGTTGAAGCCACATTCCATACACATAACACAGCATAGCACTTGGCTGTACCGATCGATTTCCGTATAGCGATATATTATCATTAGCGATTTCAGGTGGAGAAGTTCCAGCAAGGAGACTTAACGAGATCTGCTGCTGCGAAACGCATATGGTATTACCATATTCTTTAACTTACGGAGAACAGTAAGCAATATACACTTCATAACTAACGCAAACATAATTAAAACGACTCAACTTCAATAAAAGGAGCAAACAGTAAAAATGAATCGCTAAACCAAACCTTAAATAAAAATCAATTAATAATAATACGCCATCACATTAATAAAATGCTCAGTAAATAAATAAGAACTTTAAATCCTCCAAGGTTGTAAATGAGAAAAAGACTGCAGCGTGTTGGTCACAACAAGAAAGAAAACGAACTTCTCCTTCTCCACGACAACTCAGGCCCTCATATAAGTCTCCGCACACGAGAGGAGCTTCCAAAGGTTGACGGGACTGTTCTACCTCATCCACCCCACAGTCTGGATCTCGCATCTTCGGACTTCCATCAGGCCCAAAAAAGGGTGCTCTCGGCCGGACGCAGTACGTGGATGATGAGGACGTTATTGATGCAGCAAGACGTTGACTTCGACGTCGACCAGTGGAGGAGTACAATCAGGGCATACTGGTCCTGACAGCAAGGTAGCGTATGGCCGGCGCTATGAACGAAGATTATGTTTAATTATCAGATTTCGTAGCTTAATGGAGGGGGGAATAATACGGTGTATTGGAGCTCCCTAGTAACTCCAACCTTCTTTCAGAAAAAGTATTACATATTTATTGAACGTCCCTCGTATTTCGTGGAAAAATTTCGGAAAGCCGTGTCCAGTGACTTTGATTCATTGACGCTTGAGACGCCCTGCTAAACCCGCTGGACAGGACAGGTAGTTTAAGTTGTGGAAAGGGGCCAAAATAATCGGCTCTCCGTTACACTCGAACATACAACCGTTTATTTGATCAAGCATTTTCAAGAGCCAAGAAATTTCTTTTTTTAATAAACCACAGCTTTAGTTTTGGAACTTAATTAGCGGCTGAATGCAGCGTACAATCGCATACCTTGAGGGCAAGACCACTGGCTGAAAGCCAATAACTTAAAGCTCAGCCAAAATCAGAAATTTAAAAGGAAAAGCCTTATCTTAAAACAGTTCCTTAATTAGGCTGAAGGCCCAAAGAATCTGACACTTTAAGAACCAACAAATTAAATTCAAAATCGGCTGAAGGCCCAACACTTAAGGCTCAATAACATTGATTTTAAAAATGCCAAAGGCTTTACGAAAAGCAGTTCTCAAATTAGGCTGAAGGCCCAAACCATCTGATGGCTTAAGGGTAAAACAACCTTAATCTACAAATCGGCTAGAAGCCATACAAATACAAAAAACAAGAACAAACAACAAAAGGCAGTATACCCAAGTGCGCTCAGAAGTTCCGAGGGTCGGCCTGGAATTCAAACACTAACGCTAGCTTAGGTGAGACAAAAAAATAGTTCAAATGGCTCTGAGCACTATGGTACTTAACTTCTGAGGTCATCAGTCCCCTAGAACTTAGAACTACTTAAACCTAACCAACCTGAGGACATCACACACATCCATGCCAGAGGCAGGATTCGAACCTGCGACCTTAGCGGTAACCCAGCCCCAGACTGTAGCGCCTAGAACCGCTCGGCCACTCCAGCCGGCTTGGTGAGACAGGCAGTCGGCCTAACAATTGTCGATCCGATGGCAACCCAACCGACCGACAGTCAACCGACCCACTGACAAGATAACTTCCACTTCACCCAACCAGCACACAGCAGGGAGTTAAATGGAACAACGTAGAAGATATTGGCGCCCACAAACAAATATACATTGAGCTATCAAACTACACACCGTGCGGGACTGCGACAACATGATGAGGAAAATACAGTGTGATTCAAAAAGAATACCACAACTTTAGGAATTTAAAACTGTGCAACGACAAAAGGCAGAGCTAAGCACTATCTGTCGGCGAATTAAGGGAGCTATAAAGTTTCATTTAGTTGTACATTTGTTCGCTTGAGGCGCTGTTGACTAGGTGTCAGTGTCAGTTGATGCTAAGATGGCGACCGCTCAACAGAAAGCTTTTTGTGTTATTGAGTACGGCAGAAATGAATCGACGACAGTTGTGCAGCGTGCATTTCGAGCGAAGTATGGTGTTAAACCTCCTGATAGGTGGTGTATTAAACGTTGGTATAAACAGTTTACAGAGAATGGGTGTTTGTGCAAAGGAAAAAGTTCTAGACGGCCGAGAACGTGTGATGAAAATGTAGCACGCATCCAGCAAGCATTTGTTCGCAGCCCAGGAAAATCGACTCGCAGAGCTAGCAGAGAGCTGCAAATTCCACAATCAACTGTATGGAGAGTCCTACGAAAAAGGTTAGTTATGAAACCTGAACGTCAACTACCCGAGGCGATGGATCGGCCGCCAGGCAGCCCGTGACAGAGCACTTCATCACTGGCCTCCAAGAAGCCCTGATCTTACCCCCTGTGATTTTTTTCTTATGGGGGTATGTTAAGGATATGGTGTTTCGGCCACCTCTCCCTGCCACCATTGATGATTTGAAACGAGAAATAACAGCAGCTATCCAAACTGTTACGCCTGATATGCTACAGAGAGTGTGGAACGAGTTGGAGTATCGGGTTGATATTGCTCGAGTGTCTGGAGGGGGCCATATTGAACATCTCTGAACTTGTTTTTGAGTGAAAAAAAACCTTTTTAAATACTCTTTGTAATGATGTATAACAGAAGGTTATATTATGTTTCTTTCATTAAATACACATTTTTAAAGTTGTGGTATTCTTTTTGAATCACCCTGTACTTTGCCTGCATTTACGTCAACGACCAAGACAGGTAACCGGAACGTTAACGGCCACAAGGCAGAAGATTCCGTTGATGAACTTCAGTTTAAATAATCAAGTACAGTTAAACTCCACCGGAGGGTGGCTAAAATTTGCCAACTTCAAAACACACGTTGTTGCTCGCAGGAATATGCCAACAGCGAACTATAAACGGCACAATGTGAACAGTGGTGACTTGCTCGTAGATTAAGTCAAAACTCAACTTTCATGTCCAGGATCGGTGAGCCACGAGCCTCGTAGCAATGGGAACAGCACCTCACACTCTGACACTGCATAGAGGCTGCCAGCGGGCCCGGCCAAACCACAGGCCGCGGAGATTTCCTCGCTGCTCGACGCCAACCGACCAACTGCCCTCACACAGCCCAGTCGGAAACCATAAGCGCCAGGCCTAAGATAGTCCAAGGTGCGAATATCGATGCACACCGCTGCTGTCACCCGCGGAAAGAGAGGATAGCAGCATAATCGCGATAACCGCGGGAGACTAAACACAGAATAGCCACCAAGTATTAATCCAACGCATAGCATAAGCCATCCACGGCTCAACGCTGTCATCAGTACGAACAAATTTTGAGTGTTCAGTTTTTGAATACGGACGTACAGTGACACGTGCCACAACGAGTGGTCAAAGGAAAATACGGGCTCCACAATGGATTTGCCTGGTCCGATATTTTTCGCTGTGTGGGGAGCCTGGTGCAAAATCAGTATTATGATGGAAATGTACCGTCTAAAATCCTTGACGTTATCATGGTTTATCAGGAACGTGAGTATATTTAAACGCACAGCTACGAAATATAAGACTGGTCTAAAATAATAACTTGTTCTCCTCCGGAGACGGTAGCTGAATCTCGTAAGACCTGCAGTGTCACGTGCTGTGACGCGCCACAAGGCTGTATGTCTCGGTGCCCCGACACATCGTCATTATGAGACGGGTAAACGCTGACGTCCGGCGCCGGCAGGTTTAAAGCTGCCCAGCCACCAGCGCCTCTAGCGCGCACGGACGCTGGCGCCCCGCTGGGAGGAGACCCAGCTGACGTCACGGGGCTTCACGGCACTGCCCGGCCCGCATTCACTGTGCGCCTGCGTTGCTTCTTGACGTTAATTGCTGCCACCTCCTCCGCCCGCGCCGACGTGTTCTCTAATTGCTCCCGAACGGAGCGACTCCCCAGCGGCCTGGCCAGCTCACGTATTTTGTTAATTAACGCTCCTTTCCAGAAAGAGGGGGAGGTGTCGAACGCCGCCAGTCTCCTCATAAACACGGCTTCCTGGACTTTCTTATGGGAAATGCGCCATTTTGTACACGTACAGACCACTGAATCCACGGGTCTGTTTTACTCACTGTCCCATTAGGTACATTTATGCCCATCATTCTTCTACATCTATATATAGAGGCTTACTCTACAAGAAACCTTTTGAACTGCAGCGAATGGTACTTATAAAATAAATAAAATAAAAATATTATTATTTGAATATTAATTATTCTATCTGTATGATGGTGATTGTGATTGTAATAAATATTTGCTTATCTGGAACGTGGACGTTTAATTATTCGGTATCAGACGCTTGACAATGGCTTTCTCGTAAAGGCAATGTTACTCGTAGCTGACCGTGAAATAAAACTGAAATAATCGGACTTCGTAAATAAATCGTTTCCAAAGACTGCTGTGGTAGGTGCGGACTCATAATCTAAATCTCAACATTTCAATAATTTGCCAGCCATGCCAATACGTCGTACAGAGGTGATTGTCTACTAAAGATAAAAAAGTTACACAGTTAGTTAAATCAGATATATTCAATGAATAAGCCTACAGTTCATAATCCTACTTACTTTTATAAATATAAATTCTTTACAGAATCGAGTGCCTAGTCTGGTTGCAACTCGCAGTATTCTTCTATAACATGAAATATGGCGGTGTGCCAGACAATAGAATAAAATACGTGCTTCTCGCACCACTTCTACCAGAGCTCTCTCCTTTCTTAAACAAACATAAGAGTAACGTAATTGTGCTTTTGTTTTATCAGCGACACAGCGCTGCAGTTGTGTGCCATAGGCTTTATTTATTTGTCACTGATTATTTATTTAATTAATATTTCGCGTTTCCGAGGAAACTCACGCTCGGCATGCAAATGTGCCTTTATATACTCCTAGTACCGATTGAAGCTTACGACATTGTTATTGCCATTTTCGAGCCAGTAAGTTTAGCCGACGAAATATAAGGTGTGACAGGACTATCGCATATCACTAGGCGATGTTGTTTCATTTCCGACGCTACTTCATGGTTATTTTATAGAGAAAACTAGGCATATTTGCTTGGTAGGAGGTTTTCCGTCTTTCTCGCTGGGATGGCGGTTTTTGCGTGTTTCTCGATGGGAAGGTGAGCAGACGGGCTGGTCTCAAGTTCGTGCTTGTTGCCAGAAGGCAGTCAGTTAGACAAAATGGCAGGGAGGAGCGTCCCCAGTGAGTCAGGCAGTTTCACAGACGTGTAGCCAAAGACTGTTGTATGCTTTTGTTGGTTAGAGCAGAAAACTGTCCGTCACTGCTGTTCCAGAGAGTAATTGAACTTTTCTGTACAGGCATCGAAGGACAAACGGCCTTGGCGCCTGCCAGACCAGTGTGTGAATATCGCTTTCTGTCACTCCTAAATTTTTGGTGCATCCAATCGAATGACTTGCTCGTGCTACTGTGCTTGGTGCGGCAAGGCTGACCAACCCGTGGGATGCTGCTCCATGCCAACTTCTTGATCGTTAATGTGCGTTTTACATGCCCATAATGGCAATTTTCAGCTGTGTTCCCGTAGCTGTACGTGATATAAGCAACGTTTTCGTTTGTCGCATTGACAACAACAATGGGTCGCCACCCACTTTCATGTGGAGTTTTCCCAAAGTTAGGCAGTGGAAACTTTTGAACTAATGTTCGAGGAGTTCCGTCTTCCGGCCGCTATCTTGTACTGACTGGTGCACACTAATCTATTTTGAGAAAATGTATCGCAATTGTGGTAGCGTAATCGCATTGACAACAACAATGAGTCGCCACCCACTTTCATGTGGAGTTTTCCCAAAGTTAGGCAGTGGAAACTTCTGAACTAATGTTCGAGGAGTTCCGTCTTCCGGCCGCTATCTTGTACTGACTGGTGCACACTAATCTATTTTGAGAAAATGTATCGCAATTGTGGTAGCGTAATCCATGATCTCAGCAGCTCACAACTAACTTGCTCTGCTGCGCAACTTGTCTAATTAATTATAAACTTTTTTCTTTCTTTAAGCACGAATTTTCGAGATGTCTTTATTACGATACCTAGTTGTGTCTCATCCATATTATTTGGTTCCCCCTCTTCGCTTTCACAGTAACTTTATGTAATTTAAATAGACATTTGACATAAGTTTGCTCCCTATCAATTTTATGTGAATTATGTCCATTCCTTAAACGAAATAAAATTTTATTGCACTCTGTCGTGACTTACATTTTGTAATCTGTTACTTATCCCTGAGAATTCCCATGGGTAGGTTACCCACGAATGATAAACATAACGTACAACATATGTAAGTCGTTATTCTCATTGGCTGACCTGTGTGGCCGAGCGGTTCTAGGCGCTACAGTCTGGAACCGCGTGACCGCTACGGTCACAGGTTCGAATCCTGCCTCGGGCATGGATGTGTGTGATGTCCTTAGGTTAGTTAGGTTTAAGTAGTTCTAAGTTCTAGGGGACTGATGAGCTGAGAAGTTAAGTCACATAGTGCTCAGAGCCATTTGGACCATATTCTCGTTGTGACACCTAATGTATTGTTCACAGTGGCCAAACATAATGAGTTATTTAACCTTTACAGAAGGTAACGAGAATTGCAGTTCTCGTCGAGTATGGCAATAAATTTTTGAGGTATCTGTCGATCTCACCTCGGTCAGAATCTTAGTTCGGTGTTTTTGAGTGGATATGTGGGCAACAACTTGGCAGCTTTGGGAGAATCAGCATACTGAATGAGAACTTGTAGGTGCCTATGTGGTTCTGACATCAAGAAAAGGCTGCGGGAGTTGGTGTGGAGCATCCATTTCTGGCCCAGAGGTTGACACCACTGGGACAGTGGAAGAAGGCACTAACCCATCTGGGGGGCCATCTTAGGGCTGACGCACTGTGGGTTCGGTGTTGTTTGGGTATGGTATGGGTTTCTTTCTTCTTTTTCAGTTTTCTGGTTTGTTTTAGGTGGTCCGCAGTGAATCACTCTGCTGCACTAAGCTGTGCACCTAAGAGTGGAACTTCTACCCTATGGTCTCAATTATATGTCGGTTATAATCAAATTTCTGTCTTACCCTCCAGTTATACGCTCTACAGATCCCTCTAGTACCATAGAGGTCATTACCTAATGTAACACGAGTTCTGTCGTCCTGTGCCTTCTTCGTGTCAGTGTTTTCCACATGTTCCTTTCTTCTCCGAGTCTGTGGAGAACATCCTCATTCCTTATCTTTAGAGTCCAACTAATTTTCAACAATCTTCCTTAGCAAGCACCACATCTCAAACCCTTCGAATCTCCTCTGTTACCCACCGTCCACGATTCACTACGAGTGCTGCAAACGCACTTTCTCACAAGTTTCTACCTCAGGTTACGGCCTGTGTTTGATACCATTAAATTTCTGTCATTGACATTCATACACCTAAATATACTAATCTGGGCCTTGAACCTTATTTTTGTTTTCGTCATTGCTTCTTCAATGTATAAACTGAACAGTAGGGGCTAGAGATATGAGAATCTCTTCTCGGTCTTCCAGATATAATGTGCCCTTTTTTATCCCACATTGTCTATGTTACTCGTCTGTCCCTACATCTTACACCTATTTTTCTCAGATATTCTAAGGTCTTGCATCATTCTGTACTATCGAAAACTTTTTCTAGGTCTTGAGTTTTCTTCAGCTTTGCTTCCATTATCAAGCTCAACTTGAGAAGTGACTTCCTGGTGCGTTAAACGCCAAACCGATGCCTTATCGCAGTCTGTATATTATTAGTGAACTTCAAAGGCGTCTCGTTATGTCTCAGTACTTCAGTATCCTACTTTCTTAGTTAGATTAAGCAGTGTGTAACCATACGGAGCGATGATCTCAACAGTTTGGTCCCGTAGGAATTAACAACAAATTTACCACCACCTGCCTTCCTATTGCTAAAGAGGCCTGTTCCCGTTATACCGGTTTCTGTTAAGAAAACCTAATTTTCTTTACACTTCACTTCACTGAGACCCACTACATCTAGATTGAGACTTAGCATTTCCTTTTTCAGATTGTATAGCTTTCCTACTACGTTCAAACTTCGGACATACCACGTCCCGACTGTAGAATATTATCCCATCGTTGGTTATACCCCTCTACCCCCTGAAAGAGAACAATGGTCGTCTTGGAGAGAATAGTTGGTGTAGAGCTGGTATCAGACATGTATACGTACCTGTCACTTGTATGGCATCAGTGAACTAAGATGGCTCTACGTGAAGATGTGACAGAAAACCAGAAATATCCGACCTCCTAGGACGATCCTATGTCCGCAGCGTGAATGAAGTTGGTCGATTTGACGTACGTCAACGCTGACTGTACAGTCATGCAATTCCCAGCCGCGGAAAAAGACCCAAGAAGAGATTTGGCACAAACTCTACAGTGAACACGGTACAAAAGTAAAAATGCGAAATATTTTTTTACTATGTGAACTACGTTTTTTGATTAAAACTCGCGTTTTCAGCAAATTCAACAGTACCAACTCCCTTCTAGTTACGCAGCAGCTGTTTTAGAACCACTCTTATGCAACAGCTATGTAGTTATCCGTAGTGGCTATGTAAATGCTGTTTAGCACTGTACGATGATAAAGCATTATTGACCTCTGCTGTGACCTTTATAAAATATGAATTATACGTATATAATCTGATGTAAAAGTTCATTGATGATGCATTTATGTTACAAATCTAAATGGTAGGAGATGAATTCGAAATATTGCAAGAAATAATAAGTGTATAGGGTATATGAATTGCGTTGTGGGTTAGGGGTTGTGAACTACAACCGTTTGTTGCTAGATTCGAAAACTGGCAGCCTTCGAACTGCCAACTGGGCTGGATGAAAATCTGTAACAACTTTACAGACTGCGTTTATGGGTCTCCGTTGATAGCTAAGGGGATACAGCTTCGCACACGCGGTTGTCGTGGAAGAATGGCTGTGCTCACTACACCCGTGTTTTATGAGTACTAGTTATATAACGACAATGTTACAGATATTGCTACCAGCACATTACATTTTATTACGTGCAAGAGGAAATAAATTTCTGGGAATGCACGTTTGGTGCACAGCATTGCATGATTGTGAAACATGGACTCTGCGAAAACCTGAACACAAGATAATCGAAGTGTTTCAGATGTGATGCTACAGACGAATGTTGAAAAGTAGGTGGTCTGATAAAATAAGGTCTGAGGAACTTCTCCGTATAATGGGAGGGTAAAGGAATGTATGGAAAACATTGACAAGAGAGAGGGACAGGCTGGTAGGACAATATTTTAAGATTTAGGCAATAACATCCATGATTTTAGGAGGATCTGTGGAGGGTGAAATCTGTAAAGTAAGACAGGGGTTGGAATAAATCCAGCAAATAACTTAGGAAATTGGTGGCAAGTGCTACTCTGAGATGAATAGGGTAGCACAGGAGAGGAAATCGTGGAGGGGCCGCATCAAACCAATAAAGACAGTTGAGAAAAAAAAGGCATGCAAGCTATTGTCGTAAAGTGAAATTTACTAGGGAAAGAAGACTTTTTGTTTGCAAAGAGCTGCAACCTTACAAATTCCTGTATTGATTACGACAATCATCCATCACACTGGAATTGTGTGACGCATTCCACTGAAACATCCCAACTTCTTAAATCTAACTTTACATTTGACAGTTTACTGTCGTGGCATAATGGAAATTATTCTTGTAACTTTGAGAATATTTGTGAGAAGAAAGAAAAATTGTCATACGTAGGGTAACTTGTAGGTTAGTACGTTATTTCAAAGTTACCAAATGAGCACCAACTGAAAAACAACAGGAGAGAAACATCTTCATAACGGTAATATGAAGTACTTGCTGTAATGAACACGTGTAGGAAGTACAAGGTGTTTACTACAGGTTACGAAGAATACTTGAAACATAAATGAATCGATTTATTTACCCTTACACTTTATTTTCTCTGAAGTGGTCAATGATCTGTGCAGTTTTCGGAAAGAAATGTCACAGTTTTATAGCATGCGACTGGGTAATTACGTAAGAATCGATGCGTTCTTCTCTGCAACTATTACTCTGACGAGCAAAATGTACTCGAAACTACACAATAACGAGATCAACGAATTAGATTTTCTCTACCGTGCAGAGCTATGTGACACAGATTTGGTGGACGAATGGGCCACGTGTGTACTTAAAGAAATGGCAACGCAGTTAACAGTTGCAGGATTCATCGAGAATAAGTATTTCGAAAAATTACACTGTAACGTTAAGAAATAATTTTTGTGTAGACGTTGGACACTCCCTGTAACCGCTGCACCAGGTCTAAAAACCCCTTGCAGCTGGAACATTGTCCATCGGCGAGAATTCGCGAAACTTTCGTACTGGACCTGTAACAAAATAATATCGTATTAGTCATTTACGGTATATTGTCTTTAGGCATACATAATCGAGAAATTTTAAGTTCTGACAAAATATTTACGTGTTCAAACAAATGTCAGTTTGTACGCCCACAGAGTCAAAACAAAGGCGTGCATCGGAAACACTTTTGAAGATAACGTGAAACAGTAACGCATGCTGACAAAGAATTCAATTTAGAAAGCGGTTATCAGATTCCAGTCAAAATCGTGCGTACTGTTCTCAAGTAACGTTATCCACCAATTTGAAAAACACGATTTCGAGAAAAACGGATTTAATGTTTAGGGTTCAATTTTTTGTAGTTAAATTACATTTATCTCGAGTCAGCGATCTCTTGACCATATGGCAATCCTTCCAGTTCCAAACGTAAGCCCTACTGCATCTGCGTGGTCCTGTGGGCCTCTTTGGCAGCTTCTGTTATCTGCTGTTCTGCTCGCTCGATGCACTTCCTGTCCGCTTTTGTGCAGAAGTTGTGACAAGCTGCCCCGATCTCAAATTCTGAAGCGCCTAGAACCGCTCGGCCACACCGGCCGGCATGCATTTAGGGCTGCAATAGAAAGTACTGCCCACTATATAGCAAGGTACTGTCATACCGGGACCGAATCATGGAGAACGATCGGACACTGTACTCATTCTCACTTTTATTATCTTCTGAAGCAGTGAATACCTCGTGTGGTCAGTATCCACAACAATCAACCTCTTAACAGGAGCCATTTCTGCCTCCCACCGGTCACAACTTTGTAGTGAATTTCAAAAAACACAAGATATTCATTTCGTACATTTTGAAAAAAGCTGATGTTTTCTTAGTCAGTGAAACGCTATGTCCATTTTTATTTTTATGGTGCTTTCTTTTTTTAATTATGTTCCTCAATTTTTTATGATTATGTAGCCTTCCTTCCTGTCGTTTTAGGCAAGGCATATTATAAACAAATTTGCATCGTCGAGCAAATGAATTTGGAAAAAGAAATCTCAATATTGGCTAATACTGTTCAGAAGACCTTGAATTGATTTAGTTATGTTTTGTATATTATTTGTCTTTCCTCATACTTGGACAGCTGGATATTATTAACAATTTATTATAAACTATCGATACTCAAAGTAAGCTCTGCAGAGTATTGGGGCGACACAAGGTCTCTGTTACGGCTTCGTCAAAATAATATTAACCTAAACACATCAGGTGTTGTCGCACACTGAGGAGAAGTATCCTATCAATGTTGATTTCATAAAAGCATCTTTTTTTTCTCTCAGCGCGTAACAGACAAAACTGAGGCGACAAACATAATAATGATTCAACAATGCTAATGTCGGAAACGATCTTGTACGAGTAGGTACGTTTTGACTCGATACCGTCACTACATACACACACTCAGCGGACGAGCTGACGCTTTCTCTCTCTCTCTCTCTCTCTCTCACACACTGCACGTTGTCTCATCTACATACTGCGTGAGCCGGCCGCGGTGGTCTAGCGGTTCTAGGCGCTCAGTCCGGAGCCCGCGACTGCTACGGTCGCAGGTTCGAATCCTGCCTCGGGCATGGGTGTGTGTGATGTCCTTAGGTTAGTTAGGTTTAAGTAGTTCTAAGTTCTAGGGGACTGATGACCATAGATGTTAAGTCCCATAGTGGTCAGAGCCATTTGAACCATTTGAACCACTGCGTGAACATTCCACTAAGCTCTCTCAATTTCTATCTCATCTACAAACACCCCTGCCGCCTCACCGCTTCGCTATCTATTTTTAACCGCCATGGTCTGTATACATCATGCCTCACAGCACAGAATACAATTCCTATTCATGTGTGTGCGACTTCAGTGTACGGCCCAATTCGGCACGAAGAACCCACGCCCGGCTCTCGGAACACGGTACATTTGATTCATGTTGGTTATTGACTACTGCTGTAAAATTCAGCATCTTGTAGCGATGTTAATCTGTGTTTGTCATACTGTCAAATTAGTAAGCTGATAAAAAAAAATAAAAAAGAGAGAATGTGGCGCTGCCTTAAAGGTGGTGCAGGATAATCTTGCATCGAAAGTTCACCCAGATGATGTGGAATCAACCTCAAAGGCTTCTGATGAAGATTGTGAGATTCGAGATGATGATGTAGCGACTTCAGGCACAATGGATTCAAGCAGCAACGACCCATTAAAAGTGAAAACCAAAAGTATGATGAATCTTATATCAACTTCGGATTCATTTATTCTAACGGCTCTTGATTTTGTATGATGTGTAGCAAGCTACTTCGAACAACTACACGGTACATTATAAGATGCCTCGATATTGAGAAACTATACACCCTGAGGTCTAAGACAAGGATGAAAAACTTATTGGTGTAAGACTGACGAAGAACTATATGTTACGGATGACAACCATGACGCCAAATAACTACCCATGAAGCTACTAAACTGCTCGTCCTAAATGATGAAAACAGGCTATTAGGGTGTGAAATACAGACAGAATCTAATGCAGTTAATGGGTTAGAAATAGAAACTCTGCAAAAGAAGGCTGAGAAATTAGAGGATGAAAATAGGGAACTTAGTGTAGCGAACCCCATGACTTGCAAAAACAAATTAGAAAAAGCTTAAACGCAACTGGCCACAACACTATATATCAAATCGACAGTAAACCAAGACGCCAAAGCTGTATGATAGACTGTCACCAAGAATGTAAACCCCAGAAAGAGAATCTACATACTAAGTTAATGAGAACTACTCAGGCTGCAGTTGTACCATAAACGGCAACACTGGAGGATAATCGAAAAATAATAGAGAAAACGAAAGACCTACACACCATTGTCTGGAGGGGCCGTGAAAATGTGAGCAACTAGTCACAGTATATCATGTGCCCAATACACTTACTGACGAGGAATTTCTAGAAAGCCTTTATAAGCAGAACGTAAGTGGTGACAACACGAAAGGAGACCCCGACAGAGAAGTCAGTATTTAAAAAAGGACCAGAGGAGAGGGCTTTCGATCATCAGGTACTTGAGATAAATCGCCAACTGTACAGAGTCCTAACACAAAGACAGTGAGTCTACACAGACTTCCAGTCACAAACTGTGAAATACTATACAACAGTAAATCAGTGTTTTAAATATTGTGGCCTACTAAATACGACTAAAAGCCGCAGATAGGCCTACGTTATGTGTATGAATGTGGTAACCAAGTACACAAGCGCAATGAGTGCATGTTCACCGCGGTTTACGTCTGCATACCCTGCAAATACAGACGCCGTGTCCGCGACGACACGGAAGGAGGTGATTGTCAAACTTACAAACAACCGCACGACCAACTCCTGGACAGCATAGACTAAGAAACCTAAACTCAACACACACACACACACACACACACACACACACACACACACACACAACAAACATGAGCACCCAAAGCAAGTCATCCAAAATACATTAGTTTCAACAATGCAGAGAAGCAACCAAAGAAGAGTTTCCTGGAAAAAGCTAATGAGTCTTCTCCCAGAGGATTACGACAAAATGAACTCATCCCGCCCCTAACACACTCAACGACGTTATGGGATAGCTGTCCTAATACGATAGCATATATAGCAACATCACAGCCGGTGGCTCCATCCACTATGAGGTGGCAAAGCAAATGAAAAGAGAAATACACCGCTGGATAAACCTCCAAATAACATTACCGCGGAGGATAGACTTAGAAGATGAGGTTACATATAATGCATCCAAGAAAAACCTGCAAACAAAAGCGATACACACAAACGCAGCTTCACCCAACCGAAGTACATCACATCATACATACACAAGATTCACACAATCCGGAATCATCATCACATGGAATACCCTGAGACACACATAAATACAAACAATACATCACACCAATCACGTCTGCCTCGGCGGGCACCTTTCACCCAGACTTACATAGAGTCTGAATCAATATACGACGAGACAATCACACCACAAACCAATGCAAAACCCATAACTACCGAGGCAAGGCATGTGAAAGTAGACAAATTAGATGACGACAGATTTAAGGGACACATATGTGACATTTTCTGCGAAGTCGACGTGGATCAAAAACAACCAGACAGACAGAAAATGTAAACATTGCAGCGTAATACAAGAAACAGTACAAAATTGTTAAGGCTTTCGTGGCCACTTGTTGACGAACTGCCTATTAGCTTGTCAAAGCTTCACCCTCCGGCAATGGAGGGTGAAGCTTTGCTAATGCCAGCTACTCGTTCTGGCGAAACGTCAGTAAAAACATTAGATGAATGTCGACCGAAGAACCCGAGACAGAAGCCAATAGACAGTTTGTCAACAAGAAAAAGTAATATAATTGCTGCGGAAATTCCGAAAGGAGCACAAGGCCTGAAGGCTGACTTCATGTGCTTACAAGAACCTTGCAATAGGAATTGGCAACTAATACGCCTAATAAAACATGCTACCATAATAACAGGCAGCAACAACTGTAAGGCTGCTATAGTAATTTCAAACGGAAACTACACGTAATTAAGATAACACAGTTATGCGAACAACATTTCGTTACCATTGAGATAACGATGAGAACGTTATTTGGGTGTCCTTATCCACATACGGTCAATACAGCCATCAAATACAACCTTACACAGACCACATCATAGAACTAGAACTGCATACCAGAGGCAATATATTAGTGGTAAGTGCTGACTTCAATTCAAGATCCATGTTCTGCTACACAGACATAACAGATGACAGAAGACGCATAATTACTGATCTAATACAAGAATCACAATGACATGTAATGACCACCGAAGGATCTATAGCTACACAAGTAGGGGTCGATGGTAAGACAAGTAATATCGACTTAACGCTAGCAAATGATACAGCAATTCCATCCATACCTAAGTGGACCGTACACGACAATATGACCAATACTGACTACAATGTCGTACATATGGACTAACACACTCTCTTAACACAACCACCAGAACACACACCAGACACTTATTGGTCCACAAAGCAGATTGGAATAAATTAACGGAAACTATCCAACAACACGAGCTAGAAACCTTGAATGACGGTACCGATTACAGAGCACACAAACTAATACAGGTAATACAACATGCACAAAACACATCAATACCAAAGCCAAAGAACACAAAACGCTCATCAATACCATGAACCAAAGAACTCACGAAACTCAAATAAAATTATAGACGCGAACGAATATTTTGTCAAAAGCGATACAATACAGAGGCATACAGGCATCCTCGAGACTTATACAGACAAATTCTACGCAACAAGCGTAAATAACGTTGAGAATGATTTGTAGCAACCCAAACAGATCAAAATCTCTGAGGAGAACCATTCAAATTACTAACAGTGAAGATAATAACCACACTAATTCTGGGAACGATAAGGCATGAAGACAACACGATAACGAAAGGATGGAGAAATATAGAGGGGTTTCTGCTGCATAAACTGCTCCCTACCGACGTCATCGATAGAGACCCAACACTAAGAGAAGACCTACAAACGCCTTACAATACGGCCACTGTCACCTGTTTCTTTGCGCCAGAAGAAGTCGCGCTAGCAAGTTCAGAGCTAAAAATCAAAAAGCACCTGGACCAGATGGTATCCACTAGGAAACATTGAAAAACTCAGCACCACAAATCACCCCGATCCTAACAAAGTTACTGAAATGAATGGTAGAGAAGGTAACATACCGATCGCAGGCGCGGTACGGTACCTTTCTTAGCTGGACGCGGACCTTACCGTGTGAATTTTAACCGAATGTGATTGAGACAGACACTTGCATGTACATGCCAGGATAGTGAAGAGGATAGTGATGAGGAGGAAGATGAGATGTAACAGTAAATAAGAAGCTACAATTATGATCCTGAAACAACACGCCAAAATACACTGACAAATTGTATATACCTGTCAAATGATAGTTAAGGGTAGCGAATATCAGAGTAAAATGTAGTGTGAAGTGCTAGCGATCTAACCAGTAAAGCACCCAATGTCGTACGCGGACAGGTATCTGAAGTTCCATTGCAGTACTACTAGGTATAAACTATTTTGTTGTGACTGGTTGTCAACAGCTCGAAGAAACCGTTCCGAGGTATTCATCGACAGTCACAGTCGGTGACAACACTAAGAAATCTCTCTTCTATCCTATCACCTTTCTACATTCTTCTAAGAAACATCAAAATTTTTGTTTATATTTCAACCTCGAACTACTGTCACTTTTTTAGAAAAAAAGTATCATTTTTTGTAAAATGTTGCAAATATAAAGAGAACGAAAAACCATAGAAAGATGACCAACGAAACTAAGATGTACGACCTGTTTAGAAACGTAAGGTAACGGGTCTTTAAATTTACTATAAATAACTGATAGGTGTTGAATCTGCCTAGTCTTCGGTTCATTTGTAGAATTTTGGGAAGATGTGGTTCATCTATAAAGGAGACCGCTTATAAAACACTAATACGACCTATTCTTGAGTACTGCTCGAGCGTTTGGGATCCCTATCATGTCGGATTGAGGGAGGACATAGAATAAATTCAGAGACGGGCTGCTAGATTTGTTACTGGTAGGTTTGATCATCACGCGAGTGTTACGGAAATGCTTCAGGAGCTCAGGTGAGAGTCTCTAGAGGAAAGGAGGCGTTCTTTTCGTGAATCGCTACTGAGGAAATTTAGAGAACCAGCATTTGAGCCTGACTGCAGTACAATTTTACTGCCGCCAAGTTACATTTCGCGGAAAGACCACAAAGATAAGATAAGAGATATTAGGGCTCGTACAGAGGCATATATGCAGTCATTTTTCCCTCGTTCTGTTTGGGAGTGCAACAGGGAGAGAAGATGCTAGTTGTTGTACGAGGTACCCTCCGCTACGCACCGTATGGTGGATTGCGGAGTATGTATGTAGATGTAGATGTAGTCGTCGAATATGGGGTGTCTAGGAATCCTTATTTCACGGATCGTTGGACAACAATTCAAGCAAATCGTATTAATGAGTTTTATTAGGAAAAATTAATGACAGTACTTCAAGAACTACATAGATGTGTCGCAAGCAAAGCGCAACATCCGAAATAAACAAGCTTCTTCAGTATATTAACAATTCTAATACAAGTGAAGTAATACAGTTGGCACTTGTATTCAGGTCGCTAGTCTTGAGGCTTCTGTAGAACTGGGCCGCGGCCAGTCGGGCGCGGCGCTTATGTTCTCTTCGCGCAGAGGCTGCTGCTGTCGCGTTGTCGTCCTGGAGAGGGGTCGGTCAGCGAGCGATTGGCTGACGTCTTCTTCACAGCCCTCTCCGCTCTCTCGTTCCCGACTGTTGGCCGGCGCTTTACTTTACGCCTTAACAGTAGGAATGAACGATGTCTGGATAAAACAACAGACATGTTCAGAGCTTTAACCATAGAGAGAATACCACAGACAACAATGGAGTAACGACTTCATGGTCATGGTAGTTATTCAGCTGAAATGTCCTTCTCTCTGTCATGGCGACAAAACCTCCTACTCTCCCGCCACCCTGACCAGAGAGCGCCGCCGTCGCTCCGCCGGGGACCGGGATCAGGAAATGGAGCAGTGTCCAGAGATGCAAGACGCTGATGTTATGTCACTGGTTAGCACCAACACAGAGTCGATAGGAAGCCATGACTGCGACAACTAGTATAGTAGGACTGTAGTCAGCCATAGAGGAAGCTCTGAAGTCATGCGAATCGATGTTGTTAGGATCACCAACAGATCCACCTCATTCTAATGTTGCAGGCTTATCGCTTGAATACCGTAAAAGTCTTTGATATTAGCAACTAAATAAGATTACAAGTGGTTAGATAGATGTTGCAGACAACGGACGAGGACACTTTGTTCCTACAGGAGGCTGAGAGCTCTGTGGGATACGACATTTATAGTTCCGCTGGTGACGAAGCTGATGGCGGCACAGCCATTGCGTTAGGGCAGAGAGTAGCGGCGGAAGGTGTGACCTACTTACTATCCACCCTCAGTGTTGCACTTACTGCACGGGACGTCCGCTTGGTGAAGGTGCCTTCTGGGTCTATGAAGAGACGTGAGAGGGAAGCCTTTTATAAGACCGATGTAACAAATCTCTTTGGAGGACGTATGGGGCATTACGTTGTTGGTGGTGAATTCAGTCTTGGTTCTTCCGGTGCTACACGTACTGGTCCCGGACTTTGCTCTTCACACGTGAGAACTGGAACACGTACATCACGAGCCATTCGTCTAGTGGCTTAGAGAGAATCTATTTGATGCGTGGGCTACGTGCAGAAACGTTTGGAGCTGAGGTGTGACCAATGGCCATTACAGTCCACCGAGCTTACATGTGCACCACCCCTGCACTAAATTAGAGGACACGACGCAGCAGAGGCCCACGGGCATCAATGCCCACGACATCACACAGTATACGATTCGACACTTATGCTGTGGCTCCTGTGTGTTAAGCAAGCTAAACGACGGGCTTTCCTCAGATAAGGCCGCGAAAAGTTAGAATGTCACCGGACGACTGCCGAATTTTCGAATTTTACTTCACAGCTCTGCAGCAGCTGGAACGTGAGACAGCTGTTCACCGTATAAAGAATCAACTGCTGCGACTCAGGACTAACAAGCTAGTAGGAGTCAAGGTATTTGAGAGAATGATCGATGGGTTACTCAACGAACGACCATGTTAGACTACGTCGTCAGAAAAATGCGGAACTGTCGTCGAGTACTCGTTAGGGAAGCAAACGGACGAAACTATAAGGATCACTTCGCAGACAGACATTGCATGTGCTTTTACCGAACATAATCTGGTTGAATAGGATTGGGGAGAAGAGAAGTTTGTGGCACAACTTGACTAGAAGAAGGGATCGGTTGGTAGGACATGTCCTGAGGCATCAAGGGATCACAAATTTAGCATTTGAGGGCAGCGTGGAGGGTAAAAATGGTAGAGGGAGACCAAGAGATGAATACACTAAGCAGATTCAGAAGGATGTACGTTGCAGTAGGTACTGGGAGATGAAAGAGCTTGCACAGGATAGATTATCATGGAGAGCTGCATCAAACCAGTCTCAGGACTGAAGACTCACAACAACAACAATCATAGTTTCGGTGCGGAGGGCCTATTGATCAGAAAAGGAGGAGGCGCACGTATTCCGCAACATGCCAGCGCATGACCGCTCACTGAAGCGGATGATCTGTTGGTAGAAATTAAGCATGAATATTTGGAGCTGACCAGAAGTGCGGTGCTTCCAACAAGTCACTCGGACGAGATGGGTTCCCGATTGACTTCCACCGAGCCTCCTCCTCTCTAGGCACCGACGATATACAACGGACATACAACGAACTGCTGACGCCTACGTTCTATACCCTGTGTCCGACTTCACGGTGAGTATGTAATGTGATACATATGATGGACGCAACCACATAACGACCCTTGACTAGGTTTAACACCGATTACAAGAACTTACACGGATCCTTCGGTTCCGCGTCCACTCTGTAATACCGGACAAGATGAACAAGATGTATTTCGGTCAAACGTTCGCGGCGGAAGCAGCAACGTACACACAGTGCTGGGGGCCTATAAGAATGGCATAACACTGATGTTAGCCAGCAGATTGCGAGGCGCTATGGTGGCAATATATTTCTACCAAGCCTTCGACCGGATGGACCACGTTTTTCTTGTTGTCGTCAAGGAACGGATGGAAATCCCCAGTGCATTGAAGTACTTTCATGTTTTTGTTTTTGGTGCTACCCTTGAACAGATCCAATTCGGCGTTCGGTGAGGCAGAATTGCCCCCTGTCTCCAATTCTGTCTACAAGCACTCTCGAGCCATCACTAAATGGACACCGACGGCGCCTCATTTTGATGTCGTGCATACGCCGACAGCGTCGATCTCCTCGCCAAATTCGTAGACGAAATCCGCGAGCCGCTGGGATGGTTTCAACAGTAGAGGGCAGCGGCAGAAAGCCTTATTAACTTGCGGAAGACCCGTTATATGGATGTGGTTAGGGGGCTGCGACCAGGTTCCCCATCTTCAACGTTTGCGAGTGGTTTTTCATGGGAACACAAGAAATGTACAGTGGCAGAGAATTATCGGAAGTTGCTACGACAGATTCGTGCTTTATACAGCAACATGTTCTGCGTGCCACTGACATGCTACATACACTGCGGTACGTTAAAGTCTATTGACATCTTAAGTTGTTTTACTGGCACACTTATTTCGATGTTGATTGGTTGATTTGGGGGCTGGGGGGGGGGGGGGGAGCAAACATCGTGGTCATCGGTCCCATCAGACTAGAGAACGATGGAGAAGGATGTCGGACGTGCCTTCAAAGGATCAAAGGAATCATCTCGGGGTTTGCCTGAAGAGATTTAGGGAAATCACATAAAACCTAAATCAGTATTTGCAGACGCAGGTTTGAACCGTCGTCCTTCCGAATGCGAGCCCAGTGTTCTGACCACTGCACCACCTTGCTCTGTGTGTGTTGATGATACAATCAGACTTCGGACATTTAGTGGGGCCTAGCCTCCTGTTCAAAATCCGATGTTATGCATTGACGCTGCCACTTAGGGAAGGAGGCACCGCACTTGTCCACGTGAGGAACAGGGCGTGGGCGATACATCTTAGTACAATGCTTCGGTTTTTGCGTCACTTTAATTGGCATGGTGACAGACGAAGTCGCCCCTTATAGATTGGCCCACCGGTTAACGTCGGTCACATTACGCAGCCGCTCGCTTAAGTCAGGGCCTTCCTTGTTGACTATACGCACATATGGAAAGAGCTGCCAGTGAACAGGCAGCTCAGAACGAAGGATGTTCACCACTGCTTTCTACGACACCACTCAAGTAACGTGGTTGAACAGAAATACCAGGCGATGAGGCGGATGAACGTCTCTTCCTATGGCGGTTCAGACTCCGTGGTACATCGTGGTGAAGGGTAAATTCCCCAACCGTTAACGAATGCAGGCCATTCATCTGGTAGAAACGCGCTATGCCCCCACTCTGCGGCCACCGTCTTCGCCGAATATCGTTTGGTTTGTGTCACAGCGACTGAGTGTTGGCTTTTAACGAGAAAAGTCTTAGCCCTGTTGTTAGCCACTGCGCACACAGCAATTACTGCCACCGCCCTACTCTTCGTGGAAAAAAGCTATCTGCCCGCTACCAGTACATGCGCAGTGAATTGGATAAAAGGCACGGCAACCCGTTATATTTATCGAGAAGGTCATAAGGTTGCCTTATGATTTTGGTATATACTACAATAGAGACCTACGATCCTACAGCGACACGAACAATACAGAACAAGTTTCGGTAATCATTTAAAAACGTTACTCACAGGCCCTCCGGTTAGATGGAGTGTTCTAGGTTCAATAGGTTCAAATGGCTCTGAGCACTATGGGACTCAACATCTTAGGTCCCCTAGCACTTAGAACTTCTTAAACCTAACTAACCTAAGGACATCACACACACCCATGCCCGACGCAGGATTCGAACCTGCGACCGTAGCAGTCCCGCGGTTCCGGAGAGTGTTCTAGGTGGAGACGAGGAGTATGAAGATAATGTTCAGTCAGAAGACTACATTCACGCATGAGGGAATCAGGGGACGATGTAATTGTTTGTCAAGAAGACAATGTGGATTGATCCACGGGCTCGGTGCAGGGCCGTGTGCATTCCGACTTAAGAAAGCAAAGGATGCCTCGTTTCCTCACCGTTTTGATTCTTGGAATATATGTTTGTAACTATGTAATTTATTATATGTAAAAGAAACTTAGACAAAAATGTGTAGAATAGCATTCCGTAGTCTCAATTTAAAAAAAAAAAGCGGTGTGTAACCTAGAGGAGGAATCAAAAGGTCCTGCGTCTCGGGTTAGAACGTGAGCACTCTTAAATTTTGAATAAAATTCATCAGCTCTGGTGACCGAAGACTTCCGGCATAAGAAGTCACCCTTGTTCTGCATTGTATAAGAGGTCGTAGGAACAGGTTCAGGGCACTCTCCTGCCCTTGAGGTGGTGAACGGATCCTAAAAGGCGCAAAAATCGGTAATAATCAAAGGCTGGATAGCCCAGAAAGTAATGGAAACTACTGCATTAAGGACACGTCATATCTGCAGGACATGTGGTCCAGAGCTGAAAAAGCGCCATGACAGTCTTTCAATTGGCAAAAGATTCCAGATTTCCGGGACGGGGTTTCTACGAGGAAGGTCACCAAGAGAAAAGGATGAAATAATCAACCACGTGATACATTTTTGGGAGCCGGGGTGTGGAATGTCGAAATCTGAAAATAGTAGGGAATCTAGAAAAACTGAGAAGAGAAATGCGAAGGGTTAATCGAGATACGGGGTTTGCTATGATAGCGTATTCTACTAATGCTGTAGTAATAGTACCACAGAGTACAGGTGTTTTGTTTGAACCACGATCAGACATAGTAGTTTCAACAACTAATGCAAAACTTGTCCTCAAGTACAATCTGAGTAAAATCCAGCAACAGTTCAATTCTGTAAAGAAGCAAATTGACCTAATTTGTTCTCTTAAGGGTAATGATACAATTTTGGAAATGGGTACATTTTGGTATAATAACTGGATCACAGCCAAAATGTAGGTACAGTACATTTGCTAATTATGAACAAGAGATTTGCGCGGGGATAATCACTGAAGTGAAATGGAAGAAATATAAGGATTTCTGGCCGAACGATCATAGAGTAATGTCAACAGTTGCGCGAAATGGTGTAACGAGAGTAGGATTCGTTATGAATAGGAAAGTGTAGGTGCTGTGAACTGTTCAGTGATAGGGTTGTTCTCATCAGATTAGACAGCAAACCAAACCACACAACTGTCGTTGAGGTTTACGTACCAACGTCGCAAGCTGAAGATGACGAGATAGAGAAAGTATATGATAATACTGACTGCGTAATGCAGTATGTAAAGAGAGATGATCCAGTAGTCTTGGTGAATGGAACGTGGTTACAAAACATGAAGTAGGGTAGAGGGTTACAGGAAAATATGAGCTTGGTACTGGGAACAACAGAGGAGAGGAAATTTCACGTGCTAACAGCGAATACCCAGTTTAAGAATTGTAAGGGGTTGAGGTATACTTGGAAAAGTGTATGAAGACATGGGGAAATTCCAGATGAATTACATAGTGGTCAGACAGACATTCAGAAATCAGCTATTTATCTGTAAGAAACACCAGGAGCATATGTAAGCTCAGATCAAAATTTGTAATGGTGAGGAGTAGACTACTGTATAAGAGAATCGCCCAGAGGAATCAGTGCGTAAGGAAATGGGATGCTGAAGTACTGAGGAATGATGAGACGCGTTTAAAGTTCGCCAACAATCTGAACACTGCGTTAAGGAGTACCAGAGCAGGCAGTTGAAGGGTAATGGATATCTCCAAAAAGGACTATCACATATATTGGACAGGCAGACATAAGTAGAAGGAAGGTACCTGCAAGAAGACGTTAGAAGTAAATTGATCGACGCAACAAGGAAATACAGAAAGGTTCTCGGAAATATAGAAACGCAGCAAAATTAATTAGGATTGGATAAATAAGGGATTAAATAAACAAGAAGTATAGAACAGCTAAGTCGAAATGGCCGCAGGGAAAAGTCGAAAAAATCAAAACGTAAGTGATCGTCGGGAGTTCTGATTCATTAGACAGAAAAGTCTAAACAACTTTCGCTGAAATTAAAAGCAAGGGTGATAACTTTAAGAGTCGACTGGGAATATAGATGCAGAGGAAACGCGAATAGCTAGAAAGAGTACATTGCAGGTCTGTATGAGAAGGAGGACTTGTCTGAAGACGCGACAGGAGAAGAAACTGCAGTCACATAGACGACGTAGTGTATCTAGTATTTGCGATAATTTAAGAGGTCTCTGGAAGGCATGAAATCAGAAGGGACAGACTTCATTCCATCGGAATTCCTGAAATCATTTTGAGGAGTGGCACCATAACAACTATTGAAGTTGGTGGGTATAATCTATGAGAATGACAACGTACCATCATACTTTCGGAAAAAAACTCATTGAAAAAATTCCAAAGATAGCAATGGCAGATATTGCGAGAACAACGGCCCAATCAGCTGAACAGCATATGCATGCATGCTGCTGAGTAGGACGATATACAGAAAACTGAGGATTTGTGTGATGACAACCAGTTTGGTTTCGAGAAGGGTAAGCTAATAACAGAGGCAGACCTCGTGCTTGATAAGGGAATCAAGAGTGAAGAAAAATCGAGACACATTCATTGGATGTCTATCAAGAAAATGCATTCGACAATGTAAAATGATGCAAGATTTGAGAAGTTTTGAGAAAATACGAGTCAACTCTAGGGAGACGTGATATATATATCACGCACAAGAATCTAGAGAGAACAATAAGATAAGAAGACCAATAACGAAGTTCTTGGATTAAAGAGTGTAAGACAGATTACTGTTTTTCACCCCTACAGTTCAATCTGTACCTCGAAGGAGCGATGACGGAGATAAAAGAAAGGCTCAAGAATGGGAAAAAAATTGTGGTGATAGGATATAAATGATTCACTACTGACATTCCTTTCGACAGTGAAAGTGAACAATTACAGTGTGTGTTGAATGGAATGAACAGTCTAACTGAAAAAAGTGTAATATGATGAGAAGAAGCATAAATAAGAGTAGCGTGAAGCCTCATATGAAAAAATGATGGTCACAAAATTAATGAGTGCTGCTACTTTAGAGGCAAAATAACCGATGACAGTCGATACCAGAAGGGCATAATGAGCAGATTAACAAAGGCAAAGAGTGAATTCTAAACCAAGGGAAGCTGAAAATTGGTTGGAGTAGAGATTTAAAGGAATGAGCAAATTCTCCACAGAGCTGGCGAAGAAAACAACATATCGAAAACACAGACAAGAAGAAGGGACAGGATTAAGACATCAGGGAATAACTTTCATGGTACTAGAGCGAACTAGAGGGAATTGTAGAGGGTAAAATCTGTAGAGGAATATAGAGATTGGAATACATGTAACAAATGGCTGACGACGTAGAGTGTGGTGTAGAGTGAAACTTCAACGTTGAGATGAAAATATTAGCGCGGGAGCGGAAATCATGGCGGGCTGAATCAAACCTGTCAGAAAACTGATAAAAAAAGACGTCTACTGTCGGCCGATTAGGTGAATGTAAGTTACCTGTTTATACGGAGTACTAGAACTTTCTGCCTTGTTTCCTCTTTTGGAAAAACTTTCTTTCAAATTTGATTCATAAATATGTTGCAGGAAGAAAAATAAAGTGGTAACACATACATTTCTTACTTCGAAGCCAGATTAAAATATTACTTTTCTTAAATAAGTCCAACGTTATGTACAGATACATTTCAATTATCGAATCACGTTCAGGCTTTTCCCCGTGCTGTGACTGTGGTGTGACACACAACCTTATGATTATTCAATGTACTAAGTGACTGGTTTACTACGTGACTGCTTTGGTCCCACACTTCCCGGATGATACGGAACAAAATCAGCCGGCCAGTGTGGCCGTGCGGTTAAAGGCGCTTCAGTCTGGAACCGCGTGACCGCTACGGTCGCAGGTTCGAATCCTGCCTCGGGCATGGATGTGTGTGGCCTCCTTAGGTTAGTTAGGTTTAATTAGTTCTAAGTTCTAGGCGACTGATGACCTCAGAAGTTAAGTCGCATAGTGCTCAGAGCCATTTGAACAAAATGTCTTTTGTCGGTTCCAATAGTTAGAGAGGCTGGTTACTTGCACCATCATAATTTGTTATTCCTTAACAGCTGTATTTACACAATAGCCAATGGCCTTGCTGCAGTGGTAACACCGGTTCCCAACAGATCACCGAAGCTATTGGCAAGCAAGGTGCACTCAGCCTTTGTGAGGCAAACTGAGGAGCTACTTGACTGAGAAGTAGCGGCTCCGGTCTGGAAAACTGGCATCGGCCGGGAGAGAGGTGTGGTGACTACACACTTCTCCGTATCCGCATCTAGTGATGCCTGTAGGATAAGGGTGACACGGTGGTCGGCCAGTACCGTTAAGGTCTTTATTGGCCTCTTCAGGCGGAGTTTACTCAATGACAAAAAAATATATATACCTAATGTGGCAGCAGTTAAGAGTGGAGACACATTTTAAATTAGCGTCTGAATAATCTCATTAAGGGTTTCAGTGGTATGCTGAAACGTTTCAGATGAAATGAAAGATAAATACTACTTTAAGCACATCGCAAATTTCCTTCACCTGAATGTGTGGTATCGGTCACTCTCTCCGGTTGCTTCCATATTTATGTAATTTCACTTAGAAAGATAAAAAAAAGTATCGGTGAAACGATTACGCTCTATGTTTTCGTTCGGAAAACTTTACACAGTTCCCTAACGTCGCATTTCTTTTCGGTGAAATAATGTTACTGCAGGTCGTGTACACCTTTCAGCGAAGACCACAGAAGGGTATTTTGTAGGCAGTCGTCCGTGCGTGCCCTGGGTCGGCCTTCATATCGGAAATACAGTCCGGAAACCTCTCCACGTGAGGCCATCCTTCATCCGTCTGAATAAATGTAAATCCGATATCGCCGAAACCGGGCGGTATCGCGGAATGGTCACAGCGGTACGACAACTTTTTGAAAGCGCTACTGTTGCTGAAACTTATTGATGCTTTTTCAGAGACTTAATATGGAACACTCGGGTGTAGAAAGACCCTGTATTTTACGTACTTTACGTAACAATTTCAGATATTCAGCTTCGATTACTCTTCTCACACAGATACATACCATCGTTGAACTTCTGCATTTTATCTCGCAAAAGACGTTCCGCCGCATTAAAATATTAGATCTTGTTTCTGTCCGTCGACGTTATAGTTCACATGTCACTGTACGTAGATTCACTACTCTAAGAATAAAAATAAATGGCTCTGAGCACTATGGGACTTAACATCTATGGTCATCAGTCCCCTGGAACTTAGAACCGCTTAAATCTAACTAATCTATGGACATCACACAACACCCAGTCATCACGAGGCAGAGAAAATCCCTGACCCCGCCGGGAATCGAACCCGGGAACCCGGGCGTGGCAAGCGAGAACGCTACCGCACGACCACGATCTGCGGACACTCTAAGAATAATGGTGTTGAAGGACAGGTAGGGGTGATGAATGAAGTAAGAAGAAATACTGTGTAGATAATGATCATCAAGGAATCGCCTTTGTGAACGTAAGTCGCTGAGTAAAGCAGCGATTTAAATTGTGTTGTCACAGGCCATCGGACGTTCTCGTGTAGCCCTTTTTTTATTTAAAAAAGTCTATTATAATATATTTAGATGTTTACTTTCTCGTGATAACAAGAGACAACAGACTCAACAAAATTTACCTTAGCAACAATAGCTTCATAGCGAATATTTTTCTGACTTCGAAGCTATAATTGGTTTATATGAAAGACACTACTGGCCGTTAAAATTGATACACCAAGAAGAAATGCAGATGATAAACGGGTGTTCATTGGAGAAATATATCACACTAGAACTGACATGTGATTATATTTTCACGCAATTTGGGTCCATAGACCCCGAGAAATCAGTACCCAGAACAACCACCTCTGACCGCAATAATGGCCTTGATACGCCTAGGCATTGAGTCAAACAGAGCTTGGATGGCGTGAACAGGTACAGCTGCCCATGCAGCTTCAACACGACACCACAGTTCATCAAGAGTAGTGACTGGCGTATTGTGACGAGCCAGTTGCTCGGCCACCATGGACCAGACGTTTTCAATTGGTGATCGATCAGGAAAACGTGCTGATCGAGGCAGCAGTCGAACATTTTCTGTATCCACGAAGGCCCGTACAGTACCTGCAACATGTGGTCGTGCATTATCCTGCTGAAATGTTGGCTTTCGCAGGGATCGAATGAAGGGTATAGCCACGGGTCGTAACACATCTGAAATGTAACGTCCACTGTTCAAAGTGCCGTCAATGCGAACAAGAGCTGGCCGAGACGTGTAACCAGTGGCACCCCATAGCTTCATGCCCGGTGATACGCCAGAATGACGAATACACGCTTCCAATGTGCGTTCACCACGATGTCGCCAAACACGGATGCGACCATCGTCATGCTGTAAGTAGAACCTGGATTCATCCGAAAAAGTGTTTTGCCATACCTGCACCCAGGTTCGTCGTTGAGTACACCATCGCAGGCGCTCCTGTCTGTGATGCAGCGTCAAGGGTAACTGCAGCCATGGTCTTCGAGCAGATAGTCCATGCTGCTGCAAACGTCGTCGAAATGTTCGTGCAGATGGTTGTTGTCTTGCAAACGTCCCCATATACTGACAGGGATCGAGACTGCCTGCACGATCCGTTACAGCCATGCGGATAAGATGCCAGTCATCTCGACTGCAAGTGATACGAGGCCGTTGGTATCCAGCACGGCGTTCCGTATTACCCTTCTGAACCCACCGATTCCATATTCTACTATCAGTCATTGGATCTTGACCAACGCGAGCAGCAATGTGGCTATACGATAAACCGCAATCGCGATAGGTTACAATCCGACCTTTATCAAAGTCGGAAACGTGATGGTACGCATTTCTCCTCCTTAAACGAGGCATCACAACAACGTTTCACCAGGCAACGCCCGTCAGCTGCTGTTTGTGTATGAGAAATTGGTTGGAAACTTTCCTCTTGTCAGCACGTTGTAGGTGTCGCCACCAGCGCCAACCTTATGTGAATGCTCTGAAAAGCTAATCATTTGAATATCACAGCATCTTCTTCCTGTCGGTTAAATTTCGCGTCTGTAGCACGTCATCTTCGTGAGTGTACTAATTTTAAGGCCAGTAGAGTAATTGAATCAAAAAATTGTAGAACTGAACAAATATTGTAACTAATTTTACTAAGTACCTTTAGCATATTTCCAAACGTATGACATGTTACACCATGCTATTCCGTTTAAGCATTTTATACGAGGACTATTCACAAAGTAGGGGACGTTTTGGCATTAAAAAAAGGTAAGTACAAACATACATTTTATTTTATACATCTGAAAGAGCGAGTGTCATACTACTTTTCCACATAGTCACCAAACACATTGATGCACTTATCATATAGATGGACAGGCTTTGAAAGACTTTCGTCGTAAAATTCTACCACCTCAGACTTCAGCCAGTGAGTCACGCCCGCCTGGAGTTCCGCGTCGTCATCAAAGCGCTACGTTGGATGCCAGTGCTTCATCTTGGGAAACAAGTGGAAATCGTTTGGTGCAAGATCGGAGTTGTAGGGCTGATGAGGGAAAATTTCCCATTTGAACGAATTAAGAAGTGCAGTTTGCCGTGTAAGGCCGGGCATTGCGTTCAAAAATAAAATTTTGGACGTCAGCTTTCCTATGCGTTTGTTCTGAACTGCTTTTTTAAGGTTGCTCAAAGTTTGTCAGTACCGGACAAAATTCGTGGTTGCTCCACGTTCGAGATAACCAATAGGAAGCACACCTTGCTTATCCCAAAACACTGTCGCCACCAACTTCCTTGATGACAAGGTTTGCAAACATTTTCTTTGTTTTTGGGGGGAACTTGTACTTCCCCACTCCATGGACTGTAATTTTGTCTCGCAATTGACGTGTTTCACCCAAGTCTCGTCACCGGTTACAATTCGATCCAGTAATGAATCACCATGCTTGTGGCAGGCCTTCAGAAATGTCAACGTTTCCCACATTCGCTGTTCTTTATGGTGTTCTGTAAGCGTTTTGGGCACCTATCGTCCACACAATTTGTGGTGACCTAGCTTTTGAGTGACAATTTCAAACAACAAAGTTCGTGAAACTTGTGGGAAAGCAAACGAAAGCTCCTTTATTGTGAAGCGACGGTTTTCACGAATCGTTTCATCAACTTTAACGACAAGATCGTCAGTCACAATGCTCGGGCGTCCATTCTTCTCTTCATCAATAACGTTGGTTCAGCTATTTTTAAACCGAATGTACCATTTCCGGACGGAACAATCACTCATTACGTTGTTTCCGTACACTTATCACAGTTCATGATAAATTTCTATAGGTTTTAGCTTTTTTGCCAACAAAAACCGAACCACAGACTACACCTCACAACTGGCGGGATTTTCGATTGTAGCTCACATTTCAAATTCGAATGTCGAAGAAACCAGACGCGCAGAGACTTTCCCGCTGTCACGGATGAATGTTGACTGAGCTGCGAGCACGAACATACCAAAATATACGCGAACAGCGCGCACCTTGCGGCGTCAGACGGAATCGCTCCCTACTTTCTGAACAGACCTCGTATGTTATCATGTACGTTGTAAACATATATTCAGTTTAGCAAAAATGATCGTTGCGCCACACATTTGCCACTCAATTAGTGAGAGTGAAGGAAGGTAGTAACTGCAAGACGAATGTTAAAATGTTGGAACGGACAAACATCAGAAACAATGATTTTCATAGTTTCGAATGTCGAATATTTTTGATAAAATTTCCTCACTGACAAAACCTTGCAGCTGCAGTCAAGCTAATATTACCATGCTGACTCAGAAGAATGCCACACTTTACATTTCGATGTATGCAGTTCAACGGAAAAGTTATTGCTGAATTCCAGGATGATAACGCGTGAAGAGCTTCTCGATCACAATAACATCAACAATTATTACAACAAAATATTTATGAAATTTTCTCTTCTGAGAGATACTGGTTATTTACTATATACTGAGGTGAACTTCGTACTTTTAAGCTTTCCTTATTGAAAGATTTTGCCTCGTAAGTTCGAATTCGGGACATAAATTCCGACTCGGGCAAGGAGCGGGTGCTTTAAACGTGAGATGCATCATTCGCGGTTAATGAACGACAGAATCGATCGAATTCAACTACGTATAGAGTGTTTTTCTTTATTATATGCTAATATGACCTCTCTAGATCTCTTGATTGAAGTAAATGAATCGGTTATTTGAGAAACCACGTCTGTCCACTACCAACAGTTTTTGAAATTAATACATAAGAAAGCAAATGTTAAACCAACAACTATACGTCGAGGAAGTCGTTCAACGAAGTTAGTTTTACGGGTCATGTCGAAAATACTTTCTTGTGTTCTTCTCCAGATTGTCTTTCTGCCTCGGCTTTTCCTTTGCAATTTTCATACTGTAAGCCTTTAACTCGAGCTCTCTTTAATTTATCACGCTTATGCTGCACTTTCTACTGCCCTCTTTTCCATTTTCTTAACTTCAGCATCCAGAAAAACATGCTCTTCCTCGAAGAGCAATTACGATAACACCTAACCTTCAGTGGGAAAACATTGTGAACAGCGCAATGGTTCATATAGTTGTCATCAAAATTTTTAATCGAGCAGTGATACATGTCCTGGACGTATGTGATTTCGGAAAATTCACAGCAGTATCAAGAGTCGGACAATACTGTTTAAAACGAGGCAGAGAAGCATTATTTCTCTCAACATTTTAACTCATCGGGACCGTCCGACCGCCGTTTCATCCTCAGATGAGGATGCGGATAGGAGGGGCGTGTGGTCAGCACACCGCTTACCCTATCGAAATGTTAAGGTATATCTATTATTATCGAATATAAAATGAGGTAACGACGTTACCGCTCAACTAATCAATACGGTCCCTGCACCTATACATACATTAAACTGTGTCTGAACCTTAATACGGTTAGAACGTTGTAACCCTGAACTAAAAAAGTTGTTAAGAAGCCGAAATCAAAACCCAATGAAAAGATAGCCGGCTAATAAATGCTACTGCTCACAGTTAACTAAGGAATCATTATTTCTTTTAAAGAGGATGTGTCGCTTATGACAGTAACGCTGTTCATCCTAATATTCCATGCATTTCTACCCTAATGCAGCTGATTCGGAAATATGAAATGTTATCGTCGATAAGTGCCTCATGTCATTGGTTTTTGGTATGAAACCAGTCCAAAAACTTCATACACCAAATATATTTTTTTAAGTTTTAAGATATAAGTTGGCATATCATCCTTTTGCGGCCTTCACAACGAATTTTTCACAAATACTATTGTTAACATTCTTATGTGAGATTCGTACTCATCTTTTGGTAAAAAGAAGTTACTCCAGTTTCCTAAAAACTACATTTTATTGAGGGGGAAAGGCCATCTCGAGATAGCAAGTTTCGCCTCCATGTGGCTTTTGATTTTCTATTACATATCCTACGAAGTATACTAATTGACATAGATGTTACGGATTTTTTGTGACATTAGGCCCCATTTTATGAACAGTAGACCGCTGTGACGTGAAGAACGAAAAGAAAACCTTCCGGCTAATTAGCGGCATTGATTGCTCATAACTGACACAAAAGGTAATTCGAGTTAGTTGCCACACGAATTACAGAAACTTCCCTCGGTTCGTCTGAGGAAAGCGAACAGTAATAATTAGTATGACGAGCGTATGTACGAATGAAACTGACGGACGGATGTGCTTACTCTGGCGTTTCGTCGAAATAAATGTCGGGGTAGAACAATAGTGCCGTCTGTAATTTGTTCGTCCATTACAGAGTGTGGAATTTCTGTACGGTGATTATTTCAGCCACTTAGTCGCCATTAACGAATTTCGTCCCAGGCGGCAACTGGCGGAGAATTACTCCGCCATCGCTCATGTGTGTGTAAGAGAGAGTGCGTGTGAGTTTGTGCGTCTGGATTCGAAGCTGTTTCCGGTCGACATTCGACCCTAAAAGGCGCGGCGTAGCGGTCGTGGCCCACTGCTGGCGCAACAACCAGGTGTCAATAATTACCCAGAACGTGAAATACGGCACGCCGGCATAAACATGGGGGATATTAAATTACAATGTAATCTCCAGCGCCTGCACAGAACACCCCCACTGCGTAAACACAAGGGCTGCCGTAATGCACGTTCGCCTGGTCGAAAATATATGGCTGTGTGTGGGTAGTAATTCTTCCTCCTGGACGTGATCCGAGGCTGTATTCTCTTTTTATCGCATACGTACCGTTGCTGTCTATTTCAAGATATCCATTCGAGAAAACATAGGCACCTCTCATTGTTATTACGTGTCGGTGTGTACAGACACCTAATGTTGACAACTTCACAAGAGAAGACCGTTAAAAAAGCACCCATACTTAAATATAATTTAGAATATTGTTCCCTCATGTATGTTATACACACGTTATCCTACAAAATTATCAAAGGTACATATACAGGGTGTCCCAAAATAATGTGTACACTTTCTGAAACTGAACATCGCTTTAATTAAAGGAAACAGAAATGCCATTTTTGTGGATAATTATTAAGAACGAAACCAAAACTTTCCTTTGTTCCAGGATTGCAAACGTATTGTTATTGTTAGCTCAACAGAACTGAGTGCTAAAATGTTACTGGAAAACAGAGAATGTGAGTGAGGTACGATGATAGAGGGCTGAATTTGGAACACCATCACCACCAAGGTTAACAACTGCAAGAATCTGAGACGTTTGACATCAGAGAAACAGTACAAAGATTTGAAGAAGGGACATTGAGGAAGGAAGAGACGTTCAGCAGACAATGAAAGGGTTCATGCCGTGATCCAGGCATACACAAAATCCCGAATAAATCAGCAAGGTAGTGCTCTCGTGAGATTGGGACCTGCAAACGCAGTGTTCATAGAATTCAGTGGACTCAGAAATTGAAGCCTTAAATTCAAACACTTTTCATTGCTCTTAAAGAGTGAATTTTGTGAGTGATTCATTAACAGATGCGAAGAAGAGCAACATTTCCATGGTCAGATGAAGTGACCTTTAAACTTAATGAAACAATTAACTGCAATAAGTGCATGTACTGGGCTAGTGAGAATCCCTACATAACAGAGGAAAGACATGTTAATCTACCAGGAGTATGAGTCTAAATGGCTCAAATGGTTCAAATGGCTCTGAGCACTATGCGACTTAACTTCTAAGGTCATCAGTCGCCTAGAACTTAGAACTAATTAAACCTAACTAACCTAAGGACAGCGCACACATCCATGACCGAGGCAGGATTCGAACCTGCGACCGTAGCGGTCGCGCGGTTCCAGACTGTAGCGCCTTTAACCGCTTGGCCACCACGGCCGGCAGTATGAGTCTAGTGTTGTCTGTCTTCTGGGAAGTTAAGTGGGCTGTACTACTTTGAAGACATTGTCACAGGTGACTCTTACTTAGAAATGTTGAATATGATATCTCCTGGTCTTAATGACTGTTTTGAAAATGAACATTATTGCTTCGCAGTGTGGTGCACCACATTACTTTCACACTGATGTGGGGGTATTCCTTAGTTGTACATTCCCTGCAAAATAGATAGGACAAAGAGAGAGAGCAGACTTTCCAGCTTGAGCCCCTAATTTAATTCCTCTAGACTTCTGTTTGTGGGGTGCTCTCAAGAACACAGTTTACACTGCAAGACCAGAAATATTGGATGATCTTACAGAGCAAATTGAGAAGGCCTGTGATGCTATTCCATTAGGAACAATACAGTTGGCATGTCACTCTGTTCTAAGTCATTTTCAATGGTGAATTGCAGCTGAAGGAGGCCACTTTCAATATTTGGCACCTTTAGTTGGGCCTTAAAATACATCACAAATATTGTACTGCATTCCTATTTCATTTAATTAAAGAGATATTCACTTTCAAAAAATGTATACATTATTTTGGTGCACCCTGTATTCATGAAAATTTCTATATTTCTCAGGTTTGGATTGTACAATAGCGTGAACACAAATGGTCCGTAATAACGTATTGCCACTAATTTGCAATTATGTACTTGTGTTGTATACCATACACAACATGATAATCCAGACAACCGCCATAGCGCCACGTCTTGGAAGTACATGGTAGTCGTTGTATTCGTAACAGCTGTGACAGTTGTCAGTTGGTGGTGAACATAAACACTTGTAATCGGCGCTCATAGTTTCATTAATCTTTGTACATAACATTTTCACACTTCACATGCCAATGGATAGTGAGCTTTATGGTAATGGCAAGTGCATAAGCAATGTGAAGAGACTTGCAACACTGATGGGCAATATACTGTAACAATTTTAAAGCATAATGTAGGTAATATCATGGTAGTAAAATATTTTTCTATTAAGTTCTGTTCACTCTCTTGAGGATCCGATGATAACAGCACAACTGTTTAGAAACTGGTCGTCATACATAACGCTTTTTCAGCGCTCCTGGTTTCTGTTATCATATACTGCAGACACTCCCCTCCCTTCCCCCCCCCCCCCCCTGACAATGCCAGGAATATGTAGGGTGAGTCACCTAACGCTACCGCTAGATATATTTATAAACCACATCAAATACTGACGAATCGATTCCACAGACCGAACGTGAGGAGAGGGGCTAGTGTAATTGGTTAATACAAACCATAAAAAAATGCACGGAAGTATGTTTTTTAACACAAACCTACGTTTTTTCAAATGGAACCACGTTAGTTTTGTTAGCACATCTGAACATATAAACAAATACGTAATCAGTGCCGTTTGTTGCATTGCAAAATGTTAATTACATTCGGAGATATTGTAACCTAAAGTTGACGCTTGAAACCTCCGACGTTCAGTTGCGTGTTGTAACAAACACGGGCCACGGTCGGCGAGCACTATCTGCAGGGACATGTTTACGATGACGACCGTGTTTACGTGTGTGGCTGTAGTGCACTGTTGTGGTTTAGTCTAGCTGTCGCAGTGTCCGCATGTAGTGCTTGCTGCTACTGTTATTCTGTATTCGTCTCCGCACGAAGACCAACTGTAGTACACCGTGTTACCAGACGTCTGTGATAGTGTAGTGTTGTAGGAACTGTGACCATGGTGTATTCGAACTCTGAAAAGGCGGAGATGATACTCGTCTATGGTGAGTGTCGACGAAATGCAGCTGAAGCCTGCAGGGTATATTCAGAACGGTACCCGGACAGAGAGCATCCAACGTGCCGCACATTGCAAAACATCTACCGCCAACTATATGCAACAGGTATGGTCGTAGCACGCAAACGGATCCGTAACAGGACCGTCACAGGAGAAGCGGGTGCAGTTGGTGTGTTAGCTGCTGTTGCCATGAACCCACACATGAGTACACGGGACATTGCGAGAGCCGGTGGACTGAGTCAAAGTAGTGTCATGCGCATACTGCATCGTCACCGCTTTCACCCGTTTCATGTGTCGCTACATCAGCAATTACATGGTGATGACTTTAATCATCGAGTGCAATTCTGTCAATGGGCATTAACAGAGATTGCGTTGCAATTCTACCTGTTTACCGATGAAGCGGGTTTCACTCCGTGGACAATCCTCGCTGGCTCAGACAGGTAGAGCGACAGCGACCGTGGACTGTAAATGTATGGTGCGGAATCATTGGTGACCACCTCATTGGTCCTCACATCATTGCAGGGGCCCAAACAGCTGCAACATACATCGCGTTTCTACAGAATGATCTGCCAACGTTTCTCGAAAATGTCCCACTGAAAACGCGTCGACGTATGTGGTATCAGCAAGATGGTGCACCTGCACATTCCGCAATTAACACTAGGCTGACCCTCGACAGGATGTTCGACGGGTGTTTCATAGGACGTGGAGGACGCATAAATTGGCCAGCCCGTTCTCCTGATCTTACACCTCTGGACTTCTTCTGTGGGGTACGTTAAAGGAGAATGTGTACCGTGATGTGCCTACAACCCCAGAGGATATGAAACAGCGTATTGTGGCAACCTGCGGCGACATTACACCAGATGTACTCCGGCGTGTACGACATTCATTACGCCAGAGACTGCAATTGTGTGCAGCAAATGATGGCCACCACATTGAACATCTATTGGCCTGACATGTCGGGACACACTCTATTCCACTCCGTAATTGAAAACGGAAACCACGTGTGTACGTGTACCTCACCTCTCATGGTAATGTACATGTGCGTCAGTGAAAAAGACCATTAAAAAGACGTTAACATGTGAACGTAATGTGCTGTTCCAGTCTCTTCTGTACCTAAGGTTCATCACCGTTCCCTTTGGATCCCTATGTAATTCGGTGCTCTCCGATACACACGAACGAACAGCGGAGGAGTGGTACTCAAGCGTCAACTTTAGGTTACAATATCTCCGGATGTAATTAACATTTTACAATGCAACAAACGGCACTGATTACGTATTTGTTTATATGTTCAGATGTGCTAACAAAACTAACGTGGTTCCATTTAAAAAAACGTACGTTTGTGTTAAAAAACATACTTCCGTGCATTTTTTTATGATTTATATTAATCAATTACACTAGCCCCTCTCCTGACGGTCGGTCTGTGGAATCGATTCGTCAGTATTTGATGTGGTTCACGAAATATATCCAGTGGTAATGTTAGGTGACTCACCCTGTATATATAGATACGAATCGGTCGTCACAATTGTGTTTTGCCCCGAAGTCATTTACGTATTACTAAGTTCATTGTGAGATTTTGAAATTTTAGAGAAAACAGCAAGTCGTTTAACACGTTTAATATAGCTATAATTATAGAGCAATATGTATCAGTTTCTTACTGACGAGTTATTCAGTTACATGCGCATCGATCTACATTTTCCTGCAGCGAATTTTGTTGTAACCTTGTGTGTGGGAACATTTGTTGGTAACTGTAATGTGGCCTTCCGCTTATGCTTTCATCCGGATGCTTGTTAGAATAGTGGCCGACTGACGTCTGTTTCCTGCATCTACATCAACACATTTCTTTCCTCAAGCTAGTTGACGTTGTATGTGCAACACTGCCCCTCTGCCCCTTCTGCCCCCTCTCACTACCCCAACCTCTGACGGTATTGTGTTGTCGAATACAGCGGTTCACGTCAGATCATCAAAGTAGTGAAACGCCGGGCCTGGCTAGTATTTGGGCGGGTAACCACTCGGGAGTATCCACCACCACATAAACAGAAGGCCGCGACGCGCTCTCTTATATTACTGTAAACCGATACAGGAGGCTTGGTCAATAATTTCTTTTTTCATAAGACATACTATTTCAAGATTTTGTCACAGTACCTTTTGAAAGGTTATTTTATGCAAATTATACTTTGCTTTGGCAAAACAAGCAAACTTTAACCCGTCAACAAAAGAAATGTAGACGTCGCTCATAACTGCTGACGCTTCTTCAGAGAAGAAAAGGTTAACATCTTGGACAAAAATAAAACCCCAATTCTTTTGCAGTTGGGGCAGAATCGTACAACCCATCGTATTTTTAATAATGAGCAGCTGCGACTGAAACTTATCTAGGTATTTTCTTTCTGTTCTTCATCAGATAAATATAATTAATTCACAGCAAATAATGTACCATCTTGTCGTTCCTATAGGCTTTCAGAGTGAAGTGCTTAACGTCTTCAACATAATTATCTCTGATGTGTTGAAAGTTAAATTATAGGTATGTGTATATATAGAAAGAAACTGGTATGGCCATGCCTATTGAAATAAAGTGTTTGAAATACAGTGTTTAAAACAGGCAGAATGGCGTTGCAGTCGGCAACGCCTATGTAGGACAACAAGTGTCTGGCACAGTTGTTAGATCGGTTAGTGCTGCTACAACGGCAAATTCTCAACATTTAACTGAGTTTGAACGTGGTGTTATAAATGGTGCACGGTAGATCGGACACAGCATCTCTGAAACAGCGATAAAGTGGGGATTTTCGAGTACCTTAATTTCGCGAGTGTACCGTGGATATCAGAAATCTGGCAAAACATCAAATTTCCGACATCGCCGCGACCTGAAAAAGATCCTGCAACACAGGGCCAAAGAAGAGAGTAGCTCAACGCAACAGAAGTGCAACCCTTCCGCAAATTGCTGCAGATCTCAATGCTGGGTCATCAACAAGTGTCAGTGTCCGATCCATTCAACGAAACGCAACGATATGGGCTTTCGGAGCCGGAGACCCAACCGTGTACCCTTGATGACTCCATGACACAAAGTTTTACGCCTCTCCTGGTCCGTCTACACCGACAATGGACAGCTGATGACTGGTAACACGTTGCCTGGTCGGACGACTCTCGTTTCAAATTAGATCGAGCGGATGGACGTGTACGGGTATGGAGACAACCTCATGAATCGATGTACCCAGCATGTCAGCTGGGAGCTGTTCAAGCTGGTTGTAATTCTAACATTTCCTGTTTAAATTTCCTATTTTCTTCTTCACTCTTTCTAAATATTCCTCTCTTTCTGTGCCAGATATTCATCTCTCCCTTTATCACGTGTCACCATTTCAAGTCTAAATGCCTTATCTCTTTCGGCTTGACGTGAATCACGTTCTTACATACGGGACATAAAATTTAACAACACGTTCATATCAAAGATCTGCATGGAAGAAACATTCACCAACCCAGAAGTCTCTCTTTGATCATTAATTACTGTCACTTGAGCTTCCTCGACATCCGGAATTTTTTCTCTCTCATATTCGGAAGTCGCGAACACTTTCGGGTCATCCATTATTTCTCTTGGTTCATTATCTGTGGAAGAGAAAGAATGTTCTCTATAGTTTGACTCATTTCCTCTACCGATTCTTTTCTGATTTCAGGTTTGTCGTTATCGTGTTCTAATTTACTCTCTCTTGTCCTCTTTGACATTTTTAAGCGTTATACCAATTAACAATTTAATAAATCTCTCTGCACACTCAGTACGAAATTGTCTTTCTGGGTGTACACACAATGTTACACATGTACATGTACATCTACATCTACATCTACATACATACTCCGCAATCCACCATACGGTGCGTGGCGCAGGGTACTTCGTACCACAACTATCATCTTTTCTCCCTGTTCCACTCCCAAACAGATCGAGGGAAAAATGACTGCCTATATGCCTCTGTACGAGCCCTAATCTCTCTTATCTTTGTGGTCTTTCCACGAAATATAAGTTGGCGGCAGTAAAATAGTACTGCAGTCAGCCTCAAATGCTGGTGCTCTAAATATCCTCAGTAGAGATTCACGAAAAGAACGCCTCCTTTCCTCCAGAGACTCCCACCCGAGTTCCTGAAGCATTTCCGTAACACTCGCGTGATGATCAAACCTACCAGTAACAAATCTAGCAGCCCGCCTCTGAATTGCTTCTATGTCCTCTCTCAATCCGACCTGATAGGGATCCCAAACGTTCCAGCAATACTCAACAATAGGTCGTATTAGTGTTTTATAAGCAGTCTCCTTTACAGATGAACCACATCTTCCCAAAATTCTACCAATGAACCGAAGACGACTATCCGCCCTCCCCACAACTGCCATTACATGCTTGTCCCACTTCATATGGCTCTGCAATATTACGCCCAAATATTTAAATGACGTGACTATGTCAAGCGCTACACTACTAATGAAGTATTCAAACATTACGGGGTTCTTTTTCCTATTCATCTGCATTAATTTACATTTATCTATGTTTAGAGTTAGCTGCCATTCTTTACACCAATCACAAGTCCTGTCCAAGTGATCTTGTATCCTCCTGCAGTCACTCAACGACGGCACCTTCCCGTACACCACAGCATCATCAGCAAACAGCCGCACATTGCTATCCACGCTATCCAAGAGATCTTTTATGTAGAAAACAACAGCGGACCTACCACACTTCCCTGGGGCACTCTAGATGATACCCTCACCTCCGATGAACATTCACCATCGAGGACAACGTACTGGGTTCTATTACTTAAGAAGTCTTCGAGCCACTCACATATTTGGGAACCAATCCCATATGCTCGTAACTTATTTAAGAGTCTGCAATGGGGCACCGAGCCAAACGCTTTACGAAAGTCAAGGAATATGGCATCCGTCTGATACCCTTCATCCATGCTTCGCAAGATATCATGTGAAAAAAGGGCGAGTTGCGTTTCGCAGGAGCGATGCTTTCTAAAGCCGTGCTGATGTATGGACAGCAACTTCTGTCTCAAGGAAATTCTATATATTCGAACTGAGAATATATTCGAGAATCCTGCAACAAACCGATGTTAAGGATCTTGGTCTTTAATTTTGAGGATCCGTTCTTCTGCCCTTCTTATATACAGGCGTCACCAGCGCTTTTTTCCAGTCGCTCGGGACTGTACATTGGGCAAGAGATTCGCGGTAAATGCAAGCTAAGTAAGGAGCCAATGCAGTAGAGTACTCTCTGTAAAACCGAAGCTGGAGATTTATTTATTTTCAACCCATTCAGCTGCTTCACAAACCCAGGGATGTCTGTCACTATGTCCTCCATGCGGGAATCTGTTCGAGACTCAAACGACGGTATGTTTGTACGATCCTCCTGCGTGAAAGATTTCTCAAATGCTAAATTTAAAATTTCAGCTTTCCTTTTGCTGTCTTCCGTTGCTCAGGCCAGACTGAATAGGGAGTGACTGGATGTAAGCCTTCGACCCGCTTACCGATTTTACGTGGGACCAGAATTTCCTCGGGTTTCCAGCAAAATCTTTTGCTAAGGTATGACGGTGGTAGTGGCTGTATGATTCGCGCATCGCGCTTTTTACAGCAGCACGAATCTCTACTAACTTTCGCCTGTCCTCATTCTCCCGATCTTTCTTGTACCGCGAGTGCAACTGCCTTTGCTTGCTGAGCATTCTCCGAATTGCGCTGCTAAACCACGGCGGGTCTTATCCGTCCGTAATCCACTTTTTTACACAAATAATGGTACAAGTTTTTCGGTGCTGGACCACGATGAAGAAAATTTAACTAGAACTCACTAGCCAGAGTTGTACAGTTTATTACTTGCTAGTGTTTTGTTGAGCTGAGGCGGTGGATGTGCAGTCAGCTTTGGCAACAACAACGCCCCCAGTCCTCATGGCGTCGGAAGTCGTCGCTCGCAGCAGTCGGCGGCTTCCGCGTTGTCGAAGTCGCGAGTCGTCGTAGCTCTGTCTCCACTGCGTTCCCCGACATCGACCCAAAGCTCTGCGTAGTCGTGTGTGTGCGTGTGGTTCAAGGTGGCACCTAGTTGAAGTCCTAATGGAATCTGATCCCGCTATACGTTTTGTAACTTACGTCCTAAACGTGGTGTCCTAGTTTCTCAGTGGAATCTGGCCCCACGTTGGGCGACATTTTTTTGTAACTGCTCCTTCTATTGAATATGTTCGTTTATGAAGTTCGTCCTCCAAACAGCTAGCAGTAGGATGTTTGGATACTGTCTGATAAGGAACGTTACAAAAGAAGTCTGTCCTGCTGCACTACATTCACGCCGACTGCGTATTAATTGTACCAGTCAGCTCAAATAACCACACGCACAGCTACCCGTAGATGCATACAAACAGCTATTATTGATTTAATCATGGTTACAATCTATATACAGCAATAGTTTCTCCACTTACGTTTTTAGTGTACTTAACTTAAAATAGTCTGAACCAGTACGATAACATTTTTAGAGCGGCAAAGAATACATGTATATAGCGCTCTGTTATCAATCTGTATCGTTGCACTGATAAAATGTTTCGTAAGCATGTAATATTATTTGGTTTGAAATAAATGTCAAACACGGTAAATTCACGTTATGCTGGTTTCTTGTAGTCTAAGCACATCCTATCATTGTCTTAAACAAGTAACCTTTCACTAAGCTGGGTGGAATTGGTTACGTAAATTTCAGTCAAAGGGTTTGCAATATGAACCAAATTTCACCAGTTGCTTTAACTAAATCTATTTTCCCACAAATAGATACTAATATTCACTTCCTTTTTCGTTAAATTATAAAAACCGTATCATTTTGGGACAAAATTCAGTCTTCCATCGATACTGATCAATTTAAGACAAATTTCGGTTCTTTTCCTATATTGACTTTACCTAATGATATACTCAAAGTTGCTTATCTACCTATTTGAAGCTTAATGATTTCTAGCAGATCGCAAATCTCCATTATGTAAAAACAATTTCGTATCGCCTACGTACAAGAGTACACGTTAAGTTACGACACGATCAGGCAAGTGCTAGAAGCACTTTATCAGTCTATAACTTTCTCTTCTGGATTCCGCAGTGTCCTGAAAGAGTACTCGCAAAGAGTATTCTTTGAGGTCACATGTTCGACTCCGTGATCTATAAGTACACTACTTTGCGATCTACTTTTACTTTAATCTGATACAAAAGGGATTCTATTTCACTTTCTTTTCTGTTTCGTTTTACATTGTTCTCTTCAATATACTTGCTACTATTCGAGTGATGCAGCCACAGTGCCACTTTGTTTTCTTTTTTTATGAAATTTGGGTCTTGGGTTTGGGTCTTGTATGGGGTTTTGGTTGCTATTTTTAAATTTCCATCTTTGCGTCCAAAGGAAGCGGCGTTACATGTTGGAGGCACAATAATGGTGTGGGGCGTGTGCAGCTGGAGTGATACGGAACCTCCGATACGTCTAGATTTGACTCTGACAGTTGTCACGTACGCAAGCATCCTGTCTTATCACTTGCATCAATTCATGTCCATTGTGTATTCCGACGGACTTGGCAATTCCAACAAGACAATGCGATACCCCACACGTCCAGAATTCCTACAGAGTGGTTCCAGGAGCACTCTTTTGAGTTTCCGCTGGCCGCCAGGCTCCCCAGACATGAAAATTATTGAGCATATATGATCAGAAGAGATCTCCACCTCCTCGTACTCTTCCGAATTTATGGACAGCACTGTAGGACTCATGGCGTCAGTTCCCTCCAGCACTACTTCAAATATTAGGAGAGTGAATGCCTCGTCGTGTTGCGGCACGTCTGCCTGCTCGAGTGGGCCCTACACGATATTAGGCAGGTCTACCAGTTTCCACCCCACCAACTGCAAACATATGTTGTGCTTTGTCTCGTATATCGCTGATGATCAAAGTGACAGATGCTGAATATTTCAACAAAATGTCTTCTCAAGTCGTAGTTGGTACTCGCAGTAGTCCAGAAACTGATTCATTACTCGCTTCGAAACAGACAAGTGAATTAATTGACAACACAACAGAGAATTAGCTACATACTGTTTTGCGCAATATTATTATTGATGTTACTGTTAGTGGTTGTTGTCAGACACAAAGTATTAACAGTCTGAAATCATTCAACTTCTGCCAGTTCAGAAGTAGGGAGTGCAGCAATAATATTATTTACGAACAGTAACTATAGTGCACACATTTTTACTTGGTTGATTTTAAATGGGGTTGCAGCGTGTAGTTTAAGCAAGTGCAGCAACGGAGAGGAGTAATGCTGGGGAAGTACATTTTGTAACTAGTGTCTACCCTCTCTGTGGATAGCTGGCTTTCTTATGTGAGAAGGAGTTGTGGGGAACACTTGCGATGCGCCACGATTTCCTTCATTCAGGCACACACACCCACACACACACACACACACACACACACACACACACACAGTTAAGAACTGTTGATCGTTTGTTACACAGTGCGACAGCAGCACACCAGGTGACTAGTAAGATACACTGATGAATACTGTATCTATTGAGTGCAGATAGTACAGTTTATTTGATTTGTAACATATTTTGTACGAAAGGGAGCCTACACTGCTCGAAACTTTACAGCGATAACAAAGGGAAGACAAGACATTGATCATTTTTCAGCTTCCCTAAGGACCATGAGAGGTAGGAAGCACATTACAGGACAACTTGTTTACGATTCTCTTCTAACCAGTATTGAATCCTTATCCAGTAATAAGGAACGGAAAGAAAATTTCAGACAATATGACGTATTCCAGAAAGACGTCAAATGTCAATACAATACGTTAATGTTTTGTTCACTACACTTCGAGACAAATCAGATTATGAACGCGTAAAAAGAAAACCGGCATGGAATGCAGTACAAATATTATTTAAGGTATTAAATGAGTCACCATATTTATAAATGAAGAGAACGCTACGATACACGCGTGATAATAAAACGCCGAAAGCAATAATACCACTTCCTGACTCAGACAAAACCAGTTCTACAGTTGTTGCTATATCAGAGGCACAAACATCAGTATTATTCAACACGGTCGTCCTTTGAAAAAGAAGTAATTATATTAAAGAAATATTTTTCTACTGGAAAGTCGAGTCTAGTCGAAGAAAGTGAAAAATTTTGAATGCCAAAGAAAGTGCGTATCGCAATAAAAACTTTAAGCAAAAGAGGTAATTGCTCCTTATGCAGGAAACATGGTATTTATTTTCCTTGCCGTCAGTGGGGTAACACGCAATTATAAGATGTTTCGCCAACGTTTCTTATCTCTTTTCATCCATGAGTTTAACTTGTTTACATTTATTTCGTGATCATTTATCTATCTTGATATTTTACTAAAGCTTGGAACGAAAAAATATAATAAATAATCCGCAAATTAAGTATAATTGGAGCTGAAAACAAACATTAATCTTACGGCACGGGAATATGGGAACCAGGCAAGTAATGTCTGGGAGATTGTTCTCTCTGCTAAAACAGAGGAAAATGTAGATAGCATATACTTATTGGAGAAAATGATGATGTAAGCAACCGGTGATTATCAGACAACTATGTGAGGATTCATAGCTGTAAAATTATTATTACTTCAGAAAACTTGGTTGCACTTCAATACCTTATGTAATCAAGACAAGATGTACAGACTGTTATTTGTAGATACTGACACATTCGTTTTTAGATTACCATCTTAGTAAAAACTATGTCAGTTTGCTAGTTTGGCGAGTTGTCCGTCAACTAACATGTCATTATGTTTCCATCACAAAATTTCTCCATCACAAAAAGCCTAAATGTCAATTAACATAATATACAGGGTGATTATAATTAAAGTTTCAAATTGCTATAGAAATAACGCCACTGGTCAGAATGACGTCAAATTCCAAAGGAATACTATCGGAGAAGGGGGAAAACGTACGGCAGAAGAAAATATAGTGTGAACATTGATCAGTAGACGGCGCTGCATGTGTCAGGATACGTAAATGAAAACATCTGTCTTGCGCACGACCCATTCAAGTTGGTATAAACACGCCGCGTATACGGCTTTTCCTCCTTTTGCGTCTGCGACTTCGCCGTGACTGTCTCAATGCAGGATGGAGCTCTGCTTGTAAAGCTGTATTACAAGAATGATGACTGTGCACACGTCGCTCTGCAGAAGTTCCTGACCTGGCAGTGTTTGAGAAAAGGCGTTGGTCCGATGACTGCAGTGGATCTGGAGGAAATGATTCGGAAATTCGAAACGACAGGTTATTTTGGTGTGTAACCGGGTAGATGGAGGAAACGAATTGATTCGACGTCAGGGGAAGCAGTGGCCACAACAGTGCAAGATGAGTCGAGTGTTGATGTGCAAAAGGTGTAGCGCACGGAGTATTGCCAGAACATTGGACATACCAGTGAGAATGGTGCGTAAAATCCCACCAAAAATTCTTATTTTGCTATCCTTTCAAAATTATCTATTTGTACGTCTTTCGTCATGTTGACCTGCCACCTAGAGAAAAGTTTGCTTTAGAATTTCTTGCTCGCATTGAAGTGGACAGTGATTGGCCGTGGAAGACGCAGCCTACTCCCATATGAAAGGACATGCCAATTCACAGAAGTCTCGAATATGGGAAACGGAAAATCTGCACACAAATCAACCAGTGCCATTTCATACTGAAAAGTCCACGGTGTGGTGAGGGTTTACTGCATGATTTATTATATGGCCATATTTACTCGAAAAGAGAGGTGCTTCCATTCCTGTTACCTGTACCGTCACTGGTAAGCGCTATGGGTGTCTTTTATGCAAGCACGTCATTCCAACTCTCCAACAGCGTGAATGTGTGGATGGGATAATTTTTATGCAAGATGCGCGCACCTCCGCACATTGCAAATCCAGTTAAGCAGCTGCTGAAGCGCCATTTCGGAAATGCTAGAGCTATTAGCCGGCATTTCCCTTACAGTCTGGCCTTCCCGATCTCCTGATCTTAATCCGTGTGACTTCTGGCTGTCGGGTTATCTGAAATATGTTGTGTTCAGTGTTCTGACTGCTAACTTAGCTGCATTAAAGGCACGCATTGCGCAACACATTCTGAACGCTACCCCGGAAACACTTCCATCTTTTGTGGAACATGATGTTTCTCGGTTTCAACTTGTTGCAGAAAACGTTGGGCAGCATATTAAACATGTTTTGCGCCAGGCACACGGAAATTAATAATCCGATTTGATTTTTTAAATGCTTTTTAAGCTATTTTTGGCCTCAGGACCATTAAAAACCGATTTTCCCCATCGGATGTGATACGACCTACCCGTGGTGGATGGGCTTACGTAACTAACAGTATCACACCTGTACACCCATGCACAATAAGTACTTACAGTTTGTTTAACGCCAAACGTACACGGTAGGCAATGTTGTATGATTCATTTGTCATTTGTAATCGACCACCATTAAATTAAGATGCTTACAGAGCCAACTATTGCTACATTTAGTAACTACGTAGTTTTCTTCTGCCATACGTTTTCCCCCTTCTCTGCTAATATTACAGTCAAATTTGACGGCATTCTGAATAGTGGTGTTATTTCTACAGCGGCTTGAAAGTTTAACTTTAATTATAATTACCCTGTACATTTTAATATTGACGTGTAACATGATTAGTTTAATAAATGACGCACTCCTGGGCTGGAACTCCTACTGTTTGGTCACGCTATGTGGCGAGATGATCCGTGGGTGCCGCGAGGCGCCAGTGGAACCAGATGAATTATTACTCTCGCAGCTGTAGCCTGGGCGACTACATGGGCTGAAGTGGAATCTGAAGGGTGCTGGAGGTCGCTGTGTCAGCCGAAGCATCGGCTAGCGACTCGTGATCTGCCCATATGCAAATATGTAGGCGCTTCCGAGCCGATCACTGCAAAGAGGGCGTGATTGTGGTCCGTCTCTGGTCACTACCTGTGTTGTCCCTTGAGATGGACTGTTATTCAGATCCTGTGAAGTCTGATGTCAAGGTGTGTGCTGAGCCTGGCCCATTGCTTAGGCAGGCCCTCTGATCCATATGCAGCTGAAATATCAGAGCAGTTGTTGCCCTGAACTGGAACGGTGATTGTGGACACACAGAAGCCACATCACTAGTGGCTGCAGTCCTGGACTCTCGTGTCACTCATCTGCAGTTACGAAACTGCTGTCATTATACCAGGCTGTGAGAGTCTGACTGGCACAGTGAAACAATACTGGAAGTAGCTGACTCAAGACGTTACAATAGAATGAGAGAATGGTATGTGAACGACTTGGATAGCATTCACCCCTACTGAAGAACTGAATATAAGTCGGCTGCTCAGAGTATTTGTATTGATCTGAGGAGAGGCTTTCCTGTGAGACTTCGTTCATAACGACTGAAACGGAGCCGTTTATTACGAGTGACCGACATTCTCAGACCTGCTACATCTGCTTAACAGGTTTATTTCAGTAGCGTAATTGTTCTGTCAGGTCACTGATATGCGTTGTTAAGTCCAACCTGGTACACCATAATGTTACGAGGGCAACGAGGACAATTCGGTGTGCACTTGTGTCACATTTTTACCAGCAAGAAAATTTTTAGTCACTCATTCCTGACTATGTTGGTGGGTAACTGTAATGTCGAAGTTGGGTGCGACTGGTTATATGAAATTACCATCATTGCTGTCAAGATTGTAAAAGTATTTGATAGTTAACTTTTGGCTAAAATATGAAAGAAAATAATACATGAAAACAACGGAAGGAGTAGATTGAAGGCCAACTAGCACAGTCAACAAGGGCATACCTGGCGAAACCGTCCGTGTATTGACCGACCAAGTGCTACAGGCAATCAACTCCACCCCACAAACTGACATCAAGCACCAGTACAAAACAGTACAAAACAATGCATGTACTTTTACATGCTTGCATTCAAAATTCTGTCGGTTACACCGGTTATTGACAAACCAGTACTTCACATACTGCTTATATCGCGCTTGCATTAACCTGTGATCTCGCAACGTTAATCACTTACGTATGTTTTCTGGACAAATGTATTTCCGAAATTTCTCTAGTCTACATTAATTATTAATTGCTGTTGCAATTTTCCTTCAGTATATACATATAACCCATCTCCCGCGCAACATTATGAAACAAACAACTTTTACTACACAAGTAACGAAAACACCCACATTACTATTGAGCAGAAAAATAAGAATTTAATATGCTGGCACCACAGTATAGATTAACACCTTTCAGCCAGATGCACCAGTGCGAAGCTAGTTCATTTTTCTAAAATGGAGCGTAACGAAGTTTAACGTCTGATAGAAGACGAGACGCATGGACTGCGCGGCTGGTCCCGGCGGAGGTTCCAGTAAGGTTAAGTAGTGTGTAAGCTTAGGTTCAAAATGGCTCTGAGCACAATGGAACTTAACTTATGAGGTCATCAGTCGCCTAGAACTTAGAACTACTTAAACCTAACTAACCTAAGGTCATCACACTCATCCACGCCCGAGGCAGGATTCGAACCTGCGAACGGTCGCGCCGTTCCAGACTGTAGCACCTAGAACCGCTCGGCCACCCCAGCCGGCTGCAAGTTTAGGGACTGATGATCTTAGCAGTTAAGTCCCATAAGATTCCACGCACATTTGAACATTTGAGAAGACGATATGGAGAATTCGTTGGGATTATGGAAGGTACCATCTCACTATTTTCCTTAAATGGTTTTACAGACCCATGGAAATCCAAACTGAGATGGTAGAACGAAAATTTAAATACGAATTTATTGTCTTAATCGATGAAGTTGGTGTACTAAAGCGTGCCGCGCTGGGGACCTACAGATGGTTTGCAGACCGCACAGAAAAATAAGAACCGAGAATTATTTTAAGAATCATACCATTTTGAACCGACTGACACATGGAAATCGTGACTAATAGATGGATATCGTTATTGTGTGTAACACCTGACAGTTAACTCGTAGTAAGTAGTTGCTTTGATCAAGACCTTCTGCGTGAGGTACCAGCTGAATTTTTCTTGTTGTTTCTGCTGCCACATATTATAGCGAACGGCAAACGGGAGGATGTTTTTCCCGTTTTCAGCCATCGCCGTTGAGTGAGACATCAAACCATGGCCGTAACTACAGGAAGCAATTTCTGAGAATGTGCATCAGGAACACAGCACTGTATGGAAGCGAGTCACGGACCACGGAGAAATCGGAAAAGAAGAAAACCGCGGGATCGGAGACGTGGTGCTACGGAACGACGTGGAAAATTTTGTGGACTGTTAAGGAATGGGAGAATCGGCGCAGATTCGGAAACAGGAAAGAGAAAGATGGAAAACATTGACAGTAAGAAGGACAAGAATATAAGACCTATGTTGGTAAATCAGTGAATAACATTCATGTTACTGGAGAAGGCAACTGAGCGTAAGAACAAGGAGGAAAAAAAAACCTCCTACAGAGATCATTTCGATAAGTATTTTATGTTATTGTCATTAATCCCTTTGAAAGTATACGATTATGTCAAACTTATTTAAGTAACACTCACTTTTTTCCTTATGGAATGGTTTCGTTCACCAACTACAATTTCGAATTTGCCTACCAGTAACGTACTAGAGGCTTCCACGTGAAGCTATAATGAAATGATTCGGTTATAGCATATTCAGCACTCAGTGTCACAAACAAGCTCGTACAAATTGCCGATTTACACTCCAAATTGTTGTGTAGTACTACGCAAAACAATATTAAGAGCTGCGGGGTACTCGACTAAATCCAAAGTAGTCCTCTCACTCATTTCTCTTTTTTTTTTCGTGTTCACCTGCAAAGCCTCCAAACATAATTACTGGACAAAATTGAGATAATTCGCCTGGTTCGTGCGTGCGGAGGAATGTAATTTAAATCCATTTTCGATGGCAATTTACGGATAATACGTAACCGCGCAATCCGCTTGCCATATTAAGTTATTTGATTCTATTAGCCACTGAAAAGCGAAAGCGTTGTAGCGATACGGAGGCACCAAATGTACTCGGTGATGGGCAGCTAATTTTTCCTTCCCTCCGGCACCCCTTTTCTGCTCTTATTATATGCTGTGCAAATAAAACATCAGTGGCAAGTATCATTTATTGAAACAGATATAGAGTGAGAGTATTTGTCTTTCGCTTAAAAAAAGAAAAAAATCTATTTCTTCTGGATGGAATATGCGTTGGCAACCGGCTTCGGACTGAAAAATGAAAGTACAAGCGGCACTATAGCCTCAATAGTTAACATACGCACGCTCATAATACAAAAACATGACAATGTGTACTGGAAAAAATGGTTCAAATGGCTCTGAGCACTATGGGACTTAACATCTGTGGTCATCAGTCCCCTAGAACATAGAACTACTTAGACCTAACTAACCTAAGGACATCACACACATCCATGCCCGAGGCAGGATTCGAACCTGCGACCGTAGCAGTCGCGCGGTTCCGGACTGAGCGCCTAGAACCGCTAGACCACCGCGGCCGGCGATGTGTACTGGAACTGGCATAGGTATTATGCTTAGTTTTTCCTCTTCGTTAGGAACTGAAAACCCATAAAGGCAAGATCGCACATGAAATATTCGTTATTTGGATTGATTACTAGTTTCGGCTAACAGTCTAGCCATCTTTAGATGATAAGATATTCCTGATTAGTGTTGCTGCCATTATGGCTTGACACACGATTAAAATCCTTCTTAAATCGACAGCATACGTACATAATGAAAAAGAGGTCTTGATCGTTCATGGACAGTGTAATTAAACGGTGGTCCAAAAAAAAAAAAAAAAAAGCGCTATGCCGTTACAACTTAGTAACTGACACAATCAGTATTTACATAATTTCGTAATAGAGACTGCGTATCTCTTGGTTGACAGTGGCAACAAACTTGATGGTATGTTTACGTTGCAGCCTACTTGTAGCATGAAAGTAATTAATGAGGCCACCAAGAAATACAGTCTCCCTCCTTAGCTCGGTGCGTCTGATAGCCATAAGGACTTCCCAGTTAGATTACCGGTAATGTCAAGGATTTTTCCGTGCGTGGAATGGATTTAGCGTCCTGATATCTCCTAGGGAACTATAGTCTGCCGGTAAACCCACGAGCGATTAGCGCATCTATGGAGAATATTACCCCCCCCCCCTCCCCCCGCCACCCTACCGAACAGAACGATTAACCGATTTACCATCTAGTAGTGCAATCCAGGGTGCGGTGATTTGAGTAGATTTTCCTTATGCAAGTTTATTCCGTTAGTTCTATTAGATACTCGTATCAGTGTAGCGTTATCATATTCAGTGAAAAACACTCTCAGCGTCTGAAAGCTGCGTAACCACTCTTTACAAAAGGCTCTGCGGAAGGAATGTATCAGCGTTGTGAAACAGCCTGTAGCAGCTATCTGAGACGTAGTTGGGTAGAGAGAAAGGAACCAGCCTGCTCGCCCCTCATTTTATCGACAGACTATACAAAACACTCAATGAAGACCAAAACAGGTCTATTAGAGGAAAAAAGTAGTCGTGTAGCAGCAAATTTTTGTAGAGTGGTAGAAGGGAGTGTCACGAACAATATACCGAACTTCCTGACCGATGGGGTCTGAAAGGAGGGATGGGCGATTCATTTAAAGGTCAGTTCTTATTGTTTTTATCGCTTGAATATCTCGACAACCGTGACTTATAGAGAAAATGTTTTCTAGACAAAATTAAACTACGTTAAATTAATGGTTATTGCTAAATTAAGTGTGTTACGAACGAATATTAAATACCATATTGCAGTGCCTGTGTTATTCCGAATGGTGGTGCAATGCGCCTTTTGGCATTATGAAATACGTTAAACATATTCGCAATTGCGAATACGGGCAACGATCAGCTGTAGAATAGAATAGAATGACTGCAATGAAACTTGAAATCGGATATCCCGCTTATCGCAAGCGGCCCGGCACAAATATTCATTTCTGTCATTCTATTCCACAGATGATGGTTATATTTAGTGCATTTCACAAAAAAATCGTATTTATCTGTCGACACTGGGCAGGCGACTTTCAAGTAAAATGTCCCACCCGTACCGGAATATACGTAATGGATGTACGAGTACTGGTTCTAGAAAGAGGGCTGGCGACATATGGAAGTTTGGGTCTCCCAGTGAGTCCTGCCCGGATAACCGAATGACAAGCCGAATACTAGGGATAAGCAGGGAATCTGGGTTCGCGTCCCGGACTAGCACAAATTTTAACTGTTGTCATTCCATTCTATAGTTGATAGGTGTACTTTTTTGCAGTTGTGAATGCATTTAATGTCAACAAATTTAATGTAATAAGTGAGTCACATCTAAGTGTGTTACAATCGTAGTATGGGATAAATTGGGATCTATCGGTGTGATGGGCTGTAGTGGACGTGGATGGGGACTGGATAGTTGACGCGTGAGTGAAAGCACTAGCAGTGCACTTCCCTAATTCGTAGGTCTGCAAACTGAAGAACAAGCCGGCGATTCCTACCCTCTCTTCCCCACTACGTCACGAGAAGCGAATGCAAAGTGTCCAACAAAGATAATACGACTCTTCCACAGCTGCACGCGCGCTTTGTGAATCAGTGACGACGCAGCGCGTACAAACGCTCATGGGGTGTGTATATTCCACAAAATACGTTAACATTACATGGAATAGATATAAAAGTTACTGATTTTAGTAATGCAAGAAGTGTAAATGGACAGATTTAAAAAAATAACTGGACACAGTATTACAGTGCTAGAGTGGAAATCGATTATTGTTAGTTTTGATGAGATAGGCACTGGATTGGTAAATGTGGACCTTCTTTCTGTTTATTACGAGTTCCTCTCCTGTGCAAACTCCTTCATCTCAGAGTGGTTCTTGGAACCTTCGTCCTCAATTATTTGCTGGATGTACTCTTGTCTCCTCTGCAACCATGGAGTTATTCCTTGATGTCTTAACAGACATCCTGTCATTCTGTACCCTCTTCTTGTCAGTGTTTTCCGCATATTCCTTGTTTCTCCGATTCTGCACAGAACCTCCACGTTCCTTACCTTATCAGTCCACCTAAAGCTAAAAAGTCATTTCTAGTATCACATCTCAAATGCCTCGATTCTCTTCTTTTTCCCGGTTTTACCAAGCTCCGTATTTCACTATCAGACAATGCTTTGCTCAAAACGTACATTCTCAGAATGTCTTCCTCAAATTAAGGCCTATGATACTAATAGACTTCTCTTGGACCTTTGCTGCCTGGGTAGCAGAATTTTTTAACTTCATCTACTTATTCAGCATCAATCCTCATGTTAATTACCTCGTTGTTTTCATTTCTGCTACTTCTCACTACTTTCATCTTTCTTCGATTTACTCACAATCCACGTTCTATACACATTAGACAGTTCCATTCAGCAGATAATACCATTCTTTTTCACTTTCATTGAGGATAGCAATGTCATCAGCGAATCGTATAATAGATACCCTTTCACCCTGAATTTTAATTCCACTCCATAAAACTTTCTTTAATTCCCGTCATTGCTACTTCGATGTACAGATTGAAGAGTACAGATGAAAGACTCGGGCCTGCCTTACATCCTGTTCAAAACGAGCAGTTCGTTCTTGGCCATCCATTCTTATTATTCTCTCGCGGCTCTTGTACGCGTTGTATATGATCAATCTCTCCCTGTGTGTTACCCCTACTTCACTCAGAATTTCGAACATCTAGCACCATTTTACACAGTCGAACGCATTCTCCAGGTCGACAAATACAGATGAACGTGTCTTGATTTTTCTTTTGTCTTGCTTCCATTATCAACCGTAACGTTAGAATTGCCTCTCTGGTGCCTTTACTTTTCCTAAAGCCAAACTGATCATCATCTAACACATTATCATTTTTCTTTTTCTTTCTTCCGTACACTATTCTGGTCAACAATTTGGATACATGTGCTTTTAAGCTGATTGTGTGGTGATTCTCTCACTTGTCAGTTCTTGCAATATTGGGAATTGTGTGGATGTTTTTTTTCCGAAAGGCAGATGGTATATCGCAAGACTTATAGAATCTACACCCTGAAGTGAATAGTCACTTTGTTGTCACTTCCCTCTATGATTTGAAAGATTCTGATCGAATGTTATCTATCCATCTTAAGTCTTCCAAAGTTCATTTAAATTTTGGTCCTAATGGTGGTTACCCTCTCTCTTCTAAATCGATTCTTGTTTCTTCTTCTTTCGCGTCAGACAAGTCGTCCAACATGTAGAAGCCTTCAGTGTTCCCTTTCCACTTATATGCTCTCTCGTCTACATTAAACAGTAGAATTCGCTTTGCTCTCTTAATGTTGCCACTCTTGCTTTTAATTTCACAGAAGGTTGTTTTGACTTTACTATATGTTGAGTGGGTCCTTTGGTCAATCATTTCTTTTCCGATTTCTTCACATTTTTCATGCAGATATTTGGTCTTAGCTTACCTGTACTTCCTGTTTATTTCATTTCTAATTGAATTGTATTTCTATATTCATGAATTTTCGTCAACTTTTTTGTACTTCTTTTTTTCATCGATAAACTCATGCATTTCTTTTGTTACCCGTGGTTCCTTTACAGTAAACTTCTTTATACCTATATTTTTCTTTCCAATTTCTGTGATTGCCCTTTTTAGAGATGTCCATTCCTCTTCAACTGTACTGCCCACTGAACTATTCCTTGTTGCATTGTCTATAGCCTTAGAGAACTTAAAGCATATCTCTTCATCCCTGAGTATTTCCGTATCCCTCATCTTTGCCTAACGATCACTCCTGAGTAATGTCTTAAACTTCAGCCTAATCTTTATCACTACTATATTGTGCTATGAGTATGTATCTGTTCCTGGGTAACCTCACAATCCAGTATCTGATTTCGAAACTTCTGTCTGACCATGATGTGATCTGACTGAAATCTTCCCAAATCGGTGGGCCTTTTCCATGTACATCTTTTCCTCTTGTGATTGTGGAACAGATTATTCGCTATTAAAAGCTGAAATTTATTACAGAACTCAGTTAATCTTCCTCTTCTCTCATCTCTAGGACCAAGCCCAAATTCTCCTATAACACTTTCTGCTTCCCCAGCAACTGTATTCCAGTTACCCATAATTATAAGACTTTCATCTCTCTTTAGGAACTGCACTACCCTTTCTGCATCCTCATACAATTTCGCTCTCTCTCCAATTCCAGCTTGCGACATCGGCATGTACATCTGATCTATAATTGTCGGTGTTGTTTTGCTGTTAGTTCCGATGAGAACAATTCTGCCATTGAAGTGTTCTGAGCAGAACACTCTTCTCACTCATAACGAATCCTACTCCTATTATAACATTTTCTGCTGCTGTTGATATTACTCTATGATCATCCGACCAGAAATGCTTTCCTGCTTTCCATTTCACTTCAGTGATGCTCATTTTATCTAGACCGAGCCTTTGAATTTCCCTTTCCAAGTTTCTTTAGGTTCCTTATCAAGTTCAAGCTTCTGAACCATGCCAGGCTCGTAGAACGTTACCCTTTTGTTGATTATTCAATCTTCCTCTCGTGGTCATCTCCCCCTTGGCAACCCTTTCTTGGAGATTCGAATGGAAATGCACGTTCCGTGACTTAAATGCAGTGGTTTCTATTATCTTTTGCGTTCTCATGCCGTTGATCTTTGCTGATTCTTCCCCCATTAGAGAATTTTGCCATCTCAAGGGCAAAAGAGAAGCCTGAAAGATTGTTCGTTGCTGTTCCCTCTTTGACAAGGCCGCTGTCAGAATGAGGGTGACTTCTTATTACCTTCTTCTATCGTACAAAAATCTGTGACTACACGAAAATTTCCCCTAGTTTTTCTTCGTTGACTGGACTAATACGTGAATGAGATGTAACGTTTCAAAGATCTGGACAACCATCAATACTTGGGGGACAGCTTTTCTCTATACATGCCAATTCACACAGCATGAACGACGTTACAGGCAAGAATGATACGGCAAACGGCCAGCATGGTATTGTCGTCTGGGTCAGGTGACTTAGGTAATTTGTCTTTTCTAAGATTTTTTGAGAGTTTATCCGATGGTGTTAAGTGGCTCCATCTCTGCGGCATTAAGGACAATTACATTTTAGTTACATTTTTTTTCTAATTTCATAGTAATAATTACTTTAACTAAGATTTCCTGTATGAGAAAACTGAAAAACTTCTTAAATATTCAGTTACTAAACTTGTGAGTCATTTATGCGTAGTAAATCCAAATGTGTAACAACGTACCATATCTTGCACCTTACATATTTTGTAAGTTATTTGTAACTTAATTATATACGGAAGATAGGAAGAACTTCTGGAGGTCCATATCACGTAACTAGTAGACTCATGAGGTAAGGCAAGGTAGACTACTACCGTATGGAATCATGAGGTTCGTCACAGAATCGAGGAGAAAAGGAGTATAAGGAAAACACTCATAAGGAAAAGTGTCAGGAACATCTGTTAAGTTGCGTGACTCAAAGAAAAAATAAGTCGCGTAAGATGATTTGAGTTCTGGAGAACTGTAATAATCATCGAGGAAATACTGAACTTACTAAGTATAACACAGCGTCGTAGAAAAGCAAATCTACGTTTGTAGCATATGTGGATTTAGAGATTTCGTTTCCTTTTTTTCCTAACGTTGGTTACAATTCTGATAGAAGCAGAGAGGTAACATAATAACCGAAATTTTATTTACGACTTGTACGGAAACCTGACTACAGTTGACGAAGGATGTGTAAGGGAAGCAGCTAAAAGAAGGAAGTGGGGCAGTGTTGTAGCCTTTACCGTACTCTATTTAGTTTGTACGTCGTACGCGTTGAAGGAAACCTAGGAAAACTAGGGGAATCGAATTAAAGTTCATGGAGAATACATAAATTCTTTGATGTTGGCCGATGACATTGTGGTCGTAATTCTGTGGCATACGACAAAGGATTTGGATGAGCCACAAGTGAACCAAAAAAGGCTATAAGATGTAGAATGACATTAGTAATACAAGAGAAATGCAATGTGTACGATTTAAAGTACATGGTGCTGAGGGAATATGAGTACGAAATGGTATATTGAAGAGTAGCAGATGAGTTTGCTGTTCGGGCAACAAAGTAACTGATGACGGCCGAAGCAGAGAGGATATAAAATGTGAACAGGAAAAATAAGAAACGCATTTCCGAAAAAGAAGAATTTGTTAACATCGAATATAAACTGAAGTGTTAGGAAGTCTTTGATACAGGTGCAGATATCAAAAAAGTTTTTCATCATCTCAGTTCCGAGAGTTCCGAAACTGATACAGAAAATTGGAATAGAGCCCCAAATAAATATAATTTCCGTCCTTTTTCTTTGTTCACGAAAACCACACATTGCATGTTGTACCACCACACAGCGAGACCTTCAGAGGTGGTGGTGCAGACAGCTGTACACACCGGTTCCTCTAATACTCGGCAACACGTCCTCTTGCATTGATGAATGTATGTATTCGTCGTGGCATACTATCCACAAGTTCATCAAGGCACTGTTCGTCCAGATTGTCCCACTCCTCAACGGTCATTCGACGTAGATCCCTTAGAGTCACGTCGCCCGTAAACAGCACTTTTAAATCTATTCCATGTATGTCCGATACGGTTCATGTCTGGAGAACATGCTGCCCACTCTAGTGGAGAGATGTCGAAAAGAAGTCATTCTCAAGATGTGCACTATGCGGGCGCGAATTGTCGTCCATGAAGACGAATGCCTCGCCAATATGCTGCCGATATGGTTGCACTATCGGTCGGAGGATGGCATTCAAGTGTCATACAGCTGTAACGGCGTACGTCGGCCCCACATAATGCCACCGCAGAACAGCACTGAACCTCAATCTTGCTGCACTCGTTGGACAGTGTGTCGCAGGCGTTCAGCCTGACCTGGTTGCCTCCAAACACGTCACCGACGATTGTCTGATTGAATGCACATGAGACACTGATCGGTGAAGAGAACGTGATGCCAATCCTGAGCGGTCCATGCGGCATGTTGGTGGGCCCATATTTACCACGCTGCATGGTGTCGTGGCTGCAAAGATAGACCTCACCATTAACGTCGGGAGTGAAGATGCGCATCATGCAGCCTTTTGCGCACCGTTTGAGCCGTAACACGAAGTCCTGTGGCTCCACGAAAAGCATTATTCAACATGGTGGCGTTGCTCCGAGCCATCATCCTTAGTTACCGGTCATCCGTTGCAGTAGTAGCCCTCGGGTGGCCTGAGCGAGGCATGTCATTGACAGTTCCTGTCTTTCTGTATCTCCTCAATATCTGAACAACATCGCTTTCTTTCCCTCACGCCTGGATTCTTCCCTTGTTGAGAGCCCATCCTGGCTTAAAGTAACAATGCGGTCGCGATCGAACAGAGGTACTGACCGTCTAGGCATGGTTGAACTGCAGACAACACGAGCCGTGTACCTCCTTCCTTGTGGAATGCCTGGAACTGATTGGCTGTCGGACCCCATCCGTGTAATAGGTGCTCCTCATGCATGGTTGTTTACATCTTTGGAAGTGTTTAGTGACTTCTCTGAACAGTCAAAGGGACTGTGTTTGTGATACAATATCCATAGTTAACGTCTGTCTTCAGGAGTTCAAGGAACCGGGCTGTTGCAAAACTTTTATTGATGTTCGTATTCGTCTTTTGTGTTAAGTCACGCAAGAGGAATGCCCTCATCTTTACATGATTGAAAGGTTGTATCAGCGCTATTGTGGAGGCTATAAAATATTTGGAAGCAACAGGTTGTATGGTGAGTACCTTTTTTTTAAGTACGCTTTCCGGTTTATACATAATCATCAGATTAATCATGCTTTGCACAAGTTTCACGTTGTGTTGTGTGATAGCGAGAGGAACCTATACATATGGCGGCAGGTTCCCGGCACTGCCAAGGAGTTTTCATTGTTTGGAGTACAGGAACGAGATGTAGCTTCGTGACATCAACAGAGAAGTAACTTGAATTACAACTAGCGGCTCCACAGTCTGATACGTCGGAAAAAGTACAGAGAATTGACGGGGTTGTCATTCATACTCAGATGATTAACTCAAAAATTTTCCGATATTATTATGGCCACACGGGAGGAAATAAAAGGACCGCGGAATGGTAGTTGCAGGTAGACACATTGTAGATCTCAGGCAGTAAACCGTTGGGATATGCATTATTACGAGTTCCACAGTATCAAGAGTGTTCCGAGAATACTAAATTTCAGGCATTACCTCTCACCGCAGACAACCCGGTGGTCGACGAACTTCACATAAGAACGGAGGGCAGCGTCGTTACCGTAGAGTTGTCTGTGCTAACACACAAGCAACACTGGTTGAAATAACCACAGTGATCATTGTGAAAAGTACGACGAACGTATCCGTTAGGACAGTGCGGCAAAATTTGACGTTAACTGGCTATGGCAGCAGGTGATAGACGCTAGTGCGTTTACCAACAGCACTACATCACCTGTAACGCCTCTCCTGGGTTCGTGATTATATCGCTTTGACCCTGGACGACTGGAAAACCATGGCCGTGTCAGACTATTCCTGGAAAGATGTTTAGAATAGACATCAGTTCTGAATGGAATGAGAGTTTAATCATTTACTTCTTGGTATGTTACAAATGTCTAGAGAAAGTAGAGTAAGTATGGGTAGGCGCTCGGTATTGTAACCTTTTCCACTGCTGTACAGTATTTACCAAAACCGTACACGTTTAGAAATAGGTAGACATCCGCACGTCTTTTAAATTTGTCAGTCTGTGTTTTACTGTCTGAAAATCAAGTTTCGGGCAGTAACATGTGATTTATGAAAGGAGCTGATAAATTCTGAAGTGCAAGACGTCATCCTCCATAGCTGTGAGGTCAGCTTAGATGGCTACCATGCGGAGGACCCACGTTCGATTCCTGGTACTGTCGCAAATTTTTCCTTCTTTGGAGGACTAGTAAGAGATTCAGCCTCGTGACATTAACTGAGAAGCTACTTGAATTAGTACTAGTGGTTTCACATTCTGGTAAGTGGGAGAGTGGTGTGCTGACTGTATGCCCTCGATGCAGTATCCGCATGACTTCCAATGGCAGAGGATGACAAGGCGGTCGGTTGACATTCATCGGGCCTTCAGTGCTTTACGAGAAGCTCTTTCTAGAACCACTACTGATCGTCAATCATGTAAAACTCCCAGGACAATTGAATGAAATGATTGTTTTCCACATTGTAGCTATTATTAAATTTTTGAAGATACGATTTAATGTTCATCAGCGCATAGTGTGTTGATGGTATGGGACACTATACCAGTCTTCTTGTATGGCTACCAATGGTGCAGTGGCAGCAACAAACTTGCCAAGATAGAAAAAAAGTATGGGTTGTACGCACTTCCTTCTTCTAAGCTTTAATCATAAATAAGAGAGGATACATCTTAAATAACTTTTAGTTTTCTCTTTAACAGCATGTGTTTGTTAGGATAAGAATCCGTCTATAAGGTTTTACGTTTAATGCTCTGTAATGTTTAATGTGCAAATTATTTCATGATTGTATTTTTGAATCTGATCCTACGCGTTTTTTATTCTTTACTTGTTGGTGGCACTCAGTAGCGTTATAGGCTTCATACACCTTCAGATTCTTTGGAATCTTAATGTAGTGTGACTGTGTACAAAATTGGCTTTAATATGGGACAGTGAAACTGACAGTGGTCACTCTGTAACTGCGAAAATAGTGTTTTCTTCTCTTTCTAATAATGTAAACAAGGGGCTGGAAGCCTACTGTTATTAAATTCGTTTTTAAAAGACTTGAAGATACGTCACACTCCCCGGAATTTGTAATTTTGCTGAGACGATAGCGATCGACAGGAAGGAGAAGTGTATTGTCGTGTTTGATGTTACCAATACAGATTCATCAACTTTTCTCATTATGGCAGTACATTGCGGAAGAAAGTTGCTAGTTACCACAAATGTATGCTCTCAGTCAGGCTGTCAGAGAATTCTACACAACGTGCTGCCTGGACACAAAGAAACAAGCACAGGGCGCCTGGACGCCAGGGCCAAGTCCCCGGAGGCGGCAAGAAGGGGCCGGCGCCTCCTCCTTCTTCCGGCTGCCGGCTGCTCGTGCATTAATTAGCCGCCGTTTTTGCAGTGCAGGGCGGAGCGGCTTGGAGACCCGTGTGCGCCCTTCGCCGTGTCCCCGGGGCACGGCCAGCTGTCCTTTATGCCCGCGCCGCCCGCCTAATGGCGAAGCGTTGCTACCAGCCAAGCGCCGAAGAAAACAGCGACGGGCACGGAGGGGCATGGGGGCGGCATCGGAGGCGGCCGGGACGGGAGGCCGTCGCGGCGCTGCGCCGCTTCATCCATCACGCCGCCTCCAGCGCCGGCGGGCGCGCCTTTGTGCCCGCCACCCAGCAGGCAGCGCTGTAGCATGGGCGGCCTACACGCTGCATACTCGACGCACGCTTCCAGCGCCGCAGGCCCTTGCCGGCGATTACCGCCGCCAATTGCATTGACCGCCGCGCTTTAAATGGCTGAAAGGCTAACGGGAACGGCAGCGGTGAAGAGGCGAATGCGCCACCATCACAAATATTCTGGTTCCCTGTTTGTCTGCAAACAGGATGCAGCGCTTCCTGTATGTCGGAGTTGTAAACACTTTTCACCAAGCGCGAAAATGTTTTACATTATAGATATTTGCATTGGCAAATATGTGCCTCCACTGCTTGAGTTACACAGTGGTTTCTAGGCAAGACCCTTGTCAATGAATGCTGTGACTGTTTGTCACTCATACTGCATCTGTATGGTGCTGACACAAGCGTGCAATTGTCACTATAAGAATTCCTATGGTATGAATTCCATAAAATATTGTCGGACAGGATAGACAATTGAGTGAATGAGACTTCGTCAATATCCTGCATCTTTACTGCCGAGTGTGGTTACAGGACATATCAATCATTTGTTCCTAATTGCTTGAATGATGAATGTAAATATACAGGTAGTAAATTTTAAGTTAACAAACTAGAATAACTCGAAAAATAAGCTTCACACAAAAAAGTGTGTAGAATCCAACGTTGATTATTTTCGAGGGGGACAGCTGCTGGTGCTAAAATTAGCCCGCCACCAAAGCCCCCTGGGGGTGGGGCGGGGTCAACTTTAAAATTTCAAATGGCAACCCCCATTTTTATTGCAGAATCAGATTCTACATAAAAAGTACGCACATTTAGTCTTAAACATTTGTTTTGATTGTTGGTAGTTGGCGCTATAATTCAAGCAAATCCATGTTCTCATTTTTGTGTTTAAAATGGTTACGGATGAATAAAAAACACTTATTTATTAAATTTTGATTCGCTAAAACTAAAACTCTCCCTCTCTCACCATTAAAACATGTGCGGCCTCATGACTACGAAACAAACAAAACTTATCCGAATCTGCGGAAAAAATTAATATTTGTGTCAACATTTGTAAATTTCTAATTCTTCACTCTCAAACCCCACCCCATGGGAAAAAAAGGGAGAGTTTTATTTTTAGCGAATCAAATTTAAGAAATAAATTAGTAATTTTTATTTATCCGTAACCATTTTCCACGCGAAAATAAAAACATGGGTTTTCTTGAATTACAGCGCCAACTACCAAGATTCAAAACAAAGTTTTAAGACAAAATGTACAAAGTTTTTCATGTAGAATCTGATTCTGCAATAATAAATGGGGGTTCCTATTTGAAATTTTAAAGTTGCCTCCAGTCCCACCGCCATGGGGCTGGGGTGGTGGGATGATTTTAGCACCAGCAGATGTTAACCTCGAAAATAATCAACTGTGGATAATATACATTTTTTCGAGTTATTCTGGTTTGTCAACTTAAAATTTACATCCTATATACATTCGTGAGAATTTGGGAGACCCCATTATTGTTGCGCTTGTGTCATCTGATGGTCCAGGTAATTTGCCGGTGCTGAAGCAACAGGCGTACAAAAGTAAGAAGTAACTGTAGGCAAAAGTATCGTATCACGGTTTGAATTTGTGAACCTGGCCAGTGAGGGGAATAGGGCTGGGACACATCTCGCGTCCTCGTAGTTCAGGCGGACACCTTACAGTCACCTCCTTACTTGTTTTATTCGCCCATACGTGTTATGGACATAGTTTGTTCCGTAGGAGTGACATACTGCGTGTGTGACAACGGGCAATCGATAAACAAGTAATAAAGTTATGCCCTTCTAAGAAGTATGTACACTCCTGGAAATGGAAAAAAGAACACATTGACACCGGTGTGTCAGACCCACCATACTTGCTCCGGACACTGCGAGAGGGCTGTACAAGCAATGATCACACGCACGGCACAGCGGACACACCAGGAACCGCGGTGTTGGCCGTCGAATGGCACTAGCTGCGCAGCATTTGTGCACCGCCGCCGTCAGTGTCAGCCAGTTTGCCGTGGCATACGGAGCTCCATCGCAGTCTTTAACACTGGTAGCATGCCGCGACAGCGTGGACGTGAACCGTATGTGCAGTTGACGGACTTTGAGCGAGGGCGTATAGTGGGCATGCGGGAGGCCGGGTGGACGTACCGCCGAATTGCTCAACACGTGGGGCGTGAGGTCTCCACAGTACATCGATGTTGTCGCCAGTGGTCGGCGGAAGGTGCACGTGCCCGTCGACCTGGGACCGGACCGCAGCGACGCACGGATGCACGCCAAGACCGTAGGATCCTACGCAGTGCCGTAGGGGACCGCACCGCCACTTCCCAGCAAATTAGGGACACTGTTGCTCCTGGGGTATCGGCGAGGACCATTCGCAACCGTCTCCATGAAGCTGGGCTACGGTCCCGCACACCGTTAGGCCGTCTTCCGCTCACACCCCAACATCGTGCAGCCCGCCTCCAGTGGTGTCGCGACAGGCGTGAATGGAGGGACGAATGGAGACGTGTCGTCTTCAGTGATGAGAGTCGCTTCTGCCTTGGTGCCAATGATGGTCGTATGCGTGTTTGGCGCCGTGCAGGTGAGCGCCACAATCAGGACTGCATACGACCGAGGCACACAGGGCCAACACCCGGCATTATGGTGTGGGGAGCGATCTCCTACACTGGCCGTACACCACTGGTGATCGTCGAGGGGACACTGAATAGTGCACGGTACATCCAAACCGTCATCGAACCCATCGTTCTACCATTCCTAGACCGGCAAGGGAACTTGCTGTTCCAACAGGACAATGCACGTCCGCATGTATCCCGTGCCACCCAACGTGCTCTAGAAGGTGTAAGTCAACTACCCTGGCCAGCAAGATCTCCGGATCTGTCCCCCATTGAGCATGTTTGGGACTGGATGAAGCGTCGTCTCACGCGGTCTCTACGTCCAGCACGAACGCTGGTCCAACTGAGGCGTCAGGTGGAAATGGCATGGCAAGCCGTTCCACAGGACTACATCCAGCATCTCTACGATCGTCTCCATGGGAGAATAGCAGCCTGCATTGCTGCGAAAGGTGGATATACACTGTACTAGTGCCAACATTGTGCATGCTCTGTTGCCTGTGTCTATGTGCCTGTGGTTCTGTCAGTGTGATCATGTGATGTATCTGACCCCAGGAATGTGTCAATAAAGTTTCCCTTTCCTGGGACAATGAATTCACGGTGTCTTATTTCAATTTCCAGGAGTGTACTTCTAGCAACAGAAGATGCAAGATCACCATGATTACCGGCATAGTGGATGTAACTACTGGGCCAAACTTGGTGTGTGGGACAGTTTTGAACCTGGAGGACAGTTTACCTGAGAAGACATAGTGTATCCTGGACAGTGTTTCAATCTCATGACTAATTTTGGAGTCACATGAAGGAATGCTCAGTATAAACCACCATAAGCAGATTCCGGCATTTTCTAATGTTTCTGTTGTTGTGAGACATGAGGTTGTGTATTGTGCAGTATTTATAAATATTACGAGTTTTACATATGTAAGTGACATATATTAAATTTATTTGAAGGTTACTGTAAATTCTTGAGTGACAAAATTATGTGGTGCGTAAAATTATGTATATTTTTTAAAACCAGTTACTTAAACATGTGAAGGTCTAAGCTGTGTTTCGTCGGTCGTGCGCGGTCCTGTGCCTTGGAACGGAACAACGTCCTCTGCCGTCGAAAATGTGTTATTAGCAAATGAACTGAGTTTACTTAATGTCTAACAATTTTTCCTGTCTAGAAATGGGAAATTTATATTTGTTGCCAAGAAAATGAGCTTCAAAATATTTTTAACTTATAACTCGTTTTCGATAGTATTTTTTCTAAATTTTATCCAGTTGCTGAGTACTGGTGCGTAGTTAGGTAATAACGGAACATAGGGGCTAAAATACAGCCATGACAAGATTATCTTGGTTGCAATACATCCAAATTTGAATGGTATGATAACGGAGAAAGACTGCAGCGTACATAAAGTCAACTGGCACCATTTCAAATCGTAGTAAAGAAATGTGTTAATATTTCACCACAGAACTGGCTAGAGGCGAAAGTCTGAAAAGTTTTCCAACGTACAATACTTTCTCTTACGCTACTGTAAGGAACACAGTCTGACAATGTAATATTTTAGTGGAAGACTGCAGAAACATCACTTCTGATATGCGGAAGAAGGCTTCTGTGGCCCTTGTCAAGGGCAATAAATACATCATCTTAATCAAGGCCACACCTAATAGAAGCTGACATGTTGATCTGTACACGAATATGACGACGTGTTTACATACCCATGAAACTTCCACTGAAGACAAGTGTAATTGCTTGGAGACATCTGCACGTATACACTGAACAGAACCTGACAAGCATGTGCTTTATCAGTGCATCAGTGCGATATGCTAGTTCTTCTTCAGACGTAGTACGTATTGTATTCAATATTACAATGTGTGGCATTACCCTCTGAGAAACGTGCAGTTGTTTTCGAATCAGTTACTAATACCATGTGTCCTTAGTACACTCCCATCGAAGACTGAACAAGGAGGCAGATGAGTATATTGGCTGACAATTTCTTCATCACTGTACGCATATTCCACAGTTAACGCATAAGGTGTTCACAGGGAAATTACTAGCAACACAGTCTCTGAGTCAGTTACAGTTCAGAAATGTAATTCTGTCGCGTACTGTCATCATCCCAACACTTCACGTAGACTGTGTCGTCATCAAAAGTATCCTGTTGGTGTTAAAATTGTCTCAAAAGTTATTTTCTCATTGATTCTGTAATAAATAGTGCTACATATTATATCCAATTAACTTCAAGTGGTATTCAATGTCGTCAAAAAACTTAACCACTAGCAGGTCATGAGTATATTAACAAATGTAATCAGCGCTTCATTAACATTATTCCAAACTGTAACAATGATTATGTTCTAAGACCAGCGGATTTAATTCATTTGGAAGAAAAGTGAAAGAAATTTTGGGTTTAAAATCCCGTCGATGATGAGGTCTTTAGAGACAGACCAGCAGTTCTGCTTGTCTAAATATGATGAGGGGATTCAGCTGTGCCTTTCAAGGGAGTCATCCAGGCAGCTGCGTTCAACAATACACGGAGAAACTAAATTTAGAAGTCTGGGTTAGAATATGTACCTCCGTCTTCCCGAACACGACTTCATTGCTGCTTTATCTCGTTCGGTTATCTTTAAGGAACAAAATTATTAGGTGAACTGATAAGTATACGACAAGGCTCCCTTCAGAATCGGCGAACAAAGAACCATGTGAAAAATACTGCATGAAGAACAGACAGGATTATAGGACACTTGTTAAGACAACAGGGCGTCCATTGTACTTCACTAGCAGGTATGATCTTTACTGGAAGGAGGTGAGTGGAATATATGCAACATATAATTGACTGAGGATGTTGGCTACAAGTGATTCCTGCAAGTGATACTCTGAGATGAAGAGATTGACAAAGGAGAGGAATTCGTGGCGGGGCACTTCAAACTAGTTGCATGAGAGACGTAAAAGAAAGAAAACAAGTTTTAATTTGTGGACTCTCAGTTCCAATGTTCGGCCACGCCACAACAAACATATTTCGGCACTACTCACACAGAAAAATTCTTTGCTAATCTGACGGGAAGTATAGTGGGAGAGAGCGATATCGTTAAAATCTGCTTCTGAAAAACGCTGAGACGAGCTCAGATCACGCAAAACTGTCTTATCACTACCCTTGTTAGCACATGCTGTAAAGAACTGTCAACGCCGTTCGCAGAGCAGTAGGGTCACTTATGTTGTCTTAACTGTCATTCATTTCCTTGTTGGAGCCACTAGGGGTAGCCTTGCGGTCAGGGGCTCCTTGCACGGTTCGCGCTGCTCTCCCCGTCGGAGGATCGAATCCTCCTTCGGGCATGGGTATATGTGTTGTCCTTAGCGTAAATTAGTTCAAGTTAGATTAAGTAGTTTGTAAACCTAGGGGCCGATGACCTCAGAGGTTTGGTCCCATAGTCCTTACCACAAATTTCCATTCCTTGTTGGAGATTACATACCACGTATTCGACTCGACCAGCATATGTGGCGACTGCAGTCTTGAAAAAGGTGTACCATCGTAAACAGGAACTAGCCGATAACATTGATAAGCAATGAGAAATGGGTATCTCCTGTCACGGTGTTCGACAGACAGAAAGCTCCACTGTTTCAAGAGACAGAAACGTAATTTCTCCTACAAGAAAACGTGTGTCCAGGACACATGTGCCGGCTTGCCCGTAACGAAGAATTGCCACAAGACTGAAGTAAACATATACCACACTCCAGAGATAACACAACCGGCCCATACAGATCGTCATTCCCATCTACCTGGTTAAAGTTGTGTGTTGAGAAATGGAAGGTACCATCTGTGACTTACATCTCTCTGATTTGTACCTTCGCAAAACAAGTTCTCTGAAAATAATGTCATTATTTTTTAAGCCATTATGCACTGTTGTCATCGACAGTTTCTGCACATACAGTAATCACGCGCCGGTGACACTTCATTTTGGAATAACCTTTCAGTCGGCCATCCCGCGTTTTCCAGTATGCGTAACGCTCGTATGCAAAGCGATACACAGTGATTAAACCAAAATGAAACGAGGAAATGTTCAATCCGGCAACAGCGTGCCACAAGCTGAAAGCTAAAATGAGGGTACTCGTACGTATGAATTCACTGACGACATGCTACACAATAATAAACGAAACTGAATATTCTGTGATTTCTTGTGAATTATTGAACATAAACCAGTCGACAACGTAATAATGAAAGGCTCATACTGAGAGCCAATTAAACGAGGAAATGAAATATAGTCCACTAGAAGTTGAAATTTAGGGAAAAAGTTTTCGACAGTCCTTTGTAAATCGAGTGTGAGGTTTTTTAGGTTTAAGGTTAGCGTTTTCATTTTGTATGAAATATCTTTTAGCCAAAATAAATGACATTTCAGGTTAAAATTACCCTGTTCAAATTACCATATCATAAGGTTTCTCATCCTCCGCAGATCCCACACTTTGCTAAAAAAATAATTTATTCTAAAGTATACCCACATTCCGTGAAATATATCGGCTACCACTACCACATTGTCCTCTTAAGGTGGAATCAGTATTGTAATCAACATTAACCGCCAATTAATTCAGACTTTACCAATTGAATAATTACGCAGTTGTTTTCTTCGCTTCATCCTTACAGTAAGTGCCACAAATTCTGTCACTAGTGGAATAAAAGTAAAAGTTGTGTCTCAAGCCCTTGATGGACTTTCCCTTCAAAGATCATTATAAGGGTTTCGATATATTCTTTTGTCAAACTTTTGCAGCTTGCAGAAACTAACTAGCCAACGGCGCAAACCATCATGCTAAATAGGTCACTCTCAGTAATGAAATGGTAGAATAGGAACTATTTTCTCTTACCGAGCGAGACTGGCACAATGGTTGAGCCTCAGGGCAGGCGTCCAAAAGGAGTGGTATTCAAATCCCCGGCCGGTGATCAAGAGTTTGGTGAATGCCGGAATGGTTCCTCCTGCTATCGTTCTCCTATACTTTACTGGGTTCTTTCCACGTTGACTTAGTTGTCAATGATACATTAAACAAAGTTTTCCTTCCGTTGTCCCTTCCCACAATTAATTCCGCAGCACAAGAGATATTTTATGTAATAATTCCCTGTACGTTAGCATGGCAAAAGATTATATGAGGGAGTTCAGTAAGTTTTGCAACACATCTTTTTTACCTGAAAGCAGGTTGATTGTATTTACGAGATCAATATATTACCATATCTTTTGGCAACGTCTGAGGTCATCAGTCCCCTACAATTTAGAACTACTTAAGTCTAACTAACCTAAGGACATCACACACATCCATGCCCTAGGCAGGATTCGAACCAGCGACCGTAGCAGTCGCGCGGTTCCGCACTAAAGCGCCTAGAACCGCTCGGCCACCGCGATCTGCTACAGACGGACGGTTTGCAATCAACAGTATCACAATGCCTCGCTGCATGAGACTTGGCGAAGAGGTTTGGAATTTAATCCAAGTTAACGAAGAAAAGTCTGGTGATCAGGAACTTTATGCTGCCACTTCTCCTTCCCACCGAGACGGGTATTGCTGACGAAAAATTTCCTCCACACCTGCATTCGAACCAGTTAAATCCGAGACCAGCCTACGGAGGAGACTACATTACTGGTAATTTCCTAATTGAACAAATAAGACAGAACAGTTTTTCAGATCGAGTATCATCCTGTAACACCTTCTTCTACCAACGGTACTAACCGAGCTCACCCCACGGACCTATTCAAAGTCTTAAGCCGCAACCAGTTTTCCACATACTTGGGATCCGAATCGTGATCACAGATTTTCACAACTTAAAGGACAGCACATTTGTTCTATTACACAGTTACAGCGTAATTCTTAGTGCAGTTTTTGTAATCGGAAAAATCGTGTCATTAAACCAGAATAAAGATGGTATTCAGAAGGAACTTTTAGGCAAATAGATGGGCTCTGTGGAACCCACATTGCCACCAACGGCAAAACCACCCCATAGGATCTATTAGACCAATACCGCAGAAATACAAACTATCTAAAAGTAAGAAATAAAACAAAGAAACGTTTAACTCGCCATGGGATGGTGTTCGATATCATGTAAAGTGGCTGATATGCTCGTACGTTATATACGAAGACCATTGTGTGAAATTCCACAAGACCAATATCCTCTAGCTCTCTTTTAAATTCCAAGATATTAAGTTAAATAATGAACTTCAGATTATCAATCAACTTTAAATTATCTCGGTCATCATTCACAGGTGCGCCAGATATTTCCCTATATCCTTATCTCGATAAGGATATAACCTGAAATAATGTATTAAAATATGGGACTTGGCCAGGGCTTGTACCCGAGTCCCCTGTTTACTAGGCAGATGTGCTATCCACTAACAATGACTAACATTGCTGCTCGTAATACTTTAGTCGAATGCCCTCCCGAACACATACCTCCGTTCATGTCTCAGCCCATGTTAATTTCCTCCTTCTTAAATCTACAGTAGTGTCAAGGCTCTCCGATAGTGGAATAGCACCCAAGCTTCGTATGTAACGAGGAAATTCTACCTGTACCTCAAGCACAGGTGATATATTGATCTAACGTAATACGTTTTCCTGGAGAGATACTGAAGCTTACATCAGCTTTTAACCTTATCGAAGATGAAGTTGAGACTCGGTATGTCTCCAGAAAAATATAATTACGTACTTTATTTCCGACTGTTAAACAATCATTTCACAAAAAGTTTGACCTTTTTTCTCTCATATTTTTTATTTTCAGTTTTTTTTCAGAAAGCATATAATATATCTTAAATATCGATCGGTATTCTGTTATTATTTCCCCTCAAACCACGAATTAAATTTTTCCTAAAAACGTTGATTACTTTCAAGCAATTAAAACATTTTTGAAAACTGCCGTTCACGTTGGACAATTTGATATCCCACTTGTCCATTTGGCACTCTTTGTTCTGTTACGAAAATTTGAACAAAAGTCCATTGTAGAACATTTTCCAATCCATGGCGGTGTGACAGAGAAACTAGGACTGTATGAAAAAAAAAAAAAAACAGTCTTGGTTGCAAAACTGGATTTTTTATTTTGTTTATTCTCCAAATTCACAAAATTCCAGTATGGTAAGATTTTCGCCCCTCTCAAATATTTGAACAAATATTCGGAGTCTGTGAATCTTTGTTTCACACAGAAGTCGAAATGCCTTAAGGAATCGCTCCTGGATATCTGATGACGGCTAAGTTACGAAACGCGTCGTGTGAGCATTAAATTCATTCTTTGCCTGATGTAAGATTTCAACCATTGATGGCCAGTCAGCCTGAATGCAGAACTTCTGATTATTACAACTGTGGTCTCATGCCTCCCACGTGTCTTTATGTCACGTGTGCATTAGTTCACCAAAGACTGTGTGATGATAACTCAAGGAAGTACTTACATACTGTACCACATACTAATAACGGACGTAAGCGAATCATGAAAATATAGAAATTTCTTCTGTTTCCTTCTCGTTACTGTGGCAGGATACGCTTAGAAAAAGGGCTGCGGCCAGGTGCCCAGAACACGTTGCTCTTACTGTAACGCAAATATCTAAACTTCCCTTTGGTCAGATTTCTTTCTGGAATATGCCACACCAGAAATTGTGACCTGATTTTTGGTAAATACGAGGTTTTCCTTTTGCAGCATATGCTCTCATGTGCTAAATAGTGTTTCGTCGAACTCTTTGGCGTCTGTATAGTTTGTCGCGTGTCTGTCTAAAATACACGCTACCTTTCGGCACAAATGAACAGTTAACGAACACACCGCGTCTGTGAAGCGCGTCTGGAATGTGTTAACGAGCGTTGCTAAATTTGCATGGGTGACCTCGGCAAGAATTTTATTCCAGATAGTGCTGCATAGTGTGAAGGATGCATATCAGGTGTGTTCTGCCGGTAAACAACAAAGCACGAAAACGCAGCAGTGCGACGAAATACAAAGAGCGAATGGACAAAGCATGTGGCGAAAAGCGCCGTTATGGAAGTACACAGAAGAGCTCTCGCTAAATAGGGGATCCTGCACAGTGTGTCATGTTGACAAAACGTATTTCTCTGGAAAATGTCACGCAACTGCTGGTTTCCAGTTCAATTGCGAAATTTGTTATGGTAGCCCGGAATTGAGAAAAATGACTTTATCATAATAAGTAACCAGGTTTTTTTTACTGAGTACGTGTCAGACTGCTAACCAGGGAATCATCAGTTCCATGTCCTGTCGAACTTGAGGTTTATAGAGAGGGAACATTAATGAAACCGACAAATTCCACTGACTGGAAATGAAGGAAAAAAGGCGCTGTGAACTTGTGTCTGGAAATTCATCGTTGCCAAGGTAGATGGCGCTGATAAATGAAGGTTCTTCTGGTCGCTTGTCGTGTGTTCTTTGCAGCAGAATCGTCCTGCATTCATGTCGGGAACAAGCCGAGAGGGTTTTCACGAACGGCCCAGCAGATGGGAGCAGATAGGAGGCTGCACGGGTGCACCAAAAACATTACCCCCTCACACATCAACCACGTGACGCAACTTTCAACCCCCTTTTTGGCATCTATGTCTTCAGAACGTGGAGGAAGGTGGCGGGCTATGCGTACGCCAGAGTTGGAGGGCAGCATTCTACATGATATTGAGACGAACCCTAGCAGAAGTTCCAGGCAAGTAGCCCGCCGACATGGTGTAGGCCAAAGTAAGATTATGAGTAACCTGGGATGACAACCGCTATTACCCCCTACCTCCTGCAAAAAGTGCAAGGATTTTCAGCAGCGGAGCCGGCTGCGGTGGCCGAGCGGATCTAGGCGCTGCAGTCTGGAACCGCGAGACCGCTCCGGTCGCAGGTTCGAATCCTGCCTCGGGCATGGATGTGTGTGATGTCCTTAGGTTAGTTAGGTTTGAGTAGTTCTACGTTCTAGGGGACTGATGACCTCAGATGTTAAGTCCCATAGTGCTGAGAGCCATTTGAACCATTTTTCTTTCAGCAGCGGATTTCCCTCTACAGGAAGGATTTTGTCTCTGGTTTTCGCACCAGACCATCACAATTATGGCCCTTCTGTCGCCAGTCCTCTTTACCGACGAAGCAGCTTTTACTAGTACTGGCATTAGCTATCTACATAGTCGTCATCTGTAGCCAATAGACAACCATCGACGAATGGTTGAGGCACATCCTCACCATGGATTCAGCATCGATTTGTGGGCAGGGATTCCTCGTTCGACGGAGGAACGTACCTGGATTTACTGCGGAATACTCTGCCTGGGCTACTTTAGAATGCACCTTTATCATTACTACAGGTTATATGGTTTGTGCATGACGGAGCAGCACTCCACTTACGCATTACAGTTCGCCAGCACCTCAACAACACCTTTGACGGACGTTGGATAGGAGGCGGAAGTCCTGTAGCATAGCCTGCTTGATCACCGGATTTTTACCTCTGGGGGCATCTGAAAACCGTTGTGTTTGCTAAACCAGTTCGTGGTGCGCTTACTCTTCAACAGATTGCTCCCGATTCGTGTGTCGCTATTCGGAGAGTGGGCGGAAAGTTCGAAAGAGTGCGGGAACCCATGATACAACGTGTGAAAGCGTGCACTGCATCTGACGAAAGCCACTTTCAACATAAATAGCTACGTGGATGCGATGCAGCTATGTACTGTTTTCCACGATGTTTTGTTGTCCATTTCCAGGCACATGTTCATAGCCGGCCGCGGTGGTCTAGCGGTTCTAGGCGCTCAGTCCGGAACCGCGCGACTGCTACTGTCGCGGGTTCGAATCCTGCCTCGGGCATGGATGTGTGTGATGTCCTTAGGTTAGTTAGGTTTAAGTAGTTCTAAGTTCTAGGGGACTGATGACCACAGATGTTAAGTCCCATAGCGCTCAGAGCCATTTGAACCAATTTCATGTGACGTTCTTTCCTCTGTTTCCAATCAGGAATCGGTCTTTGCGGTTAGGCGGTTTTATTAATGTTGACCCTGTATTTTTTACTGACAGTTCCTTTCACGTTTGGAAATTATTGATAACGGCGAAAGTTGCAGGTTTCCCCATAAATGGAAGTCAGTTCTGAAATTTGTATAAGAGAAGACGTACATCCACATTCACAAATAATGCATTTGCATTACTTTTATGTGTTCGCATCAACTTTCCGTTTGAGGGCAACTCTGCGTACGCTGAAAGTGAGTTTCAGTAACAGTGAAATCAAAAATGTCCTCCTCGTCCGCTCGAGCCAAGACAGGAGATACTTACTTTCACATAGGCAGGAACAATTTTTTGAGTAAATTTTGAGTAACGGTAATGGAGACAAGTGAGATGCCAAGTGGAAGATACACACACATACATAAACACAATAACACGTATAGAAAATATCAGATACGAAGTAATTAGCCTTAATCCTCATGCAAACTTTATAAAGCTTCTGGAAGCAGGCAAAGAAGTCTGTTGAAACTTCTTTATTTAAATGTATGCATCTGTACTTGCTGAATGACTGAGAAGATGAAACTTCTACGTTATTTCATTCTGAAACAGCTGAGCAAAACTGAACGTACTGAACCTACTTTCTCATTACTTTTTCTTATCATGTCAACACTGACCCACAATGTTGTAGCGTAATGCAATGTGACAGCTGAAACATAATTAATAGAAATAATTAATACGAAAGAATGGCCATGAATAAGAAGAAATCCTGACAATAACCTATATATTTCATGAAGCACTTACCTCACAAAAATCTTCATTACGCGAACTACTGCAATACAGAGAGCGTCAATACTGCCAGCTAAATAAAAGATTCTAACTAGTAAAGCCAGTAACTACTAATAGGCATGTGGTTAGCAAAGGAAAGATTTTGTTGCAAACCAAATAATTTATTTTTTACCTCAATAATGTGACATCCAGTTCAAACAAGAATATAAATCCTCATTGACATCCAGTACAAAGATATATAGTCATGAGTAAATTTCACTCTCGAAGTCGTTAGCCTACGCTAACACTACAGACCTCTACCCTCCATCAGTGCTAACTTCTCACATCTAACATCCATCAATGCTGGCTGTTCACCTCCAACGTCCAACAGTACTTCCATCACTGCTGGCGACTAACTTCCAAGTGCCCAACACTACTGGCGATTAACTTCCAACAACGAGTTCGAGCGAGTCTCTTACGAAGAAAGCGCAGTCAGAGATCCAATGCAAAGCGCTATACAGCGCAGCCAACACAGAAGCAGTCTACTTACACTGTCATCTATTTGTCTAACGTCCACTAGTGTCGTTCATTTTCTGTGACCAAGATTTTCTTTGTAGTGATCCTGCATCTATTTGGAACATAGCTGTTGACTTAAATGTATCATCATCGACGTTGCGAGACGAGAGATGACAGTGTAGTGAGATGACTAGTTGTGCTGACATTTACAGTTATTTCGTGTAATTGGCCAATTAATCTTTGATACTCCAAAATAAGTAATTAATTATTTCACATGAACGAATTCGTTATGCGGCACCCATTCAATCTTCCAATTAGCAATAAGCTAATAGTTTCTATGTTTATATTATGTCTTTTTTAAGGGAGAAGGGCAGCTGCTTCCCTTTAGGAAACGAAATGCTACAGATGTATTCAAGTTTCATGAATTGAGGCATTGTGTGAAACTGAGAGTTAATTCCATTTGTGTTTTACATAGTTTTAAGTAGTACAGACAATGACCATAAGTATCTTCGTCAATTTTAAGAATAGAAATAATAACGGCAACAAAGAGGAGTGACCATATAAAACAAGTCGTAGACAAAGCGTGTTCCAAACTGAGATGTGAGGATCCAGAAGAACTACAGTTCACCATCGAAAGAAGTGGCTTGAGTATTTCCAGTCAATCAGGGATCCTTGCCAGGTACGGTTAATAAAGGACGTAGAAAAGATCCATAGGAGAGAAATGTCTTTCATCACGGATTCGTATAATAGGTTCAAGAATGTTTCGGAGATATTCATCAAACTGCAGTATCAGCGCAAAAAGAAGCAATGTGCATCGCAGAGAGGTTTACTTTCAGTCTGCTAGCTGTTTTGATGCGGTGAGCCACGAATTCCTCTCTCGCGCTGACCTCATTTCAGGATATAACAGTCAGTCAACAAGTGATTTTCAGGTGGTTTTCCACGCTCATTTAGGCAAACTGTTTGGTCTCTTCCTTTGCTCCGCCTCAGTATGTATAGGATACCCAAATCCTGGAAATACAATAACAGACGGTGTAAATGTTTCACAATCCACAGAATTATTTTGGTCATCAGTATTCTGATCGTTTGATGCGGCTCACCATGACTTCCTCTTCTGTACCCAGAGGAGCACTTGCACTCAACGATCTCAGTTATTTGTTGGATATAGCATACTTCAATCTCTATCTTCACCTACAATTTTACACTACACAGGTCTTTCAAATACCATGGAAGTTATTTCCTGATGTCTTAACACGTGTCCTATTATTCTCCAGTTTCTCTCAGGGTTGTCCAAATAACGCTTTACCCACCATTTCTTAACTTACAGTCCACATATTTTAACACCCAGTTGCACCACAGTTTTTCAGGTTTTCCCCAGATTCCATGGTGCATTATTTCAGGTACATTCTCATAAATTTCTTCCTCATATTATGGACTAGGTTTGCTAGTGACAGACTTCTTTTGTAGAGAAGATCCCATTCTGTCTGAGCTAGTCTGTTTCTCACGCCCTACTTTCTTCGCCAGCCATGAGTAATTTTTATTCCACAATAACACAATTCCTTCCCCTCTGCTACTTAGTGATCACTAACTGTGATGTAAAAGTTATTGATGTCCTCATGCCCGCTGTTCGTCATTACTTCTGCCTGTCTTCAGTTTACTCTCTGTCCATATTTTCTTATCGTTAATCTGTGAATTCCTTTCAATACGTTATGATACAAACGTCAAAAGCAAATCTTATTACTAATATCGCAGTGCGACAGTGAGAAAACTTTTTTCGCAAATGTGGTTGTTCATTATGTATTTATGCCTCCTAAACTATAAAGTAGTTTTGAAAACATCACATCACCCACAGTTTTGGCACCAATGCGGTATTTTGCCAATACTAATATCATATTTTGAAGTAGTACGCATATATAGCTCACGAACCATGCTGAAGTAGAATATAAGCAAAAAAAGAACAAACTAAGATATGTACACAATGAGCAGATGCCTGCAGATAATGTGATACAAAAAATGCAGTGTTCTTGTTCATTCCCTGCTTTCTTAGTTGTCATGGCGTGGCCACTGCTTTTCCTCTTACGGGGACTTTCCATGTGCTCACGGTGAAGTCTCCAGCAGTAGCCACCCATTATCCGAACGTCCCAAGTTCTTTTGTGTTGTCGTTCCACGTCCTTGATATCCTATGGAATCTTTCTCTGTTTCCCACTTACAGAACCAAGATTTTGAGGAGAAAAGTCAAGATACGAATTTAGAAAAGAAAGTATAACTTCAAACTCATTGAACATCCCAATATTTTGCATTTCGTCAGCATGTTCTCAACTGTGTCGATGCACTCTGTGCTACGACTGTTTTCAATTAATTTTTCAACTACATGATTATAGGCAGTCGAGACTTTTTTCTCCAGGGCGTTCATTACATTATCTAAGTCTCCATCTAGCATTAGTTTCCGAATAACGGGGCTAGTGAATACACCCTCTTTCAACTTAACATCTGATAAGTTGCGGAACTTCTAAAATACACTCCTGGAAATTGAAATAAGAACACCGTGAATTCATTGTCCCAGGAAGGGAAAACTTTATTGACACATTCCTGGGGTCAGATACATCACATGATCACACTGACAGAACCACAGGCACATAGACACAGGCAACAGAGCATGCACAATGTCGGCACTAGTACAGTGTATATCCACCTTTCGCAGCAATGCAGGCTGCTATTCTCCCATGGAGACGATCGTAGAGATGCTGGATGTAGTCCTGTGGAACGGCTTGCCATACCATTTCCACCTGGCGCCTCAGATGGACCAGCGTTCGTGCTGGACGTGCAGACCGCGTGAGACGACGCTTCATCCAGTCCCAAACATGCTCAATGGGGGACAGATCCGGAGATCTTGCTGGCCAGGGTAGTTGACTTACATCTTCTAGAGCACGTTGGGTGGCACGCGATACATGCGGACGTGCATTGTCCTGTTGGAACAGCAAGTTCCCTTGCCGGTCTAGGAATGGTAGAACGATGAATTCGATGACGGTTTGGATGTACCGTGCACTGTTCAGTGTCCCCTCGACGATCACCAGTGGTGTACGGCCAGTGTAGGAGATCGCTCCCCACACCATGATGCCGGGTGTTGGCCTTGTGTGCCTCGGTCGTATGCAGTCCTGATTGTGGCGCTCACCTGCACGGCGCCAAATACGCATACGACCATCATTGGCACCAAGGCAGAAGCGACTCTCATTGCTGAAGACGACACGTCTCCATTCGTCCCTCCATTCACGCCTGTCGCGACACCACTGGAGGCGGGCTGCACGATGTTGGGGCGTGAGCGGAAGACGGCCTAACGGTGTGCGGGACCGTAGCCTAGCTTCATGGAGGCGGTTGCGAATGGTCCTCGCCGATACCCCAGGAGCAACAGTGTCCCTAACTTGCTGGGAAGTGGCGGTGCTGTCCCCTACGGCACTGCGTAGGATCCTACGGTCTTGGCGTGCATCCGTGCGTCGCTGCGGTCCGGTCCCAGGTCGACGGGCACGTGCACCTTCCGCCGACCACTGGCGACAACATCGATGTACTGTGGAGACCTCACGCCCCACGTGTTGAGCAATTCGGCGGTACGTCCACCAGGCCTCCCGCATTCCCACTGTACGCCCTCGCTCAAAGTCCGTCAACTGCACATACGGTTCACGTCCACGCTGTCGCGGCATGCTACCAGTGTTAAAGACTGCGATGGAGCTCCGTATGCCACGGCAAACTGGCTGACACTGACGGCGGCGGTGCACAAATGCTGCGCAGCTAGCGCCATTCGACGGCCAACACCGCGGTTCCTGGTGTGTCCGCTGTGCCGTGCGTGTGATCATTGCTTGTACAGCCCTCTCGCAGTGTCCGGAGCAAGTATGGTGGGTCTGACACACCGGTGTCAATGTGTTCTTTTTTCCATTTCCAGGAGTGTATAAAGGACGTTCGGGCTGCTGACAAATTTCATTCATGCAGTCTCGACCATAGGAGCTAAGCCTTATCCCTTGTCAGTCCCAGATAACGGATTAAATCATTTAGATCTAGCTGCGTGGGCAAAAGAGGACCCTCATCTATGCCTACTTCGAAGTCAGTATCGTTCGTCTCCTGCACGGTATTATCTCTGTCATCATTGCCGCCCGTATCTAATGACTGTGGAGGCTGTGCTATCGATATATCCTGATCATGTGGAACAGGGCGAATCGCTGGGCGAATGTCGTTCGGACACTCGGTAATCTTTTATTTATTTATCTATTTTTGAAACCAGTAATCTTACCAGAGAAGAAGTAAGAGGAGTTGGTGTAGTTATGTTGCTCCTGACAGACCATAGGGATGTTAAATCGTAGAGATTTCTTCTTTCCCACCTCCCACAGTCGTAAATCTTACTAGACACACGACATGTGGAGCACATTTTCTCTCCAAAATTGACGTGGCAGACCTTTCTCACGAAATGGGGAATGTCTTTTGTCAACCTAAGTCCACGGTAAAATAACAAAAACTGGAGAATTTACACAGCCTCGGGTACACATTGCACGTTAACCCTAACTTGTTCTTCCTTCTACAAAAACAACATCGTGACTGACAGGGAACGCCATTTTCAATGTGACAGCACGCTGTGCGCTGCAAGGTGCAAGTATTGAACCTAGGAAGGTGTGACGTCGGTGCCAAGTGTTACGTTATATACAAAAAATTACATTTATTTTTATTTTTAATTTATCAGCATGAATTTTTATTTTGTTAGTGCATGATTCTTTCTCTCAGGGATATTGTCTTTTCTTATCACTTTAACTTACGTGCATAAGTAAATATGAAACGGGTTCTTGAAGGGTCGCTGTTATTCATTTACCAACTTTAGATTTTGAACGTGACGATTAAAATGTAGTTGCCGTTAACTGAACTGAATGTAATTTTGTTAATTTCTATTTATTGATTGCAAAGCAAAGCTCGAGAGAATTTCGATTGTTGCCGCGCAGCGGCCAAGATAAAAGTTACTGAACTCATGGAATCTGTATAATTTAAAAAAACAACTTTAAGGTAAGTTAACTATCTGTTGCAATTTTAAAAGGTTCTTACAACGAAATCTCTCGCATTTACATTTACTGTTAACACTTTGAAAAATAAATTAATACTTCGGCGCGTAATGGCCGACCAGAGGCTGCATCGGAAGATGAGCTTCTCGCACCGCAAATTACTGAAAAAATGCTTCTTAAAATTAATTAGCCTCTGCGAGCATTTGAGGTGACAATTATTACACGGAAATTCATTTTTTTAAAACAATAATAAGTTTATTATTTAATAATACAGAACAACTTACATAAAATATGTGTAGCCGCTCAATGGCTGCCTTCCGCATAGCGACACAAAGCACGTGTGTGTACCATAAAATACGTCCTTCCTCCTCGGCCGTACAATCGCGTATCTTTCGATGGTTTTTTTTTTATTTTCATGGACATTAAATAAAGATGCTACTCTTAAATTATCGCTGCATATCAGTTGTTACAAGAACATTAACTATATCTTTTACACTAATTATATTCATAAAATATTTTAACTGCGGTTCACAACCGATAAGAATGGCAATATTTATGTGACGTACCGTCACAAAGGTATGCGCCGCTTCTGAGCTTCATCTGGTATTTTCGTGTACATTACCTTTGCTGGAAATGTATGCGATTTGTGCAACAACCGTGCGTGATATATTTCGAGTATCATTTTCGAATTCAGGAAGTTCAAATACATAAAGAATGCCTACATTTTCGAATAGTTGGAATCTGGAAGTTTTAAACCCATGTCGTACCGTCTTTTAGCCGTGTTATGTTTTGACAGATAACGAATGTTGGGAAAAAAGATTCCAAGTTTTTCCGCTCTAATCATATGTCACCTGAAGATGTGGCTTTAAGAGCCAGGAAACCGGTAGTGGTACAGTAATAGAGGCCAAATACACTTGAAGCAGATATTAATGCCGAAGATGAATACTCATAGCTGTGGTTGGCCCACCAATAGGATCGTCTGCAGTTTTCCGAAACTGTTTTTGTGACCTTGCAGTTTGCTACTTCGTCTGTCAAGTCAATATGAATCTCAGTCGTATCAATATTTGTTTTATTTTTCATTACTTCCTCGATGTCCGTATTGAACAGTGGTTGAAATTGCATTCCAGTCTTTGTTGTTGTTGTGGTCTTCAGTCCTGAGACTGGTTTGATGCAGCTCTCCTTGCTACCCTATCCTGTGCAAGCTTCTTCATCTCCAGTACTTACTGCAACCCACATCCTCCTGAATCTGCTTAGTGTATTCATCTCTTGGTCTCCCTCTACGATTTTTACCCTCCACGCTGCCCTCCAATGCTAAATTTGTGATCCCTTGATGCCTCAGAACGTGTCCTACTAACCAGTCCCTTCTTTTTGTCAAGTTGTGCCACATACTCCTCTTCTCCCCAATTCTATTCAATACTTCATCATTAGTTATGTGATCTACCAATCTAATCTTCAGCATTCTTCTGTAGCACCACATGTCGAAAGCTTCTGTTCTCTTCTTGTCTAAACTATTTATCGTCCATGTTTCACTTCCATACATGGCTACACTCCATACAAATACTTTCAGAAACGACTTCCTGACACTTAAATCTATACTCGATGTTAACAAATTTCTCTTCTTCAGAAACGCTTTCCTTGCCATTGCCAGTCTACATTTTGTATCTTCTCTACTTCGACCATCATCAGTTATTTTGCTCCCCAAATAGCAAAATTCCTTTACTACTTTAAGTGTCTCATTTCCTAATCTAAGTCCCTCAGCATGACCCGACTTAATTCGACCACATTCCATTATCCTCGTTTTGCTTTTGTTGATGTTCATCTTATATCCTCCTTTCAAGACACTGTCCATTCCGTTCAACTGCTCTTCCAAGTCCTTTGAGAATTACAATGTCATCGGCGAACCTCAAAGTTTTTATTTCTTCTCCATGGATTTTAATACCTACTCCGAATTTTTCTTTTGTTCGCTTACCGCTTGCTCAATATACAGATTGAATAACATCGGGGAGAGGCTACAACCCTGTCTCACTCCCTTCCCAACCACTGCCTCCCTTTCATGCCCCTCGACTCTTATAACTGCCATCTGGTTTCTGTACAAATTGTAAATAGCCTTTCGCTCCCTGTATTTTACCCCTGCCACCTTTAGAACTTGAAAGAGAGTATTCCAGTCAACATTGTCAAAAGCTTTCTCTACGCCTACAGATGCTAGAAACGTAGGTTTGCCTTTCCTTAATCTTTCTTCTAAGATAAGTCGTAAGGTCAGTATTGCCTCACGTGTTCCAACATTTCTACGGAATCCAAACTGATCTTCCCCGAGGTCAGCTTCCACCAGTTTTTCCATTCGTCTGTAAAGAATTCGTGTTAGTATTTTGCAGCTGTGTCTTATTAAACTGATAGTTCGGTAATTTTCACATCTGGCAACACCTGCTTTCTTTGGGATTGGAATTATTATATTCTTCTTGAAGTCTGAGAGTATTTCGCCTGTTTCATACATCTTGCTCACCAGATGGTAGAGTTGTGTCAGGACTGGCTCTCCCAAGGCCTTCAGCGGTTCTAATGGAATGTTGTCTACTCCCGGGGCCTTGTTTCGACTCAGGTCTTTCAGAGCTCTGTCAAACTCTTCACGCAGTATCTTACAGTACCAATCTTACATCCTTTTTAATATGAGAACTTTCTTCTTCTTCTTACATTCTTATTGTTCCCGAAGACAGATGGCAGTTCCGGCTACAAAATTAAGATAAAAACATTCTTAATCATGAAAACGCCAGTCGCAGTGACGGAATAAATTGAGGGGAAGGCAGTCTACAGCAGCTCTCCGCTGAGCTACATACACAGCGCGGTGCTGGAGGAACAGCAAGCGGCGAGTTATCCCCTCGTTAGCTGGTGCACGATGCAAGTAAGACGGTGCTCGTCCCCACTCGCATGCTAATAGACGCGCCGGCTGTCCCATTGTGGCAGTGCGGCGCGCTGCCGCTGGGAGTGGCTCTCTCCGGGCCGCCGTAAATACCGAGGGGGCCTCCCGAGCTCGCGGGCTGCCCCGAATAACAAGTGGCGAACCCCACTCAGTGCGCGACACTCGGTGTTATTCACGCGTGGCCGCCCACCTCGCTGCCCGACTGCATCAGCAGCGCACTGATGCTTGTTTTCTCACTGCCGCAGCTCTTCCCCTCCTAATGGCGAGTTTATGCAAACAACGTCTAGCTGTTCCTTCTCTGCTTCCCAGGAGTGACAGGGTGAAGAAAATAGTGACACCTCTCTATTTCCCGTGATCCTGTGTGGTACGGCCTACTTAACAGCTGTTTTATCTTTAAATCGAAAGGGGGTGGAAGGGCTCACCAAATAGAGTGAACATTTCAATTCCAATGAGTTTATTAATTAACTAAAACAATCACACTTAAAATTTGACAAGCGCCACTCGGGCAAGATTATTTAAGAGACATTCATTTCGTAAATCATGAGCAAGTTAATAAATATCTTTAACAAACAACACTAGTTGCCGGCCAGGGTGGCCGAGTGGTTCTAGGCGCTACAGTCTGGAACCGCGCGACCGCTAGGGTCGCAGGTTCGAATCCTGCCTCGGGCATGGATGTGTGTGATGTCCTTAGGTTAGTTAGGTATAAGTAGTTCTAAGTTCTAGGTGACTGATGACCTCAGAAGTTAAGTCCCATAGCGCTCAGAGCCATTTGAACCAACTCTAGTTAAGACACAATATTTAAGACCCTTTCAATTAACATTAAATGTAGCCCGCGATTTCCCACCAACATTGACAGAAGCCACTGAGGCTGAATTTAACTATAGCTTTTACAGACAATACTAGTTAAACCAAGTTATTTAAGACCCTTTGAATTAAAACCTTGTATTACTTGTAAAATAATATTTGACACACAGCCTCAACTTTAACACGAATACTTAAAACATATTTATAACTTGGTCAATTTTACAGATCAACCCTGAAAGTATTCAAATGCCCATTGACTTGTAAGATAGGCTTTTAGGGCATAGAAACTTACAACTTTGCACAACGATAAGTGTGCAATAACAGAAGCGAAGTCCAGGCTTGTAAGGCCGAAGTTTAAACATGAACGTTGGAACCGAATGAGAGAAGTAACACTTAACTTCGAACTAAGATGTTTGCAACCCCACGTCGAGTAGGCCACCAAAATGTGAACCAAGCAAATGCTACGGAAGAGGAACTCACGAGCTCAGGCGAAGTCCACCGCTCGTAAGTCAGACTTGTAATCTAAAGGGAAGCCCTGCGCTTCGGTTTCCCGCAGCCTCAGCTCACTGAAACACAGACCGCACACGACAACAGAAGGCAGAAAAACCTTTCGTAACCTTGATGACAATGAAGTCCCATGCTCCTTGACAGAGCGTCGGGGAACGATGCCGGAGACTCGCACCGCCGTACTAGGCAAGGTCCGAGTGGAGGTGGTTTGCCATTGCATTCCTCCGACCGTTCTTAACCTTAAGATTTACCAGTCAACGAACTCTATAAACTCGAGGCTAGATAACAACCAATTGGACTAGGAAGTGCTTTCTGTAATTGAAACAGTACTTGATAAACAATCTCTACAAGTGGGAAATGAACTGGCTCACGAGAACCGGCACTCACTTTAACTCATTGACACACAATATTATGCTGAAGTAGAGCACACGCTTAGTAGGAGGCCTCAAATGAAATGGAACAAACATAATATCACACGTCGTGCAACGTCTTACTATACCAAGAGCGATCACAATCTCAGTTACCTAAGCGCTCTTAATAATTGGCGCACTTACTTGCTGGGGCGATTTTGCGAACATGCAAAACCGTAATAGCGTGACCCTCCAAGGAATCGGCCACATCCACAGCTCACGAGGTTGTCGGAAAATGCACAGCGCCGGTCAACTCCCGCCGACTCCGTTACACAACGTGACAACCCCCGCCAGGCCTCAGTCACGCCGTCTTCGCTTCTGTCCGCTCGCCAATCGCCGACTCGCGCGCCGCCGCGTTCCGTTCTCATAGCGTTGTACTCCACTCCGTACTTGCGGTCGTCTCTCCCTTGTATCCCGAGCCCGCCCAAGAGAAACCGCTGTACTAGGAAATCAATCGTTCTCATGTCAGAGATACTACTGGCGCCAGTCCCGCCACGGCTTACTGAGTACATATATGGCATCCCGGCAAGAACACTGACACAATTCAAAAATGCAGCATCTCAGAAGAGCCTGTAATTCTTGTATTGACAAAATACTCTGAAGGGCCAAATAAACTGGTATAGGCATGCTTATTCAAATGTAGAGTCACGTAAACAAGTAGAACACGGCGCTGCTGTTAGCCTATGTAACACAACAAGTGTTAGGCGCAGTTGTCAGATCGGTTACAGCTGCTAAAATGGCATTTTCTCAAGATTTAAATGACTTTGAATGTGGTGTTATAGGCGGCGCATTAGCGATGGGCCACAGCATCCTCGAGGTGGCGATGTAATCTCAATGCAGACAAGTGTAATGTGCTGCGAATTCACAGAAAGATAGATCCTTTATCATTTAGCTACAAAATAGCAGGTCAGCAACTGGAAGCAGTTAATACCATAAATTATCTGGGAGTACGCATTAGGAGTGATTTAAAATGGAATGATCATATAATGTTGATTGTCGGTAAAGCAGATGCCACATTGAGATTCATTGGAAGAATCCTAAGGAAATGCAATCCGAAAACAAAGGAAGTAGGTTACAGTACGCTTGTTCGCCCACTGCTTGAATACTGCTCAGCAGTGTGGGATCCGTACCAGATAGGGTTGATACAAGACATAGAGAAGATCCAACGGAGAGCAGCGCGCTTCGTTACAGGATCATTTAGTAATCGCGAAAGCGTTACGGAGATGATAGATAAACTCCAGTGGAAGACTCTGCAGGAGAGACGCTCAGTAGCTCGGTACGGGCTTTTGTCAAAGTTTCGAGAACATACCTTCACCGAAGAGTCAAGCAGTATATTGCTCCCTCCTACGTATATCTCGCGAAGAGACCATGAGGATAAAATCAGAGAGATTAGAGCCCACACAGAGGCATACTGACAATCCTTCTTTCCACGAACAATACGAGACTGGAATAGAAGGGAGAACCGATAGAGGTACTGAAGGTACCCTCCGCCACACACCGTCAGGTGGCTTGCGGAGTATGGATGTAGATGTAGATGTAGATGTAGATGTAATGCTGATTTTCCCGTACCACCATTTCACGAGTCTCGTTTGGAATTCTATCGAGCGGATGGATGTGTATGGGTATGGAGACGACCTCATTAATCCATGGACCATGTATGTTGTGGTGTCACCGCCAGACACCACACTTGCTAGGTGGTAGCCTTTAAATCGGCCGCGGTCCGCTAGTATACGTCGGACCCGCGTGTCGCCACTGTCAGTGATTGCAGACCGAGCGCCGCCACACGGCAGGTCTAGAGAGACGTCCTAGCACTCGCCCCAGTTGTACAGCCGACTTTGCTAGCGAAGCTACACTGACAAATACGCTCTCATTTGCCGAGACGATAGTTAGCATAGCCTTCAGCTACGTCAATTGCTACGACCTAGCAAGGCGCCATTACCAGTTAATATTGAGATTGTAAAACCTGTACCGTCAAGAGCGATGTACACCCATTATGGATAAAAGTTAAGTATTCCAGCAACTACGTTCTTTTCTTCCTAGACTCAACTACTTTACATTGTTCCAGACCTCACGCCAGTCTGCGTGAGCTTAAAAGCGTGCATTTCGGCCTCCTCTAGCAACACGGTGTTGGCTCTTCTGCCAACACAATATATGTCAACAGGGGACTGCTCGAGCTGGAGAGTCCACGCCACGCAGTGTGGCCGCTCTTCTGCGTGCTCGCGGGGGCCTAGACGATATTACGCAGGTGTACCAGTCTCTTTGGCTCCTCAGTGTGTATATTTTAACTTAAAGGAAAATGAAAAGCGAATCTGAAATTTTTATGTTAGAAACATACAAAATCCGAAATTGTAATTTATGTACATGAATATAATTTAATAAGGACCTTCGCTTAAATACTGTTTAAGTAACACAGTTTACGAAAACGCAGAATCGCCGAGTAAAAAGAGATTCGGTGTGAACTCCGTTTACAGCAGAAATCTCCATTTCTTTCCCTTGTACCTGTTTTTGCCCCTTGTACCCTGCACACACGAAATTGTAATAATCCAACGCAGCAGAACACACAGAGGTAGTATGCTATAAACGTCCTACTGGTAACACAATAAGATATAATAAATCGCCATTGGTATACATTTGGGGTATCCCCAGGTTTATTCACAATAATGAGTATGCATCTAAATTAAAATAAAATTTTCTTTTCTATGCCCTGTAAGAACTGCTTCAGAAGCTTCGTAGATAGGCTTCATTATTTGTGCAGATCTAAAAGAATAATCTAGACAGAACAGTATACAAGAATCACGTTTGGGTTTTACAGCCATACGTGTGGATAAACCAGTATTCAGGTATGTGCAACTACATGTAGGAGGTACATAATGACATTACAGTTATAGCCTGAGCGTTCCACATCTTGCTGGGTATCACGTGTTGTAACACGCCCTGGAGTACAAATCGGTGGGGTACCTTAAACTGGTTGTCGTTTCTGCTTTCCTTAACCGTGCACCCTGTCCACACCACGTACCTGATAATCCCGCGGCGGTCTTATTGTTATGCTCCACACTGCTGCTGGCTTACCTGAAATTATCTATCGAAATCTGCAAGCGGGTTTAGGGGAGCCACTCAACGTTAAAACACAACACTGTTCTACGTCTGGTATGAACAACTATATTCCGAGATGATAAAAGAAAATCACAGGTTGCACTGTTTACATTCAGAGTGTTTATCCCAATTAATGGATGATTACCAGTCCACAATATCACTCAGACGAGAGTACACATAACCGACACGACGCGGGTGATTGCTGATGATGCGGAAGCCGAATGATCCCACGAAAGTTCTTACGCTGTCACGCATACACAGATATCTGGTACCAGTCCTCCTTCACACTAGTAATAAATTTTAACACTGTTCACAAAGTTAAAATTATAGTTCACAGTTCTCAATTGCACGAGCGTGCGCGTAATCGTCACGGCGCAGTTGATTGTTGATGATGCAGCACGCGATGACCGAACGCACGTTCTCACGCTCGCTATAGGACACTGGCACTTACATGCTCTCTTTTGTGGTAAATAGTATTACTGATACACATTAGTTCATTCTGGGAGACCGAACACGACGCGAATGATTGATGAACGGTGCGACACGCAACGAGAGGATACACAAATACGGTATTGGCGGCACTGGCCACTTTTGATTACATCATTACGCGCTTTCCTCTGATTCACTTCCAAATGTCATCACTTTACTGTAATAGCACTTGTAGCAACACTCGAACTTCTATAATAACAATGCCTTTCAATTGCAGAACTACCCACAACACAACATAACAATTCCGTGTCCCATGCTCGACTCTAAACGCGCTGCCCGCATAGATACTCCACAACCAAGCCAGCAATATGACAATACGCTTACAGTGTGAATATAGTCAGATAATTGTAATTTAGTCTTTCCCTGGCGTTCTGAGTACCAAGAGCACTGGATTATCAGCACAGGGGCTTATATCGGGATATCGGCACTATTGACGAACTCGTGTAGAATTTTGTACATTGCTATATCTTTGGATGCTAAAAAGGTTTGCAGACTGCTAGGAGGCTATTGGTGTAAAACCCGAAGATTACTTGCAAGGAAGTTCAGCTGATATAGGTTCGATGATGCTGCAGGAATATATGGTTTGGATCCTCTTCCTCTTCGCAAACACACAGAGGGTTGACAGTTAGGTTGGTTGGTTGGTTTGGGGAAGGAGACCAGACAGCGTGGTCATCGGTCTCATCGGATTAGGGAAGGATTGGGAAGGAAGTCGGCCGTGCCCTTTCAGAGGAACCATCCCGGCATTTGCCTGGAGTGATTTAGGGGAATCACGGAAAACCTAAATCAGGATGGCCGGACGCGGGATTGAACCGTCGTCCTCCCGAATGCGAGTCCAGTGTCTAACCACTGCGCCACCCCGCTCGGTTTTGACAGTTAGGTCGAGACGATAATGTTGTGAAGCTCCGTGATGTTTGTATCTTACTATACGATGGTACTCATGGATCGTGGGATGCATTAATTCGAAGTGGCAACCTTTGAATCTAGATGTCCTCGACCATTCCTCTTGCCAGTCCGATGACAACCCCTTTCTGAGTGTGGGTATCATATCTATGAGAGGGAGTTTATCATATGTAACAGCTCCGTGTAACGAGGATTGCATTGCTAGGACATCTACTAGTTCATTTTCAGGCATCTCGGAATGGCTTTTCATCCATACCATTACGGTGTTGCGATAGTCCCTCTGCTCCCGAGACTCTCCAACCACTCTTGGGCTGGTACAACTAGTATGTTGGTTTTTAATCAGTTGTAGGACAGGCATGCGAACAGATGTGATGACTATTGTGTCTACTGTAGTCGTATGTGCGAATAGCATGGCTTCCGGAATGATAACCACCTCGGCTGCCGTAATAGTTGAGTGTGAATCCAGCTTGTATAGGTCTTGACCTTTGCTTCAGTGCACTCTACGGAAACCACCAGCGCCGTCACTAGACGTGGACCCATCTGTATACTCCACGTACGACAGGAATTCTATTACCTTTGCGTTAGTAGCTTCCTAGTTTTGAAATGTTAAACTGGTCCTGGCATCGTACAAACTGATGTATTGTGATAGTAGAGAACTTTTCCGCACCTTGTGTCTTAATACCTGTATCACAATATATTTATCCCCGCTGGGTGTTAGTTGATTATTTGTCCAATATCTTCCGCGCACACATTACGCTATTAATTCCCGAATTTTTTTCGTCGAAATAGAGCCGCCAGAGGAATTTCCTGCAGAGTAATATTCGTCGCAACTGTAATGGCGTTTCATTCGTTTTAACCTATAGTGCGTTGTTTGGGGTTGACATGAACGAGCCAATAACTATACGCAAGGTTTTGTATTGCATGTGTCTTGTTTTAGAAATGTGCTGTCTGATTCTGATCCGTAGCACATGTGTGTGTGTAGTGAAAGTGTGTCCTTAGTACGGACCGACGTAGACAGCAGACTTCGTTCGTAACTAAAGGTATAAGAAGAGGCTTATATGGAAACATAGCGGAAGCGTGGCATGCATGACCAGACTACGACATGGTTCGGGTTAATGTACTGGTTGTAATGTCCCTCCACGGTCTCGATCGTTGTTATGCTGGCGAATTCGGTCGCTTTGTTCCATTTACAACAGTTGCAGGAAGCGTATGATTACGGTTTAACGTGGCTTCGTGCATGAGACTGTTAGAGGTGTAGTTCAGCTTCAGTTTTGGGAAAGATGTAGGATATTGACTGAGTCCTTTCCAAAGCAATCATCCCCTCGTTTGTATTAAGCGACTAATGAAGCCACAGAAAACCTAAATCAGGACAATTTCAGGAAGAGTAAGATTATGGTTCAACGTGCCTTCAAGGATGAGATTATTAAAAGGTGTCGTGTAACATCAGTTTCGGGAAAGATGCGTAAAGACATTGAGTAAGTCCTTTTCAAAGGGTGGCGGGAGGTGAATTTTAAGAGCCGTCCTCTGGAATAGAGTCTATTATACAATTTTGGTAAACATTTTTGGAAACAGTGATCAATTAATTATTATATTTTGACTAAAGTTCAGTCTTGATCACTCATGTATGTTTTAATGATACAGGTAACCGGTTTCGGTTCTTTCTACAGAACCATCATCAGACCTGTGGATAAATTTTAAGAAATACTAGATACCAATCTTTAAATAAAATGAAAGTGTCTAATGATGTGAAAATTTAACAAGATAAGATAAAATTAATTATACCCATAGCTCCCTTAGCATGGTAGGCGGAGCTCTCCTCGCTGCTACGCAGTCAGCTGATGGTTTGAGTGCTAAGCACGAGCTTAAATATACAGAGGCTCCGCCTACTTCCTATCACATTACTTCACAACTGCCAATCAACGTTCATAATATGACGCCATCGTCAAAGTATAAAAGTAGGAAGTACACTAATAACATAAAATAGATTCATTTAAATGTCTGATTAAAAGATAGTTAATATATCTACAGCTTATTTATATTTTGGATAAAATGATGAGTGATCAAGACTGAACTTTAGTCAAAATATAGAGTTTATTATATTGTCACAGAACCACTCGCTCGGTGCGGCAACTTGGAGACGGTCTGCAGTCACGGTCGGATAATTGTTCAGTGGCAAGCTGCATGTGTTAAGAGACTTTAGACTATAATTTAATACAAACTTCTGTTAATACACTTCGACAAATACTCCTCTGAAAAATGAGCCTCAGTTTACATACGCCATGTGTCTGAACTCGTCATGCTATGCACCTAGCTTCAATATCTTTGACCACAGTCATCTCAAACAATCAAAAATGTTCAAATGTGTGTGAAATCCTATGGGACTTAACAGCTAAAGTCATCAGTCCCTAAGCTTACACACTACTTAACCTAAATTATCGTAAGGACAAACACACACACCCATGCCCGAGGGAGGACTCGAACCTCCGCCGGGACCAGCTGCACAGTCCAGGACTGCAGCGCCTAAGACCGCTCGGCTAATCCCGCGCGGCATCTCAAACAATCAAATAAACGAGGGGCGTTCAATAAATAATGCAAAACATTTCTGTTATGAAAGTTTTTATCAAATGGTTCAAATGGCTCTGAGTACATGGGACTTAGGATTCGAACCTGCGACCGTAGTGGTATATTTTATTCAGGCTTTCAATACTCCATATTATTGCCTCACTCTCTTGAGTGCAGATATTAAGCATAATATCCAACCATTGCGACGATCTCATGCAGCCTTACTGGAAGGGCCTGTATACCCGCATGGTACCACTCTACTGATCAAAATCGGATCCAACATCTTGCTGCCGTCATCCACGTATTGCTTCCCACAGAGTACATCCTTCATTGGTCCAAACAGATGGAAGTCGGAATGTAAGAGATCAGGGCTCTAGGGCGGATAAGGAAAAATAGTCCAATGACATCTTGTAAGCTCCTCTCGAGTGTGCAGACTTGTGGGACGCCCTGTGTTGTCATGGGGAACGAGAGGTTCGTCTGCATTTTTGTGGCGACGAATACGCTGAAGTTATTTCTTCAGTTAGCTGGGTCACGTGTGTGTACGGGCGCGCGGCACGCAGGAGATAGGACAGGTTCATGCGACATTGTTGCGATGATGATAGACGCCTCGCCCAACGACTCAGAGCGCTTTTGTTCACTGACAGGTCTTCGTAGACATTCTGCAAGCACCTATGAATATCTACGAGTATCTGGTTTTCCACCAAAAGAACCTCGATGGCAGCTCTCTGCCTGGAACGCGCCTCGGGTTACACTCGCTACATATAGCCTTTCGCCTGTCGGAACTTCATGAAACTACAGGCGCTAAAGCTGGAAAATTCCGCTATGTACAACAAAAATACTACATTTTTCAGCCGAAATTGGCCCACAGAAAATCACGCTTGTTTTCTATCTTAATAAAATGCGAACTGAGGGTAAGGGAAGTCAACATAAACAGGAGATAATACGCCTTGTTGCCTATCCCTAGGTCAACAACAAACTATACTCAAAGTGTAACGACTTCAAACTGAATGTGTAAACACAGGATACAATAGAAAAACAGATTATAATCTAAAGGTCCCGTGATACGTTGACAGATTTTTTACGGCTGAAAAACGCCACAGATGCTGTCTGTCAGTGCACCACAGTCGGAGGTGCAAGTACTCGACATTGCGTCCACCTCAGTGTTTGCAAAAGAATATCATGTAGCACGTCACGCTGTCGTGTCAGTGAATTGGTGAGTTTAAAAAACACTTTAGTTCGATCCTCTAAAAGTTAAGGGGGAGTGACAAAAACTATACATCTTTTGAAAAGTGAGATCACAAACCAACTTTTTCGAATACACGAATTTCACGCATGAAAACTTTTAGGTCTTCAGAACGTCGTCTTCAGAACATGGTTTCTATTGCAGTTTCTACAAACGGAGAATCTAAGTTGCCTCCGCAATAAATGAATAAGACTAGGGTGACGAGAACAATTACACTTACAAAAGGTAGGTATTCTACACTGAAGAGCCATAGAAATTGGTTTACTTGCCTCATAACGCGTAAGGCCCCCGAAAGCACGCCGAAGTGCCGCAACACGACGCAGCATAGACTCGACTGATGTTTGATGTAGTACTGGAGGAAAGTGACACCGTGAATCTTGCAGGCCTATCCATAAATCAGTAAAAGTACTAGGGGCAAGACATCCCAGATATGCTCAGTAATGTTCATGTTTGGGGAATTTGGTGGCCAGCGAAAGAGTTTAAACTCAGAAGAGCGTTCCTGGAGCCACTCTCAGAGTCGTATCTAGACGTATGAGGGTCCCATATCACTCCAACTGCACACGCCCGACACCATTACAGAGCCTCCAACAGCTAGAACAGTCCACTGCTGACATGCAGGGTACATCGATTCATGAGGCTGTCTCCATACCCATGCACGTCCATCCACTCGATAGAATTTGAATCGAGTCTCGTCCGACCAAGCAACATGTTTCCTGTGATCAACAGTGCAGTGGCTGTGTTTTCGGCCCCAGGAAAGGCTTAAAGCTTTGTGTCGTGCAGTCATCAAGGGCACACGAATTGTTCGCACGCTGACACTTTTTGATGGCCCGGCACTGAAATCTGCAGCAATCTGCCGAAGGATTTCACTTCTGACACTTTGAACGACTTTCTTCAGTCGTCGTTGGTCCCGTTCTTGCATGACCCTTTTCCGGCCGCAGCGATGTCGGAGATTTGATAATATACCGCGAAACGGTCATACGGGAAAATCCCCTCATCGCTATGTCGGAGACGCTGTATCCCATCGCTCGAGCGCCATTTATAACACGTCATTCAAACTCATTTAAATATTGACAACCTGTCATTGTAGAAGCAGTAACCGATCTAATAACTGCGCCAGACACTTGCTATCTGATACAAGGGTTGCTAATCGTAGTGCCGTATTCTACTTGTTTACACGTCTCTGTGTTTGAATACGAATGCCTATACAAGTTTCTTTGGCACTTCAGTGATTAATCAACATAGATGAAACAGCAGATGAAAAATTAAGAACTGTAAGTACTACAAAGTACACGCCTTAATAAACATTTTTACTAAAACGCTTCGTATAAAAGAGATGTCATATAATGCGATGAACCGAAAATTTACAAGAGTAATTCAGATAAAACAAAACAATTATGTGAGAGTAAAAATTAAAAAGATACTCTAAGTATGTTGTGATATTCCTGGCTGTAGCCACCAGTATTTTATCTTGGTAGAAGCTCTCCTTGATGTAGCTTGATAAACGTGAAGTACCTCATGGTACAAAAGTGGAGTGAGTTATAAGCAGCAGACGGTACAGTATGTTCCATTTCCCGTTGGCGAGTCCGCAAATTGTGCTGAGCTTGCTTCTGATTGCTCGGCACATTCGGGTGTTAGGCGCCAAAACGCCTAATTTCTCTAATTACTTATTTATATATTTTTCATTGTATATAGCCCAGTTTTCAGTATGACAGTCTCACATGGTTACCCTACGAGTCTACCCTTTTTGTTTATTACATTTCACTAATTTTGAGAAACATAAGAGTTATGATATTAGAACCGAAGTGCTTCGAACACTTTCGGGTTGCTTTGGCGTGTCTGAGAGATGAAGTACTTCGACTGCGCTAGTCGCTCTGTTTCGGGCGTTCTGAAGGTCCGGTCACGCAACATGTTACGGTTGTTCTTCAGAGCTGGACGCGCATCTCTTTTTCGGACGCACATGTCGTACTCTATATATGAAGTTGTCAGATAAGCTACTGTGCTCTTAAGAAAGCTATATCGAGTGTATTACAAGACAGTGTAGAAAGTGATATTTTAAAATATAAACAAACAGGATACATAAATGAGAGGTGGTGCTTACCATCATTGTCTGTACTAAAAATCTTGCCCTCTGTAATTACAGAATCTAGATGGCGCAAGTGGCATCCCACAAAAGAAAGCACAAACACAGGTTCGAGTTCGAGATGACAACATAGCAGACTCCACCGAAGACGATCCCACGACTTACGAACTTTCTTCTGCCTGGGGATACAATTTTAGAAGACGATAGGTTGGTGGAAAGAGTGGTTAGGCATTCTTATTCAATCTCTACTGATCCCTCCAGCTTCCAGATCTGACTTTCAAAACGACAACGTATAGTTTATACTGTATTTTCGTTACGAGACTCCCTAGCTGGCGTACCTTTTGCGAACTTGGACTCTGACAAGTCCATTAACGCCATGACACTTGTTGTGAAAATTCCAGACTTAAGTGGTTTCTACAATAATGGATTCAGTTGCTCCGAGACCCTGATAGTCTACGTTACGGTACATTTCACGATATGCGTTGCGATCTGTATGCTGGAAAACAGTAGCCCTTAGAGAAGATCAGTTTATTGCCGTACGTAGCGCTCCGGCGGAAAATTCGTGTAAATCACGGCGCGGCAAGTCTCGCTGCCCCACTGGCAAGTTAGACCCTAGCGCCGGCCCGGTCGCTTCCTGTAAGTGATGGGCTCCAGCCTACCTGCGAGCAGGGGAGAATGCTCCGTGGGAGGCGTGAGACGCCGCACCTGCTGATATACGAGCCGCAATTTGCATAACAAAAAATGGGGGTGCCAGGCAGCGCCACTAATAATGACATTAATAGCGAGCGCTGCCGCGCAGAACACGGCGGGGGGCGTATCGGTCGCGGCGGGCAGACAAGAACGCTCGTGCGGAGGTTCTGTGCAGCCCAGGGCTGTCTGGAGGAGCTCGCAAAACAAGCCACTGTGCGACGTGTACACAGCGCCGCGGGTGGCAGAATGCGGAATGAGCGCTGCCGGTGGTGGGGAACCCAGTTCTCCGTGTCGCTTGCTCCGGCGGCGCGAACACGACACAAGGTACGGGGCGTTTTACACAGGCGAGAGACCCTACGTATACAGCTCTGTTCTGCACACCACAAACCACTGTGCAGAGTGCGGTCCAGAGTTCTTCCCATTGTAGCACCAGTTAAGCTTTCTTCTCGTTCCACTGGCATAGGGTATGCGGGAAGAGTGATCTTTTAAGCGCCTCTGTGCGCACTGTAATTAGTCTGAACTTGCAGCTGCGATGCTTACGGGAGCGTAGCGTTACGTAGGGACCTACAGTATACTTCTAGACCTATCACGTGAAGATAATTTTCAAATCAGGGCAGCCACAGCTACACAGTTGTTTACATACAGATGTTAATTTTTTTTAATCAGGAAACTAAATAAAAAGTATAATAGTCCGCAACACCTGTATTTATTGAAGACGGTTAGAGAGACTCACACAATCCGTTTCACAACTTTAAGTTGCATCTTCTGGTGTATACCTGCCTAGAAAGTAGTGCACCGCATTTTTTTTTCTTCTCAGCCGAAAACAATGCTAAGAATGCGAAACGTTACGTACGTATTATCTGAAGTCTTCTGAGTGAGGGCGCCAAGTTTCCGACACTTCCGACAGATAGCGTAGCTGCAGGACAGTTTCAAAATGGCGTCTGTAGGTGATGTACGTTACAAGCAACGAGGCGTCATTGAATTTCTCTCTGCATAGAAAGAAACTGCGCGGAATATTAACAAACGCTCGTGCAAAGTCGATGGAGCATCTGCTGTCGACAGAAGTGTAATTAGTCGCTGGGCACGGAGGGTGAGGTCATCAGAAGACAGTTCGGCGAAACTCCTCCGTAAATGTCATCCACTAAAATGCTGGAGTTTTTAATCCTTAAAGAATAAAAAAGTAAATAAAGTTGATGACGAAAAAGAGTAAAATTAATCTGTAAAATACACAGAATAAAATTATTTTTAACACTTTTCGGGGGCCACCAGTGAACGAAAGGAAGAAGATTGTGCTGAATGTCAAACTTACCGGAAGCCGATACGCTTATGTGCGTGTGTCACAAACATACAGTAATCCTACAAGCCGAAAACACAAGCTACATAATGTCCCATGCGTTGCCGGAGAGTGGTTTCTTAGTCAATGATCAATTTCTGATTCCTTATTACATTCCTAACTTTTACAGACTGGACATTCATCACTGTTGATGGTTTTACAACTGAAGAATGCTGAGAACTTTGTCTTGCTACGCCAAATATATCACAGAATTCTAAGTAACCATCTTATGGTATTTCCTAATTGTATGCATAATCCTTTCTCCCTTATTTAAATGTATTCAATCATTATTGTGAGAATCACAGATATCTTCGTTTCCCGTTACCAAAATATTAACTTTCAAAAATATCGATACAGATACACACCAGAAGATGAGACTTAAAAGTTGCTAGATGGTTGTGTGTCATTAATTGACAGTCGTAAGCACGGCTGTTGCGGAATATAGGAATTTCATTCAGTTTTCTGTTATTAAAATTTGTATATCTGTATGTAAATACCTTTTGTACTGTGTGAATGGTCAATCAGCTTTATATACTTACTTAAAGCTGGTCCTTGAATCTTTGCAAATAGACTTTCACGGGGTAGTTTATCTTCGAGCCTCTGCTAGGCCAGTTCTCTCCCTAGTACCGAACAAGTAGGTGATCATATATGCTACCCTTCTTTGAATACATCCAATATCCCTTGTTAGTCCTATCTAGAATAGGTCAATATACTTTGGTGGTTAATGTTACTAATAACCACCACAGCTACATTTAACATACGTTTTTTACGTCACAACCAGTTTCGTTGCAATGAGCATCATTCGTGACACTGAAAATTCAACAATATTCTGCCTGCTTAATTCTCTCAGAATTGTGGCGAAGACAACACAGTCACATTTATTGTATTATGGATCCCATATGTGTACTGTAGGCATTCTGTTTCGTAGATTGTGAATGCAGTTCCCTAGTATCCTTCTAATGCATCGACGTTTGTCACATGACTTACACAAGAGTGAAACTATGTGATCGTTCAATTTCATATCCCCAAAAACTATTACGCCCACTGATTGAATATACGTGCAGCTTTATTCAGTCAATGGTGCATCATCTGCAAAACAATAAATATTGCCTATTAAATTAATATACAATATGAACAGTAAGTGTCTCAAAAAATACTTCTTTAAGCCACGCGTGAATTTTTTTTCCACTTCTGTTGATGATGCTCCACTCAGCAAAACATGCTTTCGCTTTCTGCGCCATACTCTCGTACTTCCGGTAATAAGCGTAGATGTCGAATGCATTTCGGAAGCATCTACTACATCAGATTCAACTGATTGACTACCTAGGGCCATTGGGTTCAAGGTGTCGTGTGACAAAAGCTGAGGTTGTGTTTCATATGAACAATATTTTCCGAATTCATGTTCGTTATTATGAAGAAGGATATTCAGTACGACGTATCTCATTACTTTTGCCTTCAAAACGTGTTTTAATATTCTACAACAGATTGACGTGGTGGACACAGGCCGGTAGTTCTATTCATCCATTCTAAGAACCTTCTTGTAGAGAGATGTGACCTGTTCATTCTTCCAACAACTATACACATTGCCGGCCAGAGTGGCCGTGCGGTTCTAGGCGCTACAGTCTGGAGCCGCGTGACCGCTACGGTCGCAGGTTCGAATCCTGCCTCGGGCACGGATGTATGTGATGTCCTTAGGTTAGTTAGGTTTAAGTAGTTCTAAGTTCTAGGGGACTGATGACCACAGCAGTTAAGTCCCATAGTGCTCAGAGCCATTTGAACCATTTACTATATACATTTTCTGTTCGATGTATCAGTAGTATATTATGGTTGGAAGAGGAATGGACCATCTAGTATACAAGGTGTCAGGGAGTGTTGTGTTGCCCATTGACAAGCAGTGACAGCGGAGAAGGCTATCTAGAGAGCTCAGTGACTTCGAAGGTGGACTAGTCGTTAGATGTTAACTTAGCAATGAATCGATCAGCCCTTCTAAGGGTCTCCAAGTCGACAATTGGGGCTATGAAAAGTAAAAAACGAAAGAACAACCGTAGCTAAACAAAGACCAGGTACACTTCATTATATGGTGTCCCAAACCTTTTGGATTATATTGAAACAGGTGATAGTGCGTTCACAACCGACTATATTGAGATACGGAACCAATAGTCAGAAACGCATATTTATTGTGTTATGGGCACACACAGCGTACATCACCTTACAGCAACGTATTTGATAGTAATTGTTCAGTGCATGCCTGGCAGCGGTGCATGAAGTTCTGCGGCACTCTCTCGAAAGACCTTGGTATTTGTTGTTCCAGGAGACAGGCATCTTGGACGCTTGCAAGTAGATCTCCATCTGTTCTACAAAGGTTTTACACACTAACGATGTAATCCCAGAGGTGTGACATACGGCGATCGTGAAGGCCATTGGAAAGTACCTCCCTTTTCCAGTCCAGAGATGAGGGTATCTGTCATTCAGGTGCTCGCGAACATTAACATGGAAGTAGGATTGTGCCCTGTTGTATTAAAACCACATACTTTTGCGGACAACAAGAGGCACAGTTTCCAAGAACTGTGGCATTATAATTGGCAGGAACGGAATATAACGTGCACCAGTCAAACAAGGAGGTCTTAGATCTTAGGTGACACTGGACAACGCCCGCCCATAAGTCGACAGAGAATCTTTGCCGATGGCAACCGACTTCGGTGGCGTGGTGATTGTCCTCGAAACAGACATGGCTGTCACGGCTAATATCATCACAAATGAATAAGGTCTCATCAGTGAACAGTACAAATTTTACAAGGTTCGATACTACTGTACTGCAGTGGATAATACATTGACGTGAATGCGGAGCTCAAAATCCGTTGCTTCTAGTGCTTGCACTAATTCTTTTATGATAGGGGTATAATACCTGTTCCACCGGTGCTCTCCACCCCGTATCCTCCGAGTTGTATGTTTTACGGGCGAGTTGACGGGTGCTTATTGCTCTCTGTGATCGGCCACACGATCCAAAACCATCTCTTCAGAATCCATGTCCGGAGATACGAGGGGCGACAATAAAGTATTGAGACTGATGTGAAAAAAAATGTTGCTTACTGCTTTAGTCAATTTTAGTGTTGTCTCCTTCAAAGTAGTTCCCGTTTGATTGCACACACTTTTTCCAGCCCTTCTGCCATTGATGGTAACGTATATGGAACTCATCTTCTGTAATATCCTCCAAGACCCTCGTCACAGCTTTTTGGACATCTTGTGTTGTTTGAAAATGGTGTCCCTTGACCACCGTTTTAACTCTTGGAAACAGAAAAAAGTCGCATTGAGCGACATCTGGTCAATAAGGTAGCTGTGGTAGTACTGAAATTTGGTTTGAGGTTGAAAATTGCTGTACTGACAGAGCAGTATGGGATTTCGCATTATCGTGATGCAGAACCCAATTATCAGCAATGTTGGCGCGGACACGAAGAACTCTTTTACGAAGTCTTTCTAAAATTTCTTTGTAGTAATATTGGCTAACTGTTTGTCCAGGAGGCACCCACTGTTTATGAACAGTTCCCTTGGAATCAAAGAAGCGCACAAGCATGCATTTCACATTTTACTTTGAAATGCGAGCATTTTTGGTCAGGGTGATCCCTTTGAGCACCATTGCGAACTTTGGAGTTTTGTCTCTGGGTCTTAATGGAAAAAACCAACTTTCAACACCAGTGATAACACGGCTGAACCAGTCTGGATTGATTTCCGTTTGCTCTAACAGATCAGCTGCCACACATTTCCGTGTTTCTCGCTGTTGTGGTGTGAGATTTTTGGGGACCATTTTTGCACAAATCTTTCTCATACCAAGATCTTCAGTTCATATTAGACGAACCGTTTCTCGATTGATGTTCATTTCTTCTGCAATCATTTTCACGGATAATCTTCGGTCAAATCGTACGAGTTCATGTACCCTGGCCAAGTTGACATCCGTCCGTGAGGTTGATGGTCGTTCACTGCGGTCTTCATCTTCAACATTCATTCTGCCTTCACTAAACATTTTATGCCAACGAAAAACTTGGGCTCTTGACATAACCTCCTCTCCAAAAGCCTTCTGAAGCTTACCGTAAGTTGTCGTCACGTTTTCACCCAATTTAACGCAAAAAGAAATGACATACCGTTGCACAATATTATGCGGTTCCATTTCCGTGACGAGAGATACAAACACATGTTAACTTATTACAGCACAACTCACGACTGAGCAGTTGCATCGATGTTCTGCTTGGACTAGAATCAGCTTCTAAACCAAGGTCAAAGATGTTGTTCCTAGGCAAGCCTGCAGGGTTTCCACATCTTGCAAAGAAAAACAGTCTCATTACTTTATTGTCGCACCTCATATCTTCTTCAAGTTAGTATGATACCTGGTGGGAAAGCGTTTTCTGTTCATTCCTGCTGCACTGGCCTTACACATGCAGCACCGTATATTAAATGTATGTCTACCAAATCTCGTGATGAGTACGTTCCATGTTTGAGTATGCATCATTCACTGTAGGTAGTAACACACCTCACCACTGACACATCGCAAGCTGTCTGATGCAATGGGAAACTGGAACAAGAGATAGTGGTACAAGTGCTATGAGCTAAATTGTGTACAGTATGTCTGTTTGCTGCTCAGGGTGTATGCTGGTTATCTCCAGCTGCCAGTTCCAGGGTACAACACACATCCAGGATCTTCGCTAGAGTGCATCAGAACTGCCTTCGCCGATTCAATACTTGCATTGGGACTGGCGGTCGTCGCTGTGAACCATCACTATGAGCTACATTGTTGTTATGCGACGTACGCTTTGTATGCCCGTAACAAAAAATATCCATTTAACAGCATTGGTTCCCTACCACAATGTAATTGGTTGTGTACCGATTATCACCTCTTCCGATTTGACCGAAAAGAATCGAGACTCCATGAATAGTTCCGAATGGAACAGTGACCAACACAATTTGCTTTTGTTTTTTATTTTGCCTAATGGCTGTTTGTTTCAGTGCCCCAGAACCGTTCTCAGGACATCATATGATCAAAAACTCACAGTTCATAGTTAGACAGATAATGTAATAACGTAAGATACACCTTAAAGTTATCTCCTCTCTCTAATAGGAAACGTATGCGGCCGATCGGAGTCTTAAAACATATAGTTGGTGCCTTACAGTCCTCACGCTCTTTTCCCAAACAGATGTGTCAGAAACTAAAAGCAAAGGTTCAGATGGCTCTGAGCACTATGGGACTTAACTTCTGAAATCAGCAGTCCCCTAGAACTTAGAACTACTTAGACCTAACTAACCTAAGGACATCACACACATCCATGCCCGAGGCAGGATTCGAACCTGCGACCGTAGCGGTCGCGCGGTTGCAGAATGTAGCGCCTAGAACCGCTCCGCCACCCCGGCCGGCTAAAGAAAAGGTCAATGCTAAGCTTTAAATAAAAGCAAACTGCGGCCAGCAGTGACAATATTGCCCCCTATGTAAAGAGTAGCTTTTTCTTCTTAAGAAACGAGTTTCAGCTTCTGTACTGACGGACCGGTACCATCGAGCACTGCTGGAAGGGTGACGGTGTCCAAAGAGCTACCAAAAGTCCAACTACACAGAAGCGCAAAAGAAACTGGTCCAGCCATGCGTATTCAAATACAGAGATATCTAAACAGGCAGAATATGGCGCTGAGGTCGGCAACGCCTATATAAGACGAGTGCCCGGTGCAGTTGTTAGACCAGTTATTGCTGCTACAATGGCAGAATATCAAGATTTAAGTGAGTCTGAACGAGATGTTATTTACGGCGCAGGAGCGATAGGACACAGCATCTCCGGGATAGCGATGACGTGGATATTTTCCAATTAGACCGTTTGACGAGTGTACTATGAATATCAGGAATCTGGTGAAACATCAGTCTCGGAAATAGCTGCGCCCGGCAAAAAGATCCTGCAAGAATGGGACCAACGACCGCTGAAGAGAATCGTTCAGCGAGACGTAAGTCCATCCCTTCCTGAAACTGCTGCAGATTTCAATGTAAACCATCATCAATAAGTGTGGCCGTGTGAACCATTCAAAGGAACATCATCAATAAGGGCTTTCGCAGCCGGAGGCCCACTCGTGTACCCTTGATGACTGGATGACACAAAGCTTTAAACCTCGCCTGGGCCCATCAACACTGACATTAGACTGCTGCTGACTGGAAACATGTTGCCTGTCAGACGAGTCTCGTTTCAACTTGTATCGAGCGGCTGGACGTTTATGGGTATGGAGACAACCTCATGAATCCATATACCCTTCACTTCAGCAGGAACCTATCAAACTGGTGGAGGCTCTCTAATGGTGTCGGCGTATGCCGTTGGAGTGACACGGGACTCATGTTACGTCTAGATACAACTCTGACGCGTGACACGTACGGATGAATCCTGTCACTTCATTCACGTCCACTGAGTATTCCGGCAGACTTGAGCAATTTCAGCAGAACAATGCGACACCCCATACGTTCAGAATTGCTACATAGTGGCTCCAGGAACACCCTTAACACCCTTCTGAGTTTAAACAATTCCGGTGGCCACCAAGGTCCCCAGACATGAACATTATCGACCATATCTGGGATTCCTTGCAACATGCTGTTGAGAAGTGGTCTCCACTCCCTCGTACTCTTACGGATTTACGGACAGCCCTCCACGATTCATGGTGTCAACTCCCTCCAGTACTACTTGAGGCACTTGTCGAGTCCACGCCACGTCTTGGTGCTCTCGGGGACCCTACACATATTAGGCAGGTGTACCAGTTTCTTTTGTTCTCCATTGTAGTACAGTGACTGTGCTTAGGGAGTTGTAAGGAATGGGGAGCAATAGTTGAGTATCTCACATTTCTGCAGTCAGTGCAGAGGTAAGCTTCAAGTAGTGTAAAGTTCGACTGCATTGAAAAGTGAATTAATGAAACGAGTGCTGCTGGTTGATGAATCACGCTAAATCCTGATGTTTTGGTGAATTCCTGGAGTGCCAACAATGAAGCACGCAGGAGATTGTGTTACGCTATTGGAGCTATTTCTCGTAGTTAGTCCGTGGTCTGTTTTGCGTGCTGAAGAAAATGTTGAACGTGGAAGGATATAAATTGGTTTTACAGCTTTTTATGCTGCGTACAATAGAGGATCAGTTATAAAACGTTGATTATAACAGAATGACAGTGCACCCTGTCATAAAGCAACATCTGCGAGGCAGTGGTTTGTGGACAATTACATTCCTTGTCTGGCCTGCTAGAGTCCCAAAGTAAACCTTTGCGATGAGTTGCAAGGCCGACTTCACCTCAGCGTCCAATGTTGCAGCCTTCCTTGGTATCAGATCGGCTAGGAATAGGCTGTTATCCATCCAGAGACATTCAGACACCTCACCGAAACTATTCTCAGCGATGTTGAAGCCGTCATATAGGCTGAAGTTGGACACACCCAGATATCCACATAGTGTAGTCAGTGACCGGGATTTTATGGATCTCTTGAGCTTTGACCAGTTTTAAAGACTGTTTCTCAACGCCACAGGCACTAGTATCTGCATCACTCATCTCTGCAGTGGTGAGAGAATTATTCCAGGAAAATACTCCAGTAACTTCCTGCGTAAAAATAGATTCCAAAAAAGGACTTCAGCATTTCTCATTGCTAAGGTCTAATTTCGTCTCGTATGCTGCATACTTTTAATTTGCCGCCACTTTTATCAATGTTTAATTGAACTGATTAAATTACACACTGCTCTAAGAAGACGTACAATATATTGACTAGGTATACTGCCTAAAGATAAAACGTAGATCTTCTTGTGAAAAAAATGACCTATTCAGTTTTTCAGCCTAGGGTCACACAATTAGTGTCATGAAGATTCGACTTCGGTGTAGCTTGAGTGAGATTTTTCTTTTAATTTTTGATTATCCATTGGAAACCATGAGACTTTAGAAACAACGATTTTTTTTGTTTAGAGATATAATTCTCCTATCAAGCGCGTTTTTCACGTATTATTCATGGTGTTAGCGATATGAGAACTGCTCCAGTATTCTGGTTGATCACTTTTGCAGAAAATCCCACACACTGTGCACCACGTACGCTGTAGACAGTCCACAGTACATGTTAAAAGCAGTGCGCTGTAGACTGACTCCTGTATATCTCGTGTAAATACGCACCAGTTTGTCCATTGGAGGACAGGATGAAATCCTAAATGCATCAGAATAATGAATGAATCCACTCTTCGAGAGCATAACACCTGGAATATATCAATACACGAAAAATGCACTTGTCAGTGGAATTATCTCCAGAGGCGAGTCATGCGGAAGTAATGGCAAATCGTGAGTAGCAGCGGAACACTGACATCTGATCATGGCTTCAGGGTGCTTCACATTTTTTAAGCAGTGTACATATATTTTCCACACTACACATCAACTTTTACTTTTTATTTCATTAATTCGATCACATGTGCTTCGCCAATTTAACAAGGCATCGTCAGTGGCTGTTCTGGAATGTTTTATAATACAATGAAAAGGTTGTTAGAGAAAAAAATTTAATTCATTACTTGAATATAATTCACTTCTGCCTCATGTGGAAGATCAGTTCACAGTTTCCGTCTCCATATATTAGCTACAATTTCGTGATGAAGGGTTAATATTTCAAGTGTTTTCAATCTGAAATCGAATATATTAAAGAAAACATGATATATTCCACGACACACACTGAAGCTACCTTGTTAAAAAGGCGAAATGGGTCTGGCCGTACTCATAAAAAACAATAGAAACAGATATACGTATCTATGTATGTCCCATATCTCCTACTGAAGCACTGGACCGACTTTAACCAAACGTGGTAGACGTATTATTTACTGACTGGAATGAATCACTGGAAGAGTAACAACCACCCATCTGTCAGGAGGTTGGGGTGGTGATGAAAAAGCTGTGTAGCCCAAGACGTCAGAATACCCACACTTCAGTTACCTGGTATTTGAGATTGAGAGCACTTAAAAGACTTGCAACAAACTTTGCACATAATATCAAATCTTTACGAAATTCTTTGTCGCTGACGAACTCCACAAAATGGTCGAAGAAAAAGAGTTTGTCGCACACTACATTTTTGCTCTTCGTGTAGTAGCGTGACGGTTTAGTGTATTACTCCTTTACTGCTAACTGCATTCGTGACACATCATATAGACAGTATTCAGATACACCACTGAATATAGCAGAAAAGTTACATGACAGTACGAGTCTTAGCTCAGGAGATACATCATAAACACTGAATTCGTGGAACATTACCGCATCATGCAAGATGTTTATATTCATTACTTTGTTGCTACTAACTCTGTTCGTAGCAATTTTCGCAAACAGTATCCACATTTGCCGCTGAATGTACCTACAAACACATAACATTGTACAACATATAGTCCGTGAGATATGACGTCATGTACTGAAATGAGAGAAAAAACTGCCGAATGATGGATGACGTACTTGCTTCTATGCAACTAGCTCTATTCGCAATACGTTTAGTAGAAAGTATACACGTATGACGCTGAACGTAACTACAAGAATCTATCATTGTACGACACATAGTTCAGGAAATATGACGTCAGATACTGAGATGCGCAAAATTTCCACATCAGGCACGAAGTTATACTTATTACTTCTGTGTTAGTAACTCTATTAGCAACACATTTCGGAGACAGAATCAAAATACTTCCGATTAATGTATCTACAAAAATGTATCATTTTACGACTCATAGCTCAGGACATATGGCGTCATAAGCACTTAGCAGCGAGACAAACTGCTGCATCATGCGTGATGTTTTAATTTATTTCTTCTTCACTATTAAATCTATTCACAACACATTTAGCCATGTATACCACTGCACGTGCCTGCAAAATTGTATAATTGTACAGCACATATCTCAGGAAACATAACACAGTAAACATTAAGTTCCGTAAAATTTTCAACTCGCTGTTTGAGTTGAAACTCGGTAGACGAACAGCTAAATTATGCTAAATAGTTGTTAAATGTGTTTGACATGTGGTTTGGCGTGCATGATAGATTGGTGTAGTACAGTTTTGGGCAGGACTACAATAAAACCAGTTGCTAATTATTAGCGTAACATGAGGTTCTATTTAATCATTGCTTCTCCCGCCTAAGGACTGTTATTTTGTTAAAGAAATCTCCACCTGGGAACGTGTAGCAGAGTTGTCTGTCAAACAGTGTAAATGGTACTAAGTTCATGCGCAAAAGTGTTGTTATACAAGCTAAATGAATGTTGTGTAATCTCGACTATACAAGAGTAAGGTTTTTTTTCAATCTTCAATGTTGATGCATAATAGTGTCATTACTGGTTGCAGATCGTCTATCCAGTTTACCGATACTCTTATTCTGGGTGGCACCACTTTTCTTTAAGCAAAATGAACAGTTTTGACACACAATACTACACCCTCACAACACTAATGTATTGTTTCCTGTTAAACAAATTTCATAAATGTTTGCCGCGCGGGGTAGCCGCACGGTCTCTGGCGCCTTGTCACGACCGTGCGGCTTCCCCCGTCGGAGGTTCGAGTCCTCCCTCAGTCATGGGTATGTGTGTTGCCCTTAGCGTAAGTTAGTTTAAGTTAGATTAAGTAGTGTGTAAGCTTAGGGACGGATGACCTCAGCAGTTTGGTCCCATAAGACCTTACCACAAATTTCCAAATTTCCATAAAAGTTGTTATGAAATAACCAGGCTTCATACATCAGCAGAGATGCTAATTTGGTAAGATGCTGTTTGCGATATAATTAAAGACTGTTCACAATCTAAATGGAATTTATAACCTCTGAGTGGGTTCTGGGCCACCAATACACAGTTATTATTGCAATAATCACCACTTACATTTATATCTTTTTAAAAATTCAATTTAAAACTGCCGCTGCACTATTTCACCAAGATGGCGGCTAACGTAAGACAATCACTTACCGAATCTCCTTCAGACACTGTTTTACCACTATCACATAATATATTCATAATCTTTTCTGCACCTTTACAATATGCATTAACATTCAAAAGTAAATCTCAGTGTTAATCACTTATTATTCAGCATTTACCAATAAACCGCACCGTAGATCAATAGCGCTTATAGCTGCGAGATTCATAAGGAAATAAAGGTTCAAACAAAAGGGTTGATTTCAACGACAGAGAAACTCAATTTTTCAAATATTACTTAACAAAAATGGTTCAAATGGCTCTGAGCACTATGGGACTCAACATCTGAGGTCATCAGTCCCCTAGAACTTAGACCTACTTAAACCTAACTAACCTAAGGACATCACACACATCCATGCCCGAGGCAGGATTCTAACCGGCGGCCGTAGCAGTCACGCGGTTCCGGACTGAAGTGCCTAGAACCGCACGGCCACCGCGGCCGGCTATTACTTAACAGCATCATACAGTTTTCACAGACCTCTGTGATATGAGACATCAATCACATCCGATCAGTACAATAGTTCGAACAAGAAGAGGGATTATTCTAGAAGAATTCTACACAACAAAAGATTATCTTTTTCTATAGATATTGTTTGAGATACAGGTTTGTTACACAATATTTAATTATGTCATTGACAACAAATATTTATTATTTTAGTAACGATGAAGTCCTTTTTATTAATATCACGAGAATGTTCACTGAGATTCCACACACAATGATGTCGTAAATATGTTTCTGATAAAATATGTGCTTGGATATTAAAGTGGATATGAGAGCAAAAGATGCGTAAAATCTCATCCTGAACCCCTGAAACGATTTCAATCAGATTTGGTTTAGTTATAATCTGGAAAAACAATAGTGGTAAGAAGCACCTGCTTCCTCAGGGAGAGACGGTGATAACATGGAGAGACAAGGGAGGAGGAGGAGACAGCGAGAGGGAGACAGACAGAGGTAGGAGAGGGAATAAGGACAGAGTGATGGGAGAGTAGGAGATGGACCAAGAAACGAAAGAGGAGGTGACAGATAAAAGGAAAAGAGCAGATTGGCAGAGGCAGAAGGGAGGAGCATATGAACAAAGACGGGTTGGGATGAGGAGATAGACAGAAAGTGGGAAGTATTTGATAGAGTGAGGGAGGGGTGGAGGTGGTGGACAGGGGCCTTTGAGGTGATTAGAGAGAGGAGGAAGGAGAGCAGATAATGTCACAGGGAATAGGTAGAGAAATAGAGTATGAGGAGGTGGAGAAAGAGAGGACAGGAGGAAATGGATAGAAAGATTTGGCAAGAGGAGATCGACAGAAAGAGTAGGAGATGGCCTAATACATGACTGGAAGAAACACATACCTAGCAACGCCAGCTTTCTCAGCTAATAAATAAGATAAAAAATTCATTTGCAGCATGCATAAGCGCGTTACTTGTAAACTGATGCAATTTTTTGTTCTAGTGCATGTATGACTTCCAAAAAGGACGAGGAAAACATCCTGTTGTAATCAGTCTGCGGCTGCCTGAACTGCGTACGCTGGGTTCTGACGGCGCGTGGTTTGTGCGCGTGTTGCAGGCCCGCTGGTGGAGGTGCAGGCGATCGTGCGAGGCACGGCGCTGCTGCCCTGCGACATCGAGCCCCCCGCGCCCAACGACAGCGTCATCCTCGCCATCTGGTTCAAGAACGAGATGACGCCCTTCTACAGGTGAGGACGCCACACGCGACACGAGCCACAATGCCACGCACCCGTGTAAAAATTGTGAAATCGTGAGGAAACCGTCCGAAAGTACCACAAGGAGCGACACAAAGCAACGATAAAATCCACTAAGCAATATCAGTATCTCTTCTGTAATCTGGGGCAAATAAATGCTTTTACTGTTACTGTATTTACTGGATATCAAAAATCGTTAAATATAAATAGACGGATAGTTGTCTGGGAAAAAAGAGCGTGAGAAAATAATGACCCATGAATCGCTGGAGGGGTGTCTTGTGTGCCTCAACGATACATACCCGTACCTTAGGCGAAAATACAACGGTATGGTGGTGGAGAGGGCGGAGGAAACATGTGGTTCTTGCAGAGGGCAGCAGCCTTTTCAGCACTTGCAGTGCCAGCAGTCTGCACAAAAGATCAAGTTACACCAGCCAAAATGCCCATGCTATCATGGTATTGCAAACGCCGCAATTAAAGGGGAAATTATAGCCGGTATTTTTCACGAGAATATGCAGCTTTATTGTATGGTTAAATGGCGTTGCGATCCTCTACGGTAAAATATTCCGGAAGTGAAATAGCCCCCCCACTCGGATCTCCAGGTTGGGAGTACACAGGAGGATATAGTCAACAACAAAAATAAAACTGGCATTCTGTGGGTCAGTGTGTGTAATGTTAGAACCCTTAGTCATGTAGGTAGGTTTGAGATTTTAAAAAGATGAATAGATAGGCTGAAGTGAGAAGTAGGGACTTAGTGAAGTAAGATGGTAGGATCAAAAGGGCTTCTGGTCATGTGAGTACATGATTGTAAATACAAAATCAGATATAGATAACGCAGGAGTAGGTTAATAAAGAATAAGAACATAGGAATACATATAAGGTACTACGAGTGTCATAGTGTATGCATTATCGTAGCCAAATTAGACAGAAAGCCACCACTCTCCGATATAGTGCGAGTTTATATGCGAAACAGCGCCGCAAACGATGAAGAGATAGAAAGAATGTATGATGCAGTTCAATAAATTATTCACATAAATAACGGAGAGACAAATTTAATTGTGCTGAGTGACTAGAATTCGGTAGTAGGAAGAGGAATAGGAGGAAAAATAATAGCACGTATGGATTGGGGGCAACGAATGAAACAGATAGACGCCTGGAAGAATTTTGCAGAGAGCATAATTTAATCGTCGCTAACAATTGGTTTCAGAATTACGAAAGAAAGTTGTATTCGTCAACTGAAGGTTTCAGACTGATTCAGTAACGCTAAGACACCGACTTCGGAAACCGATTTAAAACTGTAAGACATTTCAAGTATTTAATCGGGCGTTAACTATAAGTTATTGGTTATGAACTGTAGATTAACACTGGATAAATTGCAAAAAGTTAGTGAATTAAGAATATGGGACTTGGATAAAGTGAAACAACCAGATGATATTGAGAATTTCAAAGTTAGCGTGAGGCAACGATTGAATGTACAGAGTAAAGAAATACAGTGGAAGATCAATGGGTGCCTTTGAGAAGTGAAATACAGAAGGTAGCAGATGATCAAATACCTAATAAGAGAGGTCCTATTAAAAATCCTTGGATATCACGGAAGATATTGAGTTTATTGGTGAAGCGAAAAGATTTCAAACTGTAGCAAGTGAAGCAATAGAAATGGAATATAAACCTCTAAAAATGAGACTGACAGAAAGTGCAAAATGGCTTAGCGGGAATGACTAGATGACAAATATGTATAGCAGTGTGTATAGATCGGGGAATACGACATAGGGAAAATTGAATAGGCCTTTGGAGAAAACGAATCTCGCCCATCTGAATATCAAGAGGACTAAGCAAACAAGGGAAAGCTGAAAAAAAATATTCAAAAGGCTGTGAGCATTATCGGACTTAACATCTGAGGTCATCAGTCCCCTAGAACTACTTAAACCTAACTAACCTAAGGATATCACACACATCCATACCAGAGGCAGGATTCGAACCTGCGACCGTAGCGGTCTCGCGGTTCCAGACTGAAGCGTCTAGAACTGCTCGGCCACGCAGGCCGGCGAAAGCTGAAAAGCAGAAGAAATATGTGGAGTGGCTATTCAAGAGAAACGAAAATAATATCATAAAAAGAGATGAGGAAATAAAAGGAGATGCGGAAATAGACGAAGATGAGATGGGAAATGTGATTAAGAAAAAATTGTGAAGGAAAACTGTAGGCAGGGCCAAATGAATGTGGCTTGCTGTACATATTTTGAGGTAAAGAGGCTTGCACAGAATAAGGTAGCTCGAAGAGATGCATCAGACAAAAACTACAACAAAAACAACAAGGAAATACCTGAATCAGAATGGAGGGTTGCATGGAATTCCAGAAATTGAGCCTCTGTAAAAGCGTGCACTCATTGACACTTGGTAATAACGTTTCCACATGACCGAGACCAAGTACCACAGATATCCTTATAAAATGCTGAGGATTTCTTACATGACGATCATTTTGGCTTTCGGAAAGTAAGGGGCGCCACAGAGGCTGTCAGACATTGCGAAGGATAAGGGGAAACGAGACATTTTAAAAAAACGAGACACTTTAGTAGGATTTATAGATCGAAAAGCGTCCAACAATTCAAAATGGTAGAACAAGTTCGAAATTCTGAGCAAATTTGGAGTAAACTATGGAGAGAAATGGGTAACGTGCAGTATGTACAACAGCTAAAGGGAAGATCAATGGCGAAGTGCTCGGATTAAAAAGGGTGTAAAAGCAAGAATGTAGTCTTTTACCACAGTGTTCAATATATGCATCTAGGAAATAATGAACAGACCAAAGGAACAAGAATGGGGTCAAAATTCAGAGTGAAACGATGTCAGTGATGAGATTCCATAACAATATTGTTATCCTCAATCAAAGTGAAGAAGAATTATAAGAGGTCTAATGAAAACAAATGTGAGTTGAAAGTAAACCGAAGAAGGTCGAAAATAATAAGGAGCAGTATGACTTCAGTGAACAACTTATCGGGCGGGTGTCGTGCCCATTTGTTCTAGATTACGTTAGCGTATGATTGTTGTAGATGTTGTTTTGTAATCTATGCCCTGAATAGGGGCAGTCTTGTATCAATCTCCTAATTGTAAGAGTAACACTTTATGCAATGAAATGAAAACGAGACAGATCGAAAAAAGCAGGTAAACTGTTTATTATTTCAAAGGCAATCGCCTAAACTGTTAATACGTATATGACACTGTGAGATAAGATGGCCGGTGCCCTCATGGAAAAACGTTTTTGGTTGCTTACGGAACCTCATTACACCCAGGTGTTCACCTCTTCGTCCGAAGCAAATAAACGCTTTTTTTTTTTTTTGAGTCATCAGTTTTCTGACTGGTTTGATGCTGCCCGCCACGGATTTCTCTCCTGTGTCAACCTCTTCACGCCAGAGAAACACTTGCAACGTACTTCATCAATTATTTTCTGGATTTATTCCAATATCTGTCTTTCTCTAAAGTTTTTACCCTCCACGGCTCCCTCTGGTACCATGGAATTTATTCCATGATACCTTAACAGATGTCCTATCATCCTGTCCCTTCTCCTTGACAGTGTTTTTCACATATTCCTTTCCTCTCCGATTCTGCGCAGAACCTTCTCATTCCTCACCTTATCAATCCACGTAATTTTCAACATTCGTCTGTAGCACCACATCTCAAATTCTTCGATTCTCTTCTGTTCCGGTTTCCCGCAGTCCACGTTTCACTACCATGCAGTGCTGTGCTCCAAACGTACATTCTCAGAACTTTCTTCCTCAAATTAAGGCCTATGTTTGATAATAGCACACTTCTCTTGGCCAGGAATGCCCTTTTTACGAATGCTCATCTGCTTTTGATGTTCTCCTTGCTCCGTCCGTCACTGCTTATTTTGCTGCCTAGATAGTAGAATTCCTTAACTTCATTTACAACGTGACCATCAATCCGAATGTTAAGTTTCTCGCTGTTCTCATTTCTGCTACTTCTCATTACTTTCGCCTTTCTTCGATTTTCTCTCATTCCACATTTTGTGCTCATTACACTGTTCATTTATTTCAGCATATCATGTAATTCTTCCTGACTTTAACTCAGGATACCAATCTCATCAACGAATCGTATCATTGATACCCTTTACCTTGATACTTAATCCCATTCTTAAACCTTTCTCTTAATTCCGTCATTGCTTCTTCAAAAATGGTTCAAATGGCTCTGAGCACTATGAGACTTAACATCTAAGGTCATCTGTCTCCTAGAACATAGAACTACTTAAACGTAACTAACCTAAGGAGATCATACACATCCATGTCCGAGGCAGGATTCGAACCTGCGATCGTAGCGGTCGCGCTGTTGCAGACCGAAGCGCCTAGAACCGCTCGGCCACACCGGCAGGCCATTGCTTGTTCGATGTACAGATTAAACAGTAAGAGCGAACGTCTGCACCCCTGTCTTACACCCTTTTCAATCCGAGCACTTCGTTATTGGTCGTCCACTCTTATTATTCCTTCGTGACGTACATATGATTCTGCAGGGTTCCAATGATATCTAAATCGTATGGGATGGACGTGAACTGTATAAGGGATATGCAGGTCTTCAAAGAAAACCTTCTGCATCGGATTCGAAAGAAACTTGGCAACGTGTTGGTGGATATTTTGTTGGTAGGGTGTTTCCACTACGCTGCAGAAATCTCGCTGGAAAGCTCTTAGTCATCATCCACACAGTTCCGGTCTCCTCCCATGTGATTTCCAAGATTTTGGATCCTTGAAGAAAGATATTCGTGGCCAGCAATTTACGTCGGACGAACAGGTGCGTCCTTTGGTGTAATCGTGGCTATGTAGGTAATCAAAAACTTTTTTTAGATTACGCACTGATTGTCTTGACTCACAGTGAGATAAATATATTTATAGTTTTGTCAATTACTTTTGAAATAATAAACGGTTAACTTGCTTTTTTCCGTCTCTCTCGTCATTATTTGACTGCCTCTTACAAGATATGCGGTGCTTTCAGTGTAACAAAGACAATCATCTTTAGAACATGTAGTTTCTGTATGTCAGAAGAGCCGCCACAGTACGCCCCAGATACGTCGTAAGCGACTTAATGGGAACTCTGAAACTTAAATCTTACTGGGAGACGATGCTGTGTTTATCCCAAGTACTTGTTAAGTGCTTTAAAACTTGATCCACCTAGTGTGGTATTCGTACTCAAAGTAGAGAGTTTTCCTAAAGATAGCGCACTACGCATCATGTATGAAAAGATCGTTTCATCAAACGTTCAGCTATAGGAACTCTTAAAAATACAAGGTGGATAAACTAAAACTGACCCATACAATATTTATGTACCCTAAAGTAGGCAATCCAGTATACATCAGCAACATGATCAGATGATGTAAGTTCAGTTGCCTATCTTAAATTCCATTTTTAAGGGTTGGTTTCATTCTCCCCACCCAGTATAAATCTGTCCCGTGCAGAGTCATGAAGCAGCACATGACTGGCTTATTGAACGAATCCTACGTAAACCACTCTCGGAACAGGTCGCTTACGAGAAATCCACGTTCTAATTATTCTTGTGTATTGGTCATGTGCCTGATATCAGTTGGAGAGAGGAAAGATACAATGAAAGGCTGGAGCATTCATCTCGCAATGATTGAGGAATTGAGAAAGTGTGAGAGAGCTTAAAAGAAACGCAAAATCGAACTGTACTGGGAGACACCACGGGAAAGACTCAGCGAACAACGGAAACCCTTATAAAATTCCAATAACCCAATTTTGAAACTGAGTCAATAAACATACCACTGCCTCCAGTAGATGTATTTCGCTGTGACCCAAACTTTAAGTGAAATTTGGGCTCGTATAGAAGGGTGACAATAATCTCTCATCCCCCATTCCATTCGTAAACAGAATAGAAAGGTGCAGGAGGGGCTGTGATGGGAGACCATTCCGTCACACGCCCTTCAATCTCTTTTGGAATACAGATGTTTAAATTTTTCCATGTGTCATGTTTCTCTTTTCTGATCATTGTTGAGCAGTGCAGCTAAATGTTACATCAGTAGTGTATTCAGCCTTTCTTCACCTCATTTCTATTATATGTCTGTCGCAGAACAGAATTCGAAATAGTAAGAGTTATAGACCTACATTCTCTCAACTTTTGTGAAAACCGTACGATTAATCTATATTAACTTCCAGTTTCTTAAATTTGGTATCGCTTTTAATGTATCTTCTATCCGTGTACGTTAAATGTATCGAATAGGGGTTCAGTGTCTGGACAACGTCCAACCTCGCTTAACTAAATAGCGTTCATCGAAAACATCTCACTTTCCTTGATGTAAATTTAGTAAAGAGAGACAGTTCACTTATTCGTAACAAATGCAAATGCTTCGTTTCATATCCTTCTAGGTTTGATTTTATTTTCGTATGGATCCATAGTTGCAGTAAATGTTTTGAGATTCACAACGCCATATTTTCCTTCCTGAAACCTGTAAAATTAATTTTACTTGTTTCATCATTAGCTTCTGCGTTATCTGCTGATTCCGGCGTGTAGTTCGCACCAAGTAACCAACATAAAGACAAATAAAAATAATTAGTTAGTGACAGAAGAATTTAGCACAAAATACCATTTCTGCGTCGTCAAACATTAAAAAAGATTCTATGCTACTATTACTTACTGCCGATAAAGTATTTTCTTGTGTACCCACACCGAAATATTCTTTAAACATTTGAAGATGCAGTTTTGATTAATTTGTATTAGTTTCCTTTTGTCACTACTACGGGTACGTTACTCCCGCTGGTGTTAGACATTTTAAGAAGTGTAAAATGTATATTCACTAATCTTCCTCCTAAATCACTATATCTATTGATTAGAGCAGTTTTAACGTCCCGCCAGCAATTTCTGGTATTTGCATTCACGTACGTACAGGAAAACACGTCGAGAGACTTTGTAAACTTGCTGCATTAATTTGTTCTGAAAGCGGTGCTGATATTCAAGACAATAAAAGCGGATTAAAAGCTGGGAGCTATCTGGGGAAGTTAACCTTGCATTACTGAGCAACTGTTTCACCAGGTATCCAGTCTAGCTTACCAAATTCCCAACCAGACTATCATTAATTATAATCTTTTAGTACTCATCTTACGATAACCGGTCATATACACATATGACAATTTAAATAAAAATAAGTAAATCAGTTTATATTTGGACATTTATTTTAAAACTGATCATTGTTCCGTTAAAATTTCAGCATATTAAACTTAATTCATAACTAAACTGGTGCCTTATTTAGGATTGTGAAAATGTGAGTTTGTAATCTTACGGAACACATCAAATATGGAGCCAAGTTTGGGAGACTGCATACAGTACTGCATTCATAAAATAACACACGAAGAACGTTGAAACATATGCAAGAGGAAATTAACCACAATCAACCGATTCAATTTTCACCCAAAGAAGTTATGTTCGTAGCGCAATCCTGTCCATGATGAAATTACCACACACCGGTATACTAAATTCATACTATCTGTGAAATCTTCCCGAAAAGAATACCTGAGGGCTTCTTTGATGATTACACTACATGCTTCACGTGGTCAACTTGGTTTACACAAGAGTGTAACTCCACAATAATTTTGATAATTAAAATAAATTACATCGAAACACAAATTACAAAATAAAAACCTCGAACTGGTTACTATCGTCTTACTATTAACCTGATGGGTCAAACAATTGTATAAGCACGTGGTACTGGTCTCACAAAGTACACCCCACGTGGGCTGAACATAAAGAAAAGTTGCTATATTGAAAAATATTGTTAAGACGAGACGTTATAATCTCACACACATTCGCATTTAAGGTTGATGATCTTAGTTAGAGTTACGGATCATCAACACGTAGTTCCACTTTACTCACAAAGTATTGACAAAGCAACTACTGGAAGATATTCTGAACTTCACACTCGAATTACACTGCGTTGCAATTTAAGATAACATAAGATATTTTAGATCTAAACGTGAAATTAAGGTGACTGAATTTTCAGTTAGGCTGAACTTAAGAAATCCATTGTCCTACGGACTTAGCAGAGAGGCGCTTAGCCGGAGATCTTACCACTTCAGACGCTCGCTGCAGACAGACTGCCTGGGTCCCTACCGAGGGTGCTTAACAAATACAAACGGAAGTGACCAGAGAGGCAACTTCCTATACCAACATGACAAGGGACGGACAGGAACATACTAAGAATAGAAACCTCTCTGCTTTTAGAAAGCGTAGCTACCTGTTCCGACGTTGGTCCTACCGTTCTCTAGCAGACAGGCTTGTCTGCTACCATCAAGCATGCAACTAGAAATACATTTGCCCATTCATCCTCTCACACAGACGGGAAAGGGGATGACAGTATCTTATCATATGCAGTACATAAAAGAAAGCGGATGTAGGTTCCGTATGAGACTGTGTGACATGAATTACATATAAACTGTGTTTTAATGTGTAGTAGTGTGACAGATCGTTCCTGTTCATGTGTAAAAGTAACACGTTCCACTGCTCAATCTCCTCCCAGGTAGTCAGAAACACCACAGTAAATTTAGAAGAGGAATTTATGCCATAAATGACAACAGATTTAAGAAAGTAACATGAAAGGAATCCAACAGAGACCTTTCAACTTTAATTTATAGTATCTACAGAGGAATGGTACTGCAGTTACACTAGACGGTTCGGAATCTCTTGTCTAATTATCGTCCTGCGGATTAGCTTTCCAGCCTCAGAAACGTTAAACTACATTACACTCAACTATGACGATTCGACTGGAATTGCCGCTCTTGAATGGTTTGTGTTAGCTCTCGTAGACAATTATTGTCCTACCAAACGCTGCCGTACCTAGCGGAGAATAGGTATTGGGGTCGTCGCCGTGTTTATTCTACTATCATCGAACGTGAAACCCTCTCTGGCAAGGAAAACGTATAGCCTGCCAGTTCATCCATTAGGGAGAAGGGAAAGAGAACTGACAGTCATCGCGCTGCACAAGTGGAAACGATGTTTACTTAGGATCCCCTTGCCTGCCTTTACGACCGGTAACGCTGTCCGACCGTCTCCCTTATGACAGGCCTCCATTGTCCTTGATAAACCATTGTTCCTAATGACACGTGTTTTTCTTTCTTATTTTGATCTTAATGTGCACGATTAATTATTTGAATTCGCACATATCTGGTAAATGCATCCTGATATCACATATTCTGTTATATTCTCTCGGTTCCCAATAAGTGGACTTCAAGTCATACAGCAATTTAATTTCATCTGTCGTCCATTAACTGTCTGAAACGCAAGTTTTCGTACTAAACTTGCAAGAAATATTCGTTCATAATAGGTCTTATTCTTTCACGCTTTTTTTTAGTGAAAATCACCCACTTTCATTTTTAAATATTTCAAAAAGTACTTATGATGTCTCACGTTTGCCTTCACTGTTAGCGTTAGAAAAGAATCGACTTATTTGTTCTGCCTGTCCTCTTTTTATAGGTTTATTAGTCAAAACGTATACGTCGTGTTGGATGTTCCGATGTCATTTCAGTTGTTAAGTGTACTGAATGCTGTCTTAGAAAAGTTTTCGGAACAAATGGTTAAAAAAAGTTAATGTACTGTATTCCGAGGGAATTAAAACCATTCCAGTATTCGGAGCACAACATCACCCATCGCGAATTAAGATGGACATAATACATCTTTCATTTTGGCATGAGCATTCTTAAAGAGAAATTTACTGGCAGATTAAAACTGTGTGCTGGACCGAGACTCGAACTCGGGACTTTGGCCTTTCGCGGGCAAGTGCTCCACCGATATTTTTTTTGTTTTTTTTTTCTTTTTTTTTTTTTTTTTTGGTACTCTCACTTTGTTCGTTGCATTTGATCGGGGTGGACGTCCCACGAAGCTTGTTCTAGTTCATTGTTGATCCATTCACTCAGTTTTTTTATTACGGAGGGCAGCTATCCCTCTGAAGGAAGACGCTGAGCAACGTGCCAGCTCTGATTTAGCTATCCAAGCACGACTCACACCCCTTCTTATCAGATAAGACTGAAGCAGTACATCGAAAAAGTTCAAAGTTCACGAAATATGGGAGAGTGTCTCACAGAAATGATACTGGATTTGGGCTGGAAATGTTTAAAAGAAAGGCGTTTTTCGTTGCGACGGAATCTTCTCACGAAATTCCAATCACCTACTTGCTCCTCAGAATGCGAAAATATTTTTTTGACACCGACCTACATAGGGAGAAACGATCAGCACCATAAAATGAGGGAAATCAGTGCTCTTACGGAAAGATATAGGTGTTCATTATTTCCTCGCGCTATACGAGATTGGAATAATAGGGAATTGTGAAGGTGCTTCGATGAACCCTCTGCCAGGCAGTTGAATGTGATTTTCAGAGTATCCACGTAGATGTAGATGTAGCATCAATTCCGCCAGTACCTTGTCCCCTACATTCCAAAATCTGGAATTGAAGCTGTGAGGAAGGGTCGTGAGTCGTACTTGAGTATCTGAGTCAGTAGAGCACTTGTCTGCGAAAGGCAAAGTTCCCGAGTTCGAGTCCCGGTCTGGCACATAGTTTTCATCTGCCAGGAAGTTCCATATCACTCCTCTGCAGAATAAATATTTCATTCTTAAAGAAGTTTCTACTGATTAGTTTCGTCATCGCTTCTCTGCATCATATTATTTGTATTATGACACAATTTGTTCTCCAATCTTGAGGTCGAAATAATGATACGGTGATGTTTACTTTTTTATTCGAGTGTGTCTGGATTCGCTACATTTCTGCAGCGTATATTGAGTTATCACCTTCATTTTACGCCGAAGTCCGTGAAGGTAGTTAACAAAAAGACAATGCCTGTGTTAAAGTTTAATCACTGCTCTTTAGAGACTGGCCGTTAAGGAGCTATGTTGACGGAAGAGCAGTATTATGTAGTTACGAGGGCCGTATTTTCTTGAAGCCCTGATCGGTTGCGAAATGTGAAGCAAAGAAGAAAATTATAAAAAATGTTTTATTTTGCAGCATTTATGTACACCTTTCACATTCTTATCCAGATAGTCACCGATCTGAGTTAGACATTTGTCGTAGTGTCGCAGCAACTTTCAGTTCCCTCGGTATAGAAGGCAGCCTCGTAGGCTTCCGACCGATTCTCTAAGCTGGTGTTCAAATCGTTGCCTGTCCCAAAATGCTTGCTTCATAACCTAAGGTTCATATGAACGAGAGTTGATAATCCGAGGGAACCCTGTCTGGTACGTATGGTGGGTGATCGAACACTCGTCTTCGACAAAGCTGCAGCTGAATTTTCGTTGAAGCTGGAGTGTGTTCCTATAACATGCGGAAATCATAAGCGAATGACAGCTCGTACTTCACATTTGGAGGCAGGCTCTGTTCCACAGGAAGCTTTATTTGGTCACCGTGTCATCAGGACTGAAAAGCTCGACGTGGTTCAATCGATGGGCATACTAGATGCTACGCTACACATTTGTGGCAATTCTCATCGGATTTTCACTGTTGTTTAAATTTCGTGACCGATCGGAGCTTACCGCGCGAGATTAGCCGAGCTGTCTTGGCGCTGCAGTCATGGACTGTGCGCCTGGTTCCGGCGGAGGTTCGAGTCCTCCCTCGGGCATGGGTGTGTGTGTTTGTCCTTTGGATAATTTAGATTAAGTAGTGTGTATGCTTAGGGACTGATGACCTTAGCAGTTAAGTCCCATACGATTTCACACACATTTGAACATTTTTTGATCGGAGCTTGAAAAAAAAATAGCCCTCATAATAAAGGAAATGACGATTGAGCGCTGAACGGATATGAGTGGAAATGTTGCCAGGTTTTGAAAGAATGGCAAGAAATAGTGCAGACCATATAAAATTGAGCAGTAGGTTTCGAGAATACCAACTGAATATGGTTGTAGCGCTACTTTAATCTCAAGCAAACAGCAAATAGCAAGACATTTTTAAAAGTACCCAACGAACTACGTTTACCATGAGCTTACAAAAAGTTATCTTAGCACGAACGGAAATCTGTCGAAACGGTGTAATGATGTATTTTTACGCTTCACACGTTAATTTTAGATGGTAGCTCAATTTGTGACACGCAGTCAACAACTGCATAAAGCAGTTACGAATTTATTGCCAATTATAACTGCAACAGAGCAATAATTTGGGAGGATGGTGTTTATGATTTATTCTGTATAACATGTTAGCCACTCATTCAATTCAGTGAGGAACTGGCAGGGCAGATAGCCAAAAGTCCAGAACCACAAATGCGCTACTCTACAGTTGTCTCTCTCTGTACCCCCCCCCCCTCTCTCTCTCTCACACACACACACACACACACACACACACACACACACACACACACAGACACACACACACACACAGTCACGACCACGTTCTTACTCTTGCTGACCCTCCGACTGTAATGCGATCTGATCCTGTACATTAGAAATTTTTACTTATTTTAGTTAACAGTGCCGATGTATTTGGGCTGCGTTGACGTATAGCAAGGTGCTGACGGATTTGTTTCCCATTCGCTGAATTATGGGTTCTGGTACATTAGTAACACATGCTTCCAGTTCATGTGTAGTTCAAAATGATTACAAGGAAGGAAGATTATTTATTAACATTCCTCAATAGATTATGGTGATGATGATTACAGAAAACTTACATTGCAACTTATTTTGCTACTTCATCTATTTTTATATGTGGTCACTGTGGAGACTAAAATATTTGTTGCAGCGCTCCACAAGTTTCAATACATGCTTTGCATACTCAGCTGCTGCCAAGTTTTTGCACGAGTCACTAACGACCTCTTTCAGTTCATTCAGTTCATTCTCTTTTCCATAGAGCTTTCCACCCTCGTCTTTCAGAAAAGAGATGGTAATGAGTCATGGCCAAGTACTGGCTTCCCATTTATACTGACGAATGAAGTACGTCGTTATCACAGCACACTTCAATCGAGAATCAGTGCGAAGAGTCACATTGTCACTGTAAAAGAATAAACACTTGGTTATGAACGAGGCAGCGAAGTCAGAGAACGGTCTGATATTAGGTCGTTTCATGTATAGTCTCTCCTCTAGGCATAAAGTTGATGAGTAGGACGCACTTTCCGTTCCGAAATACGGTTCCATTAACATTTTGGCTGCCTTTTCTTTCTTTTGTTGCAGATGCCATTCCGTTAACTGGCCGCTTGTTTGTAGACTTTTATGCGAAACCCAGGTCTCGTCGCCAACAACAGTGTGCCACAAAAGCTCCTCGTCATCGTCGTCGAGGGGGACAAGTTACGGTAGCTCCCATTAATTGTTGCTTGTTTTCATCCTTCGAAACTCGAAGAACCTACCAGAGACACACATTTTTATGTCCGGATCACCACTAACAGTTTGCTAAAGACTGATAGTGGAACTTCAGAACAGCACAAGCACGGACCTTCGATAGTTAAACTTCTATCCTGTTGAATTTTGTCCTTAATCCTAGAACTATTCAGTCATGATCATAGATCGGCCGGATCTTTCTTCATCTTGCACATTGTTTCGTCCGCCATTAATACTATGGAATACAGTGTACAATTTTCTAGCTGAAGCTTCATTCGGCCCCTCCCGCCGGAGGTTCGAGTCCTCCCTCGTGCGTGGGTATGTGTGTGTTCGTAGCATAAGTTACTTTAAGTAGTGTGTAAGTCTAGGGACCTATGACCTAAGCAGTTTGGTTCCTCAGAAATTCAAACACTTTTGAAGCTTCATTCACGACTTAGGTTACACTACAGTTTACAATTTTGGTGTTTTTTGTACTCAGAAACAGTATCACACTTCGAGAGATCTTTAATGTTGTCACACATTTGAAATGGCACAAATACACAGTAAACGACCGTTCCAGCTCGCTGTAAAGGTTTCACTAGCGCGAACGATTAGGAAGCCCTATGACACTGTGGTGGTGGTGGAAAGAAAATTACTTTGTCTGTTTCGCTGCTCGACAGATTAAAAAGTTCTTTATTTTTAGAATGACTCTAAGTAGCAAGATAACGGTCAGAGAGCCACATTTCCGCCGCAAACAAACACGTAAATCATATATGGTTCGTGTGTTTATCTGCGGGCTTGAGGTCCACCAGTCTGTACCCAGTTGTTGTACTAATAAGATAATTTGCTCGTGAAGATAATCAGAGTTTTACAGTGTATACGTCAGTTGTAAAAGTGGATAAGGTTTGCGTCTATGGTGAATGTTATAACGCTCTTAGAGCATGAGAAGGGCTCACGATGTGATTTTTCAGTCATTATAAAAATACTTACAAAAAGGGGAAGTGTGAATAACATTAACAGTAATGAGTCAAATACTAATGATGACATGCTTTCTAGCGTTTTCAAGAAGGGTCGCTGGTAAGATGCACGTAATGATGGATCTATGTCGTTGACGTTAATCTGTTATAGCATTATGGAACATGTTTTTATGTTAAAAAATTATGACTTTTTGGAAAACTGAAAACTCCTCTATAAAAATCAACACTGATTCCGCAAACAGAACTCAGCTAGCTCTGTTCCTCCATGAGATCCATAGCGCTGTGCACAACAAAGCTCAGTTCGATGCCGTGTTCTTTGACTTCAGGAAGGCATTTTACACCTCCTGCGTTACCGTTTAGTTGAAAAGAAAACTACGCGCTCTCAGAGTATCGAACGGTATCTACTACTGTATTGAAGTCTTCTTTGCAGAAATTACTCAACACATCGCAACAAAATCGAGAGATGTGAAAGTAATTTACGGAGCACCCCTAGGACCGTTGCTGTACATAAATGATATAAAGGGTCGAAGCTCTTTAAGACTGTTCGCAGACGATGAGGTTGTCTATAAGCATATCGCAAGGCCAGAAGATAATACTGATTTTCACAAAGACATAGAGAAGATGGATGAATGGCGCAGGACCTGACAATTGACCCTGAACATAAATAAATGTAACATATTGCGGATACAAAGGAAAAAAATAACATTGCTAGTATACAGTTACACTATTGATGACACACCGCTGGAGTTTCTGCCGTAAAATATCAAGGAGTAACTATCACAGCGACCTTAAGAGGAATGACAGCATAAATCATATAGTAGGAAAATCAGCTGTAAGACTGAGATTCATAGAAAGAATCTTAAGAAAATATAACTGACCCGCGAAGGAAGTGGTTTATGAGGCGCTTTTTCGACCGATTCTTTAGTACTGTTCATCAGTATGAGATCCTTACCAGATGGGACTGGTGGAACAGATACAGAGGATCCAATGAAGAGTGGCGCGTTTCGCCACGGGATCGTTTTGTCGTGAGAGAATTACAGGGATTGTCAACAAACCCCAGTGGCATGATGTGCTACAAGAGAGGCGTTGTGCATCGCGGAGAGGAGTACCACTGAAATTTCGAGAGAACACTTTCCGGGAAGAGTTGGAGAATATATTTCTCCCCCCCCCCCCCACCCTTCAACCGCACTCCGCCACGACCGCCCACAAACATACATCTCGTGAAACAACTTCGACGAGAAAATTCGAGAAATTAGGGCTAATACAGAGGCTTACCGACAATCATTCTGCAGACGCCATTCACAAGTGGAGCAAGGTAGGGAGGTACCAGAAGGACCCTACGCCACAAATCGTTAGGTGGCTCGCGGGGTATAATGCAGTTTGAAGTGCAGTATTTTACGCCACTGGAATTCAATACAGCGTTGACGCAGTATTGCATGTATTCGACAATTTCTCAACATGTTTCAGGAAGTAAGTAGCACCTGACGTCTACCCACAGGTTTCTCATTTCCCCTAAATTATTCTTCTGTGCTGTCTCAACGAAGAGTTGACGTCAGCCGCTTCTCAGATGTATTCAATCATGTTCAGGTGAGAGAAATTTGGGTGACGACATTAACATGGATTCACTATAATGCTCCTCAAACCATTGTACCACTAATATAGCCGAGTGGTTCAAACAGTTACCCTGATGAAAGACGCCATCGCCATATGCACTCCGTCTTCAGGCCACAAGTGGCCCATCGCGACCATCCGACCGCCGTGTCATCCCGCCATCGCCATAGGGGTAGACAACATCTACATCTACATTTAATTCCGTAAAGCACCCAACGGTGTGTGGCGGAGGGCACTTTACGTGCCACTGTCATTACCTCCCTTTCCTGTTCCAGTCGCGTATTGTTCGCGGGAAGAACGACTGCCGGAAAGCCTCCGCGAGCGCTCGAATGTCTCTAATTTTACATTCGTGATCTTCTCGGGAGGTATAAGTAGGGGGAAGCAATATATTCGATACCTCATCCAGAAACGGACCCTCTCGAAACGTGGACAGGAAGTTACACCGCGATGCAGAGCGCCTCTCTTGCAGTCTGCCACTTGAGTTTGCTAAACACCTCCGTAACGCTATCACGCTCACCAAATAACCCTGTCACGAAACTCGCCGCTCTTCTTTGGATCTTCTCTATCTCCTCTGTCAGCCCGACCTGGTACGGATCCCACAGTGATGAGCAATATTCAAGTGTAGGTCGAACGAGTGTTTTGTAAGCCACCTGCTTTGTTGATGGACTACATTTTCTCTCCCAATGAATCTCAACCTGGCACCCGCCTTACCAACAATTAATTTCATATGATCATTCCACTGCAAATATTTCCGCACGCATACTACCAGATATTTTACAGAAGTAACTGCTACCAGTGTTTGACAAAAACCAAAACAGGTGAGCGTGCTCCGCAATAACGTTCACGCCGTCCAGAACTTTCGTAGTGGATTCGATTCTAACCACATGTCACATTTAAGCCCAGATGTACAACTGGCGTTCAATAAAAAATGCAACTTTTCTTTTATAGGCCAGTTTTAGTTGAAAAATGGGGAATTTGTTGCAGGACATCGAGGAATATTTCCACTGCAGCCGCCATTGTTTCATGAAGTTCCTATAGGCGTCGGCGCTATACACAGCCCTCAAAATGGTGTGTCTATCGGAGATGCGTTCCAAGCAGAGAGAGCTGTCATTGAGTTTCCTTCGTCAGAGAACCAGAGCGTCGCAGATGTAGTAATGGGAACTTGCAGGTAGTCTGCGGAGACTTGGCAGTGAACAAAAGCTAGGCGAATCGTTGGGCCGTACATAGTTGTGTCACGTGCAGCTTTGTAACGTGTGAATACTCATTCGAGGTGTCCGACGGATCACAATCAAACATCTCACTGCTGAGCTGGACGTCTCTGCTGGCAGTGCTGACACGTTTGTCCACCGGTTGTATCACTGAAAGGTGTTTGCTCGCTGGGTTCCTCGACGCGTAAGAGAAGACCATTGTAAAAAAGAGGAACGAGTCTGCGCGCCACAATAAGTTGGCGTAACGCCGCGGCATTGAACAGAGTGTATATTGGAAACTGGGGTTTTGTAGCCAAAAGAGTGGGACAAATTTGTTGTATTGGAAGCCTGAATAAAACCAACCTGCTTTCAGAAAAAAAATTTGTGTTGTTTATCGAACACCCTTCGTATGATGCCCACAGCAGAATACTGCTCCCAATGTGCTGCGTCCGTGGCGTAGTGTATGTTTCGAGCAGCCTTTCTCCCGGCTGTTGTCTTATCTGGACACGACCATCGTCGTAGAATGATAAGGAACGTGGTTCATTCAACCATTAGACAGGTTTTCATTGTTCCAAGGCCTAATTTTGAAGATTCATTGCCCACTGCAATCGTATTGACGATGCTGTCCAGTCAACATGGTGTCGTCTGTCCCATGTCCAACAAGTGCACGGGACGGTTAGCTCAACACACATGTGCCGGCACCACAAGTGTACTGTGCCGTGAAAACTACCAGACATCGACGCCTATCCGGGTTTCTAAAGCGGCCTAGTATCCGAATTACACGTTCCGTGATAAGGCAGGAACCTCCAACACTCTTTGTCACGTACTGTTAATTTTATCTCAAACAACTTGCCATAAATGTTTCCGGCTGTAACACGTGATCAGCGAAGAGCTTCGCTGTTCTCGAAATGCACTCTTCCAGGTGCCGGCCACAATGCTCTGCTCTTTGTCAAAGTCGAGTATGTCAGTGGATTCCCTCATTCGCAGCACTACTGTCGTTAGAATGATGTCGTCTGCGATCCATTTATCTACTCTCCTTACCGCATAACGAGTATGCAGTGCCATGAAGATGCATTCAATCTTGTTATGAGAAGCAGCCATAAAGTTTTGCTTAATCAGTATATGTAGATGAATGTGTAGGTGTAGATGCAGATGTGAGTAGTGTCACAAATAATTTGTTTGCGATAACATAAATCCACAAGACGCTACTTGGCAGACTGAATGCTAGTGGGGTCAGCGTAGTACTGTTAAACTTATACAACATTCCACTCATTTCATTGTTTTCTACATTTCGTGGTATTAGTAGTTTCATCTCATTGATCTCCCAAATTTATAGTGCAGTTTAGCTGTGGAATATCAGTTACAAACCATGGGCAAATTAATTTTTTGGAATATGCGCTATTGCTCAGCTGAAAATCAACTCTGGCTGAAAGAAGTATATTAATAGTGACTTTGGTCTGTTAACGATTAGCGAGGGTTCAAAAGTAGCATTACCTGTCCCCGTTCTTTTTTTTTGGGGGGGGGGGGGTGAGAGACACTAAATAGTCAAAAGTACATCAGCTTCCTAACAGATAAGCTGCCGCAATTATTAGAGGACATCTCACAGGAAATATGACATTACATTTAGTACAAACTTGATGACGAATCTGATGCACACTCACGCAGATAAAACCGGAACTTAAGGCGATTGTTGAATGCGTCATTCGGAGTAAACAAAAACGCCTAAACGCTCACCAGCCTCACTTCCAGACCATTGTCTGCGTGAAAAGTAAGAAGAAGGCGTCCACAACTATTGGTGAATAAATAAAAATAATATAACAGCATATCTGCACATACGCTCTCTCTCTCTCTGACACACACACACACACACACACACACACACACACACACACATACACAGAAATCCACACACAAACACACCCACACCCACACATACAGGTAGAGAGAGAGAGATAATCTACTCAAACGTTTTCGACGAACTGAAAGGTATTTCCATGCATAATGATTTTTCAGAGACTGAAGCGTTTCTGAGTGGCCATCTTGAAACACAAGTGTGGACACGAGGAACATCTGAGGCGACAACACCATGGCATATTACAAAATCAGATTAACTGATAATAGCAACAGGGAGCCTTCACATGTATAGAAGAGTCGTACCCAAGAGTTTTTCAGTCTTGCTTTCTTAAGTCACGTCATCTGAAAACTGGAGTGAGAAACGATACAGAGCGCAAATCAGCTCAAAAAAATGGCTCTGAGCACTATGGGACTCAACTGCTGTGGTCATAAGTCCCCTAGAACTTAGAACTACTTAAACCTAACTAACCTAAGGACAGCACACAACACCCAGCCATCACGCGGCAGAGAAAATCCCTGACCCCGCCGGGAATCGAACCCGGGAACGGGAAGCGAGAACGCTACCGCACGACCACGAGATGCGGGCAAATCAGCTCAGCGCGAGCTGGTGTTTAACCAGTTAAGCTATCCGAGTACATTTCCGAAGACGTTCACAAAATATATTTCATATTGTGATTGCTATTGGCATGCATTGACATTAATTTTCTATTAGCGTGATAGATTTAACAACATTGCGAAAGGTAAGTTATTAAACAGATTTCTTTAATTCACTGTGGCAATTAATGAATTAATAAATGAATGTTATTCAGACTTGAAGATATAGACTCTACCTATATTTATTTCAACACAAAAGTAGCCACATACTTTTGTGAAAGTGTAATATGTCCTTTTCTGCGTTAGTTCAAGCCGGTGGTTCGAGTCCTCCTTCAGGCATGGGTGTGTGCGTGTGTGAGTTCTTCTTAGCATAAGTTAGTGTAAGTTAGTTTAAGTAGTGTGTAAGTCTAGCGACCGATGACCTCAGCAGTTTGGTCCCTTAGGAAATCACCCACTCACACATGATTAACTTATTAACTTCAGTAACCATAGTCGCTTCGGTGACATCACGGGCACTAATCCCTGTCTCTGTATTCACGCTGTCGATAAAACAGCCTTGTTTGAAGCTACAACATCTAAAATATTTCCATTACGTGAGGGCTATCTAACTAGCTCCTCGAGACAATTAGTTGTATGCACCTCCTGCAATGAATCCAAGGACGTCAAAGTCTATAATCGGTTGGTTAAAGTCACATCCAACTAATATTGCGTGATCTGGGTTTTTCCACGCTGTTGACCGTAGACGTTATCTCAACGACTCCAAAAGTGTCACAGCGGGATCGGGTGTCCCGTAAAAACATCCAATAATTAACTTGATTTCAGCTAGATCTGTAATACGCCACCGTATAAGTTGACTCACACTCATATTTGAACTCAATAGAGACCATATTTCTGTCTGCCACCCAAGGCGTCTAATCTGTATTCTCCATAACCACCATGACTCGCTAAACGACTCAGTCTTCTACTTCGTGTTTCAGTCGGCTCTCAGCACGGAGAATAATTTGAGCGGGAGAAATTTACTGAAGAGGAGTAAATTTGGGGAATTTCTTACGTGTACTTCGACAAATTATTGATAATGTTGAGCCGGCCGGAGTAGCCGAGCGGTTCTACGCGCTACAGTCTGGAACCGCGCGACCACTACGGTCGCAGGTTCGAATCCTGCCACGGGCATGGATGTGTGTGATGTCCTTAGGTTAGTTAGGTTTAAGTATTTCTAAGTTCTAGGGGACTGATGACCACAGCAGTTAAGTCCCATAGTGTTCAGAGCCATTTGAACCATTTTTTGATAATGTTGACGGTTGAAGAGTCAGTCTTCCTAATTTAGGTCTGGTTTCGCTGTCTACCTGTCGTCTAGTGACCATTTGTCAGAGTATATCAGTCTACCGAATAACCTAATGCCCCCTACGTGCACTCCACAAGTACTCTGCTACCCGAGTTTTCTTTGTCTTGTGCAACCCTGACCTACCAATGGGGGATCCACATCCCTTCCGATGATGGAGGTCCTGAAAACTGCAGCCCAGACAGTCACCAAGCATACAAAGTCTTTGGTTGGAATACGAAATGGTCCCTTTCAACTATGGAGATAATTCTGCAAAATACTAGTTCTTCTTGCACCCAACATGCGATACCAGCAGTTTACACCCCTTCCGCCAACTGCCCTTACGAACTGAAGGAAGCTTAGAATCCAAGCCATAGGCGATTTACTAGGTGTCAAAGAGAGGCAGAATTAGCAGATGTATGCATCCCGCATGCACGACAGCCGCACTGGAAAGGCCTCCTCTACGTCTCGGATGAGGCTCCCGGGCCGAAATACCGAGTGCACCCTAGCTCTCGTTCCACCTCTGCACGTTGTATCTCTAAATGGCACCGAAAAGTGCTAAGGTTGGAGCTCCAGATAATTACCCATGTATGACTGCTGAAGGAACCGCCACCTGCCCACTGATAGGGCGAATAGGCAATGCCAGACGGCCAGTCGACACATTGGTTCTCTGCCTCGAGCGACGCGAACGTATTACAAACCGCCGCTGACTGTGCTGTGAGGGCACATCTCCCGCATTACGCATATCAGGAGCTGCAACAGCAGCAGAGCCCGTGGGCGAAACAAGCGACACCTGAGGTACCACGTGCGATGCGCCAGATGGTCCGCCACCACCACTACCCGAGGCAGCAGCCTGAAGATGACTGACCATCGGCAAAACACATTCCGCTCTTCGCAAACTGCGGCCAGCTCCTTCTGCGTCCACCCACAGTAAGCACACATTCCAGTATTACTAACTTAAGAATTGACTGTAACAGCACAAACTGGAACCCAGATATGGAACTTGCTATTCTCCTGACATGTCCTGACATGCTACCAAAAGGTTAATACCTTATGAGCTGTGTATTAGCCGTTCAGAAGCTGCTTGACTGTACACATTTACAGTCAAAAGACGCGAGACTCCACCAGTTCAGTAGAACAACGCGCACGGAATGTAATTAGTATACTACCAGCAAAACAGAGGAAAAGCTAAGAATGTAAAATTTGTGGATGTCCATCCTACTGCATGGACGAGGGCTTCAGCTGATGATATATATCAGAAAAAGTTCTACCACCGCTTTAACTTTACAATGTCATCATTGTCTCACACGACTAATTTCGGCGGGACATTACCGCTATCCTCAGGCCCCACCACTGCCAAAAGAGTATTACATTTCCTTGGTACATTTATTATGGCGTCCTTATTACTAGTACACGTTGGCTAGCTTTCCTCGACATGGTGTCGAGTAGAGACTCCTGATGAAAGCTAGCCCAAGGAAATCTAATACTCTTTTGTTAATGGTGGGGCCTCATGGAAGCGGTAATGAGCCACCGAAGCTACTCGTATGACACAATAAAGATATTCTCAAGCTACAGGTGTGATGGTACTTTTTGTCGTATCTAACTATGTAACATGCCACTCTGCAAGTGTGCCCCAGGCGACAGTTTTGGTCCTGTACGACAACAGCTCGTGTAGTACATTTCTAGCATTCTTGAAAATTATTGAAATACGTAAATGAATGCCTGGACTGGGAATGCATACCAAACTGGAGTTATCGTGTAGGCTGTTGTAACTGCAAATGGTGTTACTGTTATTGTTAGCAAATCTTTATACGAACTGATTGGGCAATGCAACTCCCAATACCAATACAGAAATACAGTGACTGCAAAACACATTCAGGCCCTTAGGTACTGAATCCTCTATCCCTGATCATAACTGATAACTTTGGTTCCCGTGCACGTAACAAATAAATAAAGTAGTCTTACCTCTAAAGCAGCAAAGATGGATCGCGATGTATTCTGCTCTCTCATGAAGAAGAATAAAATATGCTAGCTACCGACACAGCATTGTGCAATGCTGGTGGTAATACTTTGAAATACACATGAAATTCTTTTGACTGATGAATTAAAACATTTAAGAAAAATTGAATGTCTTTAAAAAACAAATGACCCAGCCAGCGGGGTGGTAGTTATTTGGTTGAGTTACTAACACTAACTTTTTCCACTATGAATTTGTATTCAATAATTGAAATTACATTACTCAGGAAACTTACATCCTATTGACTAAATGAAACCTTTTCTTTGTTGACGCAGTCACAAACAATGAGATTTGTACAGCAAGTGTTTCCTAACATCACTAAAGAGCGTAAAGACAAATCTTCAAATTACGCATACCTGTGTTAATAAATCTTAGAAACATTGCAAAAGGGAAATACCAGACAAGCCTATACATCAAATCCGTTTACGTACGTTCTGGGGTTACTCAACACGGAACTCGCTCTTACCAGTTGTCGGCCAACTCAATTACACTAGCACGCTGGCAAAGGGAAACTAATAAAAAATTAAGTTCTTTACCTTAACAGCGAGAAGACTTCTCCGCTTAAATTTCTTGTTGTTTTTGCTGTGGTCTTCAGTCCTGAGACTGGTTTGATGCAGCTCTCCATGCTATTCTATCCCGCGCAAGCTTCTTCATCTCCCAGTACTTACCGCAACCTACATCCTTCTGAATCTGCTTAGTGTATTCATCTCTTGGTCTCCCTCTACGAATTTTACCCTCCACGCTGCCCTCCAATACTAAATTGGTGATCCCTTGATGCCTCAGAACATGTCCTACCAACCGACCCCTTCTTCTAGTCAAGTTGTGCCACAAACTTCTCTTCTCCGCAATGCTATTCAGTACCTCCTCGTTAGTTATATGATGTACCCATCTAATCTTCAGCATTCTTCTGTAGCACCACATTTCAAAAGCTTCTATTCTCTTCTTATCCAAACTGTTTACCGTCCATGTTTCACTTTCATACGGGGCTACACTCCATTCAAATACTTAAATCCATACTCTATGTTAACAAATTTCTCTTCTTCAGAAACGCTTTCCTTACCATTGCCAGTCTACATTTTATATCCTCTCTACTTCGACCATCATCAGTTATTTTGCTCCCAAAATAGCAAAAATCCTTTACTACTTTAAGTGTTTTAGTTCCTAATCTAATACCCTCAGCATCACTCGACTGAATTCGACTACATTCCCTTATCCTCGTTTTGCTTTTGTTGATGTTCATCTTATATCCTCCTTTCACGACACTATCCATTCCGTTCAACTGCTCTTCCAAGTCCTTTGCTGTCTCTGACAGAATTACAATGTCATCGGAGAACCTCAAAGTTTTTATTTCTTCTCCATGGATTTTAATGCGTACTCCGAATTTTTCTTTTATATCCTTCACTGCTTGCTCAACATACAGATTGAATAACTCGGGGAGATACTACAACCCTGTCTCACTCCCTTCCCAACCACTGCTTTCCTATCATGTCCCTCGACTCTTATAACTGCCATCTGGTTTCTGTACAAATTGTAAATAGCCTTTCGCTCCCTGTATTTTACCCCTGCCACCTTCAGAATTTGAAAGAGAGTATTCCAGTCAACATTGTCAAAAGCTTTCTCTAAGTCTACAAATTCTAGAAACGTAGGTTTGCCCTTCCTTAATCTAGCTTCTAAGGTAAGTCGTAGGGTCAGTATTGCCTCACGTGTTCCAACGTTTCTACGGAATCCAAACTCATCTATCCCGAGGTCGGCTTCTACTAGTTCTTCCATTCGTCTGTAAGGAATTCGCGTTATTATTTTGCAGCCGTGACTTATTAAACTGATATTTCGGTAATTTTCACATCTCTCAACACCTGCTTTCTTGGGGCTTGGAAGTCTGAGGGGATTTCGCCTGTTTCACACATCTTGCTCACCAGACGGTAGAGTTTTGTCAGGATTGACTCTCCAATGGCCGACAGTAGCTCCAGTGGATTGTTGTCTATTCCGGGGGCATTGTTTCGACTCAGGTCTTTCAGTGCTCTGTCAAACTCTTCTCGCAGTATCGTATCTCCCATTTCATCTTCATCTACATTCTCTTCCGTTTCCATAATATTGACCTCAAGTACATCGCTCTTGTCCGCTTACATTTATATTTCCAATAATAAATGTATTCTTAAACTTCGTTTGTAATATCAATCCGGTAATCCTTTCTACTCACAATTAAATTTACATTACGTCATTTCACTTTGAATTCCATTATAAAATCACTAATCTTTTTAACGTGCGGTGTAACGCAAAATATTGGTACGAGAAAACGCCTTTATAGAGAACATAACAAAAACTGCCTACTGCGTCCTCTGTCGTGCAAAGTTGGGTTGGCTTGTTTGGGGGAGGAGACCAGACAGCGAGGTCATCGGTCTCATCGGATTAGGGAAGGACGGGGAAGTGCGTCGGCCGTGCCCTTTCAAATAACCATCCCGGCATTTGCCTGGAGCGATTTAGGGAAATCACGGGGAACCTAAATCAGGATTGCCAGGCGCGGGATTGAACCGTCATCCTCCCGAATGCGAGTCTAATGTGGTAGCCACTGTTCCACGTCGCTCTGTCGTGCAAAGTCAGCGAACCATATTACAGAGCCCATCACAGATATCGTTTACAATATAGTAGCTTCACTTTAGTTTACGTAAATATCATTACAACATTCGGGTGCCACATGTAAGTGTACCCCAGTAGATTCCTTTCACGTTGCTGCTTTACGTAATCCATTTCCGAATAATGAATTAGACGCCTTAGCTGGGTGATTTTTTTACACTCCATAACATAACAATCATTTCTATCTGTACTAAACACGTTGTCTCCGATAGGCTCCTGTCGATTAAAAAGCAGCCATCATCGCACGTTAGTCATTCACAATGAAAAATTTGTCCGCCAGTTCAGAGCCTCGCAGCACTTCGGATCGTGGAACGATTACCACGACATGCGAGGCGAACACGTTAATGAATTCCTGTCAGCGCGTCCGTGTCCCTCAACGAGGCGGAACCAATTCATATGAGCTCATTCTGCAGGATAATGTGGGAGTATTCTCATTTCAGGCAGAGTGGAACTGGTAATTACAGACGTAATTAGGAAGCAATATTGGGACGTTCTCGACTATACACAGACATAGCCTCTTTCGTTTTAGTCATACTCACTATTTTCCATCAGAGACAGAACTAATTTACCAACGCATTTTTAATCAAATGCCTGTATCTGTTTTCAAATATAAATCATGTACCTTATTTTACTAGTTATGTACAGAGTGATTATCCGCTGTTTAGTAGCGGTTTTCGCAGTACCTACCTTTTGTAGCTGTATTTGCCATCGGATTACTTATAGAAACTAGCGGGTGGTCAAAAAGTCAGTATAAATTTGAAACCTGAATAAATCACAGAATAATAAAGATAGAGAGGTAAAAATTGACACACATGCTTGGAATGACATGGGGTTTTATTAGAACAAAAAAAAAGACAAAAGTTCAAAAATCGTCCGACAGAGGGCGCTTCATCTGATCGGAATATCAATAATTAGCATAACAAAGTAAGACAAAGCAAAGATGATGTTCTTTACAGGAAATGCTCAATATGTCCACCATCATTCCTCAAAACTAGCTGTACTCGAGGATTAACGTTGTTAACAGCACTGTAAAGCATGTCCGGAGTTATGGTAAGGCATTGGCGTCGGATGTTGTCTTTCAGCATCCCTAGAGATGTCGGTCGATCACGATGCACTTGCGACTTCAGGTAACCCCACAACAATCGCACGGACTGAGGTCTGAGAACGTGGGAGGCCAAGCATGACAAAAGTGGCGGCTGAGCACACGATCATCACCAAACGACGCGCGCGAGAGATCTTTCACGCTTCTAGCCATATGGGGTATTTTTGTTTGTTCTAATAAAACCCCATGTCATTCCAAGCATGTGTGTCAATTTTTAACTCTCTATCTACATTATTCTGTGGTTTATTAAGATTTCAAATTTATACTGACTTTTTGATCACCCGGTATAATGCGTGAGAGTTCAGGTATTTCTATCAATTACTGATCACAGTGTAATGAGCAACATTATATAAATATTTTGGTCATTTGCAGTAGCTATTACATGACACTGCTTTTAGGTTAGGTAGTACCTTCAAGTACCTGTGGCAAGAACATGCCATTAATGGTTATTTTCCCCTGAGAAGCAAGTCAGATGTTGGATGCGTGGGTAGTGTATACTGTCAAGGCTTCGTCCACTTAGCGATCACTTACGACCATGCAAGAAACATCATGTCGTGAAGTTTTTAACATTATCGTGGGGAGAGAGTTCGATACAGAAAAAACAATCATTAAACTCTATTAAGGCATCATATATAAGAAAATTATTGCACTTATACTCGTTAGATCCTGTGAATTTAAATGTTTGGTTGAGGTTGCTGCAGGTTTCTCCGGTTGTGCATTACATACCAGATTCACCCGATTTATCAACAGAAAATACGGAAAATTTCAATATAATTTACAGTACTGGCCATTTAAATTGCTACACCAAGAAGAAATGCAGATGATAAACGGGTATTCATTGGACAAATATATTATACTAGATCTGACATGTGATAACATTTTCACGCAGTTTGGGTGCATACATCCTGAGAAATCAGTACCCAGAACAGCCACCTCTGGCCGTAAGAACAGCCTTGATACGCCTGGGCATTGAGTCAAACAGAGCTTGGCTGGCGTGTACAGGTACAGCTGCCCATGCAGCTTCAACACAATACCACAGTTCATCAAGAGTAGTGACTGGCGTATTGTGACCAGCCAGTTGCTCGGCCACCATTGACCAGATGTTTTCAATTGTTGAGAGATCTGGATAATGTGCTGGCTAGGGCAGCAATCCAACAGTTTCTATATCCAGAAAGGCCCGTACAGGACCTGCAACATGCGGTCGTGTATTATACTGCTGAAGTGCAGGGTTTCGCAGAAATCGAATGGAGGATAGAGCCACGGGTCGTAACACATCTGAAATGTAACGTCCACTGTTCAAAGTGCCGTCAATGCGAACAAGAGTAGACCGAGACGTGTAACCAGTGGCACCCCATACCATCACGCCGGGTGATACGCCAGTATGGCGATGACGAATACACGCTTCCAATGTGCGTTCACCGCGATGTCACCAAACACTGATGCGACCATCATGACGCTGTAAACAGAACCTTAATTCGTACGAAAAAATGACGTTTTGCCATTCGTGCACCGAAGTTCGTCGTTGAGTAGACCTTCGCAGGCGCTCATGTCTGTGATGCAGCGTCAAGGGTAACCGCAGCCATGGTCTCCGAGCTGATAGTCCATGCTGCTGCTAACGTCGTCGAACTGTTCGTGCAAATAGTTGCTGTCTTGCAAACGTCCCCATCTGTTGACTCAGGGATCGAGACGTGGCTGCACGATCCGTTACAGCCATGCGGATAAGAAGCCTGTCATCTCGACTGGTAGTGATACGAGGCCGTTGGGATCCAGCGCAGCGTTCCGTGTTACCCTCCTGAACCCACCGATTCCATATTCTGCTATCAGCCATTGGATCTCGACCATCGCGAGCAGCAATGACGCGATACGATAAACCGCAATCGCGATAGGCTACAATCCGACCTTTATCAAAGTCGGAAACGTGATGGTACGCATTTCTCCTCCTTACACGAGGCATCAGAACTACGTTTTAGCAGGCAACGCCGGTCGAGTGCTGTTTGTGCATGAGATATCGGTCTGAACCATTCCTCATGTCAGCACGTTTTAGATGTCGCCACCGGTGCCAACCTTGTGTGAATGCTCAGAAAAGCTAATCATTTGCATATCACAGCATTTTCTTCCTGTCGGTTAAATTTCGCGTCTGTAGCACGTCATCTTCGTGGTGTAGCAATTTTAATGTACTGTAGTGTATAAAAGGAACGATTTAGTATATGATAGACTGAAGTAAGGCAAACCTACGTCTACAGCATTAATAGGCTTCGAGAAAACTTTTGATTGGAGCACCCTCTTTCACTTTCTGAAGGTAGCAGGGACACAGCACAGGGACCTGTAAGTCACATACAGCTGGTACAGAAACAAGATGCAGTTATCAGAGTCGAACGGCGTGAAAGAGAAGCAGTTGTGCCGCTTCAAACGGCACGGCTGTGCTCCACGGCGCTGCCGATCTTGTTCTTGACTGCATGGTACTGGTCCCTCCAGAGGGTGGCCGCTACGAGAAATGCGACGGACGGACGCGCCGGCGTGGCCGCGCTGGGGAGAGGTGGAGGCGGTGCGGGCAGTCAGGTGGACTCAAGTGGAATGGACGCATCTCGCGGAAGCGGGCGTCGGCGGGTCTGGTGGCGCGCCGTCGACGTTTACGGAGGGGTGCGGGTGGATGTGGCGGCGCTCGAGGATGGAGGCTCGGCTCGTGCTTGGACATTCATTGCTGGACAGACTCCAAAGTAAGCAGTTCCGCGGATAGCCGAGACCTTTTCCGAGGTATCGCTCACATCGACAGCGGACGGTCACGGTCAGCATAGGTGGCGCTGGCTTGTGGAGAAAAATATTTTGGGGTTGGTGTTCCCCATTATCAGAACGACTGAATATTTTATGTTAAATTGAAAATTGGAAAATCTTGCGGCCAAGCAGCTTGGAAGCTCTTACCTTCAAGAAGAAAGTCTTTGCAATTTGGCGAGGAAATCGTAATTCTATTATAGATGATAAAGGATTTGGAAGAGCAATTGAATGGAATGCATAGTGTGCTGATAAGAGGTTATTAGATGCAAAAATCAACAAAAGTCAAGGAACATAATGATATGTAGTTTTCTTTAATCAGTCAACGACGAGTATACTGATAGTGGGAGTGTATGCACCTATTGAAGACTTGTCATTGAAGGTAAAAGAAGATTTAGAACAGATGCTGACACAGACAGTAGAAGCAGTTCCAACTGTCCATAAACTTATACTGACATAAATATTTTAATAACAGAGTAGCGAAAGAAAGGAATGCGCACGGCAAAAATTTTATGGATGTATTACACTAGTGTGAATTATGAGTAGAAAGTACAGTCCTTGAATACCAGGACAAACAAAATTTCACGTGGTAAAACAGTACAAACGGTTGAAATCAATTATTGACTGTCTAAACCTGAGAAAAAAGGCATTTTTAAAAATACAGGGTGGAGACTGCGGAAGTGACCATCATCTGGTTAATATAAAATTTATATATCCCATACAAGATCTTAAGATGTAACTTGGAAGATGCTAGGTACTTATACCAACAGCTACTGGCAAAGATATTGGAAAGTACAGAAAGACCAGTAGATACCTGAGGATATAAAGGAGGCCACAGATCAGTCTACGAACGAAGCCCTTGCAGAATGTGAAGAGCAGACAAAACCGGTTTGAGGGGATGTAGAAATAGCAGTGATCATGAGAAGGAGAAAAGGTACTTATTAGACGTTTTTGAATCAGAATGACTGTCAAAATAGAGATGGGGGAAGGTGACTAAATAGGAAAGTAAAAAGAGAAGTGTTGAAAGCCAGAGGTTAATCAGCGAAAGAAGCCCTTCGATGATATGTAGAGCAGATAACACGAGTTTGGCGTGATGTACAAATGGCAAAGATCATGAGAAAGAAAAAAAGTGATTATTTGATGGTTCTGAACCTGAATGACTGTCAAAATAGGGATAGAGATAGGTGACTAAATAGCACAATAAAAGGAGAAGTGTTGAAAGCAAAATCGAGCCGTGGGAAGAAAGATGTGAACATGTGGAGAATATGATTGATGGGGAACGTAGGGCTGAGCCCCGATGATCAGCTAAGGTTTTCTACTGCTTGTCTTCATGCTTGCCAAACCTTGCCTTTGCTGTAGAGGTCGCTGGATCTCTCTCCAACTGAGAACTTACGGAGCATTGTGGGCAAGGTCCTCAAGCAGCTCGGGACTCTGAAGACCTAAAGCACTAATTGGACACATTTTGGCTCTATGTGCCTCACGACATCTAACCACTCTATGCTCAATGTCAACCAAATAACCGCTTGCATAAGGGTCATATGTGGACCAACGTATTAGGGAGTTGCTCAATCTGTGAAGCACTTTCTCTGGAATAAATCATCCAGTTGTTCTGAAACTGAAACTTTTTAAGCTGCGCACGTAGATCACATCTACCGCATCTCGGTCCCATTCGGATAATTCCTTCGTGGCACACCGTTCTTTCTGTTAGAGTGAATTTCGTTATATTTCACATGATCATCCTATGTTACAGTTTGTCCATAACTTAATCACTGTTAGCTCTATGGTGTATGAATGTGTGGTTAATTGGGGGAAATGTGTGTTGAAAATAAGCAATGATTTGTAGAAATGTGTGTTGTGCAATCAGTATGGGTTTCTCAGTTGTCGTTGTAGAAGCGTTGTTTAGTTGTTAAATGTGGCTTGTTACGTGACAAAACCGGAATCATCAGTTTGTCCCAATCTTTTTAAAAGTTCGCCTTCGTCTCGATAAATTAAACGAATGCGCAATCTGTAGAATTTTCCAGCGAACTTTTGCTCGAATCTTTGAGTAATGGGCGATGGCATACATTTTAGTGAATGAAGCGCTTGGCGCCGTGAGGTCGTTTCTCATAAGTTCTAGCAAAATTTTATCGACAATCACTCGTGGTCGGATGTTGGTGATCCTCATGATGGTGACTAAAACGTCCTCCTTTCGAGTGCACTTAGAATGAAATTTTTTGGGTGGGACTCCAGTTTGTTGATTCGTTTCGTAGTGTGAGTAACCCGTGCAATAATGAAATTCGGTTCAGGTATATACCTAAATATTGCTTGTTTAAATTTCATCTGTTTTCAACTTAGCTTTCGAAGCGCAGCCTAATTTCATTATCTACGCCTGTAGCGCTGTATATATTTCCTTCCAGTCAGCTTTGAAGGCATCTGCTAGCGTTCCGTAGGAATTATTAGTGGACTTGTCTTTCAGTGCCTTCCTTTCTGTGATGTGATGAATGCTCGAGTTTTAATGAATTCCAAAGAGTAACCGTGTCCTACCTCTTCGTTGGCACACTGCCTCTTTGCTGACAGAATAATAACTATGGATTAGTTAAGAAACCAACCTCCACAAGAAACCGTAATACTAATATGATTTTTGATTTGTTAAGTTATTACTTAAATACGAGGAGAGTACTTAGTGTTAATAAATGTCGTTTTTTCGTGCAGTGTACTTCGCTAGGCTTTTTGCAGTCGTGCATTCCACCGATACCACACCATTCCTTGACATGAATGACAATAGCTTTCTTGCATGAGAAATGTCTTTTAAAATTATCAGCAAAATTCATTCCCTGATAAGTCGTGTTATAGTCGCTTAGCGAGATTATGTTGAGCGTTCTCGATAAATTATAATTTCAAATGTCACTATCTTCCCTAACCTACTTAAGGCGACATTCCACTCACTAGAAGTTACTGACAGAGGCATTATGTCTCCTGATAGAACGAACAGTGTCTTCCCAAAGTTAATTGCATATGGCATCAGACAAATCCCATATTTTCAGTAGTGAAGAAGTTCAGAATTGAACAGAATGACACTGTCAATAGGATCAATACGTAAGGATAAATGTAATTTAAAAAAACAAAGGGGATTTTTTCATTTGAAGGCTAGATAATCAACTTAAACGTTCGTTTTTCTGAATTATTTTAACCCACAAACTTCGCAAAATAAACCATCATCGCAGTTCTACGTCATCATAAGTGTGTCAAAATGAGTAGCGATTCCGAAACTGCGACTGTGATACGTCATTGTTTCGATTACTTTTGGATCTTACCTCCGTCCCACGCTGACTGCCTCTCCTGGGGGTCTTAGATGCTCAGTATTTTGTCGTTGTTAGAAAGCCATTCCCTGCAATGCTCCTACTACCATCCTTAGGAGTACTTGGAGTGTTACAGTACCACAGTTTTTTATTTTGAGATAAGACTTGTATGTGTACTAATCTCCAGAGGTAACCCTCTCGTGTTATCCGTTAATAATAGAAGAATCATTTTAATTCGCTGAATGTTATTAGAGCCGTCACTGATAATTACTGGATAAACTCTGAAATCAATGGTTCGATGCTAATATTTGCCGTTTTTATCATTATTATTCCTCGAGGAAGCAGGTGTTAGTCTCATAAAAAATGTTTGGAGGGAGACATAGCGCGTTTCGTTGAAATACCTTGCGGCGGGCCAGATATACCCCCCCCCCCCCCACACACACATATATCACGTCGTATGCTATGCATTATCTCCTGCGCCAATCTCTTCATCTCAGAGTGTCACTGGAACGCTTCTCAGTCATTTGTTTGATACATTCTAATCTCTGACATTCGCCTGCAGTTTTTATCCTCTACAACTCCCTCTGCTAAACTGGAAGTATTCCATGATGTCTTTTGCATGTCCTATCATCCCATTCAATCTTGTTGCCACTGTTTTCCATATGTTTCTTTCCGTCCCTAATCTGCGGAGCATCTCCTCATTTCTGATCCTCATAGTCCAGCTTATTTTCACTGTCATTCTACTGCACCACATTCCAAACTCTTCGATTCTCCTCTTTTCCGATTTTTCACAGTCCAATGGTGCGCTGGAAACATATATTCTCAGAAATTACTCCCTCAAATTATAACTTATTTTTTATACTTGTAAGGACTTATTCTCCCCAGGAATGCCTTCTTTTCGTGTGATAGTCTGCTTTTTAGGTCCTTCTTGCTTCATTCATCATGAATTATTTTGCTTCCAAGGTACCAGAATTTCTTAACATCGTCTACTTCTTCGTCCAATACCATCATTTTAATTTTGACGCTAATCTCATTTCTGCCGCTCTTTATTACTTTCATCTTACTTCAGTTTACCATCATTACATTGTGGGTGCTCATTACACTATTCTTTTCGTTCAAGGTGTCCTACAATTCTTACCCACTTTCACGGTGATTAGCAACATCACAGGGAATACTATCATTGATAAACATTTGCTCTGAATGTCTGCCCTACTTTTCAATGTCTGCTTCTTGCCGTTACTGTTTCTTCGATGTATGGATCAAAATTAGCGGCAAAAGTCTTATAGTTCCCTCTTGGCTCTTATTCATATTGTATATTACCCATCTTTACCTACAGTTTACTCCTACTTTTTCTAATAATTACTAAGATCTTACACCATTGTCTATTCTCAAACTCTATTCTCAGGTCGACAAATCCTACGTACAGGTACCTGTCACCATTTTTCTTAATTAATGCTTCCAATACTAAGTGAAGTGCCAGAACAACCTTTCTGGTGCCTTTAACTTATCACCATCCAAGAGTTCGTCAACTGACTTTTCGATCCTTCTGTATATCATTCCTGTCAGTAGCATGGTTGGATGAGATGTTAAGCTGATTTTGCGGTGTTTCTCCCACATATCTGCCCTTACCATCTTCAGAACAGTGTGGATGGTATTTCTTCTAGAGGCTGACGAGATGCCTCCAGACTCTTAGATTCTGCATGCCGACTTGAATAGTCGTTTGGCTGCTAGTTTCTCCAACGATTTTAGAATTTCCAAAGGAATGTTATCTATCCCTTTTTCCTCTTTTGACATCAGTACTTATTAAGAACAGTTGAACTCAGACTCTAATACTGGATCGCTTACGTGTTCTATGTTGGCATCCCTTACTTCTTCAATTACGTCATCAGGCAAATCCAGTAGGACAAGTCCGAATTTGACATCCATCCACAGAAGAACTTCATTCTCCCTTCGTTCTTAAGCTGCATTGCTCGTGGGTTCTCACAACTGTATTATTAGCTTTCTGATGAAATACAATACAGATCATGTTAATGTTTACGTGTTATTTCACAACTGGACTGATGGGCTAATTTGTATGTCACATCCGTTGCGACATGTTGCTTAGAGATATTCTGTATGCTGTACAGTCGTAATTGGCCAGTAGCAAATAAACGGAAATACTTTCCAGCCTTTATCCGACAATGTTTTCTAATGAAAAATATGTCGAGGCTGTGGACCCCGTAACAAAAAATAAAATAAAATAAATAAAAAATAAAAAAAATATAAATCAATATTGGTATAATTACAGACTTTCTAAGAATCTCTCGATGGATGAAAGTAAACTAACAACGTTGTCAGTAAACCCTTAAACAAATAATGATCATGCCTAAATGATGTATTATCCTTTAAAACCATTAGTTAACCGCTTTAGGAATGATTGCAGCAAGAAAAGATACAAAGTAATGTATTTCTGTGAAACTATTAAAGATAACTTGGTGTCTGCAACTACTAAAAGAGAGAAAAAGGAAATCACTTGTGCTACATATTGAAAGACTTCAGAATAGTCGACTGCAATATTTTTGTATTCGCTTCACATCGGTTGCGGCTGATTCACTCTGGCAGCGGCTCTCGCGCATTATCTTCCTTGCCATTTATACGGCGGCGTTTTCCCTTTCTCTACGGTCCCCCTACATCCAATTCCGGCGTAATGGTCTGCTATCACGCCACTCGCTACATTGTCTGATGTGCACTATAAGCTCTGCGCCCAAGCCATTTTCACAGTTTTTTCCCTTGGACAGTAGATCCGCTTCAAGTCGAAAGTAATTCACCGTAAATGTGCTTGTAAATTCTTTCTGTATAGTAACTGAACTGCCCTTCAGTGGAATTGACGGTGACAGCTGGCTTCAGACCACGTCACATGGTTCAAGCCATAAGCGAGCGACGTGCCTGGAGAAATAATTTGTCGCATTACTATTTAACAAGTTGAGACAGTGTGTCGCTCAACTGATAAACTCCTTTAGGGTATAATTAATTGTATAAGCAATCTGAAAGAATTTATTCTGTTTCTACACGCGATGGATTTTAAGAAGATTTGTCACCGACGCTTCAATGAGAAGAAACACTAAAAAGTAGTGTACTTCGAGCTCCGATGGCTGCATGGCGCGATAGGTAACAATGCTAGAGAATGCTGTCTCTTTTGCACAGGACTTTGACAATTCTTTCTCCACCATAGTTTACTAATGTACCTCTCGGAGGGCTCTGAGCACTATGGGACGTAACATCTATGGTCATCAGTCCCCTAGAACTTAGAACTACTTAAACCTAACTAACCTAAGGACATCACACAACACCCAGCCATCACGAGGCAGAGAAAATCCCTGACCCCGCCGGGAATCGAACCCGGGAACCCGGGCGTGGGAAGCGAGAACGCTACGGCACGACCACGAGATGCGGGCTACCTCTCGGAGACAACTATGGTAGGTATCAGTAAGTGTAAATTATCGTACGACATTCTAGGATGTAAGCCTCTCGTTCTTCTTGCCAATGTAGGTGTAGATCATATCTTAAACATTAGACAACTTACTCTATCATCATTGTCAAACGGTGTAGAATCATTGAGTTCCTGACGATCACGTAAGCGGAGGTCGTCGAGAGCTTCATACATCAAGTAACCCAATATTTTAGGACACGGGAGAGCCAGTTAAGCAATGTGTCCAAGTATTGCCGAAATGCAAGTTTTTAGCCCAAAATATGCCTAAATGATGCATTTTCTTTTCAAAATATTAGTTCATATCTTTCGGAATGATCGCTGCTTGGAAAGTTCAACAGTCACATACAGGAAATCGGAGATTCTGTGCATTGCACACACACACACACACACACACACACACACACACACACACACACACACACACACGCAAGGCGACCCTCCCAAAAGCCGTCAGACGTATTACCTCTGGTGCGTTGGCAAATTTCGTTTCCACGATGTGGGGCTACACCCTTTAATGCGATGCGCAGTATCGACGGAAAGTATCGTTTTATTTTCCGTTAGGAAAAATTAGAATTTTAAAGTTGTATTTTTACGTGCGCATTAGATAGAGCAGCCCCAGATTAGTGCGATATTACTTTTATAGATATGTAAATACAATACTCTAGCAGCGACTGAGCACCAGTGCTCTTGGCGGGAGAAATCATCGCGAGATGTGAGATGATGTCGCTGCTGGATTTTCTTTGTGTTTTAATGTTCCTTTTCTACATATCAATAACACAAATGCAGTACTAGACTAATTTAGGACCGTTAAAATTCACTACAAAAGTTTTTATGATTGTAACGGGAAACATACCGACGCTCTAACTCAACACCCGGCAGCGCATTCATGAGGTGGTTAGCATCATTTGTTTTGGTAACTCCAGCTACACAGGACGAAAAAAACACTCTTAACTTCTGTCGAAACAGCAGAGAAAGTGTGAACTATGTCTCTTAGGAGGCACTCCTGGTAAATACATACAAGAATTTTTCTATAACTGTAAATAACATGATATCGCAAACATTTGAAAAATAGTTCCACTTCCCCAGTTACGTTCAATACTTTCGTGTGGTTTACCTTAGTAATTGAGGCCAATGCTGGAACCGCAGTTCCCCTCCTACATGTTCCCGATTTGGAACCGCTTGGCTTAAGCGAACGAAGTTCTGTACCAGACCTCCATATTGTAATGAATAGGAAATAACAGGTAAGGAAAAAAAACATAGTGCATTACGTAAAGGGGTATCGCTGCCATCAACCCAAATGTTGCCTTGAACATCACTGCTCTTCTCACTGTTGGAGTTGATAGGCCTTGCCTTCCTTCCATCTGTGATCTGACTTTCTTGCATAATAATAGAGGGACTTCGTGTGTAGAGTAGACTCCAAACGACGGTCTAGATTTGTATTTTTGACATACGTTAATTATTATCATTCTTAAATGAAACTTTGGAAATTTGTGGCAAGTTCCAATGGAACCAAACTGCTGTGGTCATCGGTTCCTAACCTTATACACTACTTAATCTAACTTAAACTAACTTACGCTAAGGACAACACACACATCCATGCCCGAGAGAGGACTCGAACTTCCGACGGGGAGCCGCGTGAACCGTGGCAAGGCGCCTTACAACGCGCAGCTACACCGGTGGCCTTGAATGAAATACACTCCTGGAAATGGAAAAAAGAACACATTGACACCGGTGTGTCAGACCCACCATACTTGCTCCGGACACTGCGAGAGGGCTGTACAAGCAATGATCACACGCACGGCACAGCGGACACACCAGGAACCGCGGTGTTGGCCGTCGAATGGCGCTAGCTGCGCAGCATTTGTGCACCGCCGCCGTCAGTGTCAGCCAGTTTGCCGTGGCATGCGGAGCTCCATCGCAGTCTTTAACACTGGTAGCATGCCGCGACAGCGTGGACGTGAACCGTATGTGCAGCTGACGGACTTTGAGCGAGGGCGTATAGTGGGCATGCGGGAGGCCGGGTGGACGTACCGCCGAATTGCTCAACACATGGGGCGTGAGGTCTCCACAGTACATCGATGTTGTCGCCAGTGGTCGGCGGAAGGTGCACGTGCCCGTCGACCTGGGACCGGACCCCCAGCGACGCACGGATGCACGCCAAGACCGTAGGATCCTACGCAGTGCCGTAGGGGACCGCACCGCCACTTCCCAGCAAATTAGGGACACTGTTGCTCCTGGGATATCGGCGAGGACCATTCGCAACCGTCTCCATGAAGCTGGGCTACGGTCCCGCACACCGTTAGGCCGTCTTCCGCTCACGCCCCAACATCGTGCAGCCCGCCTCCAGTGGTGTCGCGACAGGCGTGAATGGAGGGACGAATGGAGACGTGTCGTCTTCAGCGATGAGAGTCGCTTCTGCCTTGGTGCCAATGATGGTCGTATGCGTGTTTGGCGCCGTGCAGGTGAGCGCCACAATCAGGACTGCATACGACCGAGGCACACAGGGCCAACACCCGGCATCATGGTGTGGGGAGCGATCTCCTACACTGGCCGTACACCACTGGTGATCGTCGAGGGGACACTGAATAGTGCACGGTACATCCAAACCGTCATCGAACCCATCGTTCTACCATTCCTAGACCGGCAAGGGAACTTGCTGTTCCAACAGGACAATGCACGTCCGCATGTATCCCGTGCCACCCAACGTGCTCTAGAAGGTGTAAGTCAACTACCCTGGCCAGCAAGATCTCCGGATCTGTCCCCCATTGAGCGTGTTTGGGACTGGATGAAGCGTCGTCTCACGCGGTCTGCACGTCCAGCACGAACGCTGATCCAGCTGAGGCGCCAGGTGGAAATGGCATGGCAAGCCGTTCCACAGGACTACATCCAGCATCTCTACGATCGTCTCCATGGGAGAATAGCAGCCTGCATTGCTGCGAAAGGTGGATATACACTGTACTAGTGCCGACATTGTGCATGCTGTGTTGCCTGTGTCTATGTGCTTGTGGTTCTGTCAGTGTGATCATGTGATGTATCTGACCCCAGGAATGTGTCAATAAAGTTTCCCCTTCCTGGGACAATGAATTCACGGTGTTCTTATTTCAATTTCCAGGAGTGTAGTATGTGGCAGAAAAGTAAATTCAACTAATGATTGCGTTATAGTCTCACGCTTACATATTTGTCCACCGACCCATACTCACATGGTGTATGTTTCATTTTTTTATTTCTGGCCTTTCTCTCATCCCATGAATTTTTTTCTAAATTAGCAATATAATGGCTATGATATACCATGTTAACCATATATAGAATGAAACCTTCTATGCGTAGTACCAATAGTGTTCTAATCCGATTGCATTTATGCCACACGAACTACACTCTTGTCAGTAAAGTCCATAAACGAATCGTTGTGAGCTTTGTAAAATATATCGTTATTTATAAAACAGGAAGTATTTTTAAACTAGCAATGACCGTGATAATGATGCTAATGTTTCAGCTTATGACAAAGGCATAGTGCTGGAAGAAGTCATGTAGTTTTATGAATGACCGAATGCTGGTGCGACAATTTATGCTATAGGTAGTAAGAAGATCGTCTCACATCATTAAAGCCGCAATGAAGTAATTTCCTTTTACACTAGTTAGATAATAATGGAAGTTTTGAAACAACTGAACGATTCAGGCAGTGTTAAAGGACTATCTTAGAATGATGTATCAGATGGAAAATAATCGATACAACATCGTGTGTTAGAAAGGACTGTACAGTTTTGAAAATTGATTTAAGTTAATTCATAGTACCCACAGAGGTGATTGTAGCGTCAATTTATAGGGAAAAACATCAACTAGCGTACTTTGCTAGTGCCGAGTAGCACCGTAAGGAGTGCTGGCTGCAGTTGCGTTAAAGGATGAGTGCTTTCACTGGACCCGAGCGTGCTAGCAGTGTGTTCTCGTTTGAAGAATCGAAGTGAGCGGCAACAGGTCAGCGTAATTTCCGTACCAAGTACGCTAAATATCCTCCAAGTAGGTCTAAAATTTATTAGTGGCGTATGTTTTGTAGGAACAAGGTGCTCGGTAAGACATGTGAAATCATCAGGTAGTCGAAGCACATCCGACGACGTCGTTGAGTGAGTGAAACGTTTTCTCAACAGCCCTACGAAATCGACCAGGTGTCAATTACGCGAACTGCAAATCCCACATATATTATGTGATCAAAAGTATCCGGACACTTGTCTGAAAATTATTTACATGTTCATGGTGCCCTCCATCGGTAACGCTAGTATTCAATATGGTGTTGGCCAACCCTTAGCCTCGATGACAGCATCCACTCTAGGAGGCAAACATTCATTCAGGTGCTGGAAGGTTTCTTGGGGAATGGCAGCACTTTCTTCAGGGAGTGCTGCTCTGAGGAGAGGCATCGATGTCGGGCGATGAGGCCTGGTACGAAGTCGGCGTTCCGAAACATACCAAAGGTGTTCTATAGGATTCAGGTCAGGACTCGGTGCAGGTCAGTCCATTACAGGTCGCAGTTCGTAGTAAAGGACGGCAAATCATCGAGTAAAACTGAAGTGGTATCAGGTGTTCCCCAGGGAAGCATCCTGGGACCTCTGCTGTATTGATCTATATAAATGACCTGGGTGACAATCTGAGCAGTTCTCTTTGGTTGTTCGCAGATGATGCTGTAATTTACCGTCTAGTAAGGTCATCCGAAGACCAGTATCAGTTGCAAAGAGATTTAGAGAAGATTGCTATATGGTGTGGCAGGTGGCAGTTGACGCTAAATAACGAAAAGTGTGAGGTGATCTACATGAGTTCCAAAAGAAATCCGTTGGAATTCGATTACTCGATAAATAGTACAATTCTCAAGGCTGTCAATTCAACTAAGTACCTGGGTGTTAAAATCACGAACAACTTGAGTTGGAAAGACCACATAGATAATATTGTGGGGAAGGCGAGCCAAAGGTTCCGTTTTATTGGAGGGACACTTAGAAGATGCAACAAGTCCACTAAAGAGACTGCTTACACTACACTCGTTCGTCCTCTGTTAAAATATTGCTGCGCAGTGTGGGATCCTTACCAGGTAGGATTGACGGAGGACATCGAAAGGGTGCAAAAAAGGGCAGCTCGTTTTGTATTATCACGTAATAGGGGAGTGATTGTGGCAGATATGATACGCGAGTTGGGATGAAAGTCATTAAAGCAAAGACGTTTTTCGTCGCGGCGAGATCTTTACGAAATTTCAGTCACCAGCTTTCTCTTCCGAATGCGAAAATATTTTGTTGAGCCCATCCTACATAGGTAGGAATGATCACCAAAGTAAAATAAGAGAAATCAGAGCTCGAACAGAAAGGTTTAGGTGTTCGTTTTTCCCGCGCGCTGTTCGAGAGTGGAATGGTAGAGAGATAGTATGATTGTGGTTCGATGAACCCTCTGCCAGGCACTTAAATGTGAATTGCAGAGTAGTCATGTAGAAGTAGATGTAGATGTAGATGTTACTGTCGTGTAAGCACTCCATCACAGGCCGTGGAACAGGTGCTTGATCGTGTTGAAAGATGCAATCACCATCCCCGAAATGCTCTTCAACATTGGGAAGCAAGTAGGTGCTTAAAACATCAATGTAGGCCTCTCCTGTGATTGTGCCACTCAAACCAACAACGGGTGCAAGCCCTCTCCATGAAAAATACGACCACACCATAACGCCGAAATTTACTGTTAGCACTACAAACGCTGGCAGATGAAGTTCACCGGGCATTCGCCATACCCACACCCTGTCATTGCATCACCACATTGTGAACCGTGATTCGTTACTCCACACAACGTTCTTCCACTGTTCAATCGAGCAATGATTACGCTCCTTACACCAAGCGAGGCGTCGTTTGGCATATACCGGCGTGATGTGTGGCTTCTGAGCAGCCACTCGACCATGAAATCCAAGTTCTCTCACCTCCCGCCTAACTGTCATAGGAGTTGCAGTGGATAGTGTTGCAGTTTTGGATTCGTTTGTGATGGTCTGCATGGATGTCTGCTTTACACATTACGACCCTCTTCAACTGCCGACGGTCTCTGTCAACAAATGATGTTGGCCTGTACGCTTTCGTGCTATAAGTGTCCTTTCAAGTTTTTACTTCAGTATCACATCGGAAACAGAGGACCTAGGGATGTTTAGGAGTGTGGAAATCTAGTGTACAGACGTATGACGCAAGTGACACCGAATCACCTGACCATTTTGAAGTCCGTGAGTTCCGCGGAGCACCCCATTTTGCTGTCTCACGGTGTATAATGAGTACTTTGATCGCTAATATGGATTACCTGGTATTAGGTGGCATCACAATGCACCTAATACGAAAAACGTAAGTTTTTGGAGGTGTCCGGATACCTTTGATCACATAGTGTACGACTTTTGGCGTGTGTTAAGAAACCATTTGTATTTGAAACCGTGCAACTTGACGATCGTACCAGCAATAAAAGACACTGGTAAAACGGCTCGCAAGAACTTCTGGCCGGATATGTTAAATCGATTACATGAGGACGAACATTTCTTGGAATAAATAATCCTTCCTGACGATTCGACTTGTCATTTAAGTGGCAAGGTTAACATACGTAACTGTAGGATTTGGGGCAGTGAAAATAAGTATCAAACATTGCAACATGTTCATGATATCCCTAAACTGAACTTTTTTTTTGCAATAAGCAAGAATGAAGTGCACCGACAGTTTTTATCCGTGAGAGAACCAGCAAAGCCGACAACGTTCATATGTTACAACAGTTTTTGACATCACAGATCGATGAGTATGACCAAGAACGAAATGTTTACTTCATGCAAGATGATGTACCACCCCACTACCTGGCTGACATCAGGGATTTTCTCAGTGCCGCTTTCCAGGTCAATGGATTGGCCGTGATGGGCCAATTACATGCCCCCACGTTCCGCAGACCTGACATCACTTGATTTTTTGCATGGGGACTCATGATATCATGTTTGTATCTCCTGTGCCAGCTTCTCCACCTGAACTTAGAGCAAGAATTTACGACGCCACTGAGCAAGTTACACCTGACATGCTACAGTGAGTTTGGGACGAAATTGACTTCTTATGTGATGTGTGCAGGTTAAACGACGGAAGCCACATACAACATTTACAGTTTAAGGTAATAAAGAAAAACTTTATGTGTTTCCCTACAAATTAACACTAACCCCTGCTCTGTATCTTCTTTCAGTAATTGTATATGGATTTTTAAAGTTGTAAGGTCCTTTTGAAACGCCCTGTATACTATCTTTTGTTAACTCTCTCTCTGTGTCCATATCTACAGGAAGCATTGATCGGAAGCTGCAAAATTTTTATCAACAAATGACTACCCTTGGACATTTTCTACATAGAGAAATGAATGGAGATGTGTGGGTAAAATTTTTGCGCTTATTGCAGTTTACCAAAACCGTTCAGAAGAAGCTCCAGATGAGCTGAGCAGTCTAGGTCAGTACAGTCTTCGTAGGCTAACAGAAATTCGACCTTGGAATATTCCAAGAATGACTAATACGCACCACAAGTATTAATACCATAAATAAACCGTAAATGGGAACAGAAACCAACACCATAGTCAAGTTCTGATAAAGTGATGTAGTGTGAAGGTACGCATGAGACATTCACTAGTTCAAGCTGCAGTACCGGCTTATTTATTTACAGATCATAGCCACACGCGACGGGTAATTTGCTAGTAGTGGCATACAATGTCGCACTGGAGGCACTCTAGGCAGCGTGCGAGTAGCTTCGCACTGACGGTGATACCACAAGAAGGATATGAGGTGATGCAGTAAGTAAGGTGGGGATTTGGATGAGGAGTAACTCATAACAACCCTCCAACTGGAGTCGCGAGTGGCTGCTTTTGTGACGCATGTGATATGCAGGCTTTGACACTACAACGTCGCAACATTATTTTATGCACGCTTCGATATCACTTCTACTAAGAACCGGAAGTAAAAGAAAGAGCAGATCTCCAACATCAGCTCTTTCTATGGACAGAAGCAGCAATGAGATATAGTTATTTCCTTTGTGTTGCAGTAATGAGCGAGGTGTCGTACTGGTTAGCTCACTTGACTCGCAGTCGGAAGGATTACGGTAGCCATGCGCGTCCTGCCTTATAGAATTAGGTTTTCCGTGATTTATCTTAACAAGTCCAGAGAAGTACCAAGATGGTTCCTTTGATTGGCCACGTCAGACATTTTTTCCCATCCTTGAAACAATCAGAGTTTGTACTTCGTCTCAAATTACCTTAATGTCGCAAAAGACACATTATTCATCCCTCGCAGGACAAAAGGAATGGTTGGCATTGGTTACAAGTCATCTGATGGTGCTCAGTGAAAGAAGGACTAATCTTCACTTGGCACTTTTTGTGGCTATGTTAATATATTTCAACGGTATACAACGGTCTTGATCACTTGTTTTTCATCACTCAGATAATGCACAAGATGAATGACGCGCGTCCGTATGGACTGAAGTGCTCAGAAGGCCGATGGTCTCCTAGAACGCAGCGAACGCTCACATGAAAGTAACTTTCATTGAAACTGCAAAATCATCTTGAGGCGCATGCTCCAAGCGTAGTCTTCCTGCAGACCGCACAAGTACTTCGACCGACCTTCAATGGATTACTATCTGAATTGAAAAGGAAAATAAGTTGCAGATCTTAGTTTTAATTTACAGCGGACATAGACCCATGTTTAATCACAATACAGAACATTTCTGTATATCTGAGTAATTCGATATGCATGTAGCGAACAGTATCCTATTAACGCGCTGCTGTGGTAATCGACGAACTAACTTCGGCATCAGATTCGTGGGTCCATTGCGTCATAAGCGATAGGACAAATATCCTGTAGATAATTAAAGTCTGCCGGCCGGAGTGGCCGTGCGGTTCTGGGCGCTACAGTCTAGAACCGAGCGACCTCTACGGTCGCAGGTTAGAATCCTGCCTCGGGCATGGATGTGTCTGATGTCCTTACGTTAGTTAGGTTTAATTAGTTCTAGGCGACTGATGACCTCAGAAGTTAAGTCGCATAGTGCTCAGAGCCAATTAAAGTCTCAGTAGCGTCTTAGTGCTTAGATACTAACTAAACAATCTGATCAGGCACACAAAACGTCAATGTAGGTCAAACATTCGTTTGCTCATATGTTTTCACACTTGACACAGAGCCACAGCAAGCGATAATCTATCACGATAACGTTTATCTCTGCAAAATAAACAATGAATATGCATGCTAAGTTGATGTAATTATGATACGCATCACGATGAAACCAACGAGACATTGTAAGCGAAACACGCGATCCATCACACATCATGTTATCATGCATCACGAAATAAAAAATAACGATTATATGAAGGATAAGTGCAGAGTAATGACGTTAACTTGCGAAGTTCAGAGGAGCAAAATTTCAGTGGCATTATTATACGGTTTTACGCTGCTGTAGGATGGATAGTGCCCGTGAATTTACTGACCAGCATTGTGAGGCAGCACGTTTTTATTTTACAGGCTGACACTTATAGAACTATATGAAAATCGTAATAACTTCTGAACGGTTTGCGTTAGGACGTTCAAACTGCAGGCTGGCCGCGGGGCTTCATGGGAATTAGTATGCGCATGCGCATTTGGGTTAGCGACAAAGCCCAGTTCCATTTGGATGTGTCCGTCAATAAACAAAATTGGCGCATTTAAGGGACTGAGTATCCGCATTTCGCGATCGAGAAGTCTCTTCACTCTCAGGTGGTGACTGTAGTATGTGCAATGTTCAGTCACAGAATAATCAGTGCGTTATTCTTTGATGGCTTGGTGACTACCGAACGGTGCTTGAAGGTTTTCGAAGATGATTTCGTCATCCAGAGTAACCCTGATTTCGACAGGATGCGCTTCACGCAAGACGGAGCTTGTCCTCATGAAGCAGGAGAGATTTTGACGTCCTGGAGGAGCACTTTCGGTACCTTATTCTGCCTCTGGTGGTACCCAGAGGGCACTGGCATGGGCCTCGATTGGTCGCCATATTCTCCGAATCTGAACACATGCGGCTAATTGGTTCAAATGGTTCAAATGGCTCTGAGCACTATGGGACTCAACTGCTGTGGTCATAAGTCCCCTAGAACTTAGAACTACTTAAACCTAACTAACCTAAGGACAGCACACACATCCATGCCCGAGGCAGGATTCGAACCTGCGACCGTAGCGGTCGTGCGGTTCCAGACTGTAGCGCCTAGAACCGCTCGGCCACACCGGCCACCTTGCGATTAATTTTTGTGTGACTATATGTCAAGACAAGGTGTACAGTAATAGCCCCAAAAGCATTTCTGAGGTGAAAACATCCATTCAGGAGGTCACCGACAGCATCGAGGTTGCAACACTTCAGCGGGTCATGCAGAATTTCGCTATTCGTCTGCGCCATATCATCGCCAATGGAGGCTGGCATATCGAAAATGACATAGCTTATACTGAAATATCTGTAGTGAGGTTTACACGTTGAATAAAGTGCGTGCACACCGTAGTTTGTGGCTGATTTACGTTTTTTTCATATAGTTTAATAATTGTCAACCTGTACATACATGAACAGAAAATACATCGTTCCTCGCCGTGAAGGAAAAACGTATCCTCATTTGGATATTAGCTCACAAGCTTCAGCGCTCGTGCTACATACTCGAAGTCGCCTATCTACTTATCCAAGGTGGTTAACCGATGTCCCTTCTTCAACCCTTCACCAAAAATTAGGTATCAAGCTACTTTTAGATAAGTAAGGGTGAATTTCATTAAAGCAATTCAAATTTGGTCTCCTGTATTTCGTAACAAACTCAAGTGAAAGTGCTTCAGCACATCGGGCCATCAGGTACCAAGAGAAACAGTACAAAAGCGTACATTCCCATTACAAGATTTAACATTCGTCACCTACTTAAATACCGAATTTCTTTCACAAATTATTTATCGAAATCCCTTTGTTAAACTCATTGAGAGATGGACATTTGACAGTATTCCAGCCTGTTGACCCACACGGATTTCTTCGCCATATTCTGTCCACACCATATGAAGTGGCCACATTTATTTGTACATGGAAAAGTCAGCAGCAAATTTTCACAAAGGAAAGGCGAAAATCTGCTTGTAGATAACCTTTACAATTAAGCGCCTCAGCAGAGTATTTGCACAATTAAGGTTTCAACGGAGGTGTTTACTTCAGTTGAAACTTGCGCCCTGATTGTCTGGGAGGTATGGGATTGTCTGGGAGGAACTCTTCACTGACGTTTAGTCTCCTACTACGAAAGACGTCTTCAGAGATTAATTGGCAACAGATCCGAAAAGCTTGAGGGCGCCCCGAAGTTAAAGACCACATCGCGTGCTGCTATATGCTGAAGCGCTTCTGGCTGGTAACATCAATGTCGATTAAAAGCGATCGATCGTTGCTGTCTGGGCGCAATGTCAGCATGCATATTTTATTTTATTTAACCTGTTTTTACGACGGTCAGACCACGAGAAGTAGTATTAACACTCGCTTAGTCGAACGACAAAGAAACTATCGATTTGGATGCACAGGTGGGTTGGCCGTAGAGGAACATACTTTTCAAATTGGAGACCATGAAATAAAATTTAGTGACACTAGTGTTTTAACCTAGACAACCTTTTATTATTAGCACTTGCACAGAGAAGCAATATAAATTTATGAACATCATGATTATTTTAAAAGAAAAAAAGTGAAATAAAATGCCGTTTTCGACTTTGCTACGGGGTAATAACGAACGATAGCTTCTAATCAACAAATCGACAGTATGATTCGTAGTGCCTTCCACACACCTCAGAATGCACCTATAAATTCGGGTGCACTTAAGTTTTCGATGCACTTGCCGATTTATCGCTGAAGATGTCTGCCACAGATGGGGACGAAACTTGGGTGAGTGATACTATAAATCAGAAAAGCCTCCCAGTTCGAAGTTTTAAGTGAAGTGTTCTTCGACGTTTGCAGCCCATTACGCCCTACGCTTTTCCCTTACCTACTAACGGGACCAGCTTTAGAGAAATTCCAGAAAACTGCTATCGTAGTAGTATCTAACTCACGAAAGAGAGGCGGATAGAACTGCATTATCGTCTTATGTACAATGATTATTAGTTGAGAGTAGCGGAATTTGCATAACTGAAAGTTTTCACTAGCAATTTCCGTTGCAACTAGCTACCCGTTGGATAACGAAAATTTTCAAAATATTCCCCACTTCCATAATGCAGTGATGTTCCCATTTTTTGCGGTGACTAGTGTTCTAACTGGCTTTATGCGGTTCGCCTCGATTTCCTGTTGTCTGCCAACCTCTTTACTCCACAGCAGCTCTTGCACCGAACTTTCTCTATTTTCTTGCTGAGCATATTCCAGTCTTCATCTTCCCCTGCAGATTTTACCCTCTACATCTCCCTCTAGTACCAAGAAACCTGTTCCCTGTGAAACGTCCCCTTAGAAAAATTATACATGACTGTGCTTCCAATCTGACTTTCAATAATCCCTACAAAAGAATGGTCCAGACTAACATTAACACATACCTCTAACAAATCACTTACCTCACAAAAATCTTCGTTACTCAAGCTACTGCAATACAGCGAGCGCCACTACTGCCAGCTAAATAAAAGATTCAAACTACTGAAGGCACTAACTACTGACAGGCATAGTTAGCAAATGAAAGATTTTGATAGAGAACAAACAATGTGTTTACCTTAATAGTGTTCAAAAGTCATTTTCATGATATCCAGTCTTACAAACTTACTGTCTGTGTCCAGATCATCCGCTATCCAAACTCCGCCATCTCACTCCCCACATTCACCACTGCTGGCGGCTCACCTCCAACTGCGCAACGCTACGCGCTGTTAACAGCCATCTGCCCAACACTACAATAGCCAAGAACAATGCAAACCAGCCACAGACTGCACACAGCACAGCCAGTGATTTTCATACAGAGCGCTACGTGGCGTTACCAATATAAAAACCTAAACAGCCTACTGATGTCTTAACACGTGTAGGACTTTTATTATCCTGTCTCTCTTAATGTCAGTGTTCTCCAAATGTTGCTTTCATCTTCGGTTCTCTGGAGAAACAGCTCATTCTTCACCCATCCGTCTATTTTTCAAAGACCTTCTATAGCACCACATTCCAAATACATCGATTCCCTTATTTTATGTTTTTCCAACAAGCCGTAATTAACTACCACAAAAATCTGTGCTCCTAAAGTACAGTTTCTGATTTCTTCCTCAAATTAAGCCTAATATTTAATAGTAGGAGGCCGCTTTTGGCCATGAATGCTTTCTTCGCCTGTGCTACTCGCCTTTTTACGTCATCTTTGTTTGATGTTACCCAGAAATATTAATATATCAAGCAAAATTGTAAAACAGATCTGTGTGTTAAAATCGTCTAAGGAAATATAGCTAGTTTTTTTCTTTTCATTTGCTTAAACCACTGTGGAAGACGGAATGCTCATTCTGCTCTCCATGGATATTACTTGGACTAACTGAGAAAATTAGATATTCTCACCATTTTACGTTTAATGTACGTGTGTCATTCAAAGAGACCTGAACAACGTAGCCAACAATACCGAGCTAGAAATTCACTTCTATAATTTCAAGGAACAATTTTGAGTACTAAATGTCGTGACGTTCGGTTTTCTACAACATGAAATATAAGTGGTACAGAGATCACATCATCATTGTTTTCAGTGATTTATTGTTGTGTATTTTTGCAATGTGTCTCAAACACACGGAGCCTAAGTTTTACAAGCTCCGTACGATGGTAAACAAGGTACTTTAAAATAATGATAGAAAAACTTTTCATGAGCTTTCGAGATTGAAGCCTGATGATGCCGATTTCATATAGTGGCATTCCGGCTGATGAACTCTCATCCACCTTCACTTTAGCTTGACAACAGCAAATTGCATCTCTAATACAAAAACTGGCTCGGTGGCGCATGGGCATAGAACTTGACTGCCTGAACGCCCTCTTTCCTGTTTAGCGCCCGCTATTTGGTGTTACTCCATCTGTGGCACGCAGGTCCATGCTTAAAGGTGTTATTTCAAGCACGGAGATCGCGACTAGTTGAATGTGCCATTAAAAAGTAAAATGTTTCCTTGTTCAACAGAAATCACAGGATCCCAAGGATTATTCAGATGAAAGTCATCATCTGTCAACATATTTCTTTAAAATTCATGTGATTAGCAGGCCTTTCGTGTCGCAGTTATCCATGCAACGTCCAGTGGAGATGCAGAACTCAGTTATGACCGAATATCTGGCCGCGACATGTGAGTACGGCGATCAAGTTCCACACAGTTTTCATAGATTGTGCGTGTGGTGTGGTCAATGTAGGCTTTGCCACAGTGGCGTGGTACTCTGTAGACCGGAACCATCAGCTAACCCATATTATTTCTTACCGAGCCGAGAACAGCACAGGATGTGAACAGCTTCTTACCGTGTTTATCATCTGACTGGATGTTTATATTCCTCAATGAAGCTGTATAAAGCATCCGTGAGAACTGTCCATTTTCTTGATCATAGACAGCAGGTGTTCCAACGTTTTTTCATGGCTTTCCCTATCAGTATGTCAACTATAGTTGAACATTCTGCTTCCACAGGACAATCCATGTATTACTCTGTCACGTATTGCTTAGTCCTCGACGAGATCATCGTGGGAAATAACTACGTATGGATATACCTTTCGCAGCTGCTCTTACTTATAGTAATGATGATTCTCAACTGTTCGTTGTACTGGTCATTCTTCTACACAACGACAAAATTGTACGCTTGTGCCATATTTAAAAACATTTAATTTTGCCAGTATCTAAGTATCCTAGAAATCCACAATGAGACCAGAAAAAAATTCTTCGAAAACTACGCTTGAAACGCAGCTCAGATGATGTGAAGACCGTGGAAGATGAGAGGGATTCATCGAATGGGCAGTGATGGTATCCTACAACAAATCCACAAGGAAGAAATTCAGAATGACTGGAAGTGATAGAGTAGTTGGTCACATCTTACAACACAAGTGTCTGTTAAAAGCTGTAGGCGAAGGGGTGTGGAAGGAATGTTGTAACGGTAACATGCCTAGAAACGAATAGGATAATTTACATCGTTGACTGTGTGGGATTCTGTTGATATGTAGTTGACACTTTGGTGTGAGAACATGTCAGCGGTGACTTGAGCGCCTGTTGTAAATATTTCTGCGACACACACACACACACATACACACAAGAAGAAAACGATAATTTTGTAATCTTATATATTACGCTAAATAATTACTGTATACTAATGTTTCCCTCGTTTCTCTGATGTCATAGTTAACGTTATTATGAGGTTGGCTTTCATGTTACTGAAAATCCACCAGTAATGTAAATTTCACCTACTTGTTAGCAACAGTCCTTGACAAAAATCCTATAGTTTCCTTTACAATGCCAGAAAATACTAGATAATTTATTCCAGATTTATATATCAAACAAAAGGCTAACTAGGAGGGGGCAACGAATCAGTACGATTCTTCTTAATTTTATAGAATGATATATCACCTTAAGTTGTGTAAACAAACAATTTTAAGAAAATTCCACAGGTCAAAACAGAGAGTCAAAGATCTTCGGCGAATTGCAGTCCATAGTAGCTCTCACATACCGCGTAAATGAGTTCATGAGCATTAGGAGGATTACACTCTTGACAGACAGTGTAAGACGTTAAGTCTAGGTGTGCATCCTAGAAAATTAACACTGACTGGACTACATTCAGCAGTTGAGAACAAAGTAGTGAAATTAAGGTGTACTTGGCTTTTTGGCTGTGGATTATTAAAGAAAATTATAGACAATTGAGAAATTCTTTTAATAGAAAATAATTCGTAAACATTTTTTTGCCATTTGGACTAATAATTTTTGTCGAAACTTTTTTTATCCAGTTCGTAATTGGCGATATAAAAATTTCCGAAACATCTACCTTGGTACAAATAATCAATTTTTGTTTTCGGAAATTGTCCGTCTTATTGGACCTGTCCAATTGAGTTTTTCAGTTGTGATATTGTATTCGTTGGAAGAAACGTCAGAACACCACTACGCCGGTTTATGGGTATACTGGATTTTTCCCACTGTGTGGCGACTTGTCATTAAGTGTCAGCTACGTAAATATGCGGGAGGGGTCAATTGAGCACTGAGAGACTGCGGAGACAGCTGCCGATAAACTGTTCGGACGAGCAAGTGCAGGCTGCGAGGCAAATTACGCGTTGTCAAAGCTTTCGCATGGACGAGTATGGTAACAGTTGACGTCATTACTGGAACGACAGGTTGTTTACTGACCCAGGGGGTTGTGGTATTACTTCACTAAGGACAGAGATCTCTCAGTAGCGTCGTGGTAGATGACATTTGCAAGCTAATTAAATCATCAATTACGGCGACAACATCGTATATTTGATATTGAATGATCGGATTCCGAGAAGTGTGGTCGTATAGGAATATGAACCATGCTCCTACAACTTTCCAATTGCTATTAGATGTCTTACTACAGTTACCGGCGCCCCGAACCTCAGCGACAGGAATGAGAACCCCATTTGTGCTAAGAGGCTGCAGCTTTAGAAGAAAGAAGCGAGAAAGAATTCCATGAAATTCAATCGGAAACCACACTGACAGATGATACCCGAAATTACTGAGCTACTAATTTTAATCTGCTGAATCATCATCTACACTGTCACTTGAATGTGACTACCTGTCAGAAGGGTGGACATGACCCTCGAGAATAGCTGCAACATTCTGTTGATTCATTGTGCCTTCCAGAACGAAGACGTCACCCAGGGAATTCCACAAAAGAATTCCCCGTAAAATAACGCTCTCTTATCCGTCCTGGACCCTTCCGACGATTGTCACAGGATGTCTGCTTTCAGACGTTTCACTCCGTACATGGAACAGTCTTCCGTCCGATGGAGCGTGAAACATGAATCTGAACAGACCACCTGCCGCCAGTCAGTGGATCTCCTGTTCGGTACTGGCGTAAACGGTCGTTGAGGAGGGACTATTGGTAGCTCCTTGGTTCATCTATTCAGTTACTCAACCGCTGCATGTCGCCCGAGCGCATCTCAATAACAGTCATTCACCTGTCATCTACGGCCCGTGGTGCAACGAAGTTGCTTTACCACCGGTTTTGGCTAGCGTCGTTTTGCCATGCGTGATATTTGGTTGATTTTATATAGAAATGAAGGATATGGGTGAAGTCTCTATGGAGAGGAGTGCGACAGTGAGAACATATTTTGTAACAAGTGTCTACCCTCAGCGCACACAGTTTGCTTTCATTTCTGAAGATTAGGATCAATTCATAAAGAAAATTTATTAGAGATAATCAGTACCAGTTTTCTCATTACTAATTAATTTGTGGTTTCATAAAACGCCTACAAAGCTAAGCATTATGTATCATCTGTGCTTTCGAAAATAAAGTTGTTCATACCTGCCTGCACTAAAGGGTAATGCCCTCAGAAAGGTTCACTACGTGGACGAAACAATATATTGATCGATTCTGCCAGGAACTTACGCTCTCTCAGTTTTTACAGTAAACCGCACCGTGATGCACAGTGTCTTGCCAGTAGCTTCTGGCGCTGGATCTCGCTGAGCACCTCCGTGACATTTTCGCTCTTCATAATGAACCTGTAAGGAAACCTGCTCCTCTTCGTTGGCTCATCTCTATTTCTTCTATCAATCCTACCCTGTTCCGAGTGACAAGTAATTAAGTACCGGTCGCAGGTTTGCGTGGTACCTCTTTTTCAGACAGACTACACCTCCTGTAGTTTCTTCTAGTGAATCTCAGTCTGGCATATGGCTTGCGGGTGACCAGTTTTAGCTGGTCGTTGCAGTTTAAGTCCCTCAGAAGGCATACTCCCGGATATTTAATGGATGTGGCTGCTTCCAGTGATTCTTATGCAGTGGCGTAATCATAGTGTAAAGGTTTTCCTACCTCTTTATGTTCGATACGCCACATTTGCTTGTGTTCAGGATCAACTCCAATCTCTCAATCCATGCTCCAGGCGTACATCCCCTGCAGTCTTCCTGCATTTCGCTGCAGTTTTCAAGCGTTGCAAAGTCTCTGTAGAAAACTGCATCACTTATAAATTTTCGCTGTTAACCGCTAGATCAGTTATGTGCATCGTGTAAAGTAATAATCTATAATACTACCTTGCCGGAAGTTACTTTTACGTCTGAGTGTACTCTCCGTTGAGAATGATGCGATGTGTCCTGTTTGATAATACCTCTTCGGTCCAGTCACACAGTCGATATGACATTCTGGACACACGTATTTTGTGCGGAACTGTGTCAAACCCATTTCAGATGCCAAGGATCACGGCGTCAACATGAATGGCTGTATCTATTGCTGTCTGGATCTCGTTGACGAACATAACAAGCTTGGTTTCACATGATCGTTGTTTTTTGATTCCATGTCGATTCCTACAAAAGAAATATGTCGTAAACTGCGAGTAGAACACATTTGCCTAATTTCAAAGCAGATCGACCTCAGAGATATAAGGCTATAGTTTACTATAGTTTACTGCGTCTGTTCGACGGTAATTTCCTCAAGCATTAGTAACAGTTTGCTCCTCCAACTATCTATGAAACACTTTTGTTGGAAGAACAGCAAGTTCTTTCGTATACTCTATGTACAATCCTACTTGTATCCCAACATGTGCTATAGCTTTCACCTGATTCATTTGAATTTCTGTTCCGTTGTCACCTTCATTTTAATTTCGTGCACAGGTTTATACAAGGAAACCCTGTACGATCTTCCTGATCAAAACAGTTTTGGAAAAATGAGAATCTCGGCTTTCTCTTTGCCATTCTCTATTTCGATGCCATTATGATCACAGTCTCAGAGCAGATGGAAGATGGCTTCAGTTCAGTAGAAGACTATAAAATTTTCTATTAGAACGATAGACAGAATTTTACTTTCGAGTTCCTTGAATCCTCCATGATTGTCTCCCCTCACCTTAATACAGACTTCGTTCACTTTTTGTTTGTATGTGAGGATCTGGCTACGCCTAAATTTGCTGTGAATTTCACCTACCTTTCGAAGCAGCTTTCTGACACAACAATCTAATTGCTGTGGACCTTTCTTGTACCTCACAAATGTTTTTCACATTATTAATATTTCATGTTGACCGCTGGGAAGAAATCTGTTTTAAGAGATCTACTTCGCGAAATTTTGACTGTGAATTAATATAAACATGTAAGCTGTAAAAATAATGTATTCTGTATCAGAATTTCGAAAGCAAACCTCGTAAACAGTAGCAGAACAGTGTGTAATGAATGTTCCTCAATTAAAACTATGACAACCAAGTAAATTCACACTTTATGATATGCTGTTATATCAAAATCTAATGAATGTAAACATAATCAGCGTTCCCAAAATGACATTTTCACTCGGCAGCAGGGTGTGCGAGGATATGAAACTTCCTGGCAGTTTCAAACTGTCTGCCGGACCGAGTCTCGAACTCGGGACTTTCACCTGTCACCGGTAAATGCTCTACCAATCACACAGTTTAATCTGCCAGGAAGTTTCATAATCTGCGTTATAAAGTCTTCTTTGGCTCTGAGTCACATCAGGTGGTTAAAACCCCACGAGCTTTTGACCGAACTCTTCACAGCCATCGTGAAGTGGTAAACGGCTGCCGTGTCGCCGTGGATCGCAGTTGCGTAGCCGCGCTACTGGCTTTGACGTCACTGATGCTCTCTTTTTCGCCAAGTGTGGTGATGTTTTCGTCCTGCGTCCGTCGCTCCCGCTTCAACCTAGCAATAGTCGGCCGCAGGAGTGGCTGCGAGTTAGAGGCGCCATGTCACGGACTGCTCGGCCCCTCCCGCTGGAGGTTCGAGTCCTCCCTCAGGCATGGGTGTGTGGGTCTGTGAGTTCTTCTTAGCATAAGTTAGTATAAGTTAGTTTAAGTAGTGTGTAAGTCTAGAGACAGATAACGTTAACAGTTTGGTCCCTTAGGAATTCACCCACATACACATGATTAACTTATTAACTTCAGTAACCATAGACGCCACGATGACGTCAAGGGCAGTAATCCCTGTCTCTATATTCACGCCGTCGATAAGCCAGCCCTGTTTGTAGCTACAACATCTAAAATATTTCCATTTCGTATGGGCTATCTAACTAGATGATCGAGACAGTTTGTTGTATGCATCCCCCCAAGCAATGAATCCAAAGACGTTAAAGTCGATAATCGGTTGGTTAAAGTCACATCCAACTAATATTACGTGACCTGGGTTTTTCCACGCTGCTGACCGTAGACTTTTTTTGAACGACTCCAAAAGTGTCACAGCAGAATCAGGTGTCCCGTGAAATCATCCAACAATGAATTTGATTTCACCTAGATCTGTAATAAGCGACCGTATAACTTGAATTTCACACTCAAATTTGAACTCAATATAGGCCATATTTTTGCCTGCGACCCAAGTCGTCTAACCTGTCTTATCCATCACCACTAAACTATTCAGAGTCTTCCACTTCGTGTTTCAGCCGGCTCTAAGCTTGGGGACTAATTTGAGTTCGAGAAATTTCCTGAAGAGCAGTAAATTCGGGGAATTTCTTACGTGTACTTCGACAAATTATTGATAACGTTGACCGTCCAAGAGTCATCGTTCTGAACGCAGGTCTGGTCTCGCTGTCTACCTGTCGTCTGGTGACTACTCGTCAGAGTATATCAGACTACCGAATAACCTAATGCCTCCTATGTGCACTCCACAAGTACTCTGCTACCCGAGTTTCCTTTGTCTAGTGCAACCCTGACTTACCAATGTGCGATCCACATTCCTACCCGATAATGGAGGTCCAGAAAACTGCGGCCACGATAGTCACCGAGCCGACGAAGTCTTTGGTTGGAATACGAAATGGTCCCTTTCAACTATGGAGAAAATTCTGCAAATTACTAGATCTTCTTGCACCCAACATGCGAGACCAGCAGTCTATACCCCTTCCGCCAACTGCCCTTACGAACTGAAGAAAGCTTAGAATCCAAGCCATAGGCGATTTACTAGGTGTCAAAGAGAGGCACAATTAGCAGACGAACGCACCCGACATGCACGATAGCCGCAGGAAAGGCCTCCTCTACGTCTCGGATGAGGCTCCCAGGCCGAAATACCGAGTGCACCCTGGCTTTCTTTCCGTCTCTGCACGATGTATCCCCAAGGGCACCGAAAAGTGCTAAGGTTGGAGCTGGAGCTCCAGATAACTACCCACGTATGACTGCTGAAGGAACCGCCACCTGTCCACTCACAGGGCGAAGAGGCAATGCCAGACGGCCAGTGAACACATTGGTCCTCTACCTCGAGCGACGCGAACATGTTATGACCCGCCGCTCACTGTGCTATAAAGGCACAACCCCCACTTAGCAGCAGAGCCCGTGGGCTAAACAAGCGACTCCTGTGGTAGCACATGTGACACGCCAGATATTCTGCCACCACCACAACCCAAGGCAGCAACCTGAAGATGACTGACCACCGCGAGTCCTCCCTCGTGCGCGCACGCGCGCGCGTGTGTGTGTGTGTGTGTGTGTGTGTGTGTGTGTGTGTTGCGTAAGTTAGGTTAAGTTAGTTTAAGTCGTGTGTAAGTCTAGTACCGATGTCCAGCAGTTTCGTCCTATAGAAATCTACACACATTTAAACATTCGCAATGGTCGGGTCATAGGCTGTGCTGAGTCGTCTCGTCCTTGTTGGTGGTGTTTTTAAATATTTCTATTTCTATAGCTGCTTTTATAACGCTATCCCTAAATCTCTTTATCCTCGTAACGACAGATGTTTCGTCCAACACAGTCCGGTGTCGATTCTCTAAAGCGCGTTCTGCCACAGCTGATTTTTCAGTACAGCATGGGCATCAGCACTTCATGTAGCTCCACAGTGCGTTCTGTTTGGCCAACTTAGTAGCAACAACACTGACATTGTATCGTGTATACTCTAGGCGCTCTGAGCACTAGATAACTTCTCGTATTCCTCATAAGTTGAATTATACACTCATGGAAATTGAAATACGAACACCATGAATTCATTGTCCCAGGAAGGGGAAACTTTATTGACACATTCCTGGGGTCAGATACATCACATAATCACACTGACAGAACCACAGGCACATAGACACAGGCAACAGAGCATACACACTACCTCTGATGTAAACCACGAAAGATATTTGTACAGAGCGAAAAAAGGCGGAAGAAATGAAAGAGGAGATAAAAACATCACTCATAATTAGCAATGCCCTCCACACCGAACAGGTGAAGTAGTTTTCGGATAAGGCGCTTGGAATAATTTCTCACGAGTCCCTGTTCCTGCTACCGTTCCTACACACTTGAATCTGCCAGTGTATAGCTGGTAGATTGAAACCGCTTGCTAATGCTATAACACTACCACTAATTTAACTTAAAATCTTCTCCCAGTTTTCCCTCGAAAGTTACGCCTCTACGGCTTCTGCGACAATGAGTCAACAGAAATATCCGAGTACGATGTTTGACCCACGTTCATCACTTCTGTTCACCAAATATTACACTCCTGGAAATGGAAAAAAGAACACATTGACACCGGTGTGTCAGACCCACAATACTTGCTCCGGACACTGCGAGAGGGCTGTACAAGCAATGATCACACGCACGGCACAGCGGACACACCAGGAACCGCGGTGTTGGCCGTCGAATGGCGCTAGCTGCGCAGCATTTGTGCACCGCCGCCGTCAGTGTCAGCCAGTTTGCCGTGGCATACGGAGCTCCATCGCAGTCTTTAACACTGGTAGCATTCCGCGACAGCGTGGACGTGAACCGTATGTGCAGTTGACGGACTTTGAGCGAGGGCGTATAGTGGGCATGCGGGAGGCCGGGTGGACGTACCGCCGAATTGCTCAAAACGTGAGGCGTGAGGTCTCCACAGTACATGTTGTCGCCAGTGGTCGGCGGAAGGTGCACGTGCCCGTCGACCTGGGACCGGACCGCAGCGACGCACGGATGCACGCCAAGACCGTAGGATCCTACGCAGTGCCGTAGGGGACCGCACCGCCACTTCCCAGCAAATTAGGGACACTGTTGCTCCTGGGGTATCGGCGAGGATCATTCGCAACCGTCTCCATGAATCTGGGCTACGGTCCCGCACACCGTTAGGCCGTCTTCCGCTCACGCCCCAACATCGTGCAGCCCGCCTCCAGTGGTGTCGCGACAGGCGTGAATGGAGGGACGAATGGAGACGTGTCGTCTTCAGCGATGAGAGTCGCTTCTGCCTTGGTGCCAATGATGGTCGTATGCGTGTTTGGCGCCGTGCAGGTGAGCGCCACAATCAGGACTGCATACGACCGAGGCACACAGGGCCAACACCCGGCATCATGGTGTGGGGAGCGATCTCCTACACTGGCCGTACATCACTGGTGATCGTCGAGGGGACACTGAATAGTGCACGGTACATCCAAACCGTCATCGAACCCATCGTTCTACCATTCCTAGACTGGCAAGGGAACTTGCTGTTCCAACAGGACAATGCACGTCCGCATGTATCCCGTGCCACCCAACGTGCTCTAGAAGGTGTAAGTCAACTACCCTGGCCAGCAAGATCTCCGGATCTGTCCCCCATTGAGCATGTTTGGGACTGGATGAAGCGTCGTCTCACGCGGTCTGCACGTCCAGCACGAACGCTGGTCCAACTGAGGCGCCAGGTGGAAATGGCATGGCAAGCCGTTCCACAGGACTACATCCAGCATCTCTACGATCGTCTCCATGGGAGAATAGCAGCCTGCATTGCTGCGAAAGGTGGATATACACTGTACTAGTGCCGACATTGTGCATGCTCTGTTGCCTGTGTCTATGTGCCTGTGGTTCTGTCAGTGTGATCATGTGATGTATCTGACCCCAGGAATGTGTCAATAAAGTTTCCCCTTCCTGGGACAATGAATTCACGGTGTTCTTATTTCAATTTCCAGGAGTGTAGGATTCAAACAAGAGCATCAGGATGCATTACCGTTGCAGCCGTGTCTTCCAAGGTGCATCTCCACGTAGTCGTCAAAATATAAAAAACTTTAAAATGGTTTCGCCTATGGTGTTCAAGATCTAACCACATGGCTCTCTCCTCTATCGTCGTAAACCGCCGGTGCGTCGTCGATATCACACACCACGTAGCCAAACATGACACAGGAGAGAGCCATGTGGTTAGATGCTGAACACCATAGGTGACACCATTTTAGAGTTTTTTATATTTTGATGACTATGTGGAGATGCACCTTGAAAGACACGGCTGCAACAATGAAAGTAGACACTATGTTTTAATTTTATTATCAGTTTTATTGTGCCTGGTGCATGTTCCATTTTACCGAGTTTTAACAGGTTCTTTTACTTTTTATTATTCTGATGATGGAAGCTTGACTTCCGAAACGCGTCAATCTTAGTGTTTTACACTATAAACAAGTGGTTGAGCCGATATATTTCTTAACTTTGACATTCACAACCACGGCCTCTGATCCAGTACGGATATAATCAAAGCTATACTACCGCCGGCATAACTCTCGACTTCACGCAAACCCTCCCGCCCGTCACTGAAGGTGCCTGCTATAAGGCGGTGTCCCCTGGGAAGGTTTAACAGTACAGTGGTTTACCAATAATTACGTAATCAGGTATGGTAAGATCTTGCTTTTGTAACACAGTCACTTGCAGGAAGATCTACAGTTTGGAAAGGACTACAGTCCCTGAGAGTTGTGGAGATTATGACAAGTACACTGGTGTCCAAAATTAAAGTAACAAACGGCTGTTCCCCATCCTGTGTCTAATTCACGATATAATCATACTAACTGTCAACCAACGTCTGTACGGTAATGTCCTGTGCGGAGGACGGATATTTCGCTCAACGGTTGCCCATGCCAACGATTACGTCTTTATTTCCAAATCTTATTAATTATACAATCTAGCCCACTGCCTTATGTGATTAGTGGGCCGAAGATCTTATACATTTTTACAATTGCAGCTTTTCTAAGTGTAAGTTAGTAACTAGTTAGTAGCAAAGCAGCAACGTACATGGATACTACAATGGGCAAATTAGTACGTTAATTGAGAACTAAGTGGTAACATAACTAACTAACTATAAACTAATCACTAAAGCCTGCAGCGTTACAAATGTGTCAGCTGATAGTATAAACCTACTATTAAGCCTTGCTCATTGAGCTAACCCCAATGAGCGTGCCCCTGACACTGGGCAGGCCATGGAGTTGGTCGCTGCAGGTTCCTAAGAAAAGTATCTATAAACTAGGTCCCACAACTAAACTTATCCTAAGGTCACAATTGCGTGCGTTGTCTAGATCGGTGAGGTTACACCCCACTCCCCCTAATCCAGAGGCACGGCGGATTCTAGACTGAAGAGTCGACCTTTCCGCGCCTGGGCGGTTTGGGAATAGGGTGCTGGCTTTATCAGTATTTCAGTAGGTCTCTGATCATGTGCTAATTTGGTTCTCTCAGGTAGTCCCTTAAGACTTTCTGTGATACCGCGTTAGCTAGTTTGTTAATGGTCTGAAAGGTGTCATGATGTCTTAGCAGTCTATGTGTGTCATTATGAGGTAGTTGTTCACATAACTCTGAGGCCACATCATTGAAAAAGGTGAACTCGTAGACCACATGGTCAAGAGTACCTTCCGGAACACCACAGTCACACGTAGGTGTCGCCTTTTTCCCAAATCGACATAGGTATGTCGGATAGGGTCCATGTCCAGTGAGAAAGTGGATAAGTCCCCTGGTTGGTTCGAAATATGTCATTCCCATTCTTTCCCTGACATAGTTTGTCAAGTAGCCCCACATTGACAATTACTGTGTACACGTTCACAGACGGTGCAGTATCTACAGAGAAGATGGCTACCAGACTCTCTGCGGTGGAGATCCATAGCAAGAAAGGAAGCAGGACAGTCGCAAACAGATTTCACCCGATGGCTTAATGTGAATCGTTCTGTTGTTTCCCGGAAGTGGCGACAGTTTATATAGACCGGAACTATATCCCAAAGACCAGACTTCAGAAGAAAGGATCGTTATTTAACTGTAAGGGCACCACATTACCACCTTAGTACTGCATGGTAATTGGCCTATGATCTCGCAGCATCCACTGGACGTGCTGTATCTAGGAAACCGATGTGCAGAAGGTTTCGGCAGAGTCGCCTTTATTGTCAAAGACGTGCTGCATGTCAACCTCTGAAGCGTTTTCACAGTTCTGGAGAACCCAATATTTTAGTTGTGTGTTTTCACCACTAATCTTTGTTACCAGTCGTATGTGGCTAAGATTGGATAAAAAGAGCGTATCCATGCACGTTTCATTACATTTTCATGGAGATCTCTTGATTTTGACTAAATAAGTGCCACACTTGAACCCATGGCCTGAGTCAGTTAGCATTAAGGTTTTTATGCATATGGAACCAGCGCATGTTATAGAATAACAGTGAACGACGCTTCGCTCACGGTTGTTGTGGCCTTCTTCTGAGACTATCGTTGTACTGTGTTGACGGGGGTCCAATTACACTTCGTAATGATGACATAATTTTAAAAATTAAGATTTTTGCTCCTAGGGTAGAAGTAGCGGAAAACTTCTTTAGATTGGCTTCGTATTAACTAAACGAATGACGTTTTTAGCTTGTTTCACAAATAGTTGTTTAGTAGCATAAAGGTCAATAAGGAGTTACGTTAGTCGATTAATTTAATTTCCTGGATATCAAATTACAGATAGAAAATGGCTACCATAAACTTGAAATTTACCGGAAAGACTCTCCTAAAGATATAGTCATCCAAGGTTCCCCAAACCGACAACCTGAAAAGTTCCGCCTTCTATACCGAAGCGCCTATGAAGTTGGTATAGGCAAACGTATTTAATTACAGTGACGTGTAAACAGGCAGAATACGGCGCTCCGATCAGCAACGCCTACTAAAGACAGCAAGTGTCTGGCGCAGTTGTTACTATGGTTAATGCTGATACAATGGCAGGTTATCAAGATTTAAGTGATTTTGAACGTGGTGCTATAATCGGCGCCCGAGCAATGGGACGCAGCATCTCCGAGATAGCGATGAAGTGAGGATGTTCCCATACGACCATTTAACGATTGTAGCGTGAGTATCAGGAATCCGGTAAAACATCAAATCTCCTACTTCGCTGCGGCCGGAGAAAGATCCTGAAGGAACAGGACCAACGACGATACGTTCAAAGTGACAGAAGTGCGACACTTACGCAAACTGCTGCAGATTTCAGTGCTGGGTCATCAACAAGTGTCAACGTGCTAACCATTCAACGAAGCATCATCGGTATGGTCTTCCGGAGCCGAAGGCCCACTCGTGTGATGACTGCACGATACAAAACTTTACGCCTCGCCTGCACCCATCAACACCGGCATTGGACTGTCAATGACTGGAAACATGTTGCCTCATCGGACAAGTCTCGTTTCAAATTGTATCGAGAGGATGGACATGTACTGGTATGGAGGCAACTTCATGAATCCATGGCCCCTCATGTCAGAAGGGGTCTGTTCAAGCTGGTGGAGCTCCTGTAACGGTGTGGGGCGTGTGCGGTTGGAGTAATATGTGACCCCTGATACGTGTGGATATGAAAGTGACATGTGCCTAAGCATCCTGCCTGATCACCTTCATCCATTCATGTCCATTGTGTATTCCGACAGACTTGGACAATTCCAGCAGAACAATGCGACACCCCACACCTCCATTGCTAAAGTGTGGCTGCAGGAGATCCCTTGTGAGTTTCAGCACTTCCACTGGCCACCAAACTCCCCAGATATAGTAATCTCCTCCTTTTTCCTTCTTCCATCTATTGTCCACGGCCGGCCAGAGTGGCCGTGCGGTTCTAGGCGCTACCGTCAGGAACCGCGTGACCGCTACGGCCGCAGGTTCGAATCCTGCCTCGGGCATGAATGTGTGTGATGTCCTTAGGTTAGTTAGGTTTAAGTAGTTCTAAGTTCTAGGGGACTGATGACCACAGCAGTTAAGTCCCATAGTGCTCAGAGCCATTTTAACCATTTTTTTAATTGTCCACGTTAAACAACACCTAGTACAAGTAATTAATCAATAAAGTCTTTTATGAAAATTCGAGAGAAGCGAAGATTACAATAAACTTTAAAGTTTACTTAGCTTTTCATATTGAGGTGGCTCAAGTTCTTGTTGTCTACCGGTCTCATTCTTGAAGCTGAAAATGTAACATCAGGTCCTCACGGTTAGTTTGAACTAAATAAAATGGAAGATTGTTGTTGCAGAACTTTCTTACGTAAATATATTTAGCACCGATTCTCTCACGTTTTAATAAATCTCACAGTATGCCGTGCGGTATAACGCACTGCTTTCCGGGTGGAAAGGCGTGCCGGTCCCCGGCACGAATCCGTCCAGCGGATTAGTGTCGAGGTCCGGTGTGCCGGTCAGTCTGTGGATGGTTTTTAAGGCGGTTTTCCATCTACCTCGGCGAATGGAGCTGATTCCTCTTATTTTACCTCAGTCACACTATGTCGGCGATTGCTGCACAAACACTGTCATCACGTACACACATACCATCATTAATTTAACACGCAAATATTTGGGCTTACAATAGTCTGGTGAGAGACGTTACAGATGGTGTCCACTTGGGGCCGAACCGCGCAATAACCGGTTTGGGGCTTCGGTGGGGTAGTGGACTGTTGTACCCTGTTGTGGCTTTGTGAACCAATGGGAGCTTCGGCGGGGACGAAGCCTCCTCGCCGTTTCTAGGTCTACAGTTCAATACAATACAATACAAAATCTTACAGTATTTTGATCTTTCACATTACAAAGCCGAAATTACACTGTTCGCAGCTATTATACAAAAAGACGTCTGATCACATCAGAGGCAAGCGTACGAATCTGTAGCTCTGCGGAAATAACAATATTCCACATGATTTACAATTTTATGAACAAATGAATTCCTACTCGTTTTCGTTACATTATTCATTTCGATTATTATTTCATAAATGAATCCGGAAATAAACGTAGTATACCATACAGGATTGCGTAATTAATAATAGAAATTTTAAGTTTGCAAATAATTCGTAATTTCAAATGTTTCTAAAAAAATAATTTTATCTGTACATTCAGAACCGGTGCTTATGGATTATAACATCTAACCTATTTTATAAAGTAATTCCTATTCATAAATTTTAGCTTGAAGTATAACATACTCTACATAAAATGAAACGATAGTTTTTAGAAAAGCAACTGAGATAATACTGACGTGTCCAAACATCGAAAAATGATATTAGTATAGACAAATACTGTTAAGGAAAATTAATGCTAGAGGAGGATGTCCCGTTACAATATGAATATTATTGAGCACATTGTGGATGCCTTGCAACGTGCTGTTGAGAAGAGATCCCCAACCCGTCGTACTCTTACCGATCTATGGACAGCCCAGCAGGATTCATGGGGTCAGTTCCGTCCAGCAGCCCTTCAGACATTACTCGAGTCCAACTCACGTCGTGATGCGGCACTTCTGCATGTTCGCGGAGGTCCTCCACTATATTAGGCAGGTGTATCAGTTTCTTTGACTCTTCAGTGTATTACACGACGCACCGTGTCGTAGGTATTCCCGTATCTCAAGAGCTCTATGACCAAGACCCCTATACACTAAAATTAGTACCCACAAATAAAGAATTTGACTCCAACATTAGTGATAAAAAATTCCCAATGAGAAACTTAAGAAATAAGCCAGGACGCTACTATGCTCAGTTTACAACGTAGATGGTGTAGCTTACTTTTTACAGGTGAAATGTCAAATAGGTATCAAAATTTGAAAGATGTCTCACAGAGGTCAGGTAGATGTTCATTCAGTTCAAAAGAGAAGCAACCAGCCAACCAGCAATACTAAAAGTGGATTTTATAAGATCATCAGTCAGGAGTGTCAGTCCTGCTGGTATATTGGTCAGACTGAGAAGTCAATGTGTACTAGGCTCAGAGAACACCAAAGAAGCTGGAGATTAAAGACGCTTGATTCATCCTTTGTCACCGGCCACGGTAAATGAAAACCAAAAGTACACAATAGACAAAGATGCCTAATACATAAAAAAGGGTGCAAAACACGCTCAGAAGTATTTGAGTTTAAAAACCCGAACATTATATCCCTTCATTTACTGTTGCATGAGCAGTATCAGTTCAATTATTCAACCGTTTCAGGCAGTATTACAATCTCTAGAAATGAGAAGAAAGTTGGTGCTTTCATTCACAAGCAGATAATTGTACAAATTCTCCGGTTATTTGGAAATTTGTGGTAAGCTCTGTGTTACCAAACTACTGTGGTCATCGGTCTCTATGCTTACACACTATTTAATCTAACGTAAAGCAATTTACGCTAAGGACAACGCGTACACCCATGCCCAAGAGAGGACTCGAACCTCCGACTGGCGGAGCAGCGCGAACAGTGGCAAGGCGCCCTAGACCGCACGGCTACCCCGCACGGCAAATGCTTCAGTTGATCGTTGAAAGAAGGAAGCACAAAATGTTCAGGCAAACGCGGAAATACAGAAAAAAAAACTCTCTTCGGAACTAAATAAATGTGAGGTTCAGGGATACTAAGGTGAAATTGTTGCATGAAAAACATGAAGAAATCAAAACAGAAATGACTGTCAGAAATCGTGCCTCAGAATACAAATAAGCCAAAGCAACCGTCAGTGAAATTAAAAGCAAGAGTGTAATGGAATTCCTGCCTTAAATGCAGAGGAGAGAACATGCAGGTGGAAAAAGTACACTGTAGGCCTTTCTGAGGAGAAGACTTCTCTGATGACGTGATACAAGAAAAAACAGGAGTCGATGTAGAAAAGATGGGGGATCTAGTATTAGAATAAGAATTTAGAAGAACTTCGGAAGACTTAAAATCAAATAAGATAGAAGGGACAGATAACATTCCATCAGAATTTCTAAAATCGTTGGGGGAAGTGGCAACAAAACGAGTATTCACGTTGGTGTTGAGAATGTGTGAGTCTAGCGATACATCATTCCGAGAACTTCTGAGAAAAATAGGAGTAAGCTATAAGGAAACTTGGCTAATATACAATATGCACAAGAACGAAGGAGGAACAATAATAGTGGAAGACTAAGTTCGAAGTCCGAAGTACGGATTAAAAAGGGTGGAGGGAAGGGATGCAATCTTTCGCCCGTACTGTTCAGTCTATGCATCGAAAAAATAATGACGGTAATAAAAGAAAGGTTCACTAGTTGAATTAAAGTTCAAGGTGAAATATATCAATTACACTATTTGTTCATGACATTACTATCCACAGTAAAAATGAAAAAGAATTACAGAAGCTGCTAAATGGAATGAAGCGCCGAACGAGAGCAGTAGGTGGATTAAGGGTTAATCGAAGAAATACCAAAGTAATGAAAGTAGTAGAAATGAGAAATGCGAGAAATTTAACATCATGATTGATAGTCAAGACGTAGATGGAGTTTTGAATGACCATCGGAGCAATACATCAAAAGCAGACTAGCAGAGACAAAAATGGCATTCCTGGCCAAAAGAAATGTACTAGGACCAAACATAGGCTTCATCGTGAAGGAGAAATTTATGAGAATTTACGTTTGAATCACAGCATTGTACGGAGAAACATGGTGGCAATTCCATTCGGAGACGTGCCTTTAGATGGGACACTAGTACAAGATATTTGCACGCCGAATGCGACCACTATCCAGTGTAGAAATATTCAGTCATTCACGTTACTTGTGGTTGTAACACGTGAACTTGAAAAGTTGCAGACAATGTTCCTGACCCAACGATGTAATCCAAAATAGATACACAGACCAATGATGACCAATAAAAAAAAAAAGGCCGAAGGACAGGTAGGACATAAATTGTAGGACACAGATACTACAGCAATCAACAGTGTGCTACCTTTTGTGAAGGTCGTGAGTGATCTAAAATGAAAATATCTTCGCCGGTATGTTGTCCAGAATGTCTTCTAGAGTATACGTGAGATCTTGGACGTTAGCTTTCTCTAACGATGAGACAGATGTTCTGCATATTGCGACAATGGACAAGATAGACAGTGAGTGTGAGACAGCCAGTAGCGTAACACCTCTGTGACAACGAGCGCCACATATTAAGGTTATTACACACGAAATAAATTTAACATTAAAAACAGAAACTAATAAGAAGAATTAAATTGTAACAATAATATAGAACGTTGTTGTTGTTGTTGTGGTCTTCAGTCCTGAGACTGGTTTGATGCAGCTCTCCATGCTACTCTATCCTGTGCAAGCTTCTTCATCTCCCAGTACCTACTGCAACCTACATCCTTCTGAATCTGCTTAGTGTATTCGTCTCTTGGTCTCCCCCTACGATTTTTACCCTCCACGCTGCCCTCCAATACTAAATTGGTGATCCCTTGATGCCTCAGAACATGTCCTACCAAACGATCCCTTCTTCTGGTCAAGTTGTGCCACAAACTCCTCTTCTCCCCAATCCTATTCAGTACCTCCTCATTAGTTATGCGATCTACCCATCTAATCTTCAGCATTCTTCTGTAGCACCACATTTCGAAAGCTTCTATTCTATTCTTGTCCAAACTATTTATCGTCCATGTTTCACTTCCATACATGGCTACACTCCATACAAATACCTTTCAGAAATGACTTCCTGACACTTAAATCTATACTCGATGTTAACAAATTTCTCTTCTTCAGAAACGCTTTCCTTGCCATTGCCAGTCTACATTTTATATCCTCTCTACTTCGACCATCAACAGTTATTTTGCTCTCCAAATAGCAAAACTCCTTTACTACTTTAAGTGTCTCATTTCCTAATCTAATACCCTTTACATCACCCGACTTAATTCGACTACATTCCATTATCCTCGTTTTGCTTTTGTTGATGTTCATCTTATATCCTCCCTTCAAGACACCATCCATTCCGTTCAACTGTTCTTCCAAGTCCTTTGCTGTCTCTGACAGAATTACAATGTCATCGGCGAACCTCAAAGTTTTTATTTCTTCTCCATGGATTTTAATACCTACTCCGAATTTTTCTTTTGTTTCCTTTGCTGCTTGCTCAATATACAGATTGAATAACATCGGGGAGAGGCTACAACCCTGTCTTACTCCCTTCCCAACCACTGCTTCCCTTTCATGTCCCTTGACTCTTATAACTGCCATCTGCTTTCTGTACAAATTGTAAATAGCCTTTCGCTCCCTGTATTTTACCCCTGCCACCTTTAGAATTTGAAAGAGAGTATTCCAGTCAACATTGTCAAAAGCTTTCTCTAAGTCTACAAATTCTAGAAACGTGGGTTTGCCTTTCCTTAATCTTTCTTCTAAGATAAGTCGTAAGGTCAGTATTGCCTCACGTGTTCCAGTGTTTCTACGGAATCCAAACTGATCTTCCCCGAGGTTGGCTTCTACTAGTTTTTCCATTCGTCTGTAATGAATTCGTGTTAGTATTTTGCAGCTGTGGCTTATTAAGCTGATTGTTCGGTAATTCTCACATCTGTCAACACCTGCTTTCTTTGGGATTGGAATTGTTATATTCTTCTTGAAGTCTGAGGGTATTTCGCCTGTTTCATACATCTTGCTCACCAGATGGTAGAGTTTTGTCAGGACTGGCTCTCCCAAGGCCGTCAGTAGTTCCAATGGAATGTTGTCAACTCCGGGGGCCTTGTTTCGACTCAGGTCTTTCAGTGCTCTGTCAAACTCTTCACGCAGTATCGTATCTCCCATTTCATCTTCATCTACATCCTCTTCCATTTCCATAATATTGTCCTCAAGAACATCACCCTTGTATAGACCCTCTATATACTCCTTCCACCTTTCTGCCTTCCCTTCTTTGCTTAGAACTGGGTTTCCATCTGAGCTCTTGATGTTCATACAAGTGGTTCTCTTATCTCCCAAGGTCTCTTTAATTTTCCTGTAGGCAGTATCTATCTTACCCCTAGTGAGATAAGCCTCTACATCCTTACATTTGTCCTCTATCCATTCCTGCTTAGCCATTATGCACTTCCTGTCGATCTCATTTTTGAGACGTTTGTATTGATTTTTGCATGCTTCATTTACTGCATTTTTATATTTTCTCCTTTCATCAATTAAATTCAATATTTCTTCTGTTACCCAAGGATTTCTACTAGCCCTCGTCTTTTTACCTACTTGATCCTCTGCTGCCTTCACTACTTCATCCCTCAAAGCTACCCACTCTACTTCTACTGTATTTCTTTCCCCCATTCCTGTCAATTGTTCCCTTATGCTCTCCCTGAAACTCTGTAAAACCTCTGGTTCTTTCAGTTTATCCAGGTCCCATCTCCTTAAATTCTCACCTTTTTGCAGTTTCTTCCGTTTTAATCTACAGGTTATAACCAATAGATTGTGGTCAGAGTCCACATCTGCCCCTGGAAATGTCTTACAATTTAAAACCTGGTTCCTAAATCTCTGTCTTACCATTATATAATCTATCTGATACCTTTTAGTATCTCCAGGGTTCTTCCATGTATACAACCTTTTATCATGATTCTTAAACCAAGTGTTAGCTATGATTAAGTTGTGCTCTGTGCAAAATTCTACCAGGCGGCTTCCTCTTTCATTTCTTAGTCCAAATCCATATTCACCTACTACGTTTCCTTCTCTCCCTTTTCCTACACTCGAATTCCAGTCACCCATGACTATCAAATTTTCGTCTCCCTTCACTATCTGAATAATTTCTTTTATTTCATCATACATTTCTTCAATTTCTTCGTCATCTGCAGAGCTAGTTGGCATATAAACTTGTACTACTGTAGTAGTGTGGGCTTCGTATCTATCTTGGCCACAATAATGCGTTCACTACGCTGTTTATAGTAGCTTACCCGCGTTCCTATTTTCCTATTCATTATTAAACTTACTCCTGCATTACCCTTATTTGACTTTGTGTTTATAACCCTGTAGTCACCTGACCAGAAGTCTTGTTCCTCCTGCCACCGAACTTCACTAATTCCCATTATATCTAACTTTAACCTATCCATTTCCCTTTTCAAATTTTCTAACCTACCTGCCCGATTAAGGGATCCGACATTCCACGCTCCGATCCGTAGAACGCCAGTTTTCTTTCTCCTGATAATGACATCCTCTTGAGTAGTCCCCGCCCGGAGGTCCGAATGGGGGACTATTTTACCTCCGGAATATTTTACCCAAGAGGACGCCATCATCATTTAATCATACAGTAAAGCTGCATGCCCTCGGGAATAATTACGGCCGTAGTTTCCCCTTGCTTTCAGCCGTTCGCAGTACCAGCACGGCAAGGCCGTTTTGGTTATTGTTACAAGGCCAGATCAGTCAATCATCCAGACTGTTGTCCTCGCAACTACTGAAAAGGCTGCTGCCCCTCTTCTGGAACCACGCGTTTGTCTGGCCTCTCAACAGATACCCCTCCGTTGTGGTTGTACCTACGGTACGGCTATCTGTATCGCTGACGCACGCAAGCCTCCCCACCAACGGCAAGGTCTATGGTTCATGGGGGGATAGAACGTTAATGAAGAAAAACTATTACGCCGGCAACTTAAGGAATTAGATATGAGCATGATATCGTGCTCTTAATTTATTGCATGTATGTTACACACAAACAAGTTATTGGCGTTTATTATGCCTGTGAACTTTATTTTGATATGTGAAGAGGGAAACTTTAAGGTATCGTAACAATAGCTGTTAATACGTGTTTCAGACGAATTAGCTTCAGAAACACAATTCCGGACATGTTTTAGCACTACTAGATAAGAAATGGTAACAAGAATTTGGCATGAAATATACGGCAGCGTGATTCACATAGATTGTGAAATGCTAGCACTCCCCAGTTTTGGTGTCGTCCGCCTCTGTAACTCAATGGAATTTGGTATTCGCGCACCTGGGCAGCTGGTTGTTCTAGTTCCGTCTCTAACCGTTAGCGCCGCGTGTCTTACTTGTTTACGTTCCGTGACGTGTTAGTTCTCGTGCGCCTCGTATCGCTGTTTGCAATCTAGTCTCTAGTGTTTGCGCAGCCTTTCCTGATGCGGCGTTTTCTCCCGCCGTGATGGCCTTCATGGTTCCCACTTGTATTCCACGTAGAGTTTTCGTCAGCTTCAGTTTCGATAAATCCACGAGGCATGTGCAGTCCGGCTGTTTAGAGACAGACTACTGGTTGGTGGCCAAGATCAAAATTAAAGCAGATCAAATGCATCCTGAGTATTATGATTCGGAATGATGGGCATTTTGTGTGAAACTTCTTGACCCACTTCAAAAAACGGCTCTGAGCACTATGGGACTTGACATCTGAGGTCATCAGTCCCCTAGAACATACTAGAACATAGAACTACTTAAACCTAACTAACCTAAGGACATCACACACATCAATGCCCGAGGCAGGATTTGAACTTGCAACTGTAGCGGTAGCGCGGTTCCAGACTGAAGCGCCTAGAACCGCTCGGCCACAACGGCCGGCGACCCACTTCAAGTTAACAGGATATTATCACCTCACGGTACTCAGCAGATCTAAACACGTCATGACGGTTCCACTATTTGGCGAATGCAGTAGTGTTATACTCATATGTTGGGATTTTTAAACTTCCGCCCGAGGTAGATGAGACTTTTTGAGATCCAACGTGCTCTCTTGTGGGGATGTACAACACATTCGAAGGGGATGCTATCAGCTCAGCACCGCTTACAGGCATGTACTGGTGTTCAGTCGGTAGAAGAGCTGATTAAAAATAGAAGCGCTGATTAAAAAAATATTCCCTCTTACTAGCACGTATGTGGTTAACGGTTTCATACTACTCATACCTACCGGAAAGGAACCTGCTTTTTTGTAATCACACACGCCACCTCCGTACCAACTCTCCACGACGTTTGGTTGTATTCAAACCTGCTTACGAACAGAAAAATTTTTTTTTTGCAGATATCCTCCCACAGGTTTATGAAGCGCAACACGGAAGCCCTACCACCTCGGCTGTATGGATTACCCAAGATCCATAAGAACAAAGTTCCACTGAGACCGATCGTTTGCGCTCCTGGCTCACCGACATGTAAACTGGCAAAACATTTGGCCTCTCTCCTCCAGCCACACGTGGGGAAGACCGACACATACATTAAGGACTCAGGACATTTCACTGAGAAGCTGAAAAATCTGAAACTTGTGAAAGGGTCCTGTAGCCACCTTTCATTGCCAACTCTCGTAGTGGTCAAGTCGGCAAAGAGGTTTCCGCTACTTGGGAGAAATCCACCTGCGTTAGGTTGGTGGCGGAAATGGCATCCTGGGGTTTTCCGGTCCACGCGGAGCGTGGAAGAGGCTGGAGAAGCGGGAGGCAGTCGGCCGCCGGTACGGGAAGCGTACACAGCTGTGCTCCAGTTGAAGAAGGGTGAGTTGGACTGACCGCGTGGCGCGTTGTCACATAGAGAGGGGAGCTTTTAGCTTCTGGTCACGAATTTCGTCTTATAAAGATTTACTTGCTGGGTTGCAGCAGGGAATGCAAGGCTTTTGTAGACTTTCAGTTTGATTCCCAATGCAGTCTTGACTTTGATCCGTGAGAGGAACGCAGCACAAGGGAGTTGCATATGTTGAAGTGCCCTCGGTTCAGTGTGAATGTTTATGTGCCTACAACTGTGTGTGTATGCTTCTAATCTTTTCCAGATCTTGGTAATTTTTGTGTATTTGTGAATTTTCTTCGTCTCATGTGATTAAAATTTGGCCACGGTCCATAGAAATTGTCTCCGCGGACCGAGTGGACACGCGAGTCTGTTATGAAACGTGTAGTATTTCACAAGCAATTGTACACAGTTAGCATGCAACAGCAGTCTATAGATGCACTACATCAATGTTTTAAGGAATAAATAATTTTGCATTCAATCTTATCTTGTGTACCGATGTTACGTCGCCGTTACCTTCGCCATTTACCTCGTAGTTTTCCTTGTTGGCCCACCTATAGCGTTTCCATGTGCACAGGTGTAGTGATTAGTGTCCCTTTTTTTATCTGAAACAAATGCTCTGGAATAGATCGTGTTTTCACGAATCTTGCTGCAGGCTGCACTTACGCATGGTGTTCACGCCCTTTTTACTTTACTCAATATTTGATTCACGGGAAGAATGCCTGGATCATATTAATAACTACATCCCATTCTTTATCAATGACTTTACAATGAATGTTCTTTTGTGAGTTTTTCTTATTAATAAATTAAGTAATTTTCCGACTCAGTGCTACTTCTTCTTTGTCGTGTGGCTAGAGTTGGTGGCGACCCTATCTTTTATATTGATTTCAGTGTCAAGTAGCATTTTCTTATTCAAAGTGCGCGTGGCTCTTTTAGCTATCAGGATACATTCAAAGGGCGCTTCATGCTTCTTGCACATAGCGTCCTTATATTCACGCTACTTATATTCACGCCACTTACACTTGTACCAAACGACATCCTGGTCAGCTTTGATGTTGTTTCGTTATTTACGAAAGTGCCACTCAGTGAAGCTCTTGAGCACATCGCTTCCATTTTCCCGCAAGACATCAGAAATCTCCTCCATGCGTGTCTCACCAGGAGCTATTTCACGTGGAATGGCGATTTCTACGAACACCTGGAAGGCGTCGCTATGGGTAGTCCTCTCAGTCCAGTGGTGGCCAACTTCTTCATGGAACAATTCGAAGCACAGGCACTGGACTCGGTGACTTGCAAACCTAAGGTGTGGTACAGGTACGTCGATGATACTTTCGTGGTGTGGAGCCATGGTGAAGAACAGCTCGGTGACTTTCTAAGACACTTGAACAGCCTCCATGCCAACATAACATTTACCATGGAAGTAGAAAAGGACAAGAAACTGCCATTTCTAGATGTGCTGGTCACAAGGGACGGCGAAAACCTGTGACACAGCGTGTACCGAAAACCGACACACACAGACCGATACCTGCACAAACTGTCAAACCACTACCCGAGCCAGAAAAGAGGCATGATTAGTACGCTCGTAACGAGAGCAGGACGAATATGTGAGCCGCAACAACTCAAACGAGAAATGCAACACCTCAAACGAGAAATGCAACACCTGGAATCTGTCCTGAGGACCAATGAGTACTCCACAAATTATATTAGAAGTGTAACAGAGCCAAACAATCGGCGAAGTAAGGAACCAGAAAAAGAAATGTCGGGTACGGCCTTTCTGCCATACATTCCCAGAGTGACGGACAGAGTCGGCCGTATATTGCGCAAACATGGCGTAAAGACGATTTTCAAACCGACAAGGAAGATCAAAGAGTGTGTTAGATAGGCGCAGGAGAAAAGAAACCCACTTGCAATGTCAGGAATATACCGTATACCATGCACATACGGAAAAGTTTATGTCGGAATGACTGGACGATCCATTAATACCAGGATCAAAGAGCATAAGCGACATTGCAGGATGGGGCAGGTGGAGAAATCGGCCGTGGCAGAGCACGCACTGAATGAGACCGACCACGTAATAAAATTCGCCGACACGGAAGTTCTGGTTTTTTTTTTTTTTTTTGTTTTTGGTTTTAGGGCGCAAAAACTTCTATGGTCATTAGCGCCCACGGGGGAAGTTCTGGTTGTAGAGAAGCACTATCACACGCGCTCGTTCAGAGAAGCTGTAGAAATACAAAAACACGCGAACAGTTTGAACAAGAAAGAGGAAAGCCTTAAGGTAAACGGATCATGGCTTCCCGTACTGCAGCGAACGACCGTCGCAGGTAGCAAGAGGAGAACCGCACCGGAAATGACCGCGGAGAAGCCCTCGGACGTTGGCGCGTCAGGTACATATAGTCTGCGGCCGCGAGCTCGGCTCCAGTTCACCACCGGCAATGGAGGGTGAAGCTTTGACAATACCAGCCACTCGTGCTGGCGAAACGTCAGAAAAATCTTTAGATGAACGTCGGCCGAAGACCCCGAGACAGAAGCCAATAGGCAGTTTGTTATGAAGCTGAGCCAGCACCGGTTATTGGGGATCAAAGTGGATATTTGAGAGATATTATTCGTGATTTCTCCTCGCTGCCCACGCGTGAGGACATTAACGCCGTCATTCCAGAGGTGCCAGCTACGGTTTCTCCAAACAACCGTCATAGAGCAATGGACTATCATGCAGTTAAGGAGCCTTTTCCTTTGGCTCGCTCTTCGGATACCACTCCATCGAAGTTCCCTCTTCTCTGAGCTGAGTTTGTGGACGAGGAGCCCATGAATGTTTCTGCACCAGATCAGGTCGTTACCGATAAGTCTACTGACGATTCTCCCATCATCCAGGCCGCCCTGTCGGCGCCGCCTCTTAAGGAATCGGTTTCAGGACCCCACCTGTCTCCCTTGACTCCATCGGGTACCTCTGCAATGGACTCAGCTTTCCAAAGTACTTCTTCACCTTCTGGAGCGGACTGAACGTCAGAACTTCTTGATGAGCATAACTTGATTGATTCTGAAGGGCAGGAAGACCCTGTCTTTAGTAAGCAAATGTCCATGTCTGTCAGCGAGTGCCGTATGGAGGTCTTTCCCTCTCAATCTGACACAGATTTTCTGCTTAATCCACCTACACAACCTCATGAGGTAGCGACAATTCTCAGGAGCCGCAGTAAACAACGTATGCAGCCTGGAAGAGACGCATCACGGAAGAAGAAAAAACAGTTAGAAGATGGGGGAGATGTTCTCCCTCCGTTTAGTATACTGGAGACAGCTCGGTTCGAAGATACTGTTATAAATTTGTATTTTTTGTTACAGTTCAACCGTCTATCCAGGCATATACTTTCCTCACCTTGAATACCAACAGTCTTGGTCTGAACTCCTGCTCGCCGCTTTGTGACGTTTATATATGACTCTGGTTCAGACGTAATTTTTTTACAGGAAGTATTATTCGACCAGTTTTCAATTCCTGGTTTGTCGACCTTTTATAATGTGGGTTCCGAATTTTCTACGGACACTGCCTTGTTTTATAGGGAAGGAATTCCCTTACGAAATTTCTAAATTCTCGACGATGGTAGGGGTATAGCATTCACCTTTTGCGGTTTCACTTTACTTCCGCTTCTGGCCATGGAAAGTTCGCGCTTCTACAAAGAGGAAATCATTTACCACTTCGTAAATCCTTTTCAAAGATTCTTTTGGGTGTTGACTGTAATTTTGTTCTCGAACCATTCGATCAGTCTCCTAATTTTAGTTTTAGTAAAGAACTCGATAAAATGGTACGCTCGTGGCACGAAAGTCACCCATAGGTTTATCGGTATCCTACATTTGTCCGTTGTACCTATTTCACTGTCACTTCTAGCACTCGATATTTTACATTTTGATACCTTGTTCGGGCAGCTTTCGGACATTGTCCTGTTAACCGTCGGTTTTACTGATCATTGCGCCATAACCGTCACATTTAATTACCTGCAGCCGACGGTAAAATTGTATCGTCGTCCCTGGATGCTCAGTATAGGCTCTCAACAAGACCATTCCTTTGGTGTTGTCATTCAGGAAGTTCGTTGCTCGCGTGCTGCAGGACTGTACTTGGCTACTGCGGACTGGTAGACATTGCATACCAAGCCAAAAAATCGCGAAGATCTCATGCGTTTTGGTGCCGGCCGCGGTGGTCTAGCGGTTCTGGCGCTGCAGTCCGGAACCGCGGGACTGCTGCGGTCGCAGGTTCGAATCCTGCCTCGGGCATGGGTGTGTGTGATGTCCTTAGGTTAGGTTAGGTTTATGTAGTTCTACGTTCCAGTGGACTTATGACCTAAGATGTTGAGTCCCATAGTGCTCAGAGCCATTTGAACCATTTTTTGCGTTTTGGTGCCCTAAGGGCGGCGGACGTCCGGAAGTCACAAGAATTTTATTACTCCGTATTATGTCAACTTTACGACAGCGCTAGACAAGCTCCTTTGCAGATTAGGGATGCACTGAGAATTAAAGCCAAGCTACTACAGTTAAAACAATTTCAGATGGAAGGATTTCTGACAAAATCTCAACCACGTTCTATTTTACAAGGTGAATTGACTTCAGTATGGGTCTTGTCCGTATGCTTGCGCACCGGAAACGCGTTTGCATTGCATCCCTCGCTAACGCTGATGGTCTAGTGTAAATGTCTCGCGGTGACCTTTCCAGTTAAACTTTTAGCTACTTTACTGAACCGTACGATGCCCTCGTTGCAGCTGAAAATTATCCTGTCGACTTTTCACCTTTGCTGGACTGTGTCATCAACCCTAAACTGAATGACTTTTTTTTTAGTGACGATACATTGTTGTTATCCATTCTTAATCACGCAAGTCACCAGGAATGGATAGTATTCCTAAATAATTGTATGATCATTTTTGGCCTCTTATAGATGAAAACACAGTAACGTTGGTCGCCAATAAAGTGATACGGTGGGTCTCGCTGCTGGCTCCTTTCAAAAGAGGTAAAACGGTCCTCAGTCTGAAAACGAATTGTCGACCTGACCTTGACTCGCTTCTTCCGGTTCCTCTAAGTTCTCCGACAAAATTGTACCGTTCACCAGAGTTGTTTGCCTGGACGCACAATACTGACTTCTGTTATCGAACGCCCGCATCTCGTGGTCGTGCGGTAGCGTTCTCGCTTCCCACGCCCGGGTTCCCGGGTTCGATTCCCGGCGGGGTCAGGGATTTTCTCTGCCTCGTGATGGCTGGGTGTTGTGTGATGTCCTTAGGTTAGTTAGGTTTAATTAGTTCTAAGTTCTAGGGGACTGATGGCCATAGATGTTAAGTCCCATAGTGCTCAGAGCCATTTGAACCATTTTGAATCTGTTATCGAAAGTTGTGACATTGTTTCGGTGGCCGCGGCCCTAGTGGCCTTCCTTTCCTTAACTTCCGCCGGCCGCGGTGGTCTAGCGGTTCTAGGCGCTCAGTCCGGAACCGCGTGACTGCTACGGTCGCAGGTTCGAATCCTGCCTCGGGCATGGATGTGTGTGATGTCCTTAGGTTAGTTAGGTTTAAGTAGTTCTAAGTTCTAGGGGACTGATGACCACAGCAGTTAAGTCCCATACTGCTTAGAGCCATTTTTTATCAAAGGTATATCCACGATTGTACTGTTTCGAAAGTATTTCTATCTTTACGTCTCAGACTGACTCTTAATTATTATGATAAATAATTTTTTTTATTTTGGAGTCGTCTTGTTGTGTTTTTATTTGGAGTTACTTCAAGCAGAGCAACTCACCTTTCCCTGCACTGTACTCGCGCCAGAAACAAATTTGCAGCTTCTCGATGAATTGTAATAAACTCTCAAGCACTGGAATACATTCTTAAGCCATGAGCCGTAGGACTGAAGTTCAATTCGTGTCAACGGCACTGCCGCTCTGCCTATAGCGTGTTTCCCACGGCCCTCCAGGGCTTTCCGCATAATGAAGCAGAACAGCTCCCTAGCGCCAGTCGTGCGGGTTAATATAGCGTAATGTCAACAACATTCCCATTCATACCTAATTACGAACGTATTGTGTTTCTGTACCACGTAATCTATTATTAAAGTATTCACGGTTAATCAGTTCATTAGTGGAAGCGTGGAGAATAATGAAGTGGCGCTCAACTCGTTGGCCGATGCCGTGGTTGGACGTTGAATAAAGGTTCTTAAACATGTACAGCCGACCTTTGCTCTTTACACATTGTAATTAGATGGTCTAATTTGGAAGGGAATTTTTTCTCATTACAGGCATGTAGTAAGTGTAGCTTGGGACTAGGTAATGGTCGCTGTAGTGTGACTAGGGCCTCCCTTCGGGTAGACCGTTCGCCGGGTGCAAGTCTTCCGAGTTGACGCCACTTCGGCGACTTGAGCGTCTATGGGGATGAAATGATAATGATTAGGACAACACAACACCCAGTACCTGAGCGGAGAAAATCTCCGACCCAGCCGAGAATCGAAGCCGGGCCCTTTGGATTGACATTCTGTCCCGCTGACCTCTCAGCATCCGGGAATGGACTAGGTAATGGTAAGCCACACCCTTAGCAATTCTGAAATTTGTACGCTGTACAAGAAGGCGTCTTGCTGAGGAAACAGGGCAAGTTGTGCGGGTGAAAAAGAAAATGCGTTGTGGAACCGATACACAAGCTGATTGTTTTGAGAGTGCTTCCTCGAGCTTTGGTAATGTGAAGATGTATATTATCAGCAAAATCCGTGTAATGCACCAACGGAGTTAAATTATATGTCATGCCACGTTACATTATATGAGTAGGCAACTTATCAAGACTGTAGTATTCTTGAATAATATTGATATTTAATGGAACCTAGAACTATGAGACACTTTCTAAGATTATTATCTGGAGCCGTTAACCGTAAAAGACTGTTGTCCTTCGATGGATATTACTGAGTGCCTAACTCTAAGATTTATAGTGGCTTCCCATTATATAGGTGTTAAATTCCTGTATTGCTCACTGTAGTTTCATAAGTTCATATTACTGGTCATTTCGGCACTTTTTTCTTCCGTAAGGAGGAAGACTTGACTAAGATCACAGCAAAAAGGAATACAGCGGCGGTTGGGCATCCCATTAACTTCCCAGAAACTACAGTGTTTTTGACCTCGTTTTCTGAATCAAATTTTCTGAAGCACACTCTTCACGAAAGCGTCCGTAAAATTAATGCCGTCCTCCAAAGACAGCATGGACTAAGACCTTAAAACCAAAATTCGAAAGCCTATTCCTGTACAATATAGGAAATTGTGGAATATCATATGCCTGCTTCCCTGCATATACGTGCGGTGTATCACGCATATTATGTATCGCATACTGAATACTAAGCCACAGAGCAGATTGATGGACCTGAACTATTTGAAGGCAGTATCTTACATTACACAGAAACCTACGAGAATTGTGATCAGTGAAACAAAATGTTGGTATCCAAACTTCAGCGATAATAAGTCTCAAATTTATACGTAGTCTTTGTAGTTAATATTGTTTAACACAACATCCAGTAGTTAACCATGTTAGGTCCACGTGACAAACATATTTTAATGTATGCAGTACCTTGTAAAAGAATATACTTACCTGTTAAGTTCATTAACTGATTTTGAACGGTTCTGAAACTTCATATGTCTCTCCTGTAAAATTTACGGACTGTGACGTACCATTATCTAGCCCCAAGCGCCTTATATGCATAGTCTTACAAACTTATAACAACAGATTTCAGTGGGTTGTAGACGGCGTCACGGGGAAATAACTGAGGACGGGAATGAGCGTGCAGAAACGTCATCCAACGGCGCTACACTATGTCGAATTTATAAGCACTGGTGCCTGCCGCTAGCCCATTCCTTAGGCAGCAAACGTGACTTGTACGCTGGCGGACCGTAGGCGGAAGTCCTCTGAGTGCTGTCTGTTATTCAATGATAACGACTGATTGATATGATCGCCAGTGGAGAAGATGGAGCTAGCTGCTGCGTAGAGCCCTTTTCGTTTATGAATGCGATGCTTGTCGCCTTGGTGGATGATGGTTTCGGACATGAATTTCCATCCGCAGTTTTTATCGCTTTACACCCAAAAACATTGGAGACTTTAGGTTACATGGCAAAAGTGAACTGCAGATGGAAACGATAGGAGGCTGTCTACGCAGCGGGCTAGCTCCTCCACTGAGACAGCAGCAATCAGTCGCGGTCACTGTGTAACAAACAAATCTGTGTTCAGGTTTATAATTTATAAAAAACAGCTACCAGCCACATGTCTGGTTTAAAAAGGTTTATTATCTTCAGACCATGACCGGTTTCGGATTTTTCTTTACAAATCCATCTTCAGATGGCAGTTACAAGCATTCTAAGTTGGACCTAGTTTTGTTTTTGTTATTCGTTTGCTGCACTGGGAAAGAAAAGAAATATTTTTGTTGTCATTTCGGTAATGGTATTTTTACAAAAGATTTACTTCTTTACAAAACCTAATTGCTCATGAGATAGTTTTCTGTTTTAAACTTAGTAAACGTGCAGGTTATTGTACTTACGAGCTATGTAGTTCTGCCTGACGAAATATTCGTGCGTTTATGTTTTCGAGCGCAAGCTTAATACACTTTTCAATATGCACTATGTGAGTGCTATTCCTGTCAATGGACTTCACTTTCAACCTCATCATCTTAATTACACACGCAGCACACACGAATAACGTTTACAAAACGTGGCCCAGCTTATATTACAAACGAGAACAATATTTGCAAAGAGCTTACAGTCACAACGATGTTAACTTACAGTTGCTGTATAGTCGATATGGGTACAGTAAAATATCTCTTTGCTATTGTATGAGATTAATCTAAAACGGAGTAAATAAAATTACATGCAAATAAGATTACAAACATTATATGTAGTACAGAAATACTGTGTTACTAATTAGTTGTTACAATTTCAGGAGATAAATTCTAATAAATGACATGATAAGCAATGCACATGTTTTCATTATGCAATGTTTCAATGACATATAAGCAGTTTTTGGGGGCCTGTATACTAAATGTTTTTAATGGAATATTAGGCTTCAGTTATTTTAAAAAAGTGAAAGCTTCTTCAAAGTTATTTAGGAAGGGGGTGTTAACTGACTCTGTCGGTTCATTCAGAATGAGATCAGGGAACCTGTTTTTATGTGTATGAATCTCAATCTCCTCTAAGAGATCCAATGTGAAACCCTTGTCTTTGAGGTGTAATATCTGCAGGTAGTTTTCTATATTGTCAGCTGTATGATTTTTTTCTGCAAGATGGGTGGCAAAAGCAGATTTGCTTAGGTTTTTCAGACGTAGTGCATCAAGGTGTTCCTTGAATCTTGTTTCAAAAGCTCTACCTGTTTGGCCAATGTAGAATTTAGGACAGTTGTTACACTTAAGTTTATAAATTCCAGATCTTTTATGGGGTATGCTATTGTGTGGAAGTGAGTGTATGACTCTTTGTTGGAGTTTATTATTGGTAGAGAAACTGATTTTGACATTCTTCTTCTTGATTAGGTTGGAAATTTTGTATGAAAGTGGGCCTATATATGGTAGGGCTACATATTTTACTGATTTTTTGTCTTTCATAGTTATTGTGGCTGTTGCTTGTTGCAAAGACTTATTGCTAGCTATTTTTTCTTTTATTTTTTGAGAGAGTGTGTCTATGAATGAAGCTTAATAGCCATTATTTTGGGCAATTGATTTGATTATGTTGATTTCTTTGTGCTGTTCAGTGGGGGTGAGGGGGACTTTATGCATACGATGTAGCATTGACCGGAAATTAGCCATCTTATGTTGGTTCGGGTGGCAGGATGTGTTATTGATCGTAACATCTGTGGTTGTTGGTTTTCGAAAGATATCAAAATGGTGTTTGTTACACCTACGCTCAGCCAGTGTACTAAATTTGCTGCCGAAGGAGCGGCGTAGTGGTAGGCGTCGGCGACTTTAACTTCGACCTTCATGAGCATCTTTGGACGATGTTTCCGGACACGAGTTCCTATCCTCAACTTGTTCCAGAAGGCACCTTTTTCTACCCCTCGTACTTTGGAGATTTACAGTACAGGGTAAACATTTATCAAACAGACAAATTGCAAGGACGGAGTCCTGAATGGAAATGAAAGAAGAAAGATCATTTGAAAATGTGTTCGGTATTGGATGGCGTGCGTGCAACGACAACAAATCCTCCCGGAACACAGTTCAGATCTGCATCGCATCCACGTCACAACTGATGTTCAAAGTGGCTTCCTTGGAATTGCAGGTGATAGGGCTAGCAGCGACTGTCAGGCAGTCGTACGATCTAGGCTTGTTCCCGACATGAATACCAGACCATTCTGCTGCTTACAATACGCTGCGTCAATTACAAAGCGTGCAACACACAAGGAACACACGGCACTTGATCATGGGAACTGTCATTCTTCAGCGCCATCTACCACTGCAGCGATGCATTTCCCGACACACTGCGCATACACCACATTTTGAGAACCAGGTTCTACAGGATATTAAGAGGAACCCTAGTACAAGCTCCAAGCAAGCGGTGCGCCAACATGGTGTAAGCGAAAGCAGGATTATGCGTATTTTGCACAACAACCGCTACTACTCCTATCACCTACAAGGAGTGCAAGGATTATCATCAGCGGATTTTTCTCTAGGGGAAGGATTTTGTCGATGTATTTGCACCAGACTGTCGCAACTATGGGATTCCTATCATCAGTGTTCTTTACCGACGAAACAGCGTTTACCAGAATTGGCATCCTCAAGCAGCATAATCGTAATCTGTGACTACAGATATTCCTCAGGGAATGGTTTAGGCGTCCCATCGGTATCGGTTCGGAATCAATGTGTGGAGAGGGATTATCGAACACATACGTGGACTGCTTCCCCATGGAGTAACGTACCTGGACTTCCTGCACAATACTCTGCCTGGGCTGCTTCAGAATGTGCCTGAAATCTGGTTTCGCAGGACAGAGCGGATCTGGTTATGGTTGTGGTGAGGGGCTGTAATTAGTTACTCTTAGTTCAATAAAACAGACCACTTACTTAATTACACATTGCCTTAAAAGGATCAAATTAAAACAATACGGCTGAAGGCCTAGTTAAGAAAACTTTCGATGCCTCCTGGGCTGAAGGCCCAAAACCACACCAAAAACGAGAACAGCTGAAGACCTGAACACAAGTTATAAAAATTGGTTTAAAGAATCACACGCCTGAAGGCCTTACCTCAAAATTAAAAAAAAATAATAATAAAAAAAGATATTTCACGCAAATACTCAGCTGGACGCCACACACTGGACATTAAACAACTCAGGACTTAATGTCTGGATAACAAGAATTTCAGATATAACAAAGTTTTAAAATTGTAGTTATTAAACGAATCAATCTTCAAACTGTAATTTAAGTCAGCTGAAGGCCTTATCTTAAAATGGTTCACATGGCTCTTAGCACTATGGGACTTAACTTCTGAGGTCATCAATCCCCTAGAACTTAGAACTACTTAAACCTAACTAACCTAAGGAGATCACACACATCCATGCCCGAGGCAGGATTCGAACCTACGACCGTTACAGTCGCGCAGTTCCAGACTGTAGCGCCTAGAACCGCTCGGCCACACCGGCCGGCCCTTATCTTAAAATTAGAACAAACTAAATTATTAGGCAGCTGAAGGCCTCGCACAGTACAGCAGATTAAAATGAAAATCACAATCTAAAACCAACAATGGTGCTCAGAAGTGTTCCAAGGGTCGGCCTGAGGAGTTAGCTCTAACGTAAGGTGAGGTGAGACGGGCAGCCAAGAGTAAGGTTTAATAATCGGAAGGCAACCCAGCGCAGGGACGGCTGAGGGACCGACCAACAACCTAATCAATTCCCTTCCTCCTGACCAACGGTATGACAACTGAAAATATCAGCGGAGCACGAAGATACCAGCCACAATACATCTACAAAATTGGCGTTTAAAAACAGCCAAGGCATAATAACCGCTCTAAAACAGGTAGGAACAAACAACTAAAAGGCTGTCAGACTCTATGCCGCGCCGGACAGCATCATCATGGCGAGGAAAAACACACTGCTGGAAGACTATGCTAACGACCAGGGCAAGTAACAGGGGCGTTAACGGCCACAAGGTTGAAAATACTGCTGATGCACTTCACTGATGAGGATCACCCAATTTAATAGTTGAAGACCATACAGGAAAATGGCTCCAAAATTTCGATGACTCCAGCACACCATATGTTGCTGCTAGCGGAAACGGCCCAGGAAGCAACCACCGGCAATAAATGAAGAGGTCACAGCAGTTGAGGTTTCATAACAGGTTAGCTGATCCCCTAACTTCAGTGTCCAGGTTCGGTGGGCATCGAATTTTGCAGCTCTTACAGCTAGCGCCTTACAATCCGACTGCACGCGCACACTGCCAGCTGTCCCGGCCAGACCCCGCGCCATGGAAACTTCCTTGCTGCTCTGTCCCAACTGACCGACTCAATTTAGCAACACAGAAGCACTAAAATACCTACTCAGTCAAAGCACACAAGCTACACACGAAAACACTTCCACAAACAACTTGAACAGCACCAGAACCAGTGACTGCGGAACAACAAGGACAAATCACAAGATGACACAGAAGGAGAAACCATAAGTGGTCGGCGATCAAATACACGTCGTCCGATGAGACGACCGACCGAACGACCAACCAAGGTCGTCCCCATTCAAGTGATGTGTGTCGGCAACGGTCGGGCGAATCATGGCTGTCCAGGCCTCACTGCTGCCCCGTCCCGACTCATCTCACGGCAAACGAAGACCCGGAAATACACTCCTGGAAATGGAAAAAAGAACACATTGACACGGGTGTGTCAGACCCACCATACTTGCTCCGGACACTGCGAGAGGGCTGTACAAGCAATGATCACACGCACGGCACAGCGGACACACCAGGAACCGCCGTGTTGGCCGTCGAATGGCGCTAGCTGCGCAGCATTTGTGCACCGCCGCCGTCAGTGTCAGCCAGTTTGCCGTGGCATACGGAGCTCCATCGCAGTCTTTAACACTAGTAGCATGCCGCGACAGCGTGGACGTGAACCGTATGTGCAGTTGACGGACTTTGAGCGAGGGCGTATAGTGGGCATGCGGGAGGAATTGCTCAACACGTGGGGCGTGAGGTCTCCACAGTACATCGATGTTGTCGCCAGTGGTCGGCGGAAGGTGCACGTGCCCGTCGACCTGGGACCGGACCGCAGCGACGCACGGATGCACGCCAAGACCGTAGGATCCTACGCAGTGCCGTAGGGGACCGCACCGCCACTTCCCAGCCAATTAGGGACACTGTTGCTCCTGGGGTATCGGCGAGGACCATTCGCAACCGTCTCCATGAAGCTGGGCTACGGTCCCGCACACCATTAGGCCGTCTTCCGCACACGCCCCAACATCGTGCAGCCCGCCTCCAGTGGTGTCGCGACAGGCGTGAATGGAGGGACGAATGAAGACGTGTCGTCTTCAGCGATGAGAGTCGCTTCTGCCTTGGTGCCAATGATGGTCGTATGCGTGTTTGGCGCCGTGCAGGTGTGCGCCACAATCAGGACTGCATACGACCGAGGCACACAGGGCCAACACCTGGCATCATGGTGTGGGGAGCGATCTCCTACACTGGCCATACACCACTGGTGATCGTCGAGGGGACACTGAATAGTGCACGGTACATCCAAACCGTCATCGAACCCATCGTTCTACCATTCCTAGACCGGCAAGGGAACTTGCTGTTCCAACAGGACAATGCACGTCCGCATGTATCCCGTGCCACCCAACGTGCTCTAGAAGGTGTAAGTGAACTACCTTGGCCAGCAAGATCTCCGGATCTGTTCCCCATTGAGCATGTTTGGGACTGGATGAAGCGTCGTCTCACGCGGTCTGCACGTCCAGCACGAACGCTGGTGCAACTGAGGCGCCAGGTGGAAATGGCATGGCAAGCCGTTCCACAGGACTACATCCAGCATCTCTACGATCGTCTCCATGGGAGAATAGCAGCCTGCATTGCTGCGAAAGGTGGATATACACTGTACTAGTTCCGACATTGTACATGCCCTGTTGCCTGTGTCTATGTGCCTGTGGTTCTGTCAGTGTGATCATGTGATGTATCTGACCCCAGGAATGTGTCAATAAAGTTTCCCCTTCCTGGGACAATGAGTTCACGGTGTTCTTATTTCAATTTCCAGGAGTGTACTAGCGGTCGCCCCAAATATAGCATGACAGTGCTCTGATCGATAAACGTTGCTGTTGCCACTCACGGGCAGGCAAGCCAGCAACTTAGTCACGCCAGTAAATCGAATAAGAAACGGGACGGCAGTACCGCAAAGACAAGATGTCATTCAATAAACGGCAGGAATACAAGCCGCGCACGGCTCAGTGCTTTTGGCAATAAGACAAGTTATGTGGGTCCGTATGACGCAGATCAACTCACTTCCGCATTACAATTCGTTTTACCTCTGTGGACGTCTGAAGAGCGGTTACCGTGCTGAACCAGTTCCTGACGTGCACATCCTTCAGCATAATGATTACGACGTCTGTGGTGTTCTTCAGAGAAAGGTCGGAACATGTGAAAGAGTGTGGCAGTCCATGATGCGACACGTGAAGGCGTGCACTGTATGCTACGGAGGGCATTTTAACATTTGTTCTGACGTTGCTGTGATGCTGCTCTGTACTGACTTATGGGCCGATTTGTTGTCGTTGCACGGACACCGTCCATGTCCGGACACATGCTCGTAGGACCTTTTATCCTCCTCTTCCAGTCAGAATTCCGTCCCTTTAGTTTGTCGATCTTATTAATGTTCACCCTTTCTATCTATACAGGATGTAAGAAAAATGAACCGCACACGCTCCAGGACAAATTACTCACACGTAGACGAAAAAATCATGTAATATACAAGGGTCTGGACATGCCACTATTTCTCACATGAGGTGCTCAACAAGCCCTCCGTGGGCAATAATACGTGCATCAGCCCTCACATTGAATCTCGAATGCGCTGATGTATCCCTGAAGTATTGTGTATAGTTTCGTAGGCTTCCATAATACGGGCACGGAAACTCTGAACATCTTGTACTGGGGTTCCATGCGCTAGAGCTTTCAAATGCTCCCACCAATAAAAGCCGAGTGCGTTTAGGGCCTGGGAACTTGGACGCCAGGTAATTGTTCCATCTGTACCTATCCAAACGATGAGCGCTAGCGCCACTGCCGTCAGCTAATCCATACATCAGCTGGGGATCTGCATTTGTGTACACTGCCACTGCACGAGCCGGGTCTGTGATTAACTCTACGTAGTAACCTGTGTGTTTGCAACGGTCTCACTGATCACTGGAACAGTTGATGTTACCTATAAACAAACAGTGACGTACGTAGCATGGCAACAAGGACATGTACAACAAAACACTGGCGGTGCACAATGTAACCAGACGTTACCAAGAGTGTATGTTCCCCATGATTTTAATGCTCTGTCCTTGTGCGTTTCCCATAATCAGTGAGTTGGGGAAAATGAGCTGTAATCTGGAAACAAAGTGTTTCCATACCCATGTTCATATAACATTATTTCTTCCCCTACGTGTGAAGAATATGTCTCGCAATGCGTGCCGTACACTTTCGTTACGCCCTGTACACAGTCTGTAGACTAATTCAAGCATGTTACGGAAAAGGAGGGTAGATCTTTCAATCCACAACCAGAAACGAATGGTTAAGAAGCAGTCAGTAGTGAATACCTATTTTTATTGTCTATTACATTAAATTTTACTGCTCGGAATATAACGTTTTTTCCATCATTTCCTCATTATTTGTATGAAGCCTCAAATCCACAAATTAGTTTTTACTTAATTTATGCCACTGTAAAGAGCCCTCAAATGGACAGCTTTTGCAAGTTACAAGTCAGACAATCTAAAACAATAATTACTTTCGTCCAGTTTGTTTCCAAACATAAAAATTTCTAACAACAAAGATATTATTGTAAAGGAACTAGAAACTACAGACATACATGGAAATATTATTGAGCAAAACCACTGTAGATGAATTCATTTAAAAAAGCCTTGACAAGTAATATGTGTAACTGTATAAAAAGCATGCCCGCAAAAGCTGGGAACGACAGACAGTTGCTCGTTCTGGCTATGCTTTGTGCATTCGACAGTGTTATAACATTCGATGACAAACGCTTCTGCAGAAAGTTTCACAGACACCACCAAAAGGTTTTCAACTTTAACCATGCAAACTGGAAAACCTCGATATCTTCATACAGTTTCTCGTCCCACAAACAACAGTAACTGAGCATCATAGCCGTGAATGTAAACATTTATCTGAATACAATAAACGGCAACATTTTTTGGATATGTACCGATAATTCCTATAAAGTCCTTTTGAGTATTAGGCAGTGTCACAATGAAACACTAAAAACTAATTTAATACCGACGTTTCTATAGTACTGCCATCGTTCCATTTCAGGTCAACTGAACTTTTATTTTTGAGACTTGTCGACCCAAACCGTATTTCCTCATGACATAGTCTAATACACGAAATGTTTTTATACGTGTTGACGCTGGCTGTGGAAGCCTATGAAAGTTAATGAATAAAGAACCACAGACTCGACATCCGCCATAGTCACTAATTTACAGCAACATTCATCACAAAAGTCGGACATGAGAGGGATTAATTTGTCTCTGTACTTTATTTCCAGAGTGCACTTTAGAATTACGATACTGCACTTCTATGCCACATCTACAATAATTCCTGGTGCCTCTGTGACTGGAGATTATTAAGACTTTCGGTGATGCTGTCGCGGAGATTAAATATACCTGCAGGTGCTTACATACCTTCTACTTCATTATTAAAATCTTCCTTCAAGGTGATAACAATCATGCAGACCGTATAGATAAACTAACTTCACGTCCTTCATAAGCAACCAAGTAAAACGACGTTCATCAAGTTGATAAATTGTGTCAGTTACTAAGATTTAAGAGCATAATGCCTGAGTTTTTTACCTCGATTCTAGATTGGTTATGAACGACGTAAAGTTATTTTACCTTTACGTTCTGTGTGGATGTTATTAGTTTTAAGAAAGGTTTTAACGATACGTGAGCCATCATGGCAGCTACATTGACCAAGAAGGCTTTTATGTTCTAAAGATGGGTCGTGCGTAGCTGAAACTAGTAATGAAAATAAAAATACTTGGAGTATTTTCAGCCCTTAACATATAAATTTGAGGAAGAAATTCCTGAGAATGCGCGCTTGCAGGACAGAACTGTGTGGTAATAGATCATAGACTGGGGGAAAACCGAAGAAGACGGGTTTGTAATGGGTTGCAGAAGGATGCCTTTGGTGAATCGTAGAACGCCATGCCGCAGTGATGGTGCAGTGGTCAACACACCGACGTCACGTTCGAGAGGACGATGGATCTAATCCCATGATATCAATAATAGGGAAAATAACTGGATTTCCTTCTTGTCTTACCTTATTGTTGACGAGATTTTAAGCCATACTATAGTACCTCTCATTATATAGCTTTCAGTCTTATCTTACATGTTTATTATTGCCTGCCTATCGGAACTTTTGGTGTAGATAGTGCTGTATTTCAGTTCTGTAGATATTTCTTTAACTCCAAAATATGCAGGATCATCCCATAGCGATTTCATGACTCTATAGATTTCCGTTTCTCATCTAGGCGCTAATTCTGTGTCACTTTGTACGTTATAGTTACCGCATTTCTAAACGTCACCATTTTCTATCCCTGCAATCTCTGCTGCGTTATTTCTCTCCTGTCACCATTTACGTGTTTAGTGTGTTATTCAAGTCCTTAACCCAGGTCTTGTCCGTATTATATAATTAATTAATTATGACTGGATTTCACCAGAGGTCCTGCACACGTTTTCCAATTTAAAATCTAGTTTAGAAATCTCTTTGTTGCCATGGTATAACTTTTTTTATTTTTATTTCTTTTAATTGTTTCAGTTTCAACAGTAATCTTCACAAGAGAAAAACAGTGCACATCAATGGATCAAAAATATGTTTCCATCATATATGACCCAACTCTTATGAGAGCTATGAATGTTCTACACTTTGCTGGATCATATTTGACGAAAATGATGTTATGATTCATTTATGTGCACTGAATTTCTCTTGTGAATACGGCTGTTAAAACTGAAACTGGTAGAGAATTAACATACAGTAGTACAGCTGGTGGGACAAATATGCCTTCTTTCAAAATATTTAACAGTCACAGCAGACAGTCACTTACGAAAAATTTTATTGGTATTATAGGTCTGAGACAAATAGGTCAGGACCACATAAATGTGCTCCACTTACTAGTCTCAAACCTAATGCTTGCAATTATTATATTGTGAAACTTCCTGGCAGATTAAAACTGTGTGCCCGACCGAGACTCGCACTCGGGACCTTTGCCTTTTAATCTGCCAGGAAGTTTCATATCAGCGCACACTCCGCTGCAGAGTGAAAATCTCATTCTGGAAACATCCCCCAGGCTGTGGCTAAGCCATGTCTCCGCTATATCCTTTCTTTCAGGAGTGCTAGTTCTGCATGGTTCGCAGGAGAGCTTCTGTAAAGTTTGGAAGGTAGGAGACGAGATACTGGCAGAAGTAAGGCTGTGCGTACCGGGCGTGAGTCGTGCTTCGGTAGCTCAGATGGTAGAGCCCTTGCCCGCGAAAGGCAAAGGTCCCGAGTTCGAGTCTCGGTCGGGCACACAGTTTTAATCTGCCAGGAAGTTTCATATCAGCGCACACTCCGCTGCAGAGTGAAAATCTCATTCTGGTATTATATTGTGGTCTGTGCAAACTTCAAGCAGATGATGTCGTTCAGTTCTTCCCTCGCATGTCCACTTATTTTTCCCAATATTGACTTCCTAATTTACGACTACACTATTGAAGTTACTATAATAGAGGATGGAGCACTAATCTGTCTACATTCCAAAGCGCACAAAGGATGTGTTTTCTTAGCACTGTTAAGTAAGGAGCACAACTCACGAAGGAGCACGTTTTAGATAAAATAAATATAAAAATGAAAATTGCTGAAGTCAGTGGATCAAGCTAGTGATAGAGATATAGTTCTAATGTAGGTAGAATATCGCCTTCCTTCACCGCGGCACTGGAGGGGGCGGGTAGCGAGCGCAGTACCCCAGACGCGTTACCTCATCAAGAAAAATTCCTAGTACTCATATAACAACAGGCTGAATGGGTCTGTGCAGTCCTGGAGTGACGGAACCTAGGCAAAATCACCGACCCTATCCGGAACTGAACCCTTTACGTCCCAGGCTGGAGTCCAGCGCTCCGACTGACAGATCAGCATGGCCATATTTCAGATATCTATTTTGTCAGTATAGTTTGCCAATAATCTAGTAAAAAAGCAAGAAATCGGTCAAAAAAAATCACGCTGTTGATTCTGAAAGAATTCGTCCCTGAATCCGTATCTAATTTCAGAATCTATGTGTCAGTCTTAGTTTCCATGTGATACTGTACTGGTTTCTGTAAAAGCCTACGTCAGTTTGTGTATCATAGCATTATATGTCTAGTACAAAAGGAGGAAAGAAATCTGTGTCAGTACACAAATTAATAAATGAAATGAGCAACTTCAGATCAAAGAAAAGTAAATAAAGAGACCAAAATAAAAATTCTTCCCGATTTTTTCCGATACTTTTCCTCAGGAATGTCTCTTCGTAAGATCCAACAGTAGTCGGAAAACATTGCAGTAATCCAATTGCCTTCATAATGCTTTTCCAATGTTCAGGTGGAAACGTTCTCCACGTTCGTCACTAACCGCACCGAGGTTTTCTGGGAAGAAGTCCAAATGGTCGTTAAAGAACTGTGTTTTAAGTGACATATTAAGTTCACATCTACTATGGCGTTTTTGGTGTCACTAATTTTTGTACAATATAGCGATATTTTTCTGCCTTATGATTGCCTTAAAGTTCTTACTAACACTAATGAAAGGCAGCCATCCCATTTTTTCAAAATCGTTCAACAAATCAAGGAAATGTTCATCATCCATTAATTCCCTTATTTGTGGTCCTACAAATATTCCCTCCGTAATTTTTGCTTCACTCGTCCTTGGGAACGTATCTCGCAAATACTCGTACATGAATCCATGTCAAGTTTTGCCTAAGGCTTTCATAAAGCTTTTGGTAAGACTGAATATGCGGCAGATACATATTTTTTTGGGTCAACGAGAGGAGTCTCCACCACATTATTCTCTTCAGGCAGCAGTTGTTTCCGAGTCGTCATCTTTCTCCCAGAATAGTGATTTCTTCCTGTCTCTCCTGTACGACTCGCATATAAAGCAGCGGTTCTAAGAGTACTCTAGCTTAATGTTAACTGCATGAGAAATTGGAACAGACAAAATTTTTCTGCCGTACAGAATGGATACTAAGTTTGCTAGAATCTATTAACAAACGCCAACAACATACACTGAAATCATTCTGAAGAGATGCAGGACTACATTGGTCTTGCAGTATGATTTGTAAGGATACAGTCTACTATGAGTTCGCGCTCTGACAGTGATCACTTAAATCTGGTCCATTTTATTAGAATCTAAATAAGCTCGAATGCTGAAATAAATTAATGTAATGGTAGCTCCGTCACTATTGTAGTCAATTATTGATGCGTGATTAATATATAAACATGAAAATAATCTTTTATAAACGATAATGCAAAAGTTTATTTGTCATAAAATAGGACAAACAACACAAGTTAAGCGAGATGACAAATAAACCATGAACTGTTGACAACACAAATAGACGCAACAAACAGTTAACGTTCCACTGGGTGGCGATTCGTTGGCAAAGACTAATACTAGTTTGATTACTCTGGCTCAAAACATGGATAACGCAATCTGAAATTATCTAACGCTGAATAGACTGTGATCGATTTATTTCACGCAGAAGAATTAATTAAGTAACATTAGAGTAACCAATAAGCAACAAGTTCGAGTTATTTTAGAGACAGAGGGTACCATATCACGAAAACTGCTCACGATGAGCAAAAAGGGATTTCATTCCCGAATTCAGTAACTACAACTTAACTAAGAACACCATTCATATTCTTTGTGACAAAAAGTCTGTTGATCAGTGTAATTTTACTAACTGAGCATCACAGACGTTAATAATGTAGGTAATGGAAGTGGTGAACCACAGCCATAGTTTCGAAGTATTTATCATTCGTACGAGTAGTTTCAATGCTATGTTTGCGTTATCTTTAGGTTCTGCTATTAACCAAGTATGTACATCCTGTCATTGGCTCATGAGTCATAGGACCCATAAAATAACTAGGTGCTGCGGATCTCTATTCATCAGATGTTTATATACCTAACGTGTAGTCACCACTGTGACATCATGGACATAATGTGACATAGCAGATGCTAGTACACAACGAGAAAAACGCTTGTGCTAAAATGGAACGAAAAACCGACGCAATACAGCAGGAAATTTCAGAAGAGTAAAAGCTACAGTCGGGGTGCGGTGGAAGTTTACATCGTGAAATACGGATATTGACACTCAATGCACACAGTGGTTGCTAAGACGAAACGCACCAAACAACAAGGCGTTTTACGATTTCTATCAGTCATTTTTCTTTTGTAGTGTGACGACTGTACATGGGGAGTAGTGTTCGCAACAGTAATATTGCGATAATACTCTATGGGAGACGCGCGCTCTCTATGGTTGACTCTTCAATGGAATATTCGTTGTCGTGTATTAACGCAAATGTGTCCACTTCTGTGTTTTGTGGGAGAAACACCAGAAATTCAAATGAAATGTAAATTAATTAATTTTTAATCGAATGTGTAGCATTATGTGTGGCAGTTTCAATGGAATATTTAAATGGGATGAAGTTTGCAGCTGCAGGAATGGAATAGTGATACTCCCTAATTGTTTTTTTGTTTACTTAAAGCAACAAGATTTTATATTCGTTGCCCATATCAAGAAACCTCTATTTCGACACGTTCTGTTTTTTAAATATCTCTCGATTTACGATTTTTTTATTATAATTTTTGTATATCATAAAATTATTGGCCATTCAGTTTACAATTACAGTGTCGATTTTTATAGGTATCGAATCAAGACCAATTCGGAAATGTTGCTCTCCCGACTTCTGTTCAAGTATGCAAGTATACGGTCGGCAGTAATTTGCTTAAGTTTCTTTTTAGTCATCGTCCATCACCATCGGCACTGTTTGAAAGTCATATGCACAGCCTCACAAACAAATGTAGTTTTAGATAAACTGACGAAGTCTGGTGTAATTGTACAGGATCGTCTCAGACAAAGTTTATCTCTGCCTTGAAGAATCAATGTGGCGCTCTCTCTCAACCGGCAGAGGATCGCAATACGCAAAAGTACAACCTCATAGCAGTATGGCACTAGGGTTCTGTCTATATTAGCCAAAAGCCATGCACTTCCAATAAAACCATCAGACTGACACAAAAATATAATCAGTCTCTTCTGTGCTACGATACTCACCTAGAGAAACCTATGGTTGTCTGTTATGTGATACTGGAATATTCAAATTTGAAAGCGTTCAGTACATACTTTATATAATATACTCTATTCAGGATTAACTCTACTCATAAAAATTAGGCAAAATACTTGCAAGTAAGCCCGTTGATATCGATTAAATTTGTGGGAACCGCGAATATTCAACTCTAAAAAAACTGTAGGAATGTTAAGAATGCCTACCGTACAAAATACCTCCTGACTTATCTATTCTTGCAGTCATATTTGATATTTACTCTCTGTAGTTTCACGTTACCTTTACATCTTACATATGAATGTGTGAAGACGTTCAAATGTGGGAAAATTATTAGACTATAGCAAACATTTTAGTAACTGCTATTTTCCTTCACTCCCGATCTAAATAAGATATTAAACAGATTTTCCAAAGAAAAATTTTTATCACATATTTCAGCTTTACAGCTTTAATGAATTTATTATCTCTGTATTGAAACAGGATCGGTAACACTGCTTTAACGATTGTTTATCATGTAACCTCTGGCTGATTTAAACAACTTCTCGAGTAAGTTCTGTTAACAAAAATGTTATCTGGATACGTTGTAAGAGTGACGTGCGGTTAGTCAACAATTAAAAATGTTGATGTCTTTATATTGTACAGATATTATAATTCTATGGACTATTTTGGATTGATTTACAGTTTTGAAGTTATTGCAGATAAAGTGTCGTTTCGTTTTTAAATGTGCTATCAGGAGGGTCCTACTGTAAGAAAACAGTTTACACAATAAAATACATAAATTAATATAAACTGTACAATAATCCGTAATCTGAATAATTCAAGAATTAAATACTGGTTTCGACAAGGAAAATGCGTACGACAGTGTACGTAGAATCAAAGAAATTAAAGCAAACCTAGCCAAGTCGCTAAAGCCAAAATAGGTTTTACCAGTCAACGTAAAGAAGCCCTTGGGAGAGGATCAATTATAAATTTGTTCTTCCAGAAAGAAAAGAGTTTCCTCGAGATCCTCTACGACTCCAGGCATGAAAGAAACCCGAATTAACTTCTGCAGTGGCTCAAAAGAGAAGCTGTAACACCCATACACCCATATCGGTTAAAACGGAAGGACCGTATGATGGTAAGTGTGACAGTACGGAAACAAAGATATCGGTTCAGAAGCACAACAGAAATGACTTAGAAAACTGTACATAAGCTTCCTAAAATGACAGTCCTCTCTTCTACTCAATTTCATACAATTTTGATGAATGCACTGGAAATATGAGCTAGTGTTAATCGGCCAAGTTGTCACTAATCACCAAAGTAGAAACAGAAAAATATTAAAGAACCATATTGGCGACTATGAACAGTTTCACTGCATAGCTACTCCTAGTTATCACAACACTGACTGTCGTAATTTGTACATACACGACACTAAACTAAATGCGCCCTTTTCGATTCATAATTTAAGCAGAGACGCTTTGTACCAAATTTTGAAGAAAGGTTAATACCAAAATCTTTGCTGGAATTACTGTTACTCAAATAACAACTAGACAACACTGGAACTGGGTAGCACGCACTACCGCTCACTGATACTGACTTTCACTGACTGTTTTGACAAATTATTTCAAGCTAATTTTGCAAATAACACAGTTACAGTGTCTAAACTGATCACATACATTTTCTGAATGACACATAAAATATAATGCACTTCATATGACAAGCCACAACAAGGTAAATTCAGTAAAAGCCCTGACACATTAATCAGTTTAAAAGTATGACAGAATTTTTGCCAGATTAATTCCCAGGAGAGTAATTTATTCTACTGACGCATATTATAAGTTTAAGACCTAACAAATGTTGGGGCTCATTTATATAACATTTATACATATACATGCAAGTTATTTCATTATCCCAGTGAAACCAGTTTTAAAAGATGAATGGGTGTCGAATGTTATCCCAGGTAGTAATGGCAAGTGAACAGTGGCAGAAATTACCTACTAAATGTTAACTGGAACAACATCGATATGCTGTTATTGTTTGAATAGAAAAAACATAGACTGCCTTTTACTTGTTAACCAATATTTATCGCCGCCATGATCGTTTTAGGATCGGACAATCCACAGGTATTGTGTACACATCCGCCAAGCTCGTATCCAGGAAGTTTTTCCAGATACAACCTGGCTAGCTGCAGCTCACATAGATGGTTGTAATTTATTTCCTTTTTTTCATTTCGATCCTGTATGCCCTTACAGTTTTTACTTATTACTCCTCGCTCTCGTATCTGATGTCTTGTACATACCCAGTCAACCTGTCCCATTTTCTCGCCAGTGCTCTCCATACGGTTCCTTCCTCGCTGATTCTGAGAAGAAACTCCTCATTCCCTATCAGTCCACCTAATTTTCAACATCCTTCGGTAACACATCATCTCAGATGCTTCGATTTCTGTCTTTGTTCTCTCGGTTATCCCATACTCCATGATTCGCGTTTGTAAAATGCTGTGTCACAAATATACAATTCAGCTTCGTCTGTCATGTGCTATTTTGTTCCCAAAGCAGCAGAATTCCTACAGAAATTGCGGTTTACGTCAGGATCGGCAGTTGATATTAAGTGTGTAATTTCCTTTCTGCCGTTCTGCTTTTCTTTCATCTTGCTTCGATTTATATTCAGTCCATATTCTCTACTTATGAGACTGTTTATTCCATTCAAGAAAACGTGTAATTCCTCTTCATTTTCACTGAAGACAGCAATGTCACCTTCGAATCTTATCAGTGATGCCGTTTCACTTAGAATTTTTATCCTAGTGGTGAGTTCTCCGATTGTTACCGTCATTACTTCATCGACGTACAGATTCAACAGTGGAGGAAAAATACTACATCTCTCTATTACACCCGAGCTTCGTGCTTTGTCTTATGTTCTTGTTATTCCCTTTTAGTTCTTGTGCCTTTTCTATATTACCAGTATTTCTCAACAGGTTACTCCCACTTCTCTGAAAATTTCGGACATATTGTGCCAATTTATACTGTAGAACGCTTTTCTTGGTTGACAAATCATATGAAGTTGTTTTGTTTTTCTCGAGTCGTTCTTCTTTAGTAAGGGCAAGATGCCTTATTACGCGACAACTGCCCCACTCACAAGTGTTACAGCGTGGCTTTCGTCAAGTACTGAGCGCTTTGTGTGTCCAGACAACTTCTCATAAGAGAAGGGCGTCAGAGCGGGTACTGAGTAGCTCTTTATATCTGTTTACAAGGAACTCTGGAAGACCACTTACTTCTAACAGTTACCATTTACAGTTCTGTCCCCCAATGATTTACACAATATTGACAAATAAATTTTAACTGTTGGCAGTACTGTATGATTTGATTTAAGGATCAGTTTTACAACGATCTCGTAGAACCTTTTGCACATATAGCAGAGATTTTACATTATTAAAACATTCACTTGTGTTTCCATGAGCGACGATTCGTTACAGCAAGACTTGACCAGTGATACTATAAATCTATTTGGAAATGACTGGAGCATGGCCCATGAACTTAGTTTACAGCTTCTTAACACGCTCTAAATTAATGTTAAACAAATAAGTGGTTTCTTTAAAACAACCAACTAAAGAAGGTGCAACTTCCGGCATATGTTCAAACAGTCGTCGAAACTCTGAAATGTTTATGTTTCTTTACCAGTCAGTCTTTTTATTCTTACTGTTTGGCATTGTAGATGAATCCATTTCCTCCATATATGAAGAAAGCAGCCAATATTTCAAAGCAGCTTAGAATGAATTCTGTATATTAACTGTGGCTCAGACTGTGAAGCAAGTCGTGTGGGGCTTCATTTGCTTGCACAGCACGTGTAATGTCTCCACTGTTGAATGAAGTTTATATGTATCGTCTGAAAAATAAAAAAAATGATCCGGACATAAGATTTTCCACCACGGTTGAAGGAGGGGTTTCAAGGCGGTGGGTCTCTTCTCAAGAGCTATAATCAGTCTACAGATGAACGTAGTACAGTATTTATGAGACACTGTAATGCAAATTTTTAATAAAACCACACTTAGAGGGCTGGTACAACACATCAAGGAACTTACAGACATATGGACTTCTGCTGAAGAATGCAAAAATGTCAACCCAGTTGTAATAGCAAGCATGTCAATTAAACTGAATCGAAAATAAGTCATGGAAAGAAAACACCATTGTGTTACGCGTTTATTCAACAGTTAAATGTTACGTAATTTTTCAAGAAATAACGATGTAATACAAAGTTTTTTTTTTTTTTTTTTTTTTTTTTTGCAAAACATAAACGTTGGTATGTTATATTGTGAAGTCTGTTGAAGATTCTGGAAGGTGTCTCCTCCACATGGAGCTGAACAATACATGCGTTGGAGGCATGTACAAGAATTTCTGTAAATTTTATAGTTTCTGTAGCTCTTTTCCTAGATCAGTGTGCTTGAGTCGAGATTTGTGGGTTCTGTATAACACTGCTTTCCTGAGATTGATGGTAAGCATACAAGAGTTTGGTATAGTTGTGTCTGTATCAGGATGTTTCCTGTTAACATAGACTCACACCTGCTGGTATGTTTCGGTATCTTGAAGTCAAGAAACGGACGTGTTGTTGAACTCGACCAGGGCGAGAGATTTCTTCCTGAGTACAACAACAAAATAATCACAGCTACAGATACCATTGTATGTCGAATGTCGAATTCTGGTCATCCCTCCTCTCCCCCTCTGCGCCCCCCCCCTCCCCCGCGTCCACAAGTACTCCCTACATCCCCCAACTACAACTCCATCAGTGGAATAGTGGTTTTAGTATTTTTGTCTTAATATGGATTAGTTAAGACATTTTATCATTTGTAATACATTTTTCTAGACAGAGTGATTTCATCTACCTATGGGTCTTATGCAATCTGCAGTATCTTCAAATATCATGTGCAAAATTTTCGTAATTTCTCGCTCACTACCCAAAAACTGTGAATCCTACATAAAAAATGAGAACCTTATTGTATGAAATTTATTGTAGTTAAATTCAGTACTGTGTTACGTTTTCGCTAGAGGCCGCAGCTTGGAATCAACAAAATCGTACAAAACTCACTTTAAAATATATTTTTCTTGAAAAACCTGAAAACTATGGTCTCCAACGAAATCGTATTCTGGTACAAAATAAACTACATAAACTTTCTACACAAAAGTCGTGTCCATATTTTTTTGTAGGGCCGATAGTTCGCACTTAACAAGAGGAAGAATGTGAAAATTTCGTGTGTGATTTTTGACGGCGTTACGGGTTGCATAAAACTTACAGGTAGGGGCAGCCGAATCACCGTCTATTTATGCTCTCCTGAAGATGGTCAGAATAGAATCGAAACGCGCAGTGTCATTTTGAGTCCAAATAACTATAAGTGTGACTGGTAGTAAATAATTATAAATTAGCCTAATTAGAAGTATTCAGGTGTCCATTTCTCCCCAAAAGCAACTTTAAAATACCTCCTGCCCTCTTGCTTTGGATTTGATATCTGGAATGTGCATAACAACCCGATGCGAGTGCCGTAGTGGTATCTGTAGACAGACGCCGGTGCTGTTGGCAGCTACGACGCGCGTGGCCGCGCCTCGGAGTCGGCCTCGCACTGGCGCGACAAGGCGATCCTGGGCGAGCGCGGCTACTTCCGCACCGTCACCACGCCGGCCACGCTGTCGCTCAGCGAGATCTCGGAGCGCGACGAGGGCGTCTACCGCTGCCGCGTCGACTTCCGCCAGTCGCCGTCCCGCAACACCCGCCTCAACCTCACCGTCGTAGGTGCGTACACAGCACAGCCGGCTAGTTGCCTGCCTGCCTCTGCGCCACGCAATGCCCTGATTCACCACCTGCTTCTAAAACCCTCTCCGCTGCTGCAAGTTATTCCTAAGATCCCGATCCGTCAGTCAAATCCGTGCTGATTTAGGTCACCCAATCAACTACTAAAACATGAAATTGTTTAAAAAACAGTCTTGATCATAGCCGATGTTAACTTTGTGACGGGTTTTGGCCTTTTAATTGCGGGCCATCATCAGAGTTTGCACCACCTTGATAACAGCGATGGCACCTGACCCGCTGTGGAGTCCTCAGTCACTGTAATTGATCATTGAGTGACTGAGGACTCCATAGCGGGTCAGGCACCATCCCCACCATCGGTTGTCGGTTGTCGGTTGTCAACCGACTCTGCAAGATCCATGTACTAATTTATATTTACGTGACAAACCCTATTTTCAGGGCTATATTTTAATTCTGACAAATGGATCTATGCCGACATTTGTAAAAATGGCGATGGTACATTAGTCCTTACTAATGTAAAATTGCCACTTTCTGAAGAAGACAAATTTACATTTGTTGAAACCTAGGTAAAGAAGTCTTTATCCATTGCAAGTGGTCGGCTGTTTATAATTTTATTACGTGGAACCGTTGCTGTATTGCAGCTATGTTTAAAATACTTTATTTTTAATTTATTTTTCTGATTGATTATCAAAACAGTGACTACACTTGAGTGTTCAAATAATTATCAAATCATCAAGAGAAACGGATGATCAAGAAACGTAAAGCAGCCCAATCTCACAGATTCACTGGCAAAACCTACATCATATTCATGTGACATAGTTTCAAATATGCATGCATTTATTCCTTTCTCCACAGAAATCAAGAGAAAGTAAGTTGTGTCCAGACAGAACTACTTTCTTCTGGCCACAACCATGTGTTCTTTCATTGCTCTGGGAGAAGGTTCATCAAATTGGACCACATGAAATATTCGATAAGAATAGAAGCTGAAGTAATGAATTAATATCTACGCCACAGCTGGGATGTGAACCCAGCTCTCCTGATTACAAGGCAGATGTGTTATCCACTACTGAAGCTATGAACTGAAGTTTGTGTTAGGAAAGGCAATGGACTGGGGCAGTCTGTGGAGAGTGGGCACTCACAGTGGTCCAGCCGTGAGGAGGATTGCACCTTTGCTTAATAACCGGAGGACCAGGGTTCAAGTCCCAGGTGCTGCACGAATTTTATTTGAATTCTTCAGCTTATAATTTTATTCAAGATTAAGTTGAGACCCATATGTCTCCAGGAAAATGTAATTCCATTGGAACCCAGCTCGTCCTTTCCTCACATAGTTCACTTTATTACATAAATTAATAAAAGATTTACTCAACTTTTACACACTCCTTTGCCAGAAGGGCACTGGATACTGTACATCATGTCCTAGCAAAGCAACACTGGATGCACTAATTAACCGTCTCTCCTCTTGAGGGACAACGGACGACATTTAAGACAGTAGAGGTTCATCTGAAACTTCAACAACTCATTTGTCCCAGAAGATGATGCCGACTCCTGTAGCTGAGATCACGAACTGGGGCTGAGATTTTGCATGCTCGACACTATACTGACCTCAGTGCGATGGTGCTGCTGTTACTGAGAGGGACGTGTGGTCTTCTGGAGTGCCTCTCACACGTTGTTGCCGATTGCAGTGAAGCCTTGCTAATGTCTGTGGAGTCGATTCTTGTTGCCGACTTTGGTGTGGCACCGCGATCTCTGGACAGCACCACAACATAAACAAATATTTAATTCATGAGTAACACTTACTTCTGGTGTTGTCCATTTTTCTAATAATAGATCCTTTTCTTGACATGTAAAAATTTTGTAAGCCATCTAATAATCACCTCATTTGTACACGTCATTCGAAATTCCAATGCACGAGTATTTTTGTAAATAAAATTATTTCTGCTTCAAAAGTGAATGTGTTCAAGATATCTGACGTTTGTGGCCGGGATGTAGCAACAATTGTAGAACGGCTTGCTTCTGTGTTAGGAAGCACTTTTATTGCTTTTGATGTTTCATTAACGCGTCTGTCTGATTTTGCCTTCACCTAGCAACGGCTTATTTGATTCGCTGGGCAATGTAGGTACTGCATTCCACGCAAGTTACCTACGTTCCGCATTTACTGATCTGAAAGGCAGTGTAGTGAAAAGAATTTCACACTGCTGAGCAGACATACCTTTATCTCCAAAAGGCCAGGTCCTCTGCTGTTAAATAACAACTTTTTGTTCCAAAAATAAAATGAGATTACGAAATATTTCATTAAATGCTGATAGTTACGATAGAGTCGTAAACAAAATTGTTTGTAGTGAGATACTTCAGTGCCTGTATAGTTAAGGAGAACGATGCAATGTTCCTTCGGATACCGTTCTGCTCAACAACACAGACACTGCAACATTGTATTTATCGACCGACACCAGGCAGCGACTTTCCACTTAAAACGTTCTCCCCTGCGTGCACGACTACAGGTGGCGACGCAGGAAGGACGAGATACGGAATTTTGGGCCTGGCCATGAGTAGTTAACGAAGAGACAATCCAGTTAAAGTGACCACTCACGTAAAGCGAGATATCCGGGTTCGAGTCCCAGTATAAAGCAATTTTTTTCTGTCGTCATTCCCTTGTACATTTCATGGTCTACAGCGCACCGTTTAATTCCTCCCTGGGCCCGTAGGATACGAAAGAAAAACAAATGTGGTGTAATTATTTAGTTGCTGCCAATTTAAATGGCACTATCTACCTGTCCGCGGCTCGTGGTCGTGCGGTAGCGTTCTCGCTTCCCACGCCCGGGTTCCCGGGTTCGATTCCCGGCGGGTTCAGGGATTTTCTCTGCTTCGTGATGACTGGGTGTTGTGTGATGTCCTTAGGTTAGTTAGGTTTAAGTAGTTCTACGTTCTAGGGGACTCATGACCATAGATGTTAAGTCCCATAGTGCTCAGAGCCATTTGAACCATTTGGCACTATCTACCCTCCATACTGTAAAAATTGTGTTACAAATAAACGATACCTTTTGCTGCCATCCGAAGTGTAGCTTTCTGTATGCTTGTAGTCGTCTTGTCGCATTGTATAACAGAAATGAGCAGGAATGTCATGCCCGTATGTAACAGACCTTGGTGATACTACAACAGCGCTATTGGAGTCAATCGAAATTTGTTCCAGCATTGACGATTTCGTGGTAGGAAGTACAAAACATGTTATCTTTGATGGAGAGACATCGACATACATAGAGTTTTTCACGATTCCTATTACCTGCTTGTCGTGGCTGTAAATGTGCCTTAGTAGATAAAGTTTAGATAAAAAAGCTAAGTCCAACACTGAAACATTTCTGAGCAAAATAAGTTTTGATGTTCGTGTAACATTCAGATCTCCTGTTTTCGTGCAAGGCAGTCAATCCTCCTACTTGCGAAAATTAGAAAGGGACTGGCAATGGAGCTTTATCTCAGTTTGTCTGCACACTATGAAGCGGAAGATTTTAAACTGATCTGAACATTATATTTCTGGAGTTGGGTTCCTTATTAAAACATTCTCTACTGACTCCTATTGCAACACCTAGAAGCCTTTAATAGGAGATGTGAAACACCCAATAAAGACGCCACTGCAGGAGCGCCTCACGGAAGTGTACAGGGACGTTAGGAGTTAGTACTAATTACGTAGAGTATGAAAATCAAATGGAATGGCCTTATGCAGGACGTCAAAACAAAGGAGGGAACAAAATTATTGACACAAGAAAAAAGGTGTAACTATAATTATTTGCATTATATCCATGTAATGCATAAAATATAAACTAAAATATCTCAAGGCGATTTTGACTCGGCGTAGGCACAACTCAGTAATTTGGCACTTGTGGAGTAATTAATAATTTAATATCACCATAAGACCGAATTGCAGTGCGTATCGGTCTTCAGAAGAGCTGGCATTGTCTCAAGTGGCTGTTGTTTGACAACTAGTGGCTTTCTATCATTATGTCTCCATTTCCTAGCAAGTTTACAGGCGATATTCAGAGCAGCTTACCTACAGCCTGTCCACTGCTTTGTTCTTAATCGCTCGCCATCAGCAAGCCGCTGGTCAGTGCGTCGAAACATTCCAGCCGCATTGGCTGTTCACTGTCTCCCAGTGCTCATGAGGCGTCTTTCGTCTGCTGTAGGAAAACTGCAGTATTGTTCAAGGCATCGAGATGTAGGCCTGGTAGTGGCTGTAGCCACTGGGGCAAAAGGAAAACCATTCGACACGGAATGGATTTTGAGGATGTAACAAAATGACAGTAGACACTGGGATGAATACAGGAATCAGATTCAAAATCTGAAAACTAACAAAAACAGCCAGCTATGGGTTTCCTTTGCGAAGCACCGTGCAAATCGAAATAACGTCAATTGAATCGAATCCACTGAATCAACCTTCTCGTCGAAATCCCAGAATGCTCCTGCACTCCCCCAACTCTTGTCCTTCAGAGCATTGAATTTCCTGTTCGGTTGTCTTGTGACTAGTGGATTCAATTTGCAATGTCTACCAAATGAACGATCGATGTTGAGTAACTCCATTCTCCAAGATTTTGTTGCAAGATGCGAACTTTTTGCTATCGTTTCAAAAAGCCTATGGACGGCAGCTGGTGTAAACTCAGCTAGCATGCGCACAGCAGTCTCATGGCTCCTCGAGTCACATCGTCAGTCGCTGTCAGTGGGAACTTCCTCTGGGGTTTTTCTTGAGAAACGTCTTGCACTAGGTTCAGATGTCAGTTCTTAGCATTTATGATCTGTCAAGAAGACTGGATCCTAGCAGCAGGTATGTAATAGACTGGATCCTAGCAGCTGGTATGTAATATATAACCTCTTAAGTCCCTTTAAATATCTCAGTTACTCAGGAACTTGGTGGTGTTCCTCAGTGTCAGTAAATCTGTAAACCACTTTCAGAGTGGAGCCAAGACTCTGAACTGCAGTGCGTGCTTTCTGTGCCCCCATATCGGAAAAATCATGCTATAAGAAGACACAGCTTAAATGGAGCCCGGTTTTTAGGGCGTCGAGCTGGAGCGTCGAGTTGGAGCAGATGATAGTTATCTACAATGAAGTACAGTCTGAAAAAAAGCTGCAGAAATATCCAGCCAGATCTTGGAAAGCTACCAAGATTGGCAGTGTCTTTACAAGTAAGACGAATCAGAGATTTTTATTCTGTGAATACATACAAAAACCTGCGAATACATACAAAAACCTGAGTGTGCCAATTTGAGTGGATGTAAAACGGAATAGTCATGTAACCTCAGTTACAGATGAATTGGGAGTAGTGGAGCAGAATGGATTTTAGCCTAGGCAGCGGAAGAACAGGCAACATGCGCTATACAATATATGACCCTCATGTAAGCAAATGCACCAGTTACCTCTTTACTCCCACATATCCCTCTTACCTTTCCCACTACAATACTTGGGTGTTATTTTGTTTTTATTGTGGACCTAATTTATGGCACTAGGTGTTATCCCAGGCGTTGGAGGGTAGACGTCAGTATTTATATAATTTACATAATTTATGACACTGAATGTAGGGCAGATAAGTATTTAGTTAAGTTTTAATTTATTACCTAATAAATTATCTTCGTCGCTACCAAGATGGCTGCCTGTGTACTTAAGACATCTTCATGTCAAGGACAATAAATTACGATGCAATATTGAGACTGACTCATAAATCAAATGCTTTACTCCAACATATCATTGTATGATTTCTGGTGGAGGGTACAACCGTCATTTAAGCACCCCATCCTTACTTCATTCGTCAATGGAGTATGGAATGGATGATTGTCGGCAAGCCTTGGTGTTGGCTCTAAATCGCACTGCGTTCATTTCAGAAGACGTATACTGGAAGAAGTAATATGTTGCCCAGAACGTACTCTCTTGGATTTACAATGCATTCATTGTATAATCTGTTACAGGCGTTTGTCAAGCATCTCTTACGTTCTGGCGCAGAGTAAACAAGCGCGCGTATGCCACATTTCATCAGGTCTTGTTAGTCGCTAGGATTAGTGTGACCTGATACGGCCACAAGCTGACGAGAAATACTAAAAAAATTTCAAAAATCGGTCGAACAAGTGTTTTGTTAGGCACTTCTTTCATGGATGAGATTACAGATAGCCTTTCAGTGAATCTGATATCTGAGCTGGTGCACGCTTCTTATTTGCTTTATATAGGTCAATAGGATGTTTATATAACAGTCATAATTTTCTTTCACTATTCCTGCTGTTAATTGATTAATTACCATGCCTCTGGCTTCATCACCTTGTACATCTACTTGGCTACTCTGTAAATCATACTTAAGTGCCTGGCTGAGGGTTCGTCGAACCACCTACACATTAATTTTCTGTTATTCCACTCTTGAACAACGCGCTGAGAGATAGAACATCGATGTCTTTCCGTGTGAGCTCCGATGTCCATTATTTTATAGTGGCAATCGTTTCTCTCGATGTAAGTCCGCATCGACAAAATGTTTTCGCATTCAGAGGAGAAAGTCAACGATAAACGCCTTTGTTTGAATTATTTCCACCTCAAATAGAGTATCATGTGAGTGACACTCTCTACTCTGTATCTCGATAACACAAAACGTGCTGGCCTTCTTTGAAGATCCTTGATGTACTCCATTAATCATATCTCACAGCGCAGTAGCACTCCCAAAGAGGACGGAAAAGCACAGTATAGGCAGTCTGTTTAGCAGATCTGTTGCATCTTCGAAGTGTTTTGCCAATGAAACACACGCAGTCTATGGTTCTCCTACCCCACAGCATTTTCTAGGTGGTCCTCCCAATTTAAGTTGTTCGTAAATCTAATTCTTAGGTATTTAGTTGAATTTACGGCCTTCAGATTTGATTGATTTATTGAGTAACCGATGTTTAACAGATTCCTTCTAGCACGTATATGGATGACCTCACACTTGTCATCATTAAAGGTCAACTGCCCATTTTCACACCATACATATATCTTATCTAGATCGTTTTGCGGTTGGTTTTGATTTTCTGATGACTTTACTGGACGATGAACGACAGAATCATCTGAAAACAATCTTAGATGGCTTCTCAGATATTCTCCTAAATCGTTTATAAATGTAAGCAACAGCAGAGGGCTTATAACACCATCTTGGGGAACACCAGAAATCATTTCCCTTTTACTCGATGACTTCCAGGTAATTACTACGAACTGTGACATACCTGACAGGAAATCACGAATCCCGTAGCATAACTAAAATGATATTCCATAAGCACGCGATGTGATTTTAAGCCAGCTGTGAGTTATGGTGTCAAAAGCTTTAAAGAAATCTAGGACTAAGGAATCAATCTGAAATAACTTGTCATTATCACTCAACAAGTAGTGTGAGTAAAGAGCTACTTGTGCTTCACAAGACAATGTTTTCTAAATCCGTGTTGACTGTGTGCAAGTGCACCGTTCTTTTCGAGGTAATTCATAATGTTCGAACAGAATATATGTTCCAAAATCCTGCTGCATTTCGACGTTAATATACAGGTCTGCAGTTTAGCGGAGTACTCCTATTGCTTTTCATGAATATTGGTTTGCCCTGTGCAGCTTTCGAGCCTTTGGGTACAAATCTTGGGTTGATAAAGCGGTTGTATATCATTGCTAATTATGGAGCTATTGCGTCAGCATGCCCTGAAAGCAACGTAACTGGTTTACAATCTGGACGGGAAGACTTGCTGTTATTATTGAGTGACTTACGCAGCTTCACTACTCCGAGACTATCGCCAGTCTTGAGGTTTCGGCATGCTTTCTTCGTTGTTTCTGCAGCGGTGTTCGGACCTGCTTTGTACACCAAGGGAGATCAGCTCCGTCGTTTGTAATTCATTTGGTACCAATCTCTCAATTGCTGTCGATACTTTTTATTTGAATTCAAGACATATCTGCTCCACACTTACGTTATTAATATGGAAGGAGTGGAGGTGCTCTCTGACACAGCTTAAGAAAGTTTTAAGAAATTTACTGCAGCTTGGGAAGAGCTATGTCATTAACAATATCTTCCCATTGTAATGAAGGTACGTGTACGTTGCCTGTACTCTTCCCACACTAAATATAAATTTGAATTCCCAGAGTACACTACACTGCACAAACATACAGCAGCTCAGCACAGAATGTATACAGCACAACACTAGGATGACTAAATATTTCTTGAGCTATCACAGAGCCGTCCGCTGTGGACGAGCGATTCTAGGTGCTTCAATTCGGAACCGCGCTGCTGCTATGGTCGCAGGTTCGAATCCTGCCTCGGGCATGGATGTGTGTGATGTCCTTAGGTTGGTTAGGCTTAAGTAGTTCTAAGGGACTGATGATCTCAGTTGTTAAGTCCCATAGTGCTCAGAGCCAGTTTAACCATTTTGAGCTGTCATACCCCCGTCTGCCAAAATCAATTAAGTGCATAAAGCTTCCAACCTGTGTACATCTGCCAGTACCTGGAAGCTTGCTTTTCTCCTTATACCTGCCTGTACTGATCCTTGCGACACATTGACACTGCCACGGTCACACATACAATCATTGCATGCATTTATATATACAGGGTGAGTCACCTAACATTACCGCTGCGGTAACGTTAGGTGACTCACCCTGTATGGAACTAGATATGACTATGCTTCTCCCGTAAGTGCTGCTGCAGTGGTGATAATTTATAAGTTCAAATGGCTCTGAGCACCATGGGACTCAACTGCTGAGGTCATTAGTCCCCTAGAACTTAGAACTAGTTAAACCTAACTAACCTAAGGACATCACACTCATCCATGCCCGAGGCAGGATTCGAACCTGCGACCGTAGCGGTCTCGCGGTTCCAGACTGCAGCGCCAGAACCGCGCGGCCACTTCGGCCGGCTAATTTATAAGTAACTGTTAGCTACCTATGTCCATATGTGGAATGTTAATGGAAATACGCTTTAGGAAAATGTTGTTCAGAGTATAAGGGAACAGAATGTTTGTATTTCTGACGTGTGTTAGCAGATTCATGTCGTAAGAATCCAGACCATTGATCGGTCACTGAACTTGTGCAATTTGCTAAGCGTTTGTAGAAATACACAGATGAACATCTTTAATGAGATTAGTACTGATTTAATTGCTATTTGGTTTGAAAGGATGTAGCAACATAAACCGTAACAGGAATTAAATGATTCGTAAAACAGACAAACACATGTATAAAATGAAGAATAAACATCTACAGTACTCAGTTTAATTTGAAACTGCTGACAGCTGAGCGCAATGGTATGTTATGTTCCACCAACAACTGTGTTTTAAACCCAGGAATTCCGGTAAATTGGTTTCATTAACTATCACCTCAACGAGTATATCTACTGTTTTACTGTATAGTACTCTTTAGCCTGATGTTAGGCAAATAGATTTAGGTTTGTATGACTCAGCAACAGAAATGGCTGCGGATTGTAGGTAACTGAATTCAGAAATGTCACCTCAGGTACCTTCTACCTCGTGATGACTGCCGCGTAGTCTCTGGAATCGACCATAAGCTGTTGCGGGAATATCTCCGAGCTGCTACTACAATGCAAAGGAGGTTCCATCGACTTCCAAAATCTTCATCAAAGCTGAATATAATAATATTGCGATGGCTCTGAAGCGACACGCTATGAATCAAGCACTGTAAACAAATTCTTAGATGATTTCTGAGTAGGTGGATTCTGCAGATGTCGGTTTAAGATCACGAACACAGAGATCCACTTCTACCATTGGTCGACTTAACGGCACTTTTGTATGGAAGATCGTCTGTTTAATACACAGTTCAGATTGACACTCGGAAGCTGGGCCCTTAGACATTTGCTATACAATTTAAAACAAAACCCACAGCTCAAGTCACAGAAGCTATCATTCTACTTCTACTTGAAGAGTGGTATAACAATGAAATTCGTGCCGTCCTTTTGGACACAGCGACCACGTAAATCGCTGGGATTTGCTGCTGGAGGGTCCTGTATCTCGCAACCTGATGGCTATCGGTTCCGGAAGATGTGACGTCTCGTTGTCGTTCTTCCAGCTTGGATGATGAATCTACTTTGTATTTCTTCTCAATTCCCCTGTTGCCTTCTATTCCTGAGCGTCTTTTTCTACGATGGATTAGGGTCCAGTTCTTCCTCTCGGAGTATCACAAATACTAGAAACCAGAAGAAAACCTTCGAATCCTACCACTCATCACTTGTCTCCCCTTTCCGCTCGATAAGAGTTTTTACACAGATTACACCTTACCGGGTTGAGTGTCTAGAAGTACGAAGAGTAGATACAAAAATTACCTTGTGATGATGTTGCAATGCAGAAAACGATACCAATTTACGTAACAACTTTTCGTTACATTTTCATACATGGGATCAAATAATGACTCGATACAGCTCAAAGAAAAGAATTAATAAGGATATATTTAATTTTATATTGCTTCCTATGACATACTGAAGTAGTGAAAACTTTCACCAGGATGTAAAATGGTCGTCATTTTAAGTTACTTCCAGGTATTTTGCGGTAGTTGCTGTTTTAGTAATTTATGAATGACAGTGTGATCATACAGTACTTGATTTCTTGGTCTATTAACATTTACTTCAATCTAGATCAGCTTATGAGTCACTGTCCCTCTGAATTCGCTATGCGTTTACAGAAATAAAATATATGTACATTTTAACGTAATTAGGTACTGGTCCAGAACGCGAAATAATGTGGGTGCAGATAAGTGGTGGTCATTGCGTGCTGCTACAGCTCCCCTACCTCAGCAGCAGGACTGGCGAAACAATAGAGGGGAAACTCGGAGAATATTTCTCATAAATTTACTGGTCATGTTGTGGTTTTAGGTGGAAAGCTCAACCTACCAACTACGGACTGGAACACTCAAGTGAATTTGACGGACAGCAGGAACAGGAAATTCTTCTAAGTGTCTGACATGAAAATTGCCTTGAGCATTTAATCAGAGAACCGAAGCGCCAAGGTAATATCTTACCCCAGCTGGTGACGAACGTGTCCGAAAAATTTGCCTCAGTTGGCGTGCAACAAGGAATCACTGTTCATAAAGTGGTCACAGCATCAGTGAATACAGCTATAAACAAGAATGCAAAGAAATGTAGGAATATCTTTCTGTACAGCAAGAGCGACATGAAACAAGTTTCAGTTACCGGACGGGTCAATACGAAATTTGATCTTCAGCATTCAGAACGCTGAGCGTCAACGGACAAAGTTCAAGAGCGCTGTACAACACGCTTTTGACTGGTATGAACCTCACAAAGTTGTGAGTGATGGAGAAAGTCCGCCATAGTACAACAATAGTGTTATACAGCTGCTAAGGAAGGAAAGGGAGCTTCACTGCATCATTAACTGTAACTACACAGATAAACAAAATTTAAACGAAGCCAAAATTAGTGTAAATGGGCCATGCGTAAGCGTTCAACGAGTTCTAAAGTAAAATTCTGTTTATCATCTTGCCAGAAAATCGTCTTATGTCGAATCCGTGAACTGATAGATGCCATCGACTCAGCCACCCCACGAGAGTAATGACATGTAAACGAAAGATGGAAAGGTCGCAATACTAAAAATACTTACCCAAAACGGTTTCATGGAGGAATATCTCACCTTCGTACCTATTTTAAATCGCCACACGAACTAGGAAATGGCCATTGTCGAAATGTGACATTCGGACAGAAAAGCTACTGAAAACACTCCAAGATAGGAAAGCGACTGCACCAGATAGGGTACCAATAATATTCCACGTAGAGTAAGCGGAAGAACTTGCCATCACCTAGCAGCAGTGTATCGCAGGTCCCTGGAGAACCGAAGTGTTCCTAATGATTAGGAAAATGCACAAATTTCCTTTTTCAAAAGGAATCCTTGAAAAGACGCACAGCTATAAGCCTTTATCTCTGACGTCGTTCTGTTGTAGCATTTGGAACAGGTTTTATCCTCGCGTATAATCCTGGCGACAGAATATCTACTGTGTAGGAATCAATATGGGTTCTGAAAACAGGTCATTCTGTTAGTTAACGAAGCCCAGAAAGCGGTAGGAACAGAGGCCTAGGTTGATGTCCTTTTCCTTGACTTCCAGAAGACATTCGATATATATCAGCATTGTCGCCTAAGGAACAAAACACGAACTTCCGGACTATCACATCAGTTGCGTGACCGGACTGAAGAGTTTCTAGCAAACACAACACAGCAAGTCATCAGGCATTATAGTAGCTTCGAGTGTGCCGGAAGGGAGCGTCATAGGACAACTTACTTTTCACAGAATATGTAAATGAGATAGTAGGTAACGTCGGAAGTCCCATGAGGCGTTTCGCGGATGATGCTGTTGTATATAGAGAAGTCGCGACGCTAGAAAATTGTCGTGACATGCAGAAAGGCTTGCAGAGGATCGTTGCTCGGTGCAGAGAGTTGCAGTTGAGCCTCAGCATAAAGAAATGTAACGTATTACACATAAATAGACAGGAAGACCAATTATTGTATGATTACACAATTGCAGGTTAACGTCTATAGAATATCCAGAAGTATGCGCGCGGACGATCTGACGTGGAATGGTCACATAAAATGAAGCAGGTGAAAAGCAGATGGCAGACACATTCATTGGAAGAAGCATCAGAAATGTAGTTCGTCAACGAAGGAGGTAGCTTACAAAACCCTCGTTCCACCAAAAATTGAATACTGCTCGTCAAATGGTTTAAATGGCTCTAGGCACTATGGGACTTAACATCTGGGGTCATCAGTCCCCTAGACTTAGAACTACTTAAATATAACTAACCTAAGGACATCACACACATCCATGTCCGAGGCAGGATTCGAACCAACGACCGTAGCAGCAGCGCAGTTCCGGACTGAAGCGCCTAGAGCCGCTCGGCCACAGCGGCCAGCACTGCTCGTCAGTACAGAATATTTACCGGATAGGAAAGATAGAAGAAAAAAGAGATTCAACGAAGATCAGCGCGCTTCGGCACAGTTTCATTTAGTAAGCACGAAAGCGTCACGGAGATGATGAGTCCATGAGTGGCAGACGCTGCAAGAGAGGCTTTCTCCATCACAGAGTTCTAGAGGAGTCAGAGACATTGCTTTCTCCTACGTATATCTCGGGAAAGCACAGCGCACATAAAATTTGTGATATTCGTGCCAACTTTAGAGAAAGAGGAAAACCGAACGGTTAAAATCGATATTGGTATTTTTGTCTACTCAGACTAAAATACCTGTACCGGGTTTAACCGTTCGGCTTTTCCCTAACTGAACCGTTATTTTCGTTATTGGTCTGGTATCTGTTTTAACAGGCTTTTCTTAATTTTTTTATTAATAACGTGACAAAAAAAAAAAACAAAATAGAAATTAGCCGTAGCAGCAGCGATAAAATTCTTCGTTTTAAAATTAACCTTTTTAAAAAGCGAGTAATATTTATTCGCAAAATTTCCATTCCTTTGAAATACTGCGTTACTGTAGAAAATGAGAAAAGCAACCAGTACTATTATGATAGCAATGCCGCCAAAAACGATTAACAAACACATGGCACAAGAATTAGTACAGAATTCCTGAGTCAATAATGAACCTGTTACCACGTGGGTGGGGACTATTGAATGGTACGCGGGTACTTGCAATGTGTGAGACTTGCTTCATCTTGTCGACATGGAAGTTTCACTCATTGTCGTCGAGGGACATTGGTAGTATTACGAAATGACACCATCCCTTGTCTGGAAGATTTAACGAAGTGCAGCACCAGTGAAGTACAGGGCCACATTTTTTAAAAGATTAAGAACAGGAGGGTCCACAACAAACTTCCAAAATCAAGTAAGGAGAAAACATAAAACTTAAATGTTCGTTCGTGGGTTACAATAAAAACTGAAAGTAGTTGATCTCTTTGCTGTGTCTATGAAATACGCCTTTATCTGCTCGTAGCCCTCAAAAACGGGCTAATTAACACGAAAACTGTAGTACGTCAGTTTACACCCTTTGGCACTGAAATTCAAATGATCGTATGGCATTGATGGCCGGGTATCCCAGACCGGGGAATTTCGGCAGCCAAGTAGCACTCTTTTCAGAGGATGCCACACTGAGCGACTGGCGTGTCGGTGATGATTGAATGATGAGGACAACACAACATCAAATCCCCCAGATGAGAAAATCTCACATCCGGCCGGGAATCGAACGAGGTCCTGCTGCATGGCAGTCAGACGTCCTGATACCTCAGCTAAGGGGACGACCACCTTTTAACACTGACTATTACTAAACGCGAAATAAGGGTATGATCCTGAATTGCAACATGATATTTGAGCAGAGTTACAGAAAATTAGAATCATTGACTACTGGTATTTTTTTTATTAAAGGCTTCAATTTTAGTTTTAACTATTTATGTGAATTCTCTAGCAGATATTGTCGGAAGAAAAAGCAGCCAACTGAAGACTGAGTAAGTTTTCTTTTGTTTGTCTATTTAATTTAGTATTTTGATTCTGTGTATCTTGAAACTGAGGAAGTCAAATTTTTTCAATTTTTAATCGATTTTTACATTTATTACAGGCAAGAATAGGGATTAAAAACCTAAAATCGGTTGTTTCAATGAACATTTGTTTTGAGAGGTTTTAAACTGACGTTAAAGAAATCCGATGTGCGCAAAAAATTGCTGTTTCAGCGGTAATCGCTATTCCCTAGCCCACGTGGAATCTTTCCGGCAATTCTTTTCTCCGTAAACCATTCGCGAATGGAACAGGAGAAATGTGACAGTGGTACACAGTATACACTACTGTACACTCAGGAAGGTGTCTTGCGAAGTATTCGTGAAGATGGAAGTGTCAGATATCACATGACCAGTATTCTTGTACAAGAGAGCAACGTTTGAGTGAAACGACTGTTACAATTACTACTCTTCCTCACCTTCACCTTGCTTACATGGTACGTTTCGTACGTTGTTCAGAAAACATCCTCACCAACGACTGAACAACTGAACAACGTTGTGCTCTGTTCTACTTGTCTTACTCAGTCTTCAGCCTGTTGGATAGGCGCCCTACATTCGCACCGTTCCATCCTCCTGGGAACCCCTGTTGGCGTGTGCGCACCTATGCGGAGTCCATGTTGCGGTGAGCGCCCGCCAGGTGCTGGGCATAGTCTGCTCCACCCCTCTTCCCCCGTCACCCGCCACGTCCCCGCCGTCACGACCGACCTCAACTATAAGAGGCGGGGGGGGGGGGGAGGGGGCGGAGGAAGGTCTACCCTCGTGGGAAGGCCCTGCAGCTGCCTTGTTAATTGCTGCCCAAACAGTGTTCCTTTTTTTCCCCACTAGTTGGCACCTGAGCTGCTGACGTAAGGGTGCTATCACAAGCCTTCCCATTTACACGTCTGCTGTCAGCGTGGCTCGCTTGTCACAGTGATCGATTCCTCGGCCATTGCGGCAACACAAGACTGCGGGCAGCTTTTAGGTGCGTGTCTCGGGTTACTTCAAGCGCATTCCTGCTTTCCTTGTTTCCCTTCACTCAGCTTCTAATGGACAGCGCATGCGTTAGTTTTGTGCTTTTTACATTTTCAGAAAACATATTCATCAGAAAATATATGCCGAAGAAAAAAAAAACAAAAACAGGCAGCACCAAGAAGGAGTTGTGCAATCTAAGCGAAAGCTGGTAGGCGTGCTTCCACATCTGGAAGATGATGCCAATTTAGTTTTCGGGACAGTCGCGTAAAAGTTTACTTTAAATTCCCATTTTAACGGTCGTTAGCGTTAGTTACCCTTGTCACTGGACGTGCTGGATGTATTTTAGCCGAGAATGCCTTTAACGCGACAAAGAAGTCATTATCATCATCTTATTCAGTTTGAACGAGTTCGTGTGATAGAGCTACGAGAAGCTAAAGGTTCTTTCTGCGTTACAGCTCCAAGACAGGAATATAACCACTGTACACGACTGCTGACAGGGATGCTGACGAGAATTTACTGTCGCAAGGAGACTGGCCCGCTGGTGGCCAACGCCGTTCGGCGTATGGCTCTGATGCATCGTACTTCATTTGCAGCAGCAGTATGGGCAGTAGCTGGTACCACAGTGACACGACGAGCTGTTACAAATCGTTTACTTCAGGGACAGCTCCGAGACAGACCACATGGAATGCATTCAACTGACCCCAAACCACCGCCATTTGAGACTTCAGTGGTGTCAAACGAGAGCTCATTGGAGGGCAGGCTTGATTCTGTTGCGTTTTCACAGAAAAGCTGGCTCTGCCTCTCAACCAGTGATGTCTGTGTGTTGGAGAGGAGCAGGTGTTTGAGGACTTGCAACCAGCCTGTCGGTGTGTAGACAGAATGGATCTACATCTGGAATAATGGACTGGGGAGCTATTTCATATGACTGCAGAAGCGCTCTCGTGTTTATCCCACTCGCTCTGACTGCAAATTTGTACGTCACTCTGGTGATTCGGCCTGTTGTGCTGCCATGAACAGCATTCCAGGAGTTGTTTCCCAACAGGGTAACTCTCGCCCACATACCGTTGTTGGCCTCCTCGATTAGCAAAGACCGTGCCTGTATTGACCGAACAAGTACAACAGGCATGAAGCTCCAACCCACAAACCGATATCCGGCACCTGAATAACATAATGCATACTTGCTTTCAACATTCTGGCAGTAACGATGGTTATTAATGTACCAGTACCTCACATTTCCAATAGCTTATGTCGCGCTTACATTAAAGTGTGATCTTGTAATGTTAATACTTACCTATGTTACTTAGACATATCTGTTCTCGAACTTTCATTAGTCTATGTAAATTATTATCTGATGTTGCGATTTTCTTCTGTCATGTATATCAATATTAGAATACAGACTTCTCTGCTTTTAGAGCGAGATTTTAGCTCTGCAGCGAAATGTGCGATGATACTAAGCTTTTTGGCAGATTAAAACTTATTTACTGTTCTGAGTTCGAGTGTCGGTCGAGCACGTTGTTTTAAACTGTTAGAAACTTTCATATCACGCAATTCTCAGCATGAGAGTGAAAATTTCATTCTGGAAACATCCCTTAGACTGTAGATAAGCCATTTCTCCTCAATTTCCTTTGTTCCGGGAGTACTAGTCTTGTAAGTTCCCAAGGTGAACTGCTGTGCTGCACAGATGACAGAAGACGTCTTATTGGTTGAACTAAAGCTGTGACAACGAAGTATGACTAGTGCTTTGGTAGCTCAAGTAGTACAGCACTTGCTCGCGAAAAGCAGAGGTATCGAGTTCGAGTCTCGGACTGGCCCACAGTTTAACGTCCCAGGAAACTTCTCTGCCTTTGTTTATTTGTTTATTTATATTTTATCAGCAATGCGGTGGGTATTCCACAAAAAGCTGTAGTCTTGCTTTTGTTCAAAAGTGTTGGTGTTTCTGTGACAACTGCAAAGTGATGTAGGTGCTACAAAGACTTTCATTATGTAGTTGCCGTCTTGATATACACAGTACATAACACTTTATAGTTCCAATGATAGCGTCTGACGACCGAAAACTGTTTCGCAAAGGTGATTGCGAGTAAACAGCAGCCATAACTCGTAAGTTACTTTATTTCTTATAGATATTATGTCTGGCTTTACAAGCTTTTCCAGAACGTTATGATGCTGATGTTGGTTCAGATGTACTTACGGCTTGCTTAAGATGGATCTGACGTTTTTTTGGGTCATCTGATTTGTACAACATCCTCTTCCGTGACAGCCTCCTCACATCATAGTGGCAGTTATTTGTCGCATGTATCTGAATAACTGTCTTAATCAACAACTTTTTCTCTCCCGCCGGTATGGAAGTTATTCCCCGATGTCTTAACAGGTACATTTCCATTTTGTGCATCTTTCAGTCAGTGTTTTAAACGTACCCCTTTCCTCGTGGATGCTGGAAGCAACCTATTTCTAATGAATACAGCTAATTTATAACATCCTTCTATGGTACTAAATTTCAAACACTTAGACTCCTCCATTTACTTTTTCCAAACACCCCACGAGTATCTTCCATACAATGTTGTGCCCTAATGTTATATTTTCAGAAATTTCTTCCAAAAAATTAAGGCACATCTCTGATATTAGTGGACATCTTCCGGCCTAGAATGTCCTGTTAGATTGTTCTAGTTTTCATGTTAGATCCTCCTTGCTTTGTTTTCCCTATTTGGCTTCCAGGCACCTGATACACATGATAACTCAAAGACCATTATGACGACTGTATGACCGAATATTTCTCTAGCAAATAAATGCAACAAGATGTCCTTTTTGAAATATATACAAGCTCCAGAGAAGAAAAAACTCAATATTTACTTTTAATACCTCGGTTTTTCCTTTGAGAAACAGGTGGAGCAATAGAGGAGACATTCTGTCCTTGGCATATGTCCGTTTTGTTCCCAGACATCTCGCTGTCTCTCATACTTATTCTTCTGTTTCTTGTTCATCCTGCATTTTACCTGTCTTTCCCTATAACTTAGACTTTTTTCTGAGAACCTCGAACAATATTTTACGCTTTCTCTAGGGAAACAGATTTACTGAAAGTGAGTTTATTTTCACAAGCCACACTTTCGTTACCAAGTGCTGTGTCTTAACACCTCCATAAACATTTGTTGAGAAATCTACACGAGCAGTTACGCAGGTTCATTCAGTTAAAATTAAGATATTACTCTCTGCATAGCCACCTCTTTCGCGAATGATAGTCATTTCGCGCCTGACACTGTCGTGTTAATCTGCGAGAGATTTCCTTTTGAGCTTTATCAACTCGTAGATATTTACGCCAGTGCCAGGAAATGGAACCGGTGTACGCGTCGCTGTCCCTGTAACGACGCGGGGAATGTCACACGCGCCTGCATTACGCGGAGTCGTGCTCGTTATCATTCACGTTAATTAGCGGTAATTGAAGCAATAATCCGTAATAGACGCCCCGACAAGGCGCAGGAGGACCCACGCATTGCGGAGAACGCCGGGGAAAATCTGGTCGGTGACAGGTGGCGCCGTCGGCAACTACGGTAAATGGCGTGTCCTTTCAGGATGAGCGTCGGCTCAGAAAACCTTGCCCCGGCCCGGTAATGAAGACTGACGCCGCCAGGCGGCTACGAAATTAATGGTAAGTTTAGGTAATTAAATTATGTTAATGTTAAAGTTAACAGCGGCGATTACAGCGCGATTTACATAATAACTCTGTTTCGGCCGGGAATTAATTTTCCGTCACTGTCAGTGTCCGTAGAGGCTCCCAGCATTTGAATGAAACTCGCCGCGTAACTTTAGCGGTCCGCCGACGAGGTGAAAGCGTCGTTGCGTTTATTAATTATCTCCGTGAAGGACTACAATTAATTTAACAATCAAAGGGATTCTCTTTTTATTGTGCCTGTTCGCTTTGTTGTCGTATGGTGTCCATTCAGTCCGCTCAGTGACGTAATTTTGCAACTGATTGCTGTACTGTGAAAGGGCTTCTCCCTGCATTCCTCTGTACTGCTGAGGAACAGCATCAACTCGGAATGAGTGAGATGCAGGTGGAACGCGTGCAACGACAACATTCGGAAGCCTCTGTAATCGTAGCATTGTATAGTTATTTCACAGGAAACTTAACTGGAAGAAGGTGTGCGTAAACTCGCTTAGAGCAAAATGGATCTTCGTGGCAATGATCAAAACGCCTTCTCAAATTCTTACGATTGACGTCCAACAAGTAATGAAAAACTTTTTTTCTTGGCCAATTTCGGTTGAAAAAAAAAATGCGGAATTTGTTGTGGGACGTCGTGGAATATTCCCGATTGAATCCCTATAGTTTGTTGAAGTTCCGACAGGTGGCAGCGCTATATGTAGTCTTCATAATGGCGTCTGTAGCGGGGTTGCAATCCAAGCAGAGAGCTGTCATTGAGTTTCTCTTGGCGGAAGACCAGAGTATCTCAGATATTCAGAGGCACCTGCAGAATCTCTACGGAGACCTGGCAGTGAAGAAAGGCACGGTGAGCCGTTGGACGATTCTTCTGCCACCACTGCAACAAAGTCGCGCAGACCTGTCCGGTCTCCCGCCTGACTGCCGACCGCATGCAGATGCGACTCATGCAGCGTTGGAAAGTGCGGAAACTATTATTCGAACTTGTCTACGGATCCCAATCCATCACCTCGCTGTTCAACTGGACGTCTCTTTAGGTAGCTCTGACACACTCGTCCACCAGTTGCACTACTCAAAGTTGTGTCTGCACTGGGTTCCTCTCCTCCTAACAGAAGACGATACGAGGCCGACGCATTATTCGCAGATTACATTAGAAAACAGGGGTTTTTTTTTTTTTTTAGCCATAAGAGTAGTAAGTAAGATAGTGTATTGGAATATTGAGTAAAACCAAACTTAATTCTGAAAAAAAGTATTGCATTACTTATTCAACGCTCGTCGTATACAAACAAAGTTGGAAACGTAAGTACTGGTATGATCTCCACTTACTCCAGCCGAAAACATGTATATTTTTCGAGTTATCCCAAAGACTCTTTTATTAAACATAGCTAATAAGCGACAAAATTTTTGTTATTTATAATGCGATGAAGCGATGCTCCTGTAGTATGTCTCTGTCATATGATATGAAGTACTGGATAACGATATTTCGAAAATTTTATGAGTGAGAAAAAAAAATAAATGCTGTGTTGGGATTACTTTCATAGTAAAACAGTGACTAATTTTCCTCATCTGGGATTAACAGTGATACAAAACATTTTCAGAAGACTCAGAGTCGCTCTTCTACAAGAAATTCACTTTAGCATTTTCGGTCACTTAGCATTTTTCAAGGCAAAGTTGGAGCTTCAGCATGCGTCAAATTTTTAACAGCATCATACATATACAGGGTGTTATTTTTTGAAAGGTGATAGTATTGTCCCAAAAAAGGAAAAGGTTCAATAAACATTGGACCTGAAATGCATACCTTAAGGCGTAAGTGCTGTGACCAGTTGCTCATATTTGCTAATTCAAAAGACATCTCTTCTCCTGTAAGATCTCGGTATTATTAACGACCCACAGAATGCAGTAAATAAATGAATAAACAAATGAAAGCACATTTTTCTGTCACTGTGAAGCAGAAGAACTTCTAATGTAATCCTCTTGTTATTACATATGACCTGCAATCGTGAAAACTCGCTAAAAGAGGTCTTCGATATGGTGTCCGTCCTTAGTAAGGCATGGCATAACAGGCTTCTATTAGGCTTGTAGGTGCAAAGAAAAAACTGCAGTGTAAATACCTTTCTCAAACTTATCAAAACACAAACTGGTTCCATCAGAATTGATGTGTGTAATGCAATTATCCGGAACTTCGAATAGCGTTTACAGTAACGATACTAAATAATAGTATTGGATGCTGTGTCCGTAGAAAATAGCAGAGGAACGTGTTCTCATTTGTTTACTGCATTCTTTTGATCGTTCGTAATAGTAAAGTGCTTGCAGTAGAAAACATGTCTTTCAGATTAGTGAGGATGAAAAAGTGCTCGTAGTTCCTAACGTATGCGTTTTTACATCCCACGTCTACTGGACACTTTATCTTCGTTCACTGTTTTTCAGGAATGCAAAACATTAAATCCCAGCACTAATTTAAAGTAAAAGTACTTTATTACGTACCAAGTCTGTTTCTTCTTCTGTGTCTCAAAACTGGCTAAGACAGTCATGTTACCTCATCACTGTAGGGCTGTTGTGTTGATTATAACCATCAATTAAACAGTTTTGATTCCTTTCATCGTCTGCATTTACGATTGAAATATCGGAGTAGCAGCATTAACGATAGTGGTTAAGTAACATCTTTGACTTACCGAAAGCTGCTCTGTTGCAAGGCTATATTTGAACTATTCGCTGGGGCCAGTCTCGAAAACGGACTTGCACTCTGTGCCTTTGGAACCATTCGGCGAGCGAATTTGAACAAGCAGTGGCGGACTTCTACTTTGGCAAGCATCTGTCTGAATGATAACGTATTCAGTTACCTAAGTCCGATGGTTTTTCATACTAGCATAGCGCCAGTTATTTCGCTCGTGTAGACTGTATAGTCTTCACAGACTTTTGGTTTTTGTTCAATCGAATTCTTATGTTGTTCACAAATTACAATATCTTCTGAATCTTTTACTCTATCAAGTGAAGAGCACATCAATCAGTCGTTCTTTCAGGTTTTATTAGGCAAATCTAGATTTCGGCTAGTGCGTATCCGAAGCCTATATTTACCTAATCAAACCGGAAAGAAAAGGACGACTAATTACTGTTCTCTATCGCTTGAAGGTTATATAACAGTCGTTGAGTGAACCCACATTCCCAATGAATTGTAACTTTATGAAGCTTTCTACACTAGTTAAGGACATAGGACAATGGTCTTGTCCTAATGTACTTCTGACCAAAAAGACTTTCTAGTAGCTTTTGATAATCCTCCTTTTTGAGTTCCTGGGGTGATATTTCCATAAAAACTTTCATCCCCTACCACATGTTCCTTTAGATGTCAAATACCAATTTTCATAGACTTTGCTTTATATAAGTTTTAATATAACGAACTAATTTCATAGAATATCATCCTTTATTTGACTCCCTTAGCGGCTGAATATCCAAAAACGATGAGGCATGTATTTTTTTTTATTTTCGACCGAGATAAAAATATAGAAACTTTCGTAGATTTATTTGAAAACTGCCTTAGCAGTAAAATGCTTTCAAATATATTTCATCCTGTACTTTAGTCGCTTTGGGATGGAATGTCGAGATATCCCGTACTAAACGATACATACAGACTAAGATCAACACTCTCTTCAATTTTCACGTTTGTGTCATAGGTTTGGACTGGGTGATGATGAGTCAGTGAATCAGTAAGGCCCTATTTCATCCCATTAGGGTTTGAACATACAAATAATGAAACACGTAAGCTTTCCTTTCCAACTGAGAATCCAAGTTCAAATGTTCGTAACTTTAGTTTTAAAAATGATTTCATAATGAAATATTTTGATATAACATTTCATCCCCATTTCACCCCCGTAGGGTTTGAATTTCCAAAAATGCTGAGAAAAGTGTTCATTTATTTCTGACCGATAATTAAGTACTAGTTTTCGTAGTTCCAGCTTCAAAATTGCCTTAATAGCAACTTATTATCGAAATACCTTTCATCCCGCACTATTTCGAAAAATCTCTTCTTAAACAACGCCTACAGTATAAGATCAACACCATCTCCAGATTTCATGATTGTTTCCTTTGCGGTTTGGGCTGTGCCTTGATGTGTCAGTCAGTCAGGACATTTTGTTTTGTGTGTAGAAATTAATTCAGATTCTTGAACATGTACGAGTATTTACGTGAGATAGCTGATTGCTATCTGCTCGCATGTGATACGATTCCTTTGTGATATGGCAGCGAAGCATAAAGGTATAGGTCCGTGGTCTAGTGGCTAGAGTTGTTGCCTCTGGATCACGGGGTCCCGGGTTCGATTCCCAGCCGGGTTGGGGATTTTCTCTTCCCGGGGATTGGTCTTTGTGCCGTTCTCATCGTTTCATTATCATCGTCATTATTGTCAGTGGCTAGATTGGACTGCGAAAAAATTGGACTGCGTAGAAATTGGGAATTTATACGGGTGCTGATGACCGCCCCCCTAATCAAACACCATCATCATCACAAAGGTATGGGATACCAGGCTTTCTCTCGGTGTATACAACAACTTATGGAATTGCCACGAGGTGTCGTGTTCGACAGTTACCGCTGTTTCGACAGGTGCACGCCCTGTGATTTTCAAGCTACAAATGCAGTGAGATAGCGGTTTGCAAGAGTATTTAATGCCTCTGTACATGTGTAAGTAGGCTGTTTGCGTTTTCTTATTGGCAACGTTACGTAGCGCTCTGTATGAAAATCACTGGCTGTGCTGTGTAAAGTCTGTGGTTAGTTTGCATTGTTGTCTGCCATTGTAGTGTTGGGCAGCTGGATGTTAACAGCGCATAGCGTTGCGCAGTTGGAGGTGAGCCGCCAGCAGTAGTGGATGTGGGGAGAGAGATGGCGGAGTTTTGAAATTTGTTATACTGGATATTATGAACTGCTATGTATATTATGGTTTTTCAACACTATTAAGGTAAATACATTGTTTGTTCTCTATTAAAATCTTTCATTTGCTAACTATGCCTATCAGTAGTTAGTGCCTTCAGTAGTTTGAATCTTTTATTTAGCTGGCAGTAGTGGCGCTCGCTGTATTGTTGTAGTTCGAGTAACGAAGATTTTTGGTGAGGTAAGTGATTTGTGAAAGTTATAGGTCAATGTTAGTCAGGGCCATTCTTTTGTAGGGATTTCTGAAAGTCAGATTGCGTTGCGCTAAAAAATATTGTGTGTCAGTTTAAGCACAGTCTTGTATGAATGTTCAAAAGGGGACGTTTCACATGGAGCGTGTGTAGAAACACAATACACACACCGTAAACAAGCATCGTCATCATACGACCAAAGGCCACCGTCATAAGTTAGTGATAGTGAACATTGTCCGCCGGCTTAGTTGAATGGTAACGTGTTTGCCTTCCATGTAGCGGGCCCGGTTTCGAGTGTCGGCCGGGATGGAGATTCTCTCCGCTCGTGAACTGGGTGCTGTGTTGTCATCATCATCATCATCTGAATACCACCGACGCCCAAATAGCCCAATGTGGAGTCACCTGAAATAAGACTTGCATCCAGTAACCGAACTTCCGCGGATGGGGCCTCCCGTCCATCAGTGCCGTACGATTATTTCATTTTTTCATAATGAACACTAATTGCCAAAGGATAAGCAAGTAGTAGTAACACATTTACACTGTTGTTTGACCAGGAAGAAGCAGGATTCAAAGCTAATTTAAAGCAAACATCTCCGTCTCTACTTGTAAGCCCACTTGCTAATTTAATCTGAACTGCTTCCTTGATAACACTATTCAAATAACCGAAAGGGCAAGTCAGAGCTTCTGTCCTCCAGAGGAAGGTCGGCACCCCGACAAGCGTCTGCAATAGCAGATTTTCCATAGATACGTTAGAACTTTCAGGCCTTTTTTGTGAAATTTTACGAATATTTTGCAGTTTCCAGTAAGTAATCTAACATTTTCGTGATTTTATTCCAATGTTCTGTTGTTGAACATATTCTGTACTGTGTTCTATAAATTTTGATGCGTTTTAGTATACATAAGCACTATCCAACAATAAATAACGAATATAGAAGTCAGTGTCAAGGGAAAGCAGAAGACTTCACGAATAAATGAAAGGGTACAATGCTCTGTTGTATAAGTTTCTGTTTTCGAATGCACAGAAGATGGTACCATGCTATGTTACGTTAATTTCAAGTGAAAGCCAAAGCGAATATATCGGCCAGAATTAGAAAAGAGTGGCGAAATTCGTAAAGAATGATTTATATCACAATTGACAAAGAACACTCCAGTAAACATCAATTTCCTCTGTTTCCACACTAAAAGAAATATGTATTTGGTGAAGGGCTCCTACTGCTTATAACAATAATAATAATAATAATAATGAAAGAGCAGAGAGTGTGGCAATGAGGGACAGTTCTTAGTTCAGCATTTATTATCAACAGACCAAATGTACACATTACACGTACCTATTAGAGGGACTTCACCCTGGCTAATCACAAGAGTTTGATCTGTAAGTACAGTTTAGCACATTTACATAGAACAGAGAATGTCCACAGCTTCAAGTCGAAACATAGTTAATGAGTTAATGAGATTTAATTGCAAGAGAACGAATATTTGGTCTTACAGATAGAAGAAAAATATGTCTGCCTCTAATGTCAGATGTACATTATATGGCTAACATAACGAAACTGCTCTTCAGACGCGTTAATTCACCAAATGTGATGAAAAACTGAAAGCAAATGATTAAAATGAAAACAAAGACTACCATGTTAAATATTTAAATCTACAGTTACTGCAACTTCGCAACTATTGATATCTTCCGCTTGTGAATAGTGAAAGACGTTTAGAAGTAATCATCAAATTCTAACTCACGTACATCAGTTACATTACCCTTAGCGCAAATGTTGGATTACAATTTACAGAATCCAACGATAGCAACCTTATTATCAAGAGACCAAATGTACATTGTGAAAATGTGTATTGGAGCCACAGCTCCAAAACACAAGCTGGGTGCTTCACATATGTGCAACCAGCTAATATAAGACTTCAGCGCTACCAGAACAATAAATATTTAATCTTACTGGAATGGCTGGGAACTTCGCAATAAAAGGTGACTGGCCTTTGCACCAAGTAACAGACACTGATACAGATAGCGATACAAAAACGACAAGCAAAACCAAACACAAAACTCAACCGACAGGAGCAACCAGAACATAACACCGAATGAACCACAATGGACGACAAAACCACTTCGCTAACATACATGGTCGACCTATTATAGCCTCATTTGAACCCTTTGGTGTTCTGATGGTGTTACTTTTGCATCCACACCAAAAGAGTCGTGACAGGCGTAACATGTAACCGGGCGCCGAACTCAACACATAGGAGAGATAAAGTGGTAAGTCGACCCCTTACACTCGTTGGAGGTGTATCAAATGGTTCAAATGGCTCTGAGCACTATGGAACTTAACTTCTGAGGTCATCAGTCCCCTATAACTTAGAACTACTTAAACCTAACTAACCTAAGGACATCACACACATCCATGCCCGAGGCAGGATTCGAACCTACGACCGTAGCGGTCGCGCTGTTCCAGACTGTAGCGCCTAGAACCGCTCGGCCACTTTGGCCGGCGGAGGTGTATCCTCGGCGTCCACACCAGCGTCGTATTCGGTTCATGGCACCGAAGTAATGACAGGCAGACTGCCTGCATTCATTGCTGGTTACGACATAACGCTAATATTGGCGCCTCGAAGCGGCAAACAAACGAATTGCCAGCACTCGGCAGGGCGACACGGGGCTTCTCTCAACGCTCATGGTCGCGACCACAGCTCCAATACACAAGCTGGGTGCTACCCAAGGCACACCAGCGCACCATGTCTTCGTTTCCTGTTTCCTATTCGTAGGCAGACTCTAGACCGAGAGACAGCACCAGCCTATGCTGCTTTATTTCCGCCTCTACCACAGGTAACAAGTCCCACGGTGCACTCCCGGTAAGGCTCTTTGATATCGATACCCAGAGACCTAATGGCAGGACTCAAATAATAACAGTAATAAGAATAGTAATGAAGCAGTTATTCGAAAACCTGACAGTGTGGTGCAAAAATTCAGTAGCTTCATTAAAAATGCATTCACCCGAAGATCTCTCTCTCTCTCTCTCTCTCTCTCTCTCTCTCTCGCCCTCTCGATCGGAAAGTATAAACGTAGCCACGAACGCAGCTAATTTCAGGTGTTTGAAAATGATGCTTCTCTCTCTCTCTCTCTCTCTCTCTCTCTCTCTCTCCCTCTCGATCGGAAAGTATAAACGTAGCCACGAACGCAGCTAATTTCAGGTGTTTGAAAATGATGTTACATTTCACATAATCTTAGATCACGGTCTCCACATTTCCGGAGAAACATAATGTACGACAGTTCTCTGTTTCCGAATCATATTTCCACACGCTCCTTGCGCCGTCTTCAGGATTTTTACATGATGCTAAGTTTAGAATGCTCTAACAGGTATGCGATGCTGATTCAAAGGTTTTGAGGCACATGTTGTACAGATGCTAGATGAACATTTGCAAAGTGGTACCTGTAGAACATTGATTCCGTCCACTATAAGTCTACGCGGTTTTTTCATGCTTTCTTTAAGCTGTAGTCAGTCCTTCTTGCTTCTACCTGTGTATCTCACAAGCAGTGTGTGAACTCAGTCTTTCGTCTGCCCCCTCCCTCTGTCCGTCTTTCTCCACCCTTCCTCTCTCTCTATTGTCACTTACACACACACATACATGAGGATGAGAGAGAGAGAGAGAGAGAGAGAGAGAGAAAGGAGAGTGATACACGCGTATTAACGCGACACAAAAAAACAGATTTAATGTTTTTCATATTATGCTCCTATCCTTCCATACATATTACCGGCAAATTACTATCTGATCAGCCTCTAAAGTGCCTATACATCGTAATATAACGGTAAATTAATTGTAGCACACAGTAGATCAAAGTACATACTCGTTTTATACTGTTCTCTGAATTTAAAGACGACATTTATTACGTTACTCACAGTGTTTATTGATAGATAATAAGGAGGTCTAAACGCCAATACCAAAAAGATATACTGCTCATGACAGAAACAATTAGCGAGAAATACTCAAAGAACTACTACAAAATATTTTTCAGATGGCTACTAAGACATGGCCCTCTAACTTTAATGTTAGAAGATAAAAATAATAGGATGGCCCATAGCAACAGAGGAATACCGAAATTTTAGCAGAAACATTTGACAGATTTCTAGATTGTGATGATCCCCCAGCAATATTTCAAATAAAAGCAGATACCCCTATTAAAACGCCAGCAGAAAATATAAACCTACCCGCAACTCATTAAGACTAAAAAGCTTTGAAAGAGCTCAAAAACTAGAAAGAGAGTGGAGAGATCAAACATTTGCGGAACTTTGGAAATATACACCAAAAGCAGTGAAGATATCTGGAGTACTATTATGAGGGAATGGCACAGCACTAATCCTAATGAAACAATAATTAGAACCAAGATAGATCATTTAAATTGCTTGGAATTCACAGAAGCCAGAAATCAAATAGCAAGGCTAAAAATACGGAATGAAAAAATATCACTCCAGATATCATTCGCAAAGACTGAAATAATGATAGCAGATCCACTGATAATCACTCGCTTAACAGTAAATAACAAGAAAATAAAAACATCAAAAAAGGTTAAATGCGTAGCAGAAATTGTAACATTCAACTTGGACAGGAACATTCATGGCAAGAGGTGACTAATAAAAATTGTCAAAAGCTAAAAAATTATAAAAGATAAAAAATCGTCACGACTACGTTCAATAAGAAAGTCTGTCAATCAAAATCTAACTTAAAACGTTAGAAGACGGTGTTTCAACCGGAGGTGACATACGGAAGTGAAGCTCTATTCAAGGTCATCCAGAAAAACAGAATCGACAAAATCCTAAAAACAGAGATGAGAATGGCTAGAACACGCATTAATAAGAAATATGAAAAACTTGGACAATGGCGGATAGTCTAAAATGATGTGGTGCACAGTGAATTGCAGCTCGTTACAGAAACTGTACGGAAGAAAAGGATATCTTTTCTCGGTCACATTGTGTATAAACAATAAACAGTATTATAAAGAGAAGTTTATCGAGAAATTTTGGAACGTGAAACAATTAGGATGGGTAAAGAAAAATCATGGTGATTTTGAAGCAGCTAGAATAAACGCTGGACGATTTGCGAAACATAATAGGAAATGTAAAGAAACCGAAAAACATTGAAATAACATTTGAACCAAAGATAGACAACGACATAGTATAAAGAAGGTGTTTACAGATGAGGAACGACAAAAGAGATCAGAACAAATGAAAAGGTAGTGGACAATTCGGAAGATGACCAGAAAATAACTGACTGAAGTGTTCCAATGAGGCGGTGAAAGCAAGCGAAGAAGCAGAAAGTAAAAATAACAATCCCCGATGGCAGCAAACATAAAACTGAAATTAGGGTACTGATTTCGAGAGCTGACATATGTTGCTGTAATGAATATGAATAATATAAGTCTCTCGTCTACTGAATTTTTCTCGCGACGAGATCTACAGTTTAGCAATACGCAGAAACTATACAAGCAATGTTGTAGATTTACTTATGAAATAATCCTACGGTCTCTAAAAACTAAAGAGGTCTGTGGTAGACAAGTAAAAAAAATTCAGATGAAATGTATTTCGAAAAACAAAACCAAATTCATGTAAAAAGTACTTTATGACCACATAGAGTCGCCAAGAGAACTTGACAATTTTATGACCAAGGCACCGATTTACCCCGAAGTATGCCATCATTATCTCTAAAATACGGTGAGAGATTGCAGCTGTCTGCGGCATCAACTGCTGCGCGTTGTCGTTAAGTGAAGTAAATACTAAACCGTCCTTCTGCTAGACGAAGGGCTGGCCTAATTTGTCAACAAAACCACAACTCCAGTAAAAGATCTGTGTTGTAGACTGTGATTTGTTAATAAATGAAAGATGATTAAATGTACGCCAATTTGAGATGTCACTAAACGCCGATTGTGCCACTGTTTCTAAGGGAAAATTTCTTATGTGGTACATCATGTGAATTGGGAAAATTTCAACAGGTACAGACAGTGCAGGACTGAAATTAACATCACTATTACAATGTCTTCTTGGTTATAGAGCTCCATTTCGTTCGTTGATCTACTGGGAGCATAACGCTCTTCCTCTGAAATCAGCAGTGGCGACCTGTCACAAACGCCTCTGGCTCTTCTCCCGCTATTTACAGCTGGATCGCCTCGGTACAGTCGCTAAATAATCCACGACACGCCGAGCAGTAGCGTCATCCCGAGATACCGACTGCACCTCTCGTCTTTTGCAGCCTGAATAAAATATAGCCAGCTGAGTTCAGTTCTTAAAGCGGGAAGCTAACTTCACGTCGAGGACGATGAAAGTTTCAGCGCGCCAGGGAAAAGAAGTTAGCGGAAATGCTGTCAGGAAGGTGCCGTGTCGAAGATGGAAGTTTTATGCCTATAAAAGACGACCCGGGGGCCTTGCAGGGGGATCGGCGCGCAGCCTCACCAGAGCCGGCTCCGAGTGAGATGTCTGACGCTCCAGCCCTACATACGACCACTAGGGAAAACGGGCCGACGTACACATGACAGTCTATGCGTGTTCAGTTTACGTTTTGTGACATTAACGACCATAGGTATGAGACGTTTACCGTAATTCAGCACCACACTTGTCTCGACTGACGCTGTATACCGCACCACTTGCGCTTTATGTACGAGAAAAAGGAAAACATGGATAGGCTACTATATCTAGCGTCATATGTAAATTAATTACTTGTTACTGCTTAATGAATAAACATTGTGAACCTGAACAAGTCCGACAAAATTTCGAAGGTTGTTCGGGGATTTGGGGGATATTTTCTAACAATTTTTAAATGGGACTAGTAGCATCCTGCACCTCATTACAGAGTAATAGTGTAAGACATATTTCTTTTATTTACTGTCCCAGTTCTTTTTGTTTCTGAGGAAATACTTTCACAAACAGTATAAAAGATACTAAAACGTGCAGTGACGAAAATATACAACAAATAACACCGATTAATGCAACAACTAGCAGACGAACCCCATTGGTTCAGTCTGTTCAATCAGTTTCAATGATATAAGCATTGGCATGTGGGATTTAAAATGCCGTTGTTGTCGTGCTCTTCAATCCGCTGAAGCCAGCGGACCGACATATGCTTTGTGTGCTGAAGCATAATACATCGTTACTTACACCTTGACCTCTGTGCCCGTCACGCAGCAGAAGCACCCAACACATCGGGTGCATATGAAACAGCATCAGCAGAAATTAATTAGAATAAAAAGGCCGCCCCTCAGTTCTTTTCATTTATTTATGTACTTCTTCAGGGATTTCTGTATTTACTTATTTATTTATTTATTAACCTATCATAGACCACTTTCATCATTCATTTCCTTCGTTTCCCCAGTGGACTTACATAAAGAATATGCGTTAGTGAATTCACATGACAAAATACTTATTTCTTGCCACTTTTTTTTGCTCTGAACATGAATTAAATTTACTTTGTCTGTAATGTTGTATTACCCGGATGTCAAATACCATCAGTAATGTCCAAGAAATTGCCAGATATACATGTGTAATACCGCATTGTATTTAGTACAAAACTGAAACAGAAATAGTGATGGAAGCTGAAGAAATTAATTAAAATTTGTACCATGGCCTGCAATTGAACTCGTGTCTTCTTGCTTACTATGCAGAAATTCTAACCTTTTTCTTTTTTTTTGCGTTTTGTTCGTTACGTCACATGATATCCGTTGTATTTCGTTTTCGACCCCTTCACTCACTTTCCAAGTCGAGTGCTCTCCCCAACACAAACTTGAGTTCATATCTTCAGCTTCTTTTCCCCCTAAATTGTCACCATTGCCAGGGCTGTCCGGCATTGGAATAGCACCCCTGCGTTGGACGTACTGGGGAAGACTTGTACCACGCGTAATCTGCGGTGGTGTAACGGCCAGCATTTCTATCTAGTGAGCAAAAAGACGCGGGTTCGAGTCCCTGCTGTGGCATGAATTCTGATTTATTTCTTCAGCTTCCATCTTTGTCGTAGATAAAGATGAGGCTTAAATGTCTCGGGGAAGATTTAATTAAAAGATGAAGTAGAAGTTATCCCTTGTTTCTGTATCAAGCATCCCAAAAATACATGTACAGATTTTATGTGGTACGTGATATTTTGTACCTTCTATTTCTCATCAGTTTTTTTCATGTGACATTCGAAGACTTTTTTCTTCATTGATTTTAGTGATTGTACCATACACAAAAGCATGAAGCAGGAAAAAAGGAATACAAACGTCTCAAAAATTAGATCGACAGGAAGTGCAAAATGGCTAAGCAGGGATGGCTAGAGGACAAATGTAAGGATGTAGAGGCTTATCTCACTAGGGGTAAGATAGATACTGCCTACGGGAAAATTAAAGAGACCTTTGGAGATAACAGAACCACTTGTATGAACTTCAAGAGCTCAGATGGAAACTCAGTTCTAAGCAAAGAAGGGAAAGCAGAACGGTGGAAGGAGTATATAGAGGGTCTATACAAGGGCGATGTACTTGAGGACAATATTATGGAAATGGAAGAGGATGTAGATGAAGATGAAATGGGGGATATGATACTGCGTGAAGAGTTTGACAGAGCACTGAAAGACCCGAGTCGAAACAAGGCCCCCGGAGTAGACAACATTCCATTGGAACTACTGACAGCCTTGGGAGAGCCAGACTTGACAAAACTCTACCATCTGGAGAGCAAGATGAAACAGGCGAACTACCCTCAGACTTCAAGAAGAATATATAGATTTCCAAAGAAAGCAGGTGTTGACAGATGTGAAAATTACCGAACAATCAGTTTAATTAGCCACAGTTGCAAAATACTAACACGTATTCTTTACAGACGAATGGAAAAACTAGTAGAAGCCGACCTCGGGGAAGATCTTTTTGGATTCCGTAGAAATACTGGAACACGTGAGGCAATACTGATCTTACGACTTATCTTAGAAGAAAGATTAAGGAAAGGCAAACCTCCTTTTCTAGCATTTGTAGACTTAGAGAAAGCTTTTGACAATGTTGACTGGAATACTCTCTTTCAGATTCTAAAGGTAGCAGGGGTAAAATATAGGGAGCGAAAGGCTATTTACAATTTGTACAGAAACCAGATGGCAGTTATAAGAGGCGAGGGACATGAAAGGGAAGCAGTGGTTGGGAAGGGAGTAAGACAGGGTTGTAGCCTCTCCCCGATGTTATTCAATCTGTATATTGAGCAAGCAGTAAAGGAAACAAAAGAAAAGTTCGGAGTAGGTATTAAAATCCATGGAGAAGAAATAAAAACTTTGAGGTTCGCCGGTGACATTGTAATTCTGGCAGAGACAGCAAAGGACTTGGAAGAGCAGTTGAACGGAATGGATGGTGTCTTGAAGGGAGGATATAAGATGAACATCAACAAAAGCAAAACGAGAACAATGGAATGTAGTCGAATTAAGTCGGGTGATGTTGAGGGTATTAGATTAGGAAATGAGACACTTAAAGTAGTAAAGGAGTTTTGCTATTTGGGGAGCAAAATAACTGATGATGGTCGAAGTAGAGAGGATATAAAATGTAGACTGGCAATGGCAAGGAAAGCGTTTCTGAAGAAGAGAAATTTGTTAACATCGAGTATAGATTTAAGAGTCGGGAAGTAATTTCTGCAAGTATTTGTATGGAGTGTAGCCATGTATGGAAGTGAAACATGGACGGTAAATAGTTTGGACAAGAAGAGAATAGAAGCTTTCGAAATGTGGTGCTACAGAAGAATGCTGAAGATTAGATGGGTAGATCACATAACTAATGAGGAAGTATTGAACAGGATTGGGGAGAAGAGAGGTTTGTGGCACAACTTGACCAGAAGAAGGGATCGGTTAGTAGGATATGTTCCGAGGCATCAAGGGATCACCAATTTAGTATTGGAGGGCAGCGTGGAGGGTAAAAATCGTAGAGGGAGACCAAGAGATGAATACACTAAGCAGATTCAGAAGGATGTAGGTTTGCAGTAGGTACTGGGAGATGAAGAAGCTTGCACAGGATAGAGTAGCATGGAGAGCTGCATCAAACCAGTCTCAGGACTGAAGACCACAACAACAACAACCATACACAAGAAAAAAACAATTTTAGTTTCATACAAAACTGGGGTATTTCACTCTTTAAGTAATTACGAGTATGTGATCCTCAGAGATTTACTTCAGATTTATACTCAATATAAATAGGTTCCACATGTATATGTAGTACTTTCTAGGACATAGATGCTGATACTAAACTGACGTTACTGATGTTATTTTCTATTCTGGTGCAAAGTAGATGTGAAATTGCGAATATGTTGTATCCAAAAATTTTGCGTTATACATTAGATATTTTAATAATGAACGATTGTAAATCATGTTCACTACTCTGATCTTAATATCTTTGACAGATAGCCTCATTGGTGTGGGGCCACATATTTTCTGTGGATCTACTAGTATCCTTCACGCTCAGACTCTGTATCTAACTTGAATCAGTCACGATAATTCACCGATAACTGTTGACGGCTATCATAACGTGCCCTGGGATATGGTATTCGTCTGTAGGATGATATATGAAATATATAAGTTGTATTGTTTTTTGCTTTGAAAGTAATTCTTTCTGTTATCTTTATACAATATGTTCAGTTCTTCACTACTGTGAGATGTGTATTTTTCGTCAGTAACATGTATTCGTTATTTCTGACTATTTAGTATAGTCCGTGAGTAGTGGTTGAAAACCGAAACCGGTTGAAATAAAAGTGTAAAATTCAATACTAAAAAATTAAAATGCATTTTCTAACATAAAATCGCGCTGCAAACTGTCGCCAAAAAATGTGTAATGAATGAGGCTGCAGTACAAAAAGGACCGGCGCCTTGTATGGAATCACGATTATCACGGAACTTACCGCATCACTCCACAGTGGTAGCTTTCGGCAGACGTGCTGCCCCATACAGTCATCATTTTCCGATTGATTCCTACTGGTGGTAGTTCGACAGCCATGAAGAGAATAAAAGCACTTGGTAATAACATCGTCATTCAGAATGAAATTTTCACTCTGCAGCGGAGTGTGCCTGATATGAAACTTCCTGGCAGATTAAAACTGTGTGCCGGACCGAGACTCGAACTCGGGATCTTTGCCTTTCGCGGGCAAGTAGAGCAGGCAAGTAGAGCACCTGAGCTCGAAAGGGAAAGATCCCGAGTTCGAGTCTCGGTACGGCACACAGTTTTAATCTGCCAGGTGGTTTTATCATGGTCATTGTTCACGCTTCCACATTTATCCCGCCTCACGCACGTTGAATGACACATTAATCCCTTGTGTCAATATTGGTGCTTATATACATTCGTCGTAGTCAGGCTGCGTTGCATAGACGCTGCAGCAAAGGCCTCAAACGGAAACTTTTTGTTCTCCCGCATATATAAAACTTCTTCCAAAAGTTCTACAGATACTTATACCTATAGAGTGCAACCGAACGTTTTGTTTAATATTGTATTTTCTTGGTTAGTAAAACAAAGACTCAGACTTATGCTTTCATATATATGTTGACGAAATGACGTAGAAACGCGACAACACCACAAAACAAGTGAATATAATGTCGATTAATTGCCGTCTTAAAGCTCTCGAAGTGACGTACCTTACCAGAGACCCCAAAAAAATTACTAATGCAAAATATTGTTTTCTGTGACCACCTGCTACGAGCAGAAGTGGTTTCCCCATTTAAAAACTGAACTGGAGTAGATCCAAAAATTTTTAGTACTTCCACACAGTACAATAATCCATCTTTCAGGTACCTCTAATCTGTGCAGCTTCTACGAGTAGTTCATCATTAGGTATTCGTATCCATGCAAACGTTCTGGTATTAGTATTTTAGTTTTGTTTCTCTATATGTGCTTCTACATTCTTTGACAAACCATATGCTCTATCCACTTTATTGACTCTTAGATACACTGCAACTTTTTTCTACTGCAAACTGTTGTGTATCTTCCCCAAAGATATTTAAAGTTAATTACTCGCTTTATTTTACCTATTCGCGTTTCTATGAAATACGAATCCTCTTTTTATATTTGTCATAAACTTTTTTCAGCTTAAATTTTGAGACCAGGTCAATTCGATTCTTTTTTTTTGTTTGAATAAATGTTTCCGTTAGGTCTTCTGAAAGTACTGTAAAATCGTCTGCAAAAACTTGGCAGTTACCTTAATTTCATTCCTTTTCCTTTCCAAATTATTGGTTAAATTTTTTGATATTTTAGTTCCCAATTCCAGATCCTTACAATTTTTTACGGAAGTCAGTGAAACAGTAAAGGTGATCAATCATCCTTTTGTATAACAGAAGTTTTTCTCCAAGTGACTAAGTTATATCTCCCAAAAATTTTAGATTTCGTGTTTGTTACGGTTCTATGAATTATATTTGTTAATTTTACTTCACAATAAATTTTGTAATAATTTATCTATAGTTCCTTAGTCTACTGAAACAAGTTGGCTGGTTGGTTTGTGGGATTAAAGTGAACAGACTGACTGGAACAAGTGCTTCCTTGATAGCAATAAATCATACTATTGTAGGTTTGCTGGTTAAAATTCTATGGCGAAATAGAAGTCAAAACCTGTTATATGAAGGCGCTTCCCTTTTGAAAACCACCGTGAAATTCCATAACTGTGTCCAAGAGAATTTTGGATAGTACTTTGTATGCTGCTGGCCAAAGTAACATTTCCCAGCATTTTTGACACTTTCCTGTAACTTTTCACACATAGATTGTCTCTCAGTTTCTTTTTGAATCAGGTGCATTAATATTATATTTAACGCTCTTTTCAGTTTTGTAAATGTTCTCATAAAGCAGTTACAGATCATTTATAACCTTTTGTTCTGATCCTTTTAATAATTCTGCTTTAATGGAGCAATCTTCCCTTACTTTTTTGTCGATGAGTGTTTTGATGGATTCATGAATTTCTAGTTTTCTTCCTCGAGATTTTGTGGTGTAGCTGGAATTTCCAATTTAAGTGTTGCAACCATACAGTTTAAGAGCTTGTCAAAACATTTTGCTAATAATGCACAATTCTCCTTGTTGTGTAATCCAGTTTTTCCATTTTCGTCTCTCAAACAAATGGTGTTCTGATTTTCTGGACTATTTCCGTTGTTTCTTTTGCTTGTTGTAATTTATGCCAGGAGATCACACCAACCTTCTTTTTCTGCTCTTACAATTCTGTCTTTAATTCTTTATATATTTTTTATTGTAATATTAGCTATAGTGGAGTTACGTCTCATTATGTTCTCCGTTTTCTTTTTTGTTTTAGCTGGGAGGAATCGTATTTTAATCATAGAGGGACAATGATCTGGACACAGTTTCCCATTTATAATTACTGTAACATCCATAATTTCCATGATATTCCTGTTACACAGCTAAAACAAAATTGCGTCACCTCGGTTCCGATAGTTCCGATAGTTACGGAACCTGTACAGAAAATTGGATTACAGATCAACATTCATTTCCGCTCTTTTTATTGCTTGTGAAAACCACACATTGCATTTGTACCACCATACAGCGAGACCTTCAGATGTGGTGGTCCAGATTGCTGTACACACCGGAATCTCTAATACCCTGTAGCACGTCCTCCTGCATTGATGCATGCGTGTATTCGTCGTAACATACTATTCACAAGTTCATCAAATCACTGTTGGACCAGAATGTCCCACACCTCAACGGCGATTCGGCGTAGATCCAAGTGGTTGGTGGGTCATTCGTCCATAAACAGATTTTTCAGTCAATCCAGGCATGTAGGGTAGAGTTCATGTTTGGAGAACATGATGGCCGCTTTAGTCGAGCGATGTCGTTATCCTGAACGAAGTCATTCATAAGGACCGAGCGAGGTGGCGCAGTGGTTAACACACTGGACTCGCATTCGGGAGGACAACGGTTCAATCCCGTCTCCAGCCATCCTGTTTTAGGTTTTCCGTGATTTCCCTAAATCGCATCAGGCAAATGCCGGGATGGTTCCTTTGAAAGGGCACGGCCGATTTCCTTCCCCATCCTTCCCTAACCCGAGCTTGTGCTCCGTCTCTAATGACCTCGTTGTCGACGGGACGTTAAACAACACTCACCACCAACATTCATAATGTGTGCACGATGAGGGCGCAAATTGTCATCCAGGAAGACAAATGCCTCACCAGTATGCCACCGATATGGTTGCACTATCGATCGCAGGACGGCATTCATGTATCGTACAGCCGTTACGTCGGCCCCACATAATGCCACACCAAAACAGCAGGGAACATCCACCTTGCTGCACTCGCTGAACAGTGTGTCTAAGGCGTTCAGCCTAACCGGGTTGCCTCCAAAGACGTCTCCGACGATTCCCTAGTTGAAGGCATAGGCGACACTCTTCGGTGAAGAAAACCGGATGCCAAACCTGAGCAGTCCATTCGGCATGTTCTTGGGTCCATCTGTACTGCACTGTTTGGTGCTTGCAAAAAATGACATCGCCGTGGACGTCGGGAGTGAAGTTGCGCGTCATGGAACCTATTTTGCACAGGTTTGAGTCGTAACACGACGTCCTGTGGCTGTACGAAAAGCAATATTCAACTTGGTGGCGTTGCTGTCAGGGTTCCTGCGAGTCATAACCAGTAGTTAGCGGTCTTCCACTGCAATAATAGCCCTTGGGCGGCCTGAACGAGGCATTTCATTGACAGTTCCTGTCTCTCTATATCTCCTCCATGGCCGAACAACATCGCTTTGGTTCATACCGAGACACCTGGACACTTCCCATGTTGAGAACCCTTCCTGGCAGAAAGTAACACAATGCGGACGCCATTGTCAGACAAAGTCCACAGTCAACGCCTGTCTTCTGGAGTTCTGTTAACTAGGGTGATGCAAACCTTTTTTTTATGTGTGTAGATATCGATACTGTATCCAGCTGAAGTTCTCGTAGTTTTGGATATCGAAATATCAAATTTTCGGATTTTTCTTAGTATTTGTGAAAATGTGGGGACACCGGTTTGGCCACGTAGTCATCTATCTCAATTTGTAATCTCATTTAAATGGAACCTGGATACTGTTGTGGGTTGGGTAGCTGACAAGTAGCCCATCACCTCAATGTGACTGCGTCACTGTAATGTCAGAAACAACGACATGAGGAGCCCAAATTATGACACACTTATTCGAACACTCGAACTCGTAAGAATCTAATATAAAGAAAGTTACAAGCAGACTTCCGGGCAGATGACCAGAAACCTCGGTGTAGACTTTTATTGAACTCTGGCTACAGGTTCGCTGAAGACTGCTGCATAGCCGCTTCAGGGCTGGTTGTAATATCACGGAGATTGGCTGGCACCGGTCGTGATGACGAGCTGCTTGCTAGTTGGCGAGATGTCGTTCAGTGTTTAATTGGCCTCTGAGGAGGGAGGGGAAAAGTAGATTATCCAGGCTGTAGTGCCATATCTCTGCCTTCTTGAATGGCTACGCCTGCGGAGTAGGCCGCACGTGGCATCGTACTGTGCAGAGGGTTGTCGTCCGCGGAGTCACCGCGAATGTAACATGTTCAAAACGACATGGCGACTGTTTCAGGAAAACATCTTGCTATTTTCTTCTGATATGTTTCGTCTACACGCAAGCATTATTTTAAAGTCATTTGCTTCTGTCACTTGCATGAGGATTCGTATTCGGTCAAGGCCTGTTTTAAAAAGCTCTGTTTCTTTGTTGTGTAGCGTGCTATGAATTCTCGTTCACGTTATGCAAACATATCTGTTTACTTTGTATTTTGAATATGTGTCCTCTGTTATTTTATGAGATGGTAATTTCTGAAAGCTTATAGCTTTATTTTCTTCATGTTTAGCTGTGAAGCTGATTGCTGAATGTTGTTTGTTGAATGTAGCTGTTAGGCACCCCATATCCCAATTCCCTCCTTTAAGAAGTATGACCGCAGGGACAGCTAGTCTAGCGGCAAAGTGCTTGTCTGGAAGCCGAACGGTCATGGGACCGTATCACAGCTGGATCACAGGTTTCAGTTCTGCGTTTCAATCTTTCATTCATCTTTTCATGATGTAGATGTTCGTCAGAAACAACCGTTGATTAGGATTCCACGTTAAACAGGAGATCTGCTTTCCCTGGTTGGATAAATGGGTTAGAACAGTGACACGCAAGGCGCTGAAGTGACGTCTAATTGAAAATATTGCAACACGCCGTTAAATCGCACGAAAACATTACCGATGTATCTTTTATGCTTGCGACATGCGCTTAATAACCGAAAAAAGTAATAGGTTAGGAAATTAATTACAAGATTCCCTTTGTGATGCTGTCGCCCTTACTCTTATACCTTCATGGTGTGTATGCTGTGATTTCTCCTGCCTTTCAGTGTGACGGCAGCCTTGTTAAGAAGGCTGCACGAGTAATTTCATGGTACAACTAAAATTGAGACACCTTATCGCACCTCCATTGGCCCACTACTTCTCTTGATCTTAATCCTGTAGAAAATCTCTAAGACTATTTGCAGCAGCAGCTGAAACGGATGTCATAATCCTCTCAGTCATCAATGGATGTTGTCGAAGCGCCCTTGAGGGCATAAAGCCGATTTTTCACTGTACTTCTCTTTTCTGTAAGTGTTAGGAAAAGTAATTGTGAATCCTTGTGTACGGTTATTACTAACACTATAGTTACTCAAAAATTCATGGAGCTCTAATGTCGATAACAGTATTATTACTGCCTCCAAGATTTCACCTGTAAACCTGTAGACCTTCCATGAATCGTGATTTGAAGAGACCAGGGGTGTATACTACATCACCAATAACTCCTGTCTTGATTAAAGGGAGCGATGTTTCGTCACTCCAAAGTGCATTACCATCGAAGACTTTTTTGTGGATTGTGCCTGGAGCTGGGCATATTGGGCTTGCAAAAGGGCTATATCTGTGGACAGTTAACACACCTGTGATTTTATGTGACTTAATGGAACCATGAGAGCTAACGATCGCAAATTTGCCACATATGTATATCCGAGGTGTACGCTGCCTACGTTAGCCAACACGCTATTTATACAAGTTGAGGACCTGCATACCTTCCAGTAAACCTCGTGTCAGGCGTGTTTCAACCCAAATAGTTCAGCAAGATAGCTGAGGTCACAAAGGAGAGACTAAAGAGAATTTTAATTGAGAAATCAACATTTCTAAACATTCGTACAACATGGACTTCACGCTTGTTAAACGTTGAAGATCAACATGGCGATAAAGAGTTTCTCAGCATCAAATGGACCGGATTAAAGAGAATACAGTTTTTACCGCCAATTGTCTTTTTATTGAGATGAGAGTCTTTCCCATCCAAATATCGTTCAAAGCAGACGATAGAAGCCAGTTACGCTGCACCAAAATGTTTTAATCAGTTTCATCTACTTGAAAGGTTATACACATTTCTCTATAAAGGAAAAATGACTATTTTTTACTAACTTCCAAACTGTAAAACAATAAATCGCAAATACTTCATCAGCCTTCTGGAAGAACTCAATGAAAAAACACTGGAGACGAGAGCTGCCAAATAAAATAAAAAATAAAATAAAAGTTGTTTGATCGCATAGTCCATATAGATGTACGCAGTGGGAACAGTCATAAACTAAGCTGAGAAGAGGATTTTTTGAGTGAAAACAGTATATCTCTGCTAGAAGTAGCACTCATCCTATTCGTGCTTTGTGGCAAAGCTGCACAAAATACTATCACTAGAATAATACAGATAATAGACAGGTGTAAACAACACTTCATAGTGCAGCTCTTCAATAATCCTCTATAGTCTGCAGATAACTCCAACATTTTCGTACAGAGTGCACTACGGTGTTTATACAGTTTTAAATCCTCGCAAATTCCGATCTGATTTCTATTTTTAATTGGTGTTCCTGCGTTAGAGTTTCACAAATGTTATATAAAAACAGAAATGCGAATATGTACAAAGTAATCTCTACATCAGTATGGAAACAAAAACACATAAAAGAAAATACTATAACTTCTTTTCATCCTCGATGAATGTTGTAGAGTCACGACTATTCTTAATAGTAGCTTCACATATAAATCCCTCAAGATATGTCGATCACAGATTGTTATTCTGCACCACTGCTCTGGTTTCACGTAACTGATATGAATGATAAGCGATTTCGCTCGATAAGGAGTCACAGTTACCGTACAGAATTTTACGATTTATTTATTTCGCTTGAAGTTCAGATTGTTAGTAGCCTGTGAATTCACGACAGAAACCTCAGCTAGGTTGTGCAGCCATGGACGTTTACATCCGTACGAGTTCAGGTCGGAAGCACGTGACCAGCCGGGCCATCCCAGTGCCTTTAGACACAATGCGCGCCCCGGAAGACAAGAGGAACCACTCTCAACTGAAGTTAAAACTCGCTTTCCTAGATTACTGATAGGAAAAACCGTAGCGGAAGGACTTTCAAACTTATACACCTGACGCCTCTTGAGAGAGCAGGTTGAACTCAAAGCATAGAATTTTCCTCTTTCAGCCACGCGTAAAGGAAACATATATCAGGGGATTGACTTGCAACCTTCCCACTTGTTAAGAGCAAGAAAACTGTCGAATACAGGGCGATGGAGATAGAGGGAGGCGGAAAATAGTTGTAATTGAGAGGACTGGTGGTGGAAACTAAATGTTAGAACTTGAAATGAACCCCACCAATGTCTGTAGACAGCGAAGTGGTTGTCTAGAGCACGTTTCTGCCCCCTGAAAAAATAATGGCTAACCAAATGGTTCAAATGGCTCTGAGCACAATGGGACTTAATTGCTAAGGTCATCAGTCCCCTAGAACTTAGAACTACTTAAACCTAACTAACCTAAGGACATCACACACATCCATGCCCAAGGCAGGATTCGAACCTGCGACCGTAGCGGTCACGTGGTTCCAGACTGTAATGCCTAGAACCACTCGGCCACTCCGGCCGGCAGTGGCTAACCACAGTAAACTACTGTATATTACAGGAGGGAGAAGTTTATGAATGTAATAACAGCTGTGATTCGCTAAAGTCCATCGCAACTAAACTGAGAGGCAACTCGCCCCACATAAGCTGAACTCAAAAGATAAATCTCATAACTTCAGAAATGACTCTTTTTGGTGCCGTCGAGTAAGACTGTCCTCGCCGACCTCGTCCGAGGAGCGGAGCTTCCCGGCATCTGCCGTAGCTGTCTGCCAACATAATCCAGTGCAGTCCTCGCGAGATTGTAAATTCACAACAGATGGCCTTTCAGCCACATCACTCTTCTGCCTCTCAGTAGATAACTTTGTCAGACCGAACAAGCAGCAGACACGGTGTAGGGAATTTTATTGGACCAGAGACGCTCAATAAGCTTCACTTATTCCTCTTTAGAATCCAGATTGAGGCTTGAATTTGCTAATAGCTTGACTTAAGCTACAGTTTGTTTGATAGTTTTTTGTCTGTGAGTTGTGCATTGGATTGAATAAGTTGCTTCCCACTGTTTTCACAATCAATCACAGGTGCCAATTTAACATTACAGTGACATGGTGTTTTTAAGCATTTCCTTTACTTTGAAGTCAAATTGCACTTCGGGGATCTTACTCCCTTCAATGTTACATTGCATATCAGAAGCTATTAATTCTAATTTAAGGTCAGACTGCGTATTAGATGCCCTGACCCTTACTCCAAGCACATCTGAATACTTCGGTAGTAAGATTTTATGCAGTAAGATTCTCGAGTGTGATTAATGAATAAATTATATTACATATGAATTTAAATCCATTCTCCCTATTCATTTACTTACAGATCCCCCAAAAATTTATAAACACATAAATAGGAGTCCCATCACCAGTTATCACTACAAACCAAATATCTCACTTAAGAATGGCCGTATTTGACTATTAAAAGTTTAATCCAGAAAAGATGAAGAAAACAAAAATAGTAATTTGAACGGAATGTTTGATAAAACTTTTTAAATACAATTCGTAACTCATCATGACATTCGCGAGTCTCACAAAAGCTCTTGAGAATGTACTTCACGAAAGAGCACAATGAATATTGACGGAAACAACGCTAAAGTATATTTCGTATTTTAGAGAAAACCTTACATATTTCCCTCCAGACTTAAATCCGTATATCAGTGAGATAATTCTGACGGAGAAGGGAAGCTCTACAGCGTACGAGGAATAGGACGTGAAATTACAAAAATTTTAAGTTTTAAAGTTATCATTGATGTTCTGACTGAATACACAGATCACTAATAAAAGCAACTTCCACGACACGGAAAAAATAATGTGTGCTTCGGATACTTTCAATCACCTAGTGTAGGTCATTAACGGACCAGGATTTCACATTTGCAGTGGATTGTCTCTCGCTTTCATTAACCTGTGATCTCGCAGTGTTTGTCACTTACATGTGTTACCTATACAAGTGTATTCGAGAAATTTCATTACCCTGCATTCATTATTTTCTGATCTTGGAATTCTTTTTCTGTTATTGCATATTTGACGGAGACTCTTTAGCCTTCGACAAAGAACCATCCTGATCAGCAATTAATATATTAAAACAAAGCAACGGAACCGTGAAAGACCATGGTTCGCACCGTATACCTAACTATCACAGAGGAATTCTAAAAAAGGTGGACGCCATAAACATTGCTCAACGATGTCTTCAGCTGAGGAGAGGCAATGGCGCCCGACAGTAAAGGCCTCTGGAAACGACCGCAGCGTTCCGCAAAGTGGACGTCACTCAAGGCGGCCTTCGCGAACGCAATGGCGCTCCAGCACGAACTGTCGCGTGGACAGCCTGGAATGTTCCCACGGCCCACGCCTGGGCTAAAGTAGCAGGCGCCATAGCCGAAGATAAGCAGTCACTGTTCGCAAAAGACTGCGTGGTCGCTCTAAGCACAGTGCTAAAGCTAGGCATCTGAGATAATGTGTCGCCAGATTACCGAATTGCATTACTTTTTTTTCGATTCTCCGCTCACATCATGCACAATATAAAAACAAGCGTGAGCCGAAGTATGTAATAAGAATGAAATCAGAAAGGCTAATTATATTTTTGATTGTCAAACGACGAAGTAACTCGTCATCTCTGTGCTTGTCCCGTCTTTCGGTCCATCACGATCGGACTGTCAGGGCACGATATCTGCATGAATTTGTGCTGAATGCTGCTAAGCGAAGTACGCCTACACGGAAAGCTGACATGTCTCCGACAATCATTGGAAGACGCACTGAACTGAGAGTTAAGACGATAATTGTGCATTATGTATTACTTTTGACAAAAAGTCTCCAAGGAGATCAGCGACCATATTGGCACTTAATGATATAATACCTCCGTCGTCTAAATAATTTTATTCGTTATCGCATTGTACGGTTAGGAAAAGCCCTGTCGTAATATCTGTTGCACGGAATATGAGATATTACAGTAGATATTTAAAAGACTAAATAGCAAGAACGTAATAAGAGCTGACAGCACATAGTGTGTTCTTTTGATATGTGGTGCTATAGACGCATGCTCAAAATAAAATGTATCGACAAGGTCACAAACGAAGTGGTTCTGGAAAGAGCAAGTGAGAAGAGAAGCTTCTGGAGTTTAATTGTTAAAAGAAGAGTGCCATTTACAGGCCATCTATTAAGACATAAAGGACTCCTGAACACAATCATAGAGGGATATATCGAGGGAAAAAGACAAAGAGGGAGGCCACGGCTGAGGTACATGTGTCAAATCGTGAAAGATGTGGGATGTAACACCTATAAAGAAATGAAGAGAAAAGCTGAAAGAAGCACAGAATGGAAACAACCTGCCGTTGTAGCTGTTGCAAATCAATCCTTGGATTGACCACTACAGAAAAAAAGAGTGTATATAACGGGCAGTATGTTGAAAGCAAGTATGCAAACGTGCATGAACTGTGTTATGTGTTGTAGAGGAGCTCTATGTCAGTTTGTGGGTGACGTTCCATTCCTGTCGCACTACGTCGCTCAAAGAAGGGACAGTTAATGATGGTAGTGAATGCCGCTGCAGTTTTTGTCCAGCGATGTCCCTTATGTACTCGACTGGAGACACATTTGGTGACTGAGCATACCAAGGAAACGCGTCAACTCTCTGTAGAGCGTCTTGGGGTATTACAGCGGTATGTGGGCGACCGTTATCCTGTTGGAAAACACACTCTTGAATGTTGTTCATTAATGGGAGCACAACAGGCCAAATCACCAGCTCGACGTACAGATTTTCAATCATGGTGCAAGGGACAACCACGAGAGAGCACCTGTTGCCATATGAAATCACACCAGAGACCATAGATCAAGTGAGTCTAGCAAGCCCACGGGGTGGTAGCAGGCCCCCAGCTGACCTTCTTCTAACCAACATACGGCCATCGCTGGCTCAGAGGCAGAACCAACTTTCATTAGAAAACACAACAGACCTCCACCCTGCCTTTCAATGTGCTCTGGCTTGACACCACTGGACTCGCAAATGGCGGTGGTTTGGTGTCAGTGGAATGCACGCTACAGGCTATCTGTATAGGAGCGAAGTAACCGACCTGAAACAGGTCACTGTGTCACTGTGGTGTCAAGTGGTGCTCAGATTGTTGCTGCGGATGCAGTAAAGTAGCGCCAGAGCCATACGCCGAACACGATGGTCTTCCCTCTCGGTGGCGCCACGTCCCCTTCCGGAGCCCGTCTTCTTCCGATCGTTCCTCCTCATGACAACCGCTCCCAGCAGTCATGTGCAGTGACTACATTCCTGACCATTCTTTCTGCAGTATCGCAGAAGGAATCCAGCTTCTAGTATCCCCATTACACGAATTCTCTCAAACTCGGTGAAGTGTTGACAGTGTCTTCTCTGTCGCTTTAGAGGCATCAACATTTACTCATCACGTTCAGTCTCAAAGGCATCTAACGCTCACGACCTTTATATCGCGTATTTAAAGCAAACCTAAACTGCGTCCTAACTGTGGCGTTAGTACAAAATGGTTCAAATGGCTCTGAGCACTATGCGACTTAACTTCTGAGGTCATGAGTCGCCTAGAACTTAGAACTAATTGAACCTAACTAATCTAAGGGCATCAGACACATCCATGCCCGAGGCAGGATTCGAACCTGCGACCGTAGCGGTGGCTCAGTTCCAGACTGTAGCGCCTAGAACCGCACGGCCATGGGTTAGTAATGCCACCATGATGCGACTAGTGAAAATTAGAATAAACATTACTTTTCTGATGTAGAAAGACGCCTACCAACTTCCGTTACTTTTGTTGCTGTTGTGAATTTTTTGATTCGTCAGTGTACTTGTCAAAAGATGTAAATTGCTTCTTCCGCATACTGTATAAATTCTGGAGACAATAAATTAGAATAAAAAAACCAAAACAGAGTAGGTATAGAAATCAGATCTCTCGATGGGTTTTAGTTCCAAGAGATAGAAGTGTAATAGTGTATGAAAATCGAGGTCGTCTGTTGGTGTATGGAAAATGTATCAAAGATGAAGGTTCCCCAAATGAAAACATTGAGAAACCATGTATTTCTGGAAAATACAGCTTTATTATTGATAAGATATACTCCGCATTCCTCAGAATAAATTCCTACCAAGATGCACTACTGAAATTAGATAGAGCTTTTGTAATATTTTAACATAGTCCAATGTAGCAGATGTAAGTTAATCATTATACTGCCAAAGACATACTGATGTAACCTGCATGTACGTGAAAAAAAGAGTTGTAACGTGTCACACACTAATACAAGTTTTGTAAAGTAGTGGAAGTAATTTAATTGAAAGCTTAGTGACACCAATAATAGTGCGGAGCATGTGGAATGCATGGTGGTGGAAATTTGTGTTAAGTTCATATGGGATCAAACCGCTGAGGTCGTCGGTCCCTAGGCTTACGCACTACTTAGTCTTACTTAAAGTAACTTACGTTAAGAACAACACACACCCATGCCCGAAGGAGGACTCAAACCTCCGACGGGAGGAGCCGTGCGACCCGTGGCAAGGCGCCTCAGAACGCGCGGCTACCCCGCGGGACTGCAGCGCATGTATAAAGTGTTCCGATTCTGCTGTAGCATCTTATTCCCCAGGAGTGTCAATTCTTAAATATAATTCCACTTCAGATTACAGTCAGATTCGAACTGATTAATATGGATCACAAAAAGAGGAGTAAAGCAATCACTGGCGCGGCAAAACGAAAACAATAATTGAGTTATGTACTTCATTAAATTGTTGTACTTGTGACCGCAATAACCATATGGTGACTTCATTTGAAGTGTTTCCAGTGGTAAGCCACTGGATTTGTGTTAAGGTGGGAGACGTTTGAAGTCTCTGTCAAACCATCCACTTTGCCGGCCGAAGTGGCCGCGCGGTTCTGGCGCTGCAGTCTGGAACCGCGAGACCGCTACGGTCGCAGGTTCGAATCCTGCCTCGGGCATGGATGTGTGTGATGTCCTTAGGTTAGTTAGGTTTAACTAGTTCTAAGTTCTAGGGGACTAATGACCTCAGCAGTTGAGTCACATAGTGCTCAGAGCCATTCGAACCATTTTTGAAACCATCCACTTTTGTTAATCACGGTTTCCATGAGTACCGAGATGTCTCCTTTAAAGGGTATGGCCAGTTTCCTTCCACATCCTTCCCCAATTCAAAATTGTGCTCTATTTCTAATGATCTAGTCGTAGACGGGCGGAAACTCTAATCTTACTGATATAGTTACGCTGTTAATCTAATTGTCTGTCAAAGGAAACTGCTAGTTAATGAGATACCTAATGATGAATGCTGTTATTTGGTGACTAATGAAAATATGGTCGTTAGACAGATTATAAGCCAACTGAATTACTTTGTACTTTTAAAGAGGAGTGAAAACGGTAACAGAACGGAAACCGCCTTTGAGACACGTTCCTTACTAGAATGTAGCATTCCCTAACTTACCTAAGGGCATCACACACATCCATGCCCGAGGGAGGATTAGAACCTGCGACCGTAGCGGTCGCGCAATTCCAGACTGTAGAACCTAGAACCCCATGGTCACCCCGGCCGGCGACCCATCTGTCATGTGTGACATCTCAGGATTTTATGTCAGAGCAATGGCTGACAGAGAACAGAGGTATTTGAAAATGGAGAAGTGTATTCGTGTGAAGCTTAAAACTACACTTAATGACAAAAGATGCGATGCTCCCAGGAGACGTTGTCGAATGTCACTGTAACTTCGTTCGCTTACACATCAGCATATATGTAAATTTTTGGAATTGCATTTCTCCGTAACCGATAAACAGCCAGTGCTTTAGTGCCATTGCATATTTATCCTCGTTACCAGACGTGGTAGGTTGTGTAAGTGGCTTGAACAGCGTAAGACGCTGAGTGATCGCTGTGATAGACATGGGGGTTCCGTGTAAGCTAGTGACACAGCGTTATCAGAATTTGACAGTTTGAAAGCGGCATCATTGTGGTGTCCACTTGGCCGATTGATGGCATTGTTCAATATCCATATTAATAGGGCATTCAGGTGAGAAAGTAATCTGACGTTGGGCGTCATGGAAACACATGAGCAGGTTCACACGTCCAGTCGACCACGCGTGACCACTAGAAGGTTCAAATGGCTCTGAGTACTACGGGACGTAACTTCTGACGTCATCAGTCCCCTAGAACTTAGTACTACTTAAACCTAACTAACCTAAGGACATCACACACGTCCATGCCCGAGGCAGGATTCGAACCTGCGACCGGAGCGGTCGCTCGGCTCCAGACTGTAGCGCCTAGAACCTCACGACCGCACCGGCCGGCTACGAAATGTCGGCTCCCTAACATGTTGTACAGACACTATTGTGAATGAATTCTGAAACAGTGGTTCATGAAGTTTATTAAGTGAGGAACTGAGCGAAAGTAAGGTCAATAGCTTATGAAAAAGCACATCCTTGGTACAAAATAAACGTATAATGTCTTCAGTTGTGTTGTTCTCAAAGTTATAACATTTCTCGTTTCACCAGCTATCGGTGGCCCTTAAAAATTAAATTCTTTCATTAAAAAAGTCTGTAGTTAGTGAAATAACATTGTAGTCAGTGAAGTTTTGCTTAATAGACATATCGCAAATTACTTTTCCCTTTGTGTGCTATGATTTGCCAAAAACTCTTTTCGATATCTCAAACTCTTTATGAATTATGAGTAATGTTGTGAGTTTTCACTCTGGTTTTATCACTGGCGCGGTGCGATCGCAAGTGAGTGTGCTACATCACATCAATTTTCTCGATATTGGGGACAGATTAAGACCTGCACTCAAGTCTAAAGAAAATATCGATAAATTAAATAAATTTCATATGCAGCAACATATTATGTAAAATGCACCAAACACAAAACATAGCGACCCCTATTTTACATTGCTAACATTTTCGAATTCCTCGGAATACCTTAGTTCCATGTAAATATCGCAATAAATGGTTCAAATGGCTCTGAGCACTATGCGACTTAACTTCTGTGGTCATCAGTCGCCTAGAACTTAGAACTAATTAAACCTAACTAACCTAAGGACATCACACACATCCATGCCCGAGGCAGGATTCGAACCTGCGACCGTAGCGGTCCCGCGGTTCCAGACTGTAGCGCCTAGAACCGCTCGGCCACTTCGGCCGGCAAATATCGCAATAACTTTGACCATTAACAAAATGATGGTTATATCTTCATGAACCTGACAAACAAACTATAAGCAACGCAAGGATGAAGTTTATGTACCGAAAAGTTTTTGAAATTTCTTTTGAAAAAGTTAGCAAGGCGTATGCCTCGATTCCGCCATCGCCGACCGCCCGGAAGGCGGCAAACGCTGTCGATCTCCCTTACTGAACAAACAAATGAACTCGACCAGTACTCTGGACGAAACCTGATCACTGTCCATCGGCCATTGTATCCTGCGCAGACTCTACTTACTGGTTGAGCGTTATTAGGTGGAAAAGTTGTGGGAACACAGACTCTAATGCGTAGAATTACAGATATTTTTAATAGGGACTGAGAACCATTTGCTGAGAACATTACTTCTTTTGAGGTTAATACTTATAGCTGCTTGGAGTAGTATGTTTTCAGCTTGGTTATTACCTGGAACCAAATGTGGCAGGAGCAAGCCAGTAACGCTTATTTTCGCCTGGGCAGCAGATCGTGTGTTAAAATGTAGACACATGGTCGCAAAACAGTCAGCCTATAGTGACAGGTGTCGTCCACGTAGTTATACAGTTACCATCATGCAGAAAACAGAGGTGACGTGTTTCTCCGACGACTTAGTCTCAAAGAAATGTGTACATTTTAAGGTACCACATATAAAAATATCTACACTTACATCCGCTATAGCCTGTACAAACCACTACGGTCGCAAGTTCGAATCCTGCCTCGGGCATGGATGTGTGTGATGTCCTCAGGTTAGTTAGGTTTAAGTAGTTCTACGTTCTAGGGGACTGATGACCTGAGATGTTAAGTCCCATAGTGATAAGAGCCATTTTGCCCTGTATAAACCGATCGACATGCCTTTTAACCAGAGAAGGTATTAATAACTAGAGCCATATGTAAATTCTGCCACTCACTTTTTAACTGTCGGGAACTGTCTCCTTTAAATCTCTCGCTATAAATGTGTACATTTTAAGGTACCACATATAAAAATATCTGCACTTACATCCGCTATAGCCTGTACAAACCACTACGGTCGCAAGTTCGAATCCTGCCTCGGGCATGGATGTGTGTGATGTCCTTAGGTTAGTTAGGTTTAAGTAGTTCTACGTTCTAGGGGACTGATGACCTGAGATGTTAAGTCCCATAGTCTTAAGAGCCATTTTGCCCTGTATAAACCGATCGACATGCCTTTTAACCAGAGTAGGTATTAATAACTAGAGCCACATGTAAATTCTGCCACTCACTTTTTAACTGTCGGGAATTGTCTCCTTTAAATCTCTCGCTATCTTTCCATGAGCTTCAATGAAAACTCACAAGAGAAAAAGAGACTTAAGTCTACACGTTGTTACAGTACACACAACACTACTTTAAACCATTATAAGGTAAACTATTCCACCGAACATATTATGTCTTATACAGAGAGACGAGAGGAGAAACCTAAGCGGAAGTCAGCATGGTGAAGTGTCAACGACGCTTGTAAAACACTGTCAGATTTCAGTTATTTGTTCACGATGTTTACAAGCCGTCGTTCTTCCGCACCAGCCTCGGGTGTTCCTCGTCCAGATGGGTCTGGATTCTAGCTGATGTCCATCGAGAGAGCTCAGCGTTTGCAAGCCCAGGAGAAGAAGTCACCGACACTGGCGTCGCGGCGAAGTGCCGGCGAGCCGGAGAGACTATTTCGAGCTGGCTGCTGTAGTGTACTCGGTCACACCCTCAATTCTACAACGACTCATCGTTACCCATTCCAGATGTACCTGGTGTTGGTATTGGTGTGGTCAGTTGATCTCCTCCCTACCCGCGGTAGGTGTCAGCATCCGAAGTCAGCTGACTGCTGAAAAGGAAACTTGGACCCTAGGGGATCTTTTACTGGCTTCCATGTTGATGTCCGGTATTGGCAGCACTCTGTGATGTGGTGTTGTCAGCCGGCCGCAGTGGCCGTGCGGTTAAAGGCGCTGCAGTCTGGAACCGCAAGTCCGCTACGGTCGCAGGTTCGAATCCTGCCTCGAGCATGGATGTTTGTGCTGTCCTTAGGTTAGTTAGGCTTAACTAGTTCTAAGTTCTAGGGGACTAATGACCTCAGCAGTTGAGTCCCATAGTGCTCAGAGCCATTTGAACCATTTTGTGGTGTTTTCAACGGAAAATGGCAGGTGGCAAACAGTTCTTCGGACGAAACCGACCATATTGAATACATTTCCGGCTAGTTCGTAGATTGTGCTGGAGTACCTAGGACATAGATTCAATATAGCATCATATTCGTGGAATCGGTGCTATTGTGCTATTACTGTGAATGTCATCATTGCGATATCTAGATGGTTCAAATGGCTCTGAGCAGTATGGGACTTAACATCTGCGGTCATCAGTCGCCTAGAACTTAGAACTACTTAAACCTAACTAACCTAAAGACATCGCACACATCCATGCCCGAGGCCGGGTTCGAACCTGCAACCGTAGCAGTCGCACGGTTCCGGACTGAAGCGCCTAGAACCGCTCGACCACCGTGGCCGGCACGATAGCTACAGAGCTGGTGTATGCGAAGAGAACTAGCGTGAAACTATGACGCAGAGGTCTGTTCAGAATGACCGAATGTGTCCTCCTTTCCCTTATGAGAGAGATAGTCTCTCTCGCTACATGTCTCACGCGTTAAGGAATATACTTGTGTCACTTCCTTTGGTTTTCTGCCGCAGTCTATTATATGCCGAATGTATGTCCTTACTCGGCAGCCAGTGTCGTCGACCTGACCCACATGTGACTAAGGATCGCTTCCTGCTTTCCGCCTCTGTCTGTGGCATGACTCGAATTTGTTTAGGACGGACCGATTAGACTACGTTACTGCAATGTAACGAACTGCAATGTAACTGAAGTCAATGTTGTTTCTGTTGTCAGTTGGAGATCTGTTCATGAAACTGTTGTAATGTCTGGGTAGCTGAATGCCAAAAAAAAAAAAAAAACCAAGTTGATTTATTTATAAATTTTCCTCGGAACAACAGTAAGCTACGCCAGTGTACAGTATCTGTGCAAAGCTTTTTAAGACAGTTCACACTAAAAGCACTGCCCTCTAATCATCAAGTTCGTTATTAATATTGTCAGCGTCTCTTCTTCTGATGCGTCTTCAGCGCTAGTATTTTTCTTTTGCAATTTGATTTTATTTGTACCTATTGGTTTTAGGGGTCTTCAGTGGTCATTATTAACGGTGGAGCTCCTCCAGCCCACACCAACGTGGTGACCATCTCTAAAGATCTGCAGCCACCTCCGTATTTGTTAGTTGCTAAGCGAGGACATTACGGGATGTGGAGCCGTGATATGTCTGTGCTTCTGGGTACGATTACCCACTAACACAGTCGCATAAAGGTTATAGAAGTGAACGAAAAATGAAAGAAGGGTAGCAGTTTTAAGGGCAGAGCGAAAGAAATGACGAGGTAAGTGTCAAGGGAAAAAGGTCTCTTCGGTAGTGTGGACGGGGTAATAAGAGCAGTAGCGGGTTACTTGGTTGGTAGGTTGGTTGTTTGGGGGAAGAGACCAAACTGCGAGGTCATCGGTCTCATCAGATTACGGAAGGACGGGGAAGAAAGTCAGCCGTGCCCTTTCAAAGAGATCCATCCCGGCATTTGCCTAGAGCGATTTAGGGAAATCACGGATAACCTAAATCAGGATGGCCGGACAGTCGTCCTCCCGAATGCGAGTCCAGTGTGCTAACCACTGCGCCACATCGCTGGGTGGGTTACTTGCTGCCTTCTACAGTTCATGCAAGTGTAGGTTATGTTTGTGTCATGCATCGATACTGTGTCAGAACTGAAGGTCGTAAAAGCAATCCAGTACGACAGTGCATTGCACTACTATGAGCCATTTTCTGTGCCTTGTCTGTGGTTCAAAAACGGCTCTAGTCACTATGGGACTTAACATTTGAGGTCATCAGTCCCCTGGACTTAGAACTACTTAAACCTAACTAACCTAAGGACATCACACACATCCATGCCCGAGGCAGGATTCGAACCTGCGAACGTAGCAACAGCGTGGTTCCGGACTGAAGAGCCTAGAACCACTCGGCCACAGTGGATGGCCTTGTCTGTGATGATTTGGCGCAGCATTAGGCTGTTGTTGGCCGGCGGCAGAGCGCTGATGTTGGGCGACTTCCGTTTACTGCTTGGCGCACTTCTGCTGCAGTTGTTGCTTGAGCAGGGCCGCCTGTTTGACGGTATCTACGAGGGTGTTTAAGCCGGGCATAAGCGCAGCCTTCCTATCTTCAGCCTTGGCGCTGGCTATCCGTGTAGTTTTCGGTGTCGCCGCCGTTGCTGCGGAGACGACAGACGTATTCTTGGCGTTGTTCTCCCGCGGCGCTGCTGGGGCGGTCGCAGGAGCAAGCATCCTGGGAATGTTCTGCTTGTCGGCTACGCTGTTATGGGTGGTACAAAAGCGGTCGTCAGGAGTGGCTCCCCGGTTGCTGAGGGTAGGGCTTGGGAGAACACTGTTCGCAGCGGCCTCAAACCTCCTCTTTTTCTGTAGCCAGGACGTCTGCGAAGGCTGCCGTCTCAGCCTCCATGACAGCGTTGAGGGCCGCTGTGGCTTCCTCCACGCCGGTGCGGAAGTAGACGCCGCTGTTCTTCTCAGGGGCTCGAGATACACCTTGGCGGTCCGCCTCTGTGCGGTCGTCGCAGCGGTTGGCGAATGGAGCTGCTGCTGCGCTGTCCCTCAACTGTGCCGCGCTGGTCTGCGCCCGACGTCGTCGCTGTTTTCGTCTTCTTCTCCGCTGCGACGGTGCGGCCGGCTATGGCTTGAAAAAGCTGGGCTGCCGCGCTAGATGGCGACGTGCGGTCCGTGCCACAGGGGACAAGTCAGCAGAACTCCTCTGACGCGGTCGCAGGCGTGGCTGTCGTATTCGCCAGAGCACTTGACGCACTGCGCCGCGTTGCGGCATTACATGGCGAAATAGCCCACGCCCTGGCACTTGAACCACTGAGGCTCATGGTCCTTGCCAGACCGGAAAGCATCTGCCATGCCCAGCAGCTTTCGCAACGCACAGATGTCGCCCACGCCGTCTTTCGTTTGCACGGTCACGGCATAGAGCGGCTGCCTCCTCTAATTCGTCCGTTTATGCAACCCTGCGGCCGCGATACTGAAACCGGCACACAGCAGCTCTTCTCGGACCGCCGCTTCATCACAGCACGAAGGCAGCCCCCTTAGGAATGCATTGGTCGTGCTCATTCTTCCGGGGAAATGTGTCTCCTCAGGCTAAAAAAATGGTTCAAATGGCTCTGAGCACTATGGGACTAAACTGCTTTGGTCATCAGTCCCCTAGAACTTCGAACTACTTAAACCTAAGTAACCTAAGGACATCACACACATCCATGCCCGAGGCCGGATTCGAACCTGCGACCGTAGCGGTCGCGCGGTTCCAGACTGTAGCGCCTATAACTGCTCGGCCACTACGGCCGGCTCACCTCAGGCGGCCACGCTCATATGACGCTTCGACTATATGGGCGGAAACAATGGTTTGATCACCATGTGGACCCCCATGTTCACTGCCAGAACGCAGATCAGCGAGTCTGAATCGTCAGACTCGTAGACCACCTTGTTTATGGCACGGCTCGTCATTAAGTCGAACAGCGCTGCCAACCCTTCTCTGCACTTGTACAAAGGGGGGACAGGCTGCGACTCGCCTTCGCGATTATTCTTTCCCTGGTCTGCAGCTCAGTGAGCCGCATGACCGTTGGTCACCCCTGGCAGCAGGTTTCTTCTGAGCAATCTTCTTTCCTTTGCTGTGGCGCGGAGAACACAAGCCGGCCGGTGTGGCCGTGCGGTTCTAGGCGCATCAGTCTGGAGCCGCGTGACCGCTATAGTCGCAGGTTTGAATCCTGCCTCGGGCATGGTTGTGGGTGATGTCCTTAGGTTAGTTAGGTTTAAGTACTTCTAAGTTCTAGGGGACTGATGACCACAAGTTTTAAGTCCCATAGTGCTCAGAGCCATTTGAACCATTTTTTGGGGAACACAATCTGCTTGCGTTGAGAGAACAACGAAGGACAATTTGTTCCTCGCCGCGGCCACAGCACAGAACTTCTCCCCAAGTTCTCTTCGGCCCGCAGCACGCAGAGCTTCTTCAGTGCTCACCATATCAAATCATTTTTATAATCGTCATTTGTTTAATTATATAAATTATTTGGCTTGAATCACTTGAATTTTGACTCTTGAAGTTAAGAAGTTGAATTGAGAGGATTATTATATATATTAACCAAAAGCAAAGTAGTGTATATAAGTAAAAGTAACTTCTGTAGCTTTTTTGTTTTAAAAATGATCATTTACCTTCCCGTCCACACTTTTAGACTCATACCAGATTGCACGTAAGTGTGCACTGAAGTGAATTTCACGGTACCACTGCAATCGTATTGCATTTCTGCCTGCCGTTACGTCCAGTGGATATTCTAGGAGGAGGAGATGTGTGTGTGTGTGTGTGTAATTTTTATTTATTTATGTTTTTTATCCATTACATTTCTTGATTTATATAGGCATTGATATGCTGCTATAGCTTTTTTTTTTAATACTCGGAAATGCGTCACTGAGAATATCGTTGTCTTATTTGTGACGTTTATTTAACATATTTTCGTTTCTCCTTCTTGAACACTGTACGAAATTCTCTTCCTTGATAGCGAGCGTGCACTTTGTTGCACTATTTTTGCATAAGACTGGTCGGAAAAATATTCGCTTGAGAAAAAAACGAAAACTTATTACGAAATATTAACTGTCAGATAAGAAATGTCAGCCTGATATTTTACACATATTAATGTATATATACAATGCTAAATAACTAAGTCTTTCTGGAAAAGTGGTCACTGTCTGATGATTTGAAGGGGACCAATATTACTCTCTGTGTGTATGCTACTGCCTGGGAGGCCCGATGGATGGGAGCTGGTGGCGGTGACAGGGATAGCAAAATCCGCGAGGCCCTAGCCCATTAAGAGTTCCGGTGTCCCAGGGTGCCCAGTTGGCAAATATGAAATTGCCATTGTAAAATAACTATTGTTTCATATAAAAAATGAACTACATTACTACTGTACCAGCATAATCAATCTAGCTCTTGCTTTCCACTTCATTCCTTCACTTTCATTATTCTTATAGGCCGGTTGCATACAGCTGTATTTCATGTTTAATCTTAAATATTTTCTTTCGACATCACACACTAATACTACCTTTTGATGGAGTCGAAAACGCGATTTCCTCATCTTTTGTGGGGAATCTTACCAAAAAATGTCCCAACAATTGTACACAACATAAATTGTGAAAAGATTTTACAATTTGGTTGGTTTTTGCAACAACATTCAAAGATGTACACTACTTATTCCACCACAAAGTTTTTTTACACGAAATATACAGAAAATATTTTACACACTCGGAAATAAAGAGAAAATGTTCTTCCTTTGTCGTCCATAGAACAACCGACTTACATGGGAAGTCTGGCATTACTTAATGTGAGATTTGTAGACTGTAATCGGAAAACTGGAATACGTACTGCATATTTAATTCGATCAACTATTGTAAAACCTCCAGTTTCTGTCAGGCAATGCTGCGGACATAGTTACGATATTGAGAATATCTTATAAAGGACCTCAGACACAATTATCTTTTTCATGGAAAGCTCTTCAAAATTTTTCTCTGTGTGTCTGTCATACCCTCATGTGAAGTACACGGAGTAAGAGCTGTCACGAAACAGACACTTTTTTGGGAGTGATTCCAATTTAATAAAACCTGTTCAGTTTCAGTCAGTAATGATGGACTGTTATGAAACAGCGTGTTGAAGCTTCCATGGATGACGTCTATTGGGGTACTCGGGTTGAAGCTGTAAGTCGAAGTACAACGGTCTCGAATAAGGCAGCAATAGCTGTTGAAACTCTCAGTAAGTTAAATTTATCAGCTAAAAGGAGTTTCGTGGTATGGCGTGTTCTGGATTACATGACGTCTTTCAAATGTTTGATCATGGCATCAGTTTGGCTAAAGATGTCGTTACAGATTGTCTAATAAAGCAGATTACTGCACTGATGTTGAGGTAAGACTTTGAGAGATTATTAATAATCTTCACAAAAACTGAGACTCAATTCATCCTGAATCTAAATGTGTTTCCAGTGCAATGAATATACATCGTGTATTTCCTGAGGCGCGAACTAGGAACAGGAGATCAGCTAATAGGGCAACTGGTTAATTAAGTGAGAAATGTGAATTCGGAAAATTTAGTCAGGGTAAGTATTTTTGCCTCATTACTGAAATCTAGTGTCAAATTTGAAAACCCGGTTTGAAGCAGTGAATATTTTGCTAGTGATATTTGGGTTATTATGCAAATGCTCAAAGATCAATGATAATCAGATCGCTGAGGAATGCAGATTTTCACTGAATACAATTATGATATCAACCAATTTAGAAGAAGAAATTAAATATTTGAAATCAATTCACACTTCAAACTTCGAATAAATTATTTCTTAATCATTAGACCTTTTGCATAAAATGCATGTGTAGCTACGTGCCTATTTTCAGTCTTCCAGTGGTTCTAGCTGAAGCAGAAAGACGAGAAATTGAGGTCCCCAAGCCATCGCTTTCCGACAGTCCGTTGAACCTGGACGGCTGCCATAGATATTCCAAGTTTACCGTGGACCGGACGCTATCGAAGTAGCCGTCAAGTGGTTTCATCCCTTTGCCTGCCGAGTTTTAGGGAAGCCCTAGGCCTTCGAGACAGATTCAGAGTAACATTTCACCAGCAGTGATCTTAACTGGGGAGGCTGTGGTGAGGTCTAGCTGTATCCACAGTTTAGACCTCAGTCATCTCGGATAACTCGCTTTGCAGATGACAATCTTATTCGCGTCAGGTCTGCCGCCTTGACATTTGATCTCGTTGTGCACTCTGCCTTATGAGTCAAATTGGTCCATGGTATGACCGGCGAACATGAGTGTCACCCGCTAGAATCTGCTGAGATTTCAAGGCTTCATTGGAGAGTAATGGCCATCTGTCTAACAGACGCGACTTTGCGTATTTTGTGCCAACGATAGTGTCTGCAGACACTTGAACAGTGATCGTCACCTTAGACAGCGCTACAAATGGAGAAAGGTCTGTATTGCTGCTCCAGATTGTTAGGGGAAACAGAATCACAGTCCCGCCACTTGTTCTCAGCTGCACCAACGTAATATGACTTCTGTGTTGAATAAATCCATAAAAGTCTGTTCGGCGTTAGATAATTTCAGATTTCGTTATCCATGTATTGAGCCACAGTAAACAGTTTAATAAGACATACCTTAGTCTTTGCCAAGCAGTCACCACCCAGTGGACTGTTTACTACTTGTTGCTTCTAGTTGTGTTGCTAACATATCATGATTTTATTTGTCATCACGCTTAACTTCTATATTTTTTCCTATTTTATGATGAATGAAACTGTGCCATAATTTTTATGAAAGCTCAATCCCATGATGATGTAATAATCACCCATCAACAATTGAGTACAATACTGACAGAACCAGCATTTCATTAAGTTATTTCGTCATTCAAGTTCATCTAGATTCTGATAAAAGTGACAACCTCTAATGCAGACTTACAACAACAACCACAGTCACAGGGCAAAATCAATTTAACAGTCACTAGGGCCAGGTAGTCAAGTGGAAGGCTTACTAGTTAAACTGACTGCTCTCAGGCCGTAAACTCATATCACCTATAGCCTTTCAAATCCTACTCCACGTACAGTGAAGTCTTGCAGTGTATCGAGTCATAGTAAGTTGATCTCGGTCCAACTACCTAATTATGTTAGCAACCATTTCTGCAGTTGGTGAAACTCATAACTATGTGACTGTTGTTCCAATACAGTTTGCAATGCATGAAGGAATCTTTTCAGAAAATAAAATTACAAATAACAGTTCTTCCAGTCCTAAAACTCAATGCACCATAACTACATTTTGATAACACATATGTAGGAATATTTTCAATTTGGATTATTCTGTCAATGGATACATAAGTGAGGGAAAGAAATGTATACCACCATTTGTCGATATGAAATAGAATATAAAAATACTGCTAGAAAAAGCTGTAGAATACATTTTGCTGTCTCATCATAAATCGGGTTAGTAAAAATCTTAAACCCAGATTGCTGACCATTTGGTATGCAGGAGCTAATTTCTTGAGTTCAGTTTTTAGTTAGTTGCTGCTTTTTGTTGGGATACTCGCTGATATCGGATCTTGTTAAGAGTAATCTTCTCAGGATGGTTGGGTATTACTGATCTAAACGAATATTCCGCTCTGCTAGAAAAAGCTGTAGAATACATTTTGCTGTCTCATCATAAATCGGGTTAGTAAAAATCTTAAACCCAGATTGCTGACCATTTGGTATGCAGGAGCTAATTTCTTCAGTTCAGTTTTTAGTTAGTTGCTGCTTTTTGTTGGGATACTCGCTGATATCGGATCTTGTTAAGAGTAATCGTCTCAGGATGGTTGGGTATTACTGATCTAAACGAATATTCCGCTGGTGAGAACTAGGGCAGGTTCGGGGGCAGGATGTGTGATTGTGCTCCAAGTGCAAATACAACAATTTAATTTTATTGTTACATTGAAAAAAAATCGCATGATTTAAACATAACATAATTTGGAGCAGAGGATCACAAAAAAATACTCATTGGGATGTAATACACAATAAACATAATTTCTTATTAAACACTATGTTCACAGCTGTAAGTTACAGTAGGCCACTATACGTTGCACAGAAAGTTACTGTCTGTATTCAAGTAAACTAAAATATATTCTAAGCCTCTTACACCTTTACTGTCATATGCTACAGATGATGTGAAACTACCATAATTTGCATTTCTCTGTATAAAGTGCTTTGTAATGTTAAATTGTCTTGGTTTATTTTTTACATTTTATTACATTTTTTTTACATTTCTTCACGTTACGCAGTTTTAGCATTTTTCATACAACTGAAGTGGTTTTTCTTACACCTGTCGTTCTACCTCCCCCCCCCCCCCAGCAATCATCCCCTTTTCCAATACCAAAAGCAAGAGATAATTACCTCCACTTCAGGGCAGATTTACGCAGTCAGTACTACACCGAAATAAGGCAAACAATTACCTGAAAGTATCTCTTTGTACTCCACCGGAAGCGTGTGGAACGACCGCACTGAGGAAGGGAACACCGACTTGGAATGAGACGTCCCACTTCCAGCCACCTGCTCCTGAATGCTGAATCTGCGGGAATGTGTTCGTGTCTGTGTGTGTGTGTGTGTGTGTGTTTGGCTGATGGGAGGGAGGGGGGGGTCGCTGTGAGTCGACGGTGTGGAGAGAGTTGTCGCGTGTCCCGGATCGACTCTCCCGGCGGCCATTGAAATGTCCCAGCGGCGCGCAACATGGCGCCGAAATGACGTCATTAAGGTGCGCGAACACGTGCGCGCGGTCCCAAATGTGTCCCGAGCGGGACCGGCACACGCACGGCCCTAAGCGATGGACTGGCCGTTATGTGATTGCAATTTAACTGGGTATTCAGCACCGGTGCGCGTTTACTCCCCGACAAAAGAACAGTTGCTCCGCTGAAAAAGGAATAAAAAAAAAGGAAAAAAGATAAATCGCCTACCCCTCTTTTTTCCTCGTCTTTCTTTCGGCTGACGCGACCATCGAAATCCGCAGCCGGCGTCAGTGGCAGCTGCGTGGCAGGGCGGAGGGAGAAAGGGAGGCGTACAGCTGACGCACGTTGTCAGAGGCAGTATTCGTCTGAAACGCACAGCCTGCCGGAAAGAGAGGACGGGACAGAGACGCCACCTGTCCATTTGAAAGAGAGGTCCAGGCGATCGGAGGCTTTTCGTCAGGTATTACGCAGCAGGATAATTAAAACTGCCTCCACGAAACGAGAACAGTGGGTCCGTGCAGAACGGAAAGTAATTGCAGAGTAATGAAAGCAGTCGTATAGACACGAGTCTCACTTGGGTCTCACGTGCCCTTGGGCGGTTGTACACAAACAGCAAACACTTGTCATTTACCAACGTGAAAGAACTGTGCCACCGAAAAGCCTACCTGTGTGATTAGGAGTAATCGAACCTTTTGAAAACTGCGTAGGGAGAGGACTTACCTGAACTGCGAGCTATATCGCAATCAGTCAGCAACTGAATTTTCTCATCTAGTTACCCCTCTGAAGAAGCATTCTCTGCGGATTCACACAAGCGAAAGCATGTGCAGCAATTCCAAGCCAGCATGCAGTTTATCACATACAGCCCAGGCCCATGCTATCTGTTTACAAAGGAAAGAGTGACAATGTTTGGGCTCTGCTACAATTTAGATGTTTTGCGTTTCTCCTGCCACTGCAGCTGCTCTTATTGGTCAATTCTAATCCTGTTTTTGTTGCATTAAATATATATCCCTTTAAATCTATTCCATATTCCCTAAATGTCTCCCCTCCTCCTCTGGGAACACCTTTCATGACTGTTATCAGCTATTTTACAATCTAATGGTAATCTGGGAAGTCTAGTGTTGTCAACTTTCATTATCTGTGTAAGTCAGTAGCAAGTTGCTGCTTTCACGCCGTTCCGCTTTCACTTTTCGCTGTCTTGTCTGGTTTCATATTTATTCTACTATCAAGTCATTTACGGCTACATTCAGAAAAACGTTGTTGTACTTCGTATTTTGTATAACACATACAGGATCCAGTGTAAAAAGTACGGAAGAAATGCATACTCTCGCATCAGAAACTTGTTGTATATTGTCATATGTACGTTGGGAAGGCATTCATACCAACCATGGAGATTTTGCTGTCAAAGTTTACACCTATGTAGCCAGAAATCTAGACGGCCGCGGTAGCCGAGTGTTTCTAGGCGCTTCAGTCAGGAACCGCGTGACTGCTACGATCGCAGGTTCGAATCCTGCCTCGGGCATGGATGTGTGTGGTGTTCTAAGGTTAGTTAGGTTTAAGTAGATCTAAGTTCTAGTGGACTGATGACCTCAGCAGTTAAGTCCCATAGTACTCAGAGCCATTTGAACCATTTTAGCAAAAAATCTCACACATCTAGATATATTAGACAACAGGAGCTAAGCAAGTTCTGACACAGTTTGCATTGTTCAGAGATTTCTGACGACGTAATCTAAGATACCATTGTGAACTGATGCTAGATTCCTACTCCTATCCCCCCCCCCCCCCCCCCCCCCCGGGCTCTGAAGTCACAGTGGTGCAACGCAAATAGCCCTAGGTATAAAATGGCATGATATTAAAAACTATTAGGCAATTGAAACTAGCCCAACTGTGCAACAAAGATTTCTCTATCACTATAACACCAATGACTGTTATGCTAAGTATGAAATGATGGGAAATTCAAAACTACAGGATGGGTGTTGCCTTATTAGCGAAAATACAAAACCGCGGACTTGGGGATACTAGCACTGATTGCATGGTTGCGAAATTTCCTGGGTTGTTCTCAGCTCTATTACAACAGGATTGAAAACGGTGTACCTGAGAGTACTGGCACAACTAAAAAGGTTGCTAACACTGCTTGGTTTATCCTAGGACTATAATGTCAGAATAAAAGACAATGCGTCAGGGAATACTGGTGCAGTGTGCGTGTTTGTCAGATCAGCTGTGCTAAGTTTAGAATCCAAAATGATCGATCTGTAGATACCGGTGCTGTTTGCATAATTCTTAGGTTTCTCAGAGAACTGATTCCGCCTGCATGGTTATCAGGTCACTTCATCTAATAAGAGAAAATACCCATCGCACTCCCCCTCAGATTTAGTAGTAAACTGTGCTGTGGATACTCCGCCAAAAAGCTGAACACAAATGAAACATGAAAACAGGAAGAACGTGTACTGAATTGTGAAGAAATAAGCAAAATAGAAACACTGGACTGTCCAAGCTCAAACTTTCCACGTGCCACCTTTCTTTCACAAAATTATGAACTTGCCGTCTGGTCAGTGACATATGTGTTTTCCTTCTGTAGTCTTGGCAGTTCTCATACTTACAATGTTTACAGATGGTGAGTCACGTGGTAAGAATATATTACCGTCGCAAGTGAATGTGATGAATAGTGAGAGCAGGCGAGATGCCGCATAGACCACTCACAGAAGTGAAAACAACAAATGAACGGGTATGAACTATTTTAAATCAAAGAAATTCAAGAGCCAAAACTTTCAAAACGGAATGGAAGAGTCATACCATGTGGTACTTGTGTAGAAGATACAGGATTTATGTACATCTGGAAGTCCCCTTACTACACCTCGCTGTTGCAAACGGACGTTACATCACTACACACACACAAATTTGAATACGGTGAACAGGCATGTCATTGGCCAGACGGACAGTTCACAATTTTGTGAAAAAAATGTTGCACTAGGGAGGTTTCAAAAAAGATCTCCCACTTCGCAGTCCAGCACAGTGACAACGTAATTCGCTCGTTGTGATAAACCTAAAACTTGGGCCGTTCAATGCTTCTTTTTTCACAGTTCAGTACATCTTGTTCCTGTTTTCTTGCATGATCGGTGTTGGTGTTCAGTTTTTGACGGACTACTCCCTGGGCCCTATTACCACTAAATCTTGGGGTGGGAGGATGGGGGTCGGAACGCGGGAGGGGGGGGGGTTTCGACGAGAATGGGTGCGATGGGGAGTTTCCCCTGTAAGTATGAAATGACAGGAATTTAAATATTCCACCTTGCCCTAACTTTAAAACTCACAAATCTTTAATGTTAAAGTGAGTTTCCGTAGGTACAACACTGTATAAGTGTATTGTGTGTAGTTTTCGCTCCATTTTAACAAAAGCTAAGTTTTCATACACTTCAGTGTTTATCACAATGTATGTTCCGTACTATGTGCTGCACAACGATAGAATACAATTATGCAGGTGTATTGTCCACCTGCTTAGCTGGGTGGTAACGTGTTTGCGTCCCATGCTGCGGGCACATATTCGATTCCTGGCTGGTTTGCAGATTTTCTCCGCTCGCTGACTGGGTGTTATGTTGTCCTTCTCATTACTGACGCGCAAGGCACCCACTGTAGCGTCCCCTGAAATGAGAGTTACAACCCTGCTTCCCTAGTTCCCCTGATGGGGCCTCCGAGCCCACAATGCCACACGACCATGCTTTTCTTTTCTTTTTTTTAGGTTCATTCAGTTGGTATTGGCTGTTGTGTTCAACATGTTATGCGGATAGTAATAAACAAGTAAAAAGTTAAAACTTCATGCTTGATGGTGAAGTCACTGCATCAACAGTGTCAAATATTTTCCTATCATTATTTTGTTGGGGTCATCAGCGAGAAAAAACTTAGAGAAAAGTTGTTAAATTAAACTACATGTCAAGAAAAGTTCCAGAAGACACGATCAGTTGTCAATGAAATTTAGTGCACCTACACAACATCGGCTGAGGTTTGAAAGATGGATGTTGCCATTTTCCAAGATAGAGTATTCATGGTCTGTATTTTTGTCATGTCTTGACGCGCGAGCTGTCACTGTGATATACAAGGGGTGTCACGTACTCGTCTGCGACAGCCGCGTGAAAGAGTTTGAAAGGAGCCTTTTTGTGGGCTTCCATTGACTGGCTGGTCGAATCGGGGAATGTACAGGATAAGAAAAAGACGCGATATTGTACTGTATGGGAACCTCGGGGCAGACATACTAAATAGTCATCTAGGTTTATGTCGACCATATCTGACCACCAATAACAAAGCTTGTAACTTATTTATATCCCTATCTGCCATACGAAGGTTGCCGTTGCCACCAGGACACGAACGGCAGCGTTTGTAGTTGTGCTGTGGCTGGGAAGCATTCGCTACTGATGAATGATGTTGCATTGTGTTCAACGATGAATCGAGGTTCTGCGTTATCCGAGTGCCGTCTTTGACGACTATGTTGACGACTTGAGGAGAGGTCCTACTCTTATAATGTTTCGAAATCGCACAGAGGTGATACACCTGACGTCGTGGAGTGATTAACAGTACAATGGCACGTCATGAAGAACTTGTGTCCTCATGTTTTTACCTGTCATGGGATATTGTTGTTGTGCCATTTCTCAACACGACAATAATCCTACATAGGACGGTTCTCTACCAACTGTGTTCGTGATGCCATGGTACTGCCGTGGCCAGAAAGTTCCCCAGATCTGTCTCCGATTGAACACATATTGGACCAGTCCGACGTCATCTCTGTCCCGGTAGTAGTATCCTGGATATCAAGGAATAGTTACAACAGTTGTGGGCTTATTTGTCCCATGACAAACACACAAATTCACAATATACATAAATGACCTTGTCGATAACATCGGAAGTTCACTGAGGCTTTTTGAGGATGATGCTGTGGTATATGGAGAGGTTGTAACAATGGAAAATTGTACTGAAATGCAGGAACATCTGCAACGAATTGAAGAATGGTGCAGGGAATGGATATTGAATCTCAATGTAGACAAGTGTAATGTGCTGCGAAAACACAGAAAGAATTATCGTTTTTCATTTAGTTACAGTATAGCAGGTCAGCAACTGGAAGCAGTTAATTCCATAATTTATCTGGGAGTAGGCATTAGGAGTGATTTAAAATGGAATGATCATATAAAATTGATCGTCGGTAAAGCAGATGCCACACTGAGAATCACTGGAAGAATCCTAAGGAAATGCTATCCGAAATCAAAGGAAGTAGGTTACAGTACACTTGTTCGCCCACTGCTTGAATATTGCTCACCAGTGTGGGATCCGTACCAGATAGGGTTGATAGAAGAGATAGAAAAGATCCAACGGAGAGCAGCGCGCTTCGTTACAGGATCATTGAGTAATCGCGAAATGATAGATAAACTGAAGTGGAAAACTTTGCAGGAGAGACGCTCAGTAGCTCGGTACGGGCTTTTGTTTTTCGAGAACATACCTGCACCGAGGAGTCAAGCAGTATATTGCTCCCTCCTACGAATATATCGCGAAGAGACCACGAGGATGAAATCAGAGAGATTATAGCCCACACAGAGGCATACCGGCAACCTTTCTTTCCACGAACAATACGAGACTGGAATAGAAGGGAGAACCGATAGAGGTACTCAAAGTACCCTCCGCCAAACGCGTCAGGTGGCTTGCGGCGTATGGATGTAGATGTAGATTTAGATGAGTGAGTTCAATTAGTTTATGACCCCTTTCGCCAGTGAATAAGTACACGCATCCAGGACAGACGTGGAGCAACATTATATGGGAAAGTGATCTCATACGCCATATTCACTGAAACAGCGAAACATATGTTCTGAATCCGTAAACTTTCATTTCGTTGGTTTTTTTTCGTCTACATGTGCATGCTTCACATTTTTGTCAGAAAGCGTAATTGTGTAATTCGTTGGAAGTCAACAATTGCTCCCCTTCTCAAATACTGGCTGAATGTAGCCTGGATAATTTGCATGCTGTAAGTTACACTACTTCAAAGTATATACAGAGACTTATCTTTTACAGTTGACATATTGTGCTAAACCTTCAACTCAACATTCTAAACTCTTAATGAGTAGGCAGTTACAGAATTTTAAATTTTTTAATGTCGTTGATAGTCATGTGAAACACTGAATGTCAACTTTTCATTTTGCTGGAAGCCGCTAGATAGACTGCTTTCCACAGAGACTCGGTGAACAGGTGACCATTTTGAACGGTTCAGATTCTTAGATAAGCAAATCCGCCAGAGATGAGTGCACATAGGCTCGGTAACATCTATTAATTTACTAAACTATTAGTCTTCCTTATTCCCTGTTTTTATACATTTCAGAATATATTTGTTCCGTAATTTTTTTCTAGACCGAAAAACTTTGAAAATTGATTATAACAGTCTTGACCTGAATGAAATATTTATTTTACATCAGTTACGTCAAGATGATAGGTAGTGGCTGTGATCGGGTTAGGGCATAAATGGTACAAAGGTTGCCAAACCGATAATCACTGTAAATAAATATTTTAATGCAGGCCACTGTTGTTCTGCACGATAAATGTTCCCGAAAATTACAGAGAACTTTGTGATGTATTTTAACTTGATAAGCAGTACGTGTGCACCCTACTCCCTCTACTCTCAGTGCAAAATGTTACTTTACTTGGGTTAAAGTAAATTTAAGATGTATATTACAATTAAGTTATCGAATGGAATTTTGGCTCTGCCGTTTTCTCCGACTCATCCGATGAGTAATTAGTGTGAGAAATGGGCTGCCTGATTCGCACCTGTATGTGGGATCGACTATGATTCTTCCAAGCCACATTGGCGGGTAGGGTAATGTTGCTCAAATGGTTTCTCTTAAGGTTCAAAAATGTCTCTGAGCACTATGGGACTTAACTTCTAAGGTCATCACACCCCTAGAACTTAGAACCACTTAAACGTAACTAAGCTAACGACATCACACACATCCATGCACGAGGCAGGATTCGAACCTGCGACCGTAGCGTTCGTGGGGTTCCAGACTGTAGCGCCTAGAACCGCTCTGCCACCCCGGCCGGCACCTCTAAAGGGAGAACTGTTGTACGTGTTAGGGTAATTTAAATAACACAGTTTTGTAAGTGCACGCCGAATCTTTATTTTTCAAGATTTCAACCAGCTTCCACAAAACTATAAAAATTTTTTCTCAAAATGAATTTTCAGTCTTTTTCAAATTCGTACTCCCAACGCCCTAAGGTCATACTTAGGATAAGAAGTCAGCGACGACATATTAAATCCATGGAATAATCTAGCAAAACGTCACAATAACAAATTACAAACCATAAAAGTAATGTTACTTCCATAGTTACACGTAACGAAATTACACATAGGAAACAAAATATAAATTCTAAACAAATCAAATAGCTTAAGTTGGCATATCGATCAATGGGTTTTGACGCAGTTATCACAGAAATATTCCTAATGTTACTTTCCAGCCAGCGCATAGATCATGTACCCAAACTTAATATAACGCACTAGACATAACCAAGTCACTCTATCCTTAACTTCATATTCTTAAAGTTTTCATCTGTCTGTCTCTCTTTTATAGGTCTGTGCTCAGGTTTCTTCTTTTTATTTGTCTTTTTTTTGGCTTCTGTTTCCTCTCTGTAAGGACTTGATCTTAATTTCATTGTTAGTTAGGTTATTTCGTATTATCTTAACAACTATTGTTCTTCACGAGTTAAGAGGTGGAGACTTTATTTGTTGACTGTTAATTTCGGCAGCTGTTGCAGATATTGTTTTCGAGTTCACGTTCTTGAGACATTGTAGAAGATCAAGACTGTTCACCAGCTCATCCTTTGTGTGACTGATGAACCATATATGCAGTAGTAGCTGCAAAGTCCTCTTCTCTAGTGACATTTCTATCACATGGCCACACTCCTCTTGCCTTAAAACCATTTAGAGCCAGCCAGTTAATCTAGGGTACGTATTACCCAAGAGTTCTACAATGTTAGCTTGTTTTACGACACTGCCAAGACTTGAACGTAACCGAGAAGATCCAGCTTCATCGCAGCTGCTTTTATGTGCTTTAAAGAACTGTCTGTCCAATAGCTGTAGATGACGAGTCGTGATAGTAGGAAACGATAGCGTGCTTACGCCATAACCACGAGTCAGCCGAAATACCTCTAAATTGTTGGGGAGTCTTCTATAACGACCAGTAAAGGCAAAATTTGTTTGTGGTCCCTTTTTTTTCTTTTGTGCATTTTATGCACTGCCCTAACCATCGGAAAAACGGTTCTGATGTTATCCATCCGTTTGTCCAGCATCCAAATCCTGTGTTTGTTGGAGCTCTCTCTTTTAGGCTCCGCTTAAATATTTATGTCGGAGGTATGACTTTGCCTGTTGCATTCATTGCACATACACATGTCGTGTTAAGGCTCCTTCCTCCGCTTGTGATTGCGCCCACTTGGTTTTGCCTTTTCGGGCAATTACTTTAAGCGGTTTGTGAACTGTGGATATTGCGATGTCGTCCACGTTATGTTCTTGGTCTCCAGTAAACTAATGTTCATACAGTACTTTCTCATATTTATCGAAAAACTCATTAACTTGCTCTTTGTTAAACCCATTTCTTTGTGGCACCGATATTGTTTCTGGAACTCGCAAGGACAAAGTTGGATAATCTTTGGTGAACCTGTTATACCATTTTTACTGGCTAACACTATTTCTTTATTGAAGCACGGTGCTAGATGCTATTTCTCAACAAGTTGGTAGGCTAGTTTCCTTAAGTCAGCAATAGCTACTCCGAAGAATCTAGACCCTAGGTTAATTACATGCTGTGGTAATTCACCTTCCATCACTGTTGTTGTATCATTAGGTCTTTCAAATTTTGTTAATGTAGTTATTCAGATCCTAAGGCTTTGGTTTGTTACATCTCCTACATGTTTCATTAAGTCCAATTGCACCATTCCGATGTTTCAGTAAAGCTTCGTCCTCATCCCCCTCCTTCCACTTATAGTACGCTCTTTTCGTCAGATTGGTTAGCTGCAACAGTTTTTAATTAGTATGTATTTTCGATCAACGTCTAAGTCGTACCCGTACGATTGATGAATTCTCCACATGTATAACTCAAGCAGTGAGATCTCTACCGTTTAAAACTAAAACTAGGACATAACCGTTACGTTCTCTGCTATTTGATTATGCTTAAATGAATGGCAGATTATCACGAAAATAGCCATGATACAGAACAGTTACTTTATCATCATCTGAAATTGCTTACAAATGAGCGAGAGACTCTCAGAAAGACAGTCAAACAAACTTACTTGCTAATCATTTTTCTGTTACGACAGTCAGCGGACCGATTACTTGTTTTTGCTTACTCACACGACTATTTACTTCAATTTTACAACATATGCTGTCGCATTTTGTGAAGATAGGACCAGATATTACTAAAATACGATTTGGGCTGTGGTATGTCTGTATTCCCTTCTTTGGGGTCTGCGTGTAACGGGAACATTGGGTGCGTCAGGTGTAATGAAACAATTTGCTGGGATGGCAGCTGTTTCAGTCTATAAGACAAGTACCCTTTAAGCGAACTACAATTCAGGATGACAGTCGACACGTGAATCTCCAAAATGACACGCATACACTCTATAATTGTCTTCGAACAAGACTTAAGAAACATATTTAGTATATGAAGTAATAAGGCCTGGACGTCACTTCGAGAAATGAGATTGAATCTGAACTGAAGAAGAGATTGCGGACGGGAAATGCGTGCTACTTCTCACTGAATAGATGAATTTCATCATGGATACTGTCTAGGAATTTAAAGATTAGAATATACAAAACTATTATTCTACCAGTTATGCTGTATGGGTGTGAGACGTGGTCTCTCACTGAGCAAAATTAAAAGCCGTTTCGAACAATTGAAAACAAAATTTTGAGGAAAATTTTCGGAGCAAAAAGGGATGGCATTAGCGGAGAGTGGCGAAAACTGCGTAACGAAGAGTTCCACGAACTCTATTCAAGCCCTGACATAATCAGTATTATAAAATCACGTAGGCTACGTTAGGCGGGTCACGTAGCTCAAATGGATGAGGACAGGGCAGCGCGCAGAGTACCGGTAGGGCACTTAAAGAGAAAACGTCGTGTGGGGAGACCGAGGCGTAGATGGGAGGACAATGTGAAGGCTGATTTGAGGAGCCTAGGTATTGAAGGTGAATGGAAGGAAATAGCCCAAGACAGGGACAGATGGCGATAATACGTGCTGCGGTAATGGACTCTCGAGTCCGGTATGACCAGTGAGTGAGTAAGAGTGAGTATGTGATGTAATAAAACTGTTCCCCCAGAGTGTGCAATGGTGTATGACCGACTAATTATGATGAAGTCCATAGGACAATAGATGCTACACATGAACAGAACTCTATTCACATGGGTTATTTGGGGTAGCGTGCCTTCCTTACACCTGCTGCATTTTTGACATGGTTTTCTCTTGTTACAGTTCCTCCACAGCGGCCGACCATCTTTGACGAACTCGGCCGTGAGCTGGTGGACCGCGCAGGACCGTACGAGGAGGGGGGCCAGATGCGGCTCACTTGCATCGTCACTGGAGGTACTTGTTTATCAGTGGTAATTTCTTAGCAAAATTGTGTACGCATTGTGACTGGAGACACGTGTCAATCACTGACGTTCCTTTCTGATACTGTGTACACTTCGTTAGTTGAGGTATGTGACAATCACAACAATTTCCTCAACGGATATTCTATTATATTTGTTCCTAGGTTAAGTTATCTTCTCTGAGATCATCTTTTTATTCTATAGATGCACTGTTGGACATTAAAAATAAACGAAGCTGAGGTATATCAGATATATTCCCACTAACACAGGGCGAGTCAAGAGTCCTTGAACACCTTCATAAGGTGGAAAATTAAAGGGAAAATTGAAGTGTGATGATGGGAACATAGATTTGATGTGCGGCTGCAATGTCATTCATGACCGCCATCTTGAAGTCCGACATTTTCGATTCAAGTCATTTTTTTTAAATGGGAAGGCGGGGTGTATGACACATCAAATAACACACGCTTGAGCTCTAGAATTTAGTGGTGTAATTTCTTTTTGTCTATCTTGTATAGTTTAGCGGTTATTAATGTTCAAAGTTGGGAAATTACCTTCATACCGACTGCTACAACACATGTTCTACGTGTTGCCCATCCCGAGACATGAGTCGGTATCAAGGTAACTTTGAACATCAATAACTTCTAAATTGTACAAGATAGACAAAAACAAATTACACCACTCAATTCCAGAGCTCAAGCGAGTGTCATTTCATGTGTCATATTCTCCCCTTCCCATAAAAAAAAGATTTGAATCCAAAATGGCGGATTTCAAGATGGCGGCGAGTAATGACATTAACTCCAAAAGTTGCGACCCCACGTCAAACCTATGTTAACATCATCACATTTCAATTTTCCCTTTAATCCAAGGACTTTTGACCCTGTGTTATATACGCGAAAGGCTGAACCGATTTTGAAAAAAATTGGTGTGGAGCTAGCTTCAACACTGAGGAAGACCATAGTCTACCTTAGAAGGTATGTAGTACAACATGTTTATTGTTCTGAAGAATATAACGTGAAATATGGAACAATAATTACTCTTTGAAAAAACTACTCTTCAACTTATGGACTTCATCATATTTGAGCAAATGCTTCAATTGTTTAATAGGTTCTACATAATACGATTCAACGTAATGGAATGCAACTTTTATACAATCCTCTAAATGTTTAACAATACTTCCAGTCCAATCAGTTACAAACCCGTCACATTTTAGCATCTGAGTGTCTTGAGTCTCTGATAACTTCTTTGCTGCGTTTAGACTTGAGTAAACAGCTCGTGGTCATACGGGCTGCCGTTTCACGATTATGCGTTCCCGGCTTCTATTCCTGCTCAGGTTGGTTTTTTTCTGCTCGCTTATGGATATCTATTTTGTCTTCATAAGCTTTTTATCATGATTGGCGTGCAAGTCACCGATATGGCGTCAAATAAAAAGATTTGCACCAAGCTTCAGAGCATTCCAACTGGCGTCCAGCGGCCAATGAAGCCATACGCACACTTTATTTCATTTCACTGATACCCAAGCGCAAGCGTGTGTAACATCTAGACTACAATGCTTATCCAGTCCTCAACGTGTTTAATCCATGCCAATGTGTAGTGAAATTTCAGTAATGAAATTATAAATGCTAAAATTACTCTGTCTGATACGTTTTCATGACTAAACAACAGAACCCATACCATGAAACTTGTGATGATGTTTGGTTTGTGGGCCGCTCAACTGCGCGGCCATCAGCGCCCGTACGAAGTCCCAATTATTACACAGTCCAGTGTTTTCACACAGTCCAGTCTAGTCACTGTCACAATTGATGATGATTAAATGATAAGGACAACACAAACACCCAGTCCCCAGGCAGAGAAAATCTCCAACCCGACCGGGAATTCAACCCAGGACCCGGCGATCCAGAGGCAGCAACGCTAGCCACTAGACCACGAGCTGCGGACTCCATGAAACTTGGCGTGAGATAACTCGGACCCTGATGAAGAAGGTAGGCCACTCTGCAAAGTATATAGTACAAGATATTTATTTATGTGAAGAATATTACGCAAATTAAGGAAATATATTTACTCTTTGAAGAAGCTATTTACTCTCACTTTTGAAATTTATCGTACTTATGAGATTTTTTCCTACCTACTATGAGTCAAGATAATCAATACAATGTTTATTCTATTCTCAACGTGTTCAATCAATACTAATACAAAAGTTATTAATTGCGAAAGCAGCTTACTCTGTTACATTTTCACGACTCTACCGCTGAACCCATTACTTTGGTGTTTGGTATGGAGAGAACTTCAGTGCTGTCGACAGGATACCTTAGAAAGTTGTATCTTTTTGAGTAGTATTAACATTTCTAAATATGGTACACGTGAGAGGCATGCAGACGACGCTGGCGTGATGGTTGGAGACTCTTTGTGTCTGTAGATTATTCCATGACAGTGCAAATCCAAAGTTATTGCGGGCGTGGTTTGTGATATCGTGCTACTACATCACCTGGCATAGCTAGAGAGTTTTGATGGAGATACAACAATAAAATCGGAAGGTAAGACAGAGAACCATGCTTGAAACTATTGCTATAAGGCTCGCAAACCTTAAGTCTGAATTAACATTTTGTTCTAAGAGGACTTAAGCTGGGGAAGTCACTCGAATTCAACAAACCTCCGTGTCAAGTACGGTGGGAGTTGGATGCAGAACGTCAGGCGCTCCTAAGAGTTACAGAGACTGTAGAACCGTCACAATCCTGTCACACTTTAAGCACTGAGCGTCTTTTACAGCTTCCGAAACGACTGAAGACTCACAGCGACGGCTGTACGACAAGCATATCGAGTTGTACCTTTCTCTACATGTGTGACGTAGGAGTGTCTTATGTGGAACGTAGCAGTGTCTTAGTGAGGCTGTATTTGAATATGACTGTCAACTATCCGTGTCAATCATAAATTTTTCATCACGGGGGTGGGGGGAGGGGCGAAGAATGAAAAATGTAAACACTACAATACATTAGAATGGAAGGGAGAAACGGTTGATAAGAGTCACCCTAGTAGCAAAATCTCACATCCAGTACTAGGTCAGTCAAAGGAACCCCTAAAAGCTCAACTTCTCCACGAATGTAATAACTGAAGCATTTTTAAATATAATTACAAATTATAATGCGTGTTCGCAGATTCGATATACATCAAAATAATAGAAACACATTCATCATATACCTACATACCGGCAAAAATGGTTCAAATGGCTCTGAGCACTATGAGACTCAACTGCTGTGGTCATAAGTCCCCTAGAACTAAGATCTACTTAAACCTAACTAACCTAAGGTCATCACACACATCGATGCCCGAGGCAGGATTCGAACCTGCGACCGTAGCGGTCGTGCGGTACATACCGGCACTGCATAAATTTTGTACATACGTCTTTAAATTATAAACACAGTAAACCTCGAAAAATTTCTGGCTTACTTACCGGCCATCACTCATCGTACCAATACTATTGACATGCGTGCGACGCTGTGTTATTATTTTTTTTTTTTTTGGTCATCAGTCTTCTGACTGGTTTGATGCGGCCCGCCACGAATTCCTCTCCTGTGCCAACCTCTTCATCTCAGAGTAGCACTTGCAACCTACGTCCTCAATTATTTGCTGGATGTATTCCAATCTCTGTCTTCCTCTACTGTTTTAGCCCTCTACAGCCCCCTCTAGTACCGTGGAAGTATTCCCTCACGTCTTAACAGATGTCCTATCATCCTGTCCCTTCTCCCTGTCAGTGGTTTCCACATGTTCCTTTCCTATCCGATTCTGCGCAGAACCTCCTCATTCCTTACCTTATCAGTCCACCTAATGATCAACATTTGTCTATAGCACCACATCTCAAATGCTTCGATTCTCTTTTGTTCCAGTTTTCCCACAGTCCATGTTTCACTACCATACAATGCTGTACTCCAGACGTACATCCTCACAAATTTCTTCCTCAAATTAAGGCCGATATTTGATATTACTAGACTTCTCTTGGCCAGAAATGCCTTTTTTGCCATAGCGAGTCTGCTTTCGATGTCCTCCTTGCTCCGTCCGTCATTGGTTATTTTACTGCCTAGGTAGCAGAATTCCTTAACTTCATTGACTTCGTGACCATCAATCCTGATGTTAAGTTTCTTGCTGTTATCATTTCTACTATTCCTCATTACCTTCGTCTTTCTCCGATTTACTCTCAAATCATACTGTGTACTCATTAGACTGTTCATTCCGTTCAGCAGATCATTTAATTCTTCTTCACTTTCACTCAGGATAGCAATGTCATCAGCGAATCGTATCATTGATATCCTTTCACCTTGTATTTTAATTCCACTCCTGAACCTTTCTTTTATTTCCATCATTGCTTCCTCGATGTACAGATTGAACAGTAGGGGCGAAAGGTTACATCCTTGTCTTACACCCTTTTTAATATGAGCACTTCGTTCTTGGTCGTCCACTCTCATTATTCCCTCTTGGCTGTTGTACATATTGTCTATCGCCAGTCACTCCCTGTAGCTTACCCCCACTATTTTCAGAATTTCGAACATCTTCCGCCATTTTACATTGTGGAACGCTTTTTCAAGATCGACAAATCCTATGGACGTGTCTTTATTTTTCTTTAGTCTTGCTTCCATTATTAACCGTAACGTCAAAATTGCCTCTCTCGAGCCTTTACCTTTCCTAAATTCAAACTGATCAGCTGTGGGTAACAGCCAGTAAATACACAAATCCGCTGCGCGGGATTAGCCGATCGGTTTCAGGCGCTGCAGTCATGGACTGTGCGGCTGATCCCGGCGGAGGTTCGAGTCCTTCCTCGGGCATGGGTGTGTGTGTTTGTCCTTAGGATAATTTAGGTTAAGTAGTGTGTAAGCGTAGGGACTGATGACCTTAGCAGTTAAGTCCCATAAGATTTCACACACATTTGAACATTTGGAACTACACAAATCCCTCGGAACCGCTACTCTGCAATGCTGCTATGAGTTGATAAAAGACCCTTTGGATATCTCGATATTGAACAGTCATACTTTAGTGTTTATCCCTCTTGCCCTTTATTAAGGAAAACTATTTAGTGATTTGATTCTCTGCGTCATAGACAGGGAGACATTTCTGTAGTGACTCTGTAGAACTATCAATCGCTTTAAAGAATTATTCAATAAATTTATGGGTGTTGGATATCTGTGTTCTGCAATGAAAGTAATAGGTTTGATTCAGTAGTGTTAAGACTTCAAGTAACTTCCATAATATGAATTTGACCCTCACTACCCCAACAGAAATAATGTCCATCATAAAATCTTCAAAATCAAAAACATCTAGTGGGTATGATGAAATATCAACAAAGTTAATTAAAGAATGTGATTCTGAGCTAAGTAACATATTAAGCTATCTGTGTAACCAGTCGTTTATCAGTGGAATATTTCCTGAATGGCTGAAATATGCTGAAGTTAAGCCACTGTTTAAGAAGGAAGATAAAGAAATAGCATCAAATTTCCGTCCAATTTCACTGTTGCCAGCATTCTCAAAAATTTTCGAAAAAGTAATGTACAGTCGTCTTTATAACCATCTTATCTCAAATAACATACTGTCAAAGTCACAGTTTGGATTTCTAAAAGGTTCTGATATTGAGAAGGCTATCTTCACTTACAGTGAAAATGTGCTTAATTCATTAGACAAAAAATTGGAGGCAACTGGTATTTTTGTGATCTGTCAAAGGCATTTGACTGCGTAAATCACAATATCCTTTTAAGTAAACTAGAATATTATAGTGTAACAGGAAATGCTGCAAAATGGTTCAAATCTTATATCTCTGGCGGGAAACAAAGGGTGTTATTAGGAAAGAGACATGTATTAAGCTATCAGGCATCATCCAACTGGGAACTAATTACATGTGGGGTCCCACAAGGTTCCATTTTGGGGCCCTTACTTTTCCTTGTGTATATCAATGACCTTTCATCAGTAACATTACCAGATGCCAAGTTTGTTTTGTTTGCCGATGATACAAACATTGCAATAAATAGCAAATCAAGTGTAGTCTTAGAAAGATCAGCCAATAAAATATTCGTGGACATTAATCACTGGTTCCTAGCCAATTCTTTGTCACTAAACTTTGAAAAAACACACTACATGCAGTTCAGAACTTGTAAGGGGTGTCCCAAGAGTATATGTCTAACATACGATGACAAGAAGATAGAAGAAGTGGACAGTGTTAAATTCTTGGGATTACAGCTTGATAATAAATTCAACTGGGAGGAGCACACCACAGAACTGCTGAAGCGTCTTAACAAATCTCTGTTTGCAATGCGAAATTTGTCAGACATAGGGGATATAAAAATGAAAAAGCTGGCATACTATGCTTACTTTCATTCCATAATGTCATATGGGATTATTTTTTGGGGTAATTCATCAAGCCAAGCTAAAGTTTTCCGGGCACAAAAACGTGCAGTAAGAATTGTATGTGGTGTGAACTCAAGAACATCCCGCAGAAGCCTGTTTAGGGAACTAGGGATACTAACTATGGCTTCCCAATATATTTATTCCTTAATGAAATTTGTCATTAAAAATATATCACTTTTTCAAACCAACAGCTCAATTCATAGAATCAATACTAGAAATAAGAATAATCTTCACAAGGATTTAAAGTCACTTAGTCTTGTACAAAAAGGTGTGCATTATTCAGGAACACACATTTTCAATAACTTGCCAGCAGCCATAAAAAGCTTAACAACCAATGAAATTCAGTTTATGAGAAGCCTAAAGGATTTATTGGTGGCCAACTCCTTCTACTCCATTGATGAATTTCTTAGTAAAACCAACTGATTTGTATATAAGTACAACATAACTTCTGCACAATTTCAGTGCAGTAATGTGTTCACTGAAAATTTGTGTGTGTGTGTGTGTGTGTGTGTGTGTGCGTGTGTGTGTGTGTGTGTGTGTGTGTGTGTGTGTATAAGTATAATCTAACTTCTGCACCATTTCAGTGCAGTAATGTGTTCAATGTAAATAAGTATTACAGTAGTTGTATTACATGTTTATTACCTTATAAATAAGTAAAAAACTTTTTTATTTTAAATTCAGTGCATTAGTATTTGTAAAATGACTCTTAGTGTTCATTAAAAAATGACGATCATTCCACTTGGGACCTGTGGAATGGTACATTAGCTTATTTGTTGTAAATATTTGTCATGTATTGTGGTTTTTCTGACATGTTCCACATCCTGGAGGACCTCCTCACTACGGATCAATTGGAATGAAAGTAAATCTAATCTAATCTAAAAAAGAACAACTGTTGCTAAAGTTGCGAAGTGCGTTTTGTAATTTGACTTTTATGTGAATTACGACTTCTCACATTCTGCAGGATTTATGACTAGTTTATGAGTTCACAGGGATTTGTGAAGGAAAAGCTACACAATGGGGCTGAGTCTTTAAATGTAAATGATGATGAGAAGCAGACTCCTTATTCAGACTGCTGAAATCGTTCAACAAGTGGACTATAATCTGCAATCGAATAGACGATTGACGTTTTGTGCTCTCCCAGCATAAAGTTTCAATTGTACAGCTGTAATTTTCAGTAGCGTATGCGATTGTCCTTGTAACTGAGGCAGAAGAAGGATCGATTCATTGAACAGGGCACTCTGGGAAGTGTTTGAGAACAAAACAGGACACTCTGAGATGTGTTTGAGGACAAAACAGGAATGTGGGATTTTGAGGATAAACTGGGGAGTTGGAGATGGTGGGCCCAAAAGGATGAAGTGAATGGAACGTTAAAGTGGTTTTGCAGAGTGGCTTCCAACTTACGATTTCCATCCCCGTTAGTGCGGAGGTAGTCTTGCGGGTATTTGTATGGGGTTAAATGTATTTCTTCCGCCGGGTGTGATACGAGTGATAATGAATTATTCTGGGGAATGTACAGCCATGCGACCAGTGATGCAATGATGCAACTGCTCCAGCTTGGGAGTGGCTAAGGAGACAGAGGGCTGCAGCATTAATGTATATGCAGACTGTCTGCTTAGTAGTAATGGAATTTCAAAAGTAGACGGGGGGGACAGTTAAATGTTGGCAAGGATTACGTTTAGATTCTGAAGGTAAATGGTAAGGATGAGAAGCACAACAGAACGATTGTATAGAGGACAGTTTTATCGTGTGGTTAAGTGGAGAATAAAGGCGTTAGCACTCTGTTGGGTAAGGGCTGAGGGTGAAAAAATGGTTAGAGCTAAGGGGAACACATACAACGGGATGTTGCCTTCCTGTGGTGCCATGACGAATGATGGCGTGAGGTTAGTGAAGCTAGTTAAATAAGGCATGAGTAGGCGATGTGGACGCTGATGTGAAAGGCATGTCAGGAAACTGGGGTGGGAGGATAAAAGAACTTTAAAAAAGATATACTGAGGTGACGAATGTCATTAGATAGTGATACGCACTCACAAAGATGGCGGTAGTATAGTGTAAACTAGATATACATAAGCAGTGCGTTGGCGGAGCTCTCATTTGTACTGAGGTGAATCACGTGAAAAGATTTCCGACGTTATTATGCCACAGGACGGGAGTAAACAGACTTTGAACATGGAATGGAAGCTGGATCTAGAGGTGTGGGACATTCCATTTCGGAAATCGTTAGGGAATTCAGTATTCCGCGATCCACAGATTCAAGAGTGGGCCAAGAATACAACATTTCACGCAGTACGTCTCACCACGGACAATGCAGAGCCGTGCGGGATTAGCCGAGCGGTCTGAGGCGCTGCAGTCATGGACTGTACGGCTGGTCCCGGCGGAGGTTAGAGTCCTCCCTCGGGCATGGGTGTGTGTGTTTGTCCTTAGGATAATTTAGGTTAAGTAGTGTGTAAGCTTCGGGATTCATGACCTTAGCAGTTATGTCCCATAAGATTTCACACACATTTGAACATTTTTGGACAATGCAGTGGTCGATGGCTTTCACTGAACGACCGAGAGCAGCGGTGCTTGTGCATTGTTTTCAGTGCTAAAAGACAAGCAACACTGTGTCAAATAACTGCAGAAATCAGTGTGGAACGTATCCATTAGGACAGTGCGGAGAAATATGCTGTAAATGGGCTTTGTTTGCAGATGACCGACGCAAGCACTTTTTCTAACAGCATGATATGGCGTGCAGAGCATTTCCTGGCCTCGTGACCATGTCGGTTGGACCCTATACGACTGGAAAACCGCGACCTGGTCAAATGAGTCCCGATTTCAGTTGGTAAGAACTGACGGTAGGGTTCGAGTATGGTGCAGACCACCGAAGCCATGGACTGAAGTAGGATGTGAACAAGTAGCTATGCAAGCCGGTGGTGCCTTCATAATGGGGTGGGCTGTGTTGGACTGGATGGGATCCTCTGGATGTTCGGTTACTTGGAGACCACTTGTAGCCATTGCTGTACTTCATGTTCCCAAACAACTATGGAATTCTTATGGATGACAGTGCGCCATCTCACCTGGCCACAATTATTCACGATTTTAATTCCATCGAACATTTGTGGGACATAATGCGGACGTGAGTTCGTGCATCAAAATCCTGCACCAGCAACACTTCCCTATTTATGGACGGCTGTAGCGGCACCATGGTTCAATATTTCTGCAGAATGCTTCCATAGACCAACGCCACGTCAAGTTGCAGCACTACGCCGTAAAGAAAGAGGCCCGACACGATACTAGCAGATATCCCATGACTTTTGTCACCTCAGTGTACATCTTGCTGGGTACAGTAGTAGACTAATGGACGTGTTGGGGTGGGGTGAAAGGATTCCTTGGGAAAAGGGTGTGTGTGGATACAGACTGACGTTCCCGGCCCAGTTGGTAGTGTGTGTGGTTTGTATTGATGGGAATATGAGGAATAGGACCTGTTATAAGTTCCTGCCGAAGGTGGGCGTTGTAGGCTGCCCTCTGATCATAGTCATACGGTGCTTTATTAGTAACTGAAGCAGAATGGTGGTGCGGTTTGGGTGTAGGTGCATTATCAGGAGTGGCAACGCCAAGTTGCTGTCTGGTATCCTGCCTTCCGCATCATCGTCAAGTCGAGTTACGTTTCACTGCCAGGGCATTTTCTTATAATGCTATAGGTTATAGCCTCACCACCGGCTTACTGACATAGACGGCCTTTCAAATCCAGAAATACTGTAATTTATAATACATTATTACCAAAAGTGGAAGTTAAATACGTCGCTTGTTTACGAGCTCAGATATTATATCTGAATTAGTTAGCTTGGGTAACGTAACCACACAAACACTGAATCATGTTTCATTCCATTTGAAAACAACGCATTAATACTGAATCACTTACGGTGTAGTATGAAATCGGCAAAAATCTTTACATTGTTTTTTAGTTATTGTTGCCTCCATGCACTGATAAAAATGGAATCTTTTCTTAGAGACAATTTCTTCGCTGATGCTTCCAGCCGACGCTAGAGTCATTTATGATTGGTGGTGCCTCAGACAGGCGGAGGGGCAATGATTGCTCTGCGGCGTCCGTGTGCAACATGTGCTGCCTATCATCCAGTCATCTGCTGCGAATCATAGGCGGTAGGCCGCGCTGAATATAAGTTCCTCACCCCATTTTAAATTATCTTTTCGCGCTCTGAGGTACCCATTCTTACGGTTTTCTAGTTGAAAATCACTTTATCAGTTTACTGGGGTAGGCAGCATGCTGCACATCTGGTTAGTCGGCATAGCTCGGTCGGGTAATTTGCTATCATCTCACTACTGTTAGTGCTAAAAGGAATCCGTTAAACTTCGCTTACACGATAAATCAGTGAAATATAAAGGCCATAAAATCAACTAAATACTTAGGAATTACAACTATGAAAAACTTAAATTGGAAGGAACGCATAGAAAATGTTGTGGGGTAGCCTAACCAAAGACTGCGTTTTATTGGCTGGACACTTAGAAAATGTGACAGATCTAGTAAAGAGACTGCTTCCACTACGCATAGCCGTCCTCTTTTAGAATACTGCTGCTCGGTGTGGGATCTCTACCTGATAGCATTAACGGAGTACATCGAAAAAGTTCAAATAAGGACAACTCGTTTTGTGTTATCGCGAAACAGTGGAGAGAGTGTCACTGAAATGATACAGGATTTGGGATGGACATAAAATGGAAATGTCGTGTGGCTAGGGCCTCCGCGGGTAGACCGTTCACCTGGTGCAGGTCTTTCGATTTGACGCCACTTCGGCGACCTGCGCGTCGATGGGGATGAAATGATGATGATTAGGACAACACAACACCCAGTCCCTGAGCGGAGAAAATCTCCGACCCAGCCGGGAATCGAATCCGGGCCCTTAGGATTGACAGTCTGTCACGCTGACCACTCAGCTACCGGGGCGGACGGGATGGACATAATGAAGAGAAACGCCTTTTTCGATGCGGAGGACTCTTCTCACGAAATTCCAATCACCAACTTGCTCCTCCGAATGGGAAAATATTTTGTTGACGCCGACCTATATAGGGCGAAACGATCACCATGGTAAAATAAGGGAAATCAGAGCCCGCACGGAAAGGTATAGGTGTTCGTTCTTCTCGCACGCTATACGAGATTGGAATAACAGAGAATTCTCAAGGTGATTCGACGAATCCTCTGCCAGACACTGAAGTATGTATATGTTAGAAATCAGTCGTTCTGAAGTTCAGCAATTAAAATGAGTTGTACAGATTTCTCTCTATGGCAGAAATTAGAGCTAATAATAAAATGAAAATTCATGGGGCTTTAGACTTTTGGCACTTAGGTCCGAATAAATAACGTCAATCCTGTTTTTATAAACAGTGACCGCAGCTACCCAAAGTGCTTGTTATAAAGCGAAGTGGCCCGCTGGGAGAAAAAGCACAATAGCGAGATATCAGCATCAGCAAACGCTCCCTCGCGAGAATTTGGCGGGCAATTCTTACAGGACTCAGTTACAGCTTTCTGCAAATACAACTTTTAAACTTTCGCGCGCACCGCTTGTTCGCCACTCAGCCCACCCCACTGGAGCCGCCTATTGTCCGACTGCCAAGCTCTGTACGATGGAATGAGTAAGAGGTTAAAGAAGTAGCGCAGCAGACTTTAACACTAACATCGCCGTTCAACGCTATTTTCTTTGGATTTTACACCCTGTCCTATTAAAGAGATGTACAGGAGATATGCCATTCATCAGTGTCATTGGCGTGATTAAATTGTAAATCGAAAAATCATTAATTTCATTTCATGATTATTCTTCAGGTGCTTACATTTATTAATTTTGATTTGAGGCTTGCATATGGCTGCAGAATGTTAGTACCGGAATATCTTTAAATTAATATTGCTTGTATATTTGTGCGAAGTTGACCTGTTACAGACTTATATCAGCTAAATTTAAATCTGTCCGAACAGGCCCCGGAAGGCCCAACAGTAGCTTCCAACCACTGTTTCATCCTCAGGCGAGGGATGTTACTGGATATAAATATGGAGGGGCATGTGGTCAGAACACTGCTCTCCCGGCTGCTGTCAGTTTTTGTGTCCGGAGGTGCAACTTGCCAGTCAAGTAGCTCCTCAATTGGCCTCTAAGGGAGTGAATGCACGCCGCTTGTATAGAGCGCTTAGCAGACTAGGACAGTCACCCATCCAAGTGCTGGCGAACTCAAGCAGTGCTTAACTTAGTTAGATGTATTACTTACTATTTTTAACGTAAAATAAACTCACTGATCTCGAAAAAGTTTTCATAATACGTTTGGCAGCCTTCAGTATCCCGCGAATAGGAGGGCTCGGATTGTCACTCTGCTGCACAGTGCTTCATACGGGGCCTTTGCCTGCTGAGAGGACCGAGCGAGGTGGCGCTGTGGTTAGCACACTGGACTCGCATTCGGGAGGACGACGGTTCGATCTCGCGTCCGGCCATCCTGATTTAGGTTTCCCGTGATTTCCCTAAATCGCTCCAGGCAAATGCCGGGATGGCTCCTTTGAAAGGGCACGGCCGACTTCCTTCACTGTCCTTCCCCTTATCCGATGAGACCGATGACCTCGCTCTTTGGTCTCTTCCCCCAAACAACCCAACCCTGCTGAGTGGGACGGAAAGAGCGACAATCAACCGGTGCCCGTGAGGTTTAAAAGCTTAACTTTCAGAAATTCATGATTGCCTACTACCTGAATTATGGCCCAAATTTTCGAGCGGGATCGGTTACTGGGTCTGATGTCTTAGATGTGATCTCTCGCTTCCGTAAAATATGATGATTTGGTGCTGTTTCCTTGTGCGATGAAGAGATTGGCACAGGAGACGAATTCGTTGCAGACCACATCGAACGTCAGGAGACGGATAAGAAGAAAAATAAATCCGTTGACCAACGAAAAGCCAACAGTATACGAGATATCCAAGACTTTATATCATTTGCACGAAGGAAAGGAGAATCCTTAGCGTTTCCAAGAAAGACAGCTACAGCTATCAGAGTCAGAGGTCACGACTCCGCCCTGCGATATGGCGCCTCGCCTAATAGCGAGGGAAGATAGGGGAGGTGGGGCGGCTGCTGCCCCCAGGGTCTTATCAGTCCATGCAAATCCAGAGCCGCCTGCACGTCCCTACCACTGCTTCCCTCCACCTCTTCGTCTGTCTTGTCTGTCTCTCTCTCCCCCGCTCTCCCTCCCTCCATCCCTCTCTCATTTCTCCTTCCGTCCTTACGTTTCCGTGCCTGCGGCGAGGCCGCCACTTCCTTCCAGATAAAATATTGACATTCTGCGGCCAGCGCTATGTCGCAACCGGTCGCGACACCCTTGGCCACTGCGCATGGCGTGGGGAGGGAAATCCATTCACGTCCCACCCGTTACCTGACGTGTTGTCTCTGAACATTCTGAGTCACATACTCGAATACATACGATCACCCCACCACAAAAAGAAAATATCGAAGTTTCTGTGGATACCAAGATCAGCAGCAGCAGGTGATCTCCTTCAGACACCGTGGTCTAGGGGTAGAGTATTTCACTAAAGTTTCTGTCCCAGACTCTGTCCTAGGCACAATGATGGCCAAAGACGTCTGAGATAAGATGTGACCAACATTCTGATAACGATCTTGTCAAAGCGGACGAAGATCGTAAAGAGGGTCAATACATCAACTTGCCAGTTAGGGTGCGGAACTGCCCCTAAAAATCGGATGAAACAGCAATGATCAATGGTATGAAGATGCAGTATGCCATGGAAACTACTGCATGAAATGCACTTAACGTGAAGCCACAGAACGTAGTGCCTGTAATTCAAAAAGTGTACTGAAGTTCGCTCCATTTACGAAAGATTCTCGATTAGTACCCTATTCAGATACCTAGGAGGTGTAACATCACAGATTAAGGGTCGACCTGCGACAGCAATCGCACAACTTGCGTACGGGTCGCTAGACGCCGCCGCGAGCGCTAAGAGTGCGTTGCGGTCGCAGGCGCGCGTGTTAGGTACGGGCCGCCATGTGCCGCCACGTGCGCAACCGTATATAAGTACCGAAGGAGTTCGGCCAGCTCTCACTTTATTTGGCATCTCATTTTTGCCTGTTCTCTTATTTGCTTAGTTGCTTAGCTCTTATTCGTTTGTGGCTCATGTTATTGTGCTTTCTTTCAGCCATTATTGTTTTGATTTACTCCCAATGGAGAAGTGCTCATTTTGGCATTTCACTTTTGCATATTTCTCATTTTGCTAATAATATGCTCCTTAGCTTTTTACAGTTGAATTTATTAACATAGTCTCATGTTCTGTTTGTTCATTTGAGCCTGTTCATATTTTGATGTTCTTTAAATACTGTAAGAATTATCGGAAGCATTTCTTCCCTTAAACTTGTGCAAAGTATTCTCGATGTAGGATTTGTTCTGTGACACAGGTGTAAGGTTTTGAATATAAATCATATACAAAACTGTGCTTTAAAAGGATTTATTTTTGAAGTTTATATTACATCAGACGACAATATTGTGATATGAGGGAGAAATTTGAGGGGCAGGGGCGAACCCATGGAAATAGTGTTAAGTGATCCCCTTTAAAAATAAAAATTTGTGTGACACTGAAAGACGTGACACTGTAGGCACCGAAAATTTATATATATAAAATTATACGTCCCAGATGGTATTGTCAAGAGTGGGTGACAACCTGAATAAAATTTCAGTAATCAATAAAGGCCTACCATTCTACGAGGCAGAGCATGCAATGTCGTATTTAAACATCGTAGGGAGAGATGAAAATCTGAAATGCAAGGCTCGATTCAGATATAGTGTAATGAATACAGAAGGTAGGTATAGTGAAGTGGATTAAAAAGAAAACAATTGTCTGATCACTGTACAGTAAAACCTACAGAAGAGGGATAAGATGTAACTGGAACACAGTTCTGTACAAACAAGAAGACAGGACAGAGAGGTAGTTACTTCGCAACATTCAGTGCCTAGATCATTCTCATCAGAATCGACGGCAAACTAACACTAAGAATAAGAGCACAAGTATATACTGTATGCCAACGTCAAAAGCAGGTGATCAAAAGAATGTCGCAAATATTGCTGGACGTGATCTGATCTTTAGTGATAAATATGAATTTTTGCAGCCAATTTCCTCTATTAGCCGTTTCGATAGGTGCAACTGTCATCTTCGGATCTTCTGGATATATATGCAGAAGACCCGATATAGGCCCCTAGGCTTGTTGAAACCGGTCACTGAGGAAATAAAAATATTTCAGCATGGGATTTTGACAGCAAACATTCGTAGTTATAGCTAGAGAAAGTATATTAGGATGCTGGAAGGGAAACTCATTAGGTAAAAGTAGACGAAATTACAGTTATCATGGGTGATTTGAAAACGTGGTAGTATGGGAAGGAACAGAAGACAGGATTGAGAGAGAATTGAGATAGGTTGTAGGAATGAGAGAGGATGAAGGCTAATAGAACTCTGCATTAAACTTCTTCTATTAGAAACCAGTGCACTGTTCAGAAATCACAATAAGAGGAGGTGTGGAGTTATTCTTGGTAACGGCCTAGAGACACGGGAAGAATCCAGCTGGATTACATTATGGCCCGAGCTAGATTACAAAGTCAGATTTTCAGTTCTAATTGTAAGACGTACTTAGTAACAGGTATAGATTCAAGCCACAAAATAATAGTGACAAAGAACAGGCTGAAGTTTAAGAGAATCGTCAGCAACGATGAGGAATGATGATGCACGTTTGAATTTCTCTAAGGCAATAGGTACTGAGATTATGAATACCACTGCAGGCTGTTCAGCTGAAATGGAATGATCGGTTTTACGAAGGGCATTCACAGAAGTGTGATAGCCAAATATAGGTGCAAGGAAGATAACTGCGAGGAAACCTTGATAGGAGAAATACTTCAATTTATCGACAAAAGTAGGAAGCTGAAAAATTTTCAGGAAAATCCTACACATGTACGTACGTGAACATCAGAACATAATTTGGCGTTTATTTTGTTTAACATGTCCTGTCGGGATTTAAAAATCACAAATATCCCTCATACTTTACCCAGCTTTGCTAAATATTGCACACTGTAACACTAACAAGGCACCATATACACGCTGAACATGCAGTCTTGTTCATCCATATTCAGTACAGTATCCCACACGAATACTAATCAATCAATACTGCACCTATGTTTAAACCACGACACAGTCAAGCCCTGCAGTAATTAATTATTATGATGTAATGTGACATGACCCTCATGTTTTATGGACTCTAAAACCGCGCAGAGCAAGGGAAATGCATTCACACCGGAATCTGCACTATGTGGGCAATAAAGAGAAGCAATCTTCTCTGGAGAGGAGCGCCTTTTTCCGACGAGTAACCTGATGGAGGGAAGCGTGTGGTGCTGTGGGACAAGCAAGACGAATATGGAGTCGAGAGGGAGGGCTCTTGCGAAATAAACCAGCGCCGTGAATGGAGACCCCAGCTGACACCTGCCATATAACATGCGAGCGCTTCAAGTGCGGCGTAGAGTCTCAGGCAAGAATGCCGGGACAGCCACGCATAAGTTGCGTCTGTGCGCGTAAAACACTGTACTGGCAAGTATAAGAAATAAACTATAGAAAGGCTTCTGCTTCCCTAAGCAGAACACACAACTAAAAGGAAATTAAAGATGCACTACACAGTACAGCACAAAAGGTTGTTTGTGATTGCAGTGTTCTTTATTTTCAGCAGCATGAGATAATTTATCAGATGTAAAAGTGTGTGAAAACTACACATAGATACGACAATTTCAAATTCAGTTTTAGAGAATATACGAAATTATTAAATAGCTCTGACGAAAAAATATAATCGTAATTCTTCACATTTCTCTATATCTTGTTCAGATGATGTTTGTTAGTTACGGCTGTCAAAATGACAGCTGCTATCGTAGAGGTCTTCCGCTATGTATCTAATTACAGAAGTTCTGATATACAGAGAGGGAAAAATAAAAATGGCCTGGAAAATATTTTGTGCACCTTAAGATAGCAACCCAACCTGTATCTTCCACATTTTGGGTGGATGATATTAGTAGGTTCCAAGCCAGTAATACTTCGTCCGCTAAGTACCTCAAAATAAACTGATGAATTGTTAATATTAGTATTATGTTTGTGGCACGGTACACCAACGATAATAAATAAAGATTCAGATAAATAAGTCCATATACAAAAATAAACATCAATCCCCAAGAGCTGTTGTTAAAATATAGGATAACGTAAAAAAGGGCAAATTGTACTCCGAAGCCATCAAGTTTTACTAACTTTGAAATATCTTCCAAACAATAAAGTTTATTTGCTTAAAACCAGATACATAGAGATACGAATTGTCGCCCACTAGCCCATACGAATAAGCCATAGATAACTAAACATTTACTTCATATGTGTCACTCAGGTAAAGTCATGGTCTAGTATAAGGGTGTCCAACGTCTTAGATTACTTGGGGCACACTAGTAGAAGACGAGTATTATTGTACCACACATAATATACTTTAAAAAAATGGGTCGGGGTGTACCAATGAGAGTAGCATCGTTTGGCGAGAGTTTCGTATTCAATACCTTCAATATATCATAAGTTCATATTAAAGAAATTTCACGAATTTTTTTTTATTTTTTTAAAATCGGTCGTGTGATACACGCTCTCACTCAACCTTTTTATATTTTATCGCCTAATTCATGTATTAATGTTTGAATGAGTTTTCCGCCATTTAACAGTACAAGCGTTTTTATATTATGTTACCATTATGGTTTCGGCCTTAAGCCATTATCAGTTATAACGATGTTGGGTATAAAGAGATCCTGTTGAGTGAAGTCATCGCCAAGATCTATTTAGCTGGGCGTCCCAGTGTGTAGATAAGTACAGGGCTATTACAAATGATTGAAGCGATTTCATAAATTCACTGTAGCTCCATTCATTGACATATGGTCACGACACACTACAGATACGTAGAAAAACTCATAGAGTTTTGTTCGGCTGAAGCCGCACTTCAGGTTTCTGCCGCCAGAGCGCAGTGAGACAAAATGGCGACAGGAGCCGAGAAAGCGTATGTCGTGCTTGAAATGCACTCACATCAGTCAGTCATAACAGTGCAACGACACTTCAGGACGAAGTTCAACAAAGATCCATCAACTGCTAACTCCATTCGGCGATCATATGCGCAGTTTAAAGCTTCTGGATGCCTCTGTAAGGGTAAATCAACGGGTCGGCCTGCAGTGAGTGAAGAAACGGTTGAACGCATGCGGGCAAGTTTCACGCGTAGCCCGCGGAAGTCGACGAATAAAGCAAGCAGGGAGCTAAACGTACCACAGCTGACGTTTTGGAAAACCTTACGGAAAAGGCTACAGCAGAAGCCTTACCGTTTTCAATTGCTACAAGCCCTGACACCCGATGACAAAGTCAATCGCTTTGAATTTTCGGCGCGGTTGCAACAGCTCATGGAAGAAGATGCGTTCAGTGCGAAACTTGTTTTCAGTGATGAAGCAACATTTTTTCTTAATGGTGAAGTGAACAGACACAATGTGCGAATCTGGGCGGTAGAGAATCCTCACGCATTCGTGCAGCAAATTCGCAGTTCACCAAAAGTTAGCGTGTTTTGTGCAATCTCCCTGTTTAAAGTTTATGGCCCCTTTTTCTTCTGCGAAGAAAACGATACAGGACACGTGTATCTGGACATGCTGGAAAATTGGCTCATGCCACAACTGGAGACCTACAGCGCCGACTTCATCTTTCAACAGGATGGTGCTCCACCGCACTTCCATCATGATGTTCGGCATTTCTTAAACAGGAGATTGGAAAACCGATGGATTGGTCGTGGTGGAGATAATTATCAGCAATTCATGTCATGGCCTCGATGCTCTCCCGACTTAACCCCATGCGATTTCTTTCTGTGGGGTTATGTGAAAGATTCAGTGTTTAAATCTCCTCTACCAAGAAACGCGCCAGAACTGCGAGCTCGCATCAACGATGCTTTCGAACTCATTGATGGGGACATGCTGCGCCGAGTGTGGGAGGAACTTGATTATCGGCTTGATATCTGCCGAATCACTAAAGGGGCACATATCGAACATTTGTGAATGCCTAAAGAAACTTTTTGAGTTTTTGTAAGTGTGTGCAAAGCATTGTGAAAATATCTCAAATAATAAAGTTATTGTAGAGCTGTGAAATCGCTTCAATCATTTGTAATAACCCTGTACACACCGAAGTGGAGATACCAAACATGATTTCCAGCCATAAACCATTGAGCCACTTTGTAGCTCAATCGATTTTTGACTAGAAAACATGTTTGGTACCATTCTGGAAGTTACGGGTCAATCAGTAACTTTCGCAGTAAATTTTCAGACCATATTTTCTGCACATGTAGCTGTTGTATTGATGTTCATTCTGTAGTTCGATTATTTTATGGCTGGAAAACATGTTTGCTGCCTGTCTGTCATACATTTCGGTGGTTTCGTACTTATCTACACGCTGGACACCCAGTTCAATAAATCATCGTGATGGCTTCACTTAACGGAGCCTAATTACACCCAACATGGTTGTACTTGATAATGGCTTAAGGCCGAAATCTGACAGTAATGTAAAATAAAATTGTTTGTACAGTCAAATGGTGTAAATGCCATTCACATAATAGGTGCTCATTTGTTGGGCCGATCTGATACTTGCTTGGGGGTAGAATACCTCTGATATAGTAGTTAGCATCGCTTCCTCTGTATTACGGGGTCACACGTTCGATTCCTGGCTGGGTTACAAGTTTCCTTTACTCTGGGACTGCGTGTTTGTGTTGTTATGATCATTTATTCTCATCTTAATTACAAAGACATGAAACTCGGCGACGTGACGTAGAAAAGAATCATTAGCTCTAGGCCAGCGAATAGCTCCACATGGAGTCTTCTGGTTAGTAATTCGATCTTTTCCATTTCACGAACAGCGTATATAATACACGGAAAGTCCCGTGCTAAATTGCGGACAGTTATCTCATTAGCAAGCTCAGGCTTATTCCAAACTATGGAATACAGACAATGCTATGGCCAACAACGTCAACTGACTGATACTTTGACCAAAGCAGGAATCCATACACTACGCAGAAATACCCTACTCGGAGGCTAGTGAGCAGGGCCATTTCGTCTTATATCAGGAATCAAATGCGCCTCAGCTGAGTAGCAGATTGTATGAACTGTATCTGGCCGTCACTTCTAAGTAATTCTCGTTACGTTTAAGGAACCGCATCATTTTAGCATAAGAACCTGTTGTAGCTGATAAGATACAGACATAGACTTGAGCGGAGCGCAGCGAACTAGTGGTATAATGAGAGCTAAAAAGGAACTTTAACAAATTGTTGACACTCAGTAACCCTACAAACAAAACAGTATTGGTTGAACAGTCACAACATGCTCTGTCACGATAACTCATAATCATAATTTAGAAAATAAAGCTATTTCAACTACGTGATTTCTGAATACTTTTGAAAATTAATTGAACTGTACATTACAAAAAGCCTCTTCTGCCTGGTCTCAACGTGAAATTAGCAGTACATCAACTCACTGTATCTCAAAGTGTCATTAAACTGAAAGGTGTGGAAATGAAAGCACTTATTTCTTGAACATATTTTTCCCGAAAGCTTTCTGTCAACGGTGTTTTCAGTACCCCATCACGCTTCTAAAAGAATCACTTTCGTAACACAGTCCTACCGTTCTCTTTAACATGACCACTTCCTTAGGCGCGATCAGCAGTTCGAATAGCTGCAAACCTAAAACTTCCAGAAGTTCCACATACCGTACATCAGTCCACTATAGCCGACAACCACTTCCCATCTTTTCATTCACGGCGGCGGCACTAAATCCATTTTCCTTCCTTGACACACTATTTCCCTACTGTCGACACCCACACATAGTCCAAACATTGTTTTGACCACCTCGTCTGCATGTCTCTTCTCTCATTGGGCGCGCAGCGGTACTCACCTTCGATGACCAGAGGCCACACTTCAACCAATGTCGACTGTTGTCTCTTTGATTTCGAATCTTAACAAAGCAATAATATCGCGCGTAGAACAGTAACTTTCCTTTCAAACACACACAAGGGACTCGAGTATAACAAAAATTAATTGACCTTATCTATAACACGGTTCAGTACTGTATTTTTATTCACAGGAATAGACCGGCCGTTGTGGCCGTGCGGCTAAAGGCGCTTCAGTCTGGAACCGCGTGACCGCTACGGTCGCAGGTTCGAATCCTGCCTCGGGCATGGATGTTTGTGGTGTCCTTAGGTTAGTTAGGTTTAATTAGTTCTAAGTTCTAGGCGACTGATGACCTCAGAAGTTAAGTCGCATAGTGCTCAGAGCCATTTGAAGCCAGGAATAGGTTTTGGCTAAAAGGCCATCTTCGTCTCGGATTAGATTTACTTCAAGTAAAAGAAAGATTCTTTGGTGTCGAATGATAAACTGTCTTTTGTTGCAACATCTCTCACGTATACGTCGGCCGGTGTGACCGTGAGGTTCTAGGCGCTTCAGTCTGGAACCGCGTGACCGCTACGGTCGCAGGTTCGAATCCTGCCTCGGGCATGGTTGTGTGTGATGTCCTTAGGTTAGTTAGGTTTAAGTAGTTCTAAGTTCTAGGGGACTGATGACCACAGATGTTAAGTCCCATAGTGCTCAGAGCCATTTGAACCATCTCACGTATACACTGTGCAAATAGCAACGCACTCACGCCAAGGAACATTCCTTCACTTCAACTAATGTTAATCAGTGACTTGAAAATGGCCGTTTGTCCGCAACTGCTTGTCTGTAAACAAATATACATTGCAGCAGCTTTTGGTGGTTCCATGTTTCCATTCTTGAAGGTGCACTGCACTATTTGCAGAAAATATCCGTGTGCAGTGACGTTATCACATATAGGATGGCTTCATATTTTGCAGCAGTAGGCAGTGTGTGGGCATTACTTTATGTCACGTATGCACTTTCGCTGCACAAAATTCTTACATGATCTGCAATGCCATGGTGGTCAGGAGATATTCAGCACTTTGGCTAGTTGAGAGTTCCTGGAACTGCTTCTGTGTGGTATACGTACACACACACACACACACACACTCACACACACACACACACACACACACACACACACACACACACACACACCTCTTGCTATCGGGAAAATTTAAAAACATTACATGCAGCAAACTACTCCTTTGATGTCAGTTTGAAACATAACAGCAGAGTACTGGACCGAACTGTTTCATAAGATGAGAGATATTAAATCACCATTTGCTATAAAAGAGTAAAATATAAGAGATAATCAGAGAAATTACACCTGTAATTCGGTGTAAAGGATGATTAGCCTTTCTTCTCTGAGTTTAATTTTTTTTAAATAGTACTTTACGTAATTTCCCATCTGCCGCTATTACCAATTCCTTAAATTAGTCGTAGTCTCTGTCCGGCCCTGATCATGTGTAGCCGGCCGGTATGGCCGAGAGGCTCTAGGCGCTTCAGTCTGGAATCGCGCGACCGCTACAGTCGCAGGTTCGAATCCTGCCTCGGGCATGGATGTGTGTGATGTCCTTAGGTTAGTTAGGTTTAAGTAGTTCTAAGTTCTAGGGGACTGATGACCTCAGATGTTGTGTCATATAGTGCTAAGAGCCATTTGAACCATTTCTTTGATCATGTGTAGTGAGATGGATATTTCTTATGTCCTCTGGTTTCAGACTGATTTTTCTTCGATATTCTTCTTTCTTCTTTTCCTGGTGTCTTGTCCCGCGGTTTCGCAGGGTCAGCAAGGTTAGAGTGGATCTGGCAAGGTTAATTTTGAAGGGGTGGCCAGATGCCCTTCCCCCTGGGATGGAATTTGTGTATTCCAGCTGTCTGCGGCTAGTGTAATCCATGGAACAGTGCTAACGTGTTCAGATGTCTGCGAGTCGTGTAACTGAAGCAGAACGTGGGTACCAGCTTGGTATTCACCTATCAGGATGTGGAAAACCGCCTAAAAGCCACATCCAGGCTGACCAGCACACCGACGGATTCGATCCAGGGCCGGTGCGCAAACCTCAGTCTAGCAAGCAGTGCATTAGCGCTTTTGGCCAGCCTGGCGGGTCTGATTTTACGTCGATATATCTCTTTAAATAATGTTTCTCCATCTTTTCCAATAATTCAAAAGTGTAATTTTTATAACCAAACGTAGGTTTCCTTGTGATTGCCTGCACGTAGTACGCTACAATGTTTCATGACTCTCATGGTATTTTAGTTCCCACAGTGTTTTGTTCTTAGCGTAGATTGGTTAGGTACTGATCTAAAATCATTCCCGTCAATTTCTGTTGTAATTCGTCAGTCTTTGTCAAGATTTATTTGCAGCTGACGCAAGTGGTGCTAGGTAGAGTTTTAATTTCTGCGTGGCTTTTAAAAATGTGGTTTACTGTGCTCAATTTTTGATGAGATTTGTTTCGATATTGCTGTAATATCAGTGCTGACTTTTCGATACCAGAGCTGACACGATTCATCTGGCACTTCTTTGTTAGTTCACCCAAGTGGAGACATTCTTGTAAGTTGGTAGTAAATCCTATACTATTATCGCACTCCCATTTCTCTTGCGTGTTGTCCTTATCCTCGTAGTACAACAAAACCAGTCATTTCTCCACAAATACCTTTCACTATTCGGCATGCATCGATCATTTTAGTATCCGATTCCTCCTGTCGCCACAGGGGTTATGCTTGAGTTATTATAAAGGTATGTTCCCTCGTGTTCAGTGGTGAGCGGGGCTGGGGGGGGGGGGGAGGGGCGTAAGATTTAAGAACTATGATCCGTTGAATAAGATAAGTGTGTAAGTTATTGATACGAATAAATTTTAACATGATTTCACTTCCATTCTTTTAATCAAAGGTTATTTTTAACGCTCCCCTTCCATAGGTAATCCTAGTGAATTAACTGAATGTCCGCGAGGGCCGACCCACTATTCTTGTACGTCAGGGACCATAATCAAAATAAGTTTCCTGTGTAGCTTCATTCAGTTGTAACGATCGAGCGGATATTCTCTTGGGCTCTTGCACAAAATGGAGTCCAGTTCAAACATTTTCACACGCCTCTTACAGGATGCAGCTTGCCTTTGTTTTTGAGGAGTAGTAAATCGACTGCTCACAAATGAGGAGCAGTGTACCACCTTCCTCACTATGAACGTTACGCTATTGATGTCAGTGGCAAAGACAGTGAGATTCACAGCACTTCTTTGGGACATTTCTTTCTTCTGTACGAGCCAGTCCCCTAGAATTTCACCTGCCTACCGTTGAGAAAGGAAGAACTCTGCTGGTGGGGCTTCTGAAAGTATTATACCCATGAAATGTCATTTTAAGATTTCACCTTAACGAAAAAGGCGCCTTTTTTTGTGCCGCTACTTCCAGCAAGATAAAGTTAGAAAAACAAATTAATAATATGCCTTGAAGTCGCGCTACTATCTGTTAAATGCAGTCAGGATTCAAAATGCCACACAAAAATTGACCATTTACTCAATGATCTTTTTTATGCGGCCCGCTAGGGAAATGCTGTAATATGTTTGGTCAAGTACGGTATTTCCTTAGCTTCAGATGAGAGATGGCCATAGCCTGCTGCTATGAGTGGTTTCCTGATCCAGTTGAAATATGAGGGAAAGATTTCTCTTGCTGCCTTTGTGAGGCGTTGCAGTATGAAGTAATTCACCTTACAATCACCAGGTAAAATTTAGGATGAGGAGATAAAGCCTAATGCAGATCCCATGTTAAGAAGAGCCCCTTGGAGAGTTCCATATTGTTGAATCAAAAGTCCAAATTGTCATTCTCAGCGATGGCTTCGCACTGCTAGAAAGACGGATTCTAAGTGGCGATGGCTCCAATTCCAATAATAATGATAATAATAATAATAATAATAATAATAGTTTGAGATGTGTGTGGCAGTGATATTTTTGATGTCTGGTGCAAAGTGAGATCAAAAGTGAGCGAGAGTTTTTTTTGGTCATGTGTTGTTTTTTATCTTCGCCGTAAGACTATAGGATCTCCTAGTTTTTGCTACTTCTCTGTTGTTTTTAGTTTCTTCTCATTGTGAGTTTTCACGAATAAATATTTTTTTCGTTAACTCATTATACCGGACGGCTATGCAATTATTTGTTGTAGGCGAGTCGCCTACATGATTGGTGACCCCGACGTGATCACAGACTATTCTTTGTTGTAGAAACATATTTTCCATTACCGCGAACCATGTGTGTGGCTGAGAAGGCATGAATGGGGCACCCGTAATTGCAACCGTTGAGTTAGTGAAGCGTTGAAACCAGCGGGTACTTCCGTTGCTGTTACTTGCTGTGGTTGTGCTGCCATGGTTGTTGAACCAACGTCATTCCTTTGGTCCGGTATATGCTTTAAGTTCATATCTTTCGAAATATGCAACTATAAAGTTTCTATCTCATTCTGAAGCCTATGAATTTCTTCCGTTATCGAACCGTATCGTCTAACGTCGTCGTTCATTGCTTTTGCAGTTAATGTTCGACGTAGCTAACGAAAGATTTAAAGTTCCTTAATCGACGAGGTGATAAAGGGATTAACATTTTGCTTTGCTTATCTTGATTACATTTTGGTTTTCTCTTCGGATAGTCAAACACGTGAACAGCATCTGTGTCAACTTCGCAAGCGTGTATCTGACTACGGAGTCGTTTTAAACGAAAATAAATGCGTCATGCACAAGAACCAAGTCACTTTCCTCGGCCATACTGTGTCATCAGAAGGTATATTGCCTCTGCCAGAGAAGATCGCGGCGATACAGGCCCTTCCGAAACCGACAAACTACCAAGAGCTACGACGATACATGGGATTAATAAATTTTTATAGACGTCACCTACCAGCAACGGCTGCGGTGCAAGCACCACTCGCTGATGCACTCAAGGGACACGACGCCAAAGGTCGACGAATAGTTAAGTGGACACAAGAGATGGACAAAGCATTTAATGATCTTCAAGCAAGCCTCAGCAAAGCAGTGTTGCTCGCTCACCCAGTTCACTACGCACAGCTAGCTGTTGTTGTACACGCGAGCAGTCAGCAATAGGGGCGGCGCTGCACGAGCGTGTAGAAGGGCAATGGCAACCACTTCGGTTTTTCTCTAAAAAGTTACAGACTGCACAACAGAAGTGTAGCGCGTATGACAGAGAATTGTTCGCGATCTACGAAGCAATTCCATACTTCCGCCCACAAATAGAGGCTAGACCAGTGACTGTGTTTACAGACCACAAACCCATAACATCGGCTTTTAAAAACATCAGTGATATATGCTCACCAAGACAGTTCCGTTATATTGAGTTCATAAGTCAGTTCACGACAGATATACGCCATTTAAGAGGCGCAGAAAATTTAGTGGCTGACTATTTTTCACGTATTTGCGGGATTTCAGAAATTATAGACTGTGATAAACTTGCAGTGGAACAGACCAAGGATGCAGAGCTACGACAGCTGTTAAACGACCCGTCTACAGGTCTGAAGTTCGAGAAAATTCTGGTGCCTAACTCCAAGCGGAAGCTGTGGTGCGACTTTTCTCAAGGCAGACCAAGACCATTCATTTCAGAAATATTGCGCAAGACGGCATTCGACAGCGTCCACATACTATGGCACACAGGAGCCAACGCTACAATAAAGCTCCTGACAGACCGCTATGTGTGGCCTTCTATGAAAAGAGACGCGCGCCTTTGGGTACGTTCCTGCATTCCTTGTCAACAGAGTAAAGTAGGACGACATGTGCGTGCTGATATTGGAGATTTTCAAAGTACCTCTGCTAGATTCGCACACGTTCACGTGGACCTGGTTGGACCTCTCCCAAAGTCAGAGGGTTACAGATATATGTTTACGGCCATAGATAGGTGCACAAGATGGGCAGAAGCAACTCCAGTAGTCGATATTTCAGCTGAAACTACTGCTAAGACGTTTCTGTGTACGTGGGTTACCCGTTTTGGATGCCCCCTTCATGTCACAACAGACCAAGGACGTCAGTTCGAATCTACGTTGTTCCTCGAGCTATCCAAATTGTGCGGTTTCCAACACCACCACACGACTGCCTATCACCCTGCCAGTAATGGTATGGTCGAACGATGGCACAGAACACTCAAAGCAGCATTGATGTGTCATCAAGAGAGATGGACGGAAGCATTACCATTAGTGTTGTAAGGCCTGCGGACAGCTCACAAACCCGATATTGGTGCATCAGTTGCCGAGATGGTTTACGGCGAGCCGCTACGGATTCCTGCAGATTATTTAGTACCAACCTTACTACCTGGATCAGAGGGCCTCGCACACTGGGTGCAGCAGCTAAAACGTCACTGCACAAATATACGTTGCCAGCCACCTTCTCCCCATGGTAACCGTAAGGTGTTTGTACACAAAGACTTGTACAATTGCTCTCACGTAATGTTGCGAACAGACTTAGTCAAATCGCCTTTACAACCACCATATACGCGCCCATTTCAGGTGCTGAGTAGAAATAAGCATACCGTGGACATAAGGTACAATGCTGTTCCGACAAAGGTATCGATTGAACGTGTCAAGGCAGCATGGGTTTTACCCTCTCCGACCTCTGCCACCACGTCCGTGCATCAACACATGATGGACGCAGAGCATACCAAAATACCGCTCACTACCTCGTCCGAGACAGGTGAATCACCACCACAAACAACAACGTCACCGCCCCCGAGACACCCGACGCACACCAGAGGTGGACGTCGAATAAAATTCAAGTATCAAGATATCCCTGGGGCTCCACACTTTAAGGGGGAGGGGGGCTGTGTGGCAGTGATATTTTTCGTGTCTGGTGCAAAGTGAGATCAAAAGTGCGCGAGAGTTTTTTTGGTCATGTGTTGTTTTTTATCTTTGCCGTAAGACTATAGGATCTCCTAGTTTTTGTTACTTCTCTGTTGTTTTTAGATTCTTCTCATTGTGAGTTTTCACGAATAAATATTTTTTTCGTTAACTCATTATACCGGACGGCTATGCAATTATTTGTTGTAGGCAAGTCGCCTACGTAAGTATCTTTTGCAATTCAGTAATTCACGTTACGATCCCTTTCTGCTTTCTTTGATGAAAACACAACACTCTGCTTACGATGATGCACCATTACACGTTTTCAGCAGTCGGCCGTCATCTAAAGCGTTACAGAGTAGCACTTCTGCCTCTGATTAGAGAACGTCACATCTCAGTCCATCCTGGGACGTGCATGACTACTTTGGAGATGATACGTCAGATGTAATGTGATACACCTACTTCTGGACGTTGTTACACTGTTCATATCTATCTGCGTAGCATATTGTTAGCTGTGTTGATCATTCATACTAGTGGCGACAGTCTTATCGTTCAATTCGTGGACCACCACCAGTTCGGCAGCGCCCGTAAGGGCTGCAAATATATTGCTAGACTAATGACCGAGTTATACTCTGCAGTAATCCTAAATTGCACGCTACGTCCAAGTCCTGCGCTTCCTCTCTTCTGTCAGTCTGCCTATCTTAGTCCCAGAGTAACAACTACGCACTGAATTCAATATTATTTTTTGTTGTATGAACTTCAACCTTCGTTTTCCCATATAGTGTTTGTCCTATCCATATGTGTCTTCACCCACTAGTCGAAGCGCTTCGAACCTGTTCTCTTCAATGTCCTATCATGCTTTATTAATATTATTTCAATTTTATTACTTTAAATACTAATGGTTATATGGGGCATCCGTGTGTCATAGTATGTATAAATAACTTTGTCACAATGAACGATTAAATATTTATGGTTTTTCTTTTATATAATTTCTGTTCAGTTTGATATCTGTCTCAAAATATAACCAGATATTTTTAAACAAAGATCAGAATAATAAATCGTTGAAGGAGGATAATAATAATAATAAACGTACGTGTACTGTGTGTATTATACATAAACATAGAGAAAAAAATCATAATTTTCTCACAGCTATAGACTGTTTACTTTCGTCAAATGAAACCAAAACATTTGGCTACTGTGGAATGAGTCCATCTTACATATCTTGATGAAAACAAGTTGAAACATTGGCCGAAAGTTGGTACATCATTGTACAGCATGGCATTTTCTATAGCTCAAAATAATGCCACTAATGGCTATGAGCTGACAGACAGCATAATAAATACCTGCAGCACAGAAATGTTAGTTGGTGAGCAAGCCCCACACGATGCCTAGAAACGTAAAACATAAAAAACGAAGAAACGTAACATCCGATGATACCATCAGTGACTCATAACTGCAGTTAGTCACCACATACAATAACCCAACTGTAACTTTTCGTAATAACATGAAATTGAATGATCACATTGGCTCAGTTGTAAACAGACGTTTGATTGTTAGCAACCTGAGAAAACACCATCAGTCTACAAAAGAGACTGTCCAGACTCCTAGAATATTGCTCACCTGTAGGTCTGATAGCTATTAGGGGATCCTGACCATATACAAATAACTGTGGCATGAATGTTTACGGCTGTGTCTCTTGGGAGAGCGTCACAGAGAAGCTGAAATACCTGGCTTGGCGCGAACTTTAAGCTAGATGTCAGCTATCTAATGAAAGACTAAATTAAATGATTCAAGAGTCCAAGTTAATATACAACAATCCCTATGTATCACTCTTATAGGGGCTGCAAATACAAGATTAGAATATTTACAACACATTGAGAATTACCCTCTACTATTTAACAGTGGTTTACATTATACAGACGCATGAACGAAAATGTGATGCCCACAGGCTATTAGTAGTAACGATTTTGGTACTCCGCTGCTTTAAAAGGTTTAGGGGATGAAGTGGTGGCAGCTGCTCCCCCCGTTGCTGCTAAAGAGGGGTCAAGAAGCAGCTGGTGATGTGCTGTGTGATATTGCAGACCAGCTGTCGTCCACGGTTCTGTGGTGGCACGATAGGTGGCTGGTACATACCGTGGTTCTGCCCAACTCCTCTTCCTTCTTCCAATTGAATGACACTTACTTTCTTCTTGCTTCTGGACACCTGTCATGAGCCGTCTTTCTTGTGTCACTGGTCGGACACCACCCACAGTCTTTGGTTGCACAATTAACGACTGCTGGGCACCATGGACCTGCCCACCCATCCTCCTCCCACTGTCTGAATGACAGCCGCTTTCCTGTGGGACACGTATAATTAGCCAGCTATGTTGTTTAATGGGTCAGCCACCTATGGTGTTGCTGTTTCGCAGCGAGCAGCTGTTGGACACTCTGCATCAGCGCAGCTCGCCCTTCTCCCGCCATTCGAATGATAGCTGCTTTATTCTTGCTACTGGACATCTTTTGTGAGCGACGTCTGTTGTTCCGTAGGTTGCCCATCACCAAAGGTGCTATGGTAGCGCAGTGAACAGCTGCTGGGTACTCTGGATCTGTATGGCTTCCTTTCTACCACTGTTTGAATGACATCAGCTTTCCTTCTGCCACTTGACATATTGTAGTGAGCCAGCTTTGATGTTTCACAGTCCAACCATGCTGTGGTGGCACACATAGCTGCTGCTAGAGGCCCTAGATCTGTCCACACTGTCCCCTCCCACCCTTTGAATCACAGCTGCTATCATCTTGCTACTGGATACCTGTCGTGATCTACCTTCCATATACCGGCCATTATTCAAGGTGCTGTAGTGGTGTGATGAGTGGTTGCTGGATGCCCTAGATGAGACCAGTACGTCCTCCTCCCAACATCTGAATGATAGCTGCTTTCCTGTCACTATGAGCCAGCTTTGTTGTTCCATAGGGCGGCCACCACCCACGGTGCTGTGGTGGCGTGGAGAGCGGCTGCTGGATGCGCTGGAGCTGCCCAGCTCTTCGTCCTTCCCAAACGTCCGCAAGAGCCAGCTAGTGGTACCGAGGTTGCGGCGTGCAGACCTAGGCGCCATCTTCACCTGCCAAGCGGCCAACAACAACATTAGCCAGCCCGCACAGGCCAGCGTCTCCCTGGACCTCAACTGTGAGTAGCGACAGCGCATCTGCCTCTCTGTAGGCTCACTGGAATCATTTATTAGTTGTGATTTCATACCTTGTCATTCCGGTCCTCTGTTATAACCTAACTAAGTAATCTATCATTTACAGTATTTACTAACCATCAAAAATTATTCGAACTTGAATTGCTAGATCTTTGTACCAGGGGAAAACAAAGATCTACAATAAAATAAACAAAATAAAATACCAAGTTTTATCACAGGATGTAAGTTGTGTCATCCTATAGTAACATCAGCAAATGCGGAGGCCATAGTCGCACAGATATACAGAGAAAATGTTTCTGTCCAAGCAATACTGACAAAGCCTCACATCACAACAGCAAGGAAAGATGTCAATTCGGCAGTGCGGCAGAGCGATAGAGTGTTCTTCTGAGCATTCAACGTCAGTGTCGGTTAGAAGATGGTGTAGTAATGCTGGTGATGATCTCCTGAAAACGACTTCCACCTACTCTGTAGCTCATTATACTGACTGCCATCGTCATAGTCCTCTAGACGACCGGCATGCAAGTCCAGTGGTCACGTGGTGTCACTACTGCCGCTTGTGGTGGCAGTTCTACACCGCTAACGTTCGTGACCTCTACTAGCGGTTCATCTTTCTTCAACTTTATTCTTTAGAAATGAGATGTACTTGGAAAGAAATATAAAAACAGAAATTAAATTACTAATATTTTTATCACAATCACAGCGCACAAAGTCACACCTCAAATGTCTCTTGTTGTTATGTCAGTTGAAAAAAAATCAGTAATTTGATATTGTCGTAAACTATTTTAATGTGGCTAACCACAGCGAACAAAAACACACTCTACCTGTGGTGGCAGTCCTCCCACTGTTCTCTTAATCATAGCTGAGGCGCACCTGACACCCACTGTGCCAACACTGAAGCGCCAAGTGACAAACGTCAAATAAGAAGTAGTCAGAGTGTCATAATTCCCGAATTTTGTGTCCACATTATGAAGGTTGCTTCTGGGATATTATACAGTAATAAGTTGCAGTACCTATGCTTTCCTCTTTCTTGTGGTGTGTCAACAGTGTACCAATGTGGATAGTGGTAACAAGTCCCTGTAGTCGTGTAGAGTATAAATAATTGTGAAAAAGGACCTTCATCCACTTAGTTTCGCCCATGACATTGACACTATTGTATAATCGCCCACTGGACACAGACATGGAAATGGAGGCCCTTTTGTTAGTAGAGTCTTAGTACCCTCCCTCCATCATGCACTGTACCGCCACTTGCTGAGTGGTATATGTAGATACGTAAATGTAGGGCTTTCCATAAAAGCTCTTCCTTTTGGGAAGTCACGGTAGTAAGCTCCGCAGAGTAGGCTCCTTTGTAGACAACAACTGAGAATCAGTGATAACCTCAACCGTTAAACGCCGTATTGTTGTTTAACTATTGACATTGTGTTTGTTTCGGATAATCATTAGGATTCGAAAAGGATTTCCAGTATTTCGTTCACAAGTATTTTGGCTTTCACAGCTACCTCCGCGCAGTAATTTGTCTCTACAGGGGGGCTTGTATCAACTCCGAGCGTCACACTAACTGTGTTGTACCTCCCGGTCATATACACTCCTGGAAATGGAAAAAAGAACACATTGACACCGGTGTGTCAGACCCACCATACTTGCTCCGGACACTGCAAGAGGGCTGTACAAGCAATGATCACACGCACGGCACAGCGAACACACCAGGAACCGCGGTGTTGGCCGTCGAATGGCGCTAGCTGCGCAGCATTTGTGCACCGCCGCCGTCAGTGTCAGCCAGTTTGCCGTGGCATACGGAGCTCCATCGCAGTCTTTAACACTGGTAGCATGCCGCGACAGCGTGGACGTGAACCGTATGTGCAGTTGACGGACTTTGAGCGAGGGCGTATAGTGGGCATGCGGGAGGCCGGGTGGACGTACCGCCGAATTGCTCAACACGTGGGGCGTGAGGTCTCCACAGTACATCGATGTTGTCGCCAGTGGTCGGCGGAAGGTGCACGTGCCCGTCGACCTGGAACCGGACCGCAGCGACGCACGGATGCACGCCAAGACCGTAGGATCCTACGCAGTGCCGTAGGGGACCGCACCGCCACTTCCCAGCAAATTAGGGACACTGTTGCTCCTGGGGTATCGGCGAGGACCATTCGCAACCGTCTCCATGAAGCTGGGCTACGGTCCCGCACACCGTTAGGCCGTCTTCCGCTCACGCCCCAACATCGTGCAGCCCGCCTCCAGTGGTGTCGCGACAGGCGTGAATGGAGGGACGAATGGAAACGTGTCGTCTTCAGCGATGAGAGTCGCTTCTGCCTTGGTGCCAATGATGGTCGTATGCGTGTTTGGCGCCGTGCAGGTGAGCGCCACAATCAGGACTGCATACGACCGAGGCACACAGGGCCAACACCCGGCATCATGGTGTGGGGAGCGACCTCCTACACTGGCCGTACACCACTGGTGATCGTCGAGGGGACACTGAATAGTGCACGGTACATCCAAACCGTCATCGAACCCATCGTTCTACCATTCCTAGACCGGCAAGGGAACTTGCTGTTCCAACAGGACAATGCACGTCCGCATGCATCCCGTGCCACCCAACGTGCTCTAGAAGGTGTAAGTCAACTACCCTGGCCAGCAAGATCTCCGGATCTGTCCCCCATTGAGCATGTTTGGGACTGGATGAAGCGTCGTCTCACGCGGTCTGCACGTCCAGCACGAACGCTGGTCCAACTGAGGCGCCAGGTGGAAATGGCATGGCAAGCCGTTGCACAGGACTACATCCAGCATCTCTACGATCGTCTCCATGGGAGAATAGCAGCCTGCATTGCTGCGAAAGGTGGATATACACTGTACTAGTGCCGACATTGTGCATGCTCTGTTGCCTGTGTCTATGTGCCTGTGGTTCTGTCAGTGTGATCATGTGATGTATCTGACCCCAGGAATGTGTCAATAAAGTTTCCCCTTCCTGGGACAATGAATTCACGGTGTTCTTATTTCAATTTCCAGGAGTGTACATATAACACAGTGTTTATAGATTGTTAGTGGTTAGACACTGGACCCGCATTCGGGAGGATGACGGTTGAATCCCGCGTCCGGCCATCCAGATTTAGGTTTTCCGTGATTTCCCTAAATCGGTCCAGGCAAATGCCTGGATGGTTCCTCTGAAAGGGCACGGCCGACTTTCTTCCCCATCCTTCCATAATCCGATGAGACCGATGACCTCGCTGTCTGGTCTCCTTCCCCAAAGCAACCCAACCCAACCCAACAGATTGGTAAACTAAACTGACTGTGAATAACGGATAATTAGGAAAGAACACAAGCCAATCTATTGAGATGGGTTGTTACAGAAGAATGCTGAAACTTAAAACAAGAAACTATGTTCTCCATGTTATCGGAGAGCAAAGGACAATAATGTAAGCTCAGTCTGAAAGAAGAATGATGAAAATCATGATAAGACGCCAAGGAGTAACTTCCATGATAACTGAGGAACTTATTGAGGGAAATACTGTAGGAGAAGAGAGAACTTGATATATGTCCCAGGTGTTTCTAATTAAAGTGCAGCTTCTCACAGAAGTCCATTGAGGACTATAATTACCGTACAACAGCGAAACTTGGTGAATAAGCTAATGCGTTCATACGGAACCGAAATACGCTGGAAAAAAGTAACTGTAATTTTGGCCACGCTGTAGAGCATCTCGTCGTCGTCTCCGGTTCTCAAACTGTGCAAGCGGCAGTTAATAATAAAATCAACATTATTCGTTTCTCTCTTGTTTGACCTTTTATGTCCTCTTCCTAATGCATAAGATAGTGAAACATTTCTTTAGGTCTTCCTTGCATTCACAGCGTCGGATTTGCACCTGGTAGCCAAGACTGCACCTAATTTCTTTTTCCGTGTAAATCGGTTCCGTGATTTTCACGAATTAGAATATCTACCACCTTTCGCTACCATACGACAACTACAGCCCAAACTGCACCTTTGTGAGTAGATGCTCTTTAATTACAACCACCCGGTTCAAGAAATAATTGATGACTCCGTGTGTAAGTGATATTCAGAGGACATGAGATGGTCACGGGAGCGAAAATCGTTGCGACCCATGTAAGCCCAGTGAAATCAGAAATGACCGCAACAAAGCGATGTTGATAATAACAGTGTTGTGTATATTTTCAGTTAGCAATAAGAAGCTTTATTGCCTAGGTGTTCTCCAGTTGAGTTGAAGAAAAGGGAATAATACGAACACAAGTGAAACGATATAGTTATTAAATATTACAGTGTTCATTGTCCTTGCTGGCCACGGAAAAATAGCCGAATCCGCTTTTCAGTCAACTTGCTTTTGAATTCGTACATATCGGTACTAACAAACGAGTTCAGTCGACCGGTACACAGATAATTAGCGGAACTTAAGGTTTTCCGAACATATTAAAATGGTAGATTATTCAGTCTGATCTTTGGTACCAGGGTACTTTGTACTGACGAGTCTGTGACGTGAATGGGAACAACATGAGCCTTCCTAGCTTACACAAAGACGTCGATGCTCTACTAGTATGGCGGATGTTAGTAAGTTCCGACGGATGCGCTTTATCTACACAGATTTATGAGTGGTTCAGCGAATTTGGAATTAGTAGCACCGAGTACCTTATCTTGATGGCGACTGTTCAACAAACTGCGCCCAATGAAGCGAAGTATGACATCAAATTCTCTCAGGATACAGCCACATCATAACATTGCTCGCTTAATTGGTCGTTGCCTACGGAAATGTATTGTCGTTTAACGACCGTAATGAACTGAAGAATGACTTAGGCAAAACATTTACACAGGAAAAAATACAAGGTGATTATGAATGACTGAAGCGAATTTATAGGTTTACTGTAGCAATTTTATTTGACATGTTTTACAGGGCACTGCACACACATAGGTAAATGAAAAAAAGTTTTTTGACATATTAGAAGTGCTCTGTAGTGGACCCTACAGATTCCGCAGACATCTTAGCTGAGGCGCACCTGACACCCACTGTGCCAACTCAGAAGCACCAAGTGACAAATATCAAATAGGAAGGAATCAGAGTGAAATCATTCGCAAATTATTCTGTCCAAATTATCAACGCTGTATCTAGGATACTATGAAATAATAAGTTTCAGTACCTCTGCTCTCCACTTCGTTGTGTTTCAGCAGCGTACTGATGTGTATAGTGGTAATGGGTCCTCGTAGTTCCGGTAGGTTTGTTGGCATAGGAGGCGTAAGCACTGAGTTTTTCAAATAACCTCAAGCACAACAAATATCGTGGAGTGGGATGAGATCCCGGAGACTATGACATATATTGATGATCGTCAATCCCAACATGACCGATCCACCGGTTTCTCAATTCCCTGTTTAAGGATTCACAAACATCATAACGTAAATGTGATGGAGCGCCATCCTGTCGGTAGATGGAGTCCAGGCTGTCGATCTCCAGATGTGACATACTCCGGTATTCCATCATGTCCAGACACACGTGTCCTGTAACGGTCTTTTCGCTGAAGATAAAAGATTTGCAAACTTCAAACCGTTAGACTGCACACTACACATTATCTTCTGGTGAATCTCGAAAGTGCTGCAGGATAACGTGTCCCCAGATGTGCACGTTGTGCCTTTTTGACTGCACCATTCACAAAAATTGTTGCATCATCACTGAAGGTGAGTTCTCAAATAACCTATACTTCCAATAAGCTGTTGCAACTCTGCCGAAAATTCAAAGCGTCTGACTTTGTAATTGGCAATCTAGGCTTTTCTCAATTTCAAGCAATAAGCTTTCTGCTTCTACCGTTGCCTTAATATCTTCCTAAAATTCAGATGGGGTATGTTCAGTTCTCTACTTTTTGTGTTTGTCGACTTCTGCATGGTACGTACAAAACGCGCATGTACTTGGTCGATCGCTTCTTCACTCATTGCCATTTGTCCCGCCAACATGCCCTTGCAGAGGCGTCTTGAAATCGGGACCTGGGAATAATATCGCCTAATGGAGTTGGCAGCTGGTGGATACTAGTTCAATTCCATTCTGAAGTCCCGTTGGTGACAGACGGATGCGAAAGCAGTACAAGCACGAAACATAGGCTTCCCTGGCGCCTGGCGCCATCTTGGCTAATATCTCACTACTGCACTCTTGTGACGGAGTGCGGCTGCAAACCAAAAAAAATTTTAATCCTTTTTACATGTGTGTTGAGTTTTATGACAATATGTAATTTTAAGTTGCTACAGTGAATTTATGAAATTTCTTCAACCATTTATAGTAACCTAGTCCCACAGAGAATGCTACAACGAACAATGTTAAGAGTATTGTTCAAGCTTTCGGAATTCTTATAATGAAAACATGATAACGGAAATCAAATTCAGAGGGATACCACTAGCATCGTATAGATCGGTATTGTCCACACAAAAATGAAACAGAAGTGCCCAAGAACTGAAAACGAGAATCCTTAGAAGAAAGGCAGCATCGTCGTCGCTAAATCGTGTTGAGCGACTTAGAGAACCGATATTGGAAGAAGAATATGTGAAACAGTCTTCTGTTGCTGTCCTGTATATCACATAGTTGTCATGAAACTACGATAAGAGGTTAGAAAGCCTGCAGAGACAAACAGACATTACTTTTTTGCTCGCTCGGTTTCCGACGAAATAGTACAGGAAGTTGCTGATACTGCTATGAAATACTCTCCACTACGCCTCATACATTGGCCTTGGGAGTAATATGTAGATTTAATCGTAGCACCTCGGAAACTCTCGTACAGAATTATATTTGTGTACGCTCCAGAAAATTTCAGTCGATTATTCTTTACTGAGTTCCACACGTATTCTCCAAAGTAATTGTACTTCACACAACATAGAATGTATTCCTCAGAATCATCTAAACTTTTGATATCGAAAAGAGAATACATCGGCTGAAATAGTCTGTATTTATAGCTCAACGAGCAGAAAATACAGCGAGACATCATCAAAAGTTGCGTTTTGTTCTAGTGCATTCCTTTAACAACTCTTATGAAGCGCTTTCTCTATTTTTAGATGTACGTGAAGTTTCACTAAGAAAGCGCTTTTTTTTTACCGCGTTTACGAGCAATGTACGTAATGCAGTGTGTATTGTGACTGCACTGGCAGGCAGCTGGAGAATTTTTATGGAAAGCTTTTACTGCGAATCGAAACGATAACGTTTTCTCGGACTCTCTACTTCATAAAAACCTCGAAACAACTCCATTTAGCAGCTTTCACGTTAATGGCTTCCTCTGAAAAATGAATCCCTTTCGTGTATGGAACTGAACTGTTCACACCAGAACGTGGATTTTGGAGCCCCTCGTGACTTTCGTTAAAAATGCCATCATCACAGTCATGTAAATGACAACAGACGCGTTTTTAATAATACGTAATACCACATTCGACCCTTAATTCAAAGACCAGTGTGCTGTAGTAGACAGGACTCTACTTTAACTTTTCATATATTACCTGACGATAACGATTCGTGAACTCAAGTTTCAACATTATGGAATACAAGCGATCCGTTCAAAAACTGACACAGAAAGAAATTTGAACACAGACTAAAAATGTACAGTCGTATTGGGCGTTACGCTATTGTGAGTGTTCATATTATGAAACAGGTTTTTCAGAGAAACTTAATGTTGTGACGGCATAATACTTGATCCATAAAATTGTGGAAACTCAGCAACAACCAAACATCGTCTGCTGCAAATATTTCGCCCGTTAACCGTTCGGGCATCTCTGATGATGGCTGAACGGTTTACAGCCGAAGTTTTGATGGCAGGTAAAGTTTTGTTACGACTTTATTTTCGCATTTTAAGTGGATTAGGTTTAGTAGAGATGGATGTCATTCCCTATTCCACGTATTTCATTAAGTTATTTTATTTCAGCAAAATTATGGGAGGTATGACGTCACCAGGTAGAAATATAAAGGAAAAAGCTTTTAACGTATATTTACATAAATTGTACTCTATTATTCCCAGTATGTGGTGCAGACAGCCTGTTTCGACATAGAAATCTATCACGTTTGAGACAGCGATAGCTTAACTTGCTGATCTGTTGATACAGCAATTTACGTAATTACGTAGCCTTCTAATCACAATTAGCTGTGTTGTTGTGGCATATTCTCCTTTACCGTTACTGTGGACACCCAAATTCGTAGAGGCTTACTATGTCGGGAAAAGGTCAGTATGCATCAAGAAGACAGGTAATTATGATAAACAAAATGAGTAGTACAAAGCAGGACTTACAAACTTTACATTATAGTCTGTGTATTTTTGTGCACACATCTAACTCAAAGGAGTTAGCTATTCCTTAAGACCTCTCGATGTTTTCTATCAACGTAACACTTATTTTCACCTAGTTGTACCATAATATCAGTCATTCCACATTTAATTGTGTTCCTCTTCATTAAGTATCGAAACTAACAATCTAATCTTGACAGTTCAGCTGTAACAATACGTCTCCATTGCTTCTATTCCGTTCTTGTCTGTATTCTACATCGTGCTCGTCCTGTTTCCATGTCGGTCGTCACTACAGACTAACACTTCCATCAGTATCCGAGTTGACACCCATTCCCGATAGAAACTTTCCTTACCTGTATGAAAAATGTATTCCTTTCACTTTTGTCGACGTAAGCCATTTTGCTGCTCAAATCGTAGAATTTTTCCGCCTATTGTTGTGTCTCGTTTGTTAATCTAACGCCTCCAGCAACACCTGGTTTAATGCATCAATTATATGTAGACTTTTTCCTAATACTCTCTAATCAAATTGTGTGTGTCTGGAATAACGTCTCAGATGTGCGATTCGATTAGTAATTTGCTGTCGGAAAAGTCAGAATTTGTAGTAACTGACAGCATGTCACAGAGTGGCTGTCCTCAAGGAAATGTCGTAGGTCCACTGCTATTCCTGGCTACATAAAAGGTGTAGTGACAATCTGACCACCTGTCTTACGTTTTATGTAGATGTTTCAAATGGCACTGAGCGCTATAGGACTTAACTTCTGTGGTCATCAGTCCCCTAGAACTTAGAATTATTTAAACCTAACTAACCTAAGGACATCACACACATCCATGCCCGAGGCAGAATTAGAACCTGCAACCGTAGCGGTCGCGCGGTTCCAGACTGAAGCGCCTAGAACCGATTGGCCACTTCCGCCGGCTTTATGTAGATGGGTCAAATGGTTCAAATGGCTCTGAGCAGTATAGGACTCAACTGCTGTGGTCATCAGTCCCCTAGAACTTAGAACTACTTAAACCTAACTAACCTAAGGACAACACACACCCATGCCTGAGGCAGGATTCGAACCTGCGACCGTAGCAGCAGCGCGGCTCCGGACTGGAGCGCCTAGAACCGCACGGCCATCACGGCCGGCTTATGTAGATGATGCTGTCGTTTAGCGTCTAGTAAAAGTCGTCAGCTCATCAATAAGAATCACCCAATGATGCTGACAAGACATTTCTATGGTTCAAAAGTGATAATTGATCGTAAACAATATAAAGTGTGAGGTCCTCCACAAGGGTACTAACAAGGATTTCTTTAAATTTAAAGAAATTTGGGGTCCACTATAAATAAGACAGATTCAAAAGTTGTGGATTCAACTAATTAGCTTGAGATTACGAAAGCGAATAATTGAAATTGGAACTGTCACACAGAAAATGTTGTGGGGAAGGTGAGCCTTAGGCTGTCGGTCTTGGTCGGTAGAAAACTTACAAGATGCAAGAAATCTACTGAAGACGGTGGCTACACTACGCTTATCCGTTCTCTTCTGGCGTATCGCAGGGGCGAACGGGATAATTACCAGGCAGAATTGACGGAGGACGCTGGAAAAGCTGAAAAAAAGGGCAGATCGTTTAGTATTAACGAGTAACACAGGACAGAGTGCCACGGTTATGGGGTGACAATCATTAAAACAAATTGTGTTTTCCTTGCGGCGAAACCTAGTCACGAAATTTCAGTGAGCAGCTTTTCCTCCGAATCCGAAAATATAATAATGACCCAATGGACAGAACGAGAAATGACCATTGCAATAAACTAAATCAGAGATCACACGGAAAGGTCAGGGTGTTCATTTTCAAACGTGCCCTTCGAAATTGGAACGGTCGAAACATTGTTGTAAAGTGTTTCTGTGAAGGACTTATATGAGAATTACAAGGTAGCCATGTAGATGTAGTATGTAGGTACAGAACGTATGAGCCGCAAAAATGTACCAAGGGAAACAGGCGACACAGTTGTTTCACTCAGCGGGACACACATTGGCTCACAATCGGAGGACACACCCACTGGGCAAGTGTGCGGGTTCAACTGTCAAAATAGTGGATGCGGTGCCGTGGTTGTGGACTGCACAGACGGGAGCTGACGCGGCTCGTGTGTCCTTAGAGACTGCCTTTGTCCGCCGCTGCCGCTGCCGCCGCCGTCTTCCCTGGCACACACGTAGATGCAGCGCTGTTGGTGCAGCAGGCAGTGCAGCGTGCAGCTGCTGCGGTGGGGGCCACCCTCCGGGGTTTGCAGTCTGCCCCTGTGTGGTGTCAGAAGCGCAGGCCCCTCTGACGTGCTCTATCTGCTTCGAAGCAAAAGGGTCGAGTCAAGTGCATTCAAATGAAGAGAGATGACTTGACAGAATTGCGTGTGGCGGTTGCTGAAGGACCCCTGTGTTTTGCAAAAGCTGACAACGTTTTCGCTCTCGAGCCTATCACTATTAATTTTCCTCTGGATATACCAATACGACCAACTCGAACACAGAATGCAGCGTTTCATTTATTAATCGCTTTAAGTTTCCACAAACCGATATATATATATATATATATATATATATATATATATATATTACAAAAATGTATCTACGTATACGTATGTACGAGGCGTGTTAAAAAACCGTACCGCTTTGAAATTTAAAAAAAAGACGTGCTAAGATATCTCAATAATTTTATTTTTACATGAAAGCCTGTACCTTAATCTACTTTTCTACATAATTTCCGTCAATATTGAGACACTTGTCATAACGTTGTACCAGTTTTTGAATACTCTCCTCATATAAGTCTGCCGCCTGACTTGTTAACCAATGCATCACCACTGTATTGACTTCGTCATCGTCTTGAAGACGCTGACCGCCCAGGTGTTTCTTCAAGTGCCGGAACAGATGGTAGTCACTGGGCGCAAGATCGGGGCTGTACGGAGGATGGTCTAGAGTTTCCTATTGAAAAGATGTGATGAGATCTTTGGTCTGATTCGTCACATGCGGACGGGCATTGTCTTGCACCAAAACGATGCCCTTGCTCAACTTCCATGGACCGTTGCTTTGATTCTGGTGTGACGTAGGCCGCCCATGTTTCGTCGCCCGTAACAATTTGGCATAAGAAATCATCACCGTCGTCGTGGTACCACTCAAGGAAAGTCAATCCACTGTCTAAACGATTGGTTTTGTGCACATCTGTCAACAATTTCGGTACCCAACGTGCGCACAATTTTCGGGCATTCAAGTGCTCGGTCATAATGCCATACAAAACACTACGAGAAACATTAGGAAATTCATTCCGCAAGGAAGAAATCGTAAAGCGTCTGTTTTCTCTCAACATATTGTCCACTTCCTGTACCAAAATTTCATTAACGACCGAAGGACGCCCACTCCGTTGTTCATCATGCACATTTATGCGGCCCTCTTTAAATGCTCTGTCCCACTTTCTTACCATTCCATCACTCACAATGTTTTCTCCGTAAACTGCACAGATCTCACGATGAATATCGATCCCTTTTAGGCCTTAGAACTAAGAAATCTTATAGCAGCCCGTACTTCGCAGTCGGCGGGACTCACCATTATCGGAGGCATCTTAAACAGTACACAACGTAAACAAGGAAGAATCAGACTGTAATGACGTCAGTGCGCAGATTAAGGTACAGGCTTTCATGTAAAGATAAAATTATTGAGATATCTTAGCACGTCTTTTTTTAATTTCGAAACGGTACTTAATTAAAAAAACACGCCTCGTATTCTTCCGTAGCACCATGTCTGAAATGCTTTGATTCTTTCCTGCTCTATTTCCAAAAGTCCATTTTTCACTACCACCCAATGCTGTTCTACAAACGTACATTCTCAGAAATTTCTTCCACGCATTTAAGTCTACGTTATAATTTAGTAGACTTCTCAAAATGCCATTTTGCCAGAGCTAGTCTGCTTTTGATGTCCTCCTTGCTCCGACCGTCATGGGTTATTTTGCTGTTTAGGTAGCAGAATTCCTTAACTTCATGTACTCCATTATCACCAATCCTGATGTTAAGTTTCTCGCTTTTCTCATTTCTGCAACTTCTCATTACTTTTGTCTTTCTTCGATTTATTCCCAAACAATATTCTGTACTCACTGGACTGTTCATTCCATTCAAAATATCCTTTAATTCTTCTCCGCTTTCACTGAGGACAGCAATGTCATCAGCGAATCTTATTGATACCCTTTCACCTTGAATTTTAAGTCCACTCTTGAACCAAACGCTTATTTCAATAATTGCTTCTTCGATGTATAGACTGAACAGTAGTGGCGAAAGACCACATCACTGTCTTAGGAAATTTTTAGTCCGTGCATTTGGTTCTTAGCCTTCCACTCTTGTTGTTCCCTCTTCGCTCTTTAACATATTGTATACCTCCAACTTTCCCTATATCTCACAACAACGTTTCTCAGGATTTCGAACATGTTGCACCATTTTGTATTGTTGAACTGTTTTTCCAGGTCGACAGATCCTACGAACATGTCTTGAAATTTTGGCCTTCCTTCTATTATCAACAGCAACGTCAGATCTGCCTCTCTCGCGTATTTACTTTCCTAAAGCGAAACTAACGCTCATCTAATACATCCTCAGTTTTCTTATCCATTCGTCTGTATATTATACTTGTCAGCAGCTTCGATGCATGAGCTGTTAAACTCATTGTGGGATTCTATTCGCACTTGTCGGAGCTTGCTACCTTACGAATTGTATGGAAGATGTTTTTCCAAAAGTCAAACGGTATATCGCCAGACTCATACATTCAACACACCATGGTGAATAGCTATTTTGTTGCTACTTCTCCCAATTTAGTGTCATATATCTCTTGTGCCTTATTCCATTTTAAGTGCTCCAAACTTCTTTAAATTGCGATTTCAATACCGCACCCACTTTCTCTTTTATGTCTGCTTCTGTTTCTGCTTCTGTCACGTCATCAGACGTCTTCACTCTCTTAGACGTCTTGAGTGTACTCTTTCCATCTACACTCCTGGAAATGGAAAAAAGAACACATTGACACCGGTGTGTCAGACCCACCATACTTGCTCCGGACACTGCGAGGGGCTGTACAAGCAATGATCACACGCACGGCACAGCGGACACACCAGGAACCGCGATGTTGGCCGTCGAATGGCGCTAGCTGCGCAGCATTTGTGCACCGCCGCCGTCAGTGTCAGCCAGTTTGCCGTGGCATACGGAGCTCCATCGCAGTCTTTAACACTGGTAGCATGCCGCGACAGCGTGGACGTGAACCGTATGTGCAGTTGACGGACTTTGAGCGAGGGCGTATAGTGGGCATGCGGGAGGCCGGGTGGACGTACCGCCGAATTGCTCAACACGTGGGGCGTGAGGTCTCCACAGTACATCGATGCTGTCGCCAGTGGTCGGCGGAAGGTGCACGTGCCCGTCGACCTGGGATCGGACCGCAGCGACGCACGGATGCACGCCAAGACCGTAGGATCCTACGCAGTGCCGTAGGGGACCGCACCGCCACTTCCCAGCAAATTAGGGACACTGTTGCTCCTGGGGTATCGGCGAGGACCATTCGCAACCGTCTCCATGAAGCTGGGCTACGGTCCCGCACACCGTTAGGCCGTCTTCCGCTCACGCCCCAACATCGTGCAGCCCGCCTCCAGTGGTGTCGCGACAGGCGTGAATGGAGGGACGAATGGAGACGTGTCGTCTTCAGCGATGAGAGTCGCTTCTGCCTTGGTGCCAATGATGGTCGTATGCGTGTTTGGCGCCGTGCAGGTGAGCGCCACAATCAGGACTGCATACGACCGAGGCACACAGGGCCAACACCCGGCATCATGGTGTGGGGAGCGATCTCCTACACTGGCCGTACACCACTGGTGATCGTCGAGGGGACACTGAATAGTGCACGGTACATCCAAACCGTCATCGAACCCATCGTTCTACCATTCCTAGACCGGCAAGGGAACTTGCTGTTCCAACAGGACAATGCACGTCCGCATGTATCCCGTGCCACCCAACGTGCTCTAGAAGGTGTAAGTCAACTACCCTGGCCAGCAAGATCTCCGGATCTGTCCCCCATTGAGCATGTTTGGGACTGGATGAAGCGTCGTCTCACGCGGTCTGCACGTCCAGCACGAACGCTGGTCCAACTGAGGCGCCAGGTGGAAATGGCATGGCAAGCCGTTCCACAGGACTACATCCAGCATCTCTACGATCGTCTCCATGGGAGAATAGCAGCCTGCATTGCTGCGAAAGGTGGATATACACTGTACTAGTGCCGACATTGTGCATGCTCTGTTGCCTGTGTCTATGTGCCTGTGGTTCTATCAGTGTGATCATGTGATGTATCTGACCCCAGGAATGTGTCAATAAAGTTTCCCCTTCCTGGGACAATGAATTCACGGTGTTCTTATTTCAATTTCCAGGAGTGTATTTGGTCTAACCTCTGTATTTAACAGTGGAATTCCCATTGCAGTCTTAATGTTACCACCCTTGCTTTTAACTTCACCGGAGGTTGTTTAGAATTTTCTACACGGTGTTCACAATTCTTGTTACATAATTCTAGAGGTAGTAGAGGGGACATAGGGATCGAGTTTTAAACAGGAGCCCATCTCCGGAAATCGTCCGTTTCTATGTTACATGAAAAACAATAGCTAATCAGTTGCGTGCGACAAGTTTCTTTCGCATTTCGCGTTTTATGATAGGCTACTAACATTAATGAATGGTACGACGACTTGGAACTTCCTGGCAGATTAAAACTGTGTGCCGGACCGAAACTCGAACTCTGCAACTTTGCCTTTCGCGGGCAAGTGCTCTACCATCTGAGCTACCCAAGCACGACTCACGCCGCGTCCTCGCAGCTTTACTACCGCCAGTACCTCGTCTCCTACCTTCCAAACCTTACAGAAGCTCTCCTGCGAAGCTTACAGGACTAGCAACCCTGAAAGAAAAGATACTGCGGAGACATGCCTTAGCTACAGCCTGCGGAATGTTTCCAGTATGAGATTTTCCCTCTGCAGCTAAGTGTACACTGATATGAAACTTCCTGGCAGATGAAAACTGTGTACCAGACCGGCACTCTAAAGGCAAAAGTCCCGAGTTCGAGTCTCGGTGCGGCACACAGTTTTAATCTGCCAGTAAGTTTCATATCAGTGCACACTCCGCTGCAAAGTGATAATCTCATTCTGGTACGACGGACGACTTGTTGTTACGTGATGTCCTCCGTTTACATCTGCCTTGCTTTCAAGCTACTTGGTGATACGTCAGTTGACGTTACGGTGACTATCACTGCAGTAACAGGATGCTTGCATATAAGTTAGCAGAGTACACCGATATGCTGTTAATTTACAGTGAAACTCGCCGTAATGGCAGAGAAGTTCAACGTATGTACGATGATTTCTTTCCAAGTCATGTGACTCCCACTCATCCCGTGTCTGCCAGAGTAGAACAACGGTTCGGAAAAGCGGAACAGTCACAAGGGATAGAGCAAGCTGTGGTGCCCCAAAGAGGCGGCTCACTTCCTATCGGAAGAGGAAGTGCTTCATGAAGTTGAAGAGAACCGAGCGACGAGTACTTGAGCACTGCACGTGACTTGAATCTGTCTCACTCGTGTGTATGACGTGTTCTGCATGAACAGCAACCCAACACGTATCATCCTCAGAAGGTACTCACCATATTCCCGGAAGATTTTTTTTTTTTTTTTTTTTTTTTGTGCGACGTCTCAATTGCAGTACTTACATTTTACAGCGTCTTGTGCATTTTCCTCGGGTTTCAAGGCGAATTTTGTTCACCGTCGAAAAGTGTTTCGACACTGAAATAGCCACATTTCGGATGAAGGAAAGCTGAAACCCACTTGTACACTAAAATTCCAGCACAGATTCGGCGTTAAAGGCTGTGAAGGTATCGGCGTTGGTCATATAGTTGGATCGTACATACTTTCTCCACACCAAACGGGTACCAGGTACTTAACATTCCTGCAACAAGAGCTGTCGCAGTTTTTAGAAGATGTGTCACTGTTCACTAGCCACGAATTGTGTTTCTACCAGAGTGGCAATACATTTTGCAGTTCGTGTCTGAAACAATATGAGCGGAGTCGGCAGGGATAGGGGATCCGTCAACGTGGGTCACATGATTTGTCACTAATATCCACAAATGTAACTCCTTTGGACTTCTACATAAGGGTATACTTGAAGAGTCTTGTTTACGAGACGTGTCAATTCGGAGAAAGGTCTGTTGCACGGACCATGGCTGTGGAAGAGGTGATTAACCATAAATAACGCATATTGGAAAGAGTTTAGGCAAATTTACTGCGTACATACACATTGTGCACCGAACTTGGCGGTCGTCATAACAAACAGCTGTTGTAATATCGCAGTAAATAGGATTGAAATCTGCACAACTTGATTTCCTTGTAACATGGAAACGAATCGTTTACAAAAATGGGTTCCTAAGTAAAAATTGGTCTACTAAGTCCTCTCCACAATCTGTAGAAGTGTATAACATGAACTGTGAAGTAAATGCTCTGTCAGTCCTCCCGACGGTCATTTCATTTCCTATTTCTTCACATTTTTCATGCAGCGACTTCGCCTTAGCTTCCCTGGACTTTGAATTTATTTCAGTTCTAAGTGACGTACATTTCTGTATTCCTGTATTTCCCTTAACAGTTTTGTTCTTCTTTCTTTCACCGATCAACTGAAGTATTTCTTCTGTTAGCCATGGTATCTCCGCAGTTACATTCATTGTACCTTTTTCTTGCTTTCGAACCTCTGTGACTGCCCTTGTTAGTGACGTCCATTCCTCTTTGACTAAACTGCCTCGTTAGCTATTCATTATCACAGTATCTATAGTCTCAGTGAACTTCAAGCGTACTTCATTCATTAGCACTTCCGTATCCAAATTCTTTGTGGAATGATTGCCCGTGACGAGTAACCTGAACTTCAACCTACACTTCATCACAAGTAAATTGTGACATGTGTCTATATATGCTTCTGGGTACGCCCTACAGTCCAGTACCTGATTTCGGAATCTGCCTAACCATGGTGTAATATAACTGAAATCTTCCGTATCTTCCTGTCTTTTAGAAGTACACCTTCTCGTGATCCTTGAACAGAGTATTCGCTATTACTAGATGAAGTGGGGGCCGAAGACTTCCGTCGTAAGAAGTCACCCTCATTTGGCAAGGGTGTTGTCAAAATGGCGGAGAAACGGACAGAGATTCAGGCACTTTGTTTCTCTTAGGGTGGGGAACTGCCCACTGATCTTGGAAGAATCAGAAGTGATCAACGGTATGAGAAAGCAGAAGGCAATGGAAACCACTACATTAAAGACACATAACTTGTAAAATCTGGAAACGGAAATGATAAGCCTCAATGTAGATATACTGGGTGTCAGTGAAGGGAAAGGGAAAGAAGACAAGAGTTTTCGGTTAGATGAGTATAGGATAATATCATCGAAAAATGGTATAACAGGAGTAGAATTCGTTATGAATCGGGAGGTAGGACAGAGAGTAAGTTTCTGTGAACAGTTGACTGATGCGTTTGTTCTCTTCAGAGTTGACAGCAAAACAACATCGACAATATTAGTCCAAGCCGGCCGGGGTGGCCCAACGGTTCTAGGCGCTACAGTCTGGAACCGCGCGACCGCTGCGGTTGCAGGTTCGAATACTGCCACGGGCATGGATGTGTATGATGTCCTTAGGTTAGTTAGGTTTCAGTAGTTCTAAGTTCTAGGGAACTGATGACCTCAGATGTTAAGTCCCATAGTGCTCAGAGCCATTTGAACCATTTGAACATTAGTTCAGGAAAACTTGCGCAAGTCGCAAGCAGAACACTAAGAGACAGAGAAAGGATATGAGGGTACTGAACGGGCAATTCAGTACGTAGAGGAAAATGAAAATCTAAAAGGTATTGGGGATCTGAATGTGATTATTGGGGAAGAAATAGATGAAGTAGCTAAGGGAGAACATGGGCTTGGTTGTAGGAATCGCTTTTCGTGTCACTTATCACATTTTCCATCTGTGGCAGGGACTTACTTACACTAAATCTTATGTCACACTATAACTGACTGCATAAGTAAATCATAAATTTAAGAAAACAAGTGCACACTAGCTACAGTAGGAGCATACCTAATACGACACTGGCTTGCTGAAAGCAACATTCAAGTTGAGGGCAACTTTATTTACGTTTTGCGATCGTAAGTCTTACATTGCTCTTGGGTGCTGAAATATTAAATAAACAAGGTCAGTTAAAGTTAAAATCTTCTGGCTTATTAGGCCGCTTCATATTTCCTCTAAATTAATCGACTTTTCGATACCTCTGCTGGGATCTTCCTCAAGATCTTCCGGTGTCCATTACTGCTAGTGTTCTAGCAGTAGCGGACACCGGAAGATCCTGAGGAAGATCCCAGCAGAGGAATGGAAACGTCGATTATTTTAGAGGAAATTTGACGCAGCCTATTAGCCCAGAAGATTTTAACTTCAGTGAAAATGGTCACGACAGCCTGCAGACTTACATACAAGGTGTAACTTTCTCATGTCACAATTGTCATTAGAAACTTCGTGGTAAGATTTAGCTTTTTGCGAGGAGCTGGTCATTCAGTCTGTATTACATGACTAGAATGATTTGTTGGAAGAAAATATGATCTGTTGATTGTTACTGAGTGTTCGTTTCCAATGGGAAACAAAGTTAAAATTTACTGTCAGTTTGAATGTTTATGGCATCCTTAAACAGCCTTCATATTTCTGCGGCTCTTGATAGTCTGACAATTGACCTTCAGTAATCTTCTGTAGCTGAAATTTCAGCTGCAGAAGTTAAAATCATCAAAGAATCAGACAAGCGGTCGGAAATTTATAGAAGAGGAACCTTTTGATCCAGTGATTTGGGGGGTACTTGGGAAAAGTTAACGCCTGTACATCTGAATAGGACTTTAACACCACTCCTTCCGACGCCATATCCCACAGTTCTTTCGATGAGTGTGTTACTGTTATCTGTATTCAGTAAAAAGGATGAAACATCTTTTTAATGATTTTGACTCTGGAGTCAGCATATGTTCATGCTAACTAGTGCGTATCAAGTAAACTAGTCTTGTTTATGAGACTCCTGGAAAATTAAAACTCTGTGACGACCGAGACTCAAACTCGGAACCTTTGCCTTTCTCGGACTAAAAGTGAGGCTGTGAGGGCGGGCCGTGAGTCGTGCTTTGGTAGCAGAGCGAGATACCGTACGCTCTTCGCAATTTATTTACGCAGTGTTTTCGTTAACCCCCCCCCCCCTCAGCTGGGGAGTGCCAATCTGCAGTTAATGTTCTGTGCCGCATCATACTTACGGCTCAATGTGCTGCCTTGTCAGCGATGAGAGAAGGAAGAGACAGGCTACTTCAAGGATTGCTGTTTTCCTTGAGGCACTAGAGAAGCAGAATGCGTCCGTTGCAGATACCCTTCAAACGCACTGTTGTAAATATCAGATAACGATGGCGAAGTACCAAATCGAACGAGTTACGTTTATTGAAGAACGTTTATAGCTGGAATTGCGTTAGTGACTTACGTTTTCATTTTATCTTATTTTATTCTATTTTTTGTTTACTCTTTGAATGCGATCTTTGTTGTTGACACACTCAGTTACTAAAACTATCATTTGTACACGTTTCCTAAATGTAATCTTGTAAAATAAATAAATAAAATATACAAAATTAAAAAAGGATGGTAGAGCACATACCATTGAAAGGGAAAAGTACCGAGTTCGAGCCACGGTCCGGCACACAGTTTTAATCTGCCAGGAAGTTCCATATCAGCGCGCACTCCGTTGCAGAGTGAAAATCTCATTCTAGTCTAGTTCATGATTTTTTTTGTTACTCCCATTATTTAATGCCGTCATAGCATGAGGAACTAGTTTGCTTTTTGATATCATTTAAGAGTAGGATGCTTGTTTCCTCTACTCTGGACGTTGCTTTGAGTCTCACTCTAGAACAGCCGTCAGAAACATCTTCAGATACTAGCTAGGATCAAAACAAAAATATAACACAGCTATGTTGCTGTTTATGCAAAAAAATGCCACGAACAAAAATCAACCTCTACGAGAGAATTGGCAACTTGGAGGTTTATTATTACATTATATTCTATTAAAGGACGAAATTTATGAACGCCTTCGGATGTTGCGTCAGCTAAAAATAATAGTATGACGTCGACAGAAATGTTCTTAATATCTATAATGACGATTTTTTAGGTGAAGCCATACAGACGCATACTTATTGCGCATGTTCAAAACTGCAAGGTAATATGGTGAACATATATACTACTGGAAATGGAAACAACAAATACAGAAGAAAATTTCCACAACACGAGTATGTGATAGGATATTTTTAGAAAATTCAGGCTTCAGATGCCAGATAATGCGTGGAATAATCCGTACAATGAATTTAGTAAAATACGTCGTCTTCAACAATCTCGGTGCAGTTTACACGTTGATATCATGTTCTAGGTACATTTCGATCTTTTAACTTCGTTAACTAATCTTGTCAATAAAAATAAAAATGTGTGTCTTATAAGACTGCATCTGCTGCAGACATTGAATGAATGAAAGCTGTAATACCTCACAAATATTTTTCTTGTACGTAACCCGGATCCTATAAGTAGAAATAAATTTGTAAAATATATCTTTCATGGTTCGTGTCATGTGTTTCGAGTGGCTTCATTTAAACAGCAAACTGCGCACTATATTGGCAGCATCCGGTGACAGATCGGCAATTGATGGTTGCCATTCCATCACGCCGAAACTCTCATTAATATTCATTATGATTCCCCATGCAACACATGCTGGAAAATTTAGTTTATATGATGTCATGGAGAGCTTCAGTAGAAAGTATGAAGCAACTCAGATTTGAAGAAAAACTGACAATCCCTTTGAGAACAAATCCACATTCACTGGTGTTCAAAATGTGTTATTATCCGTATTGATTGCATTAATTTTTCAAATGACTGTCTCGATTCAATATGAACCATTCTCGGATCTGCAGACAACAGTGAAGTAACTAATTCGCAAACACTCTATGAATCTCAAAGTGTCACCATTTCATGACAACATCAAACGTCTGATGCAGCTAACCTGAACCGTTGACAAGAGTAAGCCATCTAACTATCAGCAAATTTATATGCTACGTCACATAATGGAACAATGGTTTTCTCGAATCCATGTCATTAATATAACCCATATGGATTTTACCGACAGGTGGCGTCTCTTACATACGTCATATTTTAATAAAACTCATTCGGGCAGTTTGAGCTAGGAAAATTTTTTGTTTATAATGGAGGTACTTCATAAAAATCTATGCTTTGTCAGTTTTAAAGGCCATTATAGAAAATTATAAATTATTTGCGATCGGAAAGAAGGACGGTGTCCATATCAGTGGCGTTGCTGTAGGCCTGTAAGCATCGTGGTTGCTTCCTCATGTGATCGGCTCGCGGCACAACACCAAACTAGTCATCATACGAGGATGCGAGCCATGACAACGACAGAAGCATTTTACGAGTACAGTACGAGGGTTGAAACTTTAATAGTGGCAACTATTTATTTACAGTTCGTACAAAATAGATACGTGTTTCAAAGTTTTATTGACTATCAAAGTAGTCAACAGCATTGTGTATAACCCGTTGCCATAGGCGTGGAAGTCGTAAGATACTCTTAGCAGTGCCAGGTGTGTTGACAGTTCGACTGGTGCGGGCTATTGCCCGCCGAATTTGTGGCAGTTCTGAATAAAATGCAGTCAAGTGTTTCCTTCAGTTTAAAAACCGAGTTGAAGTCGCGAGGGCTTAAGTCAGGGGAGTGCAGTATGTGGTATAGCACTTAGCAGCTCCATCAGTCAAACAAATCAGTAACAGCTTGCACTGTACGTGCTTGAGCATTGTCCTGAAAGATGATGGTCAGGTTTAACAGAAAGTGTCATCACTTCTGTCTCTATACTGTTTATTTTTGGAACTCAACCTACGACCAGCATAGAGACAGAAGTGATGACACTTTCTGCATGACCTCACCATGATTTTGCAGGACAATGCTCAAGCACGTACAGTGCAAGGTGTTGCTGACTAGTTTGTCTGATGGGGCTGCTAAGTGCTATACCATATACTGCACTCCCTTGACTTAAGCCCTCATGAGTTCAACTCGATATCTAAATTGAAGAAAACACTTCAAGGTATTCGCTTCAGAACTGCTACAAATTCGTCGGACAATACACCGCCCCCTCGAACTGTCAACACAACTAGCACTGCTAAGAGTATCCTACGACTTTCACATCGCTGGCAACGTGTTATTCATAATGCTGGTGATTACTTTGAAGATCACTAAAACTTTAAAACACGTATATAGTTTGTACGAGCTCTAAATAAATATTTGCCACCATTAAAGTTCCAACCCTCGTATTTTGATATGTCTTTTTAACCTTGCCGAAGCACATATGATACAAAAGTAATTAATAATTCAGTGAGGGTATATATGTTTTATTAAGATTTCACAAACGTACCAGATGTCACCTGTCGGCAATACGCTTACGGGCTACTTTAATGACTTGGATTGTAGTTAGCCAATAATTTATTGTGTGAAACTTTCTCTAAATTGGCTGATAGCTGGACGGTATACTCTCTAACCCATACATTCAGGCAGTTGCAGTCGCATTGGATCTTTCACGTTGGCATAGTACTGTTCTACTTGATAGTAGAATGTTCCCTAATTAGTTATTTTACAGATGTCTTCAGTTCTGAGGGTGGTACATGTAGAACCGATACCAGTCATTTAACAAATTAATGCAGTCCTGACGTATAGCTAATAAACCTGCCTAAAATTTAGTTGAAAAGAAACAGTACTGGCAGTTTGCGGTTAACCAAACCATTGTTTCGTGCTTAATTAAATGCAGAGACGTCTAGGAAAAAGATAAAGAAGGTCGTTCTTATCATGTGCCTGATATGCAATGGCGCAAGTCAGATTAAACCGTGCAGAAACTTCAGCAAGTGAAGGTTTTTCTCAGAGAGTCCATATAATACAGCCTCTTCGTCAGTGAATAACAAAAGAGACCGCAGTCCTCAAAACGTTTATCGTACCTTGTAGATTAACGCAGTTGCTATCAACTAAAAGGTACTGTGTCAAGAACACAACACTCAAAAAGTATTATGAAGCTTGGAAGGCAAACTAAATTGTACTTTGTCGAAAGATATACGGGGTGTTACAAAAAGGTACGGCCAAACTTTCAGGAAACATTCCTCACACACAAAGAAAGAAAATATGTTATGTGGACATGTGCCCGGAAACGCTTACTTTCCATGTTAGAGCACATTTTATTACTTCTCTTCAAATCACATTAATCATGGAATGGAAACACACACCAACAGAAAGTACCAGCGTGACTTCAAACACTTTGTTACAGGAATAGTTCAAAATGTTCTCCGTTAGCGAGGATACATGCATCCACCCGCCGTCGCATGGACTCCCTGATGCGCTGATGCAGCCCTGGAGAATGGCGTATTGTATCACAGTCGTCCACAATACGAGCACGAAGAGTCTCTTCATTTGGTACTGGGGTTGCGTAGACAAGAGCTCTCAAATGAAACTGTTGTTGAGAAGCGTACGAACACTTCGACCGAAATGTGCATGAGCTCCATCGTGCATGAACCACATGTTGTGTCGTACTTGTAAAGGCACATGTTCTAGCTGCACAGGTAGAGTATCCCGTATGAAATCATGATAACGTGCTCCATTGAGCGTAGGTGGAAGAACATGGGGCCCAATCAAGACATCACCAACAATGCCTGCCCAAACGTTCACAGAAAATCTGTGTTGATGACGTGATTGCACAATTGTGTGCGGATTCTCGTCAGCCCACACATGTTGATTGTGAAAATGTAGAATTTGATCACGTTGGAATGAAGCCTCATCCGTAAAGAGAACATCTGCACTGAAATGAGGATTGACACATTGCTGGATAAACCATTCGCAGAAGTGTACCGGTGGAGGCCAATCAGCTGCTGATAGTGCCTGCACACGCTGTACATGGTACGGAAACAACTGGTTCTCCCGTAGCACTCTCCATACAGTGGCGTGGTCAACGTTACCTTGTACAGCAGCAACTTCTCTGACGCTGACATTAGGGTTATCGTCAACTGCACGAAGAATTGCCTCGTCCATTACAGGTGTCCTCGTCGTTCTAGGTATTCCCCAGTCGCGAGTCATAGGCTGGAATGTTCCGTGCTCCCTAAGACGCCGACCAATTGCTTCGAACGTGTTCCTGTCGGGACACGTTCGTTCTGGAAATCTGTCTCGATACAAACGTACCGCGCCACGGCTATTGCCCCGAGCTAATCCATACATCAAATGGGCATCTGTCAACTCCGCATTTGTAAACATTGCACTGACTGCAAAACCACGTTCGTGATGAACACTAACCTGTTGATGCCACGTACTGATGTGCTTGACGCTAGTACTGTAGAGCAATGAGTCGCATGTCAACACAAGCACCGAAGTCAACATTACCTTCCTTCAATTGGGCCAACTGGCGGTGAATCGAGGAAGTACAGTACATACTGACGAAACTAAAATGAGCTCTAACATGGAAATTAAGCGTTTCCGGACACATGTCCACATAACATCTTTTCTTTATTTGTGTGTGAGGAATGTTTCCTGAAAGTTTGGCTGTACCATTTTGTAACACCCTGTAGTTATTCCCATGAAGGCTCTTCGAAAGGAAAATAATAGTGGTGAGAAAATGACGTCGTTGTTAAGTATATGCCTCATTGAGATTTAGATGAAGTGCATTTTTTTTTACGCGTGAGATTTCTGAAACTCCCCAAAGTGGACCTTCAATTCGGACTGGACGGTATATAATTTGGTTACCTTCCTTTCTCAGACGATATTAATATATTGTAACTAGCTTCATAACAGTAACTACTAAGAGACCGATCTGATCTCACGAAACAAATTTCTTTCTTGAATGATCCTTATAGGTATTATCAAAATATCCTTCCTTTATTGTATGACTTTAACTGTCAGTAAAAGTATAATTTAAAAAAATAAAAATTCAACACATTTATGAAAAACCCTTACGCATTTTTTTTCTTTTTACGGGCCACAAACAATATTACAAATATTTAACAACATTTTTCTGTTGAAGTCGCCATTTTGTTACACAGACCAAGTTTTCGCTCCTGTCCCTGCAGACAGTTACCCGCCTGACGTATTTGTGTGACCTCGGTCTATAAAAGTTGGTGGAGATTTTGTTATTGAAAGCGACAACGACCACGAAGGCGGAAGATTGCACAAATATTTATACACATTGAGGCCGATAGTGGAAGATTGCTATGAATAATAGCATCATAGCTATAAAGCAGCTGAATTACACATATGCCAGGGAATACCGTTTCACACAAAAGGTTTCTAACAAACAGAAACGTTTGAAGATGTAATATTTTATGGACTCTGACTTATCCAAAAGTTGCGGGGGATGGGATGAGAAGATACGCTGGAGGCATTGAGGATATATTAGCCTGTAAATGACTTTTCCCTCCTAAGTTCAGTTTTTGTCCTCAATATAGTCTCATTTCACTTAGTAAGTACTAAATTTAATGAGTCTCGTTGACAAACACAGATTCTGTGCAAGTTTTGGATGGTGCCGAGTCACAGACATATAATACATTTTTGAAAGAATACGCCTCCATTTGACTATATATTACCATATTTTTCTACTGTACGACTAGATTTTCGGCTTCCACATCATTATCGAGTACAATGTTCTTAGACCATTACATCATTTTGCTGTGCATTGTGCAGGATGAGGAATACGTATATAAAAACATATTTTTTATCATTGATGTAAAAATTTGGTACCATTTGTATTATTGTTGATCAGACGTGGTGGACTGTGTATTTGTCATCCTGCACAGTACAAAGTATACAAAGATCTAAGAACATTTACTTGATAATGACGTGAAGGCCGAAATCTGCATTGTACAGAAGAAAAATACGGTAATACAGTCTAATTTCGGTGCATTCTTAAAAAAAAATCTATAGCTTCGCATAATGCTGCAGAAAGGTGAGGGATGAACATACGTAGATGAGATACTGGGGTGAAATAGTTCGAAGCATGATTCCAAAGGTTTCCCAATAGCGACGTTATGCGAAAGTATTTTTCGCCTCCGCGAAATACATTATGATCTTTCCCCGATAATAGTAATGAACGTTTCATCAGTATATAAACCAAAAATTAACTACGTCCAAGCTATTTGGTACCTATGTTATGGCAGAGGCGTTTGCATCCGGCTCTTTCAACGTGGAACCGCTATTCATTGTTCATATGACTCCGCTTGGAGTCCGAAAACAAATATTAGGTTTGTTGTATCCATCCTAAAGTTACATCTGAATATTCTAGATGTACCCTCATATGGCAACAGGTGGGAACACATACTGCATCCAGGAACAAACATGATCGATTCGGTGTCCAAATGTTACGGTGTTGGCGTCCATAATACTTCATTGGCGTACTGACCTCCAAATCTTTGAACACGGTTTACTCATCCGTCATCGTTAATGTGATACTGTACTCTGCCCTCATGTGCGTCGTTTCAGGGGTGCATTAAGCCCTGACTTCATTTTTATGGATGAAATTCTGTGATCACGAGGAACGACGGAGGTAGAGGACCTTTTAGAGCAGTTGGAGAAACGTAAAATAAATTTCGCAAAAATTAATTTCCATTAATGCAAAAGGGAACTTCCCACTACCGCAAAAGTTAAATTATCAGTATCGTTAAATTAAATTGATATTTACAGATTATATAAATTTTGTAAACCCGCGTTCATTCTATCCCATCCTGTGCACATAAGTATTACAGTTTGTAGATGACACTAGATTGAAGATTGTTTGCTGACTCTATGGTTGCAGGTGAAAGTTACGGTAGATGGTGTTGACCAAGGTAGAACGCTGTATGCTGTGTTCGGTATTGTGTTGGGTACCTCCATGTACACAATCAGAAGTTATTGCGTTACATGGGTAGTGGGAACGAAATCTCGAGAGTTATAGCGAAGTAAGTTTGTCTCTCTGTTGTCATTTGAAATGATTAAGCAGTCGACGTCATAAAAATATTACGAAGTGTGCAGTTGATTTTATTATTAGTAAGGACAAATTCAAATGCTGAAAGCAACGTAAAATGAAGTCGTGTGAGACTTAGTGGAGGTGCAAGGAGAAGAATTCTGTCAGACTAACGTGGAAGTGAGTGAAATAGAGTACTTAACAGACAGCCATAATCATGGAAACAAAAGCGTTAGGCTGATTGAATTTTCATCGTCGGAGTTCATATTCACTTAGAATTTTTTAAAAGGTCATCGTATTCGCCACTGTTTGTAGAAATTATTTATTTCACAATTGGAATTTCGGCCGTTGGGTTATTTTCAAATGGTGCTGCAAAAGATTTAGCTTCAGTATATTTATGCATGCAGGACGATTGTAAAGTCTGACATGTATTGAAGCTAAATCTTTTGCAATAACACTTGAAAATGATCCAAAAGCCGAAACTGCAGTTCTAAAATAAATAATGTTCACAGTCAACAGCGAATATGTAGTCTTTTAAAAAAGCATTACTGAATCACATTAATTGCAGTTCTAAAATACATAAATTCCACAGTCGTAGACGAATATGGTAGCTGTTTAAAATAGCATTTTTGAATCAAATGTTACGCAGAATAATTGCAAGAGCAAAGCGTGTGAAGAACTAACGTTACAACCTAGTAAAATAATACGAGCAAAATTATCCAGGTCAGCTAGCAATGAAATACAGAAAAAGGAGATAATTAATTTTCGTTTATATTTGTATAGAACCCATAGAAAACAGCTGCCCCACATCCTTGTACTGCATAAGAAGAATTAAAGTAGTCAAACACCTTACATATTTTAACAAATCGAATCGAAAATTTCTGCTTCATACGATTGGAAAATAACCTAGTATTTAACAATTACGAAAAAAATCTTCATTTCTATGAATAATGTACGTACTGTATTTGAAGACGGGACATTTTGCGTCTCACCAAAACAGTTTCATCAGCTTTACACGTTACATACGGATGTTGCCTCGGCGTGTGTCCCAGTAAGCTTTTGTTAAATGTTATCAAAAACCTATATCAGCCTGCCAATGCTATTGGAAAAGTATTCTTAGTTTATGCACTAAAAATTTTAATCCTGAGTTGTGTGGTGGCATAGAAATAGCTGTCAAGTGTTAACATTAAAGGCTGCAATTTTGAATTAGGTCATGGATGGTTTTGATAGATACTCGAACTTAGACTTCGTTCTGAGTATACCAATTCTGAATCAGAAGTCGGAAACTTAGTGAAATATGTTTGGCCCCAGATTTCTACCCCCAAGCACAGTCGGGAATGTGTTATTAGCGTTGTGTATTGCTGCTCCCAATGAAAATCAGTTAAATTATTTTCTAGGCTACATACTTGAAAACTGTGTAAGTGGAGATGCTATATTTCCCCCTAATTTAAGGCCCAGTATACCATCAGATGAAATCGGAACTACAAATAGTGCGGAGTCGTTTCACCGAAATTTAAAACAAGTATTTTTCAAACCCAAGTTGACCGAAGTCTTAAAGAAATTTCAAAGTGAATTTTAGCACAGTACATTATAAAAGAAAAATAAATAGACGTGGCCGTGAAAATTACCGTGTTACTGCTGAATTGTGGGACAAATATAGCATGTTGAACTATCGTTACTCGAATTCGTAAAAAGAATTATGCATCGTTTCCAGCCCTATACCACTCTATACGGCAAGTGTTTCACCGGGGCGAGCGGGGCAAGCAGGGTGCTGCCCTGCCATTTTTAAAAGTAAGATGTTGCAGTCGTAATTTCTCATATTTTGCGGTAAATACACTCCTGGAAATTGAAATAAGAACACCGTGAATTCATTGTCCCAGGAAGGGGAAACTTTATTGACACATTCCTGGGGTCAGATACATCACATGATCACCCTGACAGAACCACAGGCACATAGACACAGGCAACAGAGCATGCACAATGTCGGCACTAGTACAGTGTATATCCACCTTTCGCAGCAATGCAGGCTGCTATTCTCCCATGGAGACGATCGTAGAGATGCTGGATGTAGTCCTGTGGAACGGCTTGCCATGCCATTTCCACCTGGCGCCTCAGTTGGACCAGCGTTCGTGCTGGACGTGCAGACCGCGTGAGACGACGCTTCATCCAGTCCCAAACATGCTCAATGGGGGGACAGATCCGGAGATCTTGCTGGCCAGGGTAGTTGACTTACACCTTCTAGAGCACGTTGGGTGGCACGGGATACATGTGGACGTGCATTGTCCTGTTGGAACAGCAAGTTCCCTTGCCGGTCTAGGGATGGTAGAACGATGGGTTCGATGACGGTTTGGATGTACCGTGCACTATTCAGTGTCCCCTCGACGATCACCAGTGGTGTACGGCCAGTGTAGGAGATCGCTCCCCACACCATGATGCCGGGTGTTGGCCCTGTGTGCCTCGGTCGTATGCAGTCCTGATTGTGGCGCTCACCTGCACGGCGCCAAACACGCATACGACCATCATTAGCACCAAGGCAGAAGCGACTCTCATCGCTGAAGACGACACGTCTCCATTCGTCCCTACATTCACGCCTGTCGCGACACCACTGGAGGCGGGCTGCACGATGTTGGGGCGTGAGCGGAAGACGGCCTAACGGTGTGCGGGACCGTAGCCCAGCTTCATGGAGACGGTTGCGAATGGTCCTCGCCGATACCCCAGGAGCAACAGTGTCCCTAATTTGCTGGGAAGTGGCGGTGCGGTCCCCTACGGCACTGCGTAGGATCCTACGGTCCTGGCGTGCATCCGTGCGTCGCTGCGGTCCGGTCCCAGGTCGACGGGCACGTGCACCTTCCGCCGACCACTGGCGACAACATCGATGTACTGTGGAGACCTCACGCCCCACGTGTTGAGCAATTCGGCGGTACGTCCACCCGGCCTCCCGCATGCCCACTATACGCCCTCGCTCAAAGTCCGTCAACTGCACATACGGTTCACGTCAACGCTGTCGCGGCATGCTACCAGTGTTAAAGACTGCGATGGAGCTCCGTATGCCACGGCAAACTGGCTGACACTGACGGCGGCGGTGCACAAATGCTGCGCAGCTAGCGCCATTCGACGGCCAACACCGCGGTTCCTGGTGTGTCCGCTGTGCCGTGCGTGTGATCATTGCTTGTACAGCCCTCTCGCAGTGTCCGGAGCAAGTATGGTGGGTCTGACACACCGGTGTCAATGTGTTCTTTTTTCCATTTCCAGGAGTGTATATGTGAAACTTCGGAGTAATGAAAATATGAAGTTCTGCTGTAGAGCTAGACTGTCTTACGGCAATGCAATCCGCACTTACAACGAGAGGATATTTGGCGAATGGACTGGTCTGCCCCTTCTTTCGTCTTAAATCTCAACAATCATCCACCAGTAGGCAACCGCATTGTTGAAGGAAGATAACTGTTGACCACAACTACTCCATAGCAACCTTGTAGCCAGCATGGCAGCACGTAGTAGAGCATTAATTTTCGCCCGTGACGACCACACTCCTATTAATAACACTATTCCGCCTTATGTAATGTCCAGGGGACCATCATAAATAGCGTCGACTTCAGTCTAATTGCTGTATTTGGATAAATGTGTCATTTCTGTTCGTGTAACTGAGCACTTCTTTAAAGTTATCTTCTTTACTACCCTTACTAAAGAGTAAGTAGCATATAAAAACAATTTGGAAAGTAGTGTATATCAGATCATAAGCAAACTCTCCGATAAAGTAGGCTGGTCTGTGGCAGGTAGCGCGTCTGAACATGAGAGAAGATGGAGATAAGGATAGACAGATTCATCCTTGACAAGCACCTTTTAACAGGAAACACCCGTATGATGTAGAGTGTGAAGTTTCACATTCTGTTAAAAAAAGCAGAACGATGACGCTATAGAAAATACTGCAAATGTAACGCAGAATTCCAGCTTAGTATTTAATGACCATCGTCAGGTGCCCCATTTCCACTCTGTTCAATAAAGTTTTACTTATACAGAGAGTGGAATATATTTGTAATTTGAACTTTCATTTTCACCTTAAATGTAACTCCAGTTGCAGTCGTAATTTCTCATATTTTGCGGTAAATATATGTGAAACTTTGCAGTAATGAAAATGTGAAGAACAGAATAACGGAAAAAAACTTTAATTTCTTGTTTTGGTTAAATGAAACCGTTTCTGCTTGACGTGGAAACAATTCTTTTTTACGTAAACACTCCACGTGTTACTTTTTTTCTTGTTTCTTCTGTATATAATAATATCTCTCTAAGACGTGCGTCATTTTATCTGTGTTTGCGGAATTCTGTTGTCATTTGACGATGGCCTACGAAGCCGAAATCATGTTAATGACCCAAAAAATTCATTTCTAATAATGAATTATGGCTAGGTCCACCTTTTTCCAAGTACACTATTTATTGATTTATATTAACACCCAAACATCTTTCACCACAGTTGTGGCATACTCAGTGACCTATTCGTTTTACTTTTTCCATTATTTTAGATTTTGTATGTTCTGTGGCAGCCAACCGAAATCAGCCACATGTCTAAATTAGTACACCAAGTCATCATTATAGTATTTGATAAGTCCAGATGTGTGACAAGTTTGTTTTCATGTGCCGAAAAGTGTTTTTGCGTAGCTGTGCTCACGTTTCTTTCCATTAATTTGTCATTATGGAATCTTGCTATGTTACAGTAGCGTTGATGCACATTTCACTGCGCAAATTAATGTTTCTGACAGCCTTCCGAGTGCAGACTATTAGGAAGGTGTTTCTTATGTTATTCTAACTTGCTATTATTGTAAAAAAAACAGGCAAGTCAGAATGCGGGCATGACATTCGTAAATATGTTGATTGTAACCTAAGTAAATGTCCGACCTCTGGTTGTTCGCGCACCGCGTATGGAAAAGCCATGTGTTAAAAGTCTCCCAGCGAGAGCCGTGGCTGCGTGTCTGTTCTAACGTTTACAGCCATTGTATGCTGCAGCAGCCACAGATGTATTTCAAGAGAACAATAAAATCCAGCAACAAGTGGGATATCTCTTTCACGTGGACAATGTGGCTTTTTGTAACAAAAGGTTGTATAGGGCAATGCTCGTAAAGAAAACCGCAGTCTGCCTAATTCAGCCGCCAGACAATTGGGAAGCAGCCTTTATTCTTGATAGAACGACACATTGTTAACCCACATAAAGGTCTCTGAACATACGCAAGATGATGTCTCGCTGTGCGAGATACAATAACGCTCATCCGCCAGCAGACGCGTTCATATTTTGTGCAGCCATTTGCAAGCCGTAGTTTACGCTAGTGCAAACTGAAGCCTTCCTGCGCCTCGACATTACATGTCTAGTGTGACAAACTACGTCTGCCTCTCCCTAACACCACTGTCCACCTGTGTCAGTCTCGGCGCCCGTAGGACGTAAAACACTATTTTCCCCCTCTACTTTACCTGACCTCACTTCTATATACTTTAATTCCCTGCACGATGGTAACAAAAGTGACATATGAATTAATTTTAAAATACCACGTTAAGTAGCCCCAGGCCGTAACATAAAGCACATGTCCTCGAGTCATTTCTGTAAATACGTTTTATGGAAGTCATGTACGAAAAAAAAGTAACTGCTCATTGAACCTCTTTCCTGTACGACCAGCATACATCAGTGAGAATGGTAAACATGCGAGAGCGTGCTGTTCTCAATATCGGTTCAGGTTTTACATATCGCGCATATAATTAAGATTACATTCACTCTTCGTCGATGACGTTGCAGCCTTCTGCTGATAGAACGTTCGGAGTCGTACCGTGTAATACACTGAAGCACCAAAAAGACTGGTATAGGTATGCGTATTCAAATACAGAGATATGTAAACAGGCATAATACGGCACTGCGGTCGGCAACGTCTATATAAGACAACAAGCGTCTGGCGTAATTGTTAGATCGGTTAATGCAGCTACATGGGCATGTTACAGAGATTTAAGTGACTTTGAACATGGTGCTATAGTCGGCGCATGTGTGATGGGACACAGCATCAAATGGTTCAAATGGCTCTGAGCACTTATGCGACTTAACTTCTGAGGTCATCAGTCGCCTAGAACTTAGAACTAATTAAACCTAACTAACCGAAGGACATCACACACATCCATGCCCGAGGCAGACACAGCATCTGTGAGGCAGTGAAGAAGTGGGGATTTTTCTGTACGACCATTTGACGAGAATACCGTGAGTATCAGGAAAATGGTAAAACATCAAACGTCCGTCATCACCGGAAAAAGAGCCTTAAGAACGGGACAAACGACGACTGAAGAGAATCGTTCAACATGACAGAAGCGCAACCCTTCCGCAAACAGCTGCAGATTTCAATGCCGGGCATTCAGCGCGTGTCAGCGAAACATCATCGATATATGCTTCCGGAGCCGAGGGCCCACACGTATATCCTTGATGACTGCACGACACAAAGCCTTAAGCCTCTCCTGGGCCCGTCACCAGCGATATTTGATAGTTGTCTGGAAACGTGTTCCTTGGTCGGACGAGTCTCATTTCAGATGGTATCGAGCGGATGGACGTGTGCGGGTATGGAGAGAACCTCGTGAATCTATGGACCCTGTACGTCAGCAAGGGGACTTTTCAAGCTGGTGGAGGCTCTGTAATGGTGTGGGCCGTTTGCAGTTAAAGTCATATGGATCCCTGATACTTCTATATACAACTGTGACAGGTGACATGTACTTAACCATCCGGTCTGATCACCTGCACCCATTCATGTCTACTGTGCATTCCAGCGGACTTGGATAGTTCCAGGAGGACAATGAGACACCCCACACGACTAGAATTGCTAGAGTTGTTCCAGGAACACTGAGGTCATCAGTCCCCTAGAACTTAGAACTACTTAAAACTAACTAACCTAAGGACACCACACACATCCATGCCCAAGGCAGGATTCGAACCTGCGACCGTAGCAGTCGCGTGGTAACAGAATGAAGTGCCTAGAACCTCTCGGCCACCGTGGCCGGCCCAGAATCCACAGACATTAACTTTATTGAGCATATCTCGTATACCTTGCAACGTGCTGTTCAGAAGAGATCTCCACCCGCCGTACTCTTACGAACTTATGGACAGCCCTGCATGATTCATGGTGTCAGTTCCCTCCAGTATCAGTCGAGTCCATGCTACGTCGTGTTGCGACACTTCTGCGTGTTCGCGTCGGCCCTACACTTTATTAGGCAGATGTAATAGTTTCTATGGCTCTCCTGTGTATATATGTTTTAACTTAACTGTGACGCTGCGTGAGAAAGAGCGTGCTGCAGTCGAGTTCGCAACCGCAAAAATCATGCCTTTTATTGAAATCCGTAGAAGAATGAAAACTGTGCTCGGTGATGATTGTATCGGCATCAGTAATGCATCATGGTGTGTTGTTCGTGCTCGTAATGAAGGAGATGGTGTCGCTAATCTAAACATGTGCCAAACAAGCTACCGTCGCAATTTACTGATGTCGATACAATCACCACCGTAAACAGCTTTCATTCTCCGATAGATTTTAATTGGAGGCACATTTTCTGTGGCTAGAAGAAGATTTCAGGGCTGTTTTCCACGTGTCGACATAGTTACGTAACACACCGCCTTGTTACACGCTACAATTCGGAGCCTTCTAGCGACAGAGCGAAGTGGGTGAGCGAAGTGGAAAAGTCGACTGGACAATACGCACGACATGTAGTAACTCATCTTATATTGAGTGCAGATTTAAAATGTAGGAGGAACTACTTTTTGCATGTCCTCGTGTGTTTTATTCGTGTCTAAATACGACGACTCCTGATAAGTAATTGTGAAATTCCCCTCGTTTCCCACAGTTAATATGAAACTTTAATAGCTTCAGATGTGAACATACACTCCTGGAAATGGAAAAAAGAACACATTGACACCGGTGTGTCAGACCCACCATACTTGCTCCGGACACTGCGAGAGGGCTGTACAAGCAATGATCACACGCACGGCACAGCGGACACACCAGGAACCGCGGTGTTGGCCGTCGAATGGCCAGGACAATGCACGTCCGCATGTATCCCGTGCCACCCAACGTGCTCTAGAAGGTGTAAGTCAACTACCCTGGCCAGCAAGATCTCCGGATCTGTCCCCCATTGAGCATGTTTGGGACTGGATGAAGCGTCGTCTCACGCGGTCTGCACGTCCAGCACGAACGCAGGTCCAACTGAGGCGCCAGGTGGAAATGGCATGGCAAGCCGTTCCACAGGACTACATCCAGCATCTCTACGATCGTCTCCATGGGAGAATAGCAGCCTGCATTGCTGCGAAAGGTGGATATACACTGTACTAGTGCCGATATTTTGCATGCTCTGTTGCCTGTGTCTATGTGCCTGTGGTTCTGTCAGTGTGATCATGTGATGTATCTGACCCCAGGAATGTGTCAATAAAGTTTCCCCTTCCTGGGACAATGAATTCACGGTGTTCTTATTTCAATTTCCAGGAGTGTATATCAGGTTGTAGTTCCTCGGTGGCAGCGATAACGGCGCAAATTGGCTGTAAATATGGATGGGTACCTCTATCCACATTCAGTTGTGTAGTAGACAAACACGCATTTGTTTTCACAAGTTTCACCTCCATATTAAACGTCAGACCCCTCTCACAGAGCCATTTATGGCCAGCCAATGTTTTATTTACGTAATTATGTCTCATTTATCAGGTATGTATATACTGCACCTTCTAATTGTACGTTAATAGTCACTGTGCGGTATCAACTAACAAAGCAGCTAACAGTCTTACACAAATGAACAATACGCGTTGCACCTTTGTATTACTCAGTAGTCATTGGTAACTGTCCCACTTCACTATCTGTCTTATTCACGCCAACACATCATTGTACCATTACATTATTGCTGTTTTGACTCGCAAGGGTTCCACGCTCGAAACCTCGGAACTGACTGACTTGAAAATTGCTTCAGGAGCAGTGCTTATATGGCTTTGCAAAAATGACTACTGAAGTTTCACATAGTTAAATACGTAATTTAGATAATTTAAAATTAGAATTTTACACCTCAAATTAATTGAATTGTGCAGAAAAGTTGGTTTTGGTCTGAACACTATGTTACGATAAGAATTTTAACTGAAGTAAACCTTCTTAAAGACAAAAACTTCCAAAATAAGTAAATAAGCAATACCATACATAAAATGTTTAATCAACCGGGAAGTAATTAAGAGCTGATGTTCCTACTATGTTTTGGAAATCAGCTTCACGAATAATTTGAGGATATCTGTAAGTTATTCTCGTAACTTTATCATTAATATAGTAATTAAACCAGTTTACGTGTCAACAATGTGACTGGAATAAGAAATAATTAAAATAATTACTGTTACTTAATTGAACTGAGCTTTAACGAAACTAGATTCTTGAAATAGTTCAAATTAATTAGAAAATCATTCAGACTAATATAATGAAGCAAATTTGGGCCTGCCCTTATACTCGGAATAACAAAATGTTAGGTTTATCATTTGACACAACTCTTTCTAACGCTAAGGCTAAGTAAAAATTTAAAAAAGTTCAGTAGGAAGGTTAACGACAAAACAAAACGTGAATGGGTCACAGTTTGGTTTCCTACTAGTGGGTTTGATTTAAGCCTGCTAGTAGGAACAGGAACCGGTTGCTTTGGTATCACGACACCGACTTGTAGAACGTCAGACAGTTACCTACTCTTAGAAGAATTTTACAGTCGCACCCGGAGTATATGGAGAACTTTTGCAGTAGGTGCGAAAAATTTCTTTCCTTCTAATTTGGTGGGTTAGGAGCAATCTTTGCGTCAAACGTGCCATCGACATCAATGTCATTAGCTACCGAGAACCGTCTACATTACGCAACATTGGCTCTGGATACAGATGCGGGGCTTAAAAAAGCCACGGCGTATGCAAAGCAGGATGGCCAGATTAGGAAACGAATCCCGAGTTAGAGCCCAAAGTCGTGGCTACAGAATTATTTGAATAGCACTATTGCTTGGTCTCACTTTTAATCTGAACTAAAGTAATGGAATACTGGACAGTCAATTTCTCCCCATCCGTTAGCAGAAACTCAGCAAAACCGAATTCCTGCTAACCGACACGTGTTAGAATGCAGCAAGTATAAATCGGTTATCCAGTGTTGCAGCGCTCACACACTGCACTCGACACGCCTAAAACGCTGTTCGTAGCTAGTGTACTGAGACGAGGAAATGATTAGCGGAACCGTTAATGTTAATAATTTGAGCATTATTCATCTGTTGTTCGTTTTTGGCCCACATTTTATATACACTAAAACTGTAATTAAATGTTAGTGGCTCAAAACTTTCGGATTTTTTTTTCATTACATGGCAATATACTAATAAGTGCATAACATGGCTTTGTACTTGTTTACGATAAAACTGCGGCCCATTTCCTCCTAGATCCATCATTGTGATGATAGACACTGATTCATAAATATTGCAAAGAGATTGTGAGGGTAAAATTAAGTCTCTGTGACAGAGTGTCACTAGGTTAATGGGACTTCGCCCTGTCACTCTTGAAAGAAGTCAAGAGCTCTGATTTATTAGTCCATTCTTACTGTTTCTTTTTATACGTAAAGAAGGTGATTCATATAAGACTAGAACTCAAATATTTTCAAATTTGCCACTGATAGTCTCCTGTTTCATGTAACTGAATCTCACACAGGAACTCCAAATACAAAAATATTTTCAAAGTGTCATAGGATGGGTATTTCATGGCACCGCACGTACATATTCCGCTTACAGGTGCGTATTTACGCTGAGAAACTGAAAACAGTGGTGTTATATACATCCGTACACGACAGTACAAAGGTTCTTCAAAACGTGAGTAGCTGCTGCTGAGTAATTCGTATATGAACAAATATATGTTATGATGGTTTTATTTCCCATTCGGTTACGTTCACCCAACAGTTTTCAGCGTATGTCGTAATAGAAACACACGTCATGGCGCAACAGAAAAAATATTCGTCATATGGTATTACGAGGTACCCGTAGCAGCTTAAGACGATCATGTGAACCTAGCGTGTAATGGAAATTAAATTAATTATCAGATGTTGTGACTAGAATGACTTTATTTTTCACTTAATGACACACCTTTGTTCTGATGGAACTGATGACAGTCGTATATTTCCATGTTACACATGTTACGCATTTCATGTCTTAAGGATGATGACTGATAAATGGTGGAAGGACTCAGACATTTTTCTATCCTGTCTTACTCAAAGGCTATACTTTTCAGAGCTGCCGGTCTCAAAATGTTCAAATCTGTGTGTATTTCTAAGGGACCAGGCTGCTGTGGTAATCGGTCCATAGACTTAAACACTACTTAAACTAACGTATGCTAAGAACAATACGCACACCCATGACCGCGGGAGGACTCGAACCTCCGGCTGGAAGGGCAGAGCAGTAAGTGGCATGGCGCCTCTAACCGCGCGGCCACTCGGTGCGGCAGAAGCTGTAGGTCTAGAAAACTGATCATTTCAAAGGAAACTAAAGTTCTTTAGTGAAATTCATTATATTTAGAATAGTTGTCATATTTTCCTTTACTCGCTCTAACGGGAATTGTGTACAAACGTGCTTGTTCAAGTATTTGAGTGAAGTGAAAAAAAGACTCTGTATAAATTACGGGATGGGCTTTCGTCCGAATTTTCGTAACCAAACGAAGAGTGCGAAATGGACAAATTGGATCCAAGGAAAATAAGGAAAAAACTTACCAGAGTGAGGTTTAGTTTTGAATAATAAGGTCAGTTGCTTGAAAGCAGTCAGGTTAATTCAGACAGACGTAATTAGTGATTTGAGGGAAGAGTATTGTCCGAATTTCCGTAGCCAAGTAACAAGTGGGAAACGGGTTTTCAAATTGACCAGGGTAAGGTGTAGTTTTGTAGAAACTCATTTATTTGCTGTAAAATAATCAGGTTAATTCAGAAAACTCGTGAACTGAGGGAAAATTGAAATACTTCACGAGCAGCTGCTCTGTAAGGGGCTGTCAGATGAAAATAAGACGCATGGGAAAAAAGTAGACTGTTTATCATTTCAAGAGAAATCGCTATAACTGTGAGATAAGACGGTAAATGCCTTCACGGAAAAACGAAGTTGTTTATGGAACCACGATTCTACGCAGACGTGCACTTCTTCGTATGAAGGAAATCGACACCCTGAACGTCTTTCTTAAGGACTCCAACAACTTGTAAATCACATGGAAACAGATCGCGACTGTGTGGAGGATTTGTATGGAATTCCCAGCGAAACTTCTGCAGTAGGGTTGATACAGCCTTGGCAACGTGTGGGCGGACGAAGAGGTGCACCCCTGGATATAATCTGTGTTCCGTAGGCGACAGCAAAAATGTTTCCATGAAGGTACTGACTATGTTATCTAACTATGGAATAAGGGTATTAAGATTTATGGCCACTTCGAGAACAGAAGACACCAGGAAGGCAAATGAGATGTTATAAAGATTATGCTCTCTTAACAAAAGTTGAAAAATTAAATTGAAAACGTTTCAAAACTTTTGTAAAATTATTTGTCTGAAGATAAGAAATAAAACAGTTTAGAAAAAAATTTGATGCTGCACTCAATGATGCTCGAAAGTATGTAAAGCCAATGAGGTGCGACTGAGAACTTAAATTTCAATGTTCAACTTACCATTTTCAAGAGTTGGGGTTAGGGGTTGGGTTGTTTGAGGGGGGAGACCAGACAGTGAAGTCATCGGTCTCATCGGATTACGGAAGGACGGGGAAGAAAGTCGGGCGTCTCAAAGGACACCTGGAGCTATTTAGGGAAATCACGGAAAACCTGAATCTGGAAGGCCGGACGCGGGATTGAACCGTCGTCCTCCCGAATGCCAGTTCAGTGTGCTAGCCACTGCGCCGCCTCGCTCGGTTTTTAAAGTGTTCAGGAGGATATTTATCAGGTGGATTACGTAGACCGTGCAGTCTGCTACTGTGTGATCTTGACATAATTCTGTCACCTATGACCGCTGGTGTAAAACAGTTCCGTCAGTTCTTCAGTCTAAAGATTTTCGTTAGAGATTCATAGAAATATCAGGAAAGAGAACGGTGTATTCCTAGTCGGTGCCTAATTTGCTGTACATGATTCAAAGATGAAGCAAATGATTCTCTGATCTATTTTACTTTTAGTTTTAGATAAATGATTTTAGAAAACACTTGTCTTATTTTTCTCTAAAACTTTTAATGAGTCATTGAAGAGTTAAAATATCATTATGAGTCTATTAACAACATTTGCTTCATTACGGATAATCAGAATATGTATGAGAGTAACATTATGCAGAGTGAATTATAATTTATTGTATAGACGAACCTTATACAAAGTTGTAGGCTGATTTTACGTCGTATTACAGTATCATCTAATGTTTATTTTAAAGAAGCAGTTGTGTTATGTCATGTTCAAAAATCACTTCCATCTAGTTAAACGCTCTTAGGTACATTTTATGATCTTATGTAGCAGGATTATGTTAACGTTTCGCTTCATGAGTTCCTTTCCTGTCTTTATATAAATTTCGTTTCGGAAATAATTCCAGAGGTAGTTTTGATGTCAACGTTAGTAGTCTGCATATGGTTAGCGAGCGAAACAGCTCTTTGGTTGAGGGATTATACTCGAGTTGCGAGGATCATAATTCAAACTACCACTCTATCCGTTACCAAATTCAATATAGATTTACATTTTCCGTAAGTTTTGTTCGATTGGACCTCCAATAACACTTCCTTTGCTAGGAGGCTCATACAACATTCCATCTACACCTACTGCGACGACCATAGCATACTTTCATTATTATTGTGCTATATCTTAATTTATCTTTCCGTAACACTGAAAGCTGTAAATTGAGAAAACTGGTAGCTTTAGAAACTGAGTATCAGCTGATACTATAGTAACCCTGTCTTCATCATCCTAACTGGGAGCATTTTACAGGGAATTTCAGGATATTCTGAGACTTTTATCGGAACGTGACGTCTGCAAATACCCTACAATAATTTTCAGGTGGTAATAGCCGTCATTAATCCAGCTTGCAGTAAAAATCAGTTATTATCTCTTGTACGTATAGATCCAAAAGTGAAAACAACCTGGAATTTATCTATCTTCCCCTCTTATAATCGATGTGCCCCCAAGATCAACATTGAGTGTATTTGATGTCCTACACTCGAGGTACCCACATGCAGAACCGGAACTTGCTTTATCCGTATTTGAATTTGCTTCATCTGTTTCGAAACTCGGACTTGTAAATGAAACGATGTTTTTAAGTATCGTGATGTGCTCTCAATACCATTTGTTTTATATAATTCTCAGTCTGAAAATGGTTATACCCCATATCATATCGAAATATGATATTGCATTCACTGTCATTCTGTCGACACTGAGTAAGACATTTACATTCTTAAAAATCCGTAGCTGTATTCGCACCAAACGAGATTTTTTCATGTAATTTGTTACAAAGGCTGTAGCTTACAGAACCCTATTTTGTAAAAATATCGCACAGCCCGCAAAAAGAACTTTCACGTCAATGTTTTGCATTTCCGAACAGTATCGTTTTTCGAATTATATACGAAATATTTACAGACTCATTGAAACTACAAATATTTCTCAGCACAACATATTAATTGTTGTCAAAGAAGTTAGAATATTTGTAAGGAACATTGGAAAAGATATTAGTAATCTGGACTGAAGAACGAACAAACAGTAAATGTCATCTTCGACAGCATAGTGCTAATCTACATCTACATCTACATTTATACTCCGCAAACCACCCAACGGTGTGTGGCGGAGGGCACGTTACGTGCCACTGTCATTACCTCCCTTTCCTGTTCCAGTCGCGTATGGTTCGCGGGAAGAACGAGTGTCTGAAAGCCTCCGTGCGCGCTCTAATCTCTCTAATTTTACATTCGTGATCTCCTCGGGAGGTATAAGTAGGGGGAAGCAATATATTCGATACCTCATCCAGAAACCAAATAACCCTGTGACGAAACGCGCCGCTCTTCTTTGGATCTTCTCTATCTCCTCCGTCAACCCGATCTGGTACGGATCCCACACTGATGAGCAATACTCAAGTATAGGTCGAACGAGTGTTTTGTAAGCCACCTCCTTTGTTGATGGACTACATTTTCTAAGGACTCTCCCAATGAATCTCAACCTGGTACCCGCCTTACCAACAATTAATTTTATATGATCATTTCACTTCAAATCGTTCCGCACGCATACTCCCAGATATTTTACAGAAGTAACTGCTACCAGAGTTTCTTCCGCTATCATATAATCATACAATAAAGGATCCTTCTTTCTATGTATTCGCAATACATTACATTTGTCTATGTTAAGGGTCAGTTGCCACTCCCTGCACCAAGTGCCTATCCGCTCCAGATCTTCCTGCATTTCGCTACAATTTTCTAATGCAGCAACTTCTCTGTATACTACAGCATCATCTGCGAAAAGCCGCATGGAACTTCTGACACTATCTACTAGGTCATTTATATATAGTGTGAAAAGCAATGGTCCCATAACACTCCCCTGTGGCACGCCAGAGGTTACTTTAACGTCTGTAGACGTCTCTCCATTGATAACAACATGCAGTTAAAAACATAAAAAGTTGGGCAATAAATAAATGTAAAGAGGACACCTTTTTTCCTGATTTTCACCTAGCCTTTCACAATTTAGTAAATCAGTCTTCTAACCGCTTCGAAGCGGCCCCGCATGATTATCTCTTCTATAACAACCTCTTCATTTCAAAGTACTTCTTCTCAATGTTCTCAATTATTTCTTAGATTTAGTACCGAGCGAAATGGCGCAGTGGTTAGCACACTGGACTCGCATTCGGGAGAACGGCGGTTCAAACCTGCGTCCGGCCATCTTGATTTATGTTTCTGTGATTTCCCTAAATCGCCTCAGGCAAATGCCGGCATGGTTCCTTTGGAAGGGCACGGCCGATTTCCTTCCACATGCTTCCTTAACTCGATGGGACCGATGACTTCCTTGTTTGGTCCCCCCTCCAAACAAACCAACCAACCAACCAGATTTAGTGCTGATGAGGAGTGAATTGTTTAAGAGAAATGTCCGGAAGGATCAAACTGGCAAGCAGCGGGATGATGAAGTAGTAAGGAATATTGCGTTCCGTTTGAAGTTTGCCGTAGACAGAAGACAATGAATGACGCAATAGGCAGTTCAGTTGAAGAGGAATGGACATCTACAAAAGGGGAAACAGAGAAGTTGGACAGACAGACACAGGTACAGCGAAAGTAGTTGCGAAAAACCGAAGTATGCTTCAGCTGATCGACAAAAAAAGAATGTACAAAAACGTACAACGAGAGAGAGAGAGGGTAATACCGCAATGTTAGTCACTTACGAATGAAATAATTAGGAACTACAGAGAATCAAAAGCAAAGTAGCTCTAGGAAAAAAGTCGAAAAAGAAATTGTATTTGGAATGACTGGTGCAATTTTTTTTCTCGAATCACCAGTCTCTACGCTGATTCGATGCGGCCCGGCACGATTTCCTGCTCTCTACCAACGTCTTATTCTCAGAGTAGCATTCTAACCAAACGTCCTCAATTAACAGTTTGGGCGGTGTCGTCTCAATCGCGGTAGCGCATCATCGCTGGTACTCGCAGCCGGAATATTACAAAAATATTACTTAATCGCTCCTCTGAATTATAAAGTTGTTCATGTCGTTTCCTAGACGGAGTAATAACTTTTCTGTCCTACTCTACGATTACTTGCTCTACGATTACGGTAGGGTTCCTCCACATCCACCTGTGGCTATGAGACATACGAGGTAGATATGGATGAACACTCACGAAATATCACCTCAGAATGGATAGTTCTACCAAGCGCTTTTCCACACAATTTGCACAGTAATGGTGCGGGTCGAATCTTCACAACTTTCTTTACGTTTAAAATAAACTGGAAAATAGGTTACGAAATTTGTAACTAACGGTAAACTGGATCATTTTTGAGGTATTGTTACAGCTGGTTAAATTATATTCAGTGTGGACAATCTGTATTCAAAGAGTATCCCTGTGCCTCCATTTATTTATTGTAGACAATAATAACAGTATTTGGTGGAAACGAACCACTCTTTTGTCGTCAGAGGATGTAGAGAACATCGTTTTCGCTTAGCTGTGCAGGTAATCCATTCAGCTAGCGACGCGAAAACTAAAGGCTCCCAGAGAGCAACGATGTTTCAAAAGCGAACTATGATGTTTCAAAAGCGAGAAACGAGGTGCTAGCACCGAGGCTGCTGCTTAAATGTGTCCCAACAAGAGCTTTATTGTACTGGTCGTAATAACGGTGAAACACAGCACTGCGTCGCACTGACTAATTAGAAACTTTGGCATCGTAGGTTATGTGTGGTAATCGACGATGGAGCAGCCGCTAGAGGTGTCAGCGGCGGCGCCGACATCTGCGTCAAGTCTGCTCCTACTGCCACGGCGCCCGACGCCAGCCACAGTCTCTACTCATTACTGGGTGGCTGGGAGCTCGTCGGCTGTGAAACAGTTTGACACAAGGAGCGCCAGAAATCGCTAACGAGACCGCCGCGGCGGCGAAACTGCCTGAGCGCCCTCCCACCAGAGCTTCGCCGTTCCTTCGCACTTACCCAAACACCATACGTCCCGTCACGAGTGTCTCGCCGACGGAGGAGGCAGCTGTTTCCGTCACTCTCAGCCTCACTCCGTTCTTGTAGCGTCTCTCTCTCTCTCTCTCTCTCTCTCTCTCTCTCTCACTCTCTGACTTTCTCCATCCCTTTCTCCGTCTCTCTCTCTTCCTCTCTCCTTCTCTCGCACTTGGTGGTTTTCGCTCTCTGCATTGCGATGCTTCGTGCACCTTGCAGCGCCAACTGTTTAGCTACTCATAGTTAGTACTATTACTTGCTCTATAGAGATTATTTATGAGTCATCAGTCTTCACCTTGGTTCTGTATTCTTCTCGTGTAACAACTTCTTCGTGTCAGAGTAGCTCTTGGAACCTACATCCCCAGTCATTTGTTAGATATACTAAAATCCCTGGCTTCATCTGCAGTTTTCACCTTCTACAGCTTCAGCTACACTGTTGTTGTTGTGGTCTTCAGTCCTGAGACTGGTTTGATGCAGCTCTCCATGCTACTCTATCCTGTGCAAGCTTCTTCATCTCCCAGTACCTACTGCAACCTACATCCTTCAGAATCTGCTTAGTGTATTCATCTCTTGGTCTCCCTCTACGATTTTTACCCTCCACGCTGCCCTCCAATACTAAATTGGTGATCCGTTGATGCCTCAGAACATGTCCTACCAACCGATCCCTTCTTCTGGTCAAGGTGTGCCACAAACTTCTCTTCTCCCCAATCCTATTCAATACTTCCTCATTAGTTATGTGATCTACCCATCTAATCTTCAGCATTCTTCTGTAGCACCACATTTCGAAAGCTTCTATTCTCTTCTTGTCCAAACTATTTACCGTCCATGTTTCACTTCCATACATGGCTACACTCCATACAAATACTTTCAGAAATGACTTCCTGATACTTAAATCCATACTCGATGTTAACAAATTTTTCTTCTTCAGAAACGCTTTCCTTGCCATTGCCAGTCTACATTTTATATCCTCTCTACTTCGACCATCATCAGTTATTTTGCTCCCCAAATAGCAAAACTCCTTTACTACTTCAAGTGTCTCATTTCCTAATCTAATTCCCTCAGCATCAGCCGACTTAATTAGACTACATTCCATTATCCTCGTTTTGCTTTTGTTGATGTTCATCTTATATCCCCCCTTCAAGATACCATCCATTCCGTTCAACTGCTCTTCTAAGTCCTTTGCTGTCTCTGACAGAATTACAATGTCATCGGCGAACCTCAAAGTTTTTATTTCTACTCCATGGATTTTAATACCTACTCCCAATTTTTCTTTTGTTTCCTGTACTGCTTGCTCAATATACAGATTGAATAACATCGGGGAGAGGCTACAACCCTGTCTTACTCCCTTCCCCACCGCTGCATCTCTTTCATGTCCCTCGACTCTTATAACTGCCATCTGGTTTCTGTACAAATTGGAAATAGCTTTTCGCTCCCTGTATTTTACCCCTGCGACCTTTAGAATTTGAAAGAGAGTATTCCAGTCAACATTGTCAAAAGCTTTCTCTAAGTCTACAAATGCTAGAAACGTAGGTTTGCCTTTCCTTAATCTTTCTTCTAAGATAAGCCGTAAGGTCAGTATTGCCTCACGTGTTCCAACATTTCTACGGAATCCAAACTGATCTTCCCCGAGGTCGGCTTCTATCAGTTTTTCCATTCGTCTGTAAATAATTCGCGTTAGTATTTTGCAGCTGTGGCTTATTAAACTGATAGTTTTTCAACACCTGCTTTCTTTGGGATTGGAATTATTATATTCTTCTTGAAGTCTGAGGGTATTTCACCTGTCTCATACATCTTGCTCACCAGATGGTAGAGTTTTGTCGGGACTGGCTCTCCCAAGGCCGTCAGAAGTTCCAGTGGAATGTTGTCTACTCCGGGGGCCTTGTTTCGACTCAGGTCATTCAGTGCTCTGTCAAACTCATCACGCAGTATCGTATCTCCCATTTCATCTTCATCTACATCCTCATCCATTTCCATAATATTGTCCTCAAGTACATCGCCCTTGTATAGACCCTCTACATACTCCTTCCACCTTTCTGCTTTCCCTTCTTTGCTTAGAACTGGGTTTCCATCTGAGCTCTTGATGTTCATACAAGTGGTTCTCTTATCTCCAAAGGTCTCTTTAATTTTCCTGTAGGCAGTATCTATCTTACCCCTAGTGAGATAAGCCTCTACATCCTTGCATTTGTCCTCTAGCCATGCCTGCTTAGCCATTTTGCACTTCCTGTCGATCTCATTTTTGAGACGTTTGTATTCCTTTTTGCCTGCTTCATTTACTCCATTTTTATGTTTTCTCCTTTCATCAATTAAATTCAATATTTCTTCTGTTACCCAAGTATTTCTACTACCCCTCGTCTTTTTACCTACTTGATCCTCTGCTGCCTTCACTACTACATCCCTCAAAGCTACCCATTCTTCTTCTACTGTATTTCTTTCCCCCATTCCTGTCAATTGTTCCCTTATGCTCTCCCTGAAACTCTGTACAACCTCTGGTTCTTTCAGTTTATCCAGGTCCCATCTCCTTAAATTGCCACCTTTTTGCAGTTTCTTCAGTTTTTATTTACAGTTCATAACCAATAGATTGCGGTCAGAGTCCACATCTGCCCCTGGAAATGTCTTACAATTTAAAACCTGGTTCCTAAATCTCTGTCTTACCATTATATAATCTATCTGATACCTTTTAGTATCTGCAGGGTTCTTCCATGTATACAACCTTCTATCATGATTCTTAAACCAAGTGTTAGCTATGATTAAGTTGTGCTCTGTGCAAAATTCTACCAGGCGGCTTCCTCTTTCATTTCGTAGCCCCAATCCATATTCACCTACTACATTTCCTTCTCTCCCTTTTCCTACACTCGAATTCCAGTCACCCATGACGATTAAATTTTCGTCTCCCTTCACTATCTGAATAATTTCTTTTATCTCATCATACATTTCATCAATTTCTTCGTCATCTGCAGAGCTAGTTGGCATATAAACTTGTACTACTGTAGTAGGTGTGGGCTTCGTATCTATCTTGGCCACAATAATGCGTTCACTGTACTGTTTGTAGTAGCTTACCCGCATTCCTATTTTACTATTCATTATTAAACCTACTCCTGCATTAGCCCTATTTGACTTTGTGTTTATAACCCTGTAGTCACCTGACCAGAAGTCTTGTTCCTCCTGCCACCGAACTTCACTAATTCCCACTATATCTAACTTTAACCTAACCATTTCCCTTTTTAAATTTTCTAACCTACCTGCCCGATTAAGGGATCTGACATTCCACGCTCCGATCCGTAGAACGCCAGTTTTCTTTCTCCTGATAACGACATCCTCTTGAGTAGTCCCCGCCCGGAGATCCGAATGGGGGACTATTTTACCTCCGGAATATTTTACCCAAGAGGACGCCATCATCGTTTAATCATACAGTAAAGCTGCATGTCCTCGGGAAAAATTACGGCCGTAGTTTCCCCTTGCTTTCAGCCGTTCGCAGTACCAGCACAGCAAGGCCGTTTTGGTTATTATTACAAGGCCAGATCAGTCAATCATCCAGACTGTTGCCCTTGCAACTACTGAAAAGGCTGCTGCCCCTCAGCTACACTACTGGTCATTAAAAGTGCTACACCACGAAGATGACCTGCTACAGACGCGAAATTTAACCGACAGGAAGAAGAAGCTGTGATATGCAAAAGATTACCTTTTCAGAGCATTCACATAAGGTTGGCGCCGGTGGCGACACCTACAACGTGCTGACATGAGGAAAGTTTCCAACTGATTTCTCATACAGAAACAGCAGTTCATCGGCGTTGCCTGGTGAAACGTTGTTGTGATGCGTCGTGTCAGGAGGAGAAATGCGTACCATCACGTTTCCGACTTTGATAAAGGTCGGATTGTAGCCTATCACGATTGCGGTTTGTCGTATGGCGACATTGCTGCTCGCGTTGGTCGAGATCCAATGACTGTTAGCAGAATATGGAATCGGTGGGTTCAGGAGGGTAATACGGAACGCCGTGCTGGATCCCAACGGCCTCGTATCACTAGCAGTCGAGATGCAGGCATCTTATCCGCATGGCTGTAACGGATCGTGCAGCCACGTCTCGATCCCTGAGTCAACATACGGGGACGTTTGCAAGACAACAACCATCTACACGAACAGTTTGACGACGTTTGCAGCAGCATGGACTATCAGCAAGGAGACCATCGCTGCGGTTACCCTTGACGCTGCATCACTGACAGGAGCGCCTGCGATGGTCTACTCAACGACAAACCTGGGTGCACGAATGGCAAAACGTAATTTTCTCTTATGAATCCAGGTTCTGTTTACAGCATCATGATGGTCGCATCCCTGTTTGGCAACATCGCGGTGAACGCACATTGGAAGCGCATATTCGTCATCACCATACTGGCGTATCACCCAGCGTGATGGTATGGGGTGTATCGTCATCGCTATACTGGCGTACCACCCAGCGTGATGGTAGGGAGTGTCAGTGGTTACGCATGTTGCAGGACCTGTACGAGCTTTTCTGGATACATAAAATGTTCGACTGCTGCCCTGGCCAGCACATTCTCCAGAACTCTCACCAACTGAAAATATCTGGTCAATGGTGGCCGAGCCAGTGGCTCGTCACAATACGCCAGTCACTTCTCTTGATGAACTGTGGTATCGTGTTGAAGCTGCATGGGCAGCTGCAACTGTACACATCATCCAAGCTCTGCTTGATTCGATGCCTTAGCGTATCAAGGCCGTTATTACGGCCAGAGGTGGTTGTTCTGGGTACTGATTTTACAGGATCTATGCACCCAAACTGCGTGAAAATTTAATCACATGTCAGTTCTAGTATAATATGTTTGTCGAGTGAATACCCGATTATCATCTGCATTTCTTCTTGGTGTAGCAATTTTAATAGCCAGTAGTGTAGTACCATATAACTTATTTCAGTCATTTCTTGCCATCTTAATAGATCTCTTACCATTAGGCCCTTCCTCTTGACAGTGTTTCCCATTTATTCCTTTCCTCGCCGATTCTGATGATAAGCTCTTCATTTCTTACCTTACCACATTGCGTAATTTTCAACATTTTTTTGTTACACCACATCTGAAATTCTTAGATTTCCTCCTGTTCCGGTTTTCCGACAGCCCACGTTTCACAACGATACAATTCTGTGCTACAAACGTTCGTTCTCAGCTTTGACAGCTGTAGACCTCTCTTGCTGAGGAATGTAATTTCTGCCAGTTGATTGGTTGTTTGTGAGGGAGGAGACCAAACAGCGAGGTCATGGGTCTCCTCGCATAGGGAAGAACAGGGAAAGAAGTCGGCCGTGCCCTTTCAAAGGAACCACCCCGTCATTAGCCTGGAACGAGTTAGGGAAATCACGGAAAACCTAAATCAGGATGGTCGGACACGGGATTTCGTCCTCCCGAAAGCGAGTCCACTGCGCCACCTCGCTCTGTTTTCTGCCAGTGTTACTCTGCATTTTATATCCTCCTTGATCCGTCCGTCACGGGTTATTTAGCTTCAAAGGTAACAGATGTAGACAACTACTTCGTTGTCACCTATTTTGATGTTAAGTTAATCGCTAACATCATTCCTGCTGCTTCATATTATTTTGGTGTTTCTTTGAATTACTCTCAATCCCTTTTCTGTACCCCTTGACTGGTTCTTTCTTTCAAGACGTCGTGTAAATTTGTTTCAGTTTTACTGAGGCTCGCAGTGTCACAAACGAACCTCATGACTGACATTCTTTCACGCAGAATTTTAATCACACTCATGGACCTTTCTATTTTCCCGTCATTGCTCCTTTGACGTATAGATTCAACATTACGGGCGAATTATAACATCCATGACCTACACCCTTTTTAATCCGAGCACTTCGTACTTGGTCTTCCATTCCTATTTTTCCCTCTTGCTTTTTCTACATATTTTATGTTACCGATCTTGCCAAAAAATGCCATCTTCCGTAGATCATACCTAGAAAGCACAATGTGATACGAAACTTCGAAAATATCCGCTCCTAAGTAAGTTATTTCGTTTATCAACAGTGTTCTTGACGTATGACGTGATAAGTTTCATACTGTTTCCCGAATGGAAAAATTTCATCAGTTACAAAAAACTTACCTAACTTTGCTCCTAATAAAATCAATAATGAAATATCATATGCATAGAGAGACGCGATATTATTCCAAACATGCTGATTACTATGTTTCACCGGCTGTTCCCAATAGTTCTGTATATTAACAAGGGATAAAGATCGAGGGGTTTGGCAGGCCAGTCAGTGTCGGACAGAATTCCTGAGTGTTCTTTAGATCACCAACTTATGTGCGTAGCTATGTGAAAACGGCTGTCATCTTCGAAGACAGAAGTGTCTAGAGGGAACTCATAATAAAGACGCAGAAAAAGACAATACTCGTATTTCGTCATATTGAGAAACACTACGAAGTTCATATTCAGATTAACTTGATGAGTGAACCAAACTCAAGGTATGGAAAACATCCCCAAAATATCAGAAAAACAGCTATGGCCTGAAATACTCCTCTCGCACACTGACGGTTGGACTGTTTTGCATGCGTCAACTGACATTATTGAAAAGATGGAAAACAGCGACCCATCTGACCAACTTGCACACTCTAGTCACTTACTGCACAGTTAGTGAAACTTGAATTTCTCCCGGTGTGTAAAACGTTCAAATAACAATACGGAAATTTAGCCGACTGACGTCTTCGACAACAGCTGATATTTCAACAGGTGCAAACGTTGTCGTTTTAAAGGCATAAATGCAGCAAAAGACTTATGTACAAAAGAATTTCTCTTGCCCAGTGCTTCCTTGCTACATTTGTCCCTTGCATTCGTGGGGATGCACGGCAAATGCTGGTTTAACCCTCTGGCAATGGGAGACTGCCCAAGAAATTTTTATTAATACTTCCGAATAAGACACAGTCTCGCCTTCAAGTTACGATCCGACCAATATAGGTCACGGGTGAATCGGCCCATTAGCTTAAAAATCAATTTGATTAAATGCTGATTAAATGATATCAAACAAATATTCCCTGGTAATCAGGGACATCTGTAGGCCTGCCTAACCACGGGACTCCTGACTCGTGAAGGTATTATAAATTTCTGACGACTAGTTTAATTAAAATCGAATTTGTACAATATGACGTAGTCCTGAAAAGCCAAGGTAGCCGTCAGTTTGAATTTCAGTCCTTCTTCATCAGCGTTGGAGGGATACACATCGTCCGCCGTTTTCGAAGGAAACCCACTACTGCAGGTCTCCAAACTTGTGGACCACAGGCAGTGCCTTCACAGGATGGAACAAATTCACAAGAGGCCCACTTGTTATGTTGGCCTCGGGGCCCTGCTCTTGCCGGTGAAGGCATACAGTGTCGTTGCGTCTTTGTAAACAAAAGTGACGAGAGACACCATCGACGGCAGTTCTCCGCTGGAGCAGGTTCGTGACCAACGTCAGTCGGTGAGTTGCCACCATTATGCACGGGTACGTATGCTTGTTGCTTCGTTAGCGGTCATTGATCGCGAACTGGCTATAGTATTGCCAGCAATCAGTTTCCGCGTGCTGATCAGTAATAACAAAGAAGCAATGCAGTAGGGTGCTTACCCAACCGTAGACGCCGAGAGGCATCATCTTTCCAGAACAGCAATGAACTAAACCTGGACCCGTCTCCACAATTCTCGTGACTATTAGTACGTAATGTATCTCTCGGTGCACTCTCTCTTAATTCAGGGGTTAGACCATTCATCAATATGTCCGTAATTTGTTTCCTGGTTTATTTATTGTTCTTGTGTCTTAACGTGCAACAAACTACTGGTCAGTTTCTTAGCTTAATTTTGTGCAGTAACCCTTAATCACTTCTAACAGGATACCTCTCATTTTATATTTTCTTATGGGACAATATAAGCTAGATTATACAAGATCTGTCTTTTTTTCCTTGGTATGTGGCTTCCCCCTGTTGTCTCTTTTTATTATCAGTTGGAATAGTGAAACCAACAAGAACCCCTAACTTGTAGTAAAACTCCAGAAATATCTCACTATAATCAGTGAGTCCGCAGAGGCCAATATAACAGTCTGTCAAGGTTCCTGTCCCTTGTAGAAGCAATATCGGCGCCGTCGGGTTCTCTCCAAACTGCAGTTCTACTTCATGTGACTCTGAGTGATGAAGCATGAAGCTATATTATTGGAAATAACGTTCCAAAGGGATGCCATTATGATGTTTTTATTTACTAAACGCCATAAATTGATAATATAGCCACAGTTAATAGTGATTAACTGAAAGCTAAAAATTTCGTGAGAGTCTATGCTAGATCGGAAGGTATTCTGTCGACATTTTGCGATTACGGAGCGCAGCCTGTATCTCGTACTTCCACTCGTGATATTTCGTAGCCGTTTCTACATTTTCGTTAGCTTGTATATTATTCACTTATTTATTAAATTGATCGATTTCTGGCATTGCAACATGTTATAAAGAAATACTTATGATTCGCAGGCTCTCCTAATATTTGTATTGGAAAAAGGGGCTTTAATTAACAACTGATTATTAAGCCAGATTAGTTAGATTACTTGCTTCGCGCAAGAATAACTGTGCTTTCCCTACGTTCCTCGCTGCTAACGTAACGGGCTTCTTATGTCTAGCCGCAGCGCCTCGGACCACAGTCCACTGAGAACGCCATATGGTCTACCTGCTTCTTCATCCAGCGTGGGAACTGAAATTTTACTCCCGACTGTGTTCACTCTGCAGCACCCCTGTACTAACTGAATGCTGGGTGGTACCCGCAGACGCGATACAAAATTGTAAAACTGGCATATAAGGAAATAATATACGGCTTGAAGAGAAGGGGTAGCTCACAAACCCCAGCTAGACGTGATGGAAGCCCGCCCCCGCCGCCGTCGGGACATCGTAAGAGTCGCAAATTAGATTTAACATCGCCAGCTCATTAGAAAAACAAGGAACACTGACTGCTAATTTAATCACTGCCATCATACTTTCAATTAAACTCATCATCTCACGCCATCTCAAGAAGCTGCAGCCTCAGGCGACTGTAGAAGACGTCACCTAACTGTATTCCCGTGAGTTAGTTGAATAGTGTCTGTTCTGATTTGCCATTGTCAGCAACTACTTCTTCCGAAATTTTAGGTCATTTCCCTAAATCGCTTACGGCAAAAGTTGGGATAACTAGAGAAAGCGAACCACCATAGCCGTATCATCAATAAAATTTATTCCAAACAACACCCACGTCATCTTCAGGTGCACTACAGACCAAGAGAGTATTTTCGTTCCTATTCTGGTTTATAGTGGTTGGGCCGAAACTAGTCGTTTGAAATAAATTTCTTTGGTACTACGTTTTCTTTATTTACATCATCAGCCGCAGTGCCACGTCCACGAGAACGATGGCCCTCCACGAATGTCGAGATGGTAACATATAAAACAACACTGAAGATTACCTTCTCCATCCTTTCCCCACCCGAGCTTGCGCAATCACCTGGTGTCTGACTGGATGCTAAACCCTAATCTTAATTTTAATTTTAGTTTCTCAGAAGTGGTGTGACCGTTGTGGAGACGGCAGGTATTCTCCAACCTCTCCTATGCTTTAAAGAAAAAGAAAAGAAGAATGCGGGAATTCGCGAGAGGGTTTCGTAGTATCTTAATTACGTAAGAATGTAGTTCATCTATAGGTTCTGATGCGTGAGTTTTAGAACATCAAAATACACTATTGGCTATTAAAATTGCTACACCAAGAAGAAATGCAGATGACAAACGGAACTCATTGGACAAATATATTATACTAGAGCTGACATGTGATTACATTTTCACGCAATTTGGGTGCTTAGATCCTGAGGAATCAGTACCCAGAACCACCACCTCTGGCCGTAATAAAGGCCTTGATACGCCTGGGCATTGAGTCAAACAGTGCTTGGATGGCATGTACAGGTATAGCTGCTCATGCAGCTTCAACACGATACCACTGTTCATTATGAGTAGTAACTGGCGTATTGTGATGAGCCAGTTGCTCGGCCATCATTGACCAGACGTTTTCATTTGGTGAGAGATCTGGAGAATGTGCTCGCCAAGGCAGCAGTCTAACATTTTCTGTATCCAGAAAGGCCCGTACAGGACCTGCAACAAGCGGTCGTGCATTATCCTGCTGAAATGTAGGGTTTGGCTGGGATCGAATGAAGGGTGGAAGCACGGGTCGTAAATGCGACCATCATGATGCTGTAAATAGAACCCGAATTCATTCGAAAAAAGGACGTTTTGCCATTCGTGTAACCAGGTTCATCGTTGAGTACACCATCGCAGGCGCTCCTGTCAGTGATGCAGCATCAAGGGTAACCGCAGCCATGTTCACCGAGTTGATAGGCCTTGCTGCTGCAAACGTCGTCGAACTGTTCGTGTAGATGGTTGTTGTCTTGCAAACGTCCCCATCTGTTGACACAGGGTTCGAGACGTGGCTGGGCGATCCGTTACAGCCATGCGGATAAGATGCCTGCATCTCGACTGCTAGTGATACGAGGCCGTTGGGATCCAGCACGGCGTTCCGTATTACCCTCCTGAACCCACCGAGTCCATATTCTGCTAACAGTCATTGGATCTGGCCAACGCGAGCAGCAGTGTGGCGATACGATAAACCGCAATCACGATAGGCTACAATCTGACCTTTATCAAAGTCGGAAACGTGATGGTACGCTTCTCTCCTCCTTACGCGAGGCATCACAGCAACGTTTCACCAGGCAACGCCGATCAACTGCTGTTTGTGTATGAGATATCGGTTGGAAACTTTCTTCATGTCAGCACGTTGTAGGTGTCGACCGGAGCCAACCTTGTGTGAATGTTCTGAAAAGCTAATCATTTGAATTATTTGCATATCAGAGCATCTTCTTCCTGTCGGTTAAATTTCGCGTCTGTAGCACGTCATCTTCGTGGTGTAGCAATTTTAAAAGCCAGTAGTGTATGTATATTAATGGCCGTATATTTTGACAGCACTGACTCAGAAGCTTCAATATTTTATTCCACCAAAAGACCGTCGGTTTTATAATTTGACATAAGACCGTGATACTTCTACCTGTTCCTGAGAGAATGTGAGTTCGTAATTGCCGATCGGGCAGACGAATAACAAAGTGACCTTATAAGGGTTTCGATATTTCCGATTGAGGTGCAGAAACATAAAAAAATCACAATATCTAGAATATCAGCACAAACATCGTTCGATTGTAAAACGATGGTAGCGTAATATTATTTAACAACAATTCTCCTAATTGCACATTATATACAATCCTAAGTTATTTACAAAATGGTGAAAGTGTAGTGGGCTTTAAATCTGGCTTGTCATACTGATCCTTACGTAACACGGGTACAGGGTATTTCACAGTGTTTGAAAATTTCAAATTTGAATAACAGGCACTAAAAGCAAGACACAGCGACAGTGGAGTCATTTGTTAGCAGTTCGGAGTGTCAAGTTTCATCCCGTGTAAAGGTTAGTAATTATGTCATATTGGTCATATCCGATTCCTGCGCGCGGAACAATATTGAATTGGGTAAGAAACTTTCGTGCAACTGCCTGTACATCGAATCGAAAGTCAATCATTCCTCGGAAAACCAGCCCAACTCCCGAGAACATGAAAGGTGTGCATAGCGGTTTACAGGCAAGGCGACGTCGTTCGATACGAAAACTTGGTTCCAACAAGACGGTGCGGCGTGCCACACATCCAGCAAGACCTCGAGAAAGTTCTCCGTGAAGCGTTTCGTAACCGCATGATTTCCGAACGCGCATGTGTCGAATGGCCGGCTCGCTCGTCTGATTTAACCGTGTCATACTTTTACCTATAGTGTTATTTGATGGCGAGAGCGTACTCCGTCGGGCACAGAAGTTTGAGACAGTTAAAAGGACGAATTCTCGGTGGTATTTCCAGAATTGCTCCATCAGATACGAAAGATGTATTCAAAAACTGGACGAAACGGTCCGGGTATTGTGTAGCCGAGAATTATCGTCATTTGCTCGATGAAATATTTCATAAATAAACTTGATTAGATATTGTGCCTTGTGTAAAATGTTCAACTTTGTTTCGCTATTATTTTGTGTTTTATTCAACTCTGAAGACGTTGAAACACTGTGAAACATCATGTACAAGGTGTCTCAAATACTGGTACACATTGCGAAAGCGTATTCCTTACATCAAAGCTGGAACAAATTTAATTGGTAACAGATCCTAAAGTTCTGCGTTTTCGTGCTACTAATGAAATATAACGTTCAGCGCTTTTCAGTAACTAGGAATACGAAATCTGCTTTTGATGGAACGCAATCCGTACCACCACGAAAAATGTTTTGGACCGTATGATTCACGGTTACGATTCGCGATTACTCTTAACCAAGATGAATGCATTCTGAATTACCAGTTGGCTAAGTATTCTCTGTTCCCAGTTACACGTAGTTCGATGTCGCTTGTTCTTAGTTTTCAACGCTCTCAATCATTATTGATACAATTGAAAATGTTTTCAAATGGGTGCACAGGATTTGCTTGAGCAATTATGAAGTGAGGACATGCGTTCTCTGTCACTTCGCATGCCCTCGATCAATTTCAATGATGAATCACGTCCATGCTGTTTGTCTGTAAATGTATATGACCGTCGTAAGGGTGGGTTGTTATCATATTTATCTTTTGTATTTCCTTTTCACTAACATTTATCTAAATTTTCGACTCACAACAATTTATTTATATCAGTCTTTACTGTGCTACACTCTTAACGTAACACGTAAATTATTTGTGAACTATGTAACTCAGAACATTTAGTATTAGTTTCTTAGTTCGGATGCAATAACAACTCCCTTAATATAAATAACTCAGAACATTTAGTATTAGTTTCTTAGTTCGGATGCAATAACAACTCCCTTTATATAAATATCTCTTAATTGTTTATGAATCATATTACTCAAAACTGTTCGTTTATGTTACTTAATTCGCATTCTGTAACAGAGTATAGCTACAAATCACCATCACTGAAACCCAATATTTCGGTAGGTGAGTTAAGACTATGAGAATATCAATTTCTATGAAATATAGCGCTTACCATTCGGATCGTTCAATACTGCTTTTATGCGGATGGACTGTGTAATTACTGATTACAAAATAGACAGTGGAACTGATTAAGCCGGCCGCTGTACAAAAAAATGGCTCTGAGCACTATGGGACTTAAAAGTTGAGGTCATCAGTCCCCTAGAACTTAGAACTACTTAAACCTAACAAACCTAAGGACATCACACACATCCATGCCCAAGGCAGGATTCGAACCTGCGACCGTAGCGGTCGCGCGGTTCCGGACTGAAGCGTCTAACCGGCCGATGTGGCCGAGCTGTTCTAGGCGCTTCAGTTCTGAACCGCGCTGCTTCTCCGGTCGCACGTTCGAATCCTGCCTCGGCCATGGATGTGTGTGATGTCCTTACATTAGTTAGGTGTAAGTAGTTCTAAGTCTATGGGACTGATGACCTCAGATGTTAAGCCCCATAGTGCTCGGAGCCATTTGAACCATTTGGTACTAATTATGGATAACATTAGTGATGAGAGCAATATAAGACCTGTCGTCAATGAAATTCTTCCCGACTGTTGACCGCATTGTCAATAAATAAAATGGTCCGACGTTTCGGCCACTATTGCAAGTGGCCTTCCTCAGGGCTTTATGGTGGGCTGACTGCTGAACGAGACAGACTTCAGGTCTTGTATAGTAGCGGAGGAAGTTGTTTACGTAATCTGATCGTTTACTTTAGGATAGGAGGGCGGGTGCTAGGCGTTCCTTATTGTTCTGTATATTATTCATTGTCATTGTTGGACAAACACTTGCTTCACTGATGTTTTCATTAGGTCTTGCCATTGGTGGAAACAGGCGCCGGCCGGTGTGGCCGAGCGGTTCTAGGCGCTACAGTCTGGAACCGCGCGACTGCTGCGGTCGCAGGTTCGAATCCTGCTTCGGGCATGGATGTGTGTGATGTCCTTAGGTTAGTTAGGTTTAAGTAGTTCTAAGTTCTTGGGGACTGATGACCTCAGCAGTTAAGTCCCATAGTGCTCAGAGCCATTTGAACCATTTTTGAAACAGGCGGTGGCTGTTACGTAGCGCTGTTTACTTGTTGCCAGGTGCGCGCTGCGAGGTGCCTGCGCTCGGCGGACATACGGTCATCTCGGTCTCCCCTCCCTCGTGCCAGTGTGAGTTGTCCTCCCATAGCTTTGTCACAGCTGGCAGCCAGAACGCCGCAAGCCTACGAAAATGGTTCAAATGGCTCTGCGCACTATGGGACTTAACATGTGAGGTCATCAGTCCCCTAGAACTTAGAACTACTTAAACATAACTAACTTAAGGACATCACACACATCCATGCCCGAGGCAGGACTCGTACCTGCTACCGTATCGGTCGCGCGGTTCCAGACTGAAGCGCTTAGAATTCGTGACGGCGGGTCGCTTGGCTGTTTCTGTCGCCTCTCTAATCTTCCTCCTCAATGTAAATGGCTGTTCGCCAGTACGCGGGTTTCACGGAATATGATGTCTTTAACGCACAGGTGTTCCGCCACCGCTGACCTGGTGCGTTGTCCCCGACCGCGGAATCCTAGGCTGACATACCCTATTGTCACGGCACAAATAACCCACCCAGATTGTCGCTCACGTTAACACACCATTCCCGGGTTTCAAGGAGCGCGCCAGCCTCGAATCGAAACTTCCCGGAGGGTTAACAGTGAAATCCGCTGGGCCGGCCAGCCCAGATGCGCTTTCAAGCGATTTCCTTCATTCGGCTAGGTGAATACCGGTCTGGTATCCAAGTCCCGCTCCAATTACACATTGCGGAAACTTTCTCACCTACTCACGTGAGATAATACTGGACGTACACATACCAGACACTAAAACTACGACACCAGGATGGAAAAGATGACGACAGAAATGACATCCGGTCCTCCCTTCAACATTATCATTGCCAGAAACCAGATTAACACGCCGACCCTGTGAAGCTACGGGAATAAGAACAGGAAAAAGGAAGTCATGAAGCCACAGCAAGTGGTCCGAAAATAATAGAATTTGCACGCTAACGTCCTTAATTTCAGATTTTTTCCTTATCCTAAGAACATTTACATCTACCTCATAGCTCTGCAAGCCATCGGATGGTGAGTGGTGGAGGGTACTTCTGGTACCAGTAACTGATCTCCCCTCCCTGTTCCACTCGCGAATGGTGCGTAGGAAGAATGACTCCAATTTTCTCGTAGTAGTCATTATGTGAGAGCTACGTCGGAGGAAGTAATACTTTGTCCGATACTGCCCAGAATGGACTGTCTAGAAATTTTAGTAGTTGACATCTGTGTGACGCACAACGCCTGTCATGTAGCTTCGGCTACTGACATATTTTGAGTATTTCTGCAACGCTCCCGCACCGACTAAATGATCCCGTGCGAAACACATTGCTCTTCGTTGGATCTTCTCTATCTCCTCTATCAGTCCCCGGTAAGGGTCTCAAACCGATCAGAAGTAGTCAAGAATCAAACTAGCGCCTTATAAGCCAATTCTTTCGTGGGTGACTTACATTTATTTAACACCCTTCCTGCTGATCTAAGCATGACATCTGCTGTCCCTGCTACTAGTTTTATGTGGTCATTTCAGTAAAGGTGCTGCGGGTAATTAATCTGAGATATTTTATGGTACATACCCCTTCCAGCATTTTTCGTCAATAATGTAGGTGTGGAGTAGACCGTTTCTCGTCCTATGTACGCCAAATGCTACATTTATTCACGGTCTGGGTCAGCTGCTAGAGTCTGCAGCATTCATCAGTCCTCTGTAGGTAATTTTGCAAATTGAGGCTGTCTTCTGTCGTTGCCAATTTATAATAGGCAACAGCATCATCTGCGAAAATCTTAAAGAGCTCCTGACTCTCTCTGCTAGATCATTAATATACACTGTAATATACGGTCTTATTTCACTTTCTTGGTGTTCCCCAGAAATAACCTTTACATGTGTCGATTTTATTCCGGTAAGAGCGACATGTTGAATTCAGCCTGCAAGGAAGTCCTGAATCAACTCGAAAATCTGGTCCGATACTAAGTAAGCTCGTATTCGTTTCAAAAAACGGTAATTTGGGACGGTATCAAATGCATTCCCGAAGTCAAGCAACACGGCATCAACTTGAGCGCTGTCATCTACGGAGATATTGACCTCATGGAGGAACATAGCGAGTTGAGGAATCCATGTTGATCTTTATACGGGAGATTTTCCTTCTCCAAAGACGTATATTTCTTGAGCGTAAAAGATATCCCATAACTCTAATTCACGTCAACAACACCAGTCTATAATTCTGTGCATGTCTCCTACAACTCTTCTTGAAAACGAGAATGATCTAAGCTCTTACCTAGTCGCTATGTACCCTTCGCTGCTCCAGCGAACTATGTGAAACTGCTGGGAGAAGCGGAGCAAGTTCTTTTCCGAAATCTTTCGTCTGGTCCTGATGCCTCCCTACTACTAAGCGATTGTAGTTTATTTTGTATTACGCTATCGGTTATCTGAAATCTGTCATTTCGAAGTTCGTATGATGATTGAACGGAGGGACCGTATTACGATCTTCCACGGTGAAACGTTTACATGGGACCGAATTCAGTGTTTCGGCTATCTTATGTAATCTTCCGTTCCAGTTCCTATGTCTACACCTAGTAACTGAATAGGTGATTCCGAACGGGGTATTGATTTTACTTAAGATCTCTTACGGTTTTTAGTGATATCGGTCGACAGACTTCTACTTTCAGAGTTGTAGAATGCTACTCTCATGGCTCTCCTTACGCTCATTTTCCCTCCGTTCAGCTATTATTTGTCTGCTTGGTTTTGACTTATCTTGAATCTGTGTTGAATCTCTCTTTGTTTAAGTAGCAGTTTTCTCACACTGCAATTAAATCACTTGAGTCTCTTCCACCCCATAGGACCTCGCTCGGAGCACACTCGTATAAGGCATATTGAACAATGCTATTGAATTTCTTTCAGTTGTGTTCCAGATATGCTTAATTTACGTTCTGCACTACCTATTTATTGGTAACTAACGAAATCATGAGTGGTCAGTCACATATTTTTACGAGCAGATTTACGATCAAACTGTATGTTTCGAAGTTGTGGTCGCGATACAGTGATGCACTCATCCACTGCTTCTGTCACATCGGTCAAGGAGCACAGACAAGCAAATACGAACAGGCCGTCTCTACCAGAGCACCGACTGCTTGCTGACCTGCCTCCTTATTTTGGCGCAGTGGTTGTTTATACGAGACGTCTCCGCAAATGGGCCCGCCACCGGTGAACAGTTACAATAACAAACAGTACGCCTTTGCCAGTTGCTTCCTTCTGCCAATACAAGTCCGCAAGTGCGCTTCATCGTCAGCATCCTATAATCCCGTCAGCAAGAGTGATTGCGTGGCGTTCTTTTCTTAGTATATAGTTTAATAAACTCCCTTCCTCCCACCATTTCATCCAACCTCCCTCTCCCTCCCTCCCCCCCCCACTCTCTTACAAACACACACACAGACACAGACACAGACACACACACACACACACATACACACACACACACACACGCAGCCACATACATACACACGCACACCTTCAAAGACACATACAAGGAAAATTTCCGAATGTCTGAGGTTGGTGTTTTCTCTTTCTTTGTATTTAATAAACTATCTTCATCCCATCCTTTCATCCTACCATGACCCTCCCCTCTCTCTCTCTCTCTCTCTCTCTCTCTCTCTCTCTCTCTCTCTCTCTTACACACACACACACACACACACACACACACACACACACACATATATATATATATATATATATATATATATATATATATATATGTGTGTGTGTGTGTGTGTGTGTAAGAGGGACAGAGAGAGAGAGAGGGGAGGGTCATGGTAGGATGAAAGGATGGGATGAAGATAGTTTATTAAATACAAAGAAAGAGAAAACACCAACCTCAGACATTTGGAAATTTTCCTTGTATGTGTCTTTGAAGGTGTGCGTGTGTATGTATGTGGCTGCGTGTGTGTGTGTGTGTGTGTGTGTGTGTGTGTGTGTCTGTATCTGTGTCTGTGTGTGTGTTTGTAAGAGAGTGGGGGGGGGGGAGGGAGGGAGAGGGAGGTTGGATGAAATGGTGGGAGGAAGGGAGTTTATTAAACACAGACAAAGAGACCGTTCTGCAATCACGCGAACGTCAGATATTCGGACACTTTCCTTTTTATGTATCTTTGACGGGCTTTCACAGCATGATGGATTACCTGAATGTATTTGACATTCTAGAATGTTAATTTCTGACATTAGCTTATCCAGCTGTTTCTTGCTTTGCGACGGTGGCCGGTGTTGTACTGTGGCTGTGAAGCCACATGGAACTAGGAAACACTAAGACGCGAATGAGTAAGAACACGGCAGTGAGAAGGTTAAACTCTCGAAACAGCAAAGGTTTCTACTTTTCCTTTTCATTCCAATTAAAGTTATTTGAATGTGTTTGTTGCAGCGATAACTCGTGTAGCTATCCTTAACATCGAGAACTTTTTGTCCAATATTTAGGATCACCTTAACTCATGTGTTACGTTTATGTCTAGATCGGCAGGAAAAAAGCGTTGCATAGTGTGATAAATCCCGAACTTTCTTCATCGGGCCGATGAGAGGGAGCGAATCCGTCGTCTTCCAGCGGAACAGCTGCTTGATACCTGTACCGCGGGACCGAGACAACCTGGCGGTGGCTTCGATTAGCTCCGGAGATTATTCACAAGGGCATCCTTCCGTCCACTGGTGCTTGTGCAAGGCAACATGACGGCCAAGGCGGATCATGCACTGGTTGCAAACCATGTACACCCCTTCATGACGATCATGTTTCCCGATAGCAGTGGCATTTTTCAGAAAGATAATGCGTCATATCGCACGGCCAGTAGTGTCATGGAGAAATTCGAGGAATAAAGAAGCTAGTTATGACTGATGTGCTGGCCATGCAATTCGTAAGATCTGAATCCGATCGAACACATATGGAATGTGATTAAGTGTAGCGTCAGAGCTCATATCCCCTCACTGGAATTTGCGAGCATTTGGTGACTTCAAGCGACGTACAATGGCCTCATTTCTTCCATGCCACGACTCGTCCCCGTTGTTATCCGTGACAAAGATCACCGTACCATCGGTTAGGTATGTGGTCTTAGTGCTCTAGCTGATTAGTGTACAGTACAGTCGGTCGCTGTGGCCGAGCGGTTCTAGGCGCTTCAATCTGGAACCGCGCTGCTGCTACGGTCTCAGGTTCGAATCTTCCCTCGGGCATGGATGTGTGTGCTATCCTTTGGTTAGTTAGGTTTAAGTAGTTCTAAGTCTACGGTATAGACTTGGCCACTGTTTTGATACAGTGTATCGATACATGGAACTGTTTCATTGTTTCGGAACGGCTGTGGTTCACTGTTTCGAAACAGTGGTGTTTCATTCCGCACTTGTTTCGGATAACCGCACCAGATTCGATCTCGAGCCAGACACAGAAACTGTATCGTTGTTTCAAAATAAGGCTGTTTCAGTCCACCTGCGCCTGGAAAGGACTAATTGTATCGAAACAGTGATGTTTCATTCCGCTCTGTGTCGTACGAGATTCGGGCTCGGCACAGATACTGAAACACAACGTAACACTTCATGAAACACTTTCAAGAGTGTCGAATTCTTTTTGACAAGCAATAGAATGAAGCTTAAGACATCCGAAAATAAAGCTTCGTTTCTAGCTGACTGTCCTATTACGAAATGGCGTAACATCTGCTTTATAAACACTAACCAAACAATGAAACAACGCATACTATTCCCATTCAAAATAATAAATATGTGAAAATCATTCGATGAAATTAAACTTTTTTTTATAACGTACGCGTCTCTTTTCATGTACAGTAATCGTATTAAGAAACGCAAGTAAGCCTACAACATTTTGAATAAAATAGGCTTAGAGTGACAGTTATTAGACATATACATAAATTTGATCTAGGTATAGTTGCAAGCAATCTGTTTGACGTATCACTGATAGTGTAATGGTGAACGGGAAGGGCTGGGAAACATGGTGACTTTATAGTAAAGGTTCGAAACACCTTGAAAGACAAAATTTTTTTCTGTTATATTTTGTTATTTATTCGAATTATTTGGCGTTATTTGTGAGTCTATAGTCACTGTGCCTATTATCCACAATGATTCCCTTTGTGTGCATGGAAATTAGCAGGATGGGTATATTACCCATACTAACGGAATGTGGGAATCCCAGTAGCCGTTGTTTCTGCAGTTTGCTCCTACCTCCAGTTCCGTTCGTGGTGGTTCTTCTGTCTTCAGCTATGGCTGTCCTCAGCGAATTGAAAAGTATGAAAGTCACACAACACGAAAGCAGCGTATTTGCTGCAGGAAATACGAAACTGCCAAGACGCCCAGGTGATAGTCTCATACTTTCTGCGAAATGATTAGCGCTCCCGCACCTCATTTGTGTTTATATGGACATACTTATACAGTAGACATTCAAGATAATTAAATGTGTACGTTCATTAGATTACAAAACACAAACTGTTTCGAAACAGCGTATCGAAACATAACATTGTACTGTTCCACTGCGGGACGAACCGCACAAAGGGACGAAGCCTCTCCATCGTTTCTAGGTACCCAGTTCAATACACACAACACACAATACACCACTATGTACATAAAGCTGGCGAATGAAGAGCTGTGCGTCGACATTGTGCGGCTCCATGATATTGATAAGATATTTTTACAGCCGTATGGTGACTGTCATGGTTGATCACGCAGTTTTTCGTGTCTGAACTTTGATTGTCAGACGTTGAAGTGGCCAACTTTAAATCTTATGGAAACATCATCACTCACATTGCTGGAACGTGAAAGGCGTTCGAAACCTACTGTTTCCTCAATGATGTCTGTCAGACATCAGCTGAATTGAGGAAACACATGCCTTTTTACTTCGTTATTGCCAGCTGTGGGGCTGTCGTCATGTACGATGGCCAGCCACACACTTGTTCAGGTTGTGGCGATGAAGGCCATGTCCACGTTCTCCCTGTGGTGTCTAATGTGTTACCTCTATCTTACAACTCTGCAGCAAGGCTTTCTGCTTCACACACTGTGAATCAGTTAGCACTGGCGTCGACGATGGGACGCAAGCCGTATGTCCCGAATCCATAGTTGTTGATCATGTAGTGGTACCGATCTCTGCTTTTCTGTTTTCTGCCCACATGTTGGACGATGTAACTGTACTGGTCTCTACTTTTCTGTCATCTGGCCACATGTCAGAGGATAGCCAATCGTCATCCAGAATAAACTGATAGGACGTAACACTTGCCTAGAAAACGCAAGAGACTGCACCGTACCACTTCTGATAAGTGTCTCCATGGGATATGTGCACAGGATGATGACCTTCATACTAATGACGCGCTGTCCTCCGCACTCTGGGACCGGATGAAGTGACATTCCTCCGCACCTCCACCTCTGGTCATCGGTGGACACCGATCTTCCACCGTCTGTGTCTGATGCAGTTCTCCCCTTTCCGTGTCCGACGCTTTCTGTAAGCGCACTTCTGGTCGTGCTCCCCTGCAGTGGCCCAGTGAGATGCCTCCTGAGCAGATAATGTCGATGCTGCGGATGGACGTCATGGAGATGTACAAAACAATCAAACCCCATTGGTGGCATGAGCTCCCTTCCCATCAAAGTAACATGCCCTTTCATGGGGACTTAGACCCTATGCTTCGTCTGTGTTTGCATTGTCCATCCTCCCATCATTACTCCATGAAAAGCTATGTGCTGCAGAAGTTGACGTTGCCCTTATTTAGGAGGTACATGTTGCTAACTTTTCCACTTGCCATGGCTTTACAGCAAAAGTCTCCCATGCCTATGCATGGGGCGGCGATCCTCTAATGTGATGGTATCTTAGATGAAGCTGTTCCTGATTCCAGAGGTATTATTCTCACGTTTAGCAGGATCATCAACGTGTACTGCACCAAATGGTTCAGGTCACCGCCATGGTCGTTCGCCTTTTATCTTCCAGGCAGTCATGACTCTCTTCCAGGATTGGCAGGATGCCTTAATCACGGCAGGCCGCTGAAGTTGGGCCCTTTGCGTTGTTTGACCAGATGCATAAATCTGTGCCATCAGTCTCTCCTGCTAATGGACGTAGCACAGATAGGGACCATGGAAACTGTCCATCTTACATCACACGACTGCTGGCAGCGCATTGAGACACACGGACAGCTTGTCATCGACGATGTGATGCATATGAGTCCACCTCTCATTGTGGGTCCTCTGTGCAAAGCCTGCCCTCTAAAAGGCATTGGTTGGTTACGAAAGGGAGTTCGCGGCTTGGCGACGAGTAATCCATGATTTCTATTTCACTACACTCCAGGAACATACTATGAATTCGTATTCACGAGAGCGTTAGGCGATGGTGAAATGTGCTAAGGCACAGATCACTGCCCTCTCTCAGTGTCACCTTGAAAAAGCTATGATCAGGCTGCACACACAGGACAGGTTAGTTCAGGAGCATCCATCTGTGTACTATGTGTCAGTGATACTTCCATTAACGATTTTACGACTGATGGTGGGCTCTGCTTGGATTCTTTTCGTGATATAGGGTCTGCCCTCCATTAACTTTATGTTAAGCTGTACTCTGCACAATGTCACCACCATGCGAACACTACGGCAGTTGGGTATCCAACGATGGATCTACTTGCCGACATCACGGAGGACGAAGTCTATGATGTTAATCAGGCGGGTTCTATGAACAAGTCGCCCGACCATGACGGTCCCCTACCAGATTTTATCGGATATTTAGTCCCTTACTGGCGCTGGAGGTGACGGGGCTTTAAATCGCGTATCGTGAAGATCGTAGTTGGTTTCCTTGACGACCAACCCATTCTCATTCTCAAGCCTTTGGGTACACTAAGGGTATGTAGTTAACGTCCCATGGCGTTGTTCAACAGCTACACGAAGATCTTTACCCAGCTGTTGGCTACACAGCTTAAGCGGATGGCCTGGTAATTGGTTTCCTGTGATCAAACCTCATTGGGAAAAGCGAGTGTATCAGCAATTGCTTCTGTCGCTATCGAGACAAAATCGCTCTTGGCCTTGGACTTTTGGCCTCGCTTGACTTCAGCCAGGCGTTCGACTGGGTCGATCATGAATATCGGGAAGGGGTGCTCCACAATATTGAGTACCCTAATACTACCAACGACATAGTAATGCGTCTCCTTCTTGGAGCGATGTCGCACATACTCGACAATGGCCCTCCCAGTCCCCTCACCTTGATCCATTGTTCGGTGCATCAGGTCTGTCTGCTCTTTGCACAGCTGTATGCGATTTATGACCCTGTCAGCGTTTGCCTGGGATATCTCTCAGTGGCTATGTAATCAGCTGTACTGCTTATGCAGACGACCTCTTCTTCATTCCTCCTAGCGGAGCTGAGGCCAGTGAGTCATTGGCAAGGGAGCCCAACTATGGTGAGGCTCATGGTAGCTGTCATAACGTCCTCAAATCGATATGGGGCTTCTTGTGGACAGCGCTGCTTCACTGCTTGTAGCTGTTGCTATCCGATGCTTAGGACTCAATTTCGCAAGCGATCTGCGGCGCACGATTGCCCTCAGTGGCCGGCACCTACAGCAACACTACGAGCTGGTCTCCTAGATCGTCATTTACGAGCTCTCGATCTTCTGGAAGAGACACAATATGTAAATTTATATTTCATGTCATGTATCCCTCACATGACACACACACTCCCCATTCCACTGCCCATGGCCCGCCGCTTGCTAGCTGTTCATAATACGGCCCGAGACCCTCAACCTTCAACGGTGCAGCGGCGGTTTAGGCCTGTATCATGTCCGTGACAGGTCGGTAGCCGTTTTCGTCAGCTCTGAAATGCTGATGTGGCGTCGTTGTCACACATGCCTTACCGCCCTGTTGCTGGAGGTGCTCGCTTGCATCATGCTCTCTCTCAGCCCCTATCCAGCTATCGAATTTCCTTGAGCCCTTCTTTTACTTCCACCTGTTTTCGTCGAACTGATCTGTGTCCATCCTGCTTGACTGCAAATGCTCTTGATGTCCACGAAGGTGATCAATAACTTACCTCAGCAGGACGGGTCACCGAATGGGGTTAAAGGGAAGCGTCCCTACATCGACTGACGTGCTGTCTGGCAATCGGCTTGCGCTGCTTCTCTTGCCACTGATGTCAAGTCTACATGGTACCTTATGGTTAATGGGACGCAAGTATGTCAGCCACGCCTTCACGGAATTCTCCTTGCAGATACCCAGTTGTAAGTCACCTGTGATGTTACTCTTAGATACATCCTCGCCTGCTGCTCTTTCCATACCTGGGATGCTTCCCGTAGATGAAGGCGAACTCCGTGAAGTAGATTTGTGGACACGCAGTTCACTTCTTGTTCACTGACGGTGAGAAAGTGTCCCTGATTTTTGGCCCTTCCTTAATGAAAGACAGTGTGCAGTTGTTCACAATTCCGAATTACAGTTTCCTTTGTCTTGCTTTGTCGTTTCTTTCTTAACCCACACTTGAATTGGGGTGGTACTGCGATGAGGAGTCCGTCCTCCTTCCCAACCCCCCCCCCTTTAGTACCTATTGTCCTCTAATGATTGGAATGTTCTTCTACGAATTGCACAATTACAAACTAAGTAAATAAGTAAACAAAGAGTGAATAAAAAATAAAAAAGCAAGAAATAATTGTTGTGCTTTGTACCTCTACTCCACGTTCCCTACGCCTACCTTTGTTCCTGATGGAAGGAACGGGACATGGTGACCAAACCTCGGGTTGTCACGCCTGACCACTTCCCATCCACCCTTTTCTTTTGACACCAGAAAGATTCCTTTAGAAAAAAGGGGGAATAGTGTGCAACTTGTAATCAAAACGTCCGCAGTCCCGGGTTAGAATATCGCCACTGCTTAAATTTTGAATAAAAATCGTCAGCAATAACGGCCCATGGCTTTCGGCATAAAAAGTCATCCTCGTTCTGCCAACCGCCTTGTGAAAGACGGAGGAGAGACGAACACATGTTGGGGGCACTTTCTTGTCATTGTGATTTGAAGCTGTTCGTAAAAGGTGGAAGAATTTGCAATGAACAACGGCAAGAGGCTGCAGAAGGAAATGGAAACCACTGCATGAAAGACAACATGTATCCACCCACAGGTAGCACGTAACTGAAAAAGTATCATTATGATCTCCCCATTGGTAAAAGATTCAGATATAATCCCCCCCCCCCCCTATCAGATCTGCGGAGGGGCTACCAAAGGGAAAGTGACCATGAGAAAAAGGCTGAATAACCAACGAAAGGGTAACGTTCGACAAATCGAGCCGTGGAATATCAGAAGTCTTAACGTGACAGGGATGCTAGAAAATATGAAAAGGGGGATGCTAAGGCTCCATCTTGATACAGTGTGAGTCAGTGAAGTGAAATGTAAAAGAGACACGGATCTCTTGTCACAAGCTGTGTTCCACCATCTACGTTTTCGTTTCCTAGGACGTTGACAACAATGCATTGCATTCTGAATTGTCTTTACAAGGTGTGTCTAATTTTCTGTTGAATTTTGATTATTTTATACTGTAATTTTGTTTTTGTTAATATTTTAGTATTCTGGGTCCGATCTTATATTTTTTCTGTGATGTCTTTCTGTTTCTTGGGTACGGCCTAATTTTTCCTATTACCAAGTGATGGTCGAACTCGAGGAATCCGTTGCGCGTTCTTATATTCTGAATTTCACTTGTATTTTTGCTTGTTAGGGCTACGTGATCTATTTGCAATTCACCCCATATGTTTTGGGTGTTTTCCAAGTTATGACTTTTCATTTTGGCTTTCGAAATTGCGTTGACATAACTATTAAAGTAAAATTATGACATTGAAGTATGAGATGGTCCCCATTCCTGTTGGCGCGTTTGTGTGCCATGTATGGATTTGTGATTTGCTTGTCCTTCTTCCCCTTACCTACAATTTTAACATGTCTTTCAAGTACTTTATTTGTTATTTCTTTTATGTCTTTCCAAAAGTCTTTGACTTCTTGTGGTTTCTTTCTGTTGTGGTCATTTGTCAGGGTCTGTGTATTGATGATGGTGTATCTTTTGTTTCCTGATTTGAAGGTTATAGTAGTGATTCTTTCTAATATGGATATGAAGTCTAGGATGTTGTTTTGTTAGATTCCCGGCGGGGTCAGGGATTTTCTCTGCCTCGTGATGGCTGGGTGTTGTGTGCTGTCCTTAGGTTAGTTAGGTTTAAGTAGTTCTAAGTTCTAGGGGACTGATGACCATAGCTGTTAAGTCCCATAGTGCTCAGAGCCATTTGAACCATTTTTGACCCCGTGTGCAGAGGTCCATCGCTAGGAGTGTTCGGTGCACTGTGTCTTCAGACATACCTGTACTCTGCCCATCGTTAAAGTCTGATGTTAGCTGCCACGTAGTTCGCCATCTGTCCTGTTAAATAAATTTGCCCAGCTTACGACGTCCGACTCTTGTAGTGAGGACTGGCCGACAGACTCCACAACGTCTGGACGTCTTTCACCCCGGTTTCGCCACGTGTTGAAGACACTGACCACAGCGCTCCTCGCACGCCCGACAAGTCCTGCAGTTTCCGAAATGCTGGTGCTGAGCCTGTGGGCCATCACAGTCTGCCCTCGGTCAAACGCAGATAGATCGCGCGCGCCTTCCTCATTCTCGTACACACGGACATCAGGCTCCCTGATACTGCATGCATTGTGCTTGTGTCTAACTAGCAGTCATTCCTCGCCAGGTGACGTTGCTACCGCCTGGATGGGTGTATACCGATAGCAGGTCGGTGGACATAAGGTTGTAGCTGATCAGTGTATTTGGCATAAAATTCAAGCTGGTACGTCAATCTATTCCTGACAAGAAGGGTTTTTAAGAGGCTAACAGATAGAGAGACAGACTGACAACGAGTTGACCCTATACGGTTTCTGTTTTTGCTAACTGAGGTACGGAATCTTAAAAATAACTAATATAGCATGTACAGGCATGGAAAGGGTAATTGGTCATAGTTTAATTGGAAAGAGTCGTCGACCATGCTCCTACGATTGAACGTAGTCTTTTTCAGCCCCAGCCGGTTTCCATAACAATAAGTCAATCATCCGTGCACTTTCAGAAGCACGAGTACAACAAAACGATACGTTCAAAACACCCACAGAAGTTTGCCAAAACTAAGTTAGGTGGACAAAGGCCCAGAAATCGAGACTTAGGTCTGGTATGTGCAATTTGCACCGGCCGATGAATACGATAACACTCTACTGAGAAATTTCTCTCGGCGAATATGTCAAAACTTTCAGCTCGCAAACCCGTTTAGCCCCGGTAAATGAAGAGTTCATCATCCCGCGGTTGCTCCCTGGCAGTGGGGATGTCTCGTCCGGATGTTAAACCTAAACCGAATCTGTTTCAGACAGAGAATGAAATAAATTGCGTACGCGATTGGAGAGGATTTCCCTTAATAGATGAGCAAAGTTCCCTACAAAAGCGTTTAATTAACTAAATATCTTTGCAGCTATCAAAGAAAAGCGCGGCTTTGCTGGCGCCGCTGCGGGGAATTGCACTGGAACAGCGTGTAATTAGTTTCACACTAAGTTGGTAGGGAGAATCCAATTAACCCGAAACTTGCTAAATAAGACTAGCGACGGCGGCGGGCACTTTTGAGTGGACGCGCTCCGCCGGCGCTTCGGCTGAAAGCGTCGCAGCCCAGAATCCGCAATTAGCGCAGAGGCGACTGCAACGCGTCTCCGGCGGGCGTGTCTCGCTCTCCTCTGCCAGGTGGAGTGGAGCCCTCCCTCCTGCCGTCCCTCACCAGACTGCCGCAGTGGGTAAGGCAGAGCATTCAGACCGTCTGAGAGGCAGCAACAGGCTCGCCCCTAGAAGTAAAAGGAAAGAATATGCTCGTCGCCGTTTAATGGCAGAACAGCAAACTCTAAAGCACCTGGAGAGTAAGAGGACTCTGTCTCTCTTGTGTTCACAGTGTCTCACAGGTTTACGAGCTAGATGCACTACCTCATCGTGGAATAAGGGTGGATGGATCTTCAAAATCTTCTCTAACATTTGGGGAGGACCAAATTTACATCATGTCTTAGCCTGTCGAGGCAATGTTCACCACTTGATTGAGGGCGGCCCTTTCCCAGAGCACCTGTCTACATCAACAGGGCATGGAGGAAATTATGGAAACACCAAAAACATACACTCCTGGAATGGAAAAAAGAACACATTGACACCGGTGTGTCAGACCCACCATACTTGCTCCGGACACTGCGAGAGGGCTGTACAAGCAATGATCACACGCACGGCACAGCGGACACACCAGGAACCGCGGTGTTGGCCGTCGAATGGCGCTAGCTGCGCAGCATTTGTGCACCGCCGCTGTCAGTGTCAGCCAGTTTGCCGTGGCATACGGAGCTCCATCGCAGTCTTTAACACTGGTAGCATGCCGCGACAGCGTGGACGTGAACCGTATGTGCAGTTGACGGACTTTGAGCGAGGGCGTATAGTGGGCATGCGGGAGGCCGGATGGACGTACCGCCGAATTGCTCAACACGTGGGGCGTGAGGTCTCCACAGTACATCGATGTTGTCGCCAGTGGTCGGCGGAAGGTGCACGTGCCCGTCGACCTGGGACCGGACCGCAGCGACGCACGGATGCACGCCAAGACCGTAGGATCCTACGCAGTGCCGTAGGACCGCACCGCCACTTCCCAGCAAATTAGGGACACTGTTGCTCCTGGGGTATCGGCGAGGACCATTCGCAACCGTCTCCATGAAGCTGGGCTACGGTCCCGCACACCGTTAGGCCGTCTTCCGCTCACGCCCCAACATCGTGCAGCCCCCCTCCAGTGGTGTCGCGACAGGCGTGAATGGAGGGACGAATGGAGACGTGTCGTCTTCAGCGATGAGAGTCGCTTCTGCCTTGGTGCCAATGATGGTCGTATGCGTGTTTGGCGCCGTGCAGGTGAGCGCCACAATCAGGTCTGCATACGACCGAGGCACACAGGGCCAACACCCGGCATCATGGTGTGGGGAGCGATCTCCTACACTGGCCGTACACCACTGGTGATCGTCGAGGGGACACTGAATAGTGCACGGTACATCCAAACCGTCATCGAACCCATCGTTCTACCATTCCTAGACCGGCAAGGGAACTTGCTGTTCCAACAGGACAATGCACGTCCGCATGTATCCCGTGCCACCCAACGTGCTCTAGAAGGTGTAAGTCAACTACCCTGGCCAGCAAGATCTCCGGATCTGTCCCCCATTGAGCATGTTTGGGACTGGATGAAGCGTCGTCTCACGCGGTCTGCACGTCCAGCACGAACGCTGGTCCAACTGAGGCGCCAGGTGGAAATGGCATGGCAAGCCGTTCCACAGGACTACATCCAGCATCTCTACGATCGTCTCCATGGGAGAATAGCAGCCTGCATTGCTGCGAAGGGTGGATATACACTGTACTAGTGCCGACATTGTGCATTCTCTGTTGCCTGTGTCTATGTGCCTGTGGTTCTGTCAGTGTGATCATGTGATGTATCTGACCCCAGGAATGTGTCAATAAAGTTTCCCCTTCCTGGGACAATGAATTCACGGTGTTCTTATTTCAATTTCCAGGAGTGTATTACCATCCCTAACCCTCGGCATTCCAAACATTTTCCAGTCAACTCGGAATGGGTAAATGAGCGTCCTGTTGGAAGTTCAGGTAATCGTCAAGAAAGTGCACAGCAATCACGCAATCTTCTCTCCAAAGTAGACCACAAAGTGTCAATAATATTGAGATCTGGTGACTTAGGCGTGCTCGCAAAACCAGTCCAGGACGATGCGAGCTGTGAGAACAGGGACCCTGTCGCCTTGAAACCCTACCATGGGAAGGACCTGATCAATCAAAACGGGCCGGCCGTTGTGGCCGAGCGGTTTTAGGCGCTTCAGTCCGGAACCGCGCTGCTGCTACGGTCGCAGGTTCGAATCCTGCCTCGGGCATGGATGTGTGTGATGTCCTTAAGTTTAAGTAGTTCTAAGTTCTAGGGGACTGATGACCTCAGATGTTAAGTCCCATAGCGCTCAGAGCCATTTGAACCATTTTTTGATCAAAACGGATCACATAATTCTTGGCAGTAATGCGACCCTGACAAGGGGCCCAAGGAATACCACGATATGACAGCCAAAGTCATCACCGAACCCATGCCGTGTTTCACTCTTGGCAGCAAGTAGTTTGCAGCATGGGCTTGGGACGGCATATGCCAGACGTCAACTCAGCTGGAAGTTCGAAAGTGTGGGACAAGACTCATCGAACCAAATTACTTTTTTTTCCAGTGCACCATAGTCGAGGCTTTGAGGCTACAGCATCCCATTTTCCACTTAAGGGTGTTTCCATCACTGATGTATTATTCTGGAATTCCTGTTCGATCTGCAGTCCGCCGCTTGTGGTCTCGCGGTAGCGTTCTCGCTTCCCGAGCACGGGGTCCCGGGTTCGATTCCCGGCGGGGTCAGGGATTTTCACCTCCCTCGAGATGACTGGGTGTTTGTGTTGTCCTCATCATTTCATCATCATCGAGGAAAGTAGCGAAATTGGACTGCGCAAAGGTTGGGAAATTGTACGGGCGCTGATAACCGCGCTGTTGAGCGCCCCACAAACCAAACATCATCATCATCATCATCATCATCGATCTGCAGTTCCGGCTCATGGAGCTCCCTAAGGGTTGTTTTGCTGATGACAGGGTTCGCGAGTTCGACATTCAGTTCTGCAGTGATTCTTGTTGCTGTTTTTCTCTTGTTTATCGTCACAATCCACTGATAGTCTGTCTCGATCACTCTACACACATTTTTGTCTGCATAGTGAGTCAGTGGATGATGTTTCACCGCTTTTCCTGTATGCAGTATAAATCTTTCGAATTACCAGACACTTTGGTTACCTTGTTTACGGAAACACCCACCATACGAGTGACCATAATTTACCCTCGTTCGAATTCAGTTACCTCCGAGCTAATGCACGAACAAGTACACAGGGACGTGTTCTGACCGCTCCATACACTTGAAATGTATTGAGGGTATTGCACAGGTACCGTCTGTAATCAAATGCTCGTACAACAGCACCATCTGCAGCACCATATGGCCTTAGGTTTAGTATACATTTCTGGCGGTGGTTTAATATTTTTGTCCAACTTCTGTATAGAATTTCTGTGCATTTCACACGTAAGTGTTTGGCATTGGGTCCTTAGATGCATTTCAGACTGTTTCTCGATCGTTTCGCCCTCGAATAGCACATGATGAAAATGAATATGTATTTTGATACGATGGTCGACTCTCCTTACGAAGGAGGTACACAACAAATATTTCAGGATTTGGTGAGACGGTTGGTGACTGAAATATCATGAAAAGACGTCGCGCAAGGAAAAACGCTGTTTTTCTTTTTTTAACTGCTGCTATCCCAAAACGACTATCACGTCCATGACGCTGTTTTCCCTACTTATTAATAATACAAATCGAAGTGACCTTTCTAATTTTTCGATATCCTCCGTTAATCCTATTTGGCAACGATCCCATTCTGCGCCGAAGACGACGGAAAGTGTGACATAGGCAATCTCTTTAGTAGAGCCGTTGCATTATATAAATGTTATACCAGTAAGACAAAAAAATGGTTCAAATGGCTCTGAACACTATGGCACTTAACATCTGTCATCAGTCCCCTAGAACTTAGAACTACTTAAACCTAAGTAACCTAAGGACATCACACCCATGCATGCCCGAGGCAGGATTCGAACGTGCGACCGTATTGGTCTCGCGGTTCCTGACTGAAACGCCTAGAACCGCATGGCCACACCGGCCGGCTTACCAGTAAGACACATTCTTGGTTTGGCTACCTCACAAAATTTTCTAAGCCATGGATTCCTTTTCAGTTGTTTGTCATTTTATTTCCTAAGTAATTAGTTGAAAACTACAACTTCGAATTTGTGTTATTTATACTGCAGCTGAAATTGAATGGCACCGTCTTAGTAATCATGTAGAGGGTCTCAAGCTCTGTATTTTTTAGCACCAATTGCTACTTTTCTCACCATGAAGATGTCTTGTATAAATTATTTTGCAACTGATTGATTTACTGATGGCATTACCAGGTAATAAGCGATAGCATCATCTGCAAACAGCTTAACAAAGCTGCTCAGATTGTCTTCTAAATCCTTTACATACATTGAGACCAGCAGAGGGCCTTTAACACTTCCTTAGTCCAACCGATATACCATTTCACTTTCACTAGATGATTGTCTGCCAATTACTACCAATTGTGACCTTTCTGACAGGAAATCACGACCGAGACGATAATCTGAGGGCACGCTTCTTAGAAAGGGTGGCAAAAGCTTTCAAGATCTCTAGAAATAAGAGGTTGTGAACAGTATGCATTTTCTTTTGAGCTGTAATATGAATACTACAAGCGTCAGAGAGATCTGAATAACAGTGCTTACAGCACGCAATACCCGCAGTGCATGGAGGAGGGTTCCCTGTACCGACACCAGTCATTTCCTTTCCTGTTCCACTCGCAAATACAGCGTGGGGGAAACAACTGCCTATATGTCTCAGTACAAATCCCGATTTCTCTTACCTTCATGGTCCTTACGCGAAACGTATGTTGTCGGCTGTAGAATCTTTCTGCTGTCAGCTTCAAATACTGGTTCTCTAAATTGTCTCTATATTGCTCCTCGGAAAGAACAACCAGTGACAGCTCTCGTTACTTCGTGGGAATAAAGAGCCACTTGTGTTTCCTGAATCTGTGTTTTTGATCTGTGAATGAACCGTTTTCTTCGAGGTATATCATAGTGATTGGAAGACAGTATATCTCCCAGAACCACGCAAATAATCGATGTCAGAGATATAGCTCTGTAAATTAGTGGATTACTTCTGTTTCCTTTCTTGTGTGTTGATGTGACTTGTGCAACTTTCCACTCTAACGTAGGAATCTTCCGTCAAGCGAGTGGTTGGATATAAACGTTAAAATAAAAGACATTTCATAAGCATACTCCGACAGGAAACAAACCACCATGTGGTAGTCCAGAGAGGATAATTTGTCTTCATCAAATTACTTTGCTTCTCCATGCCACGGGTGTCAAGTTCAAATTAATTAGGTTGGTAGCTGTTCTTGATTTGAATTCTGGAACATTTATTGCATCTTCCTTCATAAAGGAATTCCAGAAATCAGTCTTTTTAACGCTGCTTTAGAGGCGCTGTCGACGGTTAATATTACCATAACAATCACACAGTGAAAGTACTTATTGTGTCTTTTCAATGGTATTTACATTGGACCAGAATTTCTTTGGAGATTCCAGTTGCGACAGACAAGAGCATGCGATTACGAGCAGCTTTGTTTCGCAGAAAACAGTATAATCTAATTCCCACTGCACATCCTACAGAGACGTGAGATGTTGGATGAAAACCGAGTAAACGCTATTGTTTGAAGAGACAGAGTGATGTGAGGTTACGAATTTCCTTTTGTGCTGTTATATGAATACTACAAGCGTCAGAGAGGTCTGAATAACCGGCTTACAGCACGCAATACCCACAGTGTAAGTGATATTGTAAGTTGAAGAGCGAGAAACGAAGCAATTAGCGAAGCATTACGTGAAGCAACTTGAATGGGTTGGTGTAGACTGTGAAATTCCCCGTCACCCAAATGGTCGTAATCTCACCCTAGAGCCACAGATGTATGAGCAGCTGATAACACCTGAACGTTACTTAAATGTTAATCAGTGATTAAGGAGCAGTATTTTTTTAATGCAACAGTAGTGTTATTGTGTTGCAGAGTTTTCGTTTTCTTGAAAAACAAAAGCAGTGTGTAACATTTAGAACATTAGTTTCCCTTCTTAAATTCCGTACATTACGTGGAATACGCCATGACAGCAGACGTATTTATACGAAAGCGATGTCTTCCGCGATGGCTACCATATAAATGCATTGCCTTTTACGCCTTGGTCCTTAGGCATATCTTGTAGCTATTGAGACTCTTGAAGATTCACAACAACGGTGAGGCTTGATTTTAAAACGATATACATGTGTATCCGCTGATAAGAAACACGCACGTGAGGGCATAGGCCGTTGCTCGTACAAATATTATAAAATCTGCACTGCTAAGAACTAGAAATTGTTTATTCTGTTTCCTCGTCGAGTTCGAATGATTGTTACTTCTTCACACTTAATCAGCTGGATGAGTTTCGGAATGAAGATAGCCTACACCCGTGACCAAGTCATAGACTACCTTTAACCCTAAAAAAAAAAAAAAATACGGTTTGCGGGGAATGGTCAATGTGACTGCTGCTCCCTTGGGATGGATAACGTGACTAAAAGATCATCAAGGAAAATTAACCATCAAATTAATGCATTAAGTTTGGCGTGGGGACTAGTTTTTAACTGTCTGGACAAATGAAACAAGTACGTAAATAAATCTAAGCCAGCAGAAATATTCCTGTAAAAAACAATCACTAAACTCTGTAACGATAAATATTCATGAAAATATTGGGCAGCATTTAGAGTATTTTGGATGTGTATTGCACTGTGATATTATCGATTTCTTAACAATGACTTGACTTTTCTGTTTGGATTTGAATTATTTACTATTTTTTGTAGACATCGTTTGCTTCTAGCGTATCTATAATTCAGAAGAATGAATGTTGAGAACTTGGACTTCGGAAGGGTATTGATTGTGAGATTTTGTGTTTTTTGAACGTTGACTTAGTTTTCTCTTTGTATATCAATTAACCTTGATACACTAATATTGTTAAATGACACCAGGTTACACATCTCCATCATCATCAGCAGAGCCAGAAGAGAGACGGTACTGGTACCACTAATGCTTATCACCCCATGAAACGTGCCTTTCGAGTTCAAACGTTTACGTTTCCCATTGGGAAAGACCTCTCGATCACTATAAATAAGAGTCAAGGTCAAACGTTAGAAGTGCAAGGTGTTCATCTGGCCACACCATGTTTTATGGGCGGACCACCCTACGTTGGCTGCTCGTGTGTATCGAGAGACTGGAATCTCTACATAATCTTACACGCAGAGAACAAGAAATTTCCGAAAGTTGCTTACAGAAACGTATTGTAGTAGATTTCTGTATCTCCGTGTAATCCAAGATAATTATGATCTTTTCGGTGCTAAGCATGTTCCTTTGCTGACTCATTTTATAACTCGCTACTCGGTCGCTTAAATTTTATTTCCTCACGTAAACAAGTGAGTTGTCAGCGACATAATACACTTTCTACTTCTACCATCGTCTCATGATATTTTTTCCCCTGATGTCGCTCGGATGGGCCGCAAGTTGGTCGCGCCTCAGTACATTCAAGAGAGAACATTTGTGATGGCGCATACGCATGGTTAATGAGTTTGGGCACTAAAATTTCTTTGTAAATAAACTATTCGTCCGCTGGCGACACCTTAGAGTGCAGCAATGAAGTTACAAATGAAATTCCGCTCGGGTAGCAAATGAATGATTCACGAGACTTGCAGCCAGAATAAAAAGGTGTGTACAATCAGAACTCGAACCCATAACTCTGCCATTCACAGGCAGTGCTCCTACCGACTAAACAACTGGTGACCCTCCCTTACAGCCTTAGTTTTGCAGCTGCATCTCGAAAGTATAGAGCAGGCAAAGGAATCAGTTAATTGTAGATTAAATTCAGAATTGGGTGCGCGTGGTAGACGAAGGGAAGTAATTCAGCAAGCTTGGAAACAAAATAAAGCATAGCGCAGGATGCATGGAGACTGCACGAAGCAGACTACCAAATGCAAAGAGAACATTCCACGGGAAAGAACAGTGTATTAGTATCAGACACAACCCTTAATTTAAGAAAAAAATCCTGGGAATTCAGGATTTGGGTACAGCGCTGTATGAATGTTAACTAAGGTCTGTACAATCGCGGAAAACAAGAGAATCGAAAGGTTTTTGGTATGATGTCACTGAAGGAGGACAATGTTACATGGACAGCTAACACAAGAAATGAGGAGCTTCTCTGCAGAATTGGCAAGGAAATGAAGACATGAAGAATCAAGAAATTCTTCTAGATAAGCTTGAGTACTGTGATAAGAGTGGGACTGTGCACAAATAGTTCAATTCATACTTAACTGGAAGAAAGCGGAAGGTTAAAATTAACAGTACAGATAGTCTGCAAAAAACACGGAGTCCTCTAACTGGGGAGGTATCAAGAATGGTGTCCCGCAGCGTTCAGTCTTGGGTCCATTATTGTTCTTAATATATATTAAAGACTTGCCACTCTATATTCATGATACAAGTATAGTAATCACACCCAACAAGCAAAAATTAACTGAGGAAATTGCAAATAATGTCTTCCAGAAAACGATTAAGTGGTTCTCTGCAAAAGGACTCTCACAAAATTTTGAGGAAACACAGTTTATACAATTCAGTACAGTAAATGGCATAACACCATTGATAAATATAGACTCTGAACTGAAGTCTGTTGCTAAGGGAGAATACTCAAAATTTATGGGTGTGTGGATTGATGAGAAATTTGAATTGAAAGAGACACATCGATGATCTGCTGAAACGGTTAGGTTCAGATACTTATGCCATTAGGGCTATTGCAAATTTTGGTGATAAACATATCAGTAAACTAGCCTACTATGCCTATGTTCATACACTGCTTTCATATGTCATCACATTTTGGGGCAATTCGTCATTAAGAGAGAAAGTATTCATTGCACAAAAGCTTGTATTCAGGATAACTGCTGGAGCACACCTAAGGTCACCTTGCAGACATTTGTTTAAAGACCTCGGGATATTCACAGTACCTTCACAATACATATATTCACTTTACGAAATGTCCTCCCCCCAGTAGCTGAATGGTCAGCGTGAAGGATTGTCAATCCTCTGGGTCTGGGTTCGATTCCCGGCTGGGTCGGGGAATTTTCTCCGCCCAGAGACTGAGTGTTGTTCTGTCATCATCATCATCCTATCATCCTCACCGACTGCAGGTCGCCGAAGTGGCGTCAAATTGAAAGACCGGAACCCAGTGAACGGTCTGCCCGGCAGGGGGTCCTAGACATAGACTTACAGAAAAAAAATTACGAAATTTGTCATTAATAACCCACCACAATTCAAAAATAACACCGAAGTGCATAGCTACAACACTAGAAGAAAGGATGATCTTCACTATTAATGATTAAATCTCACTATGGCACAGAATGGGTGAAATATACTGCCTCAAAAATATTTGGTCATTTGCCAAATAGTATGAAGAGTCTGACCAATATTAAGAAGCAAATTAAAAGAATTTCTAATTGACAACTCCTTCTACTCAATAGATGAATTCTTAGTTTCATATAAGTAAACTATCTAAATTTTACTGACCAATACATTTAATTAACATCAGTTGCATGCCCTGCTGCAGCAGGAAAAAGAAGAGACCCACCGAAAAGTGCTTATATCGGAGCAGCAAGATATGTTCCTGTTTACTTAAAAGACTCTGACTAAAAAGTGTGGTACTAGCTGCCGCATCCTATCACCGTCAGCACCTTTAAAAATTTTCGAAAAATATTCGGCATGCGACCAAATTCCTGCTTTCTTATGATGAGGGAGAAGAAGACAGTGGCAGAGACAGAAAACAGTAGACAGTGTTTGTGTTATAGAAAGAGCGAAGGAGACAATGGTGTTGTGAGAGAAAGAGAGGAACACAGTGGCAGTGGAACATAATGAGAGGGACAGTAGTAGGAAAAGTATGAAGGAGACAGTACCAAGGGGTGGGGTGGGGTAAGAATAAAGAGAAAGTAAAAGGGGAAATGGGTGAGAGCCAGTGATAATGACAGACACAGTATACGACAATGACAACGAAGAAGAGAGTAATAGTTACAATGAGAAGAGACAGCAGCAGTAGGGAGGAAGGGATGAGGTATTAGCAGTAAGAGAAAGCAAGAGGGAGACCGCGAGAGGGAGAGGAGGCTGTGCTGTTGATAGGAAAGAGCGGAGGGGACTATGACTCTGATAAGGGAGACAGCTACAAAGGAATACAAAGAGTTAAGGAGGACGAGTGGGCTGAATGAGTCAGTGAGAAAGCTCAACCGGAAGTGGATGAGTGTGAGAAACTTACAGGAATGAACTAGTGGGTGTGAGTGACTTACAGTTAGGGGAGCTTATGGGAGTTTGAGGTGAGTTGCATGTTGAAAAAAGTGCGAATAGGTTTACGTGTCAAAAATTTTGGGAACATTGTTAAAGATGTTGAGGAATATAGAATGAAACAGCTGGTACAGAACTTCTCAGTATAAGTCTTTTAAGGGGAGTAGGACGTCAAACGGGCCGACTTGGAGCAGGAGAGTCACCACAGGACATTTTAATTTCTACTGTCTATACTTTCACAAATAAATTCATAAAACTTTGGCACCATGACCAGGAAGGATTGTGGACTCACAGTCATCGCAGTGGAAGTTCAAAAACGTAGCAAAATACATTTTTTTACATGTGAAATTCCATCAATTTCTCACTCATTACTGGCTGCATTTGTTGCTATAGGTACACTTTACTTCCTAAGTAAGAGAGATTCTTCGATGAATTTTTCATAGTATACAAACAGTAGTTACAGGTGTATGAAACTCTACAATCTTCCATATATATTAAAAAACTGTGGAAAAAATTGAGGTACTTAACTATAAAACTTGAATTTTTTCTAAACATGAAGTTTAAAATCTAACAGTTCATTCACTTTTTCATAAATTTAAATAACTTCTAGAGTTTCATACACCTGTAACTATGGTTTGTATGCTGCGCAAAAGTCATCGAAGAATCTCTCTTACTTAGGAAGAAATGTGTACCTATAGCAACAAATGCAACCAGTAGTAAGTGAAAAAATGATGAAATTTCACATGTAAAAAAAATGTGTTTAGTTACGTTTTTGAGCTTCCACTGCTATGAGTATGAATCATGAATCCTTTCTGGGCATGCTGTTAAAGTTTTATGAATTTATTTGTAAAAGTATAGACAGTGGAAATTAAAATGTCCTGTGGTGCCTCTCCTGCTCCAAGTCGGCCCGTTTGACGTCCTACCCCCCTTAAATAAAGAGGAACATAATCACTTTTTTGCACCCATAGGAGAATTCTTTTTACGCTAGTTAAATTGCATTTAATCGACAATTTATCAAGCTGTGAGACAGTGTACAGAAGAATACGAAGTGTCAACATAATACAGGAGCTAGTAATACGGAAGCGAATAAGTGACACGTAAAACTCACGTGAATCGACGGCTTGCTTTTCAAGAGCTAAGGGCTGGAGCTGAGAACGCAGTACAGTGTTGACGCTGTTGCTTTGAGTTGGCGATCCGCGTCAGCTGGTCAGGACTTAGACAGTGTACACCCAGCTCCTCTATCGGCCCGAGCCTTGTCTCGCGAAGGCGTCCTGTGCCCTGGGCGACTTGCTTCAAGATGAAGGAGCCAATTACGCGCTGCGGGCGGACGGCGGGGGAGGCCGCTTCCTGGGAGGCCATCAGAGCGGCCGCCGGCCTCAGAGGCGCACACAGGTCCGGGGCCGTACTGTGCGCTGCATTGTGGTGCCCCGGGCAGCTCGCACTACTGTGCGGTGCTCCTCCCACTCCTCCCCGCCTCTTTGCGGCCAAAGCCTGTGCGCGGCACAGGAATTCTGCCGCAGGGTCGCCGACACGTTGAAAGCGCTCGCCGGGCGCACGGCTTTGCTCCGCATCCTGCCGTGCTGCACTCTGTAGCCTCTATACCTCCTCGTGTTGCTGCTGCTGGGGTGTAACCGCGAAGAAGCGGAGGGCTAAGAACCTCGGCCGAGCGCCGAACGTTGGACGTGCCTCTCACTGAACAGCCAGCGCAACAGTTCTTTCCGTATTTACGGTCGACTACCAAATGCGGAACTCACGGATGTGAGATGGAGGCGTTCACTCAAGCCGTCGACGGAGTGGTTTCTCGGGAATAATGTTCTGATCTTGACGTTGCCTACGTGATGTTGGCGTCGTCTGCTAACATTCATACTACAATACTGGCCATTAAAATTGCTACACCAAGAAGAAATGCAGATGATAAACCGGTATTCATTGGACGAATATATTATACTAGAACTGACGTGTGATTACATTTCCACGCAATTTGGGTGGATAGATCCTGAGAAATCAGTACCCAGAACAACCAAATCTGGCCGTATTAACGGCCTTAATACGCCTGGGCATTGAGTAAAACAGAGCTTGGATGGCGTGTACAGGTACAGCTGCCCATGCAGCTTCAACGCGATACCACAGTTCATCAAGAATAGTGACTGGCGTATTGTGACGAGCTAGTTGCTCGGCCACCATTGACCAGACGTTTTCAATTGGTGAGAGATCTGGAGAATGTGCTGGCCAGGGCAGCAGTCGAACATTTTCGGTATCCAGAAAGGCCCGTACAGGACCTGCAACATGTGGTCGTGCATTATCCTGCTGAAATGAAAGGTTTCGCAGGGATCGAATGAAGGGTAGAGCCACGGGTCGTAACACGCCTGAAATGGAACGTCCACTGTTCAAAGTGCCGTCAGTGCGAACAAGAGGAGACCGAGACGTGTAACCAATGGCTCCCCATACCATCACGGCGGGTGATACGCCAGTATGGCGATGGCGAATATACCCTTCCGATGTGCGTTCACCGCGATGTCGCCAAACACGGATGCGACCATCATGATGATGTAAACAGAACCTGGATTCATCCGAAAAAATGCCGTTTTGGCATTCGTGCACCCAGGTTCGTCGTTGAGTAGACCATCGCAGGTGCTCCTTTCTGGGATGCAGCGTCAAGGGTAACCGCAGCCAGGGTCTCCGAGCTGATAGTCCATGCTGCTGCAAACGTCGTAGAACTGTTCTTGCAGATGGTTGCTGTCTTGCAAACGTCCCCATCCGTTGACTCAGGGATCGAGACGTGGCTGCACGATCCGTTATAGCCATGCGGATAAGATGCCTGTCATCTCGATTGCTAGTGATACGAGGCCGTTGGGATACAGCACGGCGTTCCGTATTACCCTCCTGAACCCACCGATTCCATATTCTACTATCAGTCATTGGATCTCGACCAACGCGAGCAGCAATGTGGCTATACGATAAACCGCAATCGTGATAGGCTACAATCCGACCTTTATCAAAGTCGGAAACGTGATGGTACGCATCTCTCCTCCTTACACGACGCATCACGACAATGTTTCACCAGGCAACGCCGGTCAACTGCTGTTTGTGTATGAGGAATCGGTTGGAACCTTTCCTCATGTCAGCTCGATGTAGGTGTCGCCACCAGCACCAACCTTGTGTGAATGCTCTGAAAAGCTAATCATTTGCATATCACAGCATCGTCTTCCTGTCGGTTCAATTTCGCGTATGTAGCACGTCATCTTCGTGGTGTAGGAATTTTAATGGCCAGTAGCGTAATACAAGGGCTCTCCAAGAAATACAAAATTTTTATTCCTAAAGTCACTTTTTACTCACATACAATTCTGTGACATTAGTCACTTTCAAAGTGGTCCCCTTCACCTTCTACACACCTCTCCCAAAGCTGGCGCCATTGCAGGAAGCATCGCTGGAAAGCAACTTTTGGTACGGTGCGCAGCTGCTGCGTCAAAATCGGTCCGTTTCATACTCCTTTTAAGTTTAGAGAAAAGCCACGAAGCAAACGGTGCTACGTCAGGCGAATAGGGAGGCTCAAAAGCCACAGTTGTGTTGTGTTTTGCCAGAAGTCTCTCAATTTATGGAGGAAGATGAGCGGGTGCGTTGCCGCGGTGAAGTTTCCAACTGCATGCTGTCCACAAATCCCGCTGTTTGCGTCTCACAGTTTCACGAAGGTGACCCACAACCTTTTGGTAATACTCCTTACTGACGTTAATACCTTCTGAGGATGGACCACGACATTCGAATTGAGAATGACTGTCAGGATGACTTTCACATGCTGTGGACCTACCTTGCTTGGTTCGTTTCCAGAGATGATGAACGCTTCCGTTGAGATGATTGTAACTTTGTTTATATATAGTATCCATACAGACAGGACACATCACCGGTCATCGCTGCGTTAAATAGTCTGGACTTTCTGTCCACACTATCCAGTGGGGAACAGTGAAGTGAAATGGGAATAAGACAAGGATTTCTGGTCAGACGAGTATATGGTAATATAAGCAGCAGCAGGAAAGTGTGATACGGGAGTAGAATACGTTATGAATAGGAACGCAGGACATAGAGTGAGCTGTTGCGAACAGTTTAGTGATAGAATTGTTTTCGTCAGAATCGACAGCCAACCAACACAGGCAGCAGTAGTTCAAGTATAAATGCTGATTTCCCAAGACGAAGATGAAGAAATAGAGAAAGTATATGAGGAGACTGAACGGGTAACTCTGTATGCAAAGGGAGATCAAAATCTATGAGTCGTGGGGGATTCGAATGTTATTGTAGGGAGGGAGTAGAAGAAAATATTACGGAAGAACATGAGTTTGGTTGTAGGAACGACAGAGGAGAAAAAGTAATTGAGTTCAGCCATAAATATCACTTAATAACGTCCGACCCGATAGCTGACAGGTCAGCGTGACAGATTGCCGTCGTACTGGCCCGGGTTCGATTCCCGACTGGGTCGGAGATCTTCTCCGCTTAGGGACTTGGTGTTGTGTTGCCTTCATCATCATTTCATCCCCATCCGCCGCGCCGGACTCTCAATGTGACGTCGAATGTAATAAGACCTGCACCAAGGTGGCCGGACCTGTTCCGCAAGGGGCCTCCCGGCCAATGACGCCAATTGCTCATTTCATTTCAGTTAATAACAGCGAATAGTCTGTTCGAGAATCTCAAGAGGAAGGGGTATACTTGGAAAAGGTCTGGAAATACAGGAATATTTGGGTTAGATTAGACCATGGTCAGGCAGATATCGGCTGTAAGGGGTACCCAGGAGCAGATAGCGACTCAGCTCACAATTTATTAATGATGAAGAGGAAGCTGAGGTTTATGAGACTATTCAGGACGAGTGAGTGCGCAAAGAAGTGGGATGTGGAAGTTCTAAAGAATGAAGAGAGACGCTTTAAGTTCTCTGAGGCGTTTATGGACAGCTCAGTAGGCAGTCATTTGAAGAGAAATGGACGTCTTTATTGAGGGCAATAACAGAAGTTCGAAAGAAAACAGTAGGTAGGGCAATTAAGGCAACTGTGAAGAAACCGTGAATAACATATGAAATACTTAAGCTGACCGACGAAAGAAGGAAGTACAAAAATGTTCAGTGAAACTCAGATGTACAGAAATACTTAGGAACGAAATAAAGACGAAGTGCATGGAAGCTGAGGAAAAATGGCTGGATGAAAAATCTGAAGAAATCGTAAAGAAAGGACGAATTCAGCATATACACTGATGTAAAAAAAAATCCTAATCATAAAATAATTAATTTAGAGTAATGAAATTTTTAGAATACTTCAACCTAGGTAACATACTTGATTGTTTAACACTGCAATGTAACAGTTTACTTTCAGCATAAAATAAGTCACGGCAAATATATAATGCTGGTTCATTAATAACAGTGTAACCGCCAGAATGCTGATTGCAAGCGTGCAAACGCGCATGTGTTGTGTTCTACAGGTGCCGTATGTCAGATTGTGGGATGGAGTTCCATGCCTGTTACACTTGTTCGGTCAATACACGGACTGTTAATGCTGTCCGAGGGTGGTTCTCGTCGTCGGATGATGTTCCGTACGTACTCGTTTAGACACAGACCTGGTATTCGAGCAGGCCAAAGTAACATGTACATGCTCTGTAGAGAAAGCTAGGTTTCAACAGCGGTATGTGAGACAGCGTTATCCTGTTGGAAAACACCTCCTGGAATTCTGTTGATGAATGGCAGCACAACAGATCGAATCAGCAGTTTGAAGAACAATCTCGCTGTCAGGTTGCATTGGATAACCACGAGAGTGCTCCTGCTGTCATACGAAGCCCTCCCGCCAGACAATAAGTCGAGTAGTAGGCTAGTGTCCCTAGTACGCAAAAAGGTTGAGTGTAGGTCCTCAGCGGGGCCCCTTCTAAACTACAAACGGCCGCCACTGGCACCGAGGCAGAACCAGCTTCCTTCAGAGAACAGCGCATTCCTCCGCACTGCTCTCCAATGAGCTCTCGCTTGACACCACTGAAGAAGCTGAAGTTCGTACTTTGCGGTCACAGTGCGTCTGACACGGAGCAGCCCTTGAAGTAACCAATTCGTAGCCAAGCGGAGCCCGGTCTTGTTACGACCGTATATTCTCTTGACCGCCGTTACCTTCAGTCATATACAGTCGCTACATTTCTCGCAAGTCTGTCTGTAGTACGGCACAAGGGACTTCTAGCGTCTCGTAGCCCTGCTACACGACCTCGTTAAAATTCAGTGAGGTGTTACGAGGATCAGTCCAAAAGAAATGCACACTATTTTTGTAAAAATGTAGTTTCAATTCTGCATGTGTGAAAGGTTTACAGTGTGTAGATACATCCTTCCCGCTTGTTTTCAAACTTAGTTCAACCTGTTACTGTGTGTGGCGCCGTCACAGCATGTCTTCAAGATGGCTGCTTCACTTGACGCTCGTCAGAAGCAACGTGCTGTCATAGAATTCCTGTGCTGTGAAAACGAGACAGTGGGAAACATCCAAAAGTGGTTGAAAAAGGTGTATGGAGATGCTGCTGTCGATCGCAGTACAGTTAGTCGGTGGGCAAGCAGGCTACGTGATGGAAGCGGGCACGGCAATATTGAGGATTGTCCCAGCGGCAGGCCTCGTACTGCACACACTCTAGCCAATGTGCAGAGAGTTAACGAATTGGTGACTGCTGACAGACGCATCACAGTGATCGAATTGTCACGCTACGTTGGGATAGGTGAAGGAAGTGTTTGCAGAATACTGGTTTGTGCCAGGTGAGTTCCGAGGATGTTGACAGTGGCTCACAAAGAAACTCGGATGGACAACTCTGAAACACTCGCCTTACAGTCCTGACCTGGCTCCATGTGACTATCATCTCTTTGGGAAAGTGAAAGACCATCTTCGTGGAACAAGGTTTGAAGATGATGACTACCTTGTACACGCTGCCAAACAGTGGCTCCAACACGTTGGTCCAGAATTTTACCGTGCGAGTATACAGACACTGGTTCCAAGATGGCGTAAGGCAGTTGAAAGGGATGGAAATTATATGGAGAAATAAAATATTGTTCCTAAAGGATGTATCTACGCACTGTATAACTTTCAAACATGTTGAATAAAAGATGGATTTAAAAAAAAATAGTGTGCATTTCTTTTGGAGTGACCCTCGTAGTAATGTCGACTTCGTCACCTTAAAGGGATTCTTGACTAACATCATTCATCACAGCCATTCTCAAAGGTAACTAACGCTCACGACAGTTCCAGCATGTATTTAAAGCAAACAGATTTGCGTCCTCATAGTGGCGCCACTAGCGGCACTCTTATGTGACATACGCGAAATACGTACAGTCAACGCCTTGTAGTTGCGGACACACACCTATCAACGTTCGTCTACTCCTTTTTGGCGTTGCGAAGTTTCCTATGTCAGTGTAGAAAAAGTCCAAACAACCTTCGGTGAAATTAAACCAAATGCGGTAACTTTAAGAGTACAGTCAAAATTCCACTGTTAAATGCATAGGAGTGAACGGAAAAGGGGAAAGAGTATATTGAGGCCGTCTGTGAGTTGGGAAACAGGGGAGACAGGGGATCCAGTGTTAGAACATGTCTCGATTTTTCTCCAGTCTTGTTTCCATTATCAATCGCAACCTCAGAGCTGCCGCTATGGTGCCTTTATCTTTCCTAAAGCAAAAATGATCATAATCTAACACAACCTCAGTTCTTTCTTCCTTTTTTCTGTGTCTCAAAGGAACGTTGGAAGACTTAAGATAAAATAAGGAAAAAGGAATAGATAAAATTTATCGGAATTTCTAAAATCACTGGGGGCAGTGGCAGAAAAAGACTATTCTCGTTGGTGTGTAGAATGTATTATTCTGGTGATACATCGTTAGACTTTCGAGAAAACAACATCTACACAATTTTGATAATATAAAGAGTCAACAAGTGCGGGAATTATCGCACAGCCAGCGTAACAGCTGATGCACCCAAGTTGCTGACAAAAATAATACGGAGAAAAACGGAAAAAAGAACTGAGGATGTGTTAGATGACGATCTTTTTCTGCTTTAGGAAACATAAAGGCCCCATATAGGAAGTTCTGAGGTTGTTATTGATAACGGAAACAAAACTGAAGAAAAATCGAGACATGTTCATTATATTTGTGGACCAGGAAAAAGTGTTCGACAATATTAAATGATGCAAGGTGTTGGATATTCTGAGCAAAACACAAAGAGTGCTTGAAGTGTGTCCATATCCTTAAGCATTAAACGTTTTCCTAAGTGCAATTTGGGGACGACATCCTAACCATGAAAAACACTCCGATAACGGTCCACCATCTCCGTACTTCTCTGTTAACGTTATAGATGACGGCATGTAACCGTTCCCCAGGCAAACCCTTCCATCGGATTGTCACAAGATCAAGCGTGATTCATCACTCTAAATCACTTTTTCCTGTCATCCACCTCAAGCACCATATAGCACTGACTACCGAAATGACGGGCTCATGAGGAGCTGCTCCCCCGTTGTAACCCGTTGTTCATTATTCCCTATCACAATCACTGTACTAGCTGGAATTCTGTTAGTAGTTTGGAAATCACGAATGATTCCTTCGGCTGATTGCATGCAATTTTTTATAATCACCCTCCGCAAAGCTCGAAGGTCCCTGTCCAACCTATCATGAAGTCTGCCACGTAGTGTTTAAGCTGCAGTTGTTCCTTCGCGTTTTTACCTCACAGTTACATGAACAACCCTCGACTTCGGGAGCTTTAGAAGGGCTGGAATGTCTTTGGTGTATTCGGTTCTTAGTTGACGTCCAGTGACGAGTCCACTTTAAAAGTCACTGAGCTTTCCTAAAGAACCAAATCTGCTATTATTGTTTCTCTTTTCTATTCATAATTTTATCCCTGTGTCTCGTTTTATGTTGGCTGGTGACGTCTAGAGATCAATTTCGTTTAACGCTTGTGGAAGTTTTGAATAACTCGCTAGGGGGAGTTACATTCAGGTATTTATTAAAAAATATTACGAAATAAATTTACGTTTTCTTTCCTTATGCAGGGTGATCCAAAACAGCACCCACAAGCTCTCACAGGAGGTAATATGTACCAAACAAGTAAAATATCGCTAATAAACTTGGTCACTAAAACACATTCCTAAGATCTATGAGCGCTTGTTCAGCTCCACTTTGAATCACGTCTATTCTATAGCAAGACCTTTGATTTCCCGGTTTTGGGAGGAGGTAGTATGTGCCAAAACAAGAAAGAATATCAGTAAACATGGGCTTTAAAATGCATGCCACGAGAGCTAAGAGTACATAGAGGAGATATTTATCTCGCTACCGAAGATGAGCAAGTGCGCTGTACAGTCGATGTTTTGGTCCATGTTTTGGTCCATACTACAACAGCGCAAAATACGGAAAAGAAGGAGCTTGCAGTTAAAGAGATATTTCCCACAGTAGGAAAGATGAACACGTGCTCATAGCTGTGAAGGTATGCATTGTGGGGCTCACGTTTACCCCAACTTTCTTTCTTGTTTTGGCCCATACTATCACTTTCAATGATTGTCACTGGAGTTCTGGTTGACCCCGTACAATTCACTCCTATCTATTGCTTGTATAGGAATTCTTCCAATTCATCTGTGGCATGACACAGCAAGCCAGTGTTTAATAGTATTAGTTGAAAACAGTCTTGGTTGCAATTTTAGTTGATAATTTAAAAAACTACAATTGCAACCAAGACTGTTTTCAACTAATACTGTTGAAGGTATCATAGTTTTAAGAACCAGGTATCATAAATAATCATTAAAGAAGTGTGTAATTAGATCGCAGGACAGCAGGATCACTTCAAAAATCATGAATAACAATTTCAGGAACCTCTTAGAACTTGCACCATAATTTGGTACACAGAAGAGGTACGTGCGTTTCTCGACTTCTTGCTTCGAAAAGAGCTAAAAAGTTGAAGGAAGATGCCACATCTAATATCAGAATGGCTGAGAAATTCGGCCTCATTCCTTTTCCTCCTCTGCGCCCCCTTAATCTAGTCGGAGGCTGGCTCTGAGATGGTCTGCGTGGATGTCGGCGTCTATTCGGGGCAAGACGTCCGCGCAACCCGTTGGCAAGTTGTTCGCCGCCTCTCCAAATTTCTACAGCGGGCGAACTCTTGCCGAAGTTTGCGCATTCTCTAGTGCCGCGTAGAAGTGGTACTCTGTCTGCGCCGCTCTTCAAACAGCAGCCCTCGCTACCCCTCCCTAGCCTCCGTCAGCGCTGTTCCGCTTCTCACTCAGGCGTTATCGGTGTCACGGACAGAATGCACCTTCTCAGCGTTAGGACGCTGCAGCAGACAATACGCGTTCGTTTTTTCGCTTATATCTTCTATGATACGTTGCGTATCTGTTCGTCAGACGCTGCCGAGGAATGTGCTGGATTAATGAAGCGTATTACGAGTGTAGGCTCACAATTCCGTGAAATTTTCACGAGGGCACATCTCATCCTTACATCCATAAAGGGCCAGCCCGTGTGGCCAAGCGGTTCTAGGCGCTTCAGTCTGGAACCGTGTGACCGCTACGGTCGCAGGTTCGAATCCTGCCTCGGGCATGGATGTGTGTGATGTCCTTAGGTTAGTTAGGTTTAAGTAGTTCTAAGTTCTAGGGGACTGATGACCTCAAATATTAAGTCCCATAGTGCTCAGAGCCATTTGAACCCATCCATAAAGGTGATAAAAGAAGAAAGAGAATGTAATGTTTCATGTTATCGATAACCCTGCTAAAGACGACCGATATCAGAAATTCGTTGCTGGTGGTTGAATACGTAGCTAGAGATTTCGCGCGAAAGTTGGGAAATTTTGTATGTTTATCAAAAATGGTTCAAATGGCTCTGAACAGTATGGGACTTAACTTCTGAGGTCATCCGTCCAATGGAACTTAGAGCTAGTTAAACCTAACTAACCTACGGTCATCACACATCCATGCCCGAGGCAGGATTCGAACCTGCGACCGTAGCGGTCGCGCTGTATTTCTGTCCTTCCGATCAGAGGTCTGAGGGACTTCGGCCGTTGTCTTATGTAAGAAAATTAACCACCTACAGCCGTCCTTCTAAAGTCATTTATCGTATGGCTATCAGTTTCGGTGCTTGAGGGCACCGTCTTCAGGCCTTTGCTGATGTCGAAAGGGTCCACCCTTATACATGGTGTGTATGGATGGCGGTAACACTATCTACAACAGCTAAGGCCTCAAGATGGTGCCCTGAAGCACCGAAACTGGTAGACATACAGTAAATGAGATCATAAATACTGCTGTAGGTGTCTCATTTTCTTACAAAAGTTGGAGAATGTCGTGTAATGTCCGAGCACTTACGAGAAGAAGCGCAGATAAAAGATTAATCTTGAAGAATTATTATTCTGAATGTGAAAAGAAGAAATAATTCAGTCGTGATGGTAATTCGGAATGTATGGAAATCATTCTTGTTTTCCATAAACACCGAAATATCCACGAGATAATGAGAGAAACTCGACGTGTTTTTGGAGAAAAGCAAGTCGAGTGTTCTCAGGAAGATGCAGTAAATATCACGAACAGAGTTATGAACATGTTAATACAAGTCAGACATCATTTTCCATACCTGAAATGGGATGATGTGATTAACAGCCGGCCGATGTGGCCGTGTGGTTCTACGCGCTTCAGTCTGGAAACGCCTGACCGCTAAGGTCGCAGGTTCGAATCCTGCCTCGGGCATGGATGTGTGTGATGTCCTTAGGTTAGTTATGTTTAAGTAGTTCAAAGCTCTAGGGGACTGATGACCACAGATGTAAGTCCCTTAGTGCTCAGAGCCATCTGAACCATTTTCTTGTGATTAGCATGTTTATTCATTTGGTTATATCTTTTGAAAAACTGAAGTTCATAATTTGATATATCGAAACTTATGCGCTTCGTAGTGGCTGGAGATTTGACCTCTAATGTGCCGGAGGAAACAGCTGTTCAAAGGTCGGGAATTAACTCACCTTTCTTTGATGGGAGCTGGGTTGAGAGAGGTGGAGCTTACTGGAATCTAGCAGTGGACCGCTTGCGAGATATATCTGTTTGAATTACACTTTTATTCATGTTAAGTAAAAAGATATGGTTGCGACTGGAAGAGAAGTTATCAACCTGTAGATGACACAGTGGGCTATAGAGTTCGGTAAGCCGCTGTCAGCAGGTACACTGGGCAGCGGCGTGCGTAACTAGCGCAACCTGTAGCAGTGACTAGGACGCTCGTAGATGACAGCGACCGCACATCACCGACGACGTACGACAGCCACGACCAGCGAAATGCAGGAAGATCTGCAGCTGATAGGCACTTGGTGCAGGGAGTGGCAACTGACCCTTAACATAGACAAATGTAATGTATTGCGAATACATAGAAAGAAGGATCCTTTATTGTGTGATTATATGATAGCGGAACAAACACTGGTAGCAGTTACTTCTGTAAAATATCTGGGAGTATGCGTGCGGAACGATTTGAAGTGGAATGATCATATAAAATTAATTGTTGGTAAGGCGGGTACCAGGTTGAGATTCATTGGGAGAGTCCTTAGAAAATGTAGTCCATCAACAAAGGAGGTGGCTTACAAAACACTCGTTCGACCTATACTTGAGTATTGCTCATCAGTGTGGGATCCGTACCAGATCGGGTTGACGGAGGAGATAGAGAAGATCCAAAGAAGAGCGGCGCGTTTCGTCACAGGGTTATTTGGTAACCGTGATAGCGTTACGGAGATGTTTAACAAACTCAAGTGGCAGACTCTGCAAGAGAGGCGCTCTGCATCGCGGTGTAGCTTGCTGTCCAGGATTCGAGAGGGTGCGTTTCTGGATGAGGTATCGAATATATTGCTTCCCCCTACTTATACCTCCCGAGGAGATCACGAATGTAAAATTAGAGAGATTAGAGCGCGCACAGAGGCTTTCAGACAGTCGTTCTTCCCGCGAACCATACGCGACTGGAACAGGAAAGGGAGGTAATGACAGTGGCACGTAAAGTGCCCTCCGCCAAACACCGTTGGGTGGCTTGCGGAGTATAAATGTAGATGTAGATGTAGATGTAGACTGATGTAGCGCCTGTGAGCTGCAACATTCAGTACAGGGAGGAACTGTACTCTAAATGTAGCCTCCAGCGGGACCGACGTCGAAGGTGTGCGCATATCCTGGGCTGTGATCAGTGTCAGTGGAAACCTCCACAGAACCTCTGCGAAGCGACAGATGGATAGGGCCGCCAACAGTCCAGGACGTAACAGGCGTCCTACTAGAGATATAAATGAAAGGAAATGATCGTATGGATTTTAGACCAGAAGTCAACATCTGGGATATACAGACCGCTGGTGCAAGACTTTTTACTTGACGCCACTACACCGACTTGTGTGTTGTTGAAGATAACATGAAACGATGAGAAACACGAATATTCTTCCATCAGACAAAGAAAATCTTCAGTTCAGCTGGGAATCGAACATGTGACCTTGCGAACCAGAGGTAACAACGCTAACCATTAGACCATGAGCTGCGGGAATTAGAGAGAATCAGTGCTTTGGCACTATGGAGATCCAGTGGTATGGCACTAGTGAGATCCATTGTTGCAGCTCTAGAGGGGTCCAGTGGAGCAGAGAGGTCCAATGGTGTCGCACTAAGTAGGACCAGTGGTGCAGCACCAGACAGATCCAGTGGTGCAGAACTAGAGAGGTATAGCGTTTTCGTACTAGAGAGGTCCAGGGGTGAAGGGAGAGGAAAGAGAATGAATTAATCACGTCAGCCGCGTCGCCTGTATGCGGTGCAGAAACAGTGGTGACGAATGTGAATGTGTGCTTGACCAAGAACCCAGATTCTCCTACTTATTAGGAGCTTGTTTAAATAATTGCAACACCCGGACACACTGTTTATTGCAAATGCGTGGCCTATCTCAGCTCGCTTTGCACTGATCCACAACTGCCAACTATCCACAATCCCCGACGACCATCTTTTCCAGTGTCGCTAATTTTAGATTGACGATGGAGGTTGAGCGCAAATGGGCATCTGCATTGATAGCTTTGGATTCATTGCCCATCGAAGCAAATCAGTTATACGAACGTGTGGTGTCTGTACTCTCGGAAACGTCCAAAAGAGTACACACCACGTATTCATTTCCTCCTTTTTTTTTGTTCATTCATTTTGTTCTTTACTGTTCGTTCAATTTGTTCGGGGCGGACGTCTCATGACACTCGTTCAAATTCGTCGTTGATTCACAAACTCAATTTCTTTTTATTACAGACCGCAGCTAACCCTCTGACAGAATACGCTGAGCTACCGTACCGGGTGCCCTCAGGCGTAGTAATACACAAGTGCATGAATACACAGTACATAGCACACACTTCTATAATTCATTCGCCTCGATGGGCAATGAATCCACAACCTTCAGTGCAGTTTCACATCTACGTTCAACGTTGCCGAGAATGGAGGACAAGGACAGGCACTACGAGTAAGTTAGGTCGGAATGTGGGTCGTCTAGGAGGTGTGCAGAGATGTTGTGTCCAGATGGCTCAATGTGTACCGCAATTGCCTATTAATCAGGCGATCGCAGGTTCAATTCCCGGTCTGGCGGAGATTTTAACTCGTCGCTGCTCATTCGGAATGAACTCCCGATGAAGCTATTATCATTAGTTCCTTCCCTTACCTTTCCACCCTCCACTCTCCACTCCTTCAGTTTGCATACCACTGATATAGTCAATACCTTGTAGCAGAAGACGGTACGTAAATGTCGTTCCGCTTCTATCGCAAACACGTCAAGAACTTTTTGTCGTATTGCTGTGGAATGTTTAGACTCAGAATGAATGTCAGTACACTCAGATTCGTAACGACGGAGAACCAGTATATCATTTTTGGCATCCCTGATTTCAACCAGCAATTGGAACATGGGTGCTATAATAGGTGAAGGCACTTATTCGAATGAGTAGTTACTTGCCACTGCATTGCGAAGTTCCTAGCGTATATGCAGAAAAAAACGTTACAATGAATAACCTTCCCCATACGCTATTAATAGACCACATCGATCTAGATTTATTTGAGAATGAATAGTCGTACACATTTACATTCTGTTATATTACGATTTACCCGCGTCAGGTACTATGGCGGATTTTGGCTTTCATGGATTTTTCTGGTTTTCTTATTTATTACTTCAAAATTGTGGCTTGCTCTTCTTTAATAAAAGTTGCAATACTCCCGTAAAATTATTTATCAGAATTTGACGATATTCGTTTTTCCCAGGTCTTTAAACAATTGAGGTCACTCTTCATAACGTGTAGAATCACCGAAAGAATTATTACATGAAAGAAGAAAAATGCCCTTACGTGTCAGGGGTGTCACTAAGTGTTACACTGACGAGCCAAAGACACTGGTACACCTGCCTAATATCGTATAGGGCCCACACGAGCAACACGACGTGTCATGGACTCGACTAATGTCTGAAGTAGCGCTGGAGGGAACTGACACCATGCATCCCGCAGGACTGTCCATAAATCCCTAAGAATACGAGGCAATGAAGATCTCTTCTGAACACCACGTTGCAAGACATCCCAGATATGCTCAATAATGTTCATGTCCGGGTATTTTGGTGGCCATCGGAAGTGTTTAAAATGGGAAGAGAGTTCCTGGAGCCACTCTGTAGTAATTATGGAAATTTTGGGTGTCGCATTATACTGTTGGAATTGCCCAAGCCCGTTGGACTGCATAATGGATATGAATGGATGCAGGTGTTCGGATAGGATGCTTACGTACGTGTTACCTGTCAGAGTCGCATCTAGACGTATCAGGGGTCAAATATCACTCCAACTGCACACGACCCGTACCATTACAGAGCCTGCTGACATGCAAGTCCATGGATTCATGACGTTGTCTCCATACCTGTACATGTCTATCAGCTCGACACAATTTGAAACGAAACTGTTTCCAGTCACCAACATTACAATGTCGGTATTGACGGGCCACGGCGAGGCGTAAGGCCTTGTGTCGTGCAGTCATTAAGGGGACACGAGTGGGCCTTCGACTCCGAAAGCCCATATTGATGATGTTTCGTTGAATGGTTCGCACGCTGCGGCTTGTTTATTGCCCAGCATTGAAATATGCAGAAATTTGCGGAAGCGTTTCACTTCTATCACATTGAACGATTCTCTTCAGTCGTCGTTGATCCCGTTCTTGCAGGATCTTCTTCTGGCCGCAGCGATGTCGGGGATTTGATGTTTTACCGGAATCCTGATATTCACGGTACACTCGCGAAATGGTCGTACGGGAAAATCCCCGCTTCATCGCTACCTCTGAGATTCCGAGTGCCATCGCTCGTGCGCCGACTATAACACCATGTTCAGACTCACTTAAATCTTTATAACCTGTCATTGTAGCAGCAGTAACCGATCTAACAACTGTAAAATACACTTGTTGTCGTATATAGGCGTTGCCGACCATAGCACCGTATTCTGCCTCTTTAAATGTCTCTGTATTTGAATACGTATGCCTATAGGAATTTCTTTGGATCTTCAGTGTAAATGACTTTACTATTATTCTACAAAATAAAAACTCATAGATTTCCTGTATTTCCAATACACACTCCCTCGTATCCAAAATTCTATGTCATGATTCCACTTTTCATTACCATTCAGAAGGACAGAGCGCGGCTAAGACCGATCTGAATCGATTTCCTTTGATGTAATGCAGGACGCTGCAGCGCTGCACTGTTCGACACGCTCTGGGATCGTACCTCCGACGCGGGGCATGTACTCGTATTAGTGGCTACACATAGTTGCATCTCAGTCCGGCACGATTACTGGCTCATCATAGATGTTATGCCGTTTCTCAGTATTGCAAGCAGATATGTAATAAGAAGAAAAGCACTGATTGTCCCTAGTTGTATAACATTTCATATAAATGTATTCATGGATATATTCTTGTCCATTGTATTGGCAATAGAAAATAAGCTTTCATGTGTAGCCACGCAACTGTGTATTTGTGCTATACGAGAGGGGCCGGGGGGGGGGGGGGGGGATAGCAAAACAATGACTGCATCAAGTGTACCATGATTCGGTGAAATTATGACCCACAATGTGGTGTACGGTGTGTGTGTTTGTGTGTGTGTGTGTGTGTGTGTGTGTGTGTGTGTGAGAAAGAGAGAGAGAGAGAGAGATGAGAGGGGGGGGGGGCGGGGGAGGGTTGGAAGAACACTTACACATTGAATACATTCTATATACTGCACTAGATAATTAAAGAACGAACTTTAAAAAAAAAAGATAATTCTCTCTCCGTTGCGACTCAGAAGTGCGAAATGTGTCTCTCAGCAAGGTGTCCGCACATGCGGAAAAATGGCCACAGCTCAGAAGATGATGCGCGGTGTAAGGTTGGTTAACGATGTCGCAATGACACCATGTTTCCCCACAACTGAGGCCATCGCCACCCTGGATATGTCACACAATGGTAGTTTGAAGATTATCCAAAGCTGCAAAGGCTGTTTATGCTTTTTGAGCCCTCCCAGTGTGATACTTATATGGTAGCGTCGGATAGAGTTTATGTAGCAATGTGACATCAGTAACCTTCTTTGTACCCACATTAGCTACTGAGCTTTGGCCTTTTTCTCCGAGAGTGGCGACTCCTTGCTGTTTTGAAGTATCTCCGAGCGCGAGCTGACGTTTCAGGACTCCACGCCTTTGCCCCTTGCAAGGGAACGTTTTAGTCACCGTGACACCTTCGAGTCAAATTTCAAACTGCTGCCCCTCAAAAAGGGAAAATTATGGGGTTTCAAAGAAGTGATCTGTTAATTTTTTTACACAGTGTATTCATGTTCTCCGGCGCTATTAGTTATTTGTTTCTCAGTTTTAAGTATTTCCTTAAAGTAATTCCCATGTTGCAAGCAGCATATTTCCACTGTCACTACTGTTAGCGCGAAATTCTCTTTAGTTAACTGCAATTTAGTAGCTCTATTATCGCGGAAGGGTATGGAGATAGTGACACATGGGCTACATGTGAAGTTTACGGCTCGGAAGTGGCGCACTCTTTATTAGAGTCATGAAGATTCGTGGAACTGTGGCGTTAATCGATGAACCCATGAGTGAATGTAAAGTTGGACTTTCGTGACGATCTATGACTGGACCATTTCCGTTCATTATTTACTGACATAAGTTATCTACAAGGTTTAGATACTGTGCCGAGGTAATCATCGAATAACTTTCGATATTATCTTGGACATCATTACGTGGAACTGTGTCATAAACCCCAAACAGTTATTTCTCAGAAGGTCTACATTCAAGGACAGAGGAAGCATTTTGTTAGGACTACATCGCGTAGTCCTTATCCCAGGCGTGTTTGTGGGGGTCTTGCCAAAGATAATACGGGCATAGGTCGAGAGTCCACCACAAATAAGTCATTTTCACTGTCTCAGACGTCTAAAGACAGGTCAGAACTTAGATATACATTTTGTTCATGAAGGGGCCACGGAGTGGCAATTGATACTAATAGTGGATTGCCAATAACCCAACATCGATGCTTAAGAAGTGTCTTACAAAATGTGTTGAGGACAGCACAGTACTGAACAACATTTTGAGCTATGTTTGGATGCTCAGTAGGGGAAAACAACACTTCGGTTTCAAGTGCAGTCACGTGACGCGAATTGAATACTGCTCAAGTAACAATTCGGTCATTTCTGTAGTGATATTCTGTTTTCTAACATTGTTTGTATTTAAATATGTTGTCCCTATTGCTTTATCAGTGCAGAAAACTATATGAAGACCGCCTTTGCAGGATTTAAATTTAGAAACGACAAAGAAAACATTCCGCGGAAAGATGATTCTGCATTGGGTGAAATAATGCGGATACTTTTCATAAAAATTACACAGCACAATGTCCCAATCCCTGCTAGACGACGACTTACCTGCATCATTTTCCTCCATGTTTTCTTGAACATTTTGCATTTTCGCTTCTATAAAGGCGTCCTAAATTCAGGCATCCTTTCTGCATATTTAACTCTTCCTTTAAAGGAAGCGAGAAGATCCAAAGTGGAAGACTTCTTGTAAAATTCTGCTCACGAAGAATTATTGGGACTCCCAACCACTTCTATTCTCTTGTGTTTAACTGAATACTAACTCAGTTCCTCTTTCAGCAGAGAGTGAGATTATCATTTAGCCACACTAGACTACATGATAGTAACACTTATTTGAAAGATTTTCATGCACAATTGGGATTATAATTGAAATTTGAAATGCAATGCAAATATTTCAGCTATCCACGCTAGATGGTATAGTCCATATCTTCGTCTTCACAAGCACGGCCGTATGCAGTTCTGTCTACAGATTTAATACAACCAGTTTCGAACTGTACTACGCAGGCTTTTGGGTATTGCCGAAACTCTGTATGAAGACCGTCTTTGCAGTGTTTAAATCTAGAAACGACAAACAAAACCTTTCTCGAAAAGATGATGTCTATATTGGGTGAAATAATGCGGATAGTTTTCATGAAAAGTAGACAGCACATTGTCCAACCCCTATTAGACTACCAATTACCTGCATCATTTTCTACAATGTTTTTAGAGCTTTCCGCCTTTTCGCTTTCATAAAGGTGTCCGAAATTCAGGCAACCTTTCTGCATGTTTAACTCTTCCATTAAACGAAGCAAGCATAACCTAAACTGTTTTGGGTATTGCTGTAAATCATATTGCTCGTCTACTATAGCCACCAGATTCGATTGTCACATATCATCAACATAGACAGGAAGTTTTTCAGTCACAATATCAGTATTAATGAAAAATTTTAGTTCCATGATGATATGAGACTATTAACACCAGTAGCAATGATGGTTTCCATAGCAGATGTTTGAAATAGAATATCATTTTAGATAAGTACTACAAGCTTTGCGACACCACCTACTCAAAATATTATAGTATAGAGTCACGTGACTGAGGTGTAGTGTTTTAATTAGGAACTGAACTTCCTACTTCTCGTGGATTTGTAAATAAGACATAGTGAATGAAAACTCAAGTGAAATATATGCCACTGTCTAAGTGCATGTGGCTCTCCTTTTCTTCTTGATGACACACGAGACGTATCATGGTACGGGCGCCATGGAATGTCATAAACATTGGGATCCTTCCTATTCCCAGAGCCCTCAACCGCCACCCACAATTCAATGAGAATTGGCGTAGGTGAGTCCAAGGCGCGCACGTCTCTCTTAATGGCATCTCAGAAGTACTCATAGTGTTTGAACCTAGGTGACCTGTGGGACCAGGAGATCACCCTAACCTTCGTACAGTGGTACTTAAACTGTACTTTTTTGTAAAATTTGAGGCGGAAAGTAATCTTCGCACGTTTTTTCACCAGCAACTAACATAGATCGATGATACTTGAATGATACGTAGAACGAGCTGCTATAATGCTCCACAAAAGGTAAATAAAAGATATACGCAATGACACAGACAGAAGTGACACTATCATGCCAAGACAGTAGTTACATTGAAGTCACTGCGATTTACGATGGTCCCCCGGACATTTCAAAAGGCGTGACTTCTTACTTAATAGGGCGCGTAATCACCACAGACAGTACTGAATGCTCCAATGCTGCCAGCGAGATTAGTAAGGAGGGTAGACGGTTCCATTCACTCACCAGTGCGGCTGACAGCTGATGGGCAGTCTTTGGTGCGTGTGGACGTGCTGCAGTCCGTCCTCCCAACGCATCCCAAAAGTGTTAGATGCTATGCGAGTCCGATGAAGAAACAGGCCACTCCAGTCACCAAACATCCTCTCGTTCCAACAGCTCCTCCACCAGTGCTGTTCGATGTGGTCGAGCATTGTCATAAAAAATGAAGTCAGGGCCGAATGCAACCGTGAAAATCCGCACATAGGCAAGGAGAACAGACTCACCATGTATGTGTATATAGTTCAAGGATTTGGAGGTAAGTACGACCATGCAGAATCAAGCTTCCATACACAGTAATACCAGGACCACCAAAACGATCATGCTATACTAACTCCGTGGATGCATTACGTGTTCTCACGTCTCGCCATACGAGGGCTAAGTGCAGAATCACTACTCAGACAGAAATTGACTTCATCCGAGAAGAGCGCGAGACACCACTCCTTGCTGGTGCCGCCGACGTCCAGGTGCCAACAGAACACAACATACCGGTCGTCTGCCAAAGATACTACCTCCATGTAGCCGCCGTTCCGTTTTGGAGGGCGAGATTGCGTTCCATGCAGTGCTGTTAAATGTGTAGTAACTGCACTCAGTGCCTGAACGGGTCCTTGCCTATTGCACAATGCAGCAGTTATCTGCTTCTGTAGCTGCTTTGGGTAGCAGCGTGTGTGTTTCTGAACGCTTCTGTACAAGTGTAACAATGCTGTGAGCAATACCAAACGCCTGGGTTACACCTGTCACACTTCACCCTTATGAAGTTTCCACATGATTCTTCCTCGTGTCATGTCATCTAGATGTTGTCACCAGCAGTGGTGTGATCAAGAACACTCCCACAGTGAACCATGACTACCGGTTTCCTCAGCCGCCTCTTGTTGCAATGCCATCCCCATTTGACGCTATAGTCACGCTGACCTCACGCCATGTGACTGCCAGCTTTCTGTGAACAAGTAGGAAACTTCTGTAACCATGTTCAGGCACTTTCATTCATTTTGACAGAGTGATTAATATGCAATCTTACTTTGTCTATAAAGTCCTCAAGTCTTGCAATGGAGGGCTATTCACTAGAAAGTGATACATCGGTTGGGCACCTGACTATTAGACGGTGGAAAATGGTAACAGAACAAAGTGATGTGCATGTTTGGACAGAACGTTCCTATGTGCTTTAGTAGATGGCTGACGTGGGAGACGATCATGGACGTCCTATGCATTCAAACCACACAATATTACACGTCTACCTTGCCGAAGCATTTTCATGTTGGTTGGTGACATGTGTTGCCTCATTTTGTTATCAACTTATTTGACCATTCCATCTAATTCATCCACCACAGTCACTACTGAGTACTTCACGGCCCCTTTTCTGATACTTACGGCGTACAATGACGATTTGCCTCTCCCCGTGCTATTCTGCACCCACATTCATGCACTTTTGTACTATGTCAAGAGCATACCTGTTGGTAACTCTCACTGTACCATGTTTTAGAGTTTCTTCCCGTTTTATTCTCGTACTAAGTGCGGGCAGAATAACTTTACAATGCCTCTTCGTGCGCACTAATCAATTTAATCTAGCCATTGTGGTCTCACAAGAGCGACACTTAGCAGCTGCCAGTAGAATATTCCCATACTCCTCAATACCGGTTCTTGAAATTTGACACGTGAATTTTTGCGGGATGGAAATCTGTCTTCAAGCCATTAAAATTCTATTCATAGATCCAGCACTCCTGGGTAATATTCAAGGATGAGTCGTACCGTTGTTTTGCAAGCGGTTGCCTTCGACGTGCAAGTCGCCGAAGTGGCGTCACATCAAAAGACTTGCAGCAGGTGATGAAATCTACCCGCCGGTAGGCCCTCGCCACACGACATCTCATTTCAGTAGTTGCCGTAGTAGCCTGACTGCACATTTCCAGTACACTAATAATTAATCTAACTCTACCATCTGCTTTGCTTAACCGAGGTGTTCATTCCATTTAACATCCCAATAATTTGATTCACTTGAGTATTCTTAGGAGTTGACTGATTTCAGCTGTAATTCGTTGACATTTCAGTCGTAGGATACTAGTATTTACAATTTCTGAAATCCTCAAACTTTCATTTATGGAATGGCAAGTAACTTTTATCTGAGGGTAGTAAGGTTCTGGGAATTAGATAGATATTCCTTTTCAACATAGTGTTTTATCCTCCGAGGCCAAGTTTATCATAAACTGTCGGACGATAAAGTTCCAGGAACCGCCACAAATAGTTCTCATCGTTATTACCAGATAGGGACCCGCCGAGAATCACTATCCAAACCAAATCGTGACTCATCTGTGAAAAGAACAATAGCCCACTGTTCGACCATCTAGGTGGCATGTGGGTGTCTTCACGGTATACGATTTCTCCTGTGAAGAAGCGAAGGAGGTACATATACAGCAGTTTTACGACAGTAAAGGCCACTCCGTTGAAGCCTTCTGTACACCGTCTACATCGATAAAACACGTCCAGTGGATGCTGCGAGGTTCAAAAACGTTGCTCTTTGCACTATGGGACTCAACATCTGAGGTCATCAGTCCTCTAGAACATAGAACTACTTGAACCTAACTAACCTAAGGACATCACATACATCCATGCCCGAGCAGGATTCTAATCTGCGACCGAAGCAGCAGGGCGGTTCCGGAATGAAGCGCCTAGAACCGCTGCAAGGTCAGATGCCAGTTGCCGTGCAGTACTGAGGCGGTACCACCGTGCCCTTACTGCCAGATAAGGTCCTCTCTTTCTGGTGCCACACGTGGCCCTGGCCCGGTCTTTGAGCTACAGTTACGGTCTCTATAACCTGTCACCACATCAAAGAAACAAGAGAACGATTCATATTAAACCATCGGGTCACATCAGTTTGCGACTCTCCTGCTTCTATTCTTCGTACGACCCTCCGCCGGAGGAGTCTGGTATGTGTCTTCTCTGTGCCATGCTGCACCGTCAGTGTCTATGCACACAGCGGCTGTGGATGTGGGACTACCTGTCATACACTACAGCTTTTCACAGGTGCCGTGACTTCATTGTTGGTGTGGTCGTCCGTTGACAGGAGTGCCATCTTCCGTGTAGAGCACGATCGTACGGACGTCTGTTGACAGTATGTATGATTATATCTTGAATTAGACAGAAATTAGAACATACCAGTAATGCTAGCAAAGGATAATCATTCTAGATCAGGTACTCACAAAACAGGACTACGTAAAATGCAAACCATCTTATAGAATCAGGCATACTGGAAGGACACCCAACGAACTCTCCAGCAATGCACAGTGGTTTTTACTAACCGTGGCAAGATAATGTAGTCACCTTTATTCCTGGGTTGGGCCTTTGAGAATTATGGACGATGTATTCAGGTTCGCCCACAAACCAAGGCGAAAGGAAACAGGCGTAGTCGAACTTTTGGTTACTGCTCACTACCGCCAAGACAGAGGGAAGCGTCAACTCCACTGTATTTGAAGGCGCTCTCCTCAAAGTAGACATCCGCCATCCACACGTAGCGTGCAGAGCTGCACGCCTAACCACTTCAGTTTACGATCCAAATAGATTCTTTCTCTGACAGAGAACCCATTGCAGACCGGAGTGTGAACTACGCATAATCTTAAACCGCCGTAAGGCACTAAAACGGCCACCTATCGAGACTGGAGGAAAGCCATAGCTTGGTAAGGGAACTCAAAGAAATTACACAAGCAAATGAATCGAATTCAGCATGTGCTCACAGCTCAATCTTTTGCAATACTCTTGAGTGTGTCCAGAGTCCTGGCTAACAGTCAGTGCTCTCATTTGTCCCTTCTACTAACTAAAAGCAGCTGAGCTTAGTGATGACCACCTTCTGTGATATCTCAGTGTTCATACCAGTATTTCCATGATCCCCTAAACTTCATGGATGCAAAGTGTTTTGTAAATACCTTTCAAAAAGTCCATGTAGAGCTTCAAAGCGTTACATTAATGAAGGCGTTTACAAGATATAAACAGAGACTTTTTCCGCAACGTAGCAATGCACAAATTTTTCGGTCACCTTGCAATCGGCCAAATACTGCACTAGTCGGGCCAGTAATTGGAGGTATTATAAAGGAGAGATAACACTACACCGATAATCCAAGACATTATGTACACTGCTCACCGCGACGTTGGATGCCGCGTGGTGGCTTTGCAGTCATCTGACGCGGTAACGGAAGAATGTAAACGGAGCAGACACGGAAAAGGGATCGCCCTAGCGAAGATATGTGATGAAAATGGGGACATCCATTTACATAAACGACTTTGACAAAGGACAGATTATTATGACGCAGGGCCTGTGAACGAGTATCTCGAAGATGGCGAAACTGGTCGAATGCTCACGTGCTATTATCATGAACATCTACGGAAAGAGATAGGACTGTGAAACTACAACGACGCGCTAATCGGTTGGACGTCCACGACTCTTCACAGACCGTGGGATTCGGAGGCTTGTCTGCTCTGCAAAGTAGTAGTACAGATGGTGATCTGCGGCATCTCTACTGAAAGAGCAGAATGCTGGTGCACGCCCAAGTGTATCGGAGCACATCGCTCATCGTACATTGTTGAACATGGAGGTCCGCAGCAGACCATCCCGACGTGTTCGAAAATTGACCCAACGACATCCTTAATTACGATTGCAATGGGCAGGGGACCATCGGGATTTGACCGTCGATCGATGGGCACCTGTCGCCTCTACAGGTGAATCACATTTTTGCTACACTAAGTCGATGGTCGTCGCCACAAACGCCGTCATCGCGATGAACGGCGGCTGCAAACGTGAAGCGTGCCACGGACGCTGGCTGGTGGGAGCAGTTTCCTGCGTTTCTATATCTCGACGACCAAAGTCGCCTGATGTAAGTCCTATGGATTCCGTCTGGGTTGCTATCGGGTGCCATCAACGCAGATCAGCGACCCTTTATTTATGCGAATTACATGACCTGTGCGTAAACATCTAAGGCCATATAGCTCCGCAAACCTACCAACAAACTGTTGATCCCTGATAAGCAGAATCAGTAATTTATTTCGCTCTATTGACGGACAAACAAGCTATTCAGAATGTGGTCGTAATGTTTTGGCTCATGAGTGTGTTTCACAATTAACCCAAACACAAGTGAGACCTGCTATACACGGCGTTATTACACTCCTGGAAATGGAAAAAAGAACACATTGACACCGGTGTGTCAGACCCACCATACTTGCTCCGGACACTGCGAGAGGGCTGTACAAGCAATGGTCACACGCACGGCACAGCGGATACACCAGGAACCGCGGTGTTGGCCGTCGAATGGCGCTAGCTGCGCAGCATTTGTGCACCGCCGCCGTCAGTGTCAGCCAGTTTGCCGTGGCATACGGAGCTCCATCGCAGTCTTTAACACTGGTAGCATGCCGCGACAGCGTGGACGTGAACCGTATGTGCAGTTGACGGACTTTGAGCGAGGGCGTATAGTGGGCATACGGGAGGCCGGGTGGACGTACCGCCGAATTGCTCAACACGTGGGGCGTGAGGTCTCCACAGTACATCGATGTTGTCGCCAGTGGTCGGCGGAAGGTGCACGTGCCCGTCGACCTGGGACCGGACCGCAGCGACGCACGGATGCACGCCAAGACCGTAGGATCCTACGCAGTGCCGTAGGGGACCGCACCGCCACTTCCCAGCAAATTAGGGACACTGTTGCTCCTGGGGTATCGGCGAGGACCATTCGCAACCGTCTCCATGAAGCTGGGCTACGGTCCCGCACACCGTTAGGCCGTCTTCCGCTCACGTCCCAACATCGTGCAGCCCGCCTCCAGTGGTGTCGCGACAGGCGTGAATTGAGGGACGAATGGAGACGTGTCGTCTTCAGCGATGAGAGTCGCTTCTGCCTTGGTGCCAATGATGGTCGTATGCGTGTTTGGCGCCGTGCAGGTGAGCGCCACAATCAGGACTGCATACGACCGAGGCACACAGTGCCATCACCCGGCATCATGGTGTGGGGAGCGATCTCCTACACTGGCCGTACACCACTGGTGATCGTCGAGGGGACACTGAATAGTGCACGGTACATCCAAACCGTCATCGAACCCATCGTTCTACCATTCCTAGACCGGCAAGGGAACTTGCTGTTCCAACAGGACAATGCACGTCCGCATGTATCCCGTGCCACCCAACGTGCTCTAGAAGGTGTAAGTCAACTACCCTGGCCAGCAAGATCTCCGGATCTGTCCCCCATTGAGCATGTTTGGGACTGGATGAAGCGTCGTCTCACGCGGTCTGCACGTCCAGCACGAACGCTGGTCCAACTGAGGCGCCAGGTGGAAATGGCATGGCAAGCCGTTCCACAGGACTACATCCAGCATCTCTACGATCGTCTCCATGGGAGAATAGCAGCCTGCATTGCTGCGAAAGGTGGATATACACTGTACTAGTGCCGACATTGTGGATGCTCTGTTGCCTGTGTCTATGTGCCTGTGGTTCTGTCAGTGTGATCATGTGATGTATCTGACCCCAGGAATGTGTCAATAAAGTTTCCCCTTCCTGGGACAATGAATTCACGGTGTTCTTATTTCAATTTCCAGGAGTGTATTTTTCATCACTATTCTGGCCACAGGTTTACTTTGTACAAAAATATTGTTGTTAACAGAAACCCATACGCAGAGACAAACGGTTTCTGCTGAGGAATTGTTATAATCAAAGCCACATGCGGCACGAAAGTACGATAATAACACTGCTAACTGCACAATTGCAGTAGCATCTTACTGTACTAATACGTAAATACTAAATGAACAAGACAGAGTTAGCAAGACACTAAATTAATTATATAATCAATTATAATGTTATTCAGTTTAGCTTTGTGTTTGTGAACTGTTGTGATTTATAATGATACTTTGAGTTTACAGTGACTAGCACCTTTACGCTCAGGTGAACTAGTTAAATATATGTAATGATATATGCTCATTAGTTCTGCTTAAAAAATAGTTAATGTCACGACAGCTAGACATTTAAATAGGTGATTTATAATAAACATTTAGTAATTTTAGGTGATGTATTCTCAGACTGTGAATACAACTGTTTGGATTACTGTTAAAGCAATCGTATTATCCTAAAGGTTCAGTTGGACAGTACCTATGCCGTAGTAGCTCTGCTCAAAAAAGCCGGTTGGAGATATCGGTGAATCTCTCGATGTTATAGGAGCGATGCCAGTACTCAGCGATGTTTGCAGGAACTGGTGGACTATGGTCGAGATTAGCGTCAAGAAAGGAGCGATCGACCTAGAGAGACGACCGAAGGTGAAGACTGAGCAGCTGTCAAACAGGCGCTCAGAGCACCGGATTCATCATTATCAGCAATCCAAGGTGCAACTGGCGTGTCAGTGACCACAACAATGTCAATAGGTGACTCACAGAAAGTGGGTTGAGCTCACGGTGCCCCTTACGCCGACTACTGTCAACATCTCTGCAGTGGCTTCGGGTACATTCAGCTTGTAATCTCATGAGCTGAAATATAATTACCTTCAGTGATGAGTCCTACTTCGAAATGAGACCTGATGACCACCGAAGACATGTCTAGAGACACCCCAGACCGCAGTGGGACACCAAACTGACTTCACCCACCACGCAGCACATCTGGGAGTGATGGTCTAGGTGGTACTTCATCAGACGGCAAGATACCCTTTGACTGTCATCCGCAGCAGCCTTGCAGCGATATTCTAGACCACGGTTTGTTGCCCTTCATGGCAAGCAATCCTGGGCTTACATTTCAGCAAGATAAAGGCGAGCGTTTCTACTGCTTGTCTTCGTGCTCACCAAACTCTGACTTGGTCAGCAAGGTCAGCGGATCTCAGGCCAACTGTGGAAGTTCGGAGCATTACGGCCAGGGCTCTCCAATCATCGGGGAAATTTGAGAATCAAAGGTGATAACTGGACATAATTTGACAAGGTATCTATCAGGTGGACATCTAACAATTCAGTCAGTCAGTGTCAAACCGAATCTACATCTACATGTACATGGTTCCTCTGCAATTCACACTTAAGAGCCTGGCAGACGGTTCATCGAACCATTTTCATACTATTTCTCTACCATTCCAATCTCGATTGGCGCGTGGGAAAAAGGAACACCTATCTGTTTCCGTTCGTGCTCTGATTATCTCTTATTTTATTATGATGATCATTTCTCCCTACGTTGGTGGGTGTCAACAAAATATTTTCGCATTTGGAAGAGAAAGTTGGTGATTGAAAATTCGTATATAGATCTCGCCACAAAAAAAACCGCCTTTGTTTCAGTGGCTGCCAGCCCAACTCGCGTATCAAATCAGTGTAACTCTCACCCCTATTGCGCTATAACACGAAACGAGCTGCCCTTCTTTGCACTTTTTCGATGTCCTCCGTCAATACTACCTGGTAAGGATCCCAAATGGCTGGTTCAAATGGCTCTGAGCGCTAAGGGACCTAACATCTTAGGTCATCAGTCCCCTAGAACTTAGAACTACTTAAACCTAACTAACTTAAGGACATCACACACATCCATGCCCGAGGCAGGATTCGAACCTACGACCGTAGCAGTCCCGCGGTTCTGGACTGCAGCGCCTAGAACCGCACGGCCACCGCGGCTGGCGGTACGGATCCCATACCGCGCAGCAATATTCCAGCAGAGAACGGACAAGAGTAATGTAGGCTGTCTCTATAGTGGGTTTGTCGCATCTTCTAAGTGATCTGCCAACAAAGCGCAGTCTTAGTTTCGTCTTCCCCACAATATTATCTATGTGGTCTTTCCCATTTAAGTTGCTCGTCATTGTAATTCCTAGGTATTTGGTCGAAAAAACAGCCCTTACATTTGTGCGATTTATCGTATACCAAAAATTAATCGGATTTCTTTTAGTACCCATGTGGATGAACTCGCACTTTTCTTTGTTTAGTGATAATTGGCACTTTTCGCTCCATACAGAAATTCTCACTAGATCGTTTTGTAATTGGAATAATTGCTTGCATGAGAGCCAGAGATGCACCAAGGTGTTATTGACTTTCCCACTCTATGGAACTCTTTGTTCTGTATAATTGTTCAGATTTTTTTCTGAGATTGTAATGATTTGTTTGTCTGTGCATGCATATGATATCTATTGATTTCCGTCACATTCGGATAACTTCTTCGAGGTGCGTGGTTTTTGTCTCTTTCTCTCTCTTTAATGTGCGTGCGTGTGTGTGTGTGTGTGTGTGTGTGTGTGTGTGTGTGTGAGTGCGTTTGTTTGTTTGTTTGTAGTGTGTACCGGCTTATTACGAAAATATGCAGTTTCAATGACACACTGCATTAAAGATCTGTCCAAAAATTTTTAGTATCGATTGTTGTGCTAAACCATCGGGAAATGTGACGCGGGCGTCCTTTCTGCGTCGCGCACGGTGCCGGTGGAGTGTGGGTACGGTGCCTGTACGCGGCACGCGTGGTGTTGCAGTCAGGCCGCTGTCGGCGAGCATCCTGAGCAGCGAGCAGCCGCTGTCGGCCGGCCGCAGCTACGAGCTCACCTGCCGCTCCGTGGGGTCGCGGCCGCCCGCCCGCATCTCCTGGTGGCTGGACAGCACCATGCTGCAGGGGGCCGCCGAGTCGGTGAGTGCTGCTGACGCAGAAGTACTAGTAGTAGCCGTAATACATTTATTCGGCGGTAGATCACTGTTACAATGATGTTCACTTTAAGCACAGGTAACAGAACACATACATGCAGACATTTACTGCACTCGTTAACAACACTACGGTCTGTGAAAACTGGAACACGCAAAACGAATGGTCTGAATCACTCCAAAACAGGACAATGTGTAGAATAGTGGAACTACTGGCTGGTTATATTCAAACTGATGGTGTTCTGAATGATGTACTGCGGGCTGTATACGCTGCAGGATGCTGAAACATCGTAGGTATATTCATTAATTGATCCACTAACGTAGTGTGTTGAAAAGATAATTCCACTTCCAGCCACCAGCTGAAAATGTGGCGCTGTCAACAGTCAGGATGTGAAATGTTCCCTGTTTTGACATCTGTAAGCTGTTTATCACTTGGCGACAGATGTTGATTTAGCTTCTGACGTGACTGTTAACATAAGCTTTCACAATGTTGAAGTTTTATGTACGATATTCAATGTCTGCGCACAAGAAACTCTGTGCCCTGCTGATGAAGTTGATTTACCAGTTTGGCAACAACAGCAGCGTTGCCTTACGGGAGTACCAGTGAAAGAAGCCTCTTCTCAATAAATGGGATGAAGAATATGACACAGAAATTTGAAGAATCATGTGAGTTAGGTGGTGTTGTGGGAACTGTCTTTTTCCTGGTCAACAGTTGAAGAGGTTTTGCACTCCTTTTTACGCTGGTCACTCCGCAAGATTCAAAATATGTACCAAACGAACCACCAAAGTAACCTAAATAGCCCTTCTTTCACGGGTATGGAAATGGATGACACGTGGTTGGGGAAAATTCTGTCGATCGACGAGGCACGCCTTACTCTGCGCAGTACAGTGAATGCACAGACCTACTTCCTATATATGGTGTTCTACTCCACTAACCTTGTGCAGAAAGATCGAACGCACTCAGCATTTGTGACTGTGTGTTTTTTCCAAAAGCTCATTTTTCTTCGAGAAGATGAAACGTCATGCGCCTGTTACATGCTCAGTAACATCTGCACGTGTGAAGGACCTCCTTGTCCAACACGTGATTCCAGCTTCGCAACAACGTAACTGTGTCCTTACCACTATTTTCATGCAACAAGGTGTGATACCACATGTCACTTTGCATCAAGAAACCTTCGGTAACGACCACATCATATCTAGGCAGTTTCAAAATGTGAGACGTTCGAGGTGCACCGACTGAATGATTAGCTCCATGTAACTTCTGCTTGTTGGGGGGTATCTGAAAGACCACATCTATCACGGATATATCGGGAATCTTCTTCACCTGAAGGATGGCATACCATGACACATCACTTTGCTTACACTGGATATACTCTGATCAACTGTAGACCATGCCACGTTATAGATGCAGATTGTTGCTGAGTCGGGAGACCATACTGAGCACGTGTTGTAACCTGTGACCGTGTCGTAATAAACGTATCAGATCCACCGTTATCATATGTTCGATCATTATTACCCTCTTACTATACCCACATCCTGACTGCTAAGAGCGCCATATTTTCACCTGGTGGCAGACAGTGGATCTATATTTTTTCAGCATACTGTGCAAGCACAACCAACAATGAACATATCCGCGATGTTTCAGCGTCCTGCTATGTATACAGCCTGCACTGGAACACTCAGAATATTATAGTCATCTGGTATAATAAATGTATAAGACCGCAGGAAAGTAGTGTTAATGTAGACCAAACAGCACCCTCTTCTCTGTGACCGGGCAGGTAAGTGTTACGGCACACTCAGTCGCCATCGAACTGCCAGACAAAGTGGAAACGTGAAAGCATGTGCCAGCGTGCTCCATCTACGTCAAAGGGCGCAATACCAGCATGTTAGTGAGTTCGAACAGGCAGAATGGTTAGTATTTTCTTTCTTTCTTTTTCTTTCTTTCTTTCTTTCTTTGGGCCTTGTCCAACTCCAACGCGGGGTCGGCCTTGTTATGGCGGATTTGGTAGTGTTAGTGACAGAGGGTGGCCAGATGCCCTTCATGCCGCCACCCCAAACCCTCGGGACGGAAGTAGTAGTGTACAACAGCTGTTTGCATCTAGTGTAAGTCATGAAATAGTGCGACCGTGTTCAAACGTCTGTGAGTCGTGTAACAGGCGGAACGTGGAAACCAGCCCGGTATTCGCCCAGCGGGATGTGGAAAACCACCTAAAGAGCACCTAAAAACCACCTTACAAACCACACCCAGGCTGGCGGCAAATCGGGCTTCGTCGTTAATCCACTGGGCGGATTCGATTCGGGGCTGATGCGTCTACCTGAGTCCAGGAAGCAGCGTATTAGCGCTTTCGGCTACCCTGGCGGGTATACAGAATGATTAGTATCTGGGAATCGTATTTGTTCTACCTGGACACTGCGGTTTACACATGGCGTGGAACCACGACAGTAGTATGTGTATGTAACCGGTGGAGGGGAGACTGTCATACACTGCCATGAGCAGGTAGTGGACCACACAGCTGCGTGATCGTCACCTTGTCTCAATGGACGTAAAGGCAGGAAAAGTCTGACCACAGTGTTTATTCGATTTTGGAGCATTCAAATGACTTAAGACGTACTAACAAGGGAACCTCCCCATCACCCACCCCCTCAGATTAAGTTATAATTTGGAACAGTGGATAGGCCTTGAAAAACTGAACACAGATCAATCGAGAAAACAGGAAGAAGTTGTGTGGAACTACGAAATAATAAGCAAAATGTACAAACTGAGTAGTCCTTGCTCAACATAGGCAACAACATGGAGGACGGAAGTTCAGGAGCGCCGTGGTCCCGTGGTTAGCGTGTGGAACCAGAGGTCCTTGGTTCAAGTCCCCCCTCGAGTGAGAAATTTACTTCCTTTATTTTCGCAAAGTTATGATCTGTCCGTTCGTTCATTGACGTCTCTGTTCACTGTAATAAGTTTAGTGTCTGAGTTTTGCAATTAGTAGACGAAAGGACGCGCCCCTCCAATGGGAACCGAAAACATTTGATCGCAAGTTAATAGGTCAACCGATTCCTCCACAGGAAAACACGTCTGATATATTCTATACTATACTGGTGACGGCATGTGCGTCATATGACAGTAATATGTTGGCGACCCACCTAACTTGTACACTTGGCGAATGGATAAAAAGATTCTTCTACCTTGCCCGATTTAGGTTTTCTTGTGGATGTGATTATCACTCCCAAGAAAGTGATCGCATCGGACGGACAGACGGACAGATATAATTGTCTGAAAACAAAAAATTAAAATTTTCAGTCGAGAGAAGACTTGAACCAAGAACCTCTCGTTTCACAGCTGCTCACGCTAACCACGGGACCACGGCGCTCCTGCGCTCAAATACTCCTTGAAGTTGCTTATCTCACATGGACTACTCAGTTTGTGTATTTTGCTTATTTTTTTCATAGTTCCACATAACTTCTTCCTGTTTTCTCGATTGATCTGTGTTCAGTTCTTCAAGGCCTATCCACTCTGCCAACTTATAACTAAATCTGAGGGGGGTGCAATGGGGAAGTTCCCTTGTAAGACTGGTCTTGTGGCACGCAAGCGATTGTTTAGACTTCCATTCACAAGAAACCGCCTGCGTTTCAGACTGCAGTGGGCGGATGTACTCAATCACTAGGGTTCCGAGTGTCAAAATATACTGTTTTCGGACAAGTTCTGCTTAAATTTATACTATAGTCATAGTCGCAAACGTATTAGACGCTACAGTAGCGAATGCAGATTTGCAGATTGCATCGCCGACCGGCACAGCGAGAAAACATTGGATACGATGCGTAGGGGCGCCACTGTCCATTATATGCGACCTCGCCTCCTAGGTAATAAGGCCAATCTGAATAGCAGCCGCTATGTCATGGACGTTTTACAGCCCGTGACTACAATCCTCCTGCAGGCAATTGCACATGCCCGATTTCGGCTGAGCAGTGGACCACATGCGACAGAGACGTGAAAAACTTCTTCGAAGAAATGCAGGTACCGACACTTCCCTGGTTTGCACGTTCGTCTGAGAAGATCATGACACATATCTGGATTGTAATACGTCGGCAAATTGTTTTGTTCCTCCTGCAACCACTGTCGATGGTTTGCGGATGTACCTGCAAATGTTCCCAGCAACATATCCAGGTCCTCTTGGATTCAATGGCGCAACGTATGGAGTCTTGCTGCATGTGGTACCGTTGTGTGTACCTGAAACCTACAGTGCCACTTGCAGAAGCGGTGCTGGATTGAGACCCCACTTTCTATTTTTAAATCAACCGTCTTGTGACTGGTTTGACGCGGTTCCCCACGAATGCCTCTCCTGCGCCAACGTTTTCGTCTCAGAGTAGCCGCTGTCGTCGGCCGGTGTGGCCGAGCAGTTCTAGGCGCTTCACTCTGGAAACGCGCGACCGCTACGGTCGCAGGTTCTAATCCTGCCTCGGGCACGGATGTGTGTGATGTCCCAGGTTAGGTTAGGTTTAAGTAGTTCCAAGTTCTAGGGGACTGATGACCTCAGATGTTGAGTCCCACAGTGCTCAGAGCCATTTAGCCGCTGTCACTACGTCCTCAATTATTTGATGGATGTATTTAAATCTTTGTCTTTCTCTACAGTTTTTAAACTTTACAATTCCGTCTAGTACCATTGGAGGTATTATTCGATGTCTTAAAAAATTTCGTATCATCCTGTCCCTTCTTCCTGTCATTGTTTCCATTATGTTCCTTCTATTGCCTATTCTGCAAAGACCCTCATTAATTACCTTATCAGTCCAAATAATTTCCAAAATTCTTCCCTAGTATGACATCTGAAATTCTTCAATTCTCTCCTGTTCTGGTTATCCCCACAGTTTCTATATAACTACCTGTTATGTCCGCACTATAACACAACAAATATTCCGTGATAACCAAATTTATTTGACCTTCTGTCACTCAAAACAAAACTTAAGTTCGACTACACAACACTTCGCTGGCTGTAGCGCCAAGGAGAAATCGGAGTCACTAGTAGAGACCCGTGGTCTAGGGGTAGCGTCTTTGATTCATAATCAAAACGTGTTCGGTCCCGAAACTGCCTGAATTTTGATAAATAATCAGCATTGGCGGCCGAAGATTTCCGGCATAAGAAGTCAGCCCCATTCTGGCAACGGCCTTGTCAAAAGAGGGCGGAGGAGCGGATAGAGGTTCAGGGCACTCTCTTGTCCTAGGGGTGGGAAATTGCCCCTAAACGCGAAATAATCAGCAATGATCAACGACATGAGAATGCAGAAGGCAATGGAAACCACTGCATTAAAGACACGTAACGTGTATCCACAGGACATGTGGCCTGTAATTGAAGAAGTGTCATGATGATCTCTCCATTGGCAAAAGATTCCGGAATAGTCCCCCATTCGGATCTCCGGGAGGGGACTGCCAAGGGGGAGGTTACCATGAGAAAAAGATTGAATATTCAACGAAAGGATAACGTTCTACGAGTCGGGGCGTGGAATATCAGATGCTTGAACGTGATAGGGAAACTAGAACATCTGAAAAGGGAAATGCAAAGGCTCAATCTAGATATAGTAGGGGTCAGTGAAGTGAAGTGGAAGGAAGACAAGGATTTCTGGTCAGATGAGTATCGGGTAATATCAACAGCAGCACAAAATGGTATAACAGGTGTAGGATTCGTTATGAATAGGAAGGTAGGGCAGAGGGTGTGTTACTGTGAACAGTTCAGTGACCGGGTTGTTCTAATCAGAATCGACAGCAGACCAACACCGACAACGATAGTTCAGGTATACATGCCGACGTCGCAAGCTGAAGATGAACAGATAGAGAAAGTGTATGAGGATATTGAAAGGGTAATGCAGTATGTAAAGGGGGACGAAAATCTAATAGTCATGGGCGACGGGAATGCAGTTGTAGGGGAAGGAGTAGAAGAAAAGCTTACAGGAGAATATGGGCTTGGGACAAGGAATGAAAGAGGAGAAAGAGTAATTGAGTTCTGTAACAAGTTTCAGCTAGTAATAGCGAATACCCTGTTCAAGAATCACATGAGGAGGAGGTATACTTGGAAAAGGCCGGGAGATACGGGAAGATTTCAATTAGGTTACATCATGGTCAGACAGAGATTCCGAAATCTGATACTGGATTGTAAGGCGTACCCAGGAGCAGATATAGACTCAGATGACAAAACAGTAGTGATGAAGAGTAGGCTGAAGTTCAAGACATTAGTCAGGATGAATCAATACGCAAAGAAGTGGGATACGGAAGTACTAAGGAAGAACGAGATACGTTTGAAGTTCTCTAACCCTATAGATATAGCAATAAGGAATAGCGCAGTAGGCAGTACAGTTGAAGAGGAATGGACATCTCTAAAAAGGGTCATCACAGATGTTGGGAAGGAAGACATAGGTACAAAGAAGGTAGCTGCGAAGAGACCATGGGTAACAGGAGAAATACTTCAATTGACTGATGAAAGGAGGAAGTACAAACATGATCCGGGAAAATAAGGAATACAGAAATACAAGTCGCTGAGGAATGAAATAAATAGGAAGTGCAGGGAAGCTAAGACGAAATGCCTGCAGGAAAAATGTGAAGACATCGAAAAAGATATGATTGTCGGAAGGACAGACTCAGCATACAGGAAAGTCAAAACAACCTTTGGTGACATTAAAAGCAACCGTGGTAACATTAAGAGTGCAACGGGAATTCCACTGTTAAATGCAGACGAGAGAGCAGATAGGTGGAAAGAATACATTGAAAGCCTCTATGAGGGTGAAGATTTGTCTGATGTGATAGAAGAAGAAACAGGAGTCGATTTAAAAGAGACAGGGGATCCATTATTAGAATCGGAATTTAAAAGAGGCAGAAGGGATAGATAACATTCCATCAGAATTTCTAAAATCATTGGGGGAAGTGGCAACAAAACGACTATTCACGTTGGTGTGTAGAAGTGTAGAATATATGAGTCTGGCGGTATACCATCTGACTTTCGGAAAAGCATCATTCACACAATTCCGAAGATGGCAAGAGTTGACAAGTGCGAGAATCATCGCACAATCAGCTTAACAGCTCATGCATCGATGCTGCTTACAAGAATAATATACAGAAGAATGGAAAAGAAAATTGAGAATGCGCTAGGTGACGATCAGTTTGGCTTTAGGAAAAGTAAAGGGACGAGAGAGGCAATTCTGACGTTACGGCTAATAATGGAAGCAAGGCTAAAGAAAAATCAAGACACTTTCATAGGATTTGTCGACCTGGAAAAAGCGTTCGACAATTTAAAATGATGCAAGCTGTTCGAGATTCTTAAAAAAGTTGGGGTAAGCTATAGGGAGAGACGGGTCATATACAATATGTACAACAACCAAGAGGGAATAATAAGAGTGGACGATGAAGAACGAAATGCTCGTATTAAGAAGAGTGTAAAACAAGGGTGTAGCCTTTCGCCCCAACTCTTCAATCTGTACATCGAGGAAGCAATTATGGAAATAAAAGAAAGGTTCAGGAGTTGAATTAAAATACAGGGTGAAAGGATATCAATGATACGATTCGCTGATGACATTGCTATCCTGAGTGATAGTGAAGAAGAATTAAATGATCTGCTGAACGGAATGAACAGTCTAATGAGTACACAGTATGGTTTGAGAGTAAATTTGAGAAAGACGAAGGTAATGAGAAGTAGTAGAAATGAGAACAGCGAGAAACTTAACATCAGGATTGATGGTCACGAAGTCAATGAAGTTAAGGAATTCTGCTACCTAGGCAGTAAAATAACCAATGACGGACGGAGCAAGGAGGACATCAAAAGCAGACTCGCTATGGCAAAAAAGGCATTTCTGGCCAAGAGAAGTCTACTAATATCAAATACCGGCCTTAATTTGAGGAAGAAATTTCTGAGGATGTACGTCTGGAGTACAGCATTGTATGGTAGTGAAACATGGACTGTGGGAAAACCGGAACAGAATAGAATCGAAGCATTTGAGATGTGGTGCTATAGACGAATGTTGAAAATTAGGTGGACTGATAAGGTAAGGAATGAGGAGGCTCTACGCAGAATCGGAGAGGAAAGGAATATGTGGAAAACACTGATAAGGAGAAGGGACAGGATGATAGGACATCTGCTAAGACATGAGGGAATGACTTCCATGGTACTAGAGGGAGCTGTAGAGGGCAAAAACTATAGAGGAAGACAGAGATTGGAATACGTCAAGCAAATAATTGAGGACGTAGGTTGCAAGTGCTACTCTGGGATGAAGAGGTTAGCAGAGTAAAGAAATTCGTCGATACCGATGTGTCGCAAGTTTCCAGCCAGGGAGGCCACAGTACGGTTCGTTCGTCGTGAATCCAGCAGCCGGATAGTAACACAGTCATCGGCGAAGATTGAACTGGTTAAACGGGCTCAGGGAGCTCGCTTAAATCCGAATGTCCGGCCAATCGGAGTGTTGGTAGATGGCTTCCTTATACCGTTGCTCACTCTGTTGGCAAGGGCAGCGCCGCCAGGGTAATCCGTATCGATAGTGGTGTGTACGCTGCCGCTAACCCCACGACGACGCCTTCACTTACGCCAGTTGTTCACATCGTGTGCGGCGCCAGCGGTACTCGCTATGTGCCGCGTGTATTGTAGCACGCCGCGCCGAGTTGACGGCTGCTGTGCGGCGGCTGGTACGACACTTCCATATAGTGCTGTGCTGAAAACGTACGTTCTCAGAAATTTCTTCTTCGAATTAAGACCTATGTCTGATTCTAGTGTATTTATCTTGGCCAGGAATGCCCCTTTCTCCAGTGCTAGTCTGCTTTTTACGTCCCCCTTGCCCCGTCAAACTTGGGTTATTTTGTTACATAGGTAGCAAAATTCCTTAACTTCATCTACTTGAGAGATCGATAGGTCGTACCACGGTCTCTAGTAGAACATCTTTGCCTTGGGAGGTCGTGGTTCGTGTGGAGATTGGAGGTGCGAGATCAGAGACGGTGAGACCGGTAAGGTGAAACAGTTCGCTCCGAGTGAGGTGGCTGAGCTGGAAACTGACGGCGAAGTGAGTGATGTGCCGGCAGTTAACTGTCACAGGCTCTGAGTGTTGCAGCGGTACCGTGAAGAGACACTCAGGGGGGTTCCTGCATTGCGAACCATTATTACCCCAGTTGCGGTTGGCTGCAGACCTTAGGACGTGTATGGCGTGTGCTGAGGGAAGGAGAATGTTGTGTGCTTCAGCGGACGATCGGCTCCAAGCTGTTCTTTCTCTACCGTTGCACGGGTATGTTTCGTGAGCTTCCTATTTCGTTTAAAGCATGCAAGCGAATCGGGCATCGGCAGTAGCCTCAACTGTAATTTCCATTTCCTGTACCAGTATTTTGACTATTTAGCTCGGTAGTTTTATGGTCGTTTATTCGAGGTTCACGTCCGGTTCCGTATCATACTTGTGTTTATTGATCCTGCTTCTGTCTCTTGGCAGAATAGTTTCGCCTGCACTCCTATAAACTTACTGAACTTGTTTCTTTAATTCTCCAATCTGAGTGTTAATTACGAAGTTCGGTCTCAACTTCCTAGCTGGCTGCTGTAAGGCGTCGGAATTGTGGCGGCGCGTATTATAAATTAAGTGGGTTCATTTCATGTGCCACACCCTGAATGTACTATTATTGGAGAACACACTTTAATTTATTGTGTTATTGAGTGTTTGCGCTACCAAGTTTCACGGTACATTTTTTTTTCTCCAGTGAATACTATATTTTGCGATTGTTACTAGTACATTACACGTGATTGTATTGCTATTCAAAGGGATATGCACTGTCTGCTGTTCGGCACTGTATGGCAGTAACTTGATTACCCCTCGCCCACGTGGTGCGAGTGTGGTAGAATTTGTGGTTGGCAGTCGAGCTTCTTGTTCGATAACCGTACTCGGAACTGTGTTTAGATATTCGCCGCCTTACAAGTTTCACTGATTTGACTCCAAAAAATGGTTCTGAGCACTGTGGGACTTAACATGTGAGGTCATCAATCCCCTAGAATTTAGAACTACTTAAACCTAACTAACCTGAGGACATCACACACATCCATGTCCGAGGCAGGATTCGAACCTCCGACCGTAGCGGTCGCCCGGTTCCAGACTGAAGCGCCTAGAACCTCTCGGCCACACCGGCCTGCGATTTCACTCCATTAACTTATAGAAAAATTATGTACTTGTTTTTCTTGTTGTAGTTTGACTGTCGTGCGTGGCGTTCGGTCTATAGCAGACGCCTGGCACAATTGCTTTATTAAATTCCGTACTCCTGTGTTGATTAGGCTGCAATTTGTGTCTCTTTAATGTTTACTGTCGTGCGTTGCGTTGGGTCTATAGAGACTCTTGGCACAATTGCTGGATTAAATTCCGTACTCCTGTGTTGATTAGGTTGAAATTTGTACTTCTTTAATTTTTACTGTCGTGCGTGGCGTTCGGTGTATAGCAGACTCCTGGCACAATTGCTGGATTAAATTCCGTACTCTTCTGTTGATTAGGCAACAATTTGTGTTCCTTTTGGTGGGAATTGGCTGAAATATGCCTGGCTGATAGAGCAGGCGCAGTGTCCAGATGCGGAGCAAAGTCCGCGCTCGAACGAACGGCCAGCCGGGAGCAGGTGGTTCTGCATCACTTCATGCCTCCGAGTCCACTACGCCTTGCCAAGGCAAGGTTGTATAACACGTGGACGTGTTTGTTTATGTCTTAATCATTCCGTGCCTACTCGAACTCTCCTTTTATTTTATTTTTATTTTTAGCTCATATAAATTGTGGAAGTGTTAAAGGCCCAATTTACCAATTGAGTAATTACTAGATTTATTTAGTTAAAGGTGTTTATGCAAGTATGTCTAGGCCAAGTGAATCGTTATTAATCTTATTCTTTGTATGTAATGTGTGTTTTTAAACTGGCCAAACAGAGGATATTTTAGATCCGTTAATGTGATGAAGGTTCTCACTGACCCTTTGTACCATTCTGGACGTAATTGTTAACAACAATTGTGCCTGGATATTTTTCTTGTGAGCCTTGCGCACCTTTCCTATCTGGAGGTATAGTTATTTTCACAAATGAAGCTTATTTGCGGAGTATGCTTCTACTTTAGATTGTAAATCTTACTTTCTTTCGAGAAAGAATTTTGGCTCTTTTATTGTACTGCTATAATTTTTATTATTATACATTAGCTGTTTGTTATTAGCCTGACGGGTATAGTTTCCTGATTGTAAATTATTCTGTTTCTTAGTAGTCAGTACCACTGTAGGTTTTTTCCCAAGAGATGTTTAGTGAATATAACTTAGTGTGTTCTGTTAAAATAAAGTTCACAACACGCATCTTGTTCAGCCTCTTCGGCCCCATCCTTGCTGCCACAGACAGCCTGAAACGGATATTGGGTGCCAGTGATCTCCAATACTGATGATTAGCTTGTGGCTGTTCTCGTCTCTGATACTTTTCATTGCTTTAGACTTACTTCGATTTACTATCAGATCATACTCATGATTTTTGTGCCATAAGCAATTCTAATGGAGGGCAATCGGACTTTTCTATCTTGTTTTCTTCTATTCCGTTACTGAATATTCTGGTATTCAAACAATTCAAGAACACAATATTTGACTTCTTGAATTATATTTCAGTAAAATATAAAAAAAATGGTCATGAGATATTAAAACAAACACTATATAACTTGCAGTTCACGCGAGAGCACGCAATACGTGTAGAAGATAAGAGATGATAAGAAATGTTCATTTAAATTATTTCTTAATGATATCTTTATAAAACGTAATTGTAGACTATCAATAAAGTTTGTTTTAATCGTCTTTGTTTCATCTGTAATTAAAAATTACCATCTCATATTGTCCGTACATACGTTGCACCACAAAATGTAAATTCAGAATTGTTCTCTGGTGCCTCTGCCTTCCCTAAAGCCAAACTGATCATCTTCTAACAGAATCTCAATTTTCTTTTCCATTCTTCTGTGTATTATTCTTGTCAGCAACTTGAATAAATGAGCTGTTAAGATGATTGGGTGATTACTATCCCACTTTTCGCCTCTCGCTATGTTCAGAAATGTGTGGATGATGTTCCTCCGAATGTCTGATGGCATATCGCCAGTCTTATACATTTTACACACCACCATGAATAGTCGTTTTTTATACACTTCTCAATGATTTTAGAAATCTCGATGGAATATTGTCTGTGTCTTCTGACTTATTTGATATTAAGTTGTCCAAAGCTCTTTTAAATTCTGATTCTAATACTGGATGCCCTGTTTCTTCCCTGTTGCCTCCTGTTTCTCACATGACGTTATATAACAAGTGCTCTCCTTCACAAAGGCCGTCAACGTAGTCTTTCCATGCATCCGCTCTCTCTCCTCTACTTTTAGCAGTGGCATTACCGTTGCACACTTAATGATACCACTCTCGCTTTTAAATTCACCTAAGGTTGTTTAGACTTTCCTGTAAACTGAGTAAGTTTTTCCAACAATCATTTCCTATTCGATTTTTCACATTTTTCATGCAGCTATTTTCTTTTACCTTCCTTACATTTCCTATTTTTTCTTTCAGAAATATCTTGGATTTCTGTATTCCTGAGTTTCCATAAATATATCTGTACTCCCTTTTTTCGTCCTTCAGCGGAGGTACTTATTCTTTTACACATGGCTTCTTCACAGATTCCTTCCTTGAATGTATGTTTTTCCTTCCGAACTTACGTGATTTCCGTTTTTAGAGATGTCCATTCCGCTTCAGCGGATCTGCCTGGAGAGCTATTCTTTATCGCAGTGTCTATAGCTTCAGAGAACTCCTAGCTCACACTTTCAGTCCTTAGACTTTCCTTATCCCACTTCATTTCACATTGATACTTCCTGAGTTGTCTCTTATACTTCAGCCTACTCTTCATCACTACTAAGTTATGAAATGGGTTTATATCTGCATCTGGGTACGACTTAAAATCCAATATCTGATTTCGGAATCTCTAACTGACGATGAAGTAATGTAACTCAGATACTTCCCCTATCGACCAGCCGGCTTCTGTGGTCGAGCGGTTCTAGGCGCTTCAGTCCGAAAACGCGCTGTTGCTAGGGTCGCAGGTTCGAATCCTGCGTCGGGCATGGATGTGTGTGATGTCCTTAGGTTAGTTAGGTTTACGTAGTTCTATGTCTAGGGGACTCATGACCTCAGTTGTTAAGTCCCATAGTGCTTAGAGCCATTTGAAAATATCGCCCAGCCTTTTCCAAGTACACTTGCTTTTCGTATGATTCTTGAACAGAATATTGGTTGTTACCAGCTGAAATTTATTGCAGAACTCAGTTTTTCTCCTCTCTCATTATTAGTACTGAGCCCATATTATGCTGTAACCCCTGCTCTCCTTTCCCTACAACCAGATACAGATCCGCCATGACGATTAGATTTTCATCTCCCTTTGCGTACTGGATACTAGTTGAATATCCTCATATACTTTCTATGTCCCTTCATCTTCTACTTGTGACATTGGAATATACACCTGAACTAATGTTGTCGCTGTTGGTTTGTTGTTATTTCTGATGAGAACAACCCTGTTCACAGTGACTCCCCCACTGCTACAGTTTCCTATTAATAACGAATCCTAATCCCTCTATACTATTTTCTGCCGCTTCTAACATCGCAGCTATTTACACGGCTGCAGAGTTTTGCAGTAAGTTCTATTCCATTAGGTCAAGCTGTATTGGAGGCCGGCAATGAAGCCTCCAGCCCAGGCCGTTGTGTAGTCGGCAGCTGGCGTTGTAATGCCATCTGTCACGGTGTGCGGACCGTGATAACTGCTCTGTGTGGAGCGTGCTAAGGTCACTTACTCATCTCACCTAAGAAACTAAATAACTATAATAAATAAGATCTTTTTGTATTCAAATTTGGTATAGGAATTTAGAAGAACAGTATGTAAAATGTTCATGTTCATAACTTTAATAGTTTTGGAAATATAAAAAAAAAACCTACTAACATACTTAACCGACACTTAGTAAAGCAAATTCAGATAGGAATCATGATAGTTTAAGTTTCTTTGTAGTCTGAAAACAATAACAGCACTCTCAGTGCGCACAAGTAATTTTTAAGGTGGTGGTGGTGGTGGGTAGTGTTTAACGTCCCTTCGGCAACGAGGTCATTCGAGACGGAGCGCAAGCTCGGGTTAGGGAAGGATTGGGAAGGAAATCGGCCATGCCCTTTCAAAGGAACCATCCCGGCATTTGCCTGAAACGATTTAGGGAAATCACGGAAAACCTAAATCAGGATGGCTGGAGACGGGATTGAACCGTCGTCCTCCCGAATGCGAGTCCATATTTTTAAGGAATTTTGATTCTAAACGTGTAATAATTTTGCTTTCGTCATGGAAATAACAGTGTAAAAGTTGATATTTATATTTTATGTTTAGGTGGGAGTAGATGGGAGTAAATGTGCTTTATAATGTACTGCACCATCCGTAACTAGAAAGTGTTATGTAATCAGGATGTCATGAAAACGGTGAATCCCTCTAATTGGTGGATGACGTATGTCTACGAGCGCTAGCTTTTGTATTAAGGCAGCCAGGTAGATAGTAAGATGATACTTAGTTCTAAAGTATATTTCAAGCAAAGTTTTCTTTTAATTTTCGTTTGGTTTGGTTTTGTGGAACATTTGTGAATTTTTCCAATATGAAATGACGTAGATGCATCTGCGAATGTCGATTGGCGTAAAGCGGTTTGCCCGCGAAATTGACCGCTTTCAGGGAGTCGTGAACTCGCTGTCGGACGAGAAGGTCATGTTAAATGTGTCCGAAAAAATTATGTGTAAGATGAAGAATTGACGGTTAAATCACCCTCGGCCTATATCGCCGTGCTAGCAGACGCACTTACGGACATTTCGGTGAAGTTAGGAGAGGTTTTGGAATGTTGGTTGCAGAATAAACCGCCAGTGAAACTATCGGCCTTCGTGAATATTGTGCGTGGTGTGTTCCGTATACATGTACAGAACATTTTTGCGAGCATCTTTTTTCGAAGAATCCACTGAAAAGGACAGAATGTGAATTCGTTTTGTAACAGAGCATGGTCTGAGTGAATCTCGCAATATTTCGGGTTGGACGTAGAACAGTTGTGGTTGTCTTAACTGTGATATAAGCTGCACGAATTAGTAGTAGATGTACTACCAACGTAAATGTGGGCTTGGTGACACCATAAATGAAAAGGACCGTAATAAAGCCTCAGTATCTACAAACAAACAATATCAATGAAGGGAGGGAGCACATATTTTGCCCGTTATTAATAGAGATTTACAGGTTTATCTTCTTACGTGAGTCACACGGACTTTGTAATTTAAGTATGGACGGTGGTTTTCTTCAACGCTGCTTTCCTCATCGTCTACATAGTACCTACGAATGCACAGCAATGGGTGGTGAATGAACGCTATACTGAGGTAGGTGGACATCAATAAATAAATTGCAAAATGAGATCCGCCAATCCCGCCCCGCTGCACGATGTTGATACTACCTTATATTCGTCTGACCAGAAATCCTTATCTCACTTTTCACTTTAGTGACCGCCAGTATATCTATATTGAGTCTTATTGTTTCCTTTTCAGATTTTATAGCGTCCTTTAATTGGTTATTCAGTCTTTTTCTCATGGTGACCTCCACGTTGGCAGTCCCTACCGTGAGATCCAATTGAGGGCCAAGTCGGGAATCTTTTGCCAATTGAGAGGTCATGACGACTCTTACAGGTTTTGAAAGTTCGTTGCACAACCTGTACACCAAACAATAACTAATTCGAATGTGATGTACGAGTGCTGAGCTCGCAGATGTTGACCAGTGCTTGGTTTTCAGCATCATTACCTGTGTTATGCCTGTGCCGCTACACGTTAATCAATATTTGTATTTAGAGGAGGTGAACATAACGACTGAGAAATATTTTGTGTGTTACTACCAGCTTTGACTTAGTCGATGAATAATTAGCACCTATTCATCAACAGATGCACGCTGAGCGATCCAAGGAGATGTGCATGTCAATAATACGACAAGAAAGAAGCAAACAAATTGATCACTTATCAGGAAGAACTGGAATGGAAAACGTAATTGCGAGCATAATGAAAATGAAATGGAAGCGGTTCTGTAATGCACCTAATGATTCTTTGGGAGACGGCTCAATAAAATTTATGGTGAATACCATGCTAGCGACGAAGATGATGATCTAATAAAAGGTGACTGGATGATATTAAAAAACGTTTATCATCAACATGTGTGCAGATAGCTGGAGGCTGTAATGGATTGAATGGACTAATGGAGGCCCTTTACCCTCATTGGATGTTGAATGGATGGCGACGCTGAATGCAGTCTTCGTTCTGTAGTTTCGAGTCGCTTTGCTAACGGTGACGGATAGTCCAAGAACTCACTTGGGGTGTTTTGAAGTTGTTGTCCCAGTTTCAGAGTGAAAAAGGTCCCCAGTTCGTTGCAAACTGTTGCAACAGCCAACGCTGATACGTTTCCTCTCCAGGAAAGTATAAACTTCAGACTGGTGGTTGGTGATGGGAGAACGGTGGCATGTGGCGATAATTTCTTTTAATAACTTTTCTAAAAAAAGCTATTTTTCATATCGCATTCTGAACCCGAATAATGGGGGAGGGGGGCGATAGCGATTGAGATTAGGGATTCATACTACTAAATGACTAATCCGATTCATAGTGCGCTGTCCCAATACATGATTTCTTCTTTGTCGGTTTCCAGGGGCAACAGAAATTTGATTTTCATTATTTCACACTTCACTCTTTAGGGAGGTATATTTTAAAGTTTTGTGTTAACAATTACTACAAGGTAAATATTACCTGCTAATGACTCACCATGTACACAAGGAACGCGGCAGAAAACGATTACCCGTAAGGTGCAGAGATGAACCTTCAATGGCATGTATGTTTACACTTCACTATATGGACATCGCCGACATTCAAGAAATGATCAAAACACACCATCAGCTTTCACCATGAACACTGAATGAAAAATGGTGCGCCACAGTGAAGTCAGATTTGCACCATTAAGCTCGAAGGCGAACTCCTTGGGAGGTAAAAACCATGCAGGACCTCTAGTTGGGTATCCACTCTCGAAGAATGTATACCGTTTCACATTGGCGTAACGGGGTGACGAGAACTGATGGAGAGCGATTGCATGCAAGCGAATGCGAAATGGTCTGTCGTGTAGCTTATTGTGAAACTGGCTACAATTGAAGGCGTAGCTGCAGATGGTTCTATAATATGTTTTATAGGCATGGTGAAAATAAACATCCAGAGGCTGAATTTGTCTATTGCTTCCAGGTGGTATGAACTGCAATGTCACATACATTTCAGAAGGAATAGTTTGCTCTAAATGAGTACGCTTTTTATACGCAGATCAGAAATCAAGCAAAAGCAAGCTGTTTTGACCAACTTTTGGCCAAAAACAGCGCTCATATCATAGCTATAGTTCTGTTATGTCCATTTTGCCACTCTTGCTTGCTATGAAGTGAATAATCCTTAAAGCCCCTGCATGATAACACACACAATAAAGAATCGCAGGTGGCAAAGCCCTTCAAAGTCCTCTCACCAAAATAAATAAATTTCCAGGAAATTTGCCATCCAGATTCACAGTCAGCATAATTATATACGACTGCGTTAAGGCATTAATTTTAGTCGATGTTGATGCAGCTCTATTGGTTTCTCCAATTTCTAGTGTTTCTTTCGTATGCCTTTCTTCTTCAAATCCAAACTGGTGGGAATTGAAGACAAACTCGTTACTGAACGATGGGAAAGGATTTTATTTTATCTACAAATTATCGGGCTGATTCCGCAGTTTGCTGTGCCTGGTCGAGTTGACTCTTTGTTTGAAATTTCGTCATCTTAGGTTTTCTAATTCTGTAGCACTGTTTGAAGTTACACAGCCTTTCATTACTTCCCTTGAAACCACTGTAATCTATGTCGTGCTCAATCTTATTTCCATAATATAGTAGGTCACTATCATCCATTTTGTTTATTTTATCAAACATACATGAAACGCGCAAACACCAGTTTTTGTAACAACTGCTCCTTGTCCTCCCTTGAATATCCACGGTTTTTCTGAAGCTCTCCACGGTCATGTTGCTGCGGACTTATTCGAAATATGTTCTTTTTTCTCTTTTTATTTACTATGTACGAGATTAAGTTTAAAACCCGCACCTTTGACAACGACTTTCGTTTACTGTGTTTCACTGGAGAAGCGATTTATTTATGTCTGTCCGACAAGGTTAACGAACAACATAACTCGACACCTATTTTAAAATCCCTTTCACTTGTTCAGCACGTACCATCATCATTGTACACTTGATGTAGATTGTGCGCACAGTCGAACGTATACGTCACCAGATATTCCACTGACTCGCCTTGCAGAAATGCTAATGCTTCATATGCCAGTTCTCTCTCACTCTGTAAAATTCCTTAGGTTCATTCCTGACGAAATGTCAACTGCTGCAATTGTTGCAGTAGTTATAACGCTATGTTTACTTTGTTTATCGTCTCCATTGCTCAGCTTTGTACCAACACCACTAGCACTTATACGATGTTATGAGTGACTAGTCGACTAACAGTTCAGCTATGTGCTGTAGCCTTATACTGTCCTCGCCACTGGATACCACCTGTCTCGCGCCCTGTTCCCACTAGTAGCCAATATTGTGGTTGCATGATGGACAATATGCAAGGTGTCGCATACTATACATATTATTGGTGCCTTGCATCATCGCACTTGTGAAACAGTCGTTAATGCTACATTTTGTCAGGTAGTATTCCTCGGAGTTGAGCTACGCACTGAGTGCGAAACATTATTCAGACAGAATCTTGTTCTAGGACCTTTCACAATTTTTATGCTGGTTGACTGGTTCTCTAATAGCGGCGGCTCACCCGAGTCAGGCTATGTAAATATTTCAGTCTACAGATTTTACCTCGAGTTAGAAACCTGATTCATTTCGTTAGAACAAGGGGCCACCACAGCAACAAAGCCAATTACTGCGAAGATCAAGCCAGTGGCGCCGTAAATACATTAAATAACAGTCACTGGAAGTTTTTTTCTATTATTGAATATTCTAAGCAAAAATAATGATTGCACATAACATGCTTCTCGATGTCACAGAATAAAACTCTTCACAAAGCTCATGTGTAGTCTGTAAACCGACAGTCGCAACATTCCGAACACCAAAATTTTTTTCAATTAAGTGGAATTATCATTTAGAAGATACTGTGCTACTCACATTACAAAAACGTCTGCAGTTATTTCAGGGATATGAAATCTTACGAGGCGTAACACTGACTGTGAGTTTGAAGTCAGTTGTGCCGAGATGCAGGAGTTCGTAAAACATCATCAAATTCCGAAAATGTTTGTATATCATTCAGCTACTCCGTTTTATACCATACTAACTAAGCGCCTACTGCATCACTCGCGTAGGATGTATGGCCTGCACAGATTTCGTACTTCTTTTTGTTTTTCTATAATCGATTTGGTGTAGTTTTCCCGCCCACTCACGAGTGTAAATTTAAACGCCATAAAACAGTTAATGACCGTTTATATGGCTGCCAATCTTCGCGTAACTAAAATGTTCCAACGGGTATAATTGAACATCATGTACTGAATTTAAAAAATGAATAAGAAAATCTGTTAATTAGTTCTGTACTTATTAACATCAGAATTACACGCAACACAGAATTCTCTCATCTCAAACGGATATTCCTGGAGAGTCACCAGTGGTGATCAGTCTGCTTCGTAATTACAACAAGAATAGTTATATAAACCAATATTATTCCTGCTGAAAAATTAATGTAGTGAAAAATTTTTTGTAGGAATTTCTAACAAAGACGAATTCTGGTGGTAACTGTTCAGTAGCTTTCTATCATTTAGTTCACCAATTGCCACACTTTCGAAACTTTTCATACTAATGAGTCATAGAAGCATGGTCTTTTCCGAATGCATTTCTGACCAAGAAATCATTCTGCTTCCATAATCAAATATTTTCATAAAACGTTTCATTTCCTTTTTGACCCTCTTAGGGATTGAATACCCAGAAAGCATGAAACACGTATCTTATATTTCCAAACGACAACTCAAACACCAAGTTTTATTTTAAAAATGCGCAAGCAGTTCCTTAATAAGTTATGATCCAAGAAACTTTCACCCGCTGTTTTACCTTAACACGGGATTTATTTCCAAAAACTCTCAAACACGTAGTTTCTTAATCCTCACCAAGAGAATAAATACCAGTTTTCGTAGTTTTGACTTCAAAATAACCTTAATACTGGCACATTATCAAAAAACCTTTCACCTCTATTTCACTCCCTTATTGATGGATTTTGGAAGAATCGCTTCAACGACGCCTGTATTTTGACCACAATACCCTCTGTGTTTCAATATAATAAAATAATCTCATAAAAATTTTCATCCTCTTTTTCCCCCTCATTTCCCCATCCCCTCACTCCCCTTAGTGGCTGTATTCCCAAAAACTATGAAAGAGGTATGAAATATTTCCATGCAAACTTCCATCCCCATTTCATTCTCTTGGTGGTTGAATTTCCAAAAATTTTGGAACTTTTTTTCATTTCCAATCGAGAAGCCAAATGCAAATTTTTATGGATTCAACGTTTCGTCCCTTAGTTCACCCGCTTAGGAGGTTAACTTCTCCAAAAACAGCGGAACACGAATTTTTTACTTCTAACCCAGAAGTTAATTTCAATTTTTAATTTAAAAATGCTTTAATAGTTCTTTAACTATGAATTATTTTCAAAAAGTTCACCCTGTATTTCACGTCCTTACGTGTTTCATTTCCACAAATGTTGAATAACGATTTCTTCTGTTTCTTACAGATAAATCATATACGAAGTTTCATTGTTCTAGCTTCAAAAAACTTTTCATCCCCAATATCACCCCTTTAGGGGTGGAATTTCGAAAATACCTACTTTAACGATACCTACAGTTCAAGACAAATATCAGGTTGCTGTAATTAGCGGTTTGACGTGAGTGATGTTGAGCCAGTGAATCAGACAGGATATTTGTTTTTATGTAGAGAGATGAGCCAATTAAATGATACATAAATTGTATTTTATTAACAATGCAGTCCATAAAAATTAACGTAAATTGTAACAGTTAATTAAAAATAAATTTCTGATTGCTTCACATAGAAGAAGAAGGGCTTCGTCTTTTTAACATTATATCGTTAGTGGGTGCCGTGGAATACTAGATGATACTTCGTTTTCGCATATTGGTTTTTAGATTTAAAATAGTACATGGATATATTTTGTATCAAAATGGAAAGTTATAGTACAACATACAGTTTCTCCACATGCGGAAACCCACATGAAAGCCATCCTTCTTCGTTTAGAGTCACTGTAATCTCCTAACTTAACATTAATTAAACTTCTATTTATGGTGTCTAGTGCGTCATTTTTTCTGTAAGCGATTAAGTGAAGCCAACATCCACAATACATTTTCATTACTTCCTTTCTGTTCCTCTGTATGTGTGTTTTTCTGTATACAGGTCAGGGGTACCGCCTTTGATCAGTAATCAGAGAGCACTCGGCCACAGTTCGAACCCACCACTGCTTAATTTTTGAATAAAAACTATCAGCCGAAAACTTCTAGAATAACAAATCATTCCTCACTCAGTGAACGGCCGTGCCAAAAAGGGTGGAGGAGCGGATAGCGGCTCTGGGCACTCTGTTGCCCTTGAGGTGGGATACTGCCCATAAAGGCAGAAGAATCAGCAATGGTCAACGGCATGAGGATGCAGAAGGTATTCAAAACCACAGTATTAAAGACACATAACGTGTTTCCACAGGGCATGAGGCCTGTAATTGAAAAGTGTCGTGATGATCTCTCCATTGGAAAGAGATTTCGGAGTAGGAACCCATTCGGACCATGAGAAAAAGATTCATTAACCAACGAAAGGATAGCTTTCTACGAGTTGAGGTGTGGAATGTCAGAAGCTTGAAAGCGGTAGGGAAGGTAGAAAATCTAAAAAGAGATATGCTAAGGCTCAGTCGAGACAGAGTGGGAGTCTATGATGCGTAATGGAAGAAAGACAAGGATTTCCGATCGGATGAGTACAGGGTAATATCAGCAATAGCAGAAAATGATAAAACGGGAGTAGCGTTCATTATGAATATGAAGGTAGGGCAGCGTGTGAGCTACTGTGAACAGTTCAGTGATAGGGTGATTCTCATTAGAATCGACAGTGAACTATAGATACAAAAAGTATATGAGCATACTGATCGGGTAATTCAGCACGTAACTGGGAAGATGAAAATCTACTTGTCATAGAGGGTTGGAATGCATATGTAACAGAAGGGGTAGAATAAAGGGTTATGGGATAATATTGGCTTGGTACAAGGAATGAGAAAGGGAAAGATTTTCAACTAGTAATAGTGAATACTAAGTTCAACAATAACGAGAGGTGGAGACACAGGAAGACTTCAGTTAGATTGCATTATGGCCACGCGGAGATTCCGAAATCCGATATTCGATTATAAAGTGTACACAGGGTCAGAGATAGATTCAGGTCACAATTTAGTAGTGTTGAAGAGTGGGCTGAAGTTCAACAACTAGTGAGGAAGAATCAATGATCAAAGAAGTGAAATACGAACGGACTAAGGAATGAAGAGGCAAAGAGTTCTCTGCGACTGTAGATACTCCGATGCCGAATAGCTCAGCTAGCAGTGCAATTGATGAGCAATAGTAATCTTTGAATAGGGTAATAACAGTAGTATTAAAGCAGACCGCCAGTGCCCGCCCGGCTGGCCACGCGGTCTAACGCGCTGCTTCCCGAGCGGGAAGGCGGGTGGGTCAGCAGCGCGAATCCACCCGGCGGATTAGTGTCGAGGTCTGGTGTGCCGGCCCGCCTATGGATGGTTTTCAATGCGGTTTTCCATCTGATTCGATGAATGCAGGCTGGTTCCCCCTATTCCGACTCAGTTACACTATGCCGGCGATTGTTGCGCAGACATTGTCTCCACGTTTGTGTACACCTTAGTTAGTCTACCACGCAAACATTTGATATACACTCGTCTGGTATGAGTTCGGTCTGAGGCGGCGGTGGGGTGGGTGGAATGCTGTGGTCTGTTGTGGGGTTATGAAGCCCTGAGTACTATTGCGAGACGAAGCCTCTCCGTCGTTTCTAGGTCCCTGGTTTAATACACAATACACACAATACCGCTGGTACAATGAAAACTGTTCAGCCGATCGATGAAAGAGGGAAGTACGAAAGTATTCAGGAAAATGCAGAAATATTGAAACACAAGTCACTTAGGAATGAAATACATAGGAAGTTCAGGATAGCTAAAGTGAAATGGCTTAACGGAAAATGTGAAGAAGTCGAAAACGAAATGATTGTAGGAAGGATTGACTCAGCATATAGCAAAGTCGAAAACAATCTTCGCTGAAACTAAAAGCAAGAGCGATAACATTAAGAGCGCAATGGAATACCACTGTTAAATATAGAGGAGAGAACCAATAGACGGAGATAGTACACTAAAGGCCTGAAAGAGTGGGAGGACATGTCTGAAGATGTAATAGAAGAAGAAACAGGAGTCGATGTGGATGAGCTAGGTTATTCAGTGTTAGAAGTAGCATTTAAAAGAGCTGCTTACAACTTAAAACTAAACAAGGCAGAAGGGATAGATTACATTCCATCAAACTCCCTAAAAACATTCGGGGAAGTGACAACAAAACGACTTTTCGCGTTTGCATGGAGAATGTAGGAGAGTAGCGACTACCACCTGACTTTCGGAAAAATATCATCCACACAATTCCGAAGACTGCAACAGCCGCTTATTCCGAGAGTTTTCGCACTGTCATTTTAACACCTCAAGGACTGAATTTGCTGACAAGTATATTACACAGACGAGTTTGTGTTTGGTGACGATCACTTAGTCTTTGTGGAATGTAAAGGCACCAGAGAGTCAGTTCTGACGTTGCGGTTGTTAACGGAAAGGAGACTGAGGAAAAATCAAGACACATTCTTAGGATTTGACAACCTGGGAGAAGCGTTTGACAGTGTCAAATGGTGCTAGATGTTCGAAATTGTGAGAAAAATAGGGGTAAGCTATGGGAAAATACAGGTAATATGCAGCACATAGAAGAACTAGGAGGAAACAATTACAGTGGACGACCAAGAACGAAGTGTTCGCGGAATAAAAAGGATTGAAGGCAGGGTTGTAGATTTTCGCCCATGCTGTTCAATCTCAACATTGAAGAAGAAGCGGGGATATAAATGAATGGGATTTAAGTTCAAGGTACAAGGATATCAGTGACAAGATTAGCTGATGATATTTTTGAATCGAATGAACAGTCTGATGAGTACAAAATATGGATTGGGAGAAAATCGAATAAAGACGAAAATGATAAGTTGCAGAAATGAGAGCTGCGAGAAATTTAACAAAATGATTGATGGGCATGAAGTAGATGTTGTTAAGGAATTCTGATATGTAGACATCAAAATAACAAACGACAGACGGAGGAAGGAGGGCATGAAAATCAGATTAGTGCTGGCATAAACGACATTCCTGTCAAAGAGATATCTACTAGTATAAACATAGGCATTAATTTGAGGAAGATATTTCTGAGAATATACGTTTGGAGCACAGGATTGTATGGTAGTAAATAATGGACTGTGAGAAAATCGGAACAGAAGAAAATGAAAGTATCTCAGCTGTGGTGCTATTGAATGTCGACAATTAAATGAACTGATAGGGTATGGAATGAGAAGGCACACAGAAGAAGCGGCTAGGAAAGGAATATATGGAAAACGGTGACCAGAAGAAGGTACAGGGTGATAGGGCATTTGTTAAGTCATCAGAGAGTAACTTCCAGGGTACTAGAGGGAGCTGTAGAGGGTAAAAACAGCAGAGGAAGGCAGAGATGGAATACATTCAGCAAATAATTGAGGATGTAGGTTGCAAGAGCTACTCTCAGATGAAGAAGTCCATGGCGAGCCGCATCAAACCAGTCAGGTGACGGACGACACAAAAAATCATAACTAATAAAACTGAAATTATAATAATTTTTAAAAAATAATTATTATTCTAAAAATGTCGGAAGTACACCGTATTACTAATAGTTTCTTGCGGAGCACATTTTCACTTTCTTCCGGAGTACTAGTGTTCCCTGGAACACGTCTGGGAAGTCCAGCTGTAATGAACTAGTTGAGGGCGGGACAGTAAGCTACAATTATTTTCCCTTCCTGTTTCAGTTTCAGAAGTTACTTGGTATCACATATAATTAATAACCGCTGTTCGTGGTCTCGAGACTGAGTTCATTCTACTCAAGTGCTTTACAAATTTTCTAAAGCCTTCAAATTATGATAGAAAAGATAAAGATAGTGTTGTTTCTTACGTGATTTTTATGATTTCCCCTACGAATCAAATGTACGAAGAAATTTCTGGCTTGTCGAAGTGTTCGATTGCTCAGTCGAATATCGTACGGTGCATTTGAAAAAGACCAGTTGCCACCTCGAAATTTCTTCGAATGCTCTTATTCCTGTCTCACTTTTGTAAGGAATTTTACATGCGTCTTGGGATAAAGCATTTCATGGGGGACGTATAGGATTAGAGCGATGATTTGAGATAAATTCGGGACAGAAAGATCAGAAAAGATAGATGGAGATATTTGCTCGGTGACAGTTGTGAAAGCTTACGATCATATAGCAAAATAAAAGCGTGATTGTAACAAGAAAAAGCAAGCTAAATAGAACGCCACGGGAAAGAAACGGAATATCAATATATGTAACATCGCAAGTGTAGATCGTGCGTGCCGCTAAGACTTCCCCCTGCGGTCCTGGGAGTTAGAATAGGCCCGAGGTAATCCTGCCTATCGTAGGAGGCTACTAAAAGGAGTCTCACATTTTTCGGTCCTGTGAGTTCAAGTCCAATTCTGTGGTTTGACCTACCACTTTCAAAATCCTACAGAAGTGCAGGCCGTATGGGGAAGGACGCCTTACGTGGTGCACGAGTTGCCCGTAGTGCCATTAGATTCTATCTCCTGAATTTATTGTCATGCCTTTGCATCTCCACCTGCGATTCAACTATTTGGGAGAGAACACATTCCTGGGTATGTCACCTTCATCCGTTGTAACCTGTTGCCTTTCGCCCCCATGACAATATTGGATTTCTCTTCGCCCAATATCCAGCATGGTAGCCAGTCCTTTGTGTTTCATGTACCGTTTTGGTCGTAGCCCACTGATAGTACAGGGATCGCACTGCTGATCTCTGAGCCATAAAATACCCACGTATGCCAAGAAGAAGATGCTTGTCTTCCTGATGCATCAGGACTCCCGGCAACGTCCATCATGCCAGCTGGCCTTTGCTGTTGCTGGGTGGCACCCGTTGGGAGCGCGCCTGATCAGAGTGGGTGGCATCAGGGAGGATAACCCACAATGAAGCGAACTAAGTCATCCCTTGCTGGTGATCGTACGGCATCAGCAGTTTCTAAGAAGGGGAAGATCGAATACAATGCCGACAGGTATGACCCTAAATCGTTTCCCTCCCTAACTACACCATGGGTGAAATGTAGGGCTACAGAATAGTGAGAGCCATTTTCGCCTCGGTTTTTAGTCGGTAGCACAACTGATAGGGACTCCTTTCTACCTACGAAGCCCCAAGTTTTCGTTGAACACTTTGAGGATAAGTTTGGAGAAGTGACAGCGCTGTCAAAGATGCGAAACGGCCTTGTCTTGATTGAGACAGCATCCCTGTTCCGATCCCGAACGTTACTCGCCTGTGACAAGCTGTGTGATATTCCTGTTTCCGTCACTCCACATACAAGCCTCAACATGATCCAGGGGATCATTTTCCATCGCGATCTCCTCTTGTAGTATGATGTCGAGCTTTTCGCCAATTTAGAATGGCGGGGTTTAATTTCATCCAGTGCCTTTACAGGGAACTTAACGACAATTGGGTGGCTACCGGTGCCTTCATCTTGGTCTTTGAGGCTGATTCATTACCTGAAAAGGTCAAGGTGATGGTTTACCGCTGTGGCGTCAAACCATACATCTCTACCCCTATGTAGTGCTTTAAGTGCTGGAAGTTCAGGGACAGGACTTCCTGCTGCACTTACAGCGCCACACGTCGAGACTGCGGACGTCCATTGCAGATACTCCATGTGCGCCACCTCCCACTTGCATCAGCTGGGGAGAGCACCACTCTCTCTGCTCTACAAACTGTCCATTACTCCAAAAGGAGCGGAAAATCATGGTGTACAAGTCCCTGGACCGGTTGACTTACACAGTGGCCAAATGTAAATTTGAAAGATTACACTCCCTTCAATTGACGTCGACATGTGCTGCAGCTACATTACCATCACCGTCCCAAGTGCCAGTGGGTCCTAACTCTGTGCCAAGAACAACAGGCCCTCCAGGCCACCAGAATACATCCGCCCCCTTCGTGATTGGAGGCAAATCTTCCTCCATTGCTCCCAAAGTACCTACTTAGGGATTAAGGCCCCCAAAACGCAGGGAACATCGATCCCCTCCCTACTTCCGGAGAAGCAACAGCCTCCTCTGACTCCTCCTGTGCTGAAGGGGTCCTTTGGGGCTCTCTCTTCGAAGGTCTCCACTAATGCCCCGGTGGCCACTCATCAGTGGCTCAAGGAGCAAATAGCTGCTGGACAAAGAACTTCATCGTCTTCCTCTGTGTCTGAAGCTGCTTTGGAGAAATCTTCCCAGAAAGCCCCTAAAGAGAAGTTAGAGAGCGAGCAAACTGATAAGTAGTCTGCTATGAAGCAGGACCCTCTGGTGGCCCCAGCACCACTACTATCTATCAAATCTGCATCTGGAGATGTGGTAGAGATCGTAGCATCCCCTATGGACATGGATCTCACTGATGCCTCGTCCACCGTATAAATGGCTACAAATACTCCATCAGTCGCAGCAGATGACGCTGATTCATAACCTGCCTCCTTGTGCGCTTCATGCCTTCCAAACCTCACGAATACGTTACCTCCAGTGGGAATGCGGCGGTTTTTTCCCACACCTTGCTGAGATAAGGCAGCTCTGAAGCTTTACAAATGCTTTCTAGATTGCCCTTCAGGAAATCTGGTTTCCAGAAATGCGTGCCCGTGCCCTTATTGGATAAAGGGGATATTACTAGAACTGTAGTGACTCTAGTGGAGTGTCAGGTGTCTATGTCTTGAACTCAGTATGCGGTGAACCTGTGATCTTTCAAGCTCTCTTGAAGCTGTGGCTGTCAGGATAAGAACGATGAAGGGAATAACTGTCTGCACCTTATATCATCCTCCAGATGGTGCAGTACCTCTGAATGCATTGGCTGCACTGATTGATCAACTCCCTAAACCTTTTCTAATTTTTGGAGATTTTAACACTTATAATGCTTTGTGGGGTGGCACCATGCTTACTGGCTCAGGCAGACATGTCGAAAATTTACTGTCACAACTGGACCTCTGCCTCTTAAATAAATGTGCCCCCACACATTTCAGTGTGGCACATGGCACACATTCGGCCATTGATCTCTCAGTTTGCAGTTCTGGCCTTCACCCACCTATCCACTGAAGAGCACATGACGACCTGTGGTAGTGACCACTTCCGCACCTTCCTGTCACTGCCCCGGCGTCAGGTCCATGGATGCCTGCACAGATGGACTTTAAACAAGGCAGACTGGGAAGCCTTCACCTCTGCTGTCACCACAGAATCTCCCCCGCATGGTAACATCGATGTTTCTGTGGAGGAAAACGCGGTCCCTAGTTCTTTAGGGTGTCCCCGGCCAAAGACAGTCCCTTGGCGGTCGCCGGAAGTCGCTGAGGCAATTAAGGAGCGTCGGCGAGCACCCCTCCATGGAGCACCTAATAGCCTTTAAACAGCTCCATGCCTGCGACGGAAACAGTATTGTTGGGAGAGACACGCCTCGACCATTGGGTACCATAGGTCACCTGCCCAATTCTGGGCAAATACCAAACGAGTTTCTGGGTACCAGACCCCAACACCCCTGCCTTTCGAACTCTCAAATAGAGGATGGAAGGGAAAGTTCTCTCGTTCACTACACGCCACAGTGAACCCTGTCCGCCTCATTTATAGAGTGGGATCTCCTCAGTGCTCTTGCACATTGCCCCGACACAGCTCCAGGGCCAGATCGGATCCACAGTCAGATGATTAAACATCTCTCGTCTGACTACAAGCGACCAAGAGTATCTCCTCACGCTCTTCAACCGGATCTGCTGCGATGGCGTCTTTCCATCGTACTGACTGGAGAGTACCATCATGTCAGTGCTCACGAACGTCCTTTGTAAGCGGCTGGAACACATGGCCTGTCGGTAGTTGGGTTCGGTCCTGGATTCATGTGGCCTACCTGTTCTGTGCCAGGGTGGTTTCCGCCTGGGTCACTCTGCTGCTGATAATCTTGTGTCCTTCGAGTCTGCCAACCAAACAGCCTTTTGCAGACGCCAACACCTTGTTGCTGTCTTTTTCTTGTTTAAGAAAAGCGTGTGACACCACCTGGCGACATCATATCCTTGCCGTATTACAAAAGTGGGATCTCCGAGGTCTGCTCCCGATTTTTATCCAGAATCTCCTGTCGCTTCATACTTGAGTTGGTTCCTTCCATAGTTTCCCCATATCTAGGAGAACGGGATCCCTCAGAGCTGTGTATTGAGTGTATCTCTGTTTTTAGTGTCCATTAACGGTCTAGCAGCAGCTGTAGGGCTGCCCGTTTCATCTTCTCAATATGCAGACGGCTTCTGCATTTCGTATTGCTACACCAGTACTGGTGTTGCCGAGCGGCGCCTACAGGGAGCCATCTACAAGGTGCTGTCGTGAGCTCTAGGCCACGGCTTCCAGTTTTTGGCTCCAAAGTCATGTTTTATGCACTTCTGTCGGCATAGTACCGTTCATTCGGAACCGGAACTATACGTTACTGACGATCCCCTCACTGTAGTCGAGACATATCGATTTTTAGGACTGGTTTCCGACGCCCGATTGACTTGGCTTCCTCACCTTCGCCAGCTTAATCGGAAGTGCTGGCAGCACCTCAATGCCCTCTGCTGTCTGAGCGACACCAGCTGGGGAGCAGATCGCTCTACGCTGCTGCAGCTCTACAGAGCCCTCGTTCTATCCCGTCTTGACTATGGGAGTCTGTTTTATGGTTCGGTGGCGCCCTCAGCGATGCATTTACTGGCCCCAGTGCACCACTGTGGCATTCGACTAGCGATGGAAGCTTTTAGGATGAGTCTCGTGACCAGCGTCCTGGCAGAGGCTGGAGTCCCTCTATCGCAGGTCAGGCGTGCACAACTGCTCGCCAGTTACGTTGCACACGTTCGTAGATCTCCTGCGCGTCCGAATTACCATCTCCTTTTCCCACCCACGGCAGTTCATCTCATGCATTGGCGGCCCAGATCAGGGCCCCCGACTGCAGTTTGCGTCCGATCCCTTCTGTCTGAACTGGAGTCCTTGCCTTTACCACCTATACTCGAAGTCCATTAGCGTACACCTCTATGGTCTACAACTAGGCCGCGGCTACGCCTCGACCTTTCACATGGCTCAAAGGACTCAGTTCACCCCGCGGCTGTCTGCTGTCACTTCCTCTCTATTCTTGACATATACCGAGGCCATAAAGTGGTTTACACCGACGGCTCGGTGGCCGATGGTCACGTCGGCTTCACGTATGTCCATGGAGGACATATTGAACAGCATTCCTTGCCTGATGGCAGCAGTGCTTTCTCGGCGGAGCTGGTGGCTATATCTCGTGCGCTTATGCGCATCCTTTCATGCCTTTGGGAGTCGTTTCTTCTGTGTACTGACTCCTTGAGCAGCCTACAAGCTATCAACCAGTACTACCCTCGTCATACTTGGTAGCGACCATCTAGGTGTCCATCTATGCCCTGGAATGATCCGGTCGTTCAGTGGTGTTTGTGTGGACCCCAGGAGACGTTGGAATGCCAGGCAACGATCTTGCTGACAGGCTACACGGAAACCGCTTATGGAGATCGGCATTCCAATAACTAACCTGCATTTGTTTTTATGCTGCCACGTTTTTCCGTTTTGGGATACGGAATGGCACAGTCTCAGTAAGCACAGCAGACTACGTGCTACTAAGGAGACTACGAATGTGTGGCAGTCCTCCATGCGGGACTCTCTCAGGGACTCTGTGGCTGTTTGCCGCCTCCGCGTTTGTCACGCTTGGGCGACCCATGGCTACCTCCTGCGCCGTGAAAACCCGCCCCGCCTCTGTGTCGGTGCGACGGCCGGTTGACAGTGGACCATATTCTCTCGCACTGCCCCCGCTTTGACTCCCATGCGATAAAATCTTCGGTTACTGGACTCGTTGCCGCTAAATTTATCTGACAACGCCTCATGGGCTAATTTAATTTTACGTTTCATTCGCGAGGGTCGGTTTCACGATTTGATCAAAGTTGTAGCGCATGTCCTTTGTCCCTCTGTGTCCTCCACCCTAGCGTTTTTAGGGTGGAGGCCTTAATGGGTTGCAGGGTGGCTGGCTTCTCCTTTCTTATTCTCATGGTCAGCCAGCCATGGTGATCTATTTTGTCGTTTTAATCTCTTCTACCTGTTTCTTGCGTTTCTGTGGTTTTCTTCCCGCCTTTTGTCCATTGAAGTGTTTGTTGCCATTCCGTTGTTCTTGTCGTTTTTTCTTTCTCTCCGTTATGTTGTCAGTCTCGCTTGTTTTATTCTCAACCTTGTGGCATTGTTTTATTCGTAACAAGGGACTGATGACCTAGCAGTTTGGTCCCTTCCACCCTCTTTTAAACCAACGAACCAGCCAACCAACCGCTAAGGCTCAGAAACGAGTCCGGTTATGATGAAGGGCGTTACATGGAGGGCGTTACATGGCGTGGTAATCCTCTAGCCCCCATCCATGAAGAAGGGTCCCGTTTTCACCTGATACATGCTTTTGAAGATATAAAGACTGGGAATTTTCGCCCTCTTATAGAAATTCGAGGGTATTCGAAAACATTCGAAAACCTCCCACAATGTTCCGGAATGTTCAACAATATTCGGTAAGTTCTAGCACGTTCAGGAATAGTCTGAAACATTCATGAAAACTCCAGAAATTTCAGGAACTTCCCGGAACATACAAAATCATTGTGGAATATTCCAGAATAATCTTAAACGTTATGGAATATTCAGGAACATTGTGGGCCTTTCGAAGCCTTTTTGGTATGTTCTGGAACTAGCCACTGATGAGGCAACCCATTGGTAGTTGTATATAAAGTCATACCCATCGTGGGTTACAACGCCACTTTCTTACCAGTGACGAAGAGAGGAACCGAAAAAGTTGTGCAATGAATGAATAAAAACAAGCAGTGAAGTGTGAGTAGTCAAAGTGATACAGGACTGATTATAAATCGAAAATTAAGTATGAAATGTGTAGAAAAGGTACTTAGTATATTTCTTAGTAAAAAGTTGATTTGTTTTATATTTTATAAAACGCCCAAACGTAAAAAAGAGCTCTTGTCAGTTCTGAAGCGAACCGGTAAAAACAAAAAGAACAACGTAAAAACGAAATAGACCAAGAGTTCGGAGCACTGACGAGGATGAGCTCCGTGAGAAGCAGAGAAACCGAAGAACAACTAAATGAACGGTTTGAAGAATCAAGAATGTCAACACAAACTTATCATTTAATAATAATAATAAAATAAACGTGTCGAAAAACATCATCGAAGCCGAAAATATGACTGTAAAGTACAATTGAACTCTACTGAACTGCCATTCCAATTTAAGAGACGGCAATTTCCAATGAAATTAGCCCAAAGTTCTACAATTAACAAATCGCAAGGACAGACTTCAAAATATTACGGCATCAGTCTCAAACACCCCTGCTTCTCTCACGATCAACCATAGGGAGCTTGCTCTCGAGTAGGATTTTCCAAAAAATTGTGTATGTACACTACGGATTACAAAATGAAAAATGTTGTTTATGAACAAGTACTGTAAATAGTTAGAATATGTTTTCAATATTTTTTTTACCTCTTATAGTTTAAAGTCTGTCCTTTTATTCCAACTACCACACAGTCTACTATCAACTGACTGAGAGAAGCCAGGTACCCCAGCTGTTTACGACATAATTTAGAAACTGAATCGCTTAAACAGCAATGTAGCTGTAGTATCTTTTCTTATTAGTGGAAATAATGGTACTGTTTGTTGGACATAGGTAAAAACGATAGAAAATTAGCTCTGTAAGATACTTCGATGGCAGTTATAATTAAAATGGGCAGGGAGTCCTTTCGTTTGTACTTGGACAGGTTCCTTCAGAGTTCTTGTTATGGCATTTCGGTGCCTCAGATCGTACTACTGTTCAACCGCGTGCTGCATAATGAAGTTACGAAGATTAAAATATTCGATCCTGACCAGGATAAAATCGTACACGGAAAAAAATTCGAAGTATTTAAAAATAATGAAGGGCTTCATCCATCTCCTTTACAAAATGACTATCACTATGATCACCTCGAATAAAGCAGAAGAAAAAAATAAAGGAAAATAAAAATCGCTTGAGCCGATGGAAATATGCAACTCTAGAATGCTCTTTGCAGAAATCCACAACTGAATTTACATAGTATGCCAACACATGTGAGAAAGTGACTGTCATGATAGAAAGCATGTTTCGAAGCAAGTTTAATGACCAAGTGAGTCTTAGAAGATTCAGCACTATGGCGAATTTCATTTAGAAGTCGATATAAGGGAAGGCGATAGCAAGGTGAACACAATCCGTTTTCTGTCGGTTAGGCCATTTCAGGTGAATACTTTTATGTGCATTGAACTAGCACATTGCAACTGAATACGTTTCTTATGCAATTGCTCAATAGCAGTAAACTGCTATATTTGGTCAGGTAATTATCTAAAAGATTATGGTACGCTTTTGTCAACGTTGACTCCATTACATTACAGTAAGGCTGTTAGTGCTTGTACACAGTCAAAAGCAGACAAGAACAAATGAGTGAAAGTAATGTACAAGCACGTAAAATACGGTTTCGAATCATTCTGGTGAATAATGAGATTACTTTCGCTGTAGCTCATTTCCTGGTGCCAACCAAACAGCAGGACGCAAATTCAGCGGTTTTGGCATCTAGTTTATGCTACGCATCAGTGTGACTGATTATGATAAGTACGTATAGAGTGTAGTGTGAATGAGCTGTTGATACTGATGAGAGGGAAAAGTGACAGGGATCCGGTGTTGCCACTCAGACAACTCCTCTTGGCATGTAACAGTATTCTGCAGAGTTCTGAGTAGCAATCCAGCGGTCGGATCACAATTAATAGTATCAAGTTCTCATGCTATGGGACACCGCTGAGAGGTCTGGAATTCAACCCAGGTCAATACGACGTAATGAGAAGATCCAACAACAAGTAATTGAAGACTTAAGTTCATTGCGCTACTAGAGGACAGACTAGCGCGTTAAATAAACCAGTCAGAAAATAAAATAAATGACGAACTTAACATTTACTTCTTGCTTCTCACCTTGTATGGTAAAACAAATACCCGTGGAAATTTACCCCAGCATCGGAATAACAACTGCAGTCATCGGCGCAATGTGTCAGGGCACTGGTAAGCATTTTTCCGTCTCTGCTTCGGAACCAGTCACGTGCTTAGAGCAATTCAAAATCAGTCCTCCATGGAGGTCTACATGAAAAGTGCTTATTGCTGTATATTTGTGGGTAAACCATAGAGATAACTCTCCTCTGGATAAAAGTTTTACGAAAATACACGTTATAAGTTTCTGACATATAAGAACTTGGTAATCCACATCTCCATGCTTACTCTTGAATTCACATTTAAGTGGTTGGCAGAGCGTTCATCGAGCCACTTTAGAACTATTTGTCGACCATTCCATTCCCCAAGGGAGCGTGGAAAGAAAATAACACCTTAATATTCCCGTACGAGATCGAATTTCTCTGTAGTAAGTGGGAGCCAAGAAAATATTTCGGCATTTGGAGAAAAAAGAGGATAATCATCTCTTATGATGTCTTCTGCCACAAACAACTTCTCATCGCCTTGAAACGATTTAACGATAATAAAAAATGAGCTGCCATTACTTTTTTTTTTTTTTTCGGTGTCCTCCGTCAATCGTATGTGGTAAGGATCCCACACCACGCAGCAATAATCAAGAAGAGAACGGACAAGCATAGTGCAGGCAGTCTCTTTAGACTGATACATCTTCTAAGTGTTCTGCCAATAAAACGCAGTCTTAGGTTCACCTTTCCGTCTATATTTTCAACATGATCGTTTCATTAGTTTGTAATCGCAACCCCTAGGTAATTATCTGAATGTAAAACCTTTAAATTTGTGTTATTTATCACTTAGCTGAAATGTAGTTGAATTATTTTGTGCACAGGTGAAGGATCGCAAAATTTTATTGTTTAGGGTCAACTGCAACTTTTCGTCCAATGTAGATATCTTGTACAAAACACTTTGCAATACGTTTTGGTCTTCTGATAACTTTAGTGGATGATAAACGACAGCATCATCTACAACATAAAGGACTTCTAAAATGGTTCTCCTAACAAACTGCGCATATTTAGAATAGTGGCGGGCATATAACACTTCACTGAGGAACCACAGATATCATTTCGATTCCACTAACATCTTTCCGTCAGGCACCTCCATGAACCCAGGACTTTCTGGAAGAAACTGGAACCTGACTCCGTCGTAGGCTCTTTCCTTCGAATGTACATTGTCCTGCCAACTTTCGGAACATGTCCCAGGCACCAATCTTGCGTCTCATAAAACCACACCTATTATATTGTATTCTCGGGTACACCATGTTGGATTAATAGCTATGAGGGAAAGTACGTGGGACTCACGCACATCAAAAGCGTTAGTTAGAGGGCCTGCACTTCAGTAGGTGTTCAGCGTTCCGTTAGCAATATTGACAATAAACGACTGTCTTGTTTGTTCTTGTTTTACTTATGTTTTTATTAACTAGGTGAGCACTCGTTGTTGCCAGGATACGTATTTATTTCATCTGCTAGTCCATCTCCTCTTTTTCCCCTCTCTTCATTTCTTCTTCCCTATTTCCTCGTTGCTCTCATCTGCTCCTCCCTGTCTTACTGTCGATCACATCCTTCCCTCCCCCTCTCTTCCTCACTCTTTCCTCTCGTCTTCGTCCTCTTTCTTCTCCTCAAAACCCGTTAAGTCAGCCTCCTCCCCATCTCTCTCTCTCTTTCTCTGTCCGTCCCCTCCTCTCCATCTCATTGTCAATGTCATCTTATTATTCTATTGTACATCTCCTCCTCCCCTTTTTTCTGTGCCCCTCCGTCTTCCCCTCTCTCTATCTCGCTCTCTTCCCTTCCTATGTCCACCTCACACTCTACCTTACCTGTTGCCTTCTTCTATCTCCTTCTTCCCCCTCTTTGTCCATCTTCGCCTTCAGTCCTGGTCTCAGAATCATCAAGTTATCCCCCACCCCCTCCCTGCCTCAATAGCAGGCCGGCAGTTTGTTACCCCCAGAGTATTTCTTTCCAGATAATAACTAATACACACACCAAAAAAAGGTTTTGCATCACACCATTTCCCAGAACTTCTGAAGTTAGACGTTGACTGTGGATACTGTATCACAAACATAGTTCCTTTGACTGTACAGAGATGTCACTAAACTGGCCTAAAGATGTAAACAACCACGCATGACCAGCGCCTATTGGACGGAGGGCGTCAGACAGTCGATCAGTTCCAGTCATTCCACCAGGAAGGAAGTACACGGCTTGTGTTGTCTGCAATTCAACCATGCCTAGACGGTCAATCTCGCGGTTCGATAGCGTCCGCATTGTAACTTTGTAACAGGAAGGGATCTCAACAAGGGAAGTGTCCACGGGTGTGGGAGTGAACCAAAGCGATGTTGTTCGGATATGGAGGAGATACAGAGAGATAGGAACTGTCGATGACATACCTCGCTGAGGCCGCCCAAGGGCTACTACTGCAGTGGATGACCGCTACCTACGGATTCTGGCTCGGAGGAAACCTGGCATCAACCCCACCATGTTGAATAATTCTTTTGTGCAGCCACAGGACGTCGTGCTACGACTCAAACTCTGCACAATAGGCTCCATGATGCGCAAATTCACTCCAGATGTCCGTGGCGAGGTCCATCTATGCAACCACGACACCATGCAGCGCGGTACAGATGGGCCTAACAACATGACGAATGGACCGCTCAGAATGGACATCAAGTTCTCTTTATCGATGAGTGTCGCATATGCCTTCAACCAGACAATCGTCGGAGACGTGTTTGGAGGGGCAACCCAGTCCGGCTGAACGCCTTAGACACACTGTCCAGCGAGTGCAGCAACGTGGAGGTTCCCTACTGTTTTGGGGTGGCATTATGTGTGGCCGACGTACACAGCTGGTGGTCATGGAAGGCACCGTAACGGCTGTACGGTATGTGAATGCTATCCTCCGACCGATAGTGCAACCATAACGGTAGCATAGGCATTCGTCTTTATGGACGACAATTCGCGCCCTGTCCGTGGACATCTTGTGGATGACTTCCTTCAGGTTAACGACACCGCACAACTAGAGTGGCCATCATGATCTCCAGACATGAACCACGTGGAATATGCCTGGGATAGATTGAAAATAGCTGTTTATGGACGACGTGACCGATCAAACACTCTGAGGGATCTACACCGAACCGCCGACGAGGAGTGTGACAATCTGTAACAACAGTGCCTTGACGAACTTCTGGATAGTATGCCACGAGGAATACAAACACGCATCAATACAAGAGAACGTGCTACTGGGTATTAGAGGCACCAGTTTGCACAGCAATATGGACCACCACCTCTGAAGGTCTCGCTGTATGGTGGTACAACATGCTGTGTGTGGTTTTCATGAGCAGTAGAAAGGGCAAATATGATGTGTATGTTGATCTCTATTCCAATTTTCTGTTCAGTTTCCGGAACTCTCGCAACCGAGATGAAGCAAAACGTTTTTTGATGTATGTATATCATGTACCAAATTTGGTCGAAATCGATCCATGGGCTTAGGACGAGGTTTATACCCATGCTTTTCCCAGAGTACGCATATGTCACGTATATTTCACGTTTATTTAACGTATTTCATACATATCTGTACCTCTACCGAACTTTGCCCTCCAATTTCGTTATCACCTAGTTCAATCCTTACGACGTCGTGTACCCTGAACACTGTATTGTACTATGATATAATTTTGGAGTGTATTGAGTAGTACATTAGGATATTGTACGCAAAATGTGTTGCCATTTGTTACTCGTAATAAATTACGTCATGCATTACTCACCGGTTTACAAATGGTTCAAATGGCTCTGAGCACTATGGGCCTTAACAACTGAGGTCATCAGTCCCCTAGAACTTAGAACTACTTAAACCTAACTAACCTAAGGACATCACACACATCCATGCCCGAGGCAGGATTCCAACCTGCAACCGTAGCGGTCGCGCGGTTCCAGACTGAAGCGCATAGAACCGCTCGGCCACTCCGGCCGGCACCGGTTTACAAAGTAGGAGGTAATGGAGCTAACGTCTTAGAGTTAGCTAACTTTCAACAAGAACATGTTATTATAATCGAAAGAGCACAGTAAATTACGATGTTTCTGGAAAGAAATTGAAGATAATATGAACGTCAATATCTAACATTCTGCGTGGTGTCTGTTGTTCTATATCGTGTCTCCCTACCACTTTCGCGCAACGACGCTCTGAGCGTGTTTTTTAGGGAATTGGCTAGTTTGAACCTGGGACCTGTTGCTGGTAAGGAGACGTCAGACCACACATGACATGTAGAGTTCAGAAGATTTCAGTGAGACTAGCGATGATATAAACACCAAATACGTAATGATTTCAGCGTCAGCTCCACTGCACTCCCTGTAAAAGAATCGTAATACTAACTAAATTTGGTGAAAGGGGTTCAAGGCTTTCCTATTTTTAGTTAGGTGGTAAAATAACGTCGAAAAAGCAGTAAAGCTTACCATTGGAAATTTTATTCTACTCACAAAGCATTGTTTATAAATTGCACTATTGATAAAAGGAAATGTTTTAATACAGGATGGTAAAAAGCAAATGCGTTCAACAAAAATGTGAACGAATATTCCCTGAATAGGTTTCCAAGTTCTACAATGGATCGAAGGATGACCTATGCCATATCACATCTATAATCTAGGTTTAAATTAAGTTTCACAAAAGAGAAAACTATCAAAATGGTCTACAGTGACCCTCAATTATCTTTAATTACTTATATAACTTGTCGTAAATTACAGTGGCTGATGTGGCTTCTCAATAACTATATAACAGAAAAATCATCGCGTTTCAGATTTTTACTTCAAGTGGCAAATGTGAACACCATGAGCTTTAATTGACGATCGACACTAGTACTACCCAAAAGGGGGTGTAACAGATGAGACTTCTGCAGTTCTGAGTGAAGCTTTATGCGCATGCGCGTGCATTCATTACCTTGTGGGTGTTCGTCAGGGGGCGGCGGGCAGCACAGCTCCACTCACCTCGCCGTCTCGGAAGCAACTCTCTCCTAACTTCCCCTTACAACAATTTACCGAAGTTGGTTTAAAAAAAAACTATCTGGCTGTGTTTTCATCTGACCAATCTGGGTCTCAATGTTAACCTTAAGCTACAATAATTCTGTCTATCCAATGAGAAACATTATGCTTTTCATGGTGGGGCAATGTTTTTAAGGTTTGCAACGTAACAGAGACGCGAAAAAGTCTCTCGCTAAAACTTGCAGCTGGTGTGGTCCTTTTAGTGTTACCGTAAGATCTATACTGTCCTCTGGAGGGCTCTATCTTTTAACATGGGCCGGGGGGGGGGGTGGTCCTGAAGTAACAGAGATGCGAAAAAGTCTCACGCTAAAACTTGCGGCTGGGTTGGCCCTTTTAGTGTTATCGTAAGATCTATACTGTTCTTCTGGAGGGCTCTAGCTTTTAACATGGGCTGGGGGGTGGTGGTCCTAGCGGTTAGCTGGCGACGTGGGTGTCCGTCCCTTATCGTAGGGCCTTCAGCTTAACACGGTTCTGCTCACAGCTTATGTTCTCGTTTCTCCCCTCGGAACTGCGTCTGTCTCACGGTGGGAAGGTATGACATGCATTTAGGCATTCTTGTGTTAGTCTGTGGTATTCAATTTGCTTACTCGTTACTCGTATTACTTTGGTTAATTTAATGTCACGATTTATTGGGAGCTATGTGACATACTACTGGATTTGCTTATCATGTCAGGGTTTTCGTGGAAGGTGTTGGATTTGCCTGACACCTTACAAATAGATGACGCTATTCTAGCTCTCTACACATAAACCGATTTTTTGGTCTAAAATTATTTCGCAAGCTGATCTACCGATACGCTTATTTCACGTTTAATGTATTTTATCGTTGAAAGTGCTTTCTGTTGTAAGAATCGCATAAACTGGAGAAGACACATTAATAACTAATTTATTCCTAGAGACACTGTTACAGTTCGTACTTTTTGACGAGATTGATTGATTCAGATTACAGATGTAGAGCAAGAGAGTTACTTGTCTGATTTGTGTAATGTTGATAAGATTGATTTGTCTTAATGATTGACTTCGCGATTGAAATTCAGATTTACAGAAAATAAGTGTTTGAATTTGATTGTGAAACTGGAGACTCTCAAAAGGGAGAAGAGTAAGCCACATTTAACAGGGATACCTGATGTTCAGGAATTCTGCTACCTAGGTAGTAAAATAACCAATGTCGGACGGAGCAAGGAGGACATCGAAAGCAGACTAGCTATGACGAAACAGGCGTTACTGGCGAAGAGAAGTCTACTAATATCAAGTATTGGCCTTAATTTGAGGAAGAAATTTCTGAGATTGTACGTCTGGAGTACAGAATTGCATGGTAGTGAAACATGGACTATGGGAAAACCGGGACAGGAGAAAATCGACGTATTGGAGATGTGGTGCTACAGACGAATGTTGAAAATTAGGTAGGCTGATAAGGTAAGGAATGAGGAGGTTCTACGCAGAATCGGAGAGGAAAGGAATATGTGGAAAACACTGATAAGGAAAAGGGACAGGATGATAGGACATCTGTTAAGACATGAGGGAATGGTTTCCACGGTACTAGAGGCAGCTGTAGAGGGCTAAAACTGCAGAGGAAGACAGAGATTGGAATACATCTTGCAAATAATTAAGGTCGTAGGTTGCAAGTGCTGCTCTGAGATGAAGAGGTTAGCACAGGAGAGGAATTCGTGGCGATCCGCATCAAACCAGTAAGAACATTGATGACAAAAAAAAAGAACCTGTTCAGATGATTCTGGGATAACAACAACAGAATTAGTGAATTGAATAACAGCTGTTGTTATAGTTAAGAAATAGACTTGGCCACAGCATCTCTCCTCTCAGAGACCGCCGTTAGGGTGACCTGGGGGTCATGAGGGCCCAAAAAATGGGAATTATTTTCATTTAATAAAATTTTGTCGTTCCTCCTTCTTCAATAATATATACTTTATATGACAATATCACAGTATTTTCGTTTTTAAATGCTTTTCTGAAGCAATGCCTAGCTGTCGCACTAGTGAGAAACAAAACTCTGCCTACAATGTCTCGTTATTTAATTTTGGCGCCGCTGTTTCCATAGCATCTCGTTTGAGTTAATATCATTGAAGAGCATATCCACTGTACTGTGAGTATGGATTTATAGCAATCGATCTCTCTGTCAATACAAGTAAATTATTTGAGTTTACTTACGTTCTTCGCGTGCGTTCATGCCGTCAACGTATTCTTGTGACTGCATATTTCAACCATTTTACATCATAAAATACCAGTTACGTCGTTAAAGTTTCAATCCAGTATCCAATAAAGTTTTGAGTTATTGAATTTCAGAATACTAGTAAAAACCTCAGGCCATGACGTACGGGTTCCCATAAGGCTAAGGTTAGCGTACATGTCCTTATAAATAGGGGAAACTAACTGAGATGTTAAATATTTGACACATTGTATGATGGTGTAATGTGCACCTTCAAAAGTTGTCCAATGATTTGTCCTCAGACTCGGTGTCATTCTTTATTTTGAAGTGAGCTGCAGCGAAGGACACTTATATATAAAAAACATGAAGTTCTGCTTATTTCATGTTCGTTTCGTTGTGTTCTGTAGTTGCATGTAACGTCCGCAAGCTCTCATCTACAAGGGAGAAAGTTACCTGATGAAAGGATTGTGAAACTCAGGTAATTCTGTAAATATAAATGAAGCAATCTGAACTTTTAAACGTTTGTATTCTTCAACATTTCATATATTCTGATGGCACAAATTGAACAAACAAAGAGAAAAATACATCTGCTTTCTGCAGCCTCACATAATAAATCGAATTCCATTTACAGTCACCGCCCGCCATGTTTCTACACAATGAAGAAAAACAGAGGTTTTATAGAAAGCAAAATATTTACATCTTTGTCAGAGAGAATCGTGGTGCATGTTTCGTAAAATTAACATTAATTAATTTATGAAATGTATGTTAAAACTTGTTTTTAAATTAGTGTTTAGTTGCGAAGCCGTTGATTTTTACGAACATAGCTTTTCAAAGAGAGTTATTCTTTCTGTAAACGAAGATATCGCTACCCCTGGTGTCGTAAGATTCCTAATTTACCATCGCTTTATTAGAGCTGGATGAAAAAAAGGTGACACGTCGAGACAAGTTATCACGAAATGTTGGTAGACGTCCTGGAAACAACAGAAAAAAGTAAATTGAAAAGGAGAGTCATTGACCTGGCTGCGTAACATTTTGGATTAAACAAAAAGAATAAGATTCTATAATCAGGTTGGGGTCTACTGAACCCACAAAAACACGAATCTTTCGTAACCGCTCCCGCAATTCACAGAACGTGAAGACGATAGTGGAATGTGACTGAAGGATACGAACACCACACCAATGGTTTAACAGAAAACCTTGCTTATAACAACCACTTCGAATAACCGCCGTTAATTAAAATTTCTCGCTAGTACTGCAGACCCGCTGCAAATCCAGTCAGGCCGTCTAGCCATATCACGCGCCCACAAATAAGTGCGTATTCTGAAGCTTTTACAGGCCTGATGCCACAATCACTCGCATGCTCACTGGCGAGTGGCCCAGAAACTCCTGACCGAAAGCTTCCGCGCACCGTTTCTGAGAGACAACTCAGAGATCTACAAAGATTATATCGATACCGATTACAGGAACATTATGAAAGAGATGTATGCAAGTTAATGAAGGCATATCATTGAAAAATCGAAAGTGGCCTTTTATCATCCTACTTTCATTGGAAATATCAAAATTTAAATCATTTGCAAGTTCATCATCCGTTCCTACGTCAAAGAAATCTGTCAGGAAAGCAGAGGAATGATTCGAGTAGTATACATTCTCAATGACGCACCGCACTGTGGGTTGTGGAAAATAATCAAGTGTTTAAAATACCTATTAGGGATAGGTAGACTTAGAATCATATTTTACAGGACGGAAACGTGTAGTATATCAGCAGATAAATGACCTATGAAATGCTTAGCAATGGGTAAGCATGTTCACAAAGTAGTAGCGTCAACCAAAGTTTTTTACGGTATAGAATGCTACAGTAAAACGCGGAAGTCAACTGGGACCTAACTAGAGGAAACTCAGACTTCACATAACATTGGTCGGCAAGGCACTGTATGCTATGTCGAATACGTAGTGTTTCCAACGAGAGTCAGACTCCATGAAATATGAGATGGCAGATTACTTCCTTACTAGACGTTACTGTGATACCTTTGCCATTTCATGACCGCTTCACTTAGTCTGCGATAATGCACGACACGGAACGGGGAATGTTCGGAGGAACCCACGACTGTGTATCAAACAACATTATCGGAGTCCTGAACAGGTATCTGTGGCATTACTCTGACGACATCTGTCTTGGGTTTGGCTGGGGATATGCCGCCAGAGTTAGCGTGACACGTGAGCGATGGACTGATTAGGGTCCTGAGCTCAGAGACGTAGCCGTTGTGGCTAATCTGCCTAGATGCTGTAACGCATTACAGGATTGATTCCGAGTCGGGGGTGATCCGGACGCGCGCTGTGCGTGCCCCCGGCGTCTATCAGACGCTGTGTTACCTGTCCAGCTGCCGGGTCGTTGCCGGGTGCATTTTGCGAGTGCAGAACTGCGGACTCGTTCCACGTCTTCGACAAGATTATCTGAGGGCAAATTATTCTACACGATACACCTGTGTAGCTTACACAGTATTCGAAAACTATTTCTGCCACTAATTAATGTTCTGTAATTCACATAAGTGCATGCATAGCAATATAAATACGACTAGGAGAGTTACTTGCTTCGACGTAACTGAATATAGCCGTACTAACTGTCCAGTGTGCACCCGTCGTCTAGAAGTACCGCCTTCCATTACCAATAAAATAAAGTCTTCTCTTCTGGGTTCGACACCCGATACTGCTTAAATTGCGATTAATAGTCAGCATTGGCAGAGAATGGCTTCCGGCATAAGAAGTCACTCTCACTCTGCCAACGGCCTTGTCAAAGAGGGCGGGGGAGCGGACGCAGTTCCAGGGCACTGTATTGTCCTTGGGGTGGGAAACTGCCCACAAAGGCCGAAGAATCAGCCATGACAACAGCGTGACGATGCAGAAGGCAATGAAAACCACTGCATTACACATAACTTGTATCCACAGGATGTGGCTTGTAATTGAAAAAGTATCATGATGATCTCTCAATTAGTAAGAGATTCCTGAATAGTGCCCCATTAGGATCTCTGGGAGGTGTTTGCCAAGGGGGAGGTGATCGTGAGAGATAGACTGAGTACTCAACGAAAGGATAACGTTCTACGAGTCGAGGCTTGGAGAGTAAGAAGCTACAACGTGCCAGGAAGACTAGAAAATCTGAAAAAGGAAATGCAAAGACTCAATCTAGATATAGTAGGGGTCAGTGAAGTGAAATGGAAGGAAGACAAAACTTTTTGGTCAGATGACTATAGGGTGTTATCAACAGCAACAGAAAACGGTATAAAATGAGTAGGATTCGTTGTTAGTAGGAAGGTAGGCCAGAGAGTGTGTTACTGTGAACAGTTCAGTGATAGGTTTGTTCTTATCAGAATCGACAACAAACCAACACCGACAACGGTAGTTCAGGTACTGTATACATGCCGACGTTGCAAGCTGATGATGAAGAGATAAAGAATACGATGATATTGAAAGGGTATTACAGTACCTAAATGAGAGACGAAAATCTAATATTCATGGGGGACTGGAATGCTGCTGTAGGGGAAAGAGTAGAAGAAAAGGTTACAGGAGAATATGGACTTGGGACAAGGAATGAGAGAGGAGAAAGACTAATTGAGTTCCGTAATAAATTTCAGCTACTAATAGTAAATACTCTGTTCAAAAGTCAAAAGAAGAGGAGCCATGTCTGGAAAAGGCCAGGAGAGAGGGAGATATCAGTTAGATTACATTGTGGCCAGGCAGAGATTCCGAAATTAGATACTGGATTGTAAGGCGTGCCTAGGAGCAGACATAGACTCAGATCAAAATATAGTGGTGGTGAAGAGTACGCTGAAGTTCAGGAGATTAGTCAGGAAGAATCAATACGCAAGGATGTGGTATATGGATGTACTAAGGAATCACGAGATACGTTTGAAGTTCTCTATAAGGAATAGCCTGGTAGGCAGAACAGTTGAAGGGGAATCGACATCTCTGAAAAGGGCAATCACAGAAAATTTAAAGAAAAACATAGGCACAAAGAAGGTAACGGCCAAAAAACCATGGGTAACAAAAGAAAATACTTCAGTTGATCGATGAAGGAATGAAGTTCAAAAATGTTAAGCGGAATTCAGGAATACAAGTTGCTGAAGAATCAAATAAATAGAAGCTAAGAAAATGCCTGCATGAAAATTGTGAAGAAATCCAAAAGAAATGATTGTTGGAAGGATTGACTTAGCATATAGGAAAGTCAAAACAACCTCCGGTGAAATTAAAAACAAGGGCGGTAACATTAAGGGTGCTACTGCAATTACACTGTTAAATGCAGAGGAGAGAGTGGATATATGGAAAAAGTACAGTGAAGGCAGCTATGAGGCTTAAATTTGTCTGATATGATAGAGAAAGAAACAGGAAGCGATTAAGAAGGGATGGGGGATCCAGCATTAGAATCAGAATTTAAAAGAGTTTTGGAGGACAAAATATCATATAAGGCAGAGGGGACAGAATAGTACACCAGAATTTCTAAAATAATTTGGGGAAGTGGCAACAAAACAGCTATTCACGTTGGTGTGTAAAATGTATGAGTCTGGCGACATACCATCTCACTTCTGGAAAATAATCAACACAATTCTGAAGACTGCAAGAGCTGTAAAGTGCGAGGATTATTATTAACAACTCAATCATTCCAAGTTTCTAACAAAAATAGTATACAGAAGAATGGAACAGAAAATTGAGGATGTGTTGGTTCACGATTAGTTTGGCTTTAGAAAATGTAAAGTCGCCAGATAGGTAATTCTGACGTTGCGGTTCATAATGGAAGCAAAACAAAAGAAAAATCAAGACACGTTCACAGGATTTGCCTACCTGGAAAAAGCGTTCGACAATGTAAAATGGTTGAAGATACTCGGAATTCTGAGAAAAATAAGAGTATGCTGTTAGGACAGACGGATGATATATATATATATATATATATATATATATATATATATATATATATATATATATATATATATATACAAGAGCCAAGAGGGAATAGTATGAGTGGACGACCAAGAACGAAGTGCTCGGATTAAAAGTGTCTAAGACAGGGATGTCGTCTTTCACCCCTACTGTTCCATCTGTATATCGAAGAAGCAATGATGGAAATAAAGCAAAGGTTCAGGAGTGTGATTAAAATTGAAGGAGAAAGGATGTCAGCGATAAGATTCGCTGCTGACATTGCTATCCTGAGTGAAACTGAAGAATTACGTGAGCTACTGAATTTCCTGGACAGAACGTTAAATGGGAGTAAGATTGAAGGAAGAAGAAAATAATGAGAAGTGGCAGAACTGAGAACAGCGTGAGACTTAAGATGAAGATTGATGATCAAGAAGTAGATGAAGTTAAGGAATTCTACTATCTACGCAACAAAATAACCAATGACGGACAGTCCAAGGAGGACATGAATAGCTGGCTAGCACTGGCAAAAAGCCATTCATGGCCAAGGGCAGTCTAGTAGTATCAAACATAGTCCTTAATTTGAGGAAGAAATTCCTGAGACTGTGCGTTTGGAGCACAGCGTTGTAAGGCAGTGAAACAAGGAGTGTGCGTAACACTGCACAGAAGAGAATCGAAGCACTGGAGATGTGGCGCTACTGACGAATGTTGAAAATGGGATGGACTGATAAGGTAAGGAATGAGGAGATTTAGCGCGCAATCGGAGAAGGAAGGAATATGTGGAAACCACTGACAAGAAGGAGGGACTGGATGATTGGACTTCTGTTAATACATCAGGTAATGACTTCTTTGATGCTAGAAGGAGCTATAGAGAGCAAAACTGTAGAGACAAATATTGGAATACCTCCTGCAAAAAATTGAGGACGTACATTGCAAGTGCTACTCTGAGATGAACAGGCTGACACAGTAGAATTCGTGGCGGACCGCATCAAACCACTCAGAAGCCTGATGACTCACAAAAAAAAAGAACTGCCCAGTAACATTGAAGTGACCGGCTGTCAAAAACTTGAATAACGGACAGGGAGTAAGCTGACCGCTGACTGCTACGAGAGGTGCAGGAAAAGAGTCAGTGAGTTTGTGGAAGGTATCGACAGGGATGTTCAGTTATGCCAGTTCCCCTACCGTGGCCAGCAGCGGCCAGCTTTCTCCGTCGAGGATCCATTGCACCTACAGCCCTAATTATTTTGTCCCATAGATTCTCGACTGGATTTAAATCCGGGGAGTCTGGTGTACGGAAGAGTACGGTAAACTCATCCTGGCTTCTTCGTACCACACATGTACATCGAGAGCTGTGTGACTTTTGCATTGTGCTGCTGGTACACGCCACCATGCCGAGGATAACCAAACTGCGTGTACTGGTAGAAATGGTGCATAGGCATAGATGCATACTAGTAGTGATCCATTGCACCTTCCAGGACAACGAAATCACCCAGGGAATGCCCTAGAGCTTGGACGCTTACCACGATTGTTGCACGGTGTTTGCTTTCAGACGTTTCACGTTGTACGTGCTAACGGCCATCTGTCTGATGGAGTGTCAAACTTGATTAATCTCGAAGAACCATCTGTTACCCCTCAGCGGATGTCCATTTTCGGTATTGGCACGCAAATTCCTGCCTTCGTCGCTGATGAATAGCAGTCAGAATGGCTGCAAGAAACAGGCGCCTGGTGCGGCAATGTTCGGTGAAAGGACGTTGAGATGACACTGTTGGTAGGCTGTTGGTTCAACTAAGCGTTCAGTTGCTCAGCAGTTGCACGTCAGTTCGCATGTACACATCTCCATAGCCATGGTTCACCCCTGTGACATATGGCCCATGGTGCACTTCAGTTGCTTCGGAGCGGGCTTTGGATAGTGCTGTTTTGCCATGCGTGGTGTATTTTATCCCCAACGTGACGTGAAGAGTTTACTAAGTTAGTCGTTTCGGAAATGCTTGGCCGGAAACCAAATGATCATGCTCTTTTGACCGTCTGATAAATTGCTCCGTTTCCGCATTACGAAGATGACTGCACTGTTCTTCTACCATTGACTGATAGTGTTGCCACTTGCTGTCCGTGAGTGGCTACTGCACGTCGACGTCGAACATTCGTAGTGGCCACATTAATGTGAAGCTTCATCCTAGGCAAAAGTAGTCGTTCCTCCAGTTGTCACAGTTGATAGAAATCTGTGACATTGGTACGGCTACTGTAACGCCGCCCACAGTCATTGCAAGGAATATTTTGACGGCTGCCGTACTCCGATATGAAAGCTTCGCGAAATGACTTGCTTCTATGTCAAATATTCTTGTGGTAATAGAGCTGCCACGTTTCATCTCTTGGCAACAGTCTCGGGAGGCTGTATCAGACGAAAAGACCCTGCTAATTAGACTGTATACTTCTAATGATACAACACAGACAGTGCGGGAAAATAGAATGGCTGCTGGATTAACTACTGCCGACCACTAGCACGAAACTTGTGTATGGACTCCAATAGAAAGGGCTATCGATTCCACCCTGTGAGTCTTATTGCTTATTGCCTTGTCTCATACGCCTCAAAAACTATAGTGATCTTCGTGGTAACTCTGGCAACAGACCTGTACGAGGTTTTGCTAGCAGCAGTCAATGAGCTGGTCAGTAATTCAAATCATCTAGATAGATGAGCTAGAAATCAGCAACAGTTTCATACAAAATTTGGATTTTTTTGTAGTAGAAATCACAGTCAAATTGTGCTCTGGGAGTATGTCATTGTCTCATAAAACTACTACTTGACGTATTGCAGATGATTGTAATTAATAACATTAACTGGCCAGTATTGTTTTAAACTATGCACACTCTGTTATCTGCACACTCTGTTATCTACATTTAAATGTAGACGTCTATTTTTTGCGGTATAGATCCCATTAACGTTAATTTGGAGACTACACGCGAATAGTGCTAGAAATAAGGGTGGGATTAAGTGTGTCTGGTCCTGCCCTCTGATATCAGTGACGAACCATCACTGATAACTTACAAGGAACCTCCCTAGTGCAAGGTCGCAAAAGGCTAATAATGTTTACGGCATTCAACGCCCCAGGTACTGTCTGCCACGCAGCCATAATATTGGCTGCTAATGCCAACATTGGGTGGAACTGGGGGCATCCAATGGCGAGCACAGCGTGAGGGGTTACGAAGTGTAGTTGAACTGCTGTATTGACGAGTAACTCACAACAGTGCTAGTGGTGCTGATGCAAAGCAGAACAATGGCAAATATAAACAAAGCAAACACTGCATTACATCTATAACAGCAGTTGACGAAATTGACATTTCGTCAGAAGCAACCCAAGGAACTTCGCAGAGTGAGAAAGAAGTCGCAGATGAAATGTTAGCGTTTCTGCAAGATGACTCAGTGCAACGCACATCTACATCTACATCTACATTTATACTCCGCAAGCCACCCAACGGTGTGTGGCGGAGGGCACTTTACGTGCCACTGTCATTACCTCCCTTTCCTGTTCCAGTCGCGTATGGTTCGTGGGAAGAACGACTGTCTGAAGGCCTCTGTGCGCGCTCTAATCTCTCTAATTTTACATTCGTGATCTCCTCGGGAGGTATAAGTAGGGGGAAGCAATATATTCGATACCTCATCCAGAAACGCACCCTCTCGAAACCTGGCGAGCAAGCTACACCGCGATGCAGAGCGCCTCTCTTGCAGAGTCTGCTACTTGAGTTTGTTAAACATCTCCGTAACGCTATCACGGTTACCAAATAACCCTGTGACGAAACGCGCCGCTCTTCTTTGAATCTTCTCTATCTCCTCCGTCAACCCGATCTGGTACGGATCCCACACTGATGAGCAATACTCAAGTATAGGTCGAACGAGTGCTTTGTAAGCCACCTCCTTTGTTGATGGACTACATTTTCTAAGGACTCTCCCAATGAATCTCAACCTGGTACCCGCCTTACCAACAGTTAATTTTATATGATCATTCCACTTCAAATCGTTCCGCACGCATACTCCCAGATATTTTACAGAAGTAACTGTTACCAGTGTTTGTTCCGCTATCATATAATCATACAATAAAGGATCCTTCTTTCTATGTATTCGCAATACATTACATTTGTCTATGTTAAGGGTCAGTTGCCACTCCCTGCACCAAGTGCCTATCCGCTGCAGATCTTCCTGCATTTCGCTACAATTTTCTAATGCTGCAACTTCTCTGTATACTACAGCATCATCCGCGAAAAGCCGCATGGAACTTCCGACACTATCTACTAGGTCATTTATATATATTGTGAAAAGCAATGGTCCCATAACACTCCCCTGTGGCACACCAGAGGTTACTTTAAAGTCTGTAGACGTCTCTCCGTGTGTTCTGTTTGCTAAAAACTCTTCAATCCAGCCACACAGCTGGTCTGATATTCCGTAGGCTCTTACTTTGTTTATCAGGCGACAGTGCGGAACTGTACACGCTCGACTGTGCAAACCACGATGACTATACGTGGTTAAGAAGTGGAAGTGTTATTGAAACAACTATTGAGCGATGTAGTTAATCATCCTTATCGGACATGGAGTCATAAATTCCGTCCCCAGTGAATCATAGTAAGAGACAATCGTTGTCGAAAGAGCGATCACTAAACAGAATTACGTACATGGAAGATCATCCGCAGCGCAGAAAAAAACAATTATGAACAGATTTAGAATAAGTCTGCAGGCATGATCATGTGGTGCATGAAAAATAAGACGGATATTCAAGGAAGAAAAAGGCGCACTTGTTACAAAAGCTTGTACCACGTGGCCGTCCGTACCCCAGTCTTCCTGCGACCGTACAGTTTCGTCACCATTGCTACCTGGATTCATGTACAGTGGCTACATTCCTGCCCAGTGTTTCAGCAGTACAGACGAGGAAACATCCACCTTCTCGCCGCCGTATTACACGATCTCGTTCAAACATAGTGAGGTGTTGATAATGGTGTCTCCGTCGCCTTACAGAGATTCTTGACTAAAATCAACTCACCACATCCAATCTGAAAGGTAAATAACGCTCACTAGAGGTAGAGTGTGTATTTAAAGCAAACCGTATTTGCGTCCTCATAGTGGTGCTACTAGCGCCATTCTTATGCGACTGGCGTCAAATGTGAATAGACTTAATCAGTCAGACGTAGAAACAGTCCTACAACTTTCGTTTATGTCGCACTACTCTTCCATGGTGCTGCGATTTTTTTTCCGTCTCTGTATTATAGTCAGGTCAGCCAAAATTAAATTTGTTAGTTTGGAACTTCTACCGATTTAGGAATACCATTAAGCAGTCACGGGTACTGCGAAACCTGTTTTCATACGTACTGGAAGACAATGGATTCGCGCCCTCCCAATGGCATGACGAAACAGTTTCCGAGATTCATCAGAGCACCCAACGCTTTGCCACTACACCAACGTCCAGTGCCAGTGTATAACCTCCCCCTCACTTATCGACCTTAATGACAGTGAAAAATTAAACCGCGTGTACCTAATGGAAATTTGGGAAAAGCAATCGTCACCGAGGTTAATTTGTCGGTAAAGATGGAGGAAAGGGTTAAATCTAAATCAAAGGAAAAATGCTAATGAAACTGGTGGAAATTAATTTTGAAAGAGGGGTAAAGTTAATAAAGAAAGTAAATGTGCGGCCGTTACGTTAACAATCAACTAGCGGTAATTAGATATTTGAGATTTGGGGGAAATTACGGTCGCCAGTCCTAAGGAAAATTACTATAGTAACAGAAAAAGAAAGATTATTACACATATATTTAGCACTAGAAGCGTGGCAACTGAAGGTTGACACGTGTAGTGTGAAAACTGAAAGTTTGTCAGAAGTAATAAATTTCGCTACACTCTGACTTAATTTAGCAAAACAATTAATAAAACCGAAAAATCGAAAGTTAATTTAGTGACTGAAGTTAATAGTGAGCTTTCTTTCTGAAGCACATCGAAATTCAGTAAAATACGGTTAGTCTTGGACTACCTCAACAATCATTTCAGCTACTTGAATCTACGCAATTTTGAAATAAGAGATTTAACTCTGAACTTGAATTAAATGATTCTGAACAATTAACAATAGTAAAATTTAGTACGTACCAAGCTGAGCTGCAGTCACAGGTAAGCTAAAATATGGTAACAAAACTAGCACTCTTAATTTGTGCTTGTGTAATCTAAATATTGTAGCCAGCTACGAATACTTTAACTAAACTTTGAAATTTAAGCAGTGGAATGCTATAACATTACTTTAATGCTGGCGTTTGAATTTCAACGACACTCGGGTTCATTCCGGAAAAGGAAGGGACCCTGCTTGGTAATGCAAGTGGGACAATGAGCAACAAATGTTCATACTAAGTTGCTGTAATTATAGTTACGAAAATGGTACAGTTTGAAAAGCTGAGGTCTGCCATACAGTTCTAAAACTTTACGTGCTTCCAGTCTTCCTTGTTGGTTGATTGAAGGTTTGCAGTCGTCGATCGAGGAAGTGACGACAGTCACTCATTGTCGGCCGTCGCTGTTGCAGAAGCTGGATGTTGGAGCGTCTTCTTCTCGAGACGGTCACCAGGCGAAACGGGCTCTTGATGTGCGCCAGCTAATGCTTCCCGTCCGCGACACCATGTCAGAAACTATCATCGCAAGTCGAGGGCAATTACATGCTGCCAAAGCCCGAAAGCGCGGCAACTCGCGGGAGCTTCACACAACACACCTGGTCCACTCGCTACTCCAGCCAGACTCCCCCTGCCCGCGCTCCACGCGACAGAGTTAACACTACCAAAGATCCTCAACACTTTGGTTCTCCACACGACCTATCGATGTATCCGTTCGATAGCATAGTTTTCCCTAGGCCAGACCCAGCGTATAAATACAAATAATATTCACAAAACAAACAAACATAAATGCATAAATATATATATATATACAAACAGTAAAACAATTACAATATATAAAGAGACAGAAATGTCATATCTTGAGGTAACAAAGCAAGGAAAAAAAATTATAGTACAATAGATGGAAGTAGGAGGATATACATTTCCGGCGTTACAAGTGGTCATGTGCCCATTTCAGCCGTATTGCTGATATCGCGTTGTAAACGTTGGCACGTGCATAGGTCGTCGGCTGCAGAGGCGCATCATGAGAGTGTTTGGTGCACTGTGTGTTCAGACACGCTTGTACTCTACCCAGCATTAAAGTGTGATGTTAGTTCCGCAATAGTTGGGCGCCTGTCGTGTTTGACCAGTCTGCCGACCCTACGATGTCGGAGATCTGTGATGAGGGGTGCCCGCCCAAGCCCACGACGTCCGGACGTGTTTCACCTTCGTCTCGCCACGTGTTGAAGGCACTCACCCCAGCACTCATCGAACACCCGGCAAATCGTGCTGTTTCCGATATGCTCGTGTCGAGCCTCTGGTCAAACACAATCCGCTCTCCGTCAGACTCAGATAGATCGAGTGACTTCCCCATTCTTCACATGGACACCACACTCACTGACACTACATGCACCGTGCGTGTGTCCGACTAGCAGTAACTATTGCCAGGTGACGCTCCTCTCTCCTGGACAGGTTTATATCGATAGCAGGTCGGTGGTCATAATGTCCTGGCTGATCAGAGGGGACTGCTGACAAAACGTGAAGCATCGAGAAGGGAAGGAGGAAACGAAAGGAAAGTTCACGGGATGAGAGGGTAAATGATGTTATTTCAGTAATTTCCAAATCGAGTTAAATTTATAAGAACTTGGAAATATGGGACCTTTATCACACGCTCGGGCCTGGGTAGATGCACTTATTCCATTGGAAAGGGTATTACATAACCGTTATATCCTTTGTCGTGGCAAGCTGGCCTACAACTGTTGTAACGGGTTCTTGTTATACCCGTTACTTGGCAGTGGACCAGAGCTGACATCCGAGGTGCTGCCACATATATTTTATTGAGGACACATCTCGGTACGGTGTTGGTCAGAAGAATATCTCAACATCACGCAGGCACGTTATAGACGCACGTGACATGGTAGCCAGGCATTGTCCATTTGAGAACTGGCACCATGATACTGTCGCATGAGAGGTTATACATGAGGACGCACGATGACAGAGACGTACTGTTCTGCCATCAGAGATCCCTCAACCACAAGGATCTGTGATCTGTAGTCACACCCGATTGGTTCCCCTTACCATGACGCCACTGCTCTTCTTCTTCAAAACATTGAAAGAATGAGACCTCTTCCCTGGTCGCCACCATTCTCGGCGACGTTGGTCACCCGGTGTGGTGCAGAACCACGATTCATCACTGAACACAGTACGACACCACTCATCCGTAGTCCATGCATTCTGGTCTTAGCAGCACTCCAAATGCGGCCTGCGCCAGGAACAGTAATGCCCCAGTCTCCAACGAAAGATGTGGGATGGCACAGAATGTCGTAGGTCACGATACGCTTTCTGTACTACACAGTGCTCCTGCCTTGCGGTGGTCTGACGCGGTCGACCTTGACGACGAGTATACCTGCTCTCACGGTCCGCAGCGTCCAACATCGGGGCGATATCACATTCCAATACCATGCAAAACAGGATATTGCACCATTCGATCAGCCAGCCAAACAGAGAACACAATTACGCTCCTTTCAAACTTTGTCAGGTGTCTATAACTACAGTACGCTGCAGCTCCATGCCTTTTGCAGTCATCAATCAAAATCTGATGCTCTCTACACTACTTATATACCCTACTAGACCTGGTAACAACACCGTAATACTAACGTAAGCTTGTGATCAATCTAAATGCCAAAGAGAACTTCAGCACTAATCATTTACATACATGCTGATACTGTGGACATACACATACATTTTGACACAGTAGAATGTCTTCTGGATGCTTCACCTTTTTGTCAGGCAGTGTAATTTTAGTGTTCTGTCAATGAATCTTGTTGGCATGGCGGTAGTGTTTCCTATTGCATCTCGATAACTCTATGCAATACTGCCTGTTGTAATACAAATGAAAACCACAGTCCACCGTCTTCCTACGATACTAACATTCTACGCGTTTCTTTATTTTTGAACCTGAAGTATTAATTGATTATATTCCGTTCCACATTAATCTCACACAATTCCCACATACAAAATCCGTCGCCATGAGCCCTTCCAATATCCGCTTCTTCATATCCATATCCATAAGTATTATTAAAATGTATGTGTATGGATGGATGTATTTTCAACATCTCCTCCAAGGGTACTGGACCGACTAGTCACTCTCGGTACACATATCACTTAATATTCAGAAGGAATCAATGTAGGGGTAAGAATCAGCTGCATATCACAGGGATAGGGGTAGTAATACCCTGACTTTAGTTAGTGAGAGCACTTTATGACTTGCAAAAAAATTTACACAAAGTACCTTAAGAAACTTTTGCTGACAATCCCTAAAAATGATGGCAGGAAAAGAGTCTATCGCTCGCTACATCTTTGCTGTTCACACAGAAAACCGGTCGCATCAGGCATGGCGTTTAAATGTATTACTTCTTTACTTCTAATTGTATTCGATACACATTTTGCAGAGAATATTCACGTACATCACTAGGTGTCACTGCAAAATTAATTCATTGTACGACAAAGAGTTCAGAAGATACGACATAATAGAGGTTGAGCTGCATGAGAGTGAAACTGAAGGAATAAATTCGATAGTGATACAGATGAAATATGTGTACATTTATGGGTAAAATACTTTAAATATGTGTGAAATATATTTGACATGTGCGTTAACGGGAAATACGTGCCTAGCAAGCTCATCCTAAATCCCTGGAACGATTTCAACCAAATTTGGTACACATATCGATTAAGATTTAGGAAGAAGTGCTGTAGCAGCAAGAACCACCAGCTCCCTGTTGTGGCGGAGATTATAATGTGGAGAGTGAAGAAGGAAGGGGAAGATGGAGAGAAACTGGCAAAGAGGAGATGGACACATGTAGGGGGAGGAGAAGATGAGCAGATATATAGAAGGGTAAAATGGAGAGAGAGAAGGAGAGAAGGAGATGCATAGAGAAAGGAAGGAGGACAAAATGGACATGGAGGAAGAAGAGAAGGGCAGAGGGTAGGTGGATGGACCAACAGAGTGGAGAGGAGGAGATGTACAGAGAAATGAAAGAGGAGATGGAGAGAGAGGAGGGAGGAAACAGCAAGAAGGCAGGAATTGGAGATGGAGAGGACGAGATGGATAGAGAAAGGTGTGAGGTAGTGATGGACAGCAAGAAGGAGTAGGAGAGGAACACAGGGAAGGAAGAAGGGAGAGATGGACAGAGAGAGGTGGGAGGACGAAATGGACCATAAGAGGGATAGCAAATGGAGGTAGGCAGAGAAAGGGGGAAGGTGAACATGGGCACAGATTCGGGGAGGCGCAGATGGATCGAGAGTAGGGAGAGAGGTAGATGGAGAGAAAGAAGGGTGGAAGAGTTGGGTAGAGCAGGAGGAGACGGACAGAGTGAGGGAGGTGGAGGAGATGCAGACAGAGGGGGAGGAGCAGATGGACAGAGAATGGCGGGAGTAGTAGATTGATAGAGAGAGCGGGGTTGGAGGGAATTAACAGAGAGAGGGAGGAGGAGCTGGGCACACAATGGGAGAAGAGCAGATGAACATGGAGTGGGAGGAGAAGTAAGTGACAAACAGAGGGGTAGAACGGGTTGGACTGAGGGCAGGGAAGGATGAAATGGACTAGTGGAAGACTGAATAAATAAACACCCAGGAAACGCCAGGTACTCAGCTATCATTCATATATTTCGACACCTCACTAGCCACTATATGCTGTGTGGTTGAAGGTTTCTTAGTGTCACTATCATTTCTTGCTTGCCTGAGTAATTCACGAATCCTGAGAGGAGAAAACTATAGCTGAAGCTAGAAGTGAACTCAAATTCTTCTTGTATTTTCGGCTCATACACGTGAGTGTAGGTAATACGTAGTCCGACTTTTCATGGAAAGCACGGTTTCGAAATTTTACGGTGATATTCTCCTCGGTCCACTACACTTCCATTGTAGACTCTGCCTCTAGAATATCCTCAACATCCCCGTAATGCTCTCCAGTGCACATAACGAAACAGCAGAAAACGGCCGCTCAAGTCAGATGGCCTCAGCCTTTCTGTTAATCGAACCTGGTAAGAGTGCAGACTGTCCAGCAGTACTCAAGGATCGTTTAAATAATTTTTTGTGATCCAATTCTTTTATTGATCTATCACATTTTCTGGCCATCCTCTGAATGATCCTCAGCTTAGCATTTGCCCTTCTATGACTCCTCTTATGTGGCCTTTATTGATCTATTCGCTCAGGTCGTTTACTTGTGGATTAGTACCATCAGAGACCACATTGCGTAGGAAAACCTATACAACTTCACCAACATTACGTCTTGTTTATAGTTACCGTTTAGCCTATTAAAAGTTATTTTATAATCCTTTTGTTTCTTTGAAACAAATATTTCAAGTCAATTATTGGTAAGTGCCACTCCTTCACTAATGGGACCGATGTATAAAATATAAACGAAAAGAATTTCATCATCCAATGGACATAAACATATAGAAATAAACGTTAGCATATATATTCCGCAAGGCACCGTATGATGCGTGGTGTACGGTCCCTGCACCATCACTAATCATTTCCTTTCCTGTTCCACTGACTGTCTGCCTCCGTACGAATTCTAATGTTCCCAATCTTATCGTTGTGATCCTTACAAGAAACGTATGTTGGCAGCAGTAGAATAGTTCTGCACTCAGCCTCAAACGCCGGTTCTCCAAACTTGCTCAATAGTGCTCCTGGAAAAGAGTGTCGCCTTCCCTCCATTGACTCCCATGTGAGTTCCTGAACCATTTACGCAATATGTGCGTGTTGCTCGAACCTGCCGGTAAAAAGTCTATTACCTCGCCTCTGTACTGCTTCGAGGTGCCCCTTTAATCCTACCTGGTGCGGATTCCAAAAACCCGAAGAGTATTCAACAATGGGTGACATTAGTGTCCTGTACGCAGTCTCATTTAAAGATGAACCAGTTTCCGAAAATTGTCGTAATAAGGTAAAGTTAACCATTTGCTATGCCTACTACAATACCTTCATGGTGGTTCAGTTTCCCATTGCTTTGCAGTGTTACTCTTAAATATTTAATCGACATTACTGTGTCAAGGTGAACACTATTGGTGCTGTACTCGAATGTCATGGTTTTGTGTTTGCTACTCATCTACGTAAACTTCCATTTTTCTACATTTAGAGCTAGCTGCCATTCATCAGACTAACTATAAATTTTGTCTAAACCATCGTCATCCTCTTACCACCACTTACTTACAACACTTTCCCATAATCTATAAGATTCTAATGCTCGACTGGACGATAATATTATTGAAGTTTAGCACCCTAAGCTCAAACCATTAGTCTGATGCAGTGAGTTATCTGCTTTCGTTGTGCTTACTGCTTATGCGTGAATTTAGTAATTTTTTACAGCCTGCGATGTGTCATTTATATAACATCTGCGTCCGTGTTTGTCTCTGGAAGAACAGACGACACGCAATCACCAAAGCTTTATTTATTGCATTTCGCTGCAGTGATGCATTAAATTACTAGCGGTCAGTTCTTTGTTGCTGGTGAACTCATTTCGTATTTAATTAATAGTTTTACAAGGTGGCTAGGTATTTATGGTGAGTAGCCACTTGTAAAATTGCTTGTAACATTTCAATTTAAGCTTGTAGGTTTTACATAGAATTTCCGGAAATGTTAACGAAATTTTATTGGGAAGCTACCCACGGGCACAGCGTGTATCTAAGCAAAGGACACGAGCTAATTTTCTCGTGTAGCCGCTTTCATGTAACGAAATTACATTTGCCGCATTTTTAGAACGCAGAATTAATGCTGTATATACTCTGGATGTTTCTTTCGCTTGTTTATTTATGTATTTCCGAGAATCGCAATTGAGACCGTACACACAACAGAAAAAGCAGCTCTCAGTACGATTATTGAGTATACTATTACAAAAAGCAAAATTGGACCAAACGTCAGCTAATTAGACCACGCTTGCAAGGACGGGCCTTGTAAATCCGTGTCATCCATGGGAGGTCTGTGTGTGTGTGTGTGTGTGTGTGTGTGTGTGTGTGCGTATGCGTATGTTTGTGAGTGTGTCGGTCCGCTACAGAAAGCAATTCCCGTACGGTACTTGCACTGTGCGTATGCGCGTGGGAGCGGCAGTTCAGAATTTCCGGAAGGGGTAGTTGAATTCCGCGCTGTCCGGTGGCGGTCCCTTTCTTTCTCCCTTTTTCCCTCTCACTCCTTTCATTAATTTTTTGTGCGTTACGCAGCGGCGCTCATATGCTCCCGAGGACTGGAGCGAAGGGAAGATAAGGGCGCAGCGCAGAATGCGCATCTCTGCCGACTCGTCGGACGGACGCCAGCTCTGTTCCCTCGCAAATGGCGTCCCGACGCGTCACGAAGCGACGCGACGCGCCTGTCCTTTGTCACCGGCCAGTGAGTGTGCGTCCCGAATGGTCCCGGGATTACAATCTGGCAGCAGTATCTGGCGCGCCCGCGCCTCGCGCTGAAACGTAATAACGCTCTGAAACTGCAGCCTCCGTGCGCGTACCTGGTGCGTATCACGCGGAGACGGCCAGAGAAAATTTCGGCCGATAAAACGGGATATTTGTAGCATCCATAACTTGCCGTTAAAGTGGCGCAGTGTGTTCCGAAGTGATGCTTTCGACAGCGTATCTCCTCCGTGTATCTGCCGTGTTTTATGCGTGCAGTTACTTAGTGCGCGGAGTGAGGGCAAAAAAGTGTTTGATGTGAATTATCCGTCTGGGTCTGTAAAGATAGCAAAAACAGCAGGTGACGAACATATCGTGTCATAAAACTAACGTGCATCGAGAGAAAGCGCCCAAAAGAATACGAAGACTGAAAAAGAGATTGAAAGAAGACCGAATCAGCACTCTGCGAATCTTTTATCTATATTACAAATCTGTAACGATCAAAAAAGCATCCATGGAAGAGAATTGTCAATATACTTCGCTCGTCATTGACATTGCGAGCAATACCATGAAGGATACCAGCCTCCTCGTACCCGAGGTCGACTGGGAAGTAAGCCGGTTCGAATCGTTTGATGTTGGACGTTTTCGCCCGCAAGTGTTTGGCGGCTAGGGGAGGAGAGCTAGTGGCTTTAACTTTTTAATCATCTGTCTTTGCGCCAGTATCTGTCATTAAATCACAAACTTATCCGCAGTGTGTCATGATGGTTCAAATGGCTCTGAGCACTATGCGACTTAACGTCTGACGTCATCAGTCGCCTAGAACTTAGAACTGATTAAACCTAACTAACCTAAGGACACCACACACATCCATGCCCGAGGCAGGATTCGAACCTGCGACCGGAGCGGTCGCTCGGCTCCAGACTGTAGCGCTGAGAACCGCACGGCCACTCCGGCCGGCAGTGTGTCATGAGATGAGGCTATGTGACACTGTTGATGATGATCTGTCTTTCAGATGGGAAAGATAAGTTCGACGTCATCCATGATTCTGTTTGCGAGGAGTGCACTACGTGATGGCACCGGCTTACAATCTCTCCCTTCTGCCATCATCATCATCGTCATCATCATCATACAACCCAAGAGCAACACTGCATTGTACACGCATCCATTAAACTCACTTTGGTTTTTAGTTGTCGGGCTTTTGACAGGTATGATGCGGTTCGCCACGAATTCTTCTCCTGCACCGACCCCTTCAGCCCAGAGCAGCGCTTGCATCCTTCACTTTAGTCCCCAAACATTTGTTGGATGTGTCTCTCTTCCTCTACAATTTCACCTTCTAAAGCTCTCTCTAGTACCATGGAGATTACTCCCTGATGTTTTAAAACGTGTGCTATCTTCCAGTCCATTCTTGTTCTAAAGATCTTTCATTTGTTCCTTCACTCATCAGATGTGTGGAGAAAGTCCACATTCCTTATCAGTCCAACTACTTACTTTGTACCTACAGTGTAATTTGACTCCGATACCTACTTGAGAATATTTTATGATCTGACGATGACAGTATCCGAAACCGGTAATAGTGAAATGAGAAAGATTGTGTTAATGCATGGCTACAGTTGCCTTGCGCAGTGATTTGAAAGGTTACAGGTGACTAAGGGCTTACACCCTGACAGCAATCTCTTTAACTTGTAAGCCTTTGATCTGTCTATCTGGTCTATGCGTCAGCTGAATTGTTTCTGCCCTTTGATAGCGGTTGTTGTTTGCATTGGCGATTATCACTTTTGCCAGAATCTGAATAAAACTTGAATGCTGAAATATTTTAATGAAATGGTGGCTTGTCATTATTTTAATCATTGATGGATGAGTAAAATATCACATGGGATTAATCTTTTATACAATATAATGGCAGAAATGTGTTGCTCATAAAACACGACAAACAAATTAAGCTGGATGACAAATAAATCATGAACTTTTGGCAAAAGAAATAGAGTAACAAAAAATGGTTCAAATGGCTCTGAGCACTATGGGACTCAACTGCTGTGGTCATAAGTCCCCTAGAACTTAGAACTACTTAAACCTAACTAACCTAAGGACAGCACACAACACCCAGCCATCACGAGGCAGAGAAAATCCCTGACCCCGCCGGGAATCGAACCCGGAAATCCGGGCGTGGGAAGCGAGAACGCTACCGCACGACCACGAGATGCGGGCTAGACGTAACAGATAGTTAACAGGGCACTGTGTGGCGATTGGTTGGCAAAGAGTAGAGTTTGCCTGATTAATCTACTTACTCTGGCTCAAAATATGGATAGCACAATCCGAAATTACCTAACGCTGAATAAACTTTGATATATTTATTCTGCACATACGTTATACTGCGTTGGTGCAGATATGAACAAGTGGCAAGACTGTGATTCTATTTGTCCTGACAAGCTGGGAACGGCATCACTATATCCCTCTCTCTATGTGTAATGCTGTCTGCGGTGACGGTTGTGGTGCAAGCGTCTGTAGAGTAGCTATGTGCGGCGCCTGCAATTCGTTATCACGGGCAGGAAATATACAAAGCAGCAAGCTAGCAATCTGTTAAACAGATTAAAATTAATATCTAATGGTGCCCTGGAATCTTGTAAGATTCCAGCGAGTGACACCATACCATGGACCAGTTTGATTCACGTATACGGCAGTGCACATATGGAGATCAAACATCAAGGTGGCAGATCTGATGTGAATAAGATAGCCCTCAACTTTGTGAGTTGTCTGATATGACTGAGGTCTAAACTGTCGGTGCAACTAAGTATTCACGACAGACTGCCCAGTCAAGACCGGCACAAGGCAAAATCATGCTCAGGACGATTGTCTCACGTGCAACAAGCTCATAAAAAAATTCAAGACCAGAATTCTCTCGAGATTGGAGTCTGAATCAGAGGAATAAATTTCCCCACTCCTCCCTTTCCATACCCGCTCCCACTAGGGTTTAACACCAATCAAAAGACTCCATGAGCTCCATGTCTTCTTTCTAATTTGTTTTCTCTATCCACCGGCTGGTCTTATTCAAAGTTTATAACATTTTTTTTTTCTAGAGAAGCAGCAAAACTCTGACTCTTAAATTCCCACTCAGGAAGAATAGGACATTATGTTCCCAGTTTGTTTTTTCCCCTGGCCATCTTAGGTAGCATGTTTTCAGTATCTGTTTAGGCCTAAAGTGAACAACACCTTTATCACAGAGGTCATTATCTGGATGGGCTGAACATTACAGTGTGTCCGACCAGGGGCCTGAGCTAAGCTAAGGGAAGGACCTTCTTTGTCCCAGTATGGACCATTTCAAAGCCACCATAAATGATACATTTTATTCTAAAATTCTTCTAAAGGCTTGAGACTTCTCAAGAAACTCAGCAGGCAGAGGGTCGCCACCACCTGACAGCTCCCTCAATAGTGCGTGGTCCAAGTCAACATGAGAACTCACGAATTTTCTTGGCCGACATCCCTTTGCCCAGTGGGTGTTTGCGACATTGTCGAAACACCTTGGCTGGGCGACCTACTCTCTTGGTCTCTGATCCTGCGATGGCTAGAGGCACCTAACAAGTAGACTCAGGTAGGCAGTATTTCACCATTTATGCTGAAAGCATTGTCTGCACACCGGTGCGAGAAACTCTTGGGGCCAGCATTCTGTCTCTGGTAAGTTTTTTGAGATGTTCGTTTCCCTTATAACTGCATGAGGCTTCCAAGCCCCAAACGTCCACTGACAGATTTTTGGCTAAATGACCAAACAGCCTACTTGCCTGACGGCCATAAAATACTACTCGAAGGAGAGCCGCCATAAATATCCTGCATGCGTTAACAACATGTTAATGTCTGCTCATGCTGATAAAATAGTGTTGTCTCACAAAAAATGTTTACTGGGGTGTTATACAACTACTTTAAACAGCAACCTTGAATATGGAAAGTAGTGGGAGTATGACTCATCCTCTCTCTTGATCAAAAAGGACTTTTAAAATACAGTGCCAAAATATGGTCATGAACTAGTTTTCAGACTTTGCCTTCAACTGATACACCTAAAAGACTCAAACAATTTTCTTATGTTCCCGTTTTCCCACTGTTTATGATTCAGTACCGTACAATTCTGTTCTTCAAACGTACATTCTCAGAAATTTCTTCCTCAAATTAAAGACTACATTTGGTACTTGAAAAAAATTCATGGCCAGGAATGCGCTCATTGCCTCTACTAGTCTGCTTGTTACGTCGTTCTTGCTTCGTCTGTCATCAGTTATTTTACTTCCAAGGTAGCAGGATTCCTCAACTTCTTCGATTTTGCGATCACCAACTCTAATGCTCTCGCTGTTTCTATTTTTGCTACTTCTCGTAACTTTCGGCTTCCTTCTATCTACTCTCAATCCATATTCTGTACTCTTTATACTGTTCATTGCATTCAACAGATCCTGTAAGTTTTCATTCTCGCTGAGGATAGCAATGTCGTCAGAAAATCTTACTGTTTATATCCTTTCACCTTGCATTTTTATCTCACTCTTAATCTGTTTTATTTCATTCATTGCTTTCTTCGATTTATAGATTGAAAACTAGACTGCTTACACCCTTCTGAATTTTAGCACTTCTATCTCGGCCATTCCGATTTACTTCTTCATCTTGGTCCTTGTACATATTGTATATTACCAGTGTTTCCCTATAGCTTAATCTTATTTTTCTCAGAATTTAGAAAAAGCTGCACCTTTTTACATTGCTGAAGGCTTTTTCCAGCTCGACAGATCGTTTAAACGCGACTTATTTTTCTTCAGTCTCATTCCCATTAACAAGCGCATCTTCAGAACTGTCTTTCTGGTGAGATTATCTTTCCTAAAGTGAAAGTGATAGATCCTCAGTTTTCTCTTTGTTTCTTCTGTATGTCATAGTTATCAGCAGCTTAGATGCATGATCTGATCTGAGTGTGCTATAGTTCTCGCACTTATCTGACTTCACCTTTGGAATTGTGCGGATGATATTTTTTCCGAAAGTCTAATGGTACCGTACGTCTCCAGACTCATACATCGTAAGCATCAATCCAGTCTCATACACTGTAAACACCAACCTGAATCCCGGGCTTGTTAAATGTAACCACGTACACCCTGCAAATACACAAACAACCCAATAATCACGTGTCCGTAAGCACCTCGATCGGACTATTCGCTCCAGGGAGCCGCAACCGAGAAACCTAGCACAGCCGACCACCGCACTGGAGTCGACATCGCTGCATATAATACCTGTCGGCACCTTCCAGAACCCCCATAGAAATGTTGCGCACATAAAAAGTTGTAAACGTTAGTAAGTACTGAAATAAAAACAAATGTTTTGTGTACCTCGAGCTCGGACACTCTGTATTTTGGTGTGTAGAAACAGAATTTACCTTTTAAAATATTCTAGCATGTAATATTTCTTATTTTCGTATTATTTATTGCTTATTTTGAATTTCGCTTTTTACTGTCCTGATTAGTCTTTTTTTCAATTTTTTTGGTACAGGCCTGGTAGAAGATCTACAGCTCGTCACAACATGGTAGACGTGAGAAATAAGATAAACTTTACGCACAAGGAATGGCAACTTCTTTATGATTTAAAAGTTTTTGCACTCATTACATGTTATCTGGGTGGGTTCACGAAATAGGCCTGTATTTTGTGCCTGAGGGACAGCCTTGACACCAAGAACCACCATACAGTCAAGTATTTTCCTATAAGGAAACCATAATTAAGTTACTGGAATGGAAAATGTGAAGAGCACTCCCTTTATAAAGCCCAAAAGACATTTCACCTCCTTTTCATCTCAATTTCGATCTTAGGAGGAACTTTGTAAAAGCTGTGGATAAAGACGTTGGGCTTTCAGTGCTTTGAAAGAATTGTTTCCTAAACTGAAAGAAGATATATTCCGTAGACCATCACCAAGAAAATTTATGAAAGATCTAACCCTTCACACGAAAATGGCAATTTCGAATAAGCTGATTGGTCTTCTTACAAAGCAACTGTGAAGGGCTTCTGGACCAACACAAGTGATGCTAAGTGTATTTCCTTGGTGAGTGAAATATGTCGTTGGGATGCAGTATGGCGCTTACAATTCATTTTTTCACATTATCACTTTCATTTCATTCGGAAAATATGACAGCCGTAAGCGATGAGCAGCATGAACACTTTCACCAAGACATCCGTACGATGGAAAACCGTTATCAAGGTCACTGAAATCCTTCAAAGATGGACGACTACTGTTGGGGTCCTGTTATGGAGAGTGATGAAACCCAAACAAAAGATGAGCATCATTGTCAAATTTTTCAAATGCCAAAGAATATGGAGGTTGAAAATATTTTGTGAACAGACATACTATTGGCATCGTTTCCATATTGACATATTAAATAGCAATGAGTTCTAAAGCTCTCAGTTTTGTCAATGTACACCAGTACCGTTTTTGATTATACTGTGTGGATACGAAATGTAAGGTGATAGAGGAAAACATTTTCACAGTGAATTCAGAGCGCCAAAACGTTTAATTTTGTCATCTAGTGTACTGTTACTAACAATTCTTAGACCCTTTGTCGAAGAGGACAAGGTAAGTATGCTGCCATAAATTATGTCAAAATGTGAGCTGGTGGTGCTACTGCTCTCGAAGGAACGTAAACAATTCAACGCATTTTTCCTTCACTACATTACTTGAAACATCTTTTTAAGTTCAGAAACGGTTGACATAAATGCACTTATGCCCAAGAATTTGCTTTTGACGAACGGTTAACAGCGTATTACCGACAGAATTTCCACATATTCAACCGAAATTAGAATGAAGAGGGAACTGACACATTATATCCGCCATACAGGGCATTGCCCAACTAAATACGATACTGCTACCCACCCATTGCCATCAGTTTTCAAAATCACACTAACACAGTTCACCGGCATATGTAGCTTCTTCTTCAGTGGCATAATTTTATAAGTATGAAGTTAGAAGCTCTTTGTAGTTTTCAAGTGTGACGTGGTTCAACAATGGAACTGTTTTGCGTTCTATTCTCTGGTGAATTCAGTCTGTTTTGAATCTTTGTACCGAACCCTACGAACAAGATGTGGCAAAAGAACAAGCACAATTCTCGTGATACAAGTTTTGTAATTTCTGTTACCGTCTACTTATTCTTCCATTACGCTCGTGAATCACGATGCTGTAGTCAGGCAATGAACGACTCACTTTCTTCCCCTCACTGAATGCATCTAACCAAAGTTCACCAGATTTATTTGTATCCATTTGGCAGAATATCGTGTGTAGTTAGTTTTCGGGGTTGATCCGTCTTTGGATATTTTCACCATTACACTGACTGCTGTCACAAAGTTCTAACATATTTTCTCGTCTGGAAACGTACCGATTCCCATCTAGATCATACCTGTTGAAGCCCATTTTATATTATCTTCAAGTTTATATTCATATATGGCAAAAAGTGCAAATGAAATGTCTTTGATGTCTGTAATCCCATCTATTTGACATTCTAACTATGTGTTTTTCAGACTCTGACCGCCCCTATATGTGGAGTTCTCGCATACCTTTTTGGAACCTTCAACCACTTCGATGGTCTTCCAGTAAGCCTTTCCACCATCCCCGTATTTCCACATAAGAAAGTTCAGTGTTTTGACTAAGATCCTCGAATTTCTCAGGTTTGAGTTCGCTGTTTTATTTTCCCAGAATCTACAGGTATGTTGAAAAAAAAATTACTCCGCTACTGCCACCTACATCTCCGCACTCTACACAGAGACGCAAGTGTACGAGTGTACGAATTTTCAAGTATCTTATCCGCAAGCTACACTACAGGACTAATGGGTTACCTGGTGACGCCTCCGCGCCTCACTGAAGCCCTTTATGGCACCGATGGTTCCACCAACGATTTCGGAACATTACTCTCAGGGCTAGTCCCAAAGGGTATTTGCCAAAAGCGGACAAATTTGGCTTACAGTTCTTTTCTCAAAAAAATTCCAATTTCTACAATATATTCATAACTTGTAGGTTCCGCGTAGGCTATCAGTCTGGTTTTCACTGTTCTTATTTCATGTTATTGCATCTTCTTTCACACCAGCTGTTCATTTTGTTCACTGAATTTCAGTGAATGTAGCTGAACTGACATTGTACATCATTGTACAGGGCGACTCCGCTTTTATCGGTACAGACTGTGTCTACGTCATTTTCGGTGGCTGCTCACATAACTGTACCCTATGGCCGTACTTGTTATTTATTTATTAATTTCTGCAAACCAACAGTCCTGTATGTCTAAATCAGGTAATACATTTTGTACAAACAATGTTTTTCTTGTTATTCTTAGCTCTAATAACGCTAGTAAAGATGTTAATTTTTACAATGCTATCCAACAATAATTACATGTATAAAATCATAATTAAAAATAATGTGACATACAAATTAGTGAGGTTCAAGACAATGAACCTATTTATATACTTGCTCTTAATGTTTTGAACTATGTGGATTTCTCTTTCTTCCCTACGGTTTGGGGTTACCTCGGTACGTCTTCGCGTTTCGCCTGCACTGAGAGAGTGAACAACCTACCCATATAGATATCTGTGCAGTTTCTGCCCTACAAAGGCTATATGTATTCTACAGCGGGAGTAACTCTCCGGTTACTGCATAGGCCAGACAATGTGAAGCAAGGAGTATGGTTTTCATAAACAGTTTCTTTGTTACTACTAAATGAAATTTATGTTTAACTTTGCTATTATGATAAATTGTCCAGTTACTGAGTGACGCTGTAAAACATTGAGCCATCGCAATTCTTTGTAGATGAACTTACTACCCTGTTCCTTGTCGTTAGTGTATTTGTATTAAACTGTCTACATAATACTGTAATGTGTACATAATACTGTACAACACATACTTCACTGATCACACAGTGTTTTTCAACGCTTGCGAGTATATATTCATGTATTTCGTGGCAGTCACTTTCATTTCCGTATCGCATCACGACATTGTTTTCCTCCTTGAATTTACTTCGTTTCGGAGAACACTAATTCGACCACGAACATTTACTCGACACTTTTGGAGTTTTGCCCGCAGTTTGGGGAGAGCACCTTCGTTTACATCAATGGCTCTACAGATGACCGCGGTACGGGATGCGCAGTTGTCCTAGTTGCAGACGTTTTTCGATAATGCTTTTCAGAACAGGGCTTGTTTCTTGCTATTGGGCTGTTTGTCGTTCAATAGGCCAAGTCGTAGGCCTGGTGACGCGGCATCTCTCAATCTATCGCATGCTCCGATACCCCCAATCCTCTCCGTAGCATCTGTGCGTTATACGTATACCACCCTTCAGTACAATGGGTGTGGAAGCTCTATCACTCGCTGGTGTTGTTGTCACCAGTGTGTCGTTCGCACAGAGTTTCTGGATGAATTGGTTTCTGGATGAATTGGTTTCTGGTAAATTGGGAACGAGAGCGGTGAAGCATCTACCAACCGTGCAACACCTCTGCTCAGGACTTTCGGTAGTTCTGCCCCCTCGGATGATCTCAGCGTTGCTACACTCAGTAACATGGTGTCTCTCTAGACCAGCAGTGAGCGTCTGCCTGTGGGAACAGGTACAGGGGATTAAACTCCTCGCTGCTATTTCCGTCACCCATTTCCTCGTGAAGAGATAATTTCAGCTAGACGGTGTGTAGGGCACTGTATTTTCAGCCATTGTCGTCTGTAAACCGGCGACTTTGTATCAGTTTTGTTTCATTGTAACAGACAACTGACACTGCGGGACTTTTAAAATGGAGTTTTATTTTGTAATATATTTTGCTGTAGCGTGTGTTTATCATCTGAGCTACACTATTTTTTTGCAGATACAGTACGGGCTGTAGAACGCGTTGTAGTCTTTACTCGCCGCAACAACATCGACTTGCTGCGAGCGGCAGAGAGGGTGTTGCGCGACAGAAGACACAAAATAGAATCCAGTGGAAGAGGAGCTTTGAAACTCCGTGCGGTCTTCTGTAAAATAACAACATGGCGAAGAAAATTTAATTTTCGACGCCTCGTATGCGACTGTTACCGAACGTTGTTGTGTTTGTTCATATAACAGGGCGTTCTAAAACCATTAGTTCAAATTAAAATAAGAGGTAAAGAACATCAAAACAAACGAATTTCGATAAGGAACATGATGATCACTGAAGTCTAATTGTAATGTTAGTAGTCATTTTGTTACTAGTGCTACTTGTGCTGCCGCGCGGGAGTAGCCGAGCGGTTTAAGGCGCTGCAGTCATGGACTGTGAGGCTGATCCGGGTAGAGGTGAGAGTCCTCCCTCGGGCATGGGTGTGTGTGTTTGTCCTTAGGGCAATTTAGATTTAGTAATGTGTAAGCTTAGGGACTGGTGACCTTAGCAGTTAAGTCCGCTAAGATTTCACCCACATTTTTCTTAATAGTGCTGCCGTAAGCTGATGCGTCAGTGTCGCAGAGTGGGAATGTGTACCAACGTTGAGACTACTCTGCGTACGAATGGTTGGCCCTAAGGTCTGCTTGGAAACACGCGGATTCATCCGCGTGCATCACCGCCTTCTGACAACAACGGTGACTTAATTGTAAATACACCGACTCGAACCCAACCATGACCGCTAGTCAACAACAACAATAAAGACGAAGTAGTTCACGTATACTGACATGGCTTGCATTAACTGGAATGGACGATCTGCAGTGTAAGAATCTCGACAGCGCTTTCCGAAGCGAGGGGGTCCACAGCATCAGACAATCGGTCGGCTGCTTCAACTTCTACTGAAACAGGTACTTTCCGTGTAAGTACGCATGAAACAGGTCGGCATCGAACAGTACGAATTCGCGTAATTGAAGGCATTCTGCGACGTGTTGAAGACATTCCATTTACAAGTATACGACGCATTGCACTGACTTTTGGCATCAGACATAGCTTTGTGTGGAATGTGTTACATGACCAGCAGCTTAATCTTCTCCACCTCCAGCGCGTGGCAGCATTAGCACGTGAATATTTTTTCCCATCTCGTGCAGTTCGCACCAAGAGACCGCGCTACAACTCTTATTTCCGGCCGAGACCCCGTACAACGACGAGGCTGTGTTTAGTCGTGAAGGTTGGTCAATATCCACAATTCTCATTTTCGGCCACATGCGAGTCCATGAGGTACTAGACTTGGAGTTCATCAACATTCATTCGGTGTTAACCTGTACGCCGGCGTTCTCGGTGACAGGCTGACTGCCCCATAAATTCTTTCATTCCACCTCAACTGACGAGGATAGCGCACCTTAACTACGGTTCTTTGGAATCCGCAGTGAAAAATGTGTCCTCTAATGACATGATTATTATGAATATCAGCCCTTTAAATGTTTTTATTTTATAAATCACTTGCGATGAGCCCATTTCGGAATAATCCCATCATCTGGTGCTCCTACTTGAAGTATCGTTGCTGCGATGTCCCGTCTTTTTATACGTTGGAGACATATGTGTGGCTGCGGTCGGTTTGACGTACATCTAAGGAGAAACTAATTATTACAAAAAGGCCGGACATGGCAGCAACGATATTTCATGTATGTGCACCTGATGATAGCAGTATGTCGCAGAGCTCATCGTGAGTGATTTATAAAATAAAAACATTTAAGGTGAGCGTGCAACAAAACAAAGCAAATTGCACATATAGTATTTCGTAGGCCTACAACAGTTAAATTATTATAAATTTCATATTTTACTTTACAGAAATAAAAACTTTACCAACAGAAAGTGACATACAGGTGTCGAAGCATGTCTGGGTAAATATAAAAATAAACAAGTTGTGTTTGCGTTAGGCTGATTTTCAAAAAAAACAATTTTAAATCGCAAACACCGAAGAACATCAAGAGGATTTTCAGACCTTAGTAAAATCAGTATATTAAAGAGCACTGTAGCTGGCTGATATTAATGATAAACATATCGCACCTTCGTGTAACATGAGTTGGCAGAACTGCTGGAGGATGTACCTCTGAATTTTAGACAAAGGACGTACTTCCAGCAAGATGGGGCGCCGGCGCATTTCTGAAATTCTGCGAGGAGTCATCTGAGAGCCGTCTTTGGGAAACGATAGGTCGGCCGAGTTGGCCCTGTGGCTTAGCCACACAGTACACCTGACCTCACGTGTATGGATATCTTCCTCTGAGGTCATATGAAGCCGCTGGTGTATGAAACCGTTGGGGAAACGGAGACCACCTCATCGCTACAATTGTCGTCACTGTCGGTACCGCTGCGGACATGCCAGGAATGTTCGAACGGACAAGACAATCAATTGTTCGACGATGTAACTCCGTGCATACAGGCCAATGGTCGCGCAATGGAGCGGTTCCTGTGAAAGCCACTGCTCTAATTAGCATGCTAGACGCATCATATGAAAATCGTTCCTAGCACCATAAATCGGCGTCAGAGACCATATGTGCCGTAACTAAACTAAATATGTATTTTTCTCCCGTATTAATCTGAACTAATAGCTTCGGAACACCCTGTATACTGCAGTGCAGTGTGCGAGACGCTGCTTTGACGATCAGCAGCTGGAATCAATTACTATGAACTCGCAAATTGCGAATACGGCTCCGCATCAACTGTAGAATATATCAGAACGTATGAAACTTTGTTCGAGTCCCAGTCCAGCATATTTTTTTATTCGTTCTGAAACATTCTACAGCTGATAAGGAACCATAATCACAATTTGCAGGTTAATTCTTGTTCATTTAATCTTTCCCTTACCTTGTTTTTAAAAAGCGTCCGTGGTTCATTGTCAGTATCCATTACAGTTTTTCCAGCGTAGTAAGACTTTCCCTTGGAAACGGTCCACTCTACGTCATCATATCGGTGCTTATGACCTTAACTGTTTTACGGCCTTAAGTCCCCAGAAACACACCGATCACCAGCACTACGGACTTCGGTTCAATCCTCCACCGTCAGTTGCATCTTCCCTCTCACTTACCCTCTTTCCACTGATAACATCTCTCGCACTTACATAATCCGATCAAAGGTTCAAATGGCTCTGAGCACTATCGGTCTTAGCTTCTGAGGTCATCAGTCCCCTAGAACTTAGAACTACTTAAACCTAACTAACCTAAGGACATCACACACATCCATGACCGAGAGAGGACTGGAACCTGCGACAGTAGTGGTCGCGCGGTTCCAGACTGTAGCGCTTAGAACTGCTCGGCCACTCTGGTCGGCCCGATCTAAGGTACCTGGGTCTCTATCAGTGGGCAGTTGTAAGGGATAAGTCCACCCTTCACCATTCTGGAGACTTGATCCATCTGGGGACACTTCCAATGAAGTATTTGAATGTCAGTGGAGAGATAGCAACCCATTTGTGCTGTAACCAGAGAGGGTAATCATTTTGGACGCTGGGTCTGGAGCGATGTTCTAATCATGTGAAAGGTGTCCTGCTGGATTCAAGTCGGGATTCTGGCTAGGCTAGCCTGTTGAAATGGTGTTTCTCACGAACTATTGAGTTACAGACTCTGCTTTATGACAGAGTAATTATCTAGCTGATTCAAACAATGATCGTCTCCGAATTGTTCCTTTACTGTAAGAAGTTGGCACAACGATGCAAAATGTATGTTCATATCCAGCATTTAGCGTTTTCTTAATCGCCGTAGGGAGACCGTACCTTGCCGACTCCCTCATACTGTGACGCTACATACTCTGCAGGTACTTCACCGCTGCCAAATCTAAAGTCTTCTATCCGATAGGCACAGCTATAACAAGATTCATCACTCCAAATTACTCGTTTACACCACTTCAGGTATCGCTTAGCACTGCTCTTGGGTTTATAAGCAGCTGTTCGAGCAGTGTCTCCCATTCTTTCGAACTCTTACGCACAGTCATTGTGGTACTTGGACTGTAGGTAGAACTTTGTAACTCACCACCTTTTCATTCTGATGCTTTAATGAGACTTTTTTCAGCCACTCTCAACAATGCTTGAACGCCCCTCTCCGTTAGTACGTAAGATCTTCCTGGTCTTGGTTTAGCTGTGGTTGTTCCTTACGATTCCTCTCCGAAATCTCAGCAACAGACGGGCAGATATAGAAGCATTGAAATGCCCCTGAGTGATCTGTTACTTGGATGATATTAAGTGACAAGTCCACATTATAAGCCACTGGCCGGCCCAAGATGCTGTTATTTCTCTACAAGCAACTCATTACTCATCACCTATTTTTGTAGTGGCATCTAGTGGTCAGCTCTGCATTGTGTAGGAGTGTTCGCGTTCTTCTGATCAGCTAGTATTTGTGCGAAGTGTGTTCTCCATGCTTGGAAGAACACTTACGGTACTGGACGAAGCCTCTTAGTTGTAGGAAGAGTTATGCCACTGAGCAGGTAGGCGGCTCCTTGCCGCTACATAATGCAGGAGGCAGGCTGTCGCTCGCCTGCTTACACACGTGGTGGCCACGTGTCCGGTGGTGGCATTAGCGGCGTGGCTCCCCACGGCGCACGTGCATTATGCACCGCCCCTAAATTTTGCAGCGCGCCTCGCGCGGCTTTTGTTTTGCGGACCTGCTGGGAGAAGCTCCCCGCGGTAGAATAAATAATTCAGTCACTTCAGCGGAAAAATTCCGGATTTTTAGCAAGCCGTTCCCATTCCAGACAAATGACCACGGCGCGGCGGAAATAAAAAAAATAAATTAATGCGGCCACGGGACATTGCGCAGCACCCCGTTCCGCGGGCGTTATTAATGCGCTTGTTTGTTCTTGGCAATTCGGCACTTGTAATTTTAGCGCTGAAGGTGCTAAATTTTCCTTCTACTGCGCGCGCGGACATTCGAGGAATTCCCGCTGTAAAACAGCGCCCTACAACACCGCCAGTGCACCGCGTTATTAAGTGGCTGGTGGGGGTGCAAGGGTGCGTCCCCCTACACGTGTTTTGTCTCCATGTGAAACACGGAGCTTTCAACAAGGAAATTTCTTACTTTACTACGTAAATCTGCGGAGAAACGTAGGAAATCGCAAGGCCCTGTAATTTGTCTTGTGTTGAAGAAAGGCAAACTTACGTGTATAGCATTTGTAGATTTGACCTTGGAACACTAAAGGGGCAAAATGTTACAGTGTTACTACACCATCATAAATTTTAGTAATCCACACTTTATTCACAAGAAGTCGTAATTTAAAGTTTTTACATCAGTTAATTACAATGATAAGCTCGCCAGTTGTATGTCACATACAACACAAGTATAAAATGTATTCAGCAAGATTCTCAACTTCGCAGTGACCTTCAGAAACATGCCCGTGCCGCGCTTGATCATTTCAGTCGCGCAAGCTGTCAACACTCTTCTAACGGCCGAAGAGGTCTCCGTCGGATTTCTGCAGCGTATTAACCAGGACCAAGCTGTCCAAATTCAACGTCTTAGGTCATTAAGCAACTCCGGGACAATGACAGCATTGTGATGATGCTAGCAGATAGGGAGAACTCTTCGGTCATCCTGCAGAAGGCAGTCTATGACAGAAGAGCGCGACAACTTGTGAAGGATCCAGCATATGGACCAATAGGGACTGACCCCATGGACAAAGTGGACCAAAGACCAGTGCTTCTCTGAAGGAGACTGGCCTTCGTGAAGAATATCTATGGAAGCAGTGGTCAAAAGTGCCAGTGCTATCCACACCGTATGAATGGCCCAAAGTTTACAAAGATGAGGTACCTCTGCTATCCATTGCCAGCAACATGTGCGCAACTGCCTACCTCACAGCTGCTTATCCGAAGAAGATGATTTCATCATATGTGGGTAAATGTGTACCCCATATTCGGGACTCAGAGGACTTCTTACAACCCCGTAGACAGCTACATGTCGCGAAATCTGACATTATAGTCAAGTTTGCGGTAGTCTCCCTGTACATTCGGGTTGCACTGAATGACTCATTCTATCTTATTGGAGAAAAGATCGAAGGGGCTCTCCCAAACTCGGTCAGTCACCATGTAATTCCTATGTGGGGTTAACATTTGGAGTAAACAGAATGGGAGGAGATGGGCAACCTATTCCGGAAAGATTTAAAGAAGAGGCACTTCCATCAGTAGCATTTCAATCCAAACGCATTCTTGGGTGCGTGGATGACATATTTGCTATCTGGCCCAAGGCGTGGAAAATTTGAATTTATGCCACCATAATATAAAATTCTTCGTGGAAGTGGATAAGGATAGACCACTCACATCCCACAACAGATGGCCCCTTTTCGACCTAGTGTGCACCGCAAACCTGCACACACCGACTTATATGTGCAAGCTAACAGTTGCCACCATCTGCCATAGAGGAAAGGAGTACTCAAAACTCTAATCGGTCAGGCACAGACCCTTTTAGATCCCCACAGTTTGGCGGCGGGAATGGAACACTTACAATCGCTATTCTGCGAAAATGAATATTCTTCCAGAGATGTTCACAAGGTACTTTTTCTTGCTACTCATCCAGAGCGACTAGAAAAGGACTAAAAGGAGACGAGGAAGATGGCATATCTGGCATACTCTGTACCGATCTCGGCCAAAATCAGCAGAATGCTCTTAAAACACAGCATCAAAAATGTATTTTGCGCACCAAATAAAATTGTGGCACTGCTGGGATGATATGGGGCTGCAGAAGCAAGGTATTTACTAATTACTATACCAGTGTGGGGTGTCATAAATCGGCCAGAACACTAGGACGGTGGACATTAGGTGTAAAGAACACAGAGACGTACCAGACTTACACACCCAATCAAATCAGTAATAGCGGAGCACTGCATAGAAATCGTTTTACTCGATGGAATTTAGTGATACCAAGATAGTGACACACAACACGAGATATTGGGACAGTGTGATAAATGAATCCTTCGAGATGAAGGTCACGGTGAATCAACTGCGACTCTGGATACCAGCTCAGGATCGCCCAGAATCCAGCACTTGTGTTTCTGAGAACATGACGGAGACCACATCGAGATTTTGTGAGAAACATAAATGGGAGTGGATACCGAGGAAACAGCTCTTGGACAGAGCGCCAGGCGATACAGATAGGAGGTGGCAGGTCAACAGACAGGCTCAACAATAGTCGACAGCCTTCTGACTGGTTTGATGCAGCCCGCTTATGCCAATCCCTTCATCTCGGAGTAGCTCTTGTAACCAGTTTCCTCAATTACTTGCCGGATTTATTCCAGTCCCTCTTTACCTCTACAGTCTTCACGGGCTACAGCTTCCTCTAATAACACGGACGTTACTCCGTCTTGACTTAACTGATGTCCTACCAACAAGTCCCTTCTTCTTGTCAGTGTTTTCCTTTCCTCGCCGATTCTCCGGAGAACCTCCTCATTCCTTACGTTATCAGTCCACTTAATTTTCAACATCATTCTGTAGCATCACATTTAAAATCCTTCGATTCTCCTCTTTTCCGGTTTTCCTACAGTCCACATTTCACTGCAGAACAAAGCTGTGCTCTGAACGTCAATTCTCAGAATTCTTTTCCTCATATTAAGGTTTATGTCTGACACTAGTATACTTCTCTTGGCCAGGAATGCTCTTTTTGCCACTGCTACTCTGATTTTTTAGTTATTCTTCCTTCGTCACGGGTTATTTTCTTGCCTAGGTAGCAAAATACCTTACCTTCATTTACTTTGTGATCACAAATTCACGAATTACGATGTAAAATTTTTCGTTGCTCTTATTTCTGTTACTTCTCATTAGTTTCATCTTTTCTCGATTTACCCTCTGTCCACATTCCCCACTCATTAGACTGGTCGTTATATTGATCAGATCCCGTAGTCGTTAAACACTTCCACTGAGGATAAACCGCGCGACTGCTACGGACGCATGTTCGAATCCTGCCTCGGGCATGGATGTGTGTGATGTCCTTAGGTTAGTTAGGTTTAAGTAGTTCTAAGTTCTAGGGAACCGATGACCACAGCAGTTAAGTCCCATACTGCTCAGAGCCATTTGAACCATTTTTTTTTTATCCTCCACTCTTACAGTCCGCTCTTGGCTGTTGTACATAATGGTTGTAAAACGTTTTTTCCTGTAGCTTACCATATTTTTCTGAGAACTTGAAATATCTTGCCCCGTTGTACATTGTCGAACGCTTTCTCCATTTCGACAAAACTTATCAACGTGCCTTGACTACTCTTTAGTCTTGCTTCGACTATCATCAGCGACGTCAGAATTGCCTACCAGGTGTATTTTACTTTTCCGACAGCTAAACTGCTCATCGTCTAACACATCCTCAATTTTCTTTTACATATTGTTGTTGTCAGCAGTTTTGGTGCGTGAGATTTTAAGCTGACTGTGTGTTTATTCCCCGAACTTATCGGTTCTTAAGATCTTTAGAATTTTGCGGATGATGTTGTTTTCCGTAATTCAGGTGGTATATCGCTAGAATCATACATACATACCAACATAAATAGTCGTTTAGTAGCCATTCCCTCACGCCCCCCCTCCCAATGGGGTTACAAATTCGGACGGAATGTTATCCAGCTTTTAAATTTTGATTTTAAAACTGGACCACTTATCTCTTCTATATCGACACCTTTTTTCCTTCCCTCATTTCACCAGCCAAGAATGCAAATTATAGAGGCCTTCAGTGTACTCTTTCCACCTATCTCCTCTATCCTCTCTATTTAATAGTGGAATTGCCATTGTGCTCTTAATGTTACAACTTCTGCTTTTAATATTACCGAAGATTGTTTCGACTTTCCTATATGCTCAATCAATCCTTCCGAGAATCATAATTTTTGGACGACTTCACAGTTTTCAAGTAGCCATTTTACCTTAGCTTCCCTGCACTTCCCATCTATTTTGTTCCTCAGTTTCCATAGTTCATTCTCAGTTGCCTCTTTGTTCTTACGTTTTTATTTGCAACTTCTATGACTGCTCTTTTTAGAGATGTCCATTCCTCTTCAACTAGAGATCCTACTGAGCTTTTCCTTACCGCAGTGTCTACAATCTCCGAGAACTTCAAGCCTATCTCTTCATTCTTTATTACTTCAGTAACACTCTTTTTCCGCATTGATTCTTATGACTAGTGACTTAAAATTCAGCCTACTCTTCATAACTACTAAATTGTAATCTGAGTCTATATCTGCTTGTGAATATGCCTTACAATCCATTACATTTTCGGGATTTCTGCCTGACCATGATTTAATCTAATTGTAATCTTCCCGTATCTCTCGGCCTTTTCCAAGTATAGCTCCCCTCCATAAGTTTTTGAACAGATCATTCGCTATTACTAGCTGTAATTTATTGCAAAACTCAATTAGTCTTTCTTCTCTCTCATTTCTACTACTGGGTCCATATTGTCCCGCAAATCTTTCTTCTACTCCTTCCCCTTAATATCATTCCAATACCCGATGACTAATAGCTCTTCCTTTTCTCTTTACTTGCTGAACTTCCCATTCATTATCCTCAATAGTTTTTCTACCTCTTGTGCTTGCGACGTCGACATATACACTGATCAGCCAGAACATTATGACCACCGTCCTACTGTCGATATAAACCAATCCAGCCAATAGCAGCCTTACCTGACGAGGAATGAGTACTAGTCAGACAAGTGCACGGTGCATGTTGTATCAGTGAGAGTGTTGTTGATGATGATGATTGGTCTGTAAGGCGCTCAACTGAGCGGCCATTAGCGCCACACGAAGTCTCAATTTTTACACAATCCAACTTTTTATGCGGTACAATCTATTCACTATAGCGATTCATGATGATGATGATGAAATGATGAGGGCAACACAATCACCAGTCCCCGGGCAGAGTAAATCCACAACCCAGTGAGAGTGTTGTCTGTATGTAGAAATGGTAATGCGTGCGATCTACCTGAGTTTGACCAAGGGTAGATTTTGACGGTCCAGAGGCTCGGCATGAGCATTTCAGAAACAGCACGACTAGTCGCTTGTTCGAGGAGTGCTGTGGTGAGAGTATTCAACACGTAGCAAAACATAGGTGAAACAAATCCTGATGTCCATTATAATTATCCAGGCTGTTATGCCGTGGTCGGTTGATGAATTCTGTGGTGATTCCCAACGTTTCGTCTCCGACTGCGGGAGACATCTTCAAGGGGGTCCATAGCTTGATGGAAGGTCCAACACACACACTGACAGTAGCGAGCCAGATGTCTCCCGCAGTCGGAGACGAAACGTTGGGAATCACCACAGAATTCATCAACCGACCACTGCATAACAGTCCGGACAATTATAATGGACATGATATTTCCGGCCGTGAAAGTTTACATTTTAGTAACAAATCCTGATGTTGTGGGGTTGGGCGGCACCCCTTCATTATAGGTACAGAACGCAGTAGGCTGGGCAAACTGGTAAAACAGGACATGTCGTGAATGCTGGCGTAACTAACATCAGCTTTAATGCTGGGCAGAGAACAAACGTGTCTGATCACACAGTGCACGGAACACTCCCGTTCATGTGGCATTGTTAACACCATTACATCGGCATGTAACCCTGGAATGGGCACGTGACCATCGGTACTGTACGTCGCGCGGTGGCAGGAAGTTGCACGGTCTAATGCATCTAGATAACTTTTTCAACACTCCGATTGGAGGTTGTAGACCGTCGTCCCCCAGGGAGCAGCTCCCTACCACCCGTACTCCAGGAAGGAGAAAAGTTTGCGGCGTTTCGAGTATGCTCTGGGGAACAAGCACGCTGTCATCCGTGGGCCAGTTGGAGATCGTGCAGGGCATCACGATGGCCAAGGAATATTGTACACTGGTCGCAGACCAAGTGCAACCGTTCTTGAATACCATGCTACCCGACAACAGTGATATTTTTGATAAGGTAATACACCGTATCACAAGGCTAGAGTGTGACTGAGTTGTTCGCGGGACACAGCGACGAGTTCCAGTTGATGTGCTGGGCCTCCAACTCGCCATATCTGAACCCAATCGAACACATCTTGGATGTGATTGAAAGTGATGGGACAGCTCGTTGCCTCCTTCCCAGAATTTCTGGGATTAGGTGATTTTTTTGTGAAAATGTTGGGCCAACTCCCTCCAGCTACCTACCAACACCTCATTACTTCCACGCCACAACGCGTTACCGCTGTTATCCGTGGAAAGGTTGAGATCTAGGCTACTAGGCAGGTGGTCATAACGTTCTGTCTGAAAGGTATATACCTGAACTATGGCTGTCGGTGTTGGTTTGCTGTCGATTCTGTTGGGAACAATCATATCACTGAACTACTCACAGTTACCCACTCCCTGCCATACCTTTCTATTCATAAGGAATCTTACTCTGGTTACACCATTTGCTGCTGCTGTTGATATTACCTTACACTCATCTGACCAGATACTCTTATGTTCTTTCCCTTTCACTTCACTGACTCCCACTACATGCAAATTTAGACTTGTCAAGTCCCTTTTCAGATTTTCTTACTTCCCTACTGTGTTCACACTTCTCATGTTCCACTCCACGACACTTAGAACGTTACTCCATCGTTGGTTATTCAGTCCTTTCCTTGTACTCACTTATCCATTGGGAGTCCCCTTCTGAAGAGCCAAATGTAGCCTAGTTTGGCATCTTTTGTCAATGGAGAGGTTATCAAGACCTTTTTCCGTATCGTCTACCACTAGTAGTCACGTCCTTTTGTGTTCCACTCGCAAATAGAATGAGAGAAGCCTCTGTACGAGCCCCCGTACCTCTCATCTTATATAGTCGTCCGTGCGCGAAATGTACGGTGGTGTCAGAAGAATCGATCTACAGCGATCGAATCTATGGTTAACAAATGTACAGCACGTCTGTGAATAGCTTCGATGACTTACTTTAATCCGACCCCGAGGGGATCCCGAACACTCCTGCAGTACTCAATAACGAATCGCCATAGCTTTTTATACGCCTTGTACCGTAATAGGTGAAATACATAAAGCTATTAGCCTATGTCTGGGTCATTTGTGCTGGTATGAAATTTTCTATGTTCATTTAATAACAAATTTATCTCATAAGAATTATAGAGGCATTTGAATGATGGAACGCAAAACGGGCAAGAAAGGACTGACGAGCGATTGCTGTTCCGTTTCGTGCAATGTATTAAAGTAAAAATAATTGTAACAAAAAATATACCATAATGTGATAGAAATAATTGTCACGTGACAAAGCCCTGGACATAATCACTGCCCTTTGGGCGGTGGAAGCCTTACAGGTAGGGTGGGCAATAAAGGTCTGGAGTCCGCACGCGTTTGAGTTCTGAGGTAACAATATGCCTTCAGAACTATTTGGCATTTAGTCTCCGGTTTATCACTTGGCGAGTTGAGAATCTGAACCGTGAACGTAGTGCAGCATACAGTGGCTGTGGTGTAGTGAACTATGTATTTGCATGGAACTCCTCTGTTAGAACTACTCCAGATGCTGATTGAACCACTTCGTATTGTAACTGTTTAATTTCCTTTTGTCTTATGAATCATTATCTCCGACGAAGATTTCTTAGGCCACCTTAATAACCGTTATTGATAAATCCAGCCTAGTTGTCAAATCTGAGGTATATAGGAAACCTCCTTTCTCGGATCGCTAGACAACATTCAAACAAATCGTATTAATGAGTTTTATTACATAAGGTTAAGATTACAATACTTAACTTCGACTATTAAACAGGAGTTTCCCAAGCAAAGGGAGACATGCAAAGTAAGCAATGTTCTTCAGTATAAACAAGTACAGGCGAATTAACTGGAGTTGACGCTTCTATGCAAGTCGCTAGTCCAGAAACTACTCTTCAACTGGGCCGCGACCAGTCGGGAGCGGCGCTGATGTCATCTTCACTTACGGGCCGGTCAGTGTGCGACTGGCTAACTTCTTCTCACAGCCGTCTCTTCTCTGCCGTTCCCGACTGGTGTGCTGGCGCTGACTTTACGCCATAACATTTCTCCCTCCCCAAACCGACGGATCGTCATCGTATATGAAGCACCGCAAACGAAAGACAAGGAGTATTAAAGCTCCAGCCAAATACAAAACCCCACAAAAAACTGTGGCAGCCAGGCACTGAGTTTCCGTTATGAGATCTATTGACCTCTTGTCGCCAAATGTTGAATCCAGCCCAGTCGTCAAAGTGGGGTGTAGGAAGCCTCCTTTCTTGGATCGCTAGACCACATTCAAGAGAATCGTATTAATGAGTTTTATTAAAAAAGAAAAAGATTACAATACTTAAGTCTGACTATTACACAGAAGTGTCGCAACCAAAGGGCGACATGCAAATAAGTAATATTCTTCAGCACAAACAAGTACAAGCGAATTAACTGGAGTTGGCGCCTCTACGCAGGTCGCTAGTCTTGAAGATACTCTTAAACTGGGTCCCGACCAGTCGGGCGCGGCGCTTATGTCCTCTTCACCCAGGTATAGCTGCTGTCGCGTTGTCGTCCTGGAGAGGGGTCGGTCAGCGTGTGACTGGCTGACGTCGTCTCACAGCCTATCTTTCGTTCCCGACTGGCGTGCCAGCTCTTGACTTCAAGCCGTAACAGTTATTCCGTTATGTTAGTAAGGACATAAAGGAACGCTGTGCAACGAAACCCCTGTTCAGACGAGCCGTTTAACAGGTTGTACACTCGTCCACTGCTGGATTCATAGCAACAGTTGTTACTGCTAGTCAAGGTAACGTTACAGCCGTCTCCTCTTTACACTTTCCCAAAATTCCCCCCAACCCATGTAAGCCAAAGTACGACTATGTGTATAGTATGTGACCACCGCTATAATGGATGCTATTTTGAACATCTCTTGTGACGTGGATGCGATGCAGCTCTGTACTGTGTTCGGAACGATTTCTTGCTGTTTCACGCACACCGTCCATTTTCGGACCTTTTTGTCCCAATTTCAATCAGGAATCCGTCCTTGCAGTTCGTCGGTTTTCTTTATATTCACCCTATATACCAGTGCACAAACTTATGGCTTGTTCATTTTATACACGTGTATAGAAGAGACTAGAGTCTGTGTCTGAAACTTGTGCTTCAGCATGTCAGACATTGCCAATGTGGCACATATCATTCAACATTTCTGGAGTGATTTGCTGAAAGGCGGGTGTAGTCTGCATCCATGGAAGTGTCCTGTGACTAGGGCCTCACGTCAGGTAGACCGTTCTTCGGGTGCAAGTCTTTCGATTTGACGCCACTTCGGAGACTTGCGGCTCGATGGGGATGAAATGATGGTGATGAGAACAGCACAACACCCAGTCCCTCAGTGGAGAAAATCTCCGACCCAGCCGGGAATCGAACCCAGGCTCTTAGGATTGAGATTCTGTCGCGCTGACCACTCAGCTACCGGGGGCGGACGTCTGCCTCCATAGATCGGGCGGACTGTGTGGTCTTTGTGCGTACACTGTTGACCTGACGTAGTCCCGCCCCCCCCCCCACCACACACACACGCACACACACACACACACACACACACACACACAAATCAGTAGACGTTAGGTTGGGGTTTTTAGGAGACAGTGGGATAGATCTACCACGATCACACCAGCCATCGTTGAATATCTGGTTTATTTACCATTCTGTAAGAACCCGGAGTGGTGGAGCGTCGTCTTATTGACAGATAATGGTGTCCAGTATCCTATCTTGCTGTAACTGAGGGACTACCACCTACTGACGGTAGAAACAGTCTCCTCCTAGTGTAAAAATGGCCTGAAGACTTTCCACTGGGTTACTCCACACTATACATTCACTTCGGGGCTGGCTGTTACTACTTTGTGTGAGGCATGTGAATTTTCGGTTCCAAAAAATAATGCAGTTATTCTTGTCTTGGCCGCTCACACAAAATGTGGCTTCTACCGTGAAAATCCATCGAGTTGACAATCGATCTTAAGCTTGTTGCCTCTCACATGTCTTCATAAGATATTGGACCCGAGGTGCGTAATTCAACTGCATCAGTGCTTTCGTTCGCTGAATACGGTGAGGATACGTAATAGTGTACCATACGACACGTTGAGCACGTTGTTGTGGCGTAACGACCATTTTCACGTAAGAGTCGAGACACACTGAACGTGCGCTAACTTCTTCCACCGCCGTACAGTGTGTTTCTGACTACTAAGCGCTGTTGGCTTGCCTCACTCATTGTTAACTGCCATCATTTTCACGTATATTACAGAAAATTGCTCAGAGGTATATACATTTGATCAATGAGTATAACGTTACACTTTTCTGACATCTCAAACGGACCGCACTATATTTTAGTAAATGGTAAACTATATTTTCTAGGGACCACAAAAAATGCCACGTGGTAAACTGTTTGTTCACTTGTACTGCTTCTTTTGTCGTAGAAAATAGAGTTAAATGGACTGGATAAAGACACAACTACACAGTCTACTTTTGCTGCAAGGATGGGGATCGGCTGGAGGATTAAGTTAATCAAGTGTTTTATTACTAGATCTACAGACCTTCCAAACATCTTCGGTGTTAGGTATTTTTCACAACCGTTCATGTGGTATGTTATAGTTTAAATTCGGAACTCTCCCGCCCACTAAACACTTGCTTTTCAAAGGACAAGTAATAACATCAGTAGAATGTATGCCCAAGGTGATACATGTGCAGTAATCGTAAGAGCATTCGAATGATACTTATCTTAAAATTGTGGTTTTTCTTTGGTGCTGCACAAGTAGCTATACGAAAAGAACAAACTCCATAAACTGACGTAAGAACTGATACAATTACTTGGAAACATGCCCAGCAGTTGCATTTGTCACCTTTTTGACAGCGCATATCTGAGCATTATAAACAGTAAAAATAAGTTTTTATTTTGCACTGCCGTGAAATATGGACAGGTAACAATATACCTTTAATCCATCTATATGTACAAAATATAGGTGTGGGAGCCCGAAGATAATGTATTAAACAGAATTAACAGTCGACCTATCACTTACTTGACCTGATGTGTTTTGGTGGGAGGCCATGCATTCCGAGAAATTCTTACTTTCTCCAGCTGAAATACTGCGTTGACAGTAAATGCCAAGTAGCAGCATAGCAACTGGGTAAGACGTTTCTGTTTTTGTCGAAATATATAGCATAATTTCACGTAATCTGGCTTTTATATAAGCCATGAACTGCAAAATATGGACAGCTGAAGGACGCCGTTCTGTGGCACCCAGAAAAAGGTCATGTTTACGTTGAAATAAACTGTACGTGCCGGGTGATCAAAAAGTCAGTATAAATTGGAAAACTGAATAAATCACAGGATAATGTACATAGAGAGGTACTAATTGACACACATGCTTGGAATGACATGGGGTTTTATTAGAATAAAAGAAAAAACTAAAGTTCAAAAAATGTCCGACAGATGGCGCTTCATCTGATCAGAATAGTAATAATTAGCATAACAAAGTAAGGCAAAGCAAAGATGATGTTCTTTACAGGAAATGCTAAATATGTCCACCATCATTCCCCAAAAATAGCTGTAGTCGAGGAATAATGTTGTGAACAGCACTGTAAAGCATGTCCGGAGTTATGGTGAGGCATTGGCGTCGGATGTTGTCTTTCAGCATCCCTAGAGATGTCGGTCGATCACGATACACTTGCGACTTTAGGTAACCCCAAAGCCAAGAATCGCACGGACTGAGATCTGGGAACCTGGGAGGCCAAGCATGAGAAAGTGGCGGCTGAGCATACGATCATCACCAAACGCCGCGCACAAGAGACCTTTTACGCGTCTAGCAATCAGGGGTGGAGCGCCATCCTGCATAAACATGGTACGTTCCAGCAGATGTTTATCTGCCAGGCTGGGGATGATGCGATTCTGTAACATATCGGCGTACCTCTCACCCGTCACGGTAGCATTTACAATACCAGAACACGTATATCCTCGAAGAAAAAAGGCCCGATATCGGTAGACGTGGTAAATCCATCTCGTACCGTGACTTTCTCGTCGTGCAATGGAGTTTCCACGACAGTTCTAGGATTTTCGGTAGCCCAAATTCTGCAGTTGTGGGCGTTGACAGACCCTCTGAGCGTGAAATGAGCTTCGTCGGTCCACAATACGTTACTCAACCAATCGTCATCTTCCGCCATCTGTTGAAGCACCCACACCACAAATGCCCTCCGCTTCACTATATCGCCAGGTAACAGTTCATGATGCCATTGGATTGTACGTATAGCATCGGAGGGTACGCCTCAGTGCCAACCAAACTGTAGTGTATGGAATGCCGGTGCGACTGGACGAGCGCTGACTTCCCCGTGCACAGACGAACCCGCTACCGTCTCCATTTCTTCCTGAACTGTCTCAGCAGCATTACGCCTTGTGCTCGATCGCCCACTACGGGGTCTATCGTCTAAACAACTCGAAATCATTCTCCCCACAACTGCATTTGTCAGCGGATCTTTACCCGTTCGAATCCCCTTCCTATGGCGACAGGATCGTAACGCTGAACTAGCACATTCCCCATTCTGATAATACAGCTTCACTAAAAGCGCCTTTTCAGGTAACGTTAGCATGCTGCGACGGCCGGCGCATCTGATTCTCTCTTTCATTACAGCTCCTTATCTACACAATTGTCATGCGCAGTCACTGACGTTTTGCTGTTCGGAAGCATGTGTCGGATATTTTGTGAAATTTGTTTTTTTTGTTCTAATAAAACCCCACGCCATTTCAAGCATGTGTGTCAATTTTTACCTCTCTATCTGCATTATTCCGTCGTTTATTAAGTTTTCAAATTTATACTAACTTTTTGATCACCCGGTACATTAATATGGGAAGCGAAGTTTGCGAAATTTACTCAAAGCTGAGAAACAGGGATTTTGCACATTTCAACGGTTAACTGATAAAGTAAGCAAGAGATACTGATGCCACTAACGAGGCGGTCTCAGTACAAGCTTGTTTTCTGTATCTTCCTCACATCCAGCTTCCATAGAAGGTCTCCTTTATCGTCTGAAGAAATTTACAAATCGTTGTCCCTCGCTGAAGTCCTTGCTTCTATCTGCTAACAAAGTGTTGCATGTTTTTTCTTGTGAAATTACTGCGTTACTGTGCCAATTATCCCCTGCAATTAGTCGAACCAACGTAAATACCTCGGTGCTGTTGTGCCCCAGCTTCTTGATGTTTACGTTGCAGCAGTGTGCTGTTTGTTGATAAAAGAGGCGCGCCGTTTCTAGGTACCGGTCGTGCAGTGAGAGAGGGAAAAGACGGGCGGGGATTTGGCGGTGGGGTGGGGTGGGGAATGAGGGGAGATTCGGCCGAGATGTTTTCATCCAGCGAGTATAGTTGCTCATTCGCCGTAACCTTCGTTTAAAACTGCCCACACTTACTGTCCTCCGGGTCGGATGTCGTGCTCAAATTACCCTCTGAACCGAGCGAGAACTGGTTGAAATCCGAAGGAGAAAGCTGCGAAATATTTATATACATATGTGCCACAGGTCTATTCTTTCGGACATGTCCGAAGGAACAGATACCACAGCTACATAATTAAGACGAGGACGGCCAATGATCTCTTCAGTCCCGAAGCACACCAGGCTTGTAGTCTTACTGGAATCGGCAAAATGCCGCGAGTAATGAGATTAACGGACAATGGCATTACGCTAGAAGTGTGTGGGTAAGTTGCGAATGTGTGTCTCACGGTAGGCGTGCTAGAATAGTCTGTGCAGTTGCGATACGAAGTGGTTACATAATTCGCCTAGGATGCACGAGTCCGAGGTTATAGTGAAATTTTCAACTTATCCAATGAATTAAATCTCTTCTCACTCACAACCAATGTTTGTACCGAAATCTAAACTGGGTCTGGTTGTGAATTTATCTGATCACAATTAGGAGGCTTTAGGTGAATTTACATTAATTATGCGATGTTTTTACTGGTAACTTGATTCCGCCGTAACACTTTTAGAATCATTCAAAGAACGTCAAGGTTCGGTAATGCAAAAATTCCCAGGTCATGCAGTATTGGTTGGAGGTGACTTCACTGAGTACATACTGTGACGTCTATGGATTCGGCGCAGGTAGTACCAATCTTGTAGACAGTTTTAGAATAGAGACAGGTATCAGCAATCACGCTATCAACAAATGGTAGACAGTTTTAGAATAGAGACAGGTATCAGCAATCACGCTATCAACAAAGCGACGATGGTTAGGCCAAGAGAGTATTTATGCTAAAAATCCCAGAGAAGCAATTATTAGAATCTCATTCAAACAATAAACAGACACCATTTAGTTCCAGTACGACGGACGTAGAGAAATTATTGGCAAAGGTTAAACTGATTTTAAATCGCACTGTGGAAACGTATGTTTCCAGTAAGTGGATTAAGTATGGAAAAGAACGTTGGTGGTTTCCTAAACAGATTCGACAGATGATGAGGAAACAGATTTTGTTGTACTGTCAGATAAGAACGCTCAAATGTCGGTAGGCAAACGTTAATAGAAGTTCATGCGTGCGTACGACGCTCCGTGCGCAAAGCGTATAAGTTCCACTGTCATCTTAGCGAAAGATCTTGCTGAGAACCTGGTCAATTCTGGTCGTACGAAAAATCGCTAAAAATTGCCTTCTATACAGTCACCTGTTGACCAGTCTAGTGCGGCAACTGACTCCTGCATGGAGGACTTGTTAGCAATAGTTATCCTTGGCATACGAAAGCAACTCAAAGAGTTGAAAAAAATAATGCCCCATACCCCGATGGAACCACACTTCGGTTTTACAGGAAGTACTCTTTGGCATTGGCCCCTTACATAGCTAGTTTTTATCGCGAATCTTTCGACCAGTGCAAAGTCCCAAGCGACTGAAAATAAGCGCTGATGCCTCCTGTATCCAAAAGGGCAAAACAACGGACCTGCTAAATTACAGACTAATGTCCTTAACATTGTTTTGCTGGAGAGTTCTTGAACACATTCTGAGAACGAATATAATAAATATCCTCGTCAGAAAAGCTAATGCCCACAAATCAGCAAGGGTTTAGGAAGCGTCACTCGTGAGGACATGCTTGCTTGTTTATCGCAGGATTTCCTATAAACGATGGGTAGAAGGGTAACAGGCAGATTCCATATTCCTAGATTTCCGAGACCCACTGCAGATTGCTCATGAAGGTCCGAGCACGCGGAATACGTTCCCAGACATGTCAGTGGCTCGAGGACTTCTTAAGCAATAGGTGTATGTTCAACAGCGACAAGGGTGCCATCAGGAGCGCAACACAGAATTACGATGAGATCCCTCTTTTTCTGTATACACACAAATGATCTGGCGGCAAGGATAAACAACAATTTACGGCTGTTTGCTGATGACGCTGCGCTGTACGAGAAGGTGTCGTGCTTGAGAGACTGTAGGGTGACGTAGACAAAGTTTCTAGGTGGTGTTGTGAATAGCAGCTTGTTCCAAATTTAGAGAAACGAAGGGAAATTTAGGAGAAACAATCCTTTAATGATCTAATACAATAATGAGCTGCTTGACACAGTCACATGGATTAAATATCGATGCGTAACTTTGCGAAGCGATATTAAATGGAGTGAGCACGTCTGGTTGATAATCAGGAATAATCTTTTTCTGAGGGTGGAGGAGAATTTTGGTGTAGAGTAACTCATCTACAGAGGAGACGACAGGAACTCTAGTTTCAACTAGCGGTATCTTTTTCTGAAACTAATCCAGCATGGGGAGAGTGTAGAAGCTGTTAAAAGGCTGGCATGCACAGGCGTTTCGTTGCACACCGTTGCTTTATGCTGTTACATAAGTGAATAACGATTATTAAGGTGGCCTAAGAGATCTATTACGGAAGTAATGATACACAAGACAAAAGTAAATTGAGTATTGAAATCGCGAATTAAGGCTATGATCCTTCGTGCTGTTGATGTACGTTTAGCAATCGTTTGAATTACACTGTTGCTTTATTAACAGAAAATTGCTTTGCTGTGAATGGGGTCCTACACATAATATACACAATGGTACAATCAGCATCTCAAAGGGGTAGTTGTAGCAGAGCAGTTGCAAGCGAATAAACAGTTCACTACATAGCGGTCGCTGTAAGTTACACTACGTTCACACTTCAGATTCTCAGCTCGCAAGCTCAGAAACCGAAGACTAACTTCCGAATAATGCTATAGGCATATTGCTACCTCGAAATCGTCCGCCGCTCGTGGTCTCGCGGTAGCGTTCTCGCTTCCCGAGCTATACCATAATGCCGTTACTCTGTTATTTTCAAAGTTAGAATTTTGTCTCGAAAAAGCCCAGTTCTGAAAAAAAATCTCCGAAGGAGATGATCGAGGTTCCTCCGTTTTGGAATGTATCTAATTTCCCAAGTTTTACGGTTACCTGACAACGGCAGATAGTATTAGTAATTCTCTGTCTTAAGCAGCACTGCATAATACGATGGCAGCGAGAACGAGGGTGGTTTCCATGCAAGTGATGGTGACGGATGGACCATACGGAGCTGTAGTGAATCTCAGGAGTGGGGAGAAATACGCAAGCCTAGAGTGTGACTTTTGTTTGGCAGTGGATGCGGAGGGAAACCAAAAGTATTCTGGTGCGAAACTCAGAACTTCTTTATTGCTAATTTTTATGTTTACAAAAGAACGCTTCGTTATAGCATTCCTCAAATTATTTCAAGGAAATTGGGTATCTGCATGTCCATTTATAATCAAAGGCAGCCTGCTTACATCTTCTGACGAACCCAGTGCACTAAGAGAACTTCTTCGAGGGTCAACATCCCGGGGTCCCGGGTTCGATTCCCGGCGGGGTCAGGGATTTTCACCTGCCTCGAGATGACTGGGTGTTTGTGTTGTCCTCATCATTTCATCACCATCCAGGAAAGTGGCGAAATTGGACTGAGCAAAGGTTGGGAAATTGTACGGGCGCTGATAACCACGCAGTTGAGCGCCTCACAAACCAAACATCATCATCACCTCTACCTCGAAATCCAAACGCTTGCGGGCCGCAGACTGTTCCAGCCAACCTTACCCGCACGTCTCCCTCTAGCAAAACGACCGCGACTATCTGCCTTGCATCTCTGTCCAGCGTTCTGTCACGTGACACACTTGTGTAGTCAAATTAATATCCATATACCTGACCATCATTCGTTTACAAACAACCTTCAAGATATTCAAATACGTCTACGAAGCACATTACACATTATTTCTATCGCATACTATTATATTTGCATGTCACAATTATTTTTATTTTAACATATTGTACGAACCGGAACAGCAATCGCTCGTCAAAACAACTACTTTGCTCTTTCTTGCTCGTTTCGCATTACATTAATGAAATTCCTCTTCAGTTGTAAATACATATATTTATTATTAAATAAACAAGAAAGTTAATATCAGTATAAATTACCCACGCATAGGCTAATAGCTTTCTATTTGTGGATAACTCCGTTTTAGGTACACCGTTTCACCTTTTTTGTTACACGGCGTATAGGACGATGGGGCAACACATTATTGAGTACTGCTCGAGTGTTCGGGATCCCCAAAAAGTCAGAGTAAAGGAAGACATCGAAGCTATTCAGAGCCGCGCTGCTAGATTTGTTACCGATAGGTTCGATCACTGTAGATCGGCTCTACTGAGGCCAACGTACACTTCGCGCACGGACCACGAGATAAGATGTGAGATATGATGACTCGTACAGTGACTTCTCTCGGTCTGTGTGAGGGTGGAACAAGAAAGGAAGTGACTAGGAGTGGTAAACAGTACTGAAAAAGGTTTTTATGATATCATCATTCAGAGAAGGTGCTGATTAGCCCACATTTGAGTCTTGGGAATCGACTCCCAATGGGGAGGTGAACATAAGGAAAAGATTGAATAACTAACGCAAGGACACCGTTCTATGAAACGGGGAGAGGAATGTCAGAGGTTTAAACATGATAGGGAAGTAAGAAAATCTGAAAAGGGGAATGTCAAGTCGGAATATAGAAGAAGTGGGAGTAAATGAAGTGAAATAGAAAAGACAAGACTTTCTGATCAGATGAGTATAGGATAATATCAACAGATGCAGAAATGGTGTAACGGGAGTAGGATTCGTTATGAATAGATAGGTAGGGCAAAGAGTGAGTTACTGAGAATAGAGTCTGAGAGTCTATATGATATAAACAGAGCTATCAGATGGTGCAATGAAATAATGAATTACCACATATTACCGAAATTAGTTTCATCAGTTTCTTAACGATTTTGTCTCTGGTTGTATCTAATAGTTCCCATCTAATTCGACATTTTTCATAGTACATGTAAAATAATTTCATCCTACTTAAAGCATTTCGATTTGCTACATCGAAAGATAAGATTTTATGGTAAGAAGTGCCTCAGTAAAGTGTCAGATTTTTCCATCTATTTTTTTCAGATTACGTTTGTTAGTACTTCATTTTCCTGAAGAAGTTGTAGTAAGAAAATGTTTTTTTTAGATGATAAATTGTAAGATTAGGTTTTTTTAATTTCTTGTAATAAGTTGGTAAGATATTTCCTTCAGGTAAAGATAATTCATATCATACACAAAGCTATTGGCATCTGGTTTTGTTTGGGAATTTTTAAATCAGAATTCGGTTCACAGAGCACATCACGAGACATCAAGTAAACGTCAGTTTGGTATGGAAGGTAGTGTGTGTGTATGTGCGGAGTAGGGATGGTAAAAATGGAAAGAATGACGAATTCTTGATCACAGTAAGGAGGTTCGGATGGATCTACGCTTTAGCAGTCACACAGAGACGAAGTGTCTTGCACAGGCTGGACTAGCTTCAAGAGCTGCTTTGTTCTTCAAACTGAAGACCACGACATCATCATTTCAAATTATCGCACATCGGCAGAAGTATTAGTAAGAGATGTGATACCAACTGGTATGCTCTCCAGAAGACCCCATAAAATAAAGTAGGAACTGTGTCACCGCACAAGGCTTCCCCAGATGTCGTATCCCCTTGGTGTCAGCACGACCCAGGACACAACACGGCCCTGTGAGTTACGTTGTCCTGTCGTTGCAGGTGACGTCCGACGGCAACGAGACCATCTCTCGGCTGCAGCTGACGCCGGCGCCGGCTGACCACGACAAGATGCTCACCTGCCGCGCCGAGAACCCGCAGCTGCCCGCCGCCGTCGAGGAGGATTCCTGGCGCCTCAACATCTTCTGTGAGTCACCTCGCATTGTCTCCTCAACCAAATCTCGTTTCACATGTGTTTCAAAGAGGCATTTTGTGCGAAACACACACCTGAGCGTCATTGTGCCATTGTAGAGTGGGAATCAATTACGGCCTAAGTGGCAAAAAATATTTATTTTTCGTTAGACGCGAAAAAACAAGCTAAGTGCCGTTGCCAACATCCTGAAAAGTGACCTAAACGCAATAATCGTTTTTAGTAGTGCGTATAAGGCTGGAAAGATAGCATGAAGGGGATGTGCCGGCCTATTGGTGAAGCTAAAGCGGGATAATTGCCGCAAAGCTTTTGTAATTCTTTGCGGAGTGTGACAGAGAGATATTGCCCAGACTGAAAAACTTAAGAGGCTGGATGAAAGTCAAGTAGCTAGCAACCTTCCAAATTTATGGAGAACACTACACGTAACAAGTTATTTGTGGTCACTATCTCCTGCATGAGCACTTTTTGGTTTTAAACAAGCAGCCGATATACATATTAACACAACGAAAATAAATATTTCCAAACGTAATTGCATTCAAGTGAAAAAAATGCACCTAGTGTCGTCAAAATGAGAACAGTGTTTAACGAACTTGAAAACTGGAGATTTTCAAGCAAGGGACCACCACTGACATAATAAAGAACTTTGTTTTACAGCCACACCAATGCAAAAATAAATTGTCACTTGAAAAGAAAAGGGATTTGGAACAGATGACGCCGTACTTGAAAGTAGCTGAAAGAACATTTTTCGAACACTTAATCACTTAAAATTGCTTTGTGCTCTACAAAATTAAAAGGAGGATTAAAAATAATTTTATCGCAGGAAAGCGTATGAGTAAAACATGTCTGTAAAATAATTATTGTTAACGACAGTGATTAATGTTTGAAATTTCTTTCACTGGTGCTTATGTCGTTTTTGCCGATACCTGTACGACATGTAGCTTGTTCTGAGTTTTCCAGAATAAATTATTTATTTCACTGGTAAAAGGAAGGTAGCGTAAAAAATTAAACAAAAAAAAATTGAGGCTTTTTCCTTAAAACATTTTCTTAACAAAACCTGCGTAACTCGGAATCAGTCTTTTGGTACTGAGCCCGTTATTGATATCCACTCTACAATTACGTCTACATATGAATACACTGCTCTGCAAAACTTCAGGACAAAATATATAAAGTATCGTAACACATTAATAACACTGATAATTGATATCCTCTCACGCTGAATTTTAATCCAACTGTTGAACGTTTCTTTTATTTTAGTCATTGCTTGTTCGATGTATAGGGTGAACATGAGTGACAAAAGACTGCGTCCTTTTCTTACCTCCGCCTTCATCCTCGCACGTCGTACTTTATCTTTAAGTCACACTGGTCCCTCTCGACTATTGTGCATATGGTTTATTACTCGTCTTCCCCTACAGCTTCTTCTATTTTCCTCACTATGCAAAATCCCCTCGCTATACGAAACCAATTTAAAAGTTTGTCGCTTTAGCCAAGATTCAGTAGAAAGTGGCGTACAGTATAGCTGGCCATACGTTTACATCCTGAACTGAGCTAGTTGAGCTAATCCTTTCATGGATTATCTTGATAGGCCAGCGGGTAGGATTTCCTTTTACCGCTTTTCTAACAGTCACTTGTAGATGTTGACCCTCGAAGAAGTTCTCTTAGTGCACTGGGTTCGTCAGAAGATGTAAGCAGGCTGCCTTTGATTATAAATGGACTTGCAGATACCCAATTTCCTTGAAATAATTTGAGGAATGCTATAACGAAGCGTTCTTTTGTAAACATAAAAATTAGCCATAAAGAAGTTCTGAGTTTCGCACCAGAATACTTCTGGTTTCCCTCCGCATCCACTGCCAAACAAAAGTCTCTCTCTAGGCTTGCGTATTTCTCCCCACTCCTGAGATTCACTACAGCTCCGTATGGTCCATCCGTCACCATCACTTCCATGGAAACCACCTTCCTTCTCGCTGTCATCGTATTATGCAGTGCTGCTTAAGACAGAGAATTACTAATACTATCTGCCGTGGTCAGGAAACCGTAAAATTTGGGAAATAAGATACATTCCAAAACGGAGGAACCTCAATCATCTCCTTCGGAGATTTTTTTTCAGAACTGGGCTGTTTCGAGACAAAATTCTAACTTTGAAAATAACAGAGTAACGGCATTATGGTATAGCCTGTACAAATGGTCGTGAAGTCTTCCTATGCCGTAAACTTAGTTTTTCTATAAACTTCAATAAAAGTTATCGAATCTCTTCATGATATCCCTTAAACAATTTTTATCATTAAGTGATCTCGCTGTAGATATACCAATAAACATACATATAATACAAATTTATGCAAACATCAAAAGTAAACTATTTTTCCGTTTCTTAATATGCATGCATTTTTCGGCAGGTTGTTTAACATCCATAGACGTCCACAAGGGCTTCTTTCTTTAACATTTTAGCTTTACGTTAACACAAATGCAAAGGTACATGCCTTTATCAGGGAATCATTAACACTCCATGTACTTAATTACATTGTACACGAGATATGTATTTATGCTCCTTGTACTCTATAACAGCACCTGGGCGTCCGCCACAACACTCTTATCAAGTGCTTACGATCTGACAGTGGTTATTTTGTAGCATACGCGGATGGGACAATATCCTTAGTTCTAACATGTCTCTCTCGTTTATCAAATCTGCCAGTCCTGGTTCCAACGACGTCTTTTTTCTTAGTGACTGCGGCTCTGTCATATTGTTATCATGGCTCCACATTTCCGGTAATTCCAAGCATCATCAATTTTACTACAGTCACATATAGCAAGGAAATGTATTTCAGACACCACATACTACAGAGTTCTTACGCACTCCATACTGACTGTATAATTTTATTAATTGATTTATGTGTCTACCTTTATGGCATACAAATGTTTAGCAACTTACCAAATAATTAATTAATGAATAACGTCTCTTTAGACATTAAACCATATTTTGTATTTTATCCGTCGTCAGCTACTGTAGTCGTATACAATGAAGTAATAAACAACCAGCTGCATAAAAGATATTTAATTTCTTTAACAGTTTCGGGTATTTAGTGAACTTCTTCAGAAGGTTATAGGATATGCATAACCTTCTCAAGAAGAGCACTAAGATCCCGAAACCCTTAAAGGAATTAAATGCCTTCTATACCACTGGTTGGTTTTTATTTCATTACATTAAATCATATTCTTCACATAAGCTAAGTATCATTTTAAAACAAAAATGACACATTTAAACTTATCTTGGCAATTTTATTTTTAAATGGAAACCCGTATTTTAATCTACGTTTCTGTATAATTCCCACCAAATCTGCGGCACTTACCCTATCGCACGACTACCGTTTGAATACCATCCTCGCATCAGTCTTCTGTGTGACTGGGGAACGATTGCATACAGAACTATTCTTGAAATTTGTGGAAACTCATCACATAACGTTTTAATCGGAAAAGCTTCTGTTTTCTCTCACTGTTTCGTCAACTTTCTGCATCAAATTATCAGTAATGACTGAAGGTTGCCCACTCTGTTCCTCATCATTCACATTTGCACAGCCATCTTTAATCGATCTCACAGATATCCGGATCATCCCATCGGTCATAATGGTTTCTCCATACACTTAACTAACACCGAGCGGGGTGGCGCAGTGGTTAGACACTGGACTCGCATTCGGGAGGACGACGGTTCAATCCCGCGTCCGGCCATCCTGATTTAGGTTTTCCGTGATTTCCCTAAATCACTTCTGGCAAATGCCGGGATGGTTCCTCTGAAAGGGCACGGCCGACTTCCTTCCCAATCCTTCCCTAATCCGATGAGACCGATGACCACGCTGTCTGGTCTTCTTCCCCAAACCAACCAACCATACACTTAACTGCTGTGACGATGGATTTCAGCCGCTTCAAGTTTTTAGCACTTAGGAAACGAATTGCAGAGCGTATTTCATAGTCAGTGGGATTCCCAATTGGAGAGGGTGTTTCAGATACTGACACAAAACGTAAACACGCACAATAATGCTGGGAATGATGTAGAAAAGTAGATTAAAGTACTGCTGAGAAAAGTCTACTTTTTTAGTTCAGAATGGTACTTACTTAAAAAAAACACGCTTTGTATTTCATAAAAAAGCAGGAAACGTTATAAAACTTACGTAGAATATGTTTATAAACAACATTTGACAGTACTAATGTTTCCAGTTTCTGTTTACAAACAGCTTGTACAATGGCGCGTCCCTGGTTATATGATCTTAGCACTCCTCTGCTTGTTTGTCTTTACATCTGGACGCCATTCTCCGAGAGGCAGTTAGAATCCGTCGTGTTTCCACTCAGTTTAAATGTCACATCAGTTGATATCTTCCGCCTAATTTCTTACCTACAATGCCATTCACCTTCGGTGACCTCGTATATATTGAAAAACATCTGATAAAACAAACTGTGCACCATTTCTTAACATCAATTGTCTCTTCTGCATGTCTATCCTTTCTACAAGACATATTCAAATCCATTTAATACTTGCTTCCTTAATCATCCTCCACTTATTCTTAAAGGAAGTGCTTCTTTCTGTACGTGTTATTCCTGCTGGATATAATTACCAAACTACCGCTGTTTCTTTCTTTCTTTTTTTTTTAACATGATCCACATTGTATATGCCTTTTACTGACTGGCATTCAGGATGTCACACTTTTACTGAAGTTTAATTAGATACTATGCTCATAATATAATTCTTTTCCAAATTCTCCTTATATATCTTTACTTTGTTCTTAAAACTGAACGATTTTCCTTCATTTTTCAACGAATGTTTACTGCTCGAAAACACTTTCTGGCATTCTAAAATCAGTTCTTTAACCCTCCTTTTACTTCTACTTTGTCAGTAATATTGCATGGGTTTTCATCACATTTCATTATGTTTGCATTGTTTGAAATCACTTCCTATTACTTAAAAAAAAGTTATTTAACCCAGTTTTCATAGTTTCGTTATTCATTTTAATTTTATGTAATTGAACTCTTATTGCAAAGTTTCTAGTTGTGTTTAGTTATTGCTCAGAGCAGTCTTTTCTTTCTGCGTGGTTATTTCACCCTTACAGCATTCGCATTGAAAACATTATCTCATCGTCGTCACGTAGCATGAATTTACCGCTTTTCTGAAGTGATCATTTGTTTTTCCAAATTTTGTATTATTTTCCTTACCGTTCACCTTAACGCTCATTCTGCCCTTCTCAAAATTCCAGGCGTCAGCGTGGGGGGATCACAGACTCCTCCCTACTACAGCACTTATATGTTGATCTGGTACCATCGCTACTGATCAGTGACCATAATGTTTCAGTATCATCAACTTCAACCCTCATACTAAACTGTTAATTCTCTTTAGTCTCATTCTTTGTTCCTTTTCTTTTTTTACCCATACTTTTTCTGCCAAGATCATTACATCTTGTATTACAGTGAATATTTCAACACCTATCAAGTTCCTTTGTGTCAAAATCGTCATATTGTCTCTTATCATGCAAATGTAAACCCTCACAATGTTTCTTCTGCCACGGTTATTACTTTGTTTGCAGCCATGCAAATGTGAACCCATTTATTCCCCACCCATATCTTTCCTCGGGAAACCGTCGCGGTGTCTTTCATTCTCATTTGTAGGATCATTGCTTATTTTGTCATGATTTTGGTTTTATCTTTCCATCATTTGCAACTTACGCCCTTCCAACCTTCATTTTAGTTGCTTCCTTTTGGCAGAGCAGTCACCTGACACAAAGCCTTCAAACATTCACATGCTTATTCTATGATGCCTGATACGGTGAACTTTTCTCTTAGTAGAAAAACCGCGGAAAGCACCTGTTTTACATAGGAGGAACCTCACAAGTTCAAAATGGTTCAAATGGTTCTGAGCACTATGGGACATAACTTCTGAGGTCAGCAATCCCCTACAACTTAGAACTACTTAAACCTAACCAACCTAAGGACATCACACACAAGTATTTCGAACATCTTGCCCCATATTGTCGAATGCTTTTTACAGTTCGACAAATCCTACGAACGTGTCTTGACTTCTGTGCATTCTTACTTCCACTATCAGTCGTAGCGTCGGACTGGTTATGTTCGTCACAACTGTCCATCAGTATTAAGAAAGTATTTTCGAGCCTTCTACGGCGTATAGATTCCTGACAAAGTATAACAGAAGATAACAGAGCTATGTTAAGCATATTAGATTAGATTTGGAGATATCAATACCCTTCTTTACTTCGTAAAATACAAGTAAAATCGCTCTCTTGATAGTTTGACAAATAGGATGAATGTGGGAGAGATCCATAATGTGACAGTAGGCAGTAGTTGAAGAAAAAGTATCTGGCATTGTTGCTCATAAACCAGAAATCCACAATTACAAAACATTTCAAAAAATAGTCAGTGTCCAAGTGATAGACTCGACACTGCTGAACACCTTCACTTTCAGCTATCAGTAACAGCACATTTCGTAATGATTTTAGAAAAGATGTACAGCAAATCACATTTAAACACGTAAGATTGTCACGTTCTCAGTATGTACAATAAACAACATAACTAAATAGTACTATCTCTGGGTAATCGTTATACTATCTCTGATCAAGGACGGAAGCAAACACTGAATGCCTTGAGGTGATACTAATTGAAGAGCCAAAGCATTTTTGTTACTGAGACTACTATGACCACGGAAGTTACTCGTTTGTCGGATGCAACTATCACAAAACTTTACAGACCAAATGCGAAACAGAACTAAAAAATTAATTAAATAGAAGTAAATTTTTAATATCACAAATATTTATATTAAATTTTTTACAGTCATCAGTCTTCTGATTGGTTTGATGTGGCGTGCCACTTATTCCATTTGTGCCAATCTCTTCATCTCAAAGTAGCACTTGCAACCTACGTGCTCAATTACTTGTTGACGGTATTCCAATATATGTTTTGCTCCATAGTTTTTACTCTATACAGATGTCCTACCATCTTGTCCCTCTTGTCAGTGTTTTCCATATATTTCTTTCATCGCCGATTTTTTGGAAAAGCTCCTCATCCCTTACCCCGACTGTCCATCTAGTTTTCGACATGCTTCTGTAACACCATATCTCAAATGATTTGACTCTCCTCTTTTCCAGTTCTTCTAACGTTAACGTTTCACAACCATACACTGAGCGAGGTGGCGCAGTGGTTAGCACACTGGACTCGCATTCGGGAGGACGACGGCTCAAACTTGCGTCCGGCCATCCTGATTTAGGTTTTCCTTGATTTCCCTTAATAGATTCAGGCAGATGCCGGGATGGTTGGTTCCTTTGAAAGGGCCGGCCGACTTCCTATCCCACCCTGCCCTAATCCGATGGGACCGATGACATAGCTGTTTCGTCCCTTCCCCCGAATAAACCAACCAACCAAGAACCGTACAATAATGTGTTCAAAACGTACGCCCTCAGAAATTTTTTCCTCATATCAAGGCGTATGTTTGATAATAATAGACTTCTCTTGGCCGCGAATGCCCTTTTGGTAGTGATAGTGTACTTCTTATGTCATACTTCGTCTCTATCTCGTGGTTTATTTTGTTGCCTAGGTAACGAAGTTCCATAACATCGTTTATTCGTGATGACCAATTATGATTTTTCGTTGTTCTTATTTTTGTTACTTGACGTCACTTCACCTGTCTTCAGTTCACTCTCAGTCGTGTTCTGTACTCTTAAGACTGTTCATTCCATTTACCAGATCGTGTAATCCTTCTTCACTTTCACTGAGGATAGCAATGTCATCAGCGATTGTTATTATCGATATCCTTTCACGCTGAATTTTAATTCCGCTCTTGAACTTTCCTTTCGCTTTCGTCAGTGCTTCTTCGATGTATAAATTGAACAGTAGAGGTGAAAAACTCCGTCCCTATCTTACTCCCTTTTTAATCCGAGTACTTCGTTCTTGGTCTTTTATTCTTCCCTTTGTCCCTTGTACATATTGTATATTACCCCTCTTTCCCTGTAGCATACCCCCTGTTTTTCTCAAAATTTCGAACGTTTTGCACCATCTGACACTGTCTAACGCTCTTCCCAGGCCGAAAAATTCTATGAATACGCTTAATTTTTCTTTAGTCTTGCTTCATTATCGACGCAACATGGGACTGCCTCTCTGTTACTTTTACGGCTCATAAAGCGAAATTGATCGTCGTCTGACAACAACTTTCTTTTAAATTCTTTTGTATATTATTCTTGTCAGTAACATGGACGTAGGAGCTGTTAGGCTGATTATGCGATAGTTCTCACACTTGTCGGCTCCTGCAATCTTCGAAAATTTGTGGATGATATTTTTAAAGTCCAGTGGTACACCGCCAGACTCACACATTCTACACACCAACGTGAATCTATCTGATTTCTCCTCTGCATTAAACAGTGGAATTCCCAATGCACTCTTAATGTTACCACCATTACTTTTTACTTCACCAATGGTAGATGGACTTTTTTGTTTGCTAAGGTAGTCCATCAGTCATTTCTCTTTCGAATCCTTCACATAGGTCATCCAGCCATTTTACCTTAGCTTTCCCGGCTTTCTATTTATTTCATCCCTAAGTGATTTGTAGTTTCTTTGCAGTTACGTTCCTTGTACATACATTTTGCATGCCAATTTCGATGATTGCTCTTTTTTAAGATGTTCTCTTCAAATTAAATGCCCACTGAGCTATTCCTTGTCGCAGTATCTACAAGCTCAGATAACTTTAACCATGTTTCTTCAGTCCTTAACACTTACGTATTCCATTCCTTTGTCAATTGATTATTTCTGACTAGTCTCAAACTTCAACCTACTCTTCATCAGTTCCCAACTGTGATCTGAGTATACAGCAACTCCTGGGTATTGCTTACAGTTCTGTATCTGGTTTCAGAATCTCTGCCTGACGAAAATGTAATCTAAATGGAATCTTCCAGTATCTCCTGGACTTTTCCAGATACACCTGCTCCTCTTGTGATTCTTGAACAGAGTATTCTTTACTCCTTCTGCTATAATCACATTCCCATCTCCTATGAAAGTTAAAGATTCATCTCGATTTACATAAAGAATTACCCATTCAGTAATATTGTATACTTCCTCTATCCCTTCATCTTCTGCTTGTGACGTCAGCATGTACTGCAGACTAAAAATCATAAAATAATTTCTCTTAGCCTCCCATACAGGTAGTTCTGACAGTGTGTGGTTGTGAACTTTTAATAGCTATGAAAGTAACTGTAAGACCTACAACGAAAAACATGGGGTGTATGCAAAAGTTAAGAGGCGAACTACAAATGCATCAGTTATTTACTGCATAGCCCTCAAGTTTTTCATTATGAATCTAGCAAGTCTTTTGTGTGTATTACAAATTCACAATCACAAATTTTCATAACTATGTTTAATGGTTTGGGAATCTGCATTGGCCTAAGAGAAATCAATTTATGCTTTCCAGTATAAAATAAAACATCTTATATTATAAGTTATTTTTATTCACCTAAGTATTTGATGATATTTAGTCTCATTTATGCGAAATTTTTGATTCGAGTTCAAATGTCCTAATCATATTATGCAAGAAACATGAAAATGTCAGGTTTATTTCATTTTATCTTCGTCTGAGTCAACCTATACACTCTTTCATCCAAAGCATACCTTGCATAAAGATGGTTAAAATAAATATTGAAGATATTAAAACTGACTTAGAGGCTCAGGAGCAAGTATCATTTATGACATTAATTGTAAAAGGGCGAAGTAGTAACGGCACACGAAGTACCCTCCATCACACAGCGCACAAGAAAGCAAGTTAATATTGGATTGCCATCCAGTTCTGACTGACACTGAAAATTTTAAGTCTCTAGCTGATCGGGAAAAAATAATAGTAAATAAGAATTACTCTCTACCACACACCAAACAAGAAAGCGAGCACATTAGTAAGTTGTTTAAGATAATTCACGCAATTTCTGCCAAACCGCTAAACAGACATACAACAGCGCTGGATAATGAAAACATAACGAAATAAGTCATGTATATACCACATTTGGTCAAAATTGCTCCAGGTGTCCCTCAGTTATGTTTTTATATTGCCTCATGTCACCCTTGCTCTCAGCTCTACGTGTTCTAAGGGCTATAGTGCCACAGTAACTTTTTTTCAGGTTGTAGCTGATATGTGTTTTCACCTGCATAGAAACCACTTCAGGCCTTACACGTGTGCATATATAAGTGGAATAAGTTGTTGCACATGACTTCTGCAACAGGTAATTAGGCACTCTGATCCCGTGGGGGCTTTGACACTACCTTCCAAGCAGTCATGGAGCACAAACTCTAATTGAACAGGTGGTGTTCTGTGTTACGCCCTTTGTTAACCTGTTTTCAGCCCCACCTTTTCTTTATCACAGAATCATCCTGTTCCAAACTATGTTTAAATTACAAGTATCTAGTTTATGGGAAAGTTAATTTAAAATCAACTGTAAATTTTGTACCGAACAGATAGGTAGTGAAGAAAGAGACCTACTAGAGACCTTTTAAAGTAAGTCTGATATCTTACATTAGTTTAATCACTAGAATGATAATGTCACTTCGTTCAGTAATTGCTCTAAATTTCTTTTCCGTGTAACACAACGTAACTAACAATGCAATCATAGGTAATATTTTTCTTTATGTGATATGTCACTGAAGATGTACAATGAAGGGCAAGAATAAATATAAATGTTACCGTTAAGCGGTCGCCAATAGCTGACCAGGTAAACTCAGAGATGAGTAATTCTTCAGTGCCCCGAAACCTGAATCGGCGCAGTTTGTGTTTCCCCCCAGTATCTTCTGTCTACAGTGACTGTGGCGTCTGGCGTACTGCCATTCCACGGCCTTCTGCGGGAGCCAAAATAAACCCCAGAGCACGCAGCGGCACTAAGCGGAACTTCTGGTAAATAGACAGAAGTCGCGGCGCGGTGCGCAGGATGTCCCGACTTAGAGCCGTGTATAAGCAAAGAACGACACAAAGCCCTGCAAAGAGGTCTGAAGTGAGAGAGGTCCCCGGCGCGGAGAAGCCGGCAGAACAAAGGCGCGACGGGTCTCCCGCCCGGAACAAATGCTGGCCGCCGGAAGCTCCTCACCACCACTCTCCTGCAGGCAGCAGCACTGTCGCGGAACAGCCTCCGGGGAAGTCCCGCGCTCGCAGCTGTTGCTTCTTCCTTACGTGGCGCATCGTTTAGCGTGTTCGTCTGGTCCTCACGTAAGCTCCCTACCAAGAACATCGACTTTTGTAATTCAAGTAACACAAATTGTATTGCCTGAGGTATTTATGAAAATAACTGCCTCTGTGTTCTGCACTGTTTATTCTTTGAAGGACAATATTTTAATTCTTTTCCGATGCCAACAATTGCAGTTTCAGCCATAAAGTCATTTTAAGTGGAAATTACATGTCTAAACACAGAGATAAGCTTAACCAACGAGAAAGAGAGAGAAGGCTCACATTAATGAACAATTATCGAGAACAATATGAAATGGGTATCCAGATTGATATCCAAGTCTAATTTCCACAAGAAATTAACAACGAATGCTAACTCCAAAAAGTGTTAGGGATACAAAACATAGGAGATACGAAGGCAGTAGAAATTATCTTTTTCAGAATATAAATCGAAGTTAGGTCATGAAAACCTCGTAACTCCACCTGCCTGTGAAAACCTCTTAAGTCCATTAACAAGTAACACCATTATCAGAAATTTGAAAGTGCATGAATTTCTCCAGTCTGTCAATAGTCAATAACTATACTTCTAATATATATAGTGCATTTAAAATTACTAGAAACTTTTGACATTTGGCTGATTGGAGAGAGATGTGACACCATTGCCCAGGTAACACCAATGGCGAGCCGGCTTTTCGTGCGATGCCACCAGGGGTTCGGCTGGTAAAGCACGCCTGTTGCAACATTATGAATAAACAGCAAAATGTAGTGCTACGCATTAGATCCATCAGGTTCGCCAGATCGCTGAAAGTTGTATTTTCTGGCGTTCAAGTGTTCTGTGATCGTCAGATATTGTGAACAAGTGTTTCGTATTGGTGTCCGATTAATAACAACAGTGCAGTACATCTGAATGCAAGATTTTCAGTAAAAGTGTCGTCCAAGAACACATTCACTGGCTGGGAAGATAACGTTCTGCTGCCAAACATTCTTCGGAATTCGACAGTACTTACGGACAAAACGTCATACCACTCTGTTGTGATGCGTAAAGCTTCAACAATTCAATGTAGGAAAGCGGATAATTTTGCTCTGGGTACAAAGAAAGTTTCCATGAGATAAAGATGAACCTGTTTAAGACGCAGTTAATGGAACCTGTAGTGCTGTGCATGCCAAAACTTCACGCTACCAGGTCAACGAACTGGCTAATGCCAAAGGAAGTGTTTGGGTGTTCCCGACGAAAGAAGCCATGTAAATGTTACACGACAGGACTGATCTTGAGTTGTCAGCCATAACAAGAAGGTAGTTACCGAAAAATTGATTCATGAAGGACATATTCCTCGAAATGAGGAATATGTAACTTCTCTTGTTGCCATGTTAAAATCAGCTTTTTTTGTCAAAACACAGCAGAGTTTGAAATATTCGTGTTACTAACATTCTAAGCCAATTTTAATTATGACAGAATCCTCAAATGCGTAATATTAAACTAACAACTGAATGCAAGTCAGGTAAATAGTTTATGAAACAGTCGATTGGCAGTATGAAAATAAACTTGTAACTTCTTCACTTATATTACTACAAAACCCACAGCAGTTCTCGTTTCAGCAGCTATCGATGGCCATCAATAATTACATTATTTCACTGAAAAAATTTGTAGTCGCTTGAATATCGCGACAGATATGGAACTTTTGCATATTAACCATTTGGCAAAACACTATCGTCTTTGGGCGATGTCATTTGCCAAAATAAATACATTACATTTCCTCGTGATTGCAAACAGGCGGCGATATCCTTCCACGTCAAAAGAATAATTTAATATATTATCTACATTTCATACCCAATAACACGTAACCTAATACGCACCAAACACAAATTCATGTCGATACCTATCCTTCACTGCAAGCTACGAACTTTCTGCAGTAGTTTACCTTCTATCGAAACATCACAATAACTATGACCATTAACGAAATGATATTGGGTTCATCATGAAGCTGACAAATTAAACTACAGGATGTGCGAGAAGGACAGTAGATTACCGAACAGTTTCTTTAAAATCGTTTGAGAAAGATCGCTGATCTACCGACTTGCTCTTCACACAGTCAAGTTGCGCGCCGAGTAGACCTGGCATTATGCTGTGGTCATCGGCTGGCAACTACGCTACCCTCCACCCGCTGCGTACTGAACTGTCAAAAGTCGCAACTTGGTTTAAACACACTATAGTTATGCATGTAGCTTCTTTATGTGTACCACTTTATACAATTTTAAGAAACCGTCTTCACTTCTCCTGTAAAATTTAACAAAATGGAATTACGAGGTTTCCGTCGCGTACCGTCTGCCTTTGATAGCTGAGTGGTCAGCGCGATGGAATGTCATACCTAACGGCCCGGGTTAGATTCCCAGCTGGGTCGCAGATTTTCTCTGCTCAGGGACCGGGTGTTGTGTTCTCCTTATCATCATCATTTCATCCCCAACGACGCGCAAGTCGCCGAAGTGGCACAAGGCGAACGGTCTAACCGACGGGAGGCCCTTAGCCACACAGCAGTTCCATTTCCATCGCCTACCATAGAGATGTTAAAATTAGAAAGAAACCAAAGCAAAAGAGGTGAGACAATATTTATGAAATTTGAAGAAAGGGAAAGATACGTAGTGGAAACACATTGGAGTGTAACTCGAGTGACCTTCAAGGAGAAGGAGTTTAAACACCCAAATAGTCGCTTGCAACCATCAATCAATATTTCTTGAAATTAATAATGTGGACTATGCCTGAAATTTTATATATACCACACGGTGCGTAAATTTGTTCAGTCTGCTTACGCGCTATGATTTCCGCTTCGGAAAGGACCTGAAGTAGATATTGCAGTGGTAGCGCTGAGAAATAAGTCCAACAACGAAAAGAGAAAATATTTTCCATCAAATCATATTACACGACGGTGAACCCACGACGGAAAATAAGATTCAGTAGCACGTTTTTTCGCTCTGCCGGAGCTGAATGAAAAACAAGAAAAAAATGTTCGTTGAATAAACATCTCAGTCGCATACGTTTGTAATCATTGGTCATCTGTTACAACACCTAAACTTGAATACACTGCATGCTTGAAGACGTTAATTTCCTCCCAAATACAGAGATCGAGGCAATGACTATGTCCTAATCATATCATTCTTTTCTAACACAAGCATAATAGGTAGACTTTTTAATCGCTGCCGAAGACACGTGTTGCCGGTAGGACAACAGCACAAAGAAGAATATCGTTTTCGAAGCTCTTCATTTCAGTGAAAAACCAGAAAATTGTTTATCGTTATACATATAATGGTTGAATCATGGCGTTTTAATTCTACAAATGTAACTGAACTTAAGCTTCAAGACGAATCTCATCGACCATAAAACTTCTTTTACGAATAGGCCTAGTAATTGTTAAGAAGTAAGTACACCTGTAATATTACCCCTTCTTCACGGCACAAGCTCCGAATGTCAGGGGAATGTTCAGCAGACTAATAACGTTGCAAAAATTGAGTTTTTCATTCTAAATTTTAACACTGTTACATTTCTTACCTTGTCAATTAGGAAAATGTTTCGACAGCATGGATCCAGATCGTAACATTATTCCATAACAACAAGTATTCCACGATGATAGCAGAGCATTTCCAACTCATTCGCCCTTCTAATATAAAAGTAGCTGTTATGAAGGCCAGTATCTATGAATATTGAAATGTTGCTGTGGGCAAATACTTGTGATGCTTAGTGTCAAAACTGACTACTCAGTGGCAAGACACAAGCTGAACGACTTTTTATGTGAGGATAAATTGGCCGGTACAATCCCTTATTACAGAAAATGTGGCCGTCAAATTATCAGAACCCGGCAGAGCTAGTCACCATCAGATTATGGACATAGTAACAAAGTTGAGCCACTTACTTTTTCTTAATCAGAAAGCTCTTTTTGCACAGCTTAACACGTGAACTTGCCAGAAACAATGCGCAAAGGAACTAAAGACGGAGACGGGTGGGACTCAATAGGAAATGTAAGTACTGAGCACGACTCCATTTAAAAATTTGTGCTGTGGCTGAAACTAGATTGTAAATTGTGAACAGTAAAGATTTACAAGTTCATAAATGAGCTGATCCTGGTATTAAAATACCAGTGATTCCTTGCACTCAGATCGTTTTTTCTTAAAATGGTAATTATGTCATTAAGGGTGATTTATTGCCGTAACATATTTATTTCTTAAACTTATGTTTTGCCTAAAGAGACGCCTATTGAAGAAGGTTAATTGTTTGCTATTGAGACTGTGTTTTCTAAGAAAGATTTTCTCAACACAAGGAAGCCCTCAGCGCCATCAGAAGAATGATTGAACAGCTCACCGATGGCTAAACAGTCATTAATAGCATGAAAAGCATACTAAATCAAATCACCTTTATTTTTGCGGCGACTAAGTCTTCCCTCTTTCCATTTGTAATACACACTTCATTTGAAGATGAGATTGGTGTCACCTTCTTAGAGGGCCACTGTAGTAATTTAGTTTCGCTCAACTAGAGCTCTTGTAACTATAATACATAGCGCTCATTGCTAATCCCATTTAATCCCTTCACAACTGTACCTGAAATCTCCCATTTATGGGACTATTTGGCACCTCGGTTAGGTGTCACATAGAAATATATGGTAAGGTGGGGTAAATCCGACCTAGTAATTTCTTGTTGCTATAAAATGCATATCCGAAGTCGGATCCTAACGTTATATACATTAATTTATACGTAATATAAAGGAGCAACTCTTTGCAAGTTATTTTTGATATACCATCAATAGTTCTTGAGATATCCGTATTTTAAGAAACATCCATTTTTTGCCATTTGCAAAAGTGGTGGGGTAAATGCGACCCACTATTTGTTTGGCCGATATTGCACAGAAATTGTTCTAAATGAATGGTTTTTTTGGGAAATAATTATAAGCAATTATTTTTTTACTTAAACGAAGAAAATGTATTCAGAAAATAACAATAATTGGAGTAATAAATGTGCTGAAAGTTAAATGAATGTAAATTTTAATAGAAAAAAGATAATTTACTTGCACTGTGGTGCAACATCAATGTCGATCTCTGAATGTTAAAATCACGAGCGACATTCCAGTTTCCATTGCAGCAGCTGCTCGGCAAATATCGTTTTGATTGCGTTTTTCCGTTTTTCGTTTGTAATTTCATACCATTTTCCTAAAAATAAACAAAAATCCACTCTGTTAACACAAATAAATAATTCCATACACATAAATGATAAATATGCGGTCGGATTTACCCCACCATTTAGCGGTCGGATTTACACCACTATGCCATGTTTCATTTAACACACAAAGAAACACTTTACACATTTCCAACAAAAACGATAAATATACTGAATAGGTCACCAATTGCACTACAAAAATCACTTACCGTTTGTTTTGCGAATTTTTATATTTAATAAGGTAAATCTAGCGATGCAATTCGCACAAAAATTTAATTGAAACAATCGAAAACACATTTGTTGTCTTTTGGGTGTCTAAATGTCAAATGCGGCAAAACTGTCAAGGTGACGTTTTCGATATTTCGAATGGTCTATATGGTAACACTAATGCGAAATCACTCTGCTTTGCCGTTTTTCACAAATAGAGGGAGGTCGGGTTTACCCACCAGGTCGGATTTACCTCACCTAACCTTCCCCTACTCTGCTCTAAATCACTCAACTTCTCTTCTACTTACGCCACATTACAACAGCACAATGATTTCTCTGTTATCTGTCCTGAAGTATGTCACATCGCTTGCCATCGGCAGATTTCGTAACCAACGTAGCGCAGATTTAACATCGTGTAGTATTTGGAAACAACTGTGTATGAAGATGTTTGACAAGAGAAGTAAGAGAGTACGTATCGAAGCCAGATGTGTACAAGATACAGTTTCTTGAAGACTCCGTCCGAGCGTGTAACAAACATATCCTGTAATGTCTGTCAGATCGCTGTGTCTGATAAGATATAAGTGCACCAGAAGCAGGGAAAAATAAGATTCAAAATTCCGTCCGGCCAATCCGAGTTAGGTTACCCGTGCGTCCGACAAAATTATAGAGGCCAAGGTCAAGAGATGTTTCCTTAGAGGGATCGACAAGAGATTTAGTTCCCCAGTCTTGCCGAATAACGCTTGAACTTCGTTTCTAATGACCTGTTGCTCAACTGGACGTTAAACTTCAGTTTCCCATCCTTTGCTAACGTATCACCAGGTATGAAGCGTCGTCTCTACGTAAGCCATGAACAAAACTAATTTTTCAATGTTTCACAGAAAAACCTTGGCTTTATCATGCAGGAGTATTAGTGTTGATTTCTCAACCTATACCCGTTGCATTGCTAACGAGATAAAAGAACACATGCTAACTGAAGAATTATGGAGTTATGGGCCGTCACCTCTCGCACCTAGAACTTTTCCACCTTTTCACATTACTCTCGAATCCCTTATTAGAGATTTTCTCTCTGGCCTAGGTCCCTGGCATTTGTATGAAATATTTCAAACTAGAAAGACCAAAGTTATTACAATTAGATGAAACAATTTATTTACATTAAGCTCCTCCATGATCTCATAGAAAGCCACAAATTTCTGCTTTCATCGACAACAGTGACTGAAATATACTGTTTCTGAATAACGGCAGACAGAAAATCAGATCAATTTCTCTGTCAGTAGTACAACTACAGCGTGTAATACGCTTGGATGTCGATACTCTGCTTCCAAAAAATATCTCAGTTTCATTAAGAGTTGTATGTTGTCACTGAGGAATGCTTTTAGATAGAAGAACCAGTGCTTTTACTTCTGAGGAAAAAGTGCTTAAGTGCTATCACTGTTCTTTTAAATGTAGCGGCAGAGAGAGAGAGAGAGAGAGAGAGAGAGAGAGAGAGAGAGATAAACGGAATGAGACGGTTATTACTATGTTTAGATGTGAACAGGTGTTACCTGAGTACCTGCATGTTATAAAATGCAGCATGTCGCAATAACTTCGCCAATAAGGTATTGAAGCAGGAACCCCAATTGCGAAGAATTATTTGAGGAAGTGAAACATGCTGCGAAGGAATGGAGACAAACTGATAAACGATCTGAATTAATAATGATTGCATAATAGTACCTTCACATATTTCTTGCATATAAAGAACCTTTATTTATTTAAAAGGTACTGAACTTGTATATGTTCTTCCTCACGTCACTCATAAAGTCTACGTGGAAACTACTCTCTCTCAAACACAAACAGCACAAATTACAGAGCAAACACTCTACACATCCGCTTTTGTACCCAACCAGTCGCAATTCTATGTCATTCCCTGTCTGACTGAACAAATATTTGAAATTTGGTGTTGGTACAATATTTTACGGAAGCCATCTGAAGAACAAACGGTTAAATTTTTTCAGTTGCAGTGTCATTGCCTGTAAGTTATTGTATCACAGGATATAACCGCTTCATCAAATAATTAACATGTGCCTTGGATATTGTGTCACTGTACTGTACGTCTAATAAAGTCCTTATATAAGCAAGCGTAGATCACATTAGCACTGAAATTTGTTCACTAGTAAAAATTATATTCAGGACGTATTGTGTTAGAGACGGTATTGTATAACCTCACACTGTTTTCCCCTATTTGGCAGTCATGATGGCCCAGACCCTCATGTGCTTGCTAATCGTGTCAGCTACCTCTCCTTCAACTTACAATGAAGCATAAATAATTTGTCAAAGCCATTGGCAAAACACACATACTGTTCTGTTGATATCATAACTAATAGATACTGACATGTTTGTGTTCTTAAAGCAAAATGAAGTCACGTTTATGGTGATTATGTGGTGGATTGAAAAGGTTCTTTTTGTTTTGTTGCGCCACTCTGACACGAATATTCACAACGTCGCAACCGATTCTACCAGCCGGTGGTCGTATGCAGACTATCAACAGATACAAAGAGGAGACGAAGAATTCCTACACAAATTGTAAGATCAGCCAACTAATAAATAATAAAACAGAATATAACCGTATCCAAACGAACGTTATGCAAACTGTTTTCGTTGCGTTTTAAATACTGAATATGACAGTTGACAGATTTCGAGATTTTGTAGGGGAAGTGAAATTCTATCTTTGTCTAATCATAGATGTCTATATTTGTGAAGGTAACTATTGCTTCTGCAGATCATACAGTTATTTTCTTTAGAATAATGTGAGATTATTGTTTATAGAATGTGTAAAGGTTTTTAAACAATTTTTTAATTTTTGCGTTTACAAGAATGGGAAGATGGATGCTGGGGTGGGGAGTGGGTCATACGCACAAGATCCTATGCAGTAATTACCTTGTTTAAAATATAAACATACATATAAAGTTGTAATAATTTATGGAAATTCATTTCTCTGATTAGTAAGTGTTGCAATAGTTCGCTACCCGATCTGCAATGCATTGCGTTCTCTCTCATTTGCAATAGTTCGCTGTTCGATTTGCAATGCATTGCGTTCTGTCTCTTGTTGACAGATGTTCCTCAGACTGAGCTTCGCTTAGGAGCAAACCTGAATCCTAACGACATCGAGGAAGGGGACGATGTGTACTTCGAATGCGAGGTCAACGCCAATCCCAGTGCCTACAAAGTGATGTGGAAGCACAACGTAAGTACTTTCCGATTATTTTCAACGTCTTCTTTTTCAAGCGTCTTCTAACCAAACTGAAGGTCTGTGGACTATCACCTCAGTTGTGCGACAGGATTCGTGATTTCCTGTCAGAAAGGTCACAGTTCGTAGTACTAGAAGGCAAGTCATCGAGTAAGACAGAAGTAAATCCGGCGTTCCCCAAGGAAGTAATATAGGCCCTCTATTGTACTTGCTCTATATGAACGACCTAGGAGACAATATGAGTAGTCCTCTTCGCTTATTTGCCGATGATGCTGCCATTTACCGTCTTTTAAAGTCACCAGATGACCAAAACCAATTGCAAAATGATTTAGATAAGATATCTGTATGGTGGGGAAAGTGGCAATCGACAATGAATAAAGAAAAGTGTGAAGTTATTCACATGAGTACTAAAAGAAATCCGCAAAGTTTCGATTACACTATGCCACACAAATCTGAAGGCTATAGGTTCAACTAAATACTTAGTGATTACAGTTATAAATAACTTAAATTACAACGACCACACAGAAAATGTTGTGGGTAGAGCAAACCAAAGACTGCGGTTCATTGGCAGAACATGTGGAAGGTGAAACAGTTTTACAAAAGAGACTGCGTACACTACACTTGTCCGCCATATTCTGGAGTATTGCTGAGCGGTGTGGGATCTGCATCAGGTGGGACTAACGGATGACATCGAAAAAGTTCAGAGAAGGGTGGCTCGTTTTATATTATCGCGAAATAGGGGAGACAGTGTCACATACATGATACGTGAATTGGAATGGCAGTCATTAAAACAAAATCGTTTTTGTAGCGACGAGATCTTCTCATGAAATTTCAATCACCAATTTTCTCCTCGGATTGCGATAACATTCTGTTCGCACCCACCTACATAGGGAGGAATGATCATCACAATAAAATAAGAGAAATCAGTGCTCGCACAGAATAATTTACGTGTTGGTTTTTCCCGAGCACCGTTCGTGAGTGGAACGGTAGAGCGACAGCTGGAAGGTGGTTCATTGAACCCTTTGCCAGGCACTTAATTGTGAATAGCAGAGTAATCACGTAGATGTAGATGTAGATACATGTTTGGTACATGATGTGTGGTTGGGTGATATGCTGGTCTCAAGTTGGGCACCAGTCATGCTGGAAACTTCCGGTTTTTTTGTCTTTTAATAATTGTTGGACACGAGACAGCAACGATAGGTTTTATCACGGACATGTTGCACAAAGGGAATAACGGTTAATAGGAAGCCTCACACAACTAAAAAAATTACGTCAATAATTTATGTTTTGAAGTATTCTTTTGAGATAATTTCAAATTGTCCAATCGTCTCTCTTCTGTGACACCTTCGACACGATAGATCGTTCATTTTTAAACTTGTGGTCTGCAGTACTGTGTTATTCGGCCTGTGGGGGAGGCTGTTACTTGCCGTCAAGTCTTCGTAATTGCTCCTAGTATATCGATGCGTCTTTCCCGCTACGACAGTTGATTAGACTACATTCTGATGTATAAAAGTATCCTTGACAATTTCTGTCAGCTCATAGACCTCATTTACACTGAAGAGCCAAATAAATTGGTACACCAGGCTAATACTGTGTAGGGCCCCTGCGAGCACGCAGAAGCGCCACAACACGACGTCACATGGACTCGACTAATGTCTGAAGTACTGCTGGAGGGAACTGACACCATGAATCCTGCATTGCTGTCCATAAATCCCTAAGAGTGCGAAGGGGTGAAGATATATTCTGGACAGCACGTTGCAAGGCATCCCAGATAAACTTTATAATATTCATGTCAGGCGAGTTTGGTGGCCAGCGAATGTTTTTAAACTCAAATGAGTGTTCCTACAGCGACCCTGTAGCAATCCTAGACTTGCTGGGTATCGCATTGTCCTGATGTAACTGCCCACGTCCGACGGAATGATCAATGGACTTGAATGGATGCTGGTGGTCAGACAGGATGCTTACGCACGGTTCCGAAAGACCATATCGATAATGATTCGTTGAATGCTTCTCACGCTGACACTTGTTGATGGTCCAGCATTCAAATCTGCAGTAGTTTGCGGAAGGGCTGCAGTTCTGCCACGCTGAACGATTCTCTTCAGTCGTCGTTGGTCCCATTCTTGAAGGATCTTTTTCCGGCCGCGGCAGTATCGGATATGTGGTGATTTACCGGATTCCTGACATTCACTTGTGAAACGGGCGTACGAGAAAATCCCCTCTTCATCGCTACCTCGGAGATGCTGTGTCCCATCGCTCATGCGCCGACTGTAACACCACGTTCAAACTCACTTAAATCTTGGTAACCTGGAAATGTACAACCGGTACCCGATCTAACAAATGCACCAGACATTTGCTGTCCTTCATGGGCGTTGCCGACGGCAGCGGCGTATTTTGCCTGTTTAAATATCTCTAAATTTGAATACACCTTCCCTTACCAGTTTCTTTGGCGCTTCATTGTATATCTCTGTATTTGAATACGCATGCCTATACTAGTTTCTTTGGCGCTTCGGCGTATATTCTAATTCAGTGGACATAGTCTTCGTGGTGCACCGTTTGCACCCACAGGCCTGGTGTACTGATACCTGCCCACACTAGTTATTTTAAGAGGATGATTAGATTAGCTGAGACAAACCTTTTTTTCTATCGATCTGTAGTAAAGAAATGTGATAAAACTTGAATAATTATGACACGTTTACAAAAGAAGTCATATGCTTGTGTTCCACCGAGATTCTGAGTGGAAAGATCCTCAAGGATGTGGGAGAACTAAAATTAAATCTTAAACCTAATTTCATTTGACAGATAACAAAGACATGTCACAAAACATGTAATGGTATAATACACTGAAATGCAGATGATAATTCTTCGGCTGTTGTAACCGAACGTTACACAACAGAAAAGATATTTGCGACAAGTCTTTCGTTTACTATGGAGGAGAAAATAAATGTTAGTTGTTATTTCCTGGATTTGCTAGTCTGCAAGAAAGAAGATCGTCGCTTTCGGCACACGGTATTCAGAAAGTAGCTGAAGAAAGCAGGAAGTTATGGGATTTCATGTGCTTGTGGAAACGTCTACGTGGATACTACGAAAAGAACAACAGAAAAATACCAGAAGAACATAAGAGCAACTCTACAAATGTGAAACGTGCAGATAAGCTGTTGCGCAACACCTGTTTGCAGCAGAACATCACCAGATTCGGTTTGATAGGACTCAGGTACTCGCAGCCGTAAGCCAATATATCGATAGGTTGTATAGAGTTTCATTAGCGATATTAATGTGGTAGAGGGAAAGCAATGGTATCTTGATTCAGGAGACAGAAAAGTTATGTACCAGCGTTCGAAGCTGTGGCGTTAGTTATAGCGGATGAAGGGAACCGAAAACTGCCAAACATGCACGAGCTTTTGAAAATACGGCTATGTGACGCGATCCGCCGGCGTGGGAATACGCGGGAACGAATTTATATTTCTATTTGTTAAAATAATCAGCAACCAGTTGCTCAAGAGGAGTTTTATTTTTTATTGGTTTCAGGCGCCTACTGCCCTTCTTCAGAATATTATAATTATCGCAATATTACCTAGGTGTATTTTTGACGCTCGCGGATAAAGCGATAATTATAATGTTCTGAAGAAGAGTCGTAGGCTCCTGAAAGGTAAAGGAATAAAATTTCTTTTGTGTTTGTTTGTTGATTACTTCAATAAATCACACAGGTCTATCACCGCATGCCCTCTAAATCATTCTCTCATTAAAACGTATCAGTAATGCAGCAGCTAATATAAGTGTGCAACATTTTCCCACAAATGGCTAAAATGGTACTACAGCTAGCTGTCTACCTTTCATACGAGGTATCTCAAGAGTAGTATAATGCTTTGTTGTTGCTCTATCAGTAATATTCTTACTTTAGTGCAAATTAGAGCAGTGGTTTAGCATGAACGGAACTGCTCGAGCGGTTTTCGGCGCAGCTCAAGAAATCTCGAGCTCTGCTCGATCTTTGGATGTGTCTGCGATTAGTGACTTTTGTTGGTACTATCTCGACGACCTGCCTTAGGGTCTTTAATGCACTATTGATTTTAACTGTAACAGTAGCTGTGAAACATAGCGTAGAGGCCACATATTACAACGGCAGCTTGTAAGTAAATAAAAAATTACAGTAATAATTCTGCCCAGTTCTCAATCTTTGGTGCGTTCCTCGATCTGGTGGAACAATCGCCAAGACAGGTCTTATTTTCTCTACAGCATTTATAGTCGTTTTATAGCGATAGATTTTGTTTTTTAAATATTTAATTGTTGATTAACTGAGTTCCTTGTTTCACCTGAAAGTTGACATCTTGCTGTCAAAGTGATTAAAATCTGGTATCTTTTTTGCTTGATACTGTAATATGTGATCAGGGATTGAGATTCTCATTTGCAACTGACTTGGTGGTAAATCACTGCACTCTACATAAACCTTTCTCTTTGAGGACGACATTTTCACCTAGGACTGTTACATTTGTTTAAAAACCAGTATAAATATTTTAAAATCCATATATACTAGTACAGTACGAGAAAATCACATATACTAGTACAGTACGAGAGCTCCTGTAGAAAATTTGTTCTGATACATCATATGTTTGTGTAATGGTAGGATTAGATGCTACTTCTTCCTGTATTCCACGAAATTGTCCAATTTTAAGCAGAAATATAACTTCTTGTTGTGGCTATTTCATAGTTCAACGCGTATCGTTTCACTCGCACCGCACTTGCCAAATGTCACATGATTGTTCGAACGGCATCGATACTACACTCCTGGAAATTGAAATAAGAGCACCGTGAATTCATTGTCCCAGGAAGGGGAAACTTTATTGACACATTCCTGGGGTCAGATACATCACATGATCACACTGACAGAACCACAGGCACATAGACACAGGCAACAGAGCATGCACAATGTCGGCACTAGTACAGTGTATATCCACCTTTCGCAGCAATGCAGGCTGCTATTCTCCCATGGAGACGATCGTAGAGATGCTGGATGTAGTCCTGTGGAACGGCTTGCCATGCCATTTCCACCTGGCGCCTCAGTTGGACCAGCGTTCGTGCTGGACGTGCAGACCGCGTGAGACGACGCTTCATCCAGTCCCAAACATGCTCAATGGGGGACAGATCCGGAGATCTTGCTGGCCAGGGTAGTTGACTTACACCTTCTAGAGCACGTTGGGTGGCACGGGATACATGCGGACGTGCATTGTCCTGTTGGAACGGCAAGTTCCCTTGCCGGTCTAGGAATGGTAGAACGATGGGTTCGATGATGGTTTGGATGTACCGTGCACTATTCAGTGTCCCCTCGACGATCACCAGTGGTGTACGGCCAGTGTAGGAGATCGCTCCCCACACCATGATGCCGGGTGTTGGCCCTGTGTGCCTCGGTCGCATGCAGTCCTGATTGTGCCGCTCACCTGCACGGCGCCAAACACTCATACGACCATCATTGGCACCAAGTCAGAAGCGACTCTCATCGCTGAAGACGACACGTCTCCATTCGTCCCTCCATTCACGCCTGTCGCGACACCACTGGAGGCGGGCTGCACGATGTTGGGGCGTGAGCGGAAGACGGCCTAACGGTGTGCGGGACCGTAGCCCAGCTTCATGGAGACGGTTGCGAATGGTCCTCGCCGATACCCCAGGAGCAACAGTGTCCCTAATTTGCTGGGAAGTGGCGGTGCGGTCCCCTACGGCACTGCGTAGGATCCTACGGTCTTGGCGTGCATCCGTGCGTCGCTGCGGTCCGGTCCCAGGTCGACGGGCACGTGCACCTTCCGCCGACCACTGGCGACAACATCGATGTACTGTGGAGACCTCACGCCCCACGTGTTGAGCAATTCGGCGGTACGTCCACCCGGCCTCCCGCATGCCCACTATACGCCCTCGCTCGAAGTCCGTCAACTGCACATACGGTTCACGTCCACGCTGTCGCGGCATGCTACCAGTGTTAAAGACTGCGATGGAGCTCCGTATGCCACAGCAAACTGGCTGACACTGACGGCGGCGGTGCACAAATGCTGCGCAGCTAGCGCCATTCGACGGCCAACACCGCGGTTCCTGGTGTGTCCGCTGTGCCGTGCGTGTGATCATTGCTTGTACAGCCCTCTCGCAGTGTCCGGAGCAAGTATGGTGGGTCTGACACACCGGTGTCAATGTGTACTTTTTTCCATTTCCGGGAGTGTAAACACTGGAGACATGTGTACTCCCTCGCTAATCTGGGGTTAATTGTACCTAGTTCAAAGCATAGGACTTCGTTATTTTGGCTCTTTACAGATTTCTGGGGAGCCTACTACCATTCTCATTACATAGATTTATGCCTTCTTCAAAGTTTTAAGAAGGAAATGCGATACAAAAGCAACATATTTTTGAAAAATCAATTTTTTTAAATTTTTGACCTTCTATCTCAAACGCTCGAGTGGGAACGGGAGGGGGCGCCACAATCAAGTTTTTGCCCCTCTTCGGAAATATCATATACCCGGGGCTAGCAAACTATAAAGGTTAAGTTCTGTATTAAGCTCGAGAAAACCTCTAGGGAAACGTGGGCAACGATTAAGCAAACGTGTGCAGGCGAGGCACATTCAGGAAGTGGTATTTTCAAGTAACATAAAAGTTCACGTGAAGACAGACACATTCAGTGCAAGACAATCCCAGAGCTTGTCGCCCTACTGGAGCACATAACGATGGAAACGTGGAGTGTGTAATGCAGTTAGTTCAAACACACTGTTCCATCACACACTAACAGACGAAGAGAAAGAGGAAAGACGAAGAGTTTCTACTGGACTACTGGATTGAGCCAGACGTGATTTCGCATTTCTGCCAAAGATTATTTGCCGGGGATGAAAGTTGGTGCTATCAGTACGACGAGCTTCATGGTGATGAATTGTGGAGTCCCGGGTCACCAGCCTCGAAAAAGTCAAACGACAACCTTTGAGAACAAAGACAATATTGATCGCATTCTTTAATAGTAAGGGATTAGTTCGCCATGAATATATTCCTCCAGGTCGAACCGTGTATTTCACTCCTTACATCAAAGTCTTGAAACATTTGCGACAAGCAATTCGACGTCGCAACCCTGATTTGTGGCATTCTCAGGTCTGGGGCTTAATGCATGACAATGCAGAACTCCATACTGCTTTATCTGTTACTGAGTTCCCGGACTGCTTCCAGGACCTGTATCAATGTTGCACTAGTGTATAGGTAGCCATAGAAACTACTTCGATAGAAGCTGGGATCATTACTTGCTAAGTGCAATTTTCTGCTTAAAAAAAAAATCTGTCCTGGAACTTTTCTGAGAAAGGGAGTGTGTGTACACATGCTCCTATTCTTTCATCTATTATCTGACACCAAGTGTCTGATCTCTTTGATTGTACTCCATGTAGATTTTCAATAGCTCTTCACTGTAGTTTATATCATCTTACTGCAAAATCTTAAAAAAAAACATATTGTTAACTGTCAGGTGCTCTGGAAAATATATGATGAGACCTATGACATCCACAGACAGTGAGGCGAAGAGGAAAGGCAATGGGGTAGGATTTGGAATAAAAGCTAGACGAGGGACGAAAACTGCTAAAAGAAGCCAAGGTGAAGTGTCTTCTGCTGATTCATAAGACCCTTCTTACAGAGCGGGTTAAAACTGAAAAGTTGTTAAAATTTAAGCCACGGTCTGCTACATATTTAAAATTTCCTTTTCTGCCAAGTGCAAAACATTTTCAAGTGAAGTGTTAGAGATAAGGAACCAAATTATCAGTCTTTGTACTCCATATCATAGTTTTCTCATAGTATTTCAAGAAGTAAATGATCAGTACTAACAGCAGTTGTTGAAAAACTCTTTTTAATATTTTCATGTATAAAAAACGAGTTTTGGGATAATTACTTCCATTATTTTGTACACCCTTTGGCAATATATCATATAAAACATAACCATTATGCTTTGTAGTGCATTGCTTTAGAACTATCTCTTCATAAAACAGTCAATGGACAACTGTAACAAAATGCAGTCAGTTCCACAAGAAAGTATACACCGTTACCTCTATGAAATGAAAGACGCTACTATAAATATATGTTAACGTGAAAACACATGTTATTACTAATTGCACAATTACTCCAATCACCGCCATTATCCATTATAGATTGGTACTTTAGCCCTCTCTCCAGTAAATCATAAGTGTTTCCAACCTCTAAATATCGTTTGATCTACTTCGCAACGAACGTCTTTGACTTCCTAAGAATTTTGGCAGCAGCTTCATATGAAAGCTTTGGTTCCTTTGGATGATTTCAACACTGCCTGGTGACGCTTCAGTTGTTCTGCTCTCATTTTAAACTGCAACAGACTAAACAAAACATTCGACTTTGAGACTGTTTATCTATACACTGTGCAAAAAGCGTATTGATTACAGATTCGAGACCACTACCGGAGATGTCACTGTGGACGTTACTTTTAGAATAATGGCATACTCTTTCTTGGGGAACTGACTGTACGTACTATCGACGAGCAAGCAGAGGATTCTGCAGTCTCGTTGAGCTGCCACCCCAAAGATGAGCCAAACGGAGAAGGATACCAGACGTTTCGTATACAGGATGGTGCTTCATATGAGGCGCAAATGTTGCAGGGGGCGCCGCTGCATCATAGCACGTCAGACGGCATCATCGTGAGTACGCACAACCTGGCGCTGCAGATGGTGAGCAAGCACCAGGCTGGCAACTACACCTGTTCCGCCTCCAACATCGAAGGCGACGGCGCCAGCAACACCGTCCAGCTCAGGGTCATGTGTGAGTACGCGGCATGGCACACGCGTGGCACGAAACCCAGCACTTAAATCTACACTCTGCAAGCATCATTACAGAGTGCGGTGGAAGGTACTTCTGGTACTTGAGTTCCCTCCTCCCGTCTTCCATTCGCAAATGGTGCATGGGGTGAACGACTATCGATAAATCTCCGTCTGACATTAATATGTCTGATTTTTCTCATCGAGATCATTGAGGGAGACGTACGTTGGAGGAAATAATGTGTTTCCCGATTCTTCTCCGAACATACGCTTTCGAAGTTTTAAAGAAAACTTCACTGTGTGATATACAATGCCTGTCTTGCAGCGTCTGCCACTAGTGTTTTATGAACACTAATGCAAAGCTCTCGAATTAATTAAGTAATTACATAATTAAATGTGCCACTCTTCATTAGATCTCTGTCCCGCTTGCTAATCTAGTTTAGTACTTTTCTTTCTGTTACAATATTTCTCCCATTTAGTGGCGATATTCCTCAAATCTTCTTTGAAACTGCTTTTTTTTTGGAGAAGAAAATATTTTCTCTTTTTCTTACACAGCCGTTGAAAGGAATCAAGGTAGCTGTAGCATGTTTAAGAACAAAGCATGTTCCTCTGCAGAGCCTCCTACCACCAATGAAATATTGCCATGAACCCAACCATGACAGAAACATTCTACTGGAACACGTTCTTTTTAGCCTCTGCGTTGATGATAAAGCTACTGTCGTTGTAGGACGTGCTTTTACCATTGAGAAGTTGTGTCATGCAAGCATGGGCTATGTTTTCATATCTAGAGCATGGCATCAGTTTACGAAGGTGAAGTGTAAAGCCATGCTGTTCTCACTATACTGGCTGATGCTCTTTCTTCAGTCATTAAGAACTGCAATAATGAAACTAGAATCAATAGGATTGGGGATGATGGAGCTAGCAGCCTACGATTCTTGAAAAAAACATATAATATTTTTATGACCTACCTTGTGTAAAAATAAATTCGTCCTGTGCAGTCTTCCACAGACTGCCCACTCTACTATTCTGCCGATACTCTTCACTTTATAAAGTGCATCTGCGAAAACCGTTTAATTAAGATGACACATGGAAGCCATGCTTTTCACCATGTTAACCAACATTCACACACCTCCATTACCAATGCATTATACTGTACTCTCAGTTTCTGGTGACAAACAAAAAATTCATCCTCTTGTATAATTTCATACCACTTTCACACTCGGTACCATGTAATGATAAGCATTAATAAAATTAGGCACTCAAATTTATATCCTGTGCTAAACTATGTCAGCTACTATATGACAGTTCTCATACCATGTCACACATGCAGGCAAAGAAAAAGGTATTACTCACATAGAAAACTGTGTCTCCAAAGTAATAACCATCAGCACAATAAAATATGCGTAATACTTGGGAAACCCCACTCTCAATCACTAGGAAGGGCCAGCCATCATTTGAAAACCACTACACACCTTCACCTGATATGTGCCACCCACTATAGAAAATTTAGCAATAAATTGGAGACTGGTGCCTGATTCTTCCAGGACCTATTACTACTAGGGAGAATAAACATTGATGCTGCATGGTTTCTTGCACATACATGTGAATATTGAAGTAAGACATCAAATAAGAATATTGAGTACTCCATTTTGATCCCAATAAAACTACATGGCTGAAAATTCCTACAGATATGAAAATAAATTTTCTTTCACATCATTGGGTTTGTATCTGATCTTAATTCAGTTCTAATCCAATTCTTTCATCTGTGATACAACACAACTTAAAGCCTCATGTAACACCTGCTCAAATTCTCTTACAGAAAACTCACTAAGTCCCAGACATACGAGACTTTAACATCTCGTGGTATCAATACCATAAAGAAAATCAGACATTGTTCCACATATGCATATTAGTTCTCAGAAAAGGCGTGATGTATATTGAAGCTTTCCCCTCATAGGCATATAGTCACTGTTTACATTCCCAATTGAACTCTTAACTGTTGTTCAGTTTGTAAGAGGTGATCAGAATGTTCGACATAAGTCTCCATTAAGTCACAAACACTGGCTGGTATTGTGCCATATGAGGAAGGCTTATTAGTAAGTCTGCTGTGGTGTAGTAGTAGCAGGATCAGTTTATGTTACAGTTTCATTTACTTTCAATTCCTCTGGTTTCTCTACTGTTCTTCCTGTGCTACTCACTGAAGACATTACTTTCTCGTACCAAACATCTAACATTTCGCCTAACATCTTGAAGTGTTCTCTGTTCGCCTGATCTAAGACGAGTAGTAATTCCAAGAGTGTGTGATCAAAATCCTGCTTTGTCGCTGGCGTAACACTCTACTGTTCAACCTCGATAAACTGCAGAAGGAGAAGAGGGATTTGCTGATGCATCACGTCTATTAACATATTTAGGTGGCCGAAGTACATCAAAAATTGTTTAATTTTCACTCATGACAACACTCTCCATTACATACTAGTTACTAATGCCCCCAAAAAGCGAAACAAAAAGCAATGTCAAAACCACTTTATGAAAACGTAAATTATAAAGTGATATATAAGCTCCAAATGGTGCAGCAAGTAAAGAGGGAGAAAAACAGTTTTCAGTTCACAAAACAACTATAGTCTCTCCTTGCAAGAAAATTTGCATGACACCAACAAAGAAATTTTCAACAAATTGAACACTGTTTTATTAATTTAAACACAGAAATATATCTGGTAAACAGATTTTAGAAATTGCAACATCTGTGCAATTTAATCTTGGGAGAAAAGTTGACAGATGTGCCACATCTGTTAAATTAGATGAGACTTTGCTAGTATCAGTGCACATTATGGTTCCACTTGCAGTTGTCCTGATTGAAGATGCCATCTTTGTATGTGAATGAAGCTTGAAGGAAGTAATATTATTATACAGCCTGACTATCCACAGGAACAATTCATTACAGACAGGCATACATACCAGAGGCGAAATTCTGTTGGGATCTATAATGGTTGTCGTTGACTAGAAATATAACATCTTTAGGGAGCACAATAACAAGATGACAGAACACCTGCCGCCCTCCTAGATGTCTAGAGGCAAATATATCTCTCATGATCTCAATATGATTTTCAAATGCTCGGAAATGCTTCATACTTGAATAACTTTCTCAGAGCAGAAGGGGTTCCAGTTGAAATGCCGATCAAATTAATGCTCAAGAATACTTCTGAAAGTACCTCTGCGTAAGGTATCAGTGCAAGCCTCATGCCTATTCAGTGCTACTGTCTTGATAAAGTATGTCAGCAGTTTTTAATTGAACTGATGAAAGGAACGAATTAGGAATAAAGATATGAAATGAGGAATACCCAGAAAAATAGCAGCGAAGTCCATATTTCACAAAAATGAGTTATTGGCCTTATTATATAATTCAGCAGACATACTTTCAGCTGGGTCAACTGAATTGTATGTAATGAGTTAAGTCTAAGTGTTCTAGTCAGATAAGAATTTGGCATACACTGAGAGAACGGGACAAGTCCATCCAATAAACTGACAGAAACAATGATGTTCTGCAGGAGTCGGTTTCTGAGCTATATTGATTTTTTTGTCTAGTTTTATGAAAGTTCCAACTTTGGCTTCATAAATTCAATGTTTTTGTGGGTTTTTCTGTTGTACTGTCAAATTTCGGGACTTATGCTGACACAGAGCAGACTTGACATTAACTTCTTTGATTTGTCAAGTGGTGGGATTGAATTTTGTGTAATTTCCTACTATAGTGTGTATTGTAATTCCTAATGGAATATCCAGAGTTGAGCAGCATTGGTGAATGTAGAAACAGACAAAGTTATGGTAGACTGTCTGAAGTATCTATAAAACTAAGAACAGTGTCACAATATAGGAGAGCATTGTAACTGCAACATTGTACTGATATACTAATTGATGTAGAAAAGTCTTAACTCATGTCCAATTTCAGTCATCTGAAGGAATGGAAGGAGAAAAGTTGTCATCACATAGAGCTGATTTCTACTGATAATATTCAACGTCGAGGGTCTCACAAAGATGAAACAGTAGCTACTTTTCGTGATTATACATTTTACTATAAGAGAGGATTAATGAGAGATAATACTATGACCGAATTGACTGCGTGTCAAAAAGGGCTTATATCAGTATATGGGGTTTTAAAGAAGGGACTAGAGATAGTTACCAGAAACAGAGCATAACATCTACATTCTCATCATATCAATTTAATGGAAGATCCAGTCATTTCATCACGTATAAAAGAAACTGTAGTTGCCTGAAGAATTAACTGTTAGCTGACGAATTAACTGTCAATTAACTATCAATTGAAAGAGAAACAGCATAACTTTCCAGCAACATATGACACTTATCGTAAAATATTTAACACAGAATTTAATGTCTCGTTCAGTTTCTCTAGAAATTATATATGCAGTACTTGTAATAAGTTTTCTGTAAGTTTCAAAGCTGTATAGGAGAGGCATAACTAACACGTGCAATGAATGAAAAGAAAGAGTAGACATTGAAAATAGTATGAAGAGAGAGGCTATTGAATACCAATTACACCACCCTGAACCTCACGCATTCTAAGTCATAAAGGCAGTCTCGACAGTGGAGCAGACAGTTTACAAGATGCATATGGACTGTCAGCAGAACCTCCCATGTACAAACATTAGCACCAACATTGTTTATAACAAATGCCAGCTTTTTCTATAACTATGTAACATATACAGACTCTTAGACAGTAATGCAGTCTTTTAATTTTATTCTGAAACAATAGGGAAGAAAGGTTCTAGTGGGTTAGTTTTTTTCCTGCATCATTATGTCACTATAATGCTTAACTAGAGGCTAAAAATTTGTGACTCATGTAAGGTCAAAACAAAAACTACAGCCTTTTCAGGCGCATCCACTACCTTGTTCGTGATGCAAAGAATTTTTAATCAGTTCATGTAACATTTCCAGTTAGAGGACATTCATATCTAGAAACTGACAAAGACTAATTTATTGATTGATCAGTTGATTTATTCATAGAGGGAAGTTATTTAAAAGGTGATTTAATAAAGATACAAAAGTTGAAACACTTAAGTATCATGCTGACCTATTAATCATTGTAATTTACTCAAGTTCATTCAGAATAAAAACGGAAAATTGTTAAACAATATTATTCCTAAAACACAATTAGTTATGAACACTCTGTATGATAGATGATTAGACTGACTCATGAAAAGAATTTTGTCGTGACATCTGCATGGAGGTTATACAATGAAATATGATCTAAATATCACGTTAGATTATGACTTTGTCAATCTTATTTGAGGGTTGTATGGAGAAATTGATTATTAGACACTCTTACAGAGTCCAGTTTAAAAAAATATTTTAATACTTTTAAAAACTACTAGCGAATAGTTATTGAGAGCATTACAGAAGCATATTTCAATAAACACTGAAACTGTATTATTTGAGGCATCAAAACTGCTTTCCTAAGAGATCTATTAAAGGACTTATCCCTTTCCTCGTGTGAAGTTTCCAAATTTCCATCTTTTAATTTAAGGGATATTATTTGATTCGAAAAGCAAAGGATTCAACACAGAATAGCAAGATTAATATTAAACGAATTAGGTTGTGCTCTCAGCGGAATCATACAAAGCCCTTCTCCATAATGGATCTAAAAAGAAAATGTAAAAACCTTTTGGTGAATGAAACATAAGCTACTTCAGCCTGATAGCGAATTAGAAACAACACATAAACACAACAGATTCTGTGCAACGTTGATCGTAACTACGACTTTCACGAAGCTACTGATTCCAAAACATTATCTAAGCAACCACACTGTTCCAATGCAGCTTGACACATCGTAATGTAAGGAAACACATTACCGTGTTTCGCAGAGTAGGTACATAGCGAGGAGCTTGTTGTAAACACTTATGCCTGTTATAAGAGCCTTTTTCTGCTTTCATGCTTGGCTTTCTCTCTTACAATATATATTAACGCAGCCACGAGTGTTTGCAAACGTTATCACATACCAGAAAAACAACTTCACACCAGAGCAGCCCAAATGGAACGGACAGTGGCAGAACGCTTTGTTTTTCTTATAAACTGGCAGGCTATGTGTGGCGACCACGCACACACTAAACATTGGCCGAAGCCACTCTCCCCTCAAAAAACTAAGGCAGATACACTCGTCGTAACTGAAGCATCCGTGAATATGCAGTAGTCGACCATTGTGCCACAGATATAATAGCAAATACTGCTCGTGACACGAAGCAACGACGAAATAGCGTGCATGAAGGTCACTGATTATAAGTAACAAGTTTCAAGATCAAAACATAATATAATTTAACTGAGCAATGAGCTGCTCAGAGACTGAGTTTGCTGACGGCTATTTACATTGCCTCCATAAAGTATTGCGACTTGACACGAATAAGCTGCCAGCACTTTTAGAAAGTCTATAAGCATGTAGAGTCATGAACTATACTAATGGCCACAGCGTCACTGAATCACTTCCATACCTAAACTGTATTGAACCTATTTCACCTCGGAAATAGAATTAGTTCTTCCACATATTTAATTTTGTCTTCAGTTCCAAATAACTTTCTGAGGGACTGTATAAATGTCTTCATTATAAAAAAAAACTTGTTTCAGTAGGAGCCCTAGCTACATCGCTCATCAGATGCACTTTCTTCAGAGTGTTACTTACTGGATGAGTGTCACTTGTCGGCCGCTGTGCCAGAGCGATTCTAGGCGCTTCAGTCCTGAACAGCGCTGCTGCAACGGTCGCAGGTTGGAATCCTGCCTCGGGCATGGATGTGTGTGATGTCCTCAGGTTAGTTAGGTTTAAGTAGTTCTAAGTCTAGGTGACTGATGACCTGAGACATTAAGTCCCATAGTGCTTAGAGCCATCTGGACCATCTGAATGTCACTTACCTTCAGGGATATCTACATCTTTCCAGCATGCATTAACGTAGCAGGAACTTAGGAATAAATCGCCATTTATGATAACTTAACACAAAACCTTGGATAAGGATCATACTTCACAAAACCAAGTACTGACTGTTCGTTTGTTCATCACGACCCAGTCAATGTGCTTTTCATAACTGCATAAAACACTCAGGTGACAAAAGCCATGGGACAACGATACACACACATACAGATAGCGGTAGTATAAAAGGCATTGCATTGGAGGAGTTGTCATTTGCGCTCAAGAGCTTCATGTGAAAAGATTTGCGATGTGATTAAGCCGCACGACGGGAATTAACAGACTTTGAACGCAGAATGGTAGAGCGAGCTAGAATTCCGTTTCTAAAATCGTTAGGGAATTCAGTTTTCCGAGATTCAGGACTGTGCCGAGAATACCACATTTTAGGAATTACCTGTTACTAGGGACAATGCAGGGCCCAACGGGCTTCAGTTAACGACTGAGAACAGCGGCGCTTGCTTAGAGTGGTCAATGCTGACAGACAAGCAGCACTGAGTGAGATTACATCATAAATCAATGTAGCAAGTGCGACGAACGTATTCGTGTGCATAGTGTGGCGCAATTTGACGTTAATGAGCTATGGCAGCAGACGAACGACGCGGCGGCCCTTGCTAACAGCACGGCATCAGCTGCACCGCCTCTCCTGATCTCGAGGCCATATCGGTTGCGCCTAGACCATTGGAAAACCTTTCCAAGGCCACATGAGACATGAGCTGGTGGTAGGGTTCGAGTGTTGCGTAGACCCCGCGAAGCTATGGACTCAAGTTGCCAGAAGTCACAGTGCAGGCTGGTGGTTGTTCTACACTCCTGGAAATGGAAAAAAGAACACATTGACACCGGTGTGTCAGACCCACCATACTTACTCCGGACACTGCGAGAGGGCTGTACAAGCAATGATCACACGCACGGCACAGCGGACACACCAGGAACCGCGGTGTTGGCCGTCGAATGGCGCTAGCTGCGCAGCATTTGTGCACCGCCGCCGTCAGTGTCAGCCAGTTTGCCGTGGCATACGGAGCTCCATCGCAGTCTTTAACACTGGTAGCATGCCGCGACAGCGTGGACGTGAACCGTATGTGCAGTTGACGGACTTTGAGCGAGGGCCTATAGTGGGCATGCGGGAGGCCGGATGGACGTACCGCCGAATTGCTCAACACGTGGGGCGTGAGGTCTCCACAGTACATCGATGTTGTCGCCAGTGGTCGGCGGAAGGTGCAAGTGCCCGTCGACCTGGGACCGGACCGCGGCGACGCACGGATGCACGCCAAGACCGTAGGATCCTACGCAGTGCCGTAGGGGACCGCACCGCCACTTCCCAGCAAATTAGGGACACTGTTGCTCCTGGGGTATCGGCGAGGACCATTCGCAATCGTCTCCATGAAGCTGGGCTACGGTCCCGCACACCGTTAGGCCGTCTTCCGCTCACGCCCCAACATCGTGCAGCCCGCCTCCAGTGGTGTCGCGACAGGCGTGAATGGAGGGACGAATGGAGACGTGTCGTCTTCAGCGATGAGAGTCGCTTCTGCCTTGGTGCCAATGATGGTCGTATGCGTGTTTGGCGCCGTGCAGGTGAGCGCCACAATCAGGACTGCATACGACCGAGGCACACAGGGCCAACACCCGGCATCATGGTGTGGGGAGCGATCTCCTACACTGGCCGTACACCACTGGTGATCGTCGAGGGGACACTGAATAGTGCACGGTACATCCAAACCGTCATCGAACCCATCGTTCTACCATTCCTAGACCGGCAAGGGAACTTGCTGTTCCAACAGGACAATGCACGTCCGCATGTATCCCGTGCCACCCAACGTGCTCTAGAAGGTGTAAGTCAACTACCCTGGCCAGCAAGATCTCCGCATCTGTCCCCCACTGAGCATGTTTGGGACTGGATGAAGCGTCGTCTCACGCGGTCTGCACGTCCAGCACGAACGCTGGTCCAACTGAGGCGCCAGGTGGAAATGGCATGGCAAGCCGTTCCACAAGACTACATCCAGCATCTCTACGATCGTCTCCATGGGCGAATAGCAGCCTGCATTGCTGCGAAAGGTGGATATACACTGTACTAGTGCCGACATTGTGCATGCTCTGTTGCCTGTGTCTATGTGCCTGTGGTTCTGTCAGTGTGATCATGTGATGTATCTGACCCCAGGAATGTGTCAATAAAGTTTCCCCTTCCTGGGACAATGAATTCACGGTGTTCTTATTTCAATTTCCAGGAGTGTATAATGGTATGGGTGTGTTTACGTGGAACAGATTGGGTCCACTGGTTCAGCTGAACCAGTAATTGACTGCCAATGATTAGTTTCGCTACTTGGAGACCGTTTGTACCCGTTTGTGGATTTCATGTAATCAAACAACGATAAAATTTTTATGGATGACAATGCGCCATGTCACTTGCCCACACTTGTTCGCAATTGGCTTTAAGAACACAGTGGACAGTTCGAATGAACGATTCGCCTCCCAGATCCCATCGAACATTTGTAGGAAATAATCGAGAGGTCAGTTTGTGCTTCAGAGCCTGCACCGGCAACAATTTCGCAAATGTGGGCGGCATGACTCGGTACGCATGCAGAGGACTTCCAATGACTTGTTGAGTCAGTACCACGTCGAATTGCTGTTGTACGCCAGAGAAAAGGAGGACTGACACGATATTAGTAGGTGTTTCATGACTTTGTCACCTCTGTGTGTACCGGCTGAAGCACCTAATTTTTGTACCGTAAATATTGAGGAAATGAAATGTGCTGTTGATGAGCGCTGTCACAGAATGCGCTGGTAGGCAGGAGCTCCTGTTGTCAGCCAATTAATAGAGTGTAATAATACTTAGAAAGTGCATTATTATGCAAACATACACTTTTTAAATGGAACAGTGCCCATTTACATTAACAAACGAAACGCAAGGTAATTTAGAATATCAGTCTTGTTCGTTGCTGGATTCTAGTGCTTACCGTTTACTAGATATAGTACTTAGAAAAATTTCCACATCGTCACTTGTTTATGCCTTTCAACGTGCATAGATGCTAGGTACTGTGTTGTTATGTTTGCTTACAGTGTACAGTGTACAGTGTAGTGTATGTTCCTTGAGTGCAGTGTGCCTTGCTAGTCTGTTAGTGTTTGACAGTCAAACGTTAGGTCGTCAGTAGAAGATGTGGTTCACTAACGCAGGAAATGCAGACGTGTTCGTGGTGTATGGAGAGTACAGAAAGAATGTAATCGTCTATTACGGTGTATGCGGCAAAATACCCCAATGGGAGTCAACCAAGTCGGCAGTTATTTCTCAGTCTCTTCAACCAGTTACATAAAAGTGGCAGTGTAACACCTAGACAACGCAACAAAAGGAAACAAGGGACGACAGAAGAGAAGAAAATTAATGTTGTTTTTGCTGTTGCAAGTGATCCGCACTTTAGCTCCCGCGCAATCGCACGAGGAAGCGAGATGAGTCAGGCAAGTCTCCTACGCGTTCTCTATCGACCTAGGTTCCATCCCTATCACATCTCTCATCTCTCTCCATCAACAGCAGCGTGGAAACGATTATGAGGATCGTCTTAACCTCTCTAAATGGGCATTCAGACAGGAGAGCCAAGATCTACCATGTATCCTATTTAATGATGAAAACACATTTACCAGTCACGGCCAGGTAAACCAACGAAACATGCACTATTGGTCTGCTGACAACCCCCATTCAAACGTGAGTGCCCACTGTGTGTAAAAGTGTGATGTGGGATAGTGAACCACCGGCTCATAGGCCCGTTTTCGATAGGCGGAACGCCGCACACACACAATAATCTCAGCCTCCTAACAGACCATCTTCCACGGAAGCTGGAAGACATTCCTCTAAAGACTACGAGAAGCCTACGGTACCAACATGACGGATGCCCAGTCAATAGAGGACGACGTATTACAACATATTCTTAGGAGTTGTTGCCAGTTCGTTTGATTGGACGCAGCGGACATGTAGTTTGGGCGTCCCGTTCCCTGGATTTGACGCCTGTATAATTTTTTCTGCGGGAAAGCTGAAAAATGCTGTCTACAAGGACATACCAACTACATCCCATAATATGCAATGACTCATTACAGCAGTGTGCTCGGAAATATCCGCTGAAATTCTTGCTCGTGCGCGGTCGTTCCATACCAGACCGGAAGCGTGTACTGCCGCTGCCGGTTTTAATTCTGAACACAATCTGTGATGGTCAGTTGTCTCATTATTAGTCGGAATCCACGTAAGTAGTATACGAACTTACGTTGTTCTATAGCGTGTGTTACCACAGGTATTGTACAAGTTTCGGAGTGGGAACTTTTCCAAGTATGATATCTCTTAAACGACTCGCGCTCGAAACCTAAAACAAAAACCACTGACATTCTAATTTGCCCTACTTTTAGACTGTTAGTGACATTAGGCACTCTTTCATTTAAAAAGTGTTTGTTTATAGAAAAAATACCTTTTATAAATATTACTACGAAATTTTGACTGGATAACAACACGAGCCATTGACTACCAATCCATTCTGTGAAAACAGCTCATAAACAGCAACCTACGGGACAGTCAAAAACGTACAAGTAGAAAGAAGTAAGTAAACTTATTATCATTTCAGAAGTAATCATCACAACTGTTGGCACATTTATCCCACTGTGCTACAAGATGGCCAATCCATGCATGGAAAAATATTGCTGTTACATATGGAACGATAATTGTACCGTGCACCTCTTAGTTCGAAGCGAACTGACGGCCCAAAACATCTTTCTACAGCACTCCAAAAAAAGGAAATTGCATGGGGAGAGATCGGGTGTGTATTGAAGATGTCTAAGGGCTTCACGGCGAAGCTTCTCCTGGCAGTCGAAACAACCTTGATGAACTTACGGGTGATATTGCCAGCCAACAGAATGATGTCGTCCGTCAAATATTATATTCGTTTGCACTATATGCCACGCTTCAATTTGTACAGTGTCCACATGGATACTTTGAAAATAAATGAGGCACGCTATCAAGTTCGAACGCCGAGCGATTCCATAGTTTTGGAGCCTTGAAGAAACACATTCGAGGTCGTCGATTTGCTTCGGAAGAACAGGTGCACGCCTGGGTACAATTATAGTTCCATGAAAGTAATGGAAGATTGGTCTCACAGTGGGAGAAATGTATTAACAGGTATGGCGATATCTCTTGAAAGAATATAGAGTTTACTTGCTTTTCCATGGATATCGTTTTGATTTGACAGCCCCTTATAGTTTTAAAGTCTTTGAACTGCTCAATGAAATACTCTGAACCGTTTCTCCGTGTGGTGCATCGCTCAATAGCCATTTCGGGTACGATACTTTCTAAATACTTTTGACGACTAACTGGATCTTGTCGAGCAGATGTCAGGTTTGAAGGCAAATCAGTAGGTCATTCTGGCATATTCGAGGAAACAGCATCTGGAAATAAAATCCAAACATGACGTAGACATAGTACGAGTTCTTTGGTCATTACATGGTGGTACTTCTTAACACGTCTCCCGTATTTAAATGCAATTCTCATATCTTAAACGAAGCAACATCTGTTTAAGATGTGAAGCAAACCGAACACTGTGAAATTGCCACAAGAGTTTGCACAGAGAGAGGTTGCATATTGCTTTGTTACAGTTAATGGTTTTAATTTGCAATGTCGTTGCGTTATGTTACTAAGAAACGTACTGCTCAAAATAAATGAGCAGATACAGCGGACTGTTTAATGGGGACGCAGTCTTTCCTGTTACCTACCGAGGTCATTTTCGTCGTAACACAGGAATATGAAATCATTAACTTCAGAACCGTTATCACAATTTCCCCTAACAATGCATGCCAGGAATTTAAAATAGGCTAAGTTGTACACTACCTGACGAAGAGATTGAAGCAGCCAGAAAGTCTGGTTGGGTGTTGTGTATATTCGTACACGTGCACACCATTTGCATGTGTGAGAATGGTTTGAGTTGCGATTCTCCGTCACAAGGATAGTGGCCACCAAATTGCATTAGGGTATTTAGTGATAATTTTTGTTACGGGCCCTGGTAGGCAATATTAGGGGCGAGAACAGGGTCAGATGTTGAGTGAGCCCTTTCAAGGACGCGGAGATACTACGAACCCCTGAGAGACAGTGATGTCTCTAACTCACAGAATTTGCAAGCTGCCTCATTTTGTGTCTCCATTTGGCCAGCTGGTCGAAAGGTGCAGTAACATTCTGTGTCATCCTCCACCACTGGCCAGAGATGGTGAAGATGACGACGGTGTTTGGTTTGTAGGGCGCTCAACTGCGTGTTTATCAGTGCCCGTACGAATTCCCAATCTGTTCACTGTCTAGTCTCGCCACTTTCCCCGAATGATGGTGAAACGATGAGAACAACACAAACACTCAGTCCCCGCCCGGAGAAAATCCCGGACCAGGCCGGGAATCGAACCCGGGACACCATGATCCAGACGCCGTTGGCCAGACACTAGCAGGAGCCGAGCTAGGGAATTACCGTGACATTCTTAGGCTGTCATAAACACCACAACATTAACGGCTGCCTCAGTGTGGAGCATCGAGTACTGGTGAAAGGCGTTTACATTCCCATCTACACACATATGCTGCAAGCAGCCGTATGCTGCCTGCCAGTTGTTACCTTTTCTGTTCCACTGGCAGACAGAGCGAGGGAAAAAGGACTGTCTGTATTCCTCTCGATGAACCCTAATTCACAGTATCTCATCTTCGTCCTTACATAAAATGTATGTTGGCGGCAGTAGGATCGTTCTGCAGTCAGCTTCAAATTCGGTTCTCTCAATTTTTCTGTAGTGTTCCTCAAAAAGAACGACGCCTTCCCTCAGCTATTTCCATTTGAGTTTGCGAAGCATCATTGTAACACTTCCGTGTTGTTCGAAACTGCCGGTAACAAATCTTAATCCGACCTCGTGTGGATCCCAAATACGCGAGCGGTACTCAAGAATAGATCTCACTAGCCTCTCTATGAGCTGTCTCCACGACAGTTGAATCACACTCTCCTAAAATTCTCCAGGAAACCGAAATAGACCATTCGCCTTACTGCCTCAACCATCATACTCTCGTTCCGTTTCATATCGCTTTGCAACGTTACGTCTAGATATTTGAACGGCGTGACTGTGTCAAGAAGGTCACTACTAATGGAGTACCGAAAAGTACGGATTTGTTCCTCCACTTATCCGCATTAGCTTACAGTTTTCTACATTTACACTCAGTTGCTATTCATCACACCAACTAGACAGTTTGTCTAAGTTATCTTGTATCACATTAGAGTTACTCATCTTCGACACTTTCCCGCACCCCACAACATCATCGCGAAACAACCGGAGATTGCTGCCCATCCTGCCCGCCAGATCATTTTTGTGTATAGAGAACAACAGCCGTCCTGTCACACTTTCCTGAGGCACTTCCGCCGATGCCCTTGTCTCTAATGAACGCTCGCCATCGACGAGAACATACTGGGCTCTATTACTTAAGAAGTCTTTGAGCCACACACATTTCTGGGAACCCAATCCGTGTGCTCATGCCTTCGTTACCAGTCTGCAGTGGGACACTGCTTCAAGTGCTTTTCGGAAATCTGCCCTCTGTCCATAGTTTGTAGGACATCATGTGAGGAAAAAATCAAACTGACTTTCACACGAGCGATGGTTTGTGAAACCTTACTGATTTGTAACAAAAATTTTCGGTCTCTTCCAGAATTTTGCTGCAAATCGATGTTAAGGATACTGATCTGAGTCACCTGAGTATTTTTTTTTTCAGTCGATTGGGACTCTACCCTTTGCGAGAGACTCGCGATAAATGCAAGCTTAATAAAGGGCCAATGCCGTAGAGTACTCTTTCAATTGTTTCTCTATGCCAGGGATGCTTATTACTATCGTCATCCAAATGGAACTCTGTGCGATGACCAAACGACGGTATGTTTGAACGAATCCACTGAGTTAATGATGTCTTAAACGCGGAATCTAAAACCTCGGCTTTCGTTTGGCTATATTCTACAGTCACACCAGACTTGTCAGTGAGTGACTCAATAGTATTCCCGCTTACCGGTTTTACATAGCACCAAAATTTTCTTAGTTCTCGGCCAGATCTTACGCTAATATATGTCAGTGTTAGTTGTTGTATCCTTGGCGCGTAGATCTTATCGCAGACGCACGGATCTCTACTTACTTTCGCGTGTCGAGAGTGCAACAGCTTTTGCTTCCACAGAATTATCAATATTTCTTTGCTAAACGGCGGTGGATCCTTTACTTCCTTAATCCACAACTAGGCGCATACTTTTCCAAAGCTCGATTTACAGTCTGTTTAAACTATTCACATAATTATTTCTACGTCCATGATACTGGAACTAAATGGTTCAAATGGCTCTGAGCACTATGGGACTCAACTGCTGCGGTCATAAGTCCCCTAGAACTTAGAACTACTTAAACCTAACTAACCTAAGGACATCACACACATCCATGCCCGAGGCAGGATTCGAACCTGCGACCGTAGCGGTCGTGCGGTTCCAGACTGTAGCGCCTAGAACCGCTAGGCCACTCCGGCCGGCCAACTAAATGATTGCAATTCATTGTCTATGTGAGATGCTAACAGCTGCCTATCCGCCGTTTCTAGCAGGAATGCTCTCCTAACCTTCGTGACTGATTTGTTAAATTTCGTAACCATAGTCGCAATGATGACGTCATGATCACTAATCACCATCTCTATACTAATGCCATCGACAAGCTCCGGTCAGTTTGTAGCTACAAGTTCTAAGAAATTTCTATTCCGTGTGGGCTGCTGAACTTGCTGCCGGGACAGTCTTCGGAAAACGCGTTCAAACATTCTTCACAGGACTATCTGCACCTCTTGCAACAAATCCATAGATGTTCCAATGCACAGTCATGCTCAAAAGTATCCGAACGACCTGAATTGCATTTCGCCTGATTCGCAATCAACCCTCATAACGCAGCTGTCTAGCAGGTCCTCTAATCGCTACTTGGTACAGTCGTTTGACTATTGAAAATGGTTCCAACAAGTCACCACTGGAAAACACTGCTCTGTATCGCAATAACTCAAGATGTAAAATAATACCACGAAACTAGAAATATCAGGAAACACCTCACCACAGATAGGACTGTCCCTAAGGCTTGTAAGCTCACGTTTATTGCAATAAATGACATAACTGAAATGTTACCACTCACATTATTGCGTCAGATAGGTAATGCACGTAGTAAGTTCGTCGTATTCATGATTTCCCCTTCAAAGTAACATACCGTACTTGTCATTTAACACAAAATGACATTAAAAATTTAAGTTATTCACGAGCAGCTAGTTGTATGGACTTCAAATGACACGACGAACCGTCTCGTTCTGCATATGAATTCAAACCCAGGTCATGCAGACTAAGCAAAGATTTCGTGACTGACGGAAACTAACAGGCATTCCTGATTAGGCATACAGAGAGTGATATACCTCAATTTTATACAGTATGAATTAGCAAATACCAACCTTAAATTACATAACGTAAACATTTTTGACGGACGCGAATTCCTACCCAGCATCTATTGTCCCTGTTAACGAACTACGAGAGATGTTAAATATTGCTTCTTCACAAGTAACTTACTTGAAATGCCGTGAGGTAAAGCTCTGTGTTGGACAGGGATTGGAACCCAGGCCTAATAAGGTAGATATCGAAGCACAATCAACTGTGACATATCGCATTTCCCCGGCAGTAGCTAGATGTTTTAACTGAAATGACGAGACGAAACATTAATTTTTTCCTTCCCATGACTCCAATCCGGCACCTATCGCTGTTATATTCTAGAGAAAACGAACGTTAAATGTGTTTTTTTTTTTACACCAGCAGCAGCATGTGAGCATGTTTGAACTAGAAATAATATGACGAAGAGTTCAGAGCTGACTGGGAATCGAACCCCACACATATCGCTGTTGACTACACACAAACAGACGTCAGCTACCGAATTTTTCTCCACCGGCATCTCGGAATAACATCCTAGAACTTACAGTGATCTCGCAATTAGTTCTGTGTCTCACTGGGAGTCAAAAACGTCATATATCGTTAGTGTTGACAACGAATGAAAATGCATTAAAAACAAATTATTATCCACCAGCAGATAGGTGTTCTCATGCTAGAGCTTGACAATTTATAAAGGAAACCTTAGTGCCCGGCCAGAATTCGAACTTATTCACGCGCAATATGTGGAGATGTTGAGGAATCTGCAGTTCTGAACAACCAACAAATTGTAGTCGAGCTGTATTGTCACGAAGGGATCAAATTCCGCGTTAAGTGCGGTCTGAGTTGCATTCCCAGTTCAGAACCAATTTTATCGGCATACAGAAGCTCAAATAAAAGATGGAATAACTGTCCTGTGACCCTACATAGCGTTTGTTTCGTCATTAGAAATAAGTAACTAGTATACGAAAGAATACTGGTGATAGAGTTTCTACATGTCGCCACTCCTGACTTAATTGTGGTTCCATCTAACGTTTACTTGGTAGAGAAGGAATATCATGTTTAATGTGAATTGCAGACCTTCTTCACTTTGCGTAGTCAGCAGCGAATAGAATCTGTCTCTCCCTATCAAAAAAGCATCGGCAGAAGTTGGAATAGAACCAAGGCCGTCAGTATACGAACCTACCATCAATCCAACAGACAACCAAATCCACTTCTCCGGTACTGATTTTTCTATTATAACATCGATGCGGCACACTCGATGAGAATTCTGACACACAGGCTCCCTGTAGTGGTTTGCAGCATGTTCAGTACAGTCATTTACTTGGTTGACCGAATCGGCATGAACTAGCTGCCTCGGCTATTTTGTAATCACCGAAATAAATTCACGTAACTGCCTCCTACACAGAACTACCAACAGTTCAGGATGCAGAAATTTAAATAGGAAGTGTTCCTTTCCACTTGAGCTACTCTATTGCGCCATCTGTTTGTTGAAACCGCCGTGCAGTACAAAAGAAAAGCTGTAACTGTCTGTCTCTCAGAAGTCTAGATCCGGCACTGTGGAATGCGGAATTTCTGGAGGAACTTTTGTCGGCTTTTGGAGCTGCTAGCTACTAGCGTAACGGTAACCGTCGCGCACTATCGATAAGGAGTCGCGAGTTTTATTACATCCGCTGCTACATTTTTTTAAAACGCAATTCTGCTGTCTGCTGAAGTTATCAGTATAATGGAACTTTGAACATAATTCCCTTCACTTCTCAACCTAAAACAGTAGCATGTGGAAAAAAGGGCTAACTTCTGCGACATTTTGTTCTTTTCAGGTTTAATAGACGGCCAGGCAGCAGATGCATCTCGAAGCTTTTGTGTTATGTCTGGGGAGAGCGCATCGTGCCAAAATAGTCAGAAAAGTATTTTCTACATTAGCTGTCGTCTGGTAGTGGCATTTTATTCTTCTTCAAACCTTGTTTGACAGCTTTTACTCAGAACAGGTTTTCTATATGCATGTAGTCAATAAACTGCATGTGCATTGTCAGACTGTTATAGATAACAACAGAAAATTCGTATGTATCGCTGATGATTAATTTCTCTCTCATGTTTAGTATTGTTTTAACAACACTAAACGAATCCTTACGTAAATTGTGCACTGTATTATAAGAAATGAATAAAACTACCCATGACAACCTTATGACGAAAGTCTATTTTAATAAAACTGCGGCCGGCCGCGGTGGCCGTGCGGTTGTAGGCGCTCCAGTCCGGAGCCACCGTGCTGCTACGGTCGCAGGTTCAAATCCTGCCTCGGGCATGGATGTGTGTGAGGTCCTTAGGTTAGGTAGGTTTAAGTAGTTCTAAGTTCTAGGGGACAGATGACCACAGCAGTTGAGTCCCATAGTGCTCAGACCCATTTGAACCATTTGAATAAAACTGCGAATCTGTACACCTGCGTGCCTCTATCGGCACGAATCAGTAATATACTACTCACTTAGATTTCGATTGGGTCTGTGTTTAATTGGTGTACTGTGTCATACTCAACAGGTATGCAAATGTGGCATTTCATAAATAAAGTTATGTATTCCTAGAAAGCCAAAATTTACTTGTTACGGTCTAAGGCGCTGCAGTCGTGGACTGTGCGGCTGGTCCCGGCTGAGGTTCGAGTCCTCCCTCGGGCATGGGTGTGTGCGTTTGTCCTTAGGATAATTTAGGTTAATTAGTGTGTAAGCTTAGGGACTCATGACCTTAGCAGTTAAGTCCCATAAGATTTCACACACATTTTTTTTTACTTGTCAGCAGCGGAAAGAGGCGTTGCTTGTTGCGCAGCATTGTAAATATTTCACGGTTGCGCATTATGAGCTGAAAGTATTTATTGCGATTTGCTTATCGATGTTTGATCTCACTGCTTGTCGCTCTTTTACAGATGGGATAAAAACGTTAGAGTCAGCGAGACTGGAACCTCGAACCATAACAGACGCTTTTCCATATGTCAGCATGTTACCACACCAGCAGCGAAGAGATATGTGTTGTGACTTCCTCTTACAAGGCGAATAATGACTAGAACTCGTAAACCGCTATTTAAAGGACGAGACTAGTTGCAATTTCCACGTGCAATGACTTTCCTGGGCTGAAAACCGTAATTTTATAATCTTCTGTTACTGAACTCTTCGTCATATTATTTCTAGTTCAAGCATGCTCACATGTCGCTGCTGGTGTAAAAAAACCACATTTAACGTTCGTTTTCTCTAGAATATAACAGCGATAGGTGCCGGATTGGAGTCATGGGAAGGAAAAAATTAATGTTTCGTCTCGTCATTTCAGTTAAAACATCTAGCTACTGCCGGGGAAATGCGATATGTCACAGTTGATTGTGCTTCGATATCTACCTTATTAGGCCTGGGTTCGAATCCCTGTCCAACACAGAGCTTTACCTCATGGCATTTCAAGTAAGTTACTTGTGAAGAAGCAATATTTAACATCTCTCGTAGTTCGTTAACAGGGACAATAGATGCTGGGTAGGAATTCGCGTCCGTCAAAAATGTTTACGTTATGTAATTTAAGGTTGGTATTTGCTAATTCATACTGTATAAATCGAGGTATATCACTCTCTGTATGCCTAATCAGGAATGCCTGTTAGTTTCCGTCAGTCACGAAATCTTTGCTTAGTCTGCATGACCTGGGTTTGAATTCATATGCAGAACGAGACGGTTCGTCGTGTCATTTGAAGTCCATACAACTAGCTGCTCGTGAATAACTTAAATTTTTAATGTCATTTTGTGTTAAATGACAAGTACGGTATGTTACTTTGAAGGGGAAATCATGAATACGACGAACTTACTACGTGCATTACCTATCTGACGTAATAATGAGAGTGGTAACATTTCAGTTATGTCATTTATTGCAATAAATGTGAGCTTACAAGCCTTAGGGACAGTCCTATCTGTGGTGAGGTGTTTCCTGATATTTCTAGTTTCGTGGTATTATCTTACATCTTGAGTTATTGCGATACAGAGCAGTGTTTTCCAGTGGTGACTTGTTGGAACCATTTTCAATAGTCAAACGACTGTACCAAGTAGCGATTAGAGGACCTGCTAGACAGCTGCGTTATGTGGGTTGATTGCGAATCAGGCGAAATGCAATTCAGGTCGTTCGGATACTTTTGAGCTCGACTGTATATTCGGCAGGGTGAAGTCGCGCCCAACTAGTACTGCATGATCTGAGTAGCTACGCGGTACCAACCGTAGAATTTCTTTGAATAACTCTGTAACTGTCACGACGGAATCGGGTTACCGGTAAAAGGGTTCAACAATTGCCTTCATTTAACCTAGACCTGTTATACGCGACCAGGTAATTTCGCTGTCACACTCAGTTTTAACCTCAGCGGTGAATGATTGTTCTTCGCAATCCCAGACACCGTCGTTGGTGAGTATGGCGACGGTGTGGGGAGAGGTCGCATTCTTTCAGTGTTTTGGAGAGGTACAGTGCTTTTATTCCTGAAGTCATGATGTGAGAGCCATCGTATAGGACTCCAGGTGATCGCTGCTAGAGACTGAGACATCGTCCTTCCTCATGTGTTATCTGTCATGCGACTGTTTCACGGTGCCACTTTTCAACAGGACAGTGCTTGCACATACATGATACGTGACGACGCTGAGGTACTTCAATGGCCAGAAAGATACCCAGAACTGCCACTGTTGTGTGTGGTGGTGGGGGGGGGGGGGGTGTGGTGGGGTGCGGGGGACAGTTTTGATGTCAAGGAGGACGTTACACCAGTTTTGTCATGTAGCAGGAGAGTAAGCAGCCGCTTTATGAGACTCTTCTCAACCGAATCTGAGCATGTATCCAAGCCAGAAGTGTTGCTAATGCTGCCAAGTTGTTTGTGACTTTGACTGGATTTAGCAGTCACTGGAATAACATCACATATCCTATCAACCGTGAACCTTCATTTCTTTCTTCCTTCCCTTCTGGGTTCCCCGCTTCTCTTTTTTTTTCTGTCACTGTAGTCTATATCACACCTGAAAAGAGCGAGATTTCCGCAAAACATGTAACGAGCGCAGTGACTAAACACAAATGTTTCGGCTACCTGTAGCCTCACTTGTGATGTTACAGATCTCTCAGATGTAAGAGTAGAGGCTTTCTTTCTAGGTGGTGTTGTATGTACGGAGAGAGCACGTAGTTGAATATTGTAGAAAAAGTAAACTGATGCGCATCACAAGTCGCTTACACTACCCTCTTATTCTGTTAATGCATAACTTCGTAGCGTTTCTTCATAAGTTATTTGAACACAAAGATAGGCACAAAAAAAGAATTTAATCACAAAAATATGTTCCTTCACTGTATACAACAGTCTGCGAACTTGTCGATCCCGCGACTGTAGAAATCACATGGGTTTGAGGTGAAGAACTCATCGAAACATGTTGGGAGAGGATTTTCTTCCGGGAAGGAAGTCCCTTGGAAGTTGTTCGACAAAGAGCGGAAATTATGAAAATCTGAAAGCAAGATCAGATGATTGAGGTGGAAGAGGGAAGTCTTTCCAACCCAGTCCAGCAGAATTCGGACCTGCGTTATCGTGAAGCAGCATCACTTCACGCGGATTTCGTGGTCGTTGTTCTAAGACTGCATCTTAGTTGTTGACAATAAATCTCAGCAGTGATGGTTATATCTTAGCTAAGCAATTCGTAGTACATCACCCCGTCACTGTTCCACTAGATGCGTAACATTATCTTTCGAGAATGATCGCAGGTCTTTCTACAGGAAGTTCCTGCTTTCTTTGGGCTCAAATTTCGTTTAATTTTCGTCTGTAAACGTGATGACACCATTTCTCGTCACCAGAAACGAAACGAGATGGGAGTGGTCGGTGTCGTTCAAGTACCGATTGATGACAAGTAAGCAGAAATCCACATATGGTCACCGGCTGATTTTTGTGATTTTTTCTTGGGGCATGCCTTAGCCGTACATCAGATATTTTAAACTCGTCCACTACAATGCAGATGTCGCACGATGGTAGAATGATCACAGATCATCATATCTGCTAATTCTCGAGTAGACTGACGTAGATAATTGTGGATTAACGTATTTAATCTATCCTCATTAAAACCTCAAGGTCTGCCTGAACATGGAAAGTAACTGTTGCCAAACCGACCCTTCTAAAACGAGGAAACAATTTTCGTGCGTGTCTCTGTCCACTCGGCGCAAATGTTTCTGACTGCCTCCGCTGCAGTCACTCCTGTATAGAACTCAAACAGATAAATACGGCTTCTCCATCTGGCACTCCAGTTTCTAGAACTACAGCTCTCCTCACTGTTCCCATATCACAAAACCATTAAATGGAAAGGCAAATAATACACTAATGGCCATTAAAATTGCTATACCACGAAGATGACGTGCTACAGACGCGAAATTTAACCGACAGGAAGAAGATGCTGTGATATGCAAATGATTAGCTTTTCAGAGCATTCACTCAAGGTTGGCGCCGGTGGCGACACATACAAAGTGCTGACATGAGGAAACTTTCCAACCTATTTCTCATACACAAACAGCAGTTGACCGGCGTTGCCTGGTGGAACGTTGTTGTGACGCCTTGTGTAAGGAGGAGAAATGCGTACCATCACGTTTCCGACTTTGATAAAGATCGGATTGTAGCCTATCACGATTGCGGTTTGTCGTATGGCGACATTGCTGCTCGCGTTGGTCGAGATCCAATGACTGTTAGCAGAATATGGAATCGGTGGGTTCAGGGGGGTATTACGGAACGCCGTGCTGGATCCCAACGGTCTCGTATCACTAGTAGTGGAGATGACAGACATCTTATCCACATGACTGTAACGGATCGTGCAGCCACGTCTTGATCCCTGAGTCAACAGATGGAGACGTTGGCAAGACAACAACCATCTGCACGAACAGTTCGACGACGTATGCAACAGCATGGACTCTCAGTTCGGAGACCATGGCTGCGGTTACCCTTGACGCTGCATCACAGACAGGAGCGCGTGCGATGGTGTACTCAACGACGAACCTTGGTGCACGAATGGCAAAACGTCATCTTTTCGGACGAATCCAGGTTGTGTTTACAGCATCATGATGGTCGCATCCGTGTTTGGCGACATCGCGTTGAACGCACATTGCAAGCGTGTATTCGTCATCGCCATACTGGCGTATGACCCGGCGTGATGGTATGGGGTGTCATTGGTTACACGTCTCGGTCACCTCTTGTTGGCATTGACGGCATTTTGAACAGTGGACGTTACATTTCAGGTGTGTTACGACCCGTGGATCTACCCTTAATTCTATCCCTGCGAAACCCAATATTTCAGCGGGATAATGCACGACATCGTGTTGCAGGCCCTGTACGGGCCTTTCTGGATACAGAAAATGTTCGACTGCTGCCATGGCCAGCACATTCTCCAGATCTCTCACCAATTGAAAACGTCTGGTCAATGGTGGCCGAGCAACTGACTCGTCACAATACGCCAGTCACTACTCTTGATGAACTGTGGTATCGTATTGAAGCTGCATGGGCAGCTGTACCTGTACACGCCATCCAAGCTCTGTTTCACTCAATGCCCAAGCGTATCAATGCCGTTATTACGGCCAGAGGTGGTTGTTCTGGGTACTGATTTCTCCGGATCTATCCACCCAAACTGCGTGAAAATGTAGTCACGTGTCATTTCTAGTGTAATATATTTGTCCAATGAATACCTTTTTATTATTTGCATTAATTCTTGGTGTAGCAGTTTTAATGGTGAGTAGTGTCAAAGTGAGCTACAAATAACAAATGACAATCGGTAAATGATTTTTTTTTGTCATCAATCTACTGACTGGTTTGATGCGGCCCGCCACGAATTCCTTTCCTGTGCTAACCTCTTCATCTCAGAGTAGCACTTGCAACCTACGTCCTCAATTATTTGCTTGACGTATTCCAATCTCTGTCTTCCTCTACAGTTTTTGCCCTCTACAGCTCCCTCTAGTACCGTGGAAGTCATTCCCTCATGTCTTAGCAGATGTCCTATCATCCTGTCCTTTCTCCTTATCAGTGTTTTCCACATATTCCTTTCCTCTCCGATTCTGCGTAGAGCCTCCACATTCCTTACCTTATCAGTCCACCTAATTTTCAACATTCGTCTATAGCACCACATCTCAAATGCTTCGATTCTCTTCTGTTCCGGTATTCCCACAGTCCATGTTTCACTACCATACAATGCTGTACTCCAGACGTACATCCTCAGAAATTTCTTCCTCAAATTAAGGCCAGTATTTGATATTAGTAGACTTCTCTTGGCCAGAAATGCCTTTTTTGCCATAGCGAGTCTGCTTTTGATGTCCTCCTTGCTCCGTCCGTCGTTGGGTATTTTACTGCCTAGGTAGCAGAATTCCTTAACTTCATTGACTTCGTGACCATCAATCCGGATGGTAAGTTTCTCGCTGTTCTCATTTCTACTACTTCTCATTACCTTCGTCTTTCTCCGATTTACTCTCAAACCATACTGTGTACTCATTAGACTGTTCATTCCGTTCAGCAGGTCATTTAATCCTTCTTCACTTTCACTCAGGATAGCAATGTCATCAGCGAATCGTATCATTGATATCCTTTCACCTTGTATTTTCATTCCACTCCTGATCCTTTCTTTTATTTCCATCATTGCTTCCTCGATGTACAGATTGAAGAGTAGGGGCGAAAGGCTACTGCCTTGTCTTACACCCTTCTTAATACGAGCACTTTGTTCTTGATCGTCCACTCTTATTATTCCCTCTTGGTTGTTGTACATATTGTATATGACTCGTCTCTCCCTATAGCTTACCTCTACATTTTTCATAATCTCGAATAGCTTGCACCATTTTATATTGTCGAACGCTTTTTCCAGGTCGACAAATCCTATGAATGTGTCTTGATTTTTCTTTAGCCTTGCTTCCATTATTAGCCGTAACGTCAGAATTGCCTCTCTCGTCCCTTTACTTTTCCTAAAGCCAAACTGATCGTCACCTAGGGCATTCTCAATTTTCTTTTCCATTCTTCTGTATATTATTCTTGTAAGCAGCTTCGATGCATGAGCTGTTAAGCTGATTGTGCAATAATTCTCGTACTTGTCAGCTCTTGACAACTCACAGCAACCGGAATACCAGCATGAGAAACAAAATGCGGTATGAACTTGTATACTAACCTGATGCAAATGTAATGGAGTTTATTATTTATCATTCAGCTAAGATACAGTATTTTTTGACGTGTTCGTTAAATATCAGGCATCCCTCCTGCCAACTGTATGTAGCGAATGGATTGCAGACAACAATACGGGTAAAACGTTTTTGGACCCTTAATGAGTGTACGATTGCTATTGGAAATCGGTGTTTCTTGTGAACAACATCGTCAGTAAGAGGTGTTAGTGTCGGGGAGGTGCAGCTGAAACTCTCTCTCCTCGTGTTTATTCCTGTGGACGAGACCGTAGGACGACACGCTAATTCCCGCGGGAACGACATCCTTTTGTGGGCGGAGCCCGCGCTTTGAGCCGCAGGATTTGGGTAGCATGCACGCACGTGTCGGCAGTTATTCGTGTCGGCGTTCTGCGGTCAGGATGGACGTCCGCGGTGACAGCGGTTGGCAAACCGCGGGAAGCCGCAGCCCGACACGTCCCGATCAGCGGCGGCCGGGCAACACGCGCCGACGCCTCGTGCGGCCGCAACGACAGCTGTTCCGTCCTCGCTCCAGTGATCGCGTCGTTTACGCTGGTCGTTACATGGAGAGCTGCCGCTGGCCACGGACAGGATACTACTGTGCACCAACCATCCGCGTATGGGGGGAAAATCATTTAAGCCGACAATCTCTAGAAGACTGTGTAACCTCCCCCTCACTTATCGACATTAATGACAGTGAAAAATTAAACAGCGTGTACCTAATGGAAATTTGGGAAAAGTAATCGTCACCGAAGTTAATCTGCCGGTAAAGAGGGAAGAAAGGGTTACGTCTAATGCAAATGAATCTCGTAAAAATTAATTTTGGAAAGGGATAAAGTTAATAAAGAAAATAAATGTGCGGGCGTTACGTTAACAATTAACTGGCGTTAGTTAGATGTTTGAGATTTGGGGAAGATTACGGTCGCCAGTTCTATGGAAAACTACTTAAATAACTGAAAAAGTAAGGTTAATGCACGTATAATTAGCATTTAAAGCGTGGCAACTGAAGGTTGACACGTGCTTTGTGAAAACTGAATAAATGATGAATAACTGACAACCTCAGCTGTCGACAGGTGTTGTTGATATACCTCGATGTGGAGAGCTGAAAATGTGTGCCCCGACCTGGACTCGAACCCGGGATCTCCTGCTTATATGGCAGACGCTCTACCCATCTTTTTTTTTTTAAGGTATTGGCAGTCAGGGGGCAGAGCGGGCAGGGGTCGTACTTGGGGGCCTGGCCACGGTGTCCCCATCTCCTGACAGGATAAATAAGGGAGAGGCAACAGGAAGGAAACATTGTACACTGTAATTTTTTTTGTTAATAACAATAATATTTAATTTTAATGCCCCAAAAGAAAAATCATATATAAAAAAGAAGGGCAAGAAATATAGGGCTGAAGTGACATCCTCGTCACTTCACTGGGTGTACATCCTATCCCTCGAAACAACGTAAACCTGGGACTCCCCACCGCTTCGGGGGGTTATGAAACATGCTGCCTAGAAAGTTCGCAAAATGCGTTTTATATTTAGAGTGGCGTCGGATGATTTCGTGTTGTTCTAGTAGATAATGCCAATAGTCCATGCCCGATATAAAGGTCCGCGAGAGCACGTAGTGCGATGCGTGTCCTCCAATCCATCGGATTGCCGAAGTTCTTTTGTGAGGGGAAAAATACAGCGTCAGGGAAAAATAAAGCGTCCGTCGTGATCGTTGATTCGTCGGTGTGTCGGAGGAGGGCCATGATGCGTTGCGTCAGCCGCCAAACATCCTTTGCGTCACCGCACTGCAGAGAATGTTCGTCGGTGTCCTGCACGCCACATATAAGGCAGAGCGGGGAATCTACGATGCGAATGTCGTACAATCGTTGGCGGTTGACTGTCTTGCGGTTGATTAGTGTATACCATGACGATCGCGCTGCTGTGGTGAGGAGAGGTGTATGGACAGCTCGCCAAATCTGTGGCCAGTTTCGTGTTGGGTATTTAAGTTCGACAAAATTGCTGCCATGATGACGCAGCAAGTATCGATATATCTCACGGGTAGTGGGGATTCTTGTAGAAGGTATCTGTAACTGAACATAACTAAAATCAACAAAAATTCGCGCGACGTGAGAAAAAGAGGGCGAGATTGTGCCTACCGCCACCGGTGGCTCAAATGACGTGGGAAGAAGCACATCCAGGATGGCCGACGTGATGGCGCGTTGCCGTTGGTTCCAAGTGCGTAGCGTCGCTCGCAGGTATAGAGCTAGAGCCTTGTTCCACACATCCGTGAGGTTAAGTCCTCCAGCATGGTGTGGGCGAGTTAAAGTCTTGTATTTGACCTTAAACTACATTCCTTGGCTGACATAGTATCCAAAGGCGGCCATTAATCTGTCAGCAATACCATGTGGCATTGGCAGTACCTGTGCCAGGTGCGGCAGTCGCGAGGCCAGGTGAACATTAGTGTAGTCCACCCTTTGTAGCAGGTCGTGCGTTCGGAGTGAATTGTTGCGTATGTGCAGTCGGACGTTCTGGAGGAGACGTCGATAGCTCGCCGCCGCTGATTGCCGTAGCGATCGGGTGAACAATACACCTAAGCATCGCAAGAAGTCCACCGTCGTAAACGGACTGTGCAGAGCGTCCAGCCCTCGACCGATGTGATTGATCTTGGTTTTATTCATGTTGACCCTGCTTCCCGCAGCTACTCAGTACGTAGTAAGAAGGGTAACCACCTGACTTACTTCGTTCTCCGACCGGACGAGTATCATCAAGTCGTCGGCATATGCACGACACGTGAAGGAGCTCGCACGGAGTCGGACGCCTGTTAGAGTCCGTCTAAGAGTCTGCATCAATGGTTCGAGCGCTATTGTAAACAGTATCATCGACAAGGGAAATCCTTGACTAACTGAGCTGCAAACAGGAATCATTCCTACCTCCCTGCCATTGACTCTCACCGTCGAAGAAGCGCCGCGAAGGAGGCGCATGAGGACGGTAATAAAATCCTGTGGTATCGCCATGCGTCGCATTGTCGAGTCAATGAAATCATGGTTGATCCTGTCAAAGGCACGATCAAAATCCACCGATATGAACGCCGCTCGCATGCGACATGCTTCCGTCAGGGAAATTACGTCACGGTATTCGCCGAGGATAGAATGTAGCTTGCTCCGAACCCCTAGACAAGCCTGGTCTGGTGGTATTGTCTTGGATATTACAGTCTTGAGCCTTGCCGCCAACATTCGCGCAAAGATCGTATAGTCAGTATTGAGCATCGTGAGCGGTCTAAATTGATGGGCGATGACACTCGCTGTCGATTTCGGTATTGGTATAAGCAGTCCCGCCATGAACTGCGACGGAACGTCCGTGTCAGGGCTCAATAACTCATTATACATCAATACCAACTGGGACATCATTAAATCCGCAAATGCCCGGAAGATTCGAGTGTCAACCTATCTGGCCCAAGGGATTTATGCACCGCACCCTTCGCGAGTGCGTCCCGGATGTCATCTTCCGTTAGGGGTTCCAATAGCGCCTCTGCATCCGGACCATCCACCTCCGTTTGCATCTGTCGCAAAATTTCTTCTCCTGTCCGATTGTCCGTCGGCATCCCAGTGAAAAGGAGGCGGTAATGCTCCAGAAACTCAGCAGCAATGTCCTGTTGTGACGTCAAGGGCCGACCATCGTCATAATGGAGGACTGTGATTAGGGATCGGCGATTACGCGCCTGTCCCTTGGACACATTATGCATGCCAATATGCTCTCCATCGACGTTGTCCAAGAACCGAGCACGGATCGAAAATCCCTCCAGTCGACGTCTCGTGATCGACAAAATGCAGGCCTGAATGCGATGGACTTCCGCTTGACGCTCGGGCGATGGGGCCCTGGAGGACAGGTCGCGGAGCACGATGTAGTAATAATCAAGTGTATCTCGGAGCCATTTCGCTTTTTCCTTGCCATACGTTATGAGAGCTCTTCGTATCGCCGGTTTTGCACACTGCAGCCACCACGAAAGAACCGTACGGTGCAGCGGCAGATGCCAAGTTCAAGTCTGTCATGTGTCTTCGATCCGCTGGCGACATTCGAGATCCACCAATAAGGATGAATTAAGTTTCCTGGAACTACGACTCCACCAGATCCGCTGCCGTGGGAGGGTTAACGTGCATAAATATGCAAGGTGATCCGTAAAAGCTGTGGCCAACGTTCAGCAGCCAACACGTGATCTCTTAATTCGTCAGAAACATAAATTCGATCCAGCCTGCTCGCCGAGTGGCTAGTAAAATACGTGTAGCCCTCTTACTGCCCATGGATCTTTTCCCACGTGTCCATAAGGGCCATGTCCTGGCAGATCGTGTTCAATGCATGGCAGGAGCTGAAATTAGAAGTTTGATCCTACGGTGTGAGTACACAGTGAGACCCCCCCCCCCCTACCAAGATGTGGTCTGACCTCCCATGGAATAGGGGGGCAATCTCCTCCGAGTAGAATCGTGTACGCGCCTGTCGATTGTCAGATCCTGAGAATGCATAGATGTTGACGATACGAATGCCGTCCACGGTCATAGCCAAACCCCGAGCCGAAGGAAGGTAATCGAGGTCACACATCGGAATCCCTTCCCGGACTAGTATCGCTGTGCCACGTCCTCCATCTGGAGTCGGCGCTAGGTAAGTGTTGTATCCATGCACGTCGGGAAAAGCAGCATTGCAGGTTTCCTGCATCAGCAGAATATCAACGTCTGTGGCGTAAATCATGTCCCGGAGAAGTTGCATCTTTGCAAGCGAACGTGCGGTGTTAATGTTCACTGTGCCCACCTTATATGCTTGGTTCGTTGTCGTTGTCATACTCGTGTCATGTCATTGAGAACTCCAAGGGCTTTAGTCCACTATTCGTGCTCAGAGGGGTGCCCGCCAACGGACTGCCCTCCTTTGTTGTCGTTCCGTGGTGTGCACCGTTTAGGTGAGTGGTCATCATTTGGGGGTGGCAATTCCTGTATGTCTTCGATTGGTTCCACCCAGTCGCAGTGGTCATCCATTCGAAAAAACGTCCTGTGATGTATTTCGACGTGGCTGACGGGACATTGGTGTGTCCCTGACTCCTTCGTCGGCAGCGCTGGATCAGTCGGTGTCAAGGAAGAGGGACCATCTGAAAGGCAGGACATCCGGTCACCATCTGACGGAATCCTATCAGCGTCCTCTAAAGGCACGTGTTCTGTGTCAGACAGTTCTTCGGCTAGGATACCTTCCGTGTCCCCTAGGCTAGGGGGAGACGTGTCACCCGAACTATGGCGACGCTTTTTGCGACGCTTCGTCGATCGCTGTTTGCGTGCCCTGCCCTCTGCTGCCTCACTGTGTTCGTCGAGCATTCGTTGGTCCGTTGCCGGCGCCACTGTCTCGACGTGTACTCCCACGCCGCGTGCTACGTGTGAGTTTTCGGAAGGTTCCTCCCTCAACTGACGTGACGTGGGTGTAGGGACATTCGCCGAGTCACCTCGATGCTCCCGTAACTCGGTCTGCTCTTGCATAAACACGTCCTTGTCACGCTCCGAACTTGGAAACACTTCCCGGCGGGCCACCGACACTTACGTCATCGGCAGTTGCGTGGGAACTTCTCGCTGTGACGCTTCTCCATGTGGAAGTTGCACGACGCGGCGTTGTATGCACTCCGAGCGGATATGTCCTTCTCCACCACAGCCAGAACAGGTGCGTGGCTGGCCATCGTAGATCACAATAGCTCGACATCCGCCAATGTATAAATAAGACGGGATATGTTTAGTAAGGACGATCCGCACCTGTCGCACGCCGTTTAGCATAGGATAGGTACTAAAACTTGCCCAGCGTTCAGGCGTATGAGTAAGTACCGTTCCATATGGTCGCAGCGATTCAGTAACCATCGATTCTGGCACCTCAAACGGCAATTCAAAGATCCGAATGACCCTCACACCCAATCCTGAAGGGGCTACTGTTACATCGCTGATATGGCCATCAGAGTGTCGAAATTTAAATCCTCTTTGAGCAGCGGAGAGATTTCTTTCACACACAGCTTCATCGGTCATCTTTACGTACATTGTACTGCTTACAATGGACAGGTGTATTCCAATTATGTCTGCAGCAGGTAAACGAACTTCTTCCCTCAAAAAACGCTCTATTTCGAAAGCTTTTGGTCTGGCAAATTCGTTGTCGAACGTAAATTGGAGCGTAGTCTTTCGAAAATTGTCTGCCATAGCGATCGAGTCAGACAACAACACGCGCGAGTATCGGCGGTGTAAACACTTCCTCGTCCACGCGTGCCCGCGGCCGGGACCAGGTCCGTGCCGCGCCACTGCCTAAAGCAGACTGCTCCATCTGAGCCACCGAGGACACAGAAGAATAGCGCGACTGCAGGGACTTATCCCTTGCACGCTTCCCGTGAGACTCACATTCCCAACTGTCCACAATTCTACATATATATTGTACCTTATAGACATTTGGTACAATACATATGTAGAATTGTGGGCAGTTGGGAATGTGAGTCTCACGGGAAGCGTGCAAGGGATAAGTCCCTGCAGTCGCGCTATGCATCTGTGTCCGCGGTGGCTCAGATGGATAGAGCGTCTGCCATGTAAGCAGGAGATCCCGAGTTCGAGTCCCGGTCGGGACACACATTTTAAGCTCTCGAGGTATATCAACAACACCGGTCGGCAGCTGAGGTTGTCAGTTAGTAGTCATTTATTCCAGGGAAAAGCTGCACGGTCATCAACATTAACTGTTCTTTCGAGAACAAGTTACTGTCTTCGTATATGAAAACTGAATATTTGTCAGAAGTAATAAATTTCGCTATGCTCTGACTTCATTTAGCAAAAGAATTAATAAAACCGGAAAATTGAAAGTTAATTTAGTGCCTGAAATTAATAGTGACTTCTGAAGCACTACTAAATTCAATAAAATAAGATTGGTCTTGAGCTACCTCAACAATCAATTCAATAGCTACTTGAATCCACGCAATTTAGAAAGAAGAGGTTTAACTTTGAACTTGAATGAAATGATTCTGAACAATTAACAATAGTAAAATTTAGTACGTACCAGGCTCAGCTGCAGTCACAGGTAAGCTAAAATATGGTAACAAAACTCACACTCTTAATTTGTGCTTGTGTAATCTAAATATTGTAGCCAGCTATGAATACCTTAACTGAACTTTAAATTAAAGCAGTGAAATCGAATGATATTACTTTAAAGCTGGCGTTTGAATTTCAACGACACTCGAGTTCATTTCGTAAAAGGAAGGGACCCTGCTTGGTAATGCAATTGGGACAATGAGCAACAAAGTTTCATGCTAAGTTGTTGTATTTTAGTGATGCTAATGGAATAGTTTGAAAAGCTGAGGTCTGCCATAGAGTTATAAAACTTTCAGTCTTCCTTGTGGGTTGATTGGAGGTTTGAAGTCGTCGATCGAGGAGGTGTCAACAATCACTTTTTGTCGGCCGCAGCTGTTGCAGAAGCTGGATGTTGGCGCGCCTTCTTCTCGACACGGTCACCAGGCGAAAGGTGCTCTTGATGTGTGCTTGCTAATGTTTCCCTTCCGCGACACCGTGCCAGAAACTATAATAGCAAGTCGAGCGCAATTACATGCTGCCAACCCCTGGAAGCGCGGCAACTCGCAGGAGCGTCGCTCAGCACACCTGCTCCACCGCCCTGCTCCAGCCAGACTCTACTCTGCCCGCGCTCCGCGCGGGGGAGTTAACACTACCGATGATCCTAAACACTTTGGTTCTCCACACGACCTATCGATGTAATCGTTCGATAGCATAGTTTTCTCTAGGCAAGACCGAGCATAAAAATACAAATAATATTTACAAAACAAACCAATTATATATAAATGCATAAATATATACATATATACAAATAGTAAAACAATTACAATATATAAAGACACAGAAATGTCTTATCTTCAGGTAACAAAATGAGGAAAAACTTTATAGTACAACAGATGGAAATAGGAGGATATGCATTTCCGGCATTACAACTGCAATGGACACAAAAACCAACATATTTCTCTAAAGTCATAATTACCTATGAAAATTTGTTATTCCGGTATGGGACGTAATAGGAGATCACCGAAGTTAAGCGCTGTCGGGCGTGGTCGGCAATTGGATGGGTGACCGTCCAAGCCGCCATGCGCTGTCGCCATTTTTCGGGGTTCACTCAGCCTCGTTGTGGCAATTGAGGAGCTACTCGACCGAACTGTAGCGGCTTCGCCGGCCGCGGTGGTCTAGCGGTTCTGGCGCTCAGTTCGAAATTGCGCGACTGCTACAGTCGCAGGTTCGAATCCTGCCTCGGGCATGGATGTGTGTGCTGTCCTTAGGTTAATTAGGTTTAAGTAGTTCTGAGTTCTAGGGGAATGATGACCACAGATGTTCAGTCCCATAGTGCTCAGGGCCATTTTTGTAGCGGCTTCGGTCAAGAATACCATCTTACGACCGGGAGAGCGGTTTGCAGACCCCACGTCCCTCCTATCCGCATCCTCCACCGAGGATGACACGGCGGTCGGATGGCTCCGGTAGGCCATTCGTGGCCTGAAGACGGAGTGCTAGGGGACGTAATAGGTTTCAGCACTCGTGCAATGTCGCATAACATGGGGACGAATCAGACGTATGTAGGACACGTTCAAAATGATTCAAATGGCTCTGAGCACTATGCGACTTAACTTCTGAGGTCATCAGTCGCCTAGAACTTTGAACTAATTAAACCTAACTAACCTAAGGACATCACACACAACCACGCCCGACGCAGGATTCGAACCTGCGACCGTAGCGGTCGCTCTGTTCCAGACTGTAGCGCCTAGACCCGCACGGCCACTCCGGCCGGCGTAGGACACGTCCTTCGTAAGCAATTGTTAATACATTTCACATATAGCGTGTAATTCAACATGTTTACTGTTACCATTCACTGTTTATCCATCTCCACGATGCATTTCATAGGTTTAAATCTCCATCATCAGGTGGATTTGCGTATGTCAGTATATCATAAGTGTGTGCGCTGTGTAACGATTTTGGAGGAAATTGTGGCACTGTCTCCAGCGATCACAGGTTCCTTTCACTGTCGTAATACATCACATGTACACTGCCATATTTTGTAAACAAAGATGGCGTCTTTGTTTACAAAATGACAGTATGTTAGTGATTGTTACGACAATAAACGAACCTGTGACCACTGGAGACAGTGACACAAATTACCCCAAAAATTGTAGCACCCACATATATCAAACTAACAAATGGTAATAATCCACAGAAGCCGACAGGTGTTGTTGATATACCTCGATGCGGACGGCTGAAAATGTGCGCCCAAACCGTGACTCGAACCCGGAGTCTTTTGCTTACATGGCAGACGCTCTATTCATCTGAGCCACAGAGGACACAGATGAATAGCGCGACTGCAGGGACTTATCCCTTGCTCGCTTCCCGTGAAACCCAGATTCCCAACTGTCAACAATCTACATACGTAATGTACCTAATAGATGTTTGCCCATCCACTCATTACTCGCGCACACTGAGGTGACGATTTCCTTAAGAGTTCTGGCAACGTGTGTGCATTCGCACAGACGAAGGTCAATGGCCGGGTAGCCTTTAACTATATATATGAAGAAAGTAACTGTTCTCGAAAGAACGGATACCATTGATGACCGTTCAGCTTCTCTACAATAAATGATAATTAATCATCAATGGTATCTGTTCTTTCGAGAACAGTTACTTTCTTCATATATATAGTTAAAGGCTACCCGGCCATTGACCTTCACCTGTGCGAATGCACACACGTTGCCAGAACTCTTACGGAAATCGTCACCTCAGTGTGCGCGAGTAATGAGTGGATGGGCAAATATCTATTAGGTACATTAAGTATATAGATTGTGGACAGTTGGGAATGTGGGTCTCACGGGAAGCGCGCAAGGGATAAGTCCCTGCAGTCGCGCTATTCATCTGTGCCCTCTGTGGCTCAGTTGAATAGAGCGTCTGCCATGTAAGCAGGAGACTCCGGGTTCGAGTCACGGTCGGGGCGCTCATTTTCAGCTGTTCCCATAAAGGTATATCAACAGCACCTGTCAGTAGCTGAGGGTTTCAATTAATTATCATTTATTCTAGAGAAGCTGCACGGTCATCAATGGTATCTGTTCTTCCGAGAACAGTTGCAATCATCATAAACTAACAAACGTAAATCGACCTGATGATGGTTTAAACCCTTGAAAGGCGCCGTGGACATAAATAAACAGTGACAGGTAGCAAAAAACGTGTTGTTTCATCCGATGTCAGCAACAGTCGCGGTAATGCCTAACGTAAAATTTCGCATTTAAAGTTACAGCTTGTGCACAACCTTGAACAAAATCATTATCTGCTCACGTACAGTATTCGTAGTGGTAGCTGGAACAGTGTCAAATGCATCCTATATATCCATCCTCTGTGCTGTTTTCAAATGAAGCAACGTTCGGGCATGTTGGGGTCTTCAACTTCCACATTTCACATATTTTAGTGAAGTTGATCCATATGTACATTTCCTCTCGTTAATCAATCGCTGTTCTACGTGTTGGCAGATGTTGTTGGTCACTCTTTAAGTCGGCCATGTCTCCTACCTACGGCATTAAATGACAGTCATTATTGCAATTTCCTCGCTAGAGCAATCTCAAAGTTGATGTATGAAGTATCACTCGCTACAAGTCAGCGCATGTGGTTCCAGTACGACGAGGCATCGGCACATTTCAGTCGTCCCGCGCGTCGATTCTTGAACCGACGGTTTCCTGGAAAGTAGATTGACAGTGGTGATCCTGTACCATGACCTACTCGATTCCCTGATATGAACCCTCTGGTCTTCTCTGTGTGACGAGAGAGCCGGCAGGGGTGGCTGAGCGGTTCTAGGCGCTACAGTGTGGAACCGCGCGACTACTACGGTCGCAGGTTCAAATCCTGCCTCGGGCATGGATGTGTGTGATGTCTTTAGATTAATTAGGTTTAAGTAGTTCTAAGTTCTAGGGGACTGATGACCTCAGAAGTTAGGTCCCATAGTGTTCAGAGCCATTTGAACCATCTTTTTTTTTTTTGTTGTTGTGACGAGAGACATACAACCTTGTTTATAGAAACCCTGCTGAATCAGAAGAGGATTTGTTTGCCCGAATAGTATCGGCAGCAATAGGAAAGAAGCACACGCCTATAATCTTTGACAGTATTGTAAAGAACATGACCCATCAGTATAACCTCTGTTTACAAGTGATTGAGGCATTCTTGAAGCTCTTATGCAATTCAAGTAACTGTGTTCCTTTACTGTTGTTGTCTGTTGGTAACAAAGAAGTATGACTTGTTTGTGTTATTGTTTGTCATCACAGGACAAAACATTAGAGAAAAAAGTGTTTTCATTGTCATTTACACATCCCAGAGTTTGTTAGTTTAAGTAATTCTCAGCCAGAGAAAAAATTGTGTACCGGTCTAGAGGAGCCTCACAAAAAACATGACATTAGAGAAAAATATTTGTTTCGGAGCCCCATCCAACCTACCAGAATTGATCGGTTTAAATAATTGTCGCCTTGTATAAATAAAACGGAAAAGAGTCATTCGTCATCTTTAAAACAGTACTACTTACGAAATAGTTTATGCAAACACCACAGCTTTAAAAAATTGCCTTTTTGCCTATTAGGAATAACCTGCTTAATATTTCGGATATTTTCTGGGCTTTGTCAGAGCAATGCAACATTTCCTCCAAAACGCATTTTCTTTCTAAATAAGTATTTCATGCTGGTGAAGGAGTGATGGAAGACTGACAATATCTTATAATTCTGTTGTTTTTTTATTTAATTTTCTTTCATTTCTTTGCTAATGCTCTCCCACTTTGAGTATTTATTTCAGTGGTAAAATTGCATTCACAAAATACAATGTGTCTCTCAGTTGGTCACGTATGTGGATACGTCTAACGTACTTGTGACTCTCAGTATCTCTAAGACAAAGAACCACCCCTTCAATGACACTACAGTGAAAATTATACGCAGTGAATTCTAAACATGACAATACATGTGGCCGTTTGTAGAGAAACTGAAGACGACCAGTTATATTTTTACTCCAAACCATTTGCTGGTATTTCGCACATTACTAACTAAAATTAATAAGGGAATCTTGTCTATTTCAATGATAGATAGAATTCAATACCATGACAGATTTATTTCTAAAAAACATGAATTAAATTGGGCACGTGGTGTTAGTAGGAGACAAAGCATGGGACGGTAAGTACGTAGTCTGGCTGCTGCCAGTCTCTGGTCAGTGGTGCGAGATTAAAATTTTTTTTCAAAAGTCCACTACTCGTTCCTGGATGGCAGGCGTAAGAGTGAAGAGGCTGTGATGCGCTTGATGTTCAGTACGACAATCTCTCATTGTGGTGGTCAGACGCTGTCTACCGGAATCTTGACTACGAATATGTCGGCCCTCACTTTCGCATGCCGTCTAACAGTTAACCACTGTCACATCTGAATGCCCCACAACTGGACAATGCACGATTTGACCAGCCGGCCAAATGGGGGCCCCTTCATACTGTACTTCACACGGTATTTCACGTTGATAATTCAAAATCTGACGAATTTAGGACTTCTTATATGCCTTGCCAAGCCTAACTCTAAACACGAACTATACTGATGCACTCTGGTGGTCATTTTACACGTCCCAGAGAATTACAAGTATAATAATTTATGTACTTTCTTCTGAATGCTTCACTTTTGTTGTCAGGCAGTGTACTTTCTCTTTCAAGAAACAGCTGGCTACAGGTATATTCTGAATTATGATGGTTACCTTTTAAACAGCTGTTCTCATTTATTTTGTAACGTTACGGTATCTACTCGAATCAGCACAGCGAGTTTTTCATATCCTGCCTCTTTTAACAAAACCAAATAAATATCTAGAATGTTTGGTGCACCGCAGCTCGTCAGTGTTTGTTAACGGACTTCTTGTGAACACCGTGAACCGCATCTAAAATGTTTAACAGGCGAACCGGTATTTCGTCAGTAGCGTCTCATACAGACAACATCAAACATTTCTATACATATAAATATGTATAACGTAATAGTTGTATACATAATAGTAGAAACGTAAGCTTACTTACACACTGTGTATATCTCCATCAATGACATGCGTGTTAGTAATATGGTCTTTGCGACCTTCAAATCGATATTCACCTGGAAGGCATACTACAATGTCAATAGTTAAAATATTATTACACCAATGTTTATGTCACTGTTCAAATGGTTCAAATGGCTCTGAGCACTATGGGACTCAACTGCTGAGGTCATAAGTCCCCTAGAACTTAGAACTACTTAAACCTAACTAACCTAAGGAAAACACACACATCCATACCCGAGGCAGGGTTCGAACCTGCGACCGTAGCGGTCGTGCGGTTCCAGACTGTAGCGCCTAGAAACGCTCGGCCACCAGCGGCCGGCTATGTCACTGTTATAGGATATCAGATCTGTCCCACTTCACAGTACTATGGTCATCGAATATGTTACAGCTGTCAGATCTTAAACTGTGGTACATGAGTGACATAAAAATAAATATCTTAGGTGTTGCGAATCAACTCAAATCACTTAAAAAAGGCAAGTCTTCCGGTCCATATGGTATACCGATCAGGTCCCTCTCAGAGTATGCAGACATAATAGCGCCTTTCTTGGCAATCATATACAACCGCTCACTTGACGAAAGGTCTGTTCTTAAGGACTGGAAAGTAGCACAGGTCACATCAATATTCAGGAAAGGAAATAGGAGTAACGCATTGAATTACAGACCCAGATCACTGACCTCAATTTGCAGTAGGATTTTGGAGCACATACTGTACTCGAACATTATGAATCACCTTGAAGAAAATTACTTATTGTTACATAACCAACACGGATTCAGAAAATATAGTTCTTGTGCAACACAGCTAGCTCTTTATTCCCATGAAGTAATGACAAGGGATCTCAGATCGATTCCATATTCCTAGATTTCCAGAAGGCTTTCGATACCGTTCCTCACAAGCGGCTATTAATCAAATTGCGTGCATGTGGAGTATCGTCTTAGTTGCGTGACTGGATTCGTGATTTCCTCTCAAAGAGGTCACAGTTGGTAGTGATAAACGCCAATTCATCGAGTAGTACAGAAGTGATATCTGGTGTTCCGCAAGGTGTTGTCATAGGCCCTCTGCTGTTACTGATTTACATAAATGATCTAGGTGATAATCTGAGCAGCCCCCTTAGATTGTTCGCAGATAATTCTGTAATTTACCGTCTAGCAAAATCATCAGACGATCAATTCCAATTACAAAACTATCTAGAGAGAATTTCTGTATGGTGAGAAAAGTGGCCATTGGAACTAAACAAAGAAAAGTGTGAGGTCATCCACAAGGGTTCTAAAAGAAATCCGATAAATTTAGGGCATACGATAAATCCCCCAAATCTAAGGGCTGTCAATTCGACTAAATACCTAGGAATTACAATTACGAGCAACTTAAATTGGAAAGACCACGTAGTTAATAATGTGGGGAAGGCGAAACAAAGACTGCGCTTTGTTGGCAGAACACTTAGAAGATACGACGAACCCACTAAAGAGACAGCCTCTATTACACTTGTCCGTCCTCTGCTCGAATATTGCTGCGCGGCATTAAATCCTTACCAGGTAGGATTGACGGTGGACATCAAAAAGTGCAAAGAAGGGCAGCTCGTTTCGTGTTACCGCGCAATAGGGGTGAGAGTACCACTGATATGTTACGCGACTTGAGCTGGCAGTCACTGAAGCAAAGGCGGTTTCCTTTGCGGCGAAATCTATTTACGAAATTTTAATCACCAACTTCCTCTTCCGAATGTGTAAATATTTTGAAGACACCCACCTACGTAGGGAGAAGTGATCATCATAGTAAAATAAGAGAAATCAGAGCTCGAACGAAAAGATTTAGTTGTTCCTTTTTGGTTCAAATGGCTCTGAGCACTATGGGACTTAATATCTGAGGTCATCAGTCCCCTAGAACTTAGAACTACTTAAACCTAACTAACCTAAGGACATCCCGAGGCAGGATTCGAACCTGCGACCGTCGCAGCCGCGCGGATCCGGACTGAAGCGCCTAGAACTACTTGGCCACCGCGGCCGGCTGTTCCTTTTTCCCACGCGCCATTCGAGAGTGGAATGGTAGAGAAGTAGTATGAAAATGGTTCGATGAACCCTCTGCCAGGCACTTGTGAATTGCAGATGTAGATTTAGACAACTATAATATAGTGTAAACGTGGAGCTGACAGGTAGTCCAAAGAATCTTTATTAAAAGTCTCCAGTTATTCCTGAGATCATATTTATGTACAGCTGAGAGATGCTTTCACATGCGTAAAATATCGTACTTGGACTACTATTATATGAGGTAGAATGTTTAAAGTACGAAAGTGTAAACTACATCAAAAATATAAGGCACATTCAAATGAAAACCTACCACCTCCGCAACGGGACTATGGAATGGTCCCATTCAAAAGTAATCACCACATCCATTAAGACATTAATCCGCTGGCAGACGAGATAATCAATTCCTATCCCGTAGAACATGGTCGGCTGCTGATTGAACCAAAACCGCATTTACTCTTGTGCTACGTCTTCCGACTAAAACCAACGTCCACGTATGTCTTTCATCAGATCTCCAAAGATATGAGAATCACAAAGTGACAGATCTGGTCTGTACGGAGGATCTTACAGTGTTTCCCAACCAAATCGCTGAAGCGCAGCCTTCATCCGATTGGCAGCGTGGGGGTGAGCGTTATAGTGCAACATGATGATTCCGTTCGACAGCATTCCCAGACGTTTTCATCTGACGGCGCGTTGCAGTTTCTGGACAGTTTGTCCGCGATGCTGCGAATTGATTGCGGTTCCACACTCGTGGAGCTCAACCAGCAGATGACCTCCGCAATCGAAGAAGAAAATCATCACGACCTTACTGGAACTTATGTGAACGCTTTTGGATTCCTTTCGTGAGGGAGATGTGGGGTGTTTCCACTGCTGACTTCGCCGCTTGTCCTCGAGCTGTCGGGAAAGATGGCGGACAGAGTTATAATGCTGCACGACAACGCTCCCCACCATAATGCAAATCGGACGCTGGCTATGCTTCAGTGATTTGGTTGGGAGACACAGCAACATTCTCGGTAGAGTCAGAATCTTTCACTATGTGATTTTCACATCTTCGGAGACGTGAAGAAAGACATCTACCGTCGACATTTTCAGTCAGACGAGGGAGTGCAATAGCGGGTGCGATTATGGATCCGTCGGCGGCCGACCGCCGAATACAAAAAACAGCATTTCGTTGTCCCGTCCGCCCTCGGGAAAAACGTCTTAAAGCGTGTGGTTACTACTTTTGGATGGAACAATTCCATAGTCCCACTAATTCCATAATCCCACTATTGCGGGTGTTTGGTTTTCATTTGACTGCCACTCATAGATAAAATCTGATGTTAACTGTCACTGACAAATATTGAGTAAGATGGTTATAACGCAAAGTCTGTATGTACCATATAATGAGGTTGTGAATTCAAACACATGATGTGAAATCAGTCAGTGTTATTTCAGGAGATAAAAGGAATTCTGAAGTGAACTTATTCGGAAGTTCTGTACATGCATCTTATTCTACAACCAGGTCAATTCATTAGAATTTTGTCACAGTGTTTCGTCGTATTAGTGTGTATCTCAGTTATTTCTAAGATGTTTAATAATCAACCTCTTTCTCCCTTTGAGAGAATGGTGATATTTTTAGTGATGCCATTAGCATAATGTTTTTATTTTCTTAAAACGGCGGTGAATACTGACGGACTGTCTTAACTAACATTAACACATGTTCTAAATCCGGTTTAGAAGTTTTTCCCTGTTTGCTCAACATTTATCACATTCACCATACGTTATTTTATATACTCTTCACATGTTTCATGTCTGGCTCTTACCTGTGTTATGTAGAATTCGTGTTTTTACAGTGTTCTTTCTTTTGTACCGCTCCACAACTTCCCATAGGTCGAATCCATTGTTATGCGATACCCTTTTCAGTGTATGTAATTCATTATTAACACTCGCCTCATTTAATGGGTATTTGTTCATCCTGTCAGAAATACGCCTCTTTATTATGGGACGGTGGATGGTACGAGCTGTAGTGAATTATGCATAGTGGGCTTCCGAAATACGTTGAAAGGTTTGATATCGCCTCTCTTTTGACATACAGGTCAAAACAAATGAACCCTCCCGTTTTCTCCGTGCTCTGCCGTAAAGATAATAGTCTTATGTAAATTATAAAATCGTTGGTAACATTTATTAACTTCATCAACATTGCCATCGAACAAGACAAGTGTATCATCTACATAACGGAGATAGTGTACGACATTTCAAGGAATTTGCTGTCAACATGATCCAAAAATATATTTGCGACCATTCCTAGAAAAGAGTTCCAAATACTCTAGGCCTTCTTTTTTATCATATAAGTAAACACTGAATATAAAATTCTCGACTAGGACTAGGACACGTGATTCATTAACTTCTATTAAACTCGATTCGTTAAACATAGTTTTAGTTCTTGCCGATAATGATTACAATTCCATATTTTCTCTCTTTCACAATCGAATTAAAAGTATTCGTAACGGAAATTTCTTCGACGACTATCGACGATATGCTATAGAGCTACGAAATAATTAGATAATTTTTTCTGCAGTTCAAGAAACAAAGTAAATATATGAAATGTAAACTATTTTTCCGCTGCAAGTTTGCTGCTAGATAACTGCAGTGATTATTATTCCATATTCTACACATGAAAGGAACTTTTTTATTTGTTCATTGGTTCAAAATATAAATTCTTGTTACACGTTGAATTCTCTTGGTACCCAGTTCTTTTTTGGTTCTCTTCTACTGTCGTTTTTCTGTGATCAAAGATGTATGTAATCAAGTTACGTCTATCTCGTGATATATGAAGTCGTAGAATAATGCTCCAATCTATGAAGCTATATCCAGTATTGCGACTCCTCATTGAATACTGCGTGATTCACTCTTGGAATTATTCATGCAGGTAAATGACTACAACGGATTGCTGTAATATGATACTGTCTTGAAATCAGATTTCTTAAGAATAGTTTATGGTGGGAATGGAGATTAAATGCTCACACAGATCGGTTTCTTTCATATAACATCACACAGTCTATATTGTGTGTGTGTGTGTGTGTGTTGGGGCTTATGGGCGCTCAACGTCGAGGTCATCAGCGCCCTGACACACATTAAACACAGTCTATATTTAAGCGGGCGATCGTTATACATTATTAACCACAACTAATTCGTCGTACTATGCCTACACCATTAGCGTATGATAGCTTTGTAAGTAGGCTGTTTATATTTTCTTATTGGCAACGTTACGTAGCGCTCTGTATGAAAATCACTGGCTGTGCTGTGTGCAGTCTGTGGCTAGTTTGCATTGTTGTCTGCCATTGTAGTGTTGGGCAGCGGCAGCTGGATGTGAACAGCGCGTAGCGTTGCGCAGTTGGAGGTGAGCCGCCAGCAGTGGTGGATGTGGGGAGAGAGATGGCGGAGTTTTGAAATTTGTAACACTGGATGTCATGAACTACTATATATATTATGACTGTAAAGGTAAATACATTCTTTGTTGCCTATTAAAATCTTTCAATTGCTAACTATGCCTATCAGTAGTTAGTGCCTTCTGTAGTTTCAATCTTTGATTTAGCTGGCAGTAGTGGCGCTCGCTGTATTGCAGTAGTTCGAGTAACGAAGATTTTTGTGAGGTAAGTGATTTGTGAAAGGTACAGGTTAATGTTAGTCAGGGCCATTCCTTTGTAGGGATTTCTGAAAGTGAGATTGCGTTGCGCTAAAAAAAATATTGTGTGTCAGTTTAAGCATAGTCTTGTATAATTTTTCTAAGGGGACGTTTCAACTTTTTTTTGAATAAATGTAGAGCACCATAAAATACGCTCCCTACAGTTACAATCAAACATTACAATTTGACCCCCGACAGTCTACTCACACTTTCCAGGCCTTTCCAAACGAGTAGTTATTTTTTTGTGTCCTTTATATATATCTTCTTGGGTTTCTCGCGCATTGTACTGCTTACTAGTCCAACGAACGTCATTTGTTTTTTCTTTCCGAGCAAATGTCAAAGGACTGCCCGTTTCTCCGACACACTATTGCACTTACTTATGTGATATTGTATATACAATATTAATTAAATTAATATTAGCTGAAACGTTGTAAAAAAACTTTCATCATAACTGACTGTAATAGGTTTTCTCATGAATAACTGCTGGCGGGGAATGCGAGCACAAGGCATCTGGTGAGGAATAACAATCGTTAGAATAACACAGCAATACAGGAACACGGAAATAAAACTTCTGCAGGCCTCATTGGCATTCTCCAAAACGATGAAGCCTTTGTGGGGAAAACGACGAAGGTGCTTCTGCGACCTATGCAGAGGGCTCTGCTAGTCTTTGCGGTTGGTGACATGGTGATCTGGACACCGATATGAGGGCACTGACTTACGCTATCTCTGACAGTTTCCACCGACGCATCGGACGATCACGCAGCTAGCTGGGCACCCCAAAGTGAGCTTTTGTCTCACAACGAGGAAAGAAAGTCACCGATCTCACAACGACCAAAAATGCCTTTAACTATTTTAGGGACCATATACCATGACCAGACAGCAAAGGACTTGGAGGAGCAGTTGAATGGAATGGATAGCGTCTTGAAAGGAGGATATAAGATGAACATCAACAAAAGCAAAACGAGGATAATGGAATGTAGTCGAATTAAGTCGGGTGATGCTGAGGGAATTAGATTGGGAAATGAGACACTTAAAGTACTAAAGAAGTTTTGCTATTTGGGGAGCAAAATAACTGATGATGGTCGAAGTAGAGAGGATATAAAATGTAGACTGGCAATGGCAAGGAAAGCGTTTCTGAAGAAGAGAAATTTGTCAACATCGAGTATAGATTTAAGTGTCAGGAAATCGTTTATGAAAGTATTTGTATGGAGCGTAACCATGTATGGAAGTGAAACATGGACGATAAATAGTTTGGGCAATAAGAGAATAGAAGCTTTCGAAATGTGGTGCTACAGAAGAATGCTGAAGATTAGATGGGTAGATCACTTAACTAATGAGGAGGTATTGAACAGGTTTGGGGAGAAGAGAAGTTTGTAGCATAACTTGACTAGAAGAAGGGATGGATTGGTAGGACATGTTCTGAGGCATCAAGGGATCACCAATTTAGTATTGGAGGGCAGCGTGGAGGGTAAAAATCGTAGAGGGAGACCAAGAGATGAATACACTAAACAGATTCAGAAGGATGTAGGTTGCAGTAGGTACTGGGAGATGAAGAAGCTTGCACAGGATAGAGTAGCATCAAGAGCTGCATCAAGCCAGTCTCAGGACTGAAGACCACAACAACAACAACATGAGATCCCTCAGATGACAAGGTACTCCATCATGGATCCGTCGTACCCTACAGGGTGTTCAAGGAGGAATGCCCAACATTCAGAGATGTGACAGGAATGATCATTCGAAGCAAAAAAGTTCAGTAAACTCACGCTGTAAGGTGCATACCTCAAAAGCTATATGGGTACTGCTCGTCTTCGCTACTGCGAAACACATCTCTTCTTCTGAACAAGAGTTCATAGCTCTTCTGGTAAACATCTTAGAGCGTATGTTTATTAGACAATTTTGTTCTTGTTTCAGGCCATACTACCTCGTCCCAAAATATTGCAAGCAAAGAGCTTGCAGTAGAAGAGATTTCACAGTATTGAAGATAAAAAGTTAGTTGTAGCTCTTAAGGTATGCATTTTAGAGTCTGTGTTTTTACTTTTCTTCGAATGACCGTCCCTGTCATACACCTGAATACTGATCATTCCTCAAGGAAACTCTGTATATAACGCACCGTACTATTTCGATGTGTATGGTTACGCGAGGGCAAAAGGGCTGTCTTAATCTCCATATTTGCTGAAGCATTCACAGTAGATCTAATGTCTGTATTATACGAACTATAGGTTTATGTTTGCTGATCTGACATGGATTACAAGCAGTGAAAATTACGTAATAAATGTTAGGTAGTGAACAGCCATACCTTTGACTGCAGAGCATGAGGGACAGTGAAGAATCTGTATCCGCGTAACCAGATAATGAAGTGGTTTTTCAGATTCTTAAAAGACCTAATTAAATCTTAAATCTGAATGCTGGTATTATATAAAAATAACACAGAAGTACTGAATTTGCTACCAGTTATTTAAATGAATCACTGTTGCGTCCTTTCCCGCTTTTTCTGTTATCGCCTTCTGTCTTTCGTATTGTTTTATTTGCCTCACCTACATTATACAGCTGTCCACTATGTGGATTCTCACTTGCAATACTATAAATAAAAATACGTAGATGGTCCTCTGTGAATATAATTATTTCGTATCAATAACACACAGAAGACACTGAATAATTTTTCAAATTAAATTCCAGATTTTATTTTTATTGGTTCCGTGCATTATTCCATGTACGCACTTGCATTTAAGCATATTTCTTCTCTTATAATAATGTCAAGTGCGCCGCTGTTTCTATGTCTCGCTCTTGTAATTGCTAATATCTGAAAATGATGGGCCTATTCGAAAACGGATTATTACTTTTAATGTCGAACTGGAACTAACTTTCTGACTTAGTCTGCATCCTCTAAAAGAGGGAGACCAAAGAATGCACGGAGAATAATGCGACACTTTCTCCTCTGTAACGTAGTTGGTAAGGTTATTTAGCATTTAGATTACTGATATGATTTATTGCTACGCTGTAAGCAGGAAATGCAGAATACTGCACTATCAACAGAGGGGTATCGCTGTGGGATGTAATATCTTGTTGATAACGTAACAACTTTGTTTATGAGCGAGACCGGATAGTAATTATTAAAACTACTTTGTTATATTTGATTTGAAAAAGAGTACCTTTACAATAGTATGATGTAGTTGGAGCAATTGCAAATGTTATTGAAATCTCTGTTCATAACATTTGAGAGGCACATGTCATCGAATACCTTTCTTGATGTTGTAAGCTTTAGGAAATTGGTAAACATATCTTAACAAGAGGTGTATCGGTAAATCTAAAATTATTCAACACAGTTATAACGGAATTTTATGCTGTCTTACAATAATAACTGTCTAACATTTCATATTACTACAAAACAGAAGTCCATCTTAAATATACCAGATTACGCGGTCAGTTGCCTATCCACTCGGCAGTGCACGCTTGGGATTATTCTGTCGCTAATGTACGTCTTTTTTTTAGGATAAGAGAATAGCAATGTCTGTTCTAAGTATTAATGTATTTAATTTTATTTTCATATTTCTGTTAGTTGTGAGAAATGCCTCCCTTTATTACGATACTTTCTTTGTACGCAAGTCAGTATTAATTCCGAGAGAGAAATCATCGGATACCCACGCAACGTTCGATGTTTTTCAGTTAGTATAGCTTCTCCCGCTTGTTGATGAATTCCTCACGAACGGTCGCAGTTACTGTAAGTCGAGTCGAGCTGCTACTCGGGTGGTTATGTCTAAAACGATATTAATATTTCTAGAATGCTGTAGCTATCCCTGGAAGTGCTATTACACTGAACTTGGTAATCAACAAGTTAATGTCAGAAATTAAGTGAAACAACAAGTTTACTGTTTCTAATTAGTGTATCTTTACCTCCACGAAGCGTTTCAAAGGTTTGAACCTTTGAAACGCGTCGTGGAGATAAATAAACCGTTACTGGTAGCAGTTAAAGTGTTGTTTCATTTAATGTCAGTAACAGTTACGATAAAGCCTAACATAAAATGTTCGCATTTAAAGTTAATGTCAGAAAATTTGAAAGAGCAGCTCATCTCTAATGGTAAGTCTTTGAAAGTTGACTTTTACTTGTATTTCGTAATTACTTGAACCATCATCATCATCATCATCATCACGCGATCAGGCCCAGAGGACCGCGCGCCACCACAGTTAGAGCTCTCCATCCGTCTCTGTCTTCTGCTTTCTGTCTCCAGTTTTCCGTGACTCCCAGGTGCAACAGGTCTTCTCTCACTCCATCGATCCACCTCTTTCTAGGTCTTCCCAGTGGTCTGCTGCCTGACGGGATCCAGTCCATTGTGATTTTGGGCCATCTTGTTGCCTCCATTCTAACAACATGTCCAGCCCATTGCAGTCTTTTGCTTCTCATCACTCCCAAGATGTTAGGCTTCTTGTACAGCTCTTCTAATTCAGTGTTATGGCGTCTTCTCCATTCTCCAGTAGTCTGATCTCTGACTGGTCCAAATATTTTCCTGAGGACTTTCCTTTCAAATGTTAGCAGTCGCTTAAGGTCTCGTTTTCGAGTGCTCCTGGTTTGAGAACCATAAAGTACTACTGGCATTATTAATGTCTTATACAACCGTAACTTTAGTTGTTGCGAGACATTTCTACATTTTAATATAGGGTCTAGAGAGTGATAGTATCTGTTTCCCGCCTGCAGTCGTGCTTTTATCTCTGCTTCAGTTGATGTTACTTCTGTAAAAAATGATCCAAGGTATTTGAGCTCTTTCACATGTTTATACCTGGTGTTGTTCACAATTAAATCTTGAGAGTTCTGGATCTTTCTTCCTATGGTCATATACTCTGTCTTTTCAGAGCTAATTTGTAGACCGATCCTAGCTGCCAATAATTCCAAGGTCTGGATACTTCTCTTCAGATCTTCTTGTGTGCATGCTAATAGTGCAATGTCGTCTGCATAGGCCAGATATGTAATGTGTTCATTACCAATTTGAATGCCCTTGATGTTTTCTTTGTTGAAATCCCGCATTACCTTCTCAAGTGCCAGGTTGAAGAGGACAGGTGATAGCCCATCTCCTTGGCGTAACCCTGTTACAACTTGCAAGCTTTCTGTCATTTGATTGCCTACCTTAACCTTAAGTTTTGTGTCATTTAGGCATATCTCCACCAGTTTCACCAACATCTTTGGTATACAAAACTCTGTCATAGTTCTAATCAGGCTAGGTCTATGTATACTGTCGTAAGCCTTCTTGAAGTCTACAAACAGGAGATGTATCTCTCGTCCGTATTCGTACATTTTTTCACAGACCTGTTTTAGGACAAAAATCTGGTCCGTGGTTGATCGCCCTGCCTGGAAACCTCCTTGGTATTCTCCAATTATGTCTGTTGCTATAGGTTTTATTCGTTCCAATAGGCAGTTGGAGAAGATCTTATAACAGGTGTTGAGTAGCGCTATGCCCCTGTAGTTGTCACATACGGATTTGTCTTTCTTTTTAAATATGGAGCATATCACAGCTACCTTCCATTCCTCTGGTATTTCATGTTTTACCCAAATTTGCTCCATTAGCTTGTGGATTTTGAAACAGAGGATTTCGTCTGCAGCCTTGAGAAGTTCAGCAGGAATACCGTCCTCACCTGGACTTTTACTATTCTTAAGGTTTTTAATCTGGTTCCTTATCTCTTCAATGATGGGTGGAGGATATTCTGGGTCTACTGTTACTGGTTCATCAAACTCAAGTAGTTCGGTTGGTTCATCAGAGTTTAGTAATTCTCTGAAGTATTCCATCCACCTTCTTCCAATTTTTTGATCTTCTGTTAACATTCTTCCATTGGTATCTTTTATGAATCTGTGTTGATGGTATGTCCCTCCTTTAAAACTTTTCACTTTTCTATAAAGTTCTTTATACCTATTTCCATGAAAGTCTTGTTCAGCTTCCTCCATGATACTTTTAACATATTTTCTCTTTGCTTTCCTCAATGTGGCTTGGGTCTGCCGTGGTGTTTCTCCAAACTTCTATTTTTTTTCTTCTTGCATATTGCTTAGTATCCACAGTAATTTGGCCCGTTGTCTCTCCCTGATAGCTCCCTCACACTCCTCATTGAACCACACTCTTTTTCCCATAGTTCGCTTTGGGATTACTTCTTGGGCTGTTTCTTTAATGGTCTCTGCAATCGCCTTCCTGTTCTGATCTACCACAGTATCTCCTTCCTCTTCATTCGAAGCCTCAAAACGGTTTGTTAGTGCTATCTTTGAAGTTCTACTTATATTATCTTCAGTCAGACTCTCATGGTCATATCGAGTGATCTTTGCATTCTTTTGTGCTTCCTGGCTCTCCATATTGTTTTCATCCTTCCTCTGACAAGGAAGTGGTCTGATCCACATTCCGCACCTCTTGCCGTTCTAACATTTTGTATCCACTTCTTTATTCTCTTCTCTACAATTAGGTGGTCAATTTGGTTCACTGTTTTCCCATCTGGAGACACCCAGGTTCCTTTATATATTCTCTTCCTGTCGAAATCAGTGCTACTTATAAACAAGCCTTTTGCAGTCGCAAAGCTAACCAGTCTAGTGCCGTTATCACTGCTCACATCATGTAAACTGTGCTTTCCAATGGTCCCCATGAAGGCTGCTTCTTTCCCTATTTTCGCATTAAAATCTCCAAGGATAATTTTGTAATGTTCACTTGGTACATTGTCTAAAACCGTTTCTAATTCCTCGTAGAAAATATCTTTTTTGATGTCATCGCTTTCTTCGGTTGGGGCATGACAATTTATATATGTGAGTTTGTGTTTTCCCGTGTCTATGGTTAGGAGTGAGATTCTGGGGTTGATTGATTTAAAATCTATGGGAGTGGTACAGAGTGATTTCTTTACTGCAAAACCAGTTCCTAGTGAGTGGTTTGTTTCTGAGGCTCCATGGAATATGACATAGTTTTCCATTTCTGTAGCTCCGGTTTCTGTCCACCTTGTTTCTTGCAGGGCCAATAGATCAATTTGAAACTTATCTGCCTCCCTTACTACACATTTTGCTGCCCCAGGTTGGTATAGGCTTCTGACATTCCAGGTCCCTAGTTGTATTTCCTTCCGTAGTCCTTGTTCTTGCTTAGGTGGTTTTACAGAGATCAGTCCTATCCGAGGCTCTTCTGTGATGCTAGTACCGGTGATTATTTTTTTTCAGGACGGGTTGGTAGTCCGTCGCCAACCCCCAACCTGGAGGACCAGGATTTTTCATTCGGGGTTTTCTCCCGTAGAAAGATTGGCTTCTCCACGCCTATAGATGTCTTTCTGCCCTTTTGTACATTTACTAGGGAATGACAGGAAAAGGAAATGGTGAGGACAGGTTTGGGATAGGACGGGGGGCGATAGATCGTTGTGGGACACACTTTGTCTGGCTCCTCCCCTTTGGCCTGTCCGGCATGGGTGACCCTGCTGGTAGCTACGCTACCGCCGGCATAGCCCTCCGGATCCGGAGCACGCAAACCTCTTCGCCCGCACGGACAGTGCTACGTTAAGGCGATGAACCATTAAACAAATTTTTTCCCTGTAGTGAAGAACTTTTATTGTGTAGCCTACTGGCATTATTCAACCTTACTCGAAGAGCTGTTAATATTAATCATTTAGTGAGGCCATAAAATTGCAATTTGATGTTATTAATCGTCCAGTGAGGTGCAGTTTGTGCTACTGCCACTATTAGTTGCCTTGTAATATTATTTAATTCATTGATTTTCAATGTTCCGAGTAAGATGTCAACATACAACTGGAGTTTAATCATGTAGTATACATCTTAAATAATTACGTCCAACGGAAGAAAGTGATGTAATCTACTAAAATATTACTGAGGGATAATCAAGTTATTCTTTTGATAGAGCTCACCAGATAAGCGGCTATTACGAGAGCTTATAATGCGTGTGTCACACTGGTTTTCCGTGAATAACAAAACGTATTTTGCACCATTGTGCCAGCGAAAAAATCTCAAGGGAAATTAAAAAGCCAAACTAAACAATACGCGGAGTGCGTCATTCGTACGTTTATGTGTGGCTGTGGGACTATTTCTCACAGTTGTAAAATATTTCCATTGCCAAAATACAGTTTGAGGGTAATGAGCCCTATTCTGATGTTAAATCCGTTAATAACGTTCCGTGGAAAATCAATGAAACGAAATAAAAGTCTAATATTACGAATTCACAAAAACGATGTACGACTCTCACATATTTTATTACCAACAGCTATGAATAAGCACCAACTTTATGGGGAGACTAGCAAGATTTAACGCCTGCGCTGCACTGTTAGCTTCCATAATATTCTCGATTCAGCTAATAATTGCTTTCTGTAAGGCACCAACTTAACATTCACATACTGTTTGCAGAGGCTACTGAGGCTGAACTTCTTTATTCATTAAGCCCGTTCTGTAAAGGTAATTTATAAGATTTATTACACCACACGGTTTAAGAGGCTAATTTGATTTCATTATCTTTAAGAAATCTTTAAACCCTTAATTTTTAAGAAATATGATTTAACTTGGTACATACTGACGGGAAAAAAAGGCAGCACCAAGGATTTGTGTAACATAGAAGAAAGTTGGTAGGCGTGTTTCTGTATCTGAAAGACGATGGCTGTTCAGATTTCGTTCCAGTCCCATAACAGTGGCTCTGTTAGGGCCACTATGAGTATGCAGATTAATTTTCCTTTAAATACACGCTGCAACGGTCGTGAGCGTTAGTTACCATTGACACTGGCCGTGATGAGTTGTTTTTAGTCAAGAATGCCTTGAAGGCGACAAGGAGGCCATTATCAATTCCTCAGTGAGTTTGAATTGTTAACCCACGAGAAGTTGAATGTTCCTTTTGCCATGGCAGCAAGTCTTTGCAAGCGTGTAGCCACTGTAATGATTGCTGGCAGCGGTGGTCGCGAGAATGTGCTGTCACAAGAAGACCGTGCTCCGGACAGCCACATGGCACCATCGAGAGGTGAGACCTCGTGTTGGCGCTTGGCTGTGTCGCATAGTACTGCATCTGCAGCAGCAATATGACCAGCAGCTGGTGTTGTGGGTTGGCAAGAGAGCCAACCCGGTACTACCAGAGGAAGCCGAAAGGCACGCGTTTAGCTCACGCAGGCTGGCGTGAGGTCTGGAACAGGACAAGGAAATTAGACTTAGAAAAAGTGACGTAGCTGGTGGAATACTTAACTTTAATCCATAAATGGTGAACGTCGCTCTTGACGGTACATGTTTTACAGTATCAATAGTAACTGGTAATGGCGCCTTGCTAGGTCGTAGCAAATGACGTAGCTGAAGGCTATGCTAACTATCGTCTCGGCAAATGAGAGCGTATTTGGTCAGTGAACCATCGCTAGCAAAGTCGGCTGTACAACTGGGCGAGTGCTAGGAAGTCTCTCTTGACCTGCCGTGTGGCGACGCTCGGTCTGCAATCACTGATAGTGGCGACACGCGGGACCGACGTATACCAACGGACCGCGGCCGATTTAAAGGCTACCACCTAGGAAGTGTGGTGTCTGGCGGTGACACCACAGCTGGCACCACAGTGACACAATGGTTACAAATCGATTACTTCACGGACAGCTCCGAGCCAGACGTACTTTAGTGTGCATTCCACTGACCCCTGACCACAACCATTTGCGATTTCACTGGCGTCGATCAAGAGTTCACTGGAGCGTCGGTAGGATGTCTGCTGTGTTTTCTGATGAAAACTGGTTCTGCCTCGTTGCCACTGATGGCCGTATGTTGGTTAGAAGGAAGTCAGTTGAGGAACTACACCCAACCTGACTGCGTGCTAGAAAACCTGGACCTACACCAGGAGTTTTGGTGAGGGGTGCGATTTCGTAAGACAGCAGGAGCACTTAGTGGTTGTCCAACGCACCCTGGCGGCAAATTTTTACGTCACTCTGGTGATTCGACCTGTGTAGTGTTATTCACGAACAGCATTCCACGGGGTGTTTTTCAGTGGGATAACACTCGTCTGCATACCACTGCTGTAACCCAGCATGCTCTGAAGAGTGTCGACATGTTGCCTCGGTCTGTTTGATTACCAGATCTGTCACCAGTCGCGCACGTATGGCACATCATCGAACGACAACCCCAGCGTCATCCCAAACAGCCTTGAACGTCCCCGTACTAGTCAACCAAGTGCAACAGGCATGTAATTCCATCCCACAAACTGACATCTGGCACCCGTACAATACAATGCATGCCCAACATGCCTCTTTGTATGCCTGCATTCAGCATTGTAGTTGTTAAATATGTTATTAATGTACCAGAATTTCACATTTGCAATGAGTTATATTGCTCTTAGATTAATCTGTGATCTTGCAATGTTAAAGACTTTAAGATTTTAATATAAAAATATATTCAAGATATTTCATTACCTTCTATTACTTATTTTTTGATTTTGCTATTTTTTCGGTCATTGCATTCTGTGAGTAAAGGTCCGTCGACAGTCTGTAGTTGGGGTTTTACATGTTTTTCTCTACGCTACGTAATTCTAAGCGAAAATCGTAATCGCGATTCCTGAGATTAACATGAGGCTTCTCGTGAGTACCTGATGTGGTCATGCGTTCTAACTATTACACTGTTACGTGTATTGAAAAGTATGTGAACATTGCTCAAACACAAACTACTGCGCTATAAAAAATCAGCTTTTTTTCAGATTGTTTTCCACTGCTCATGGCTTAACTCCAGGTAAGGTTGACTGTGAAGGCACCGGAGTCCCCCATACTTTCAAGAAACTTTGCCTAAAACACAAACAGTTGACGGATCATTATTTGTAAGTTATATATCCAGTTGTGCAGCAATTGCGCCCAGTATCAATGAAAAGGTTTTATCTGCGACAGCGAAAGGAATTTAATTACAGTATATTTCCATTATTCTGATTAAACTCATCTTTTTCTGTGTAAAATGTTTTTTCTCTACAAGACTTCTTCTTAAGCAATTAACAACACTACATCATATATTAAGATTAAAAAGACAAAATACTATATGACCATTCTACTAACAATTATGGGGCGTCATGATCACCTTTGACCGTGAAATTATTTATTTATAAAATCCACTATTGAATTTCAGTCATGTAGGAATTATGAAGCAGAATACAACAAAATTATGCTCCTACTGATAATGGAAAAGGGCGGCAACTGCAATGGTGACATTTAAGAAACAAACGTTTTTTCAGCCAAAGGATACAATGATTTCCTCTAAAAATATTGCATGCCTAGTAACGCCGGTGAAGAGAAGTTAATCAGTATCAAGTTACTTTCCATTAAGAATATGGAATGCACTCAAAGACTGTGATACGGCTTTCAAAATGATTGAGCACATCAATCAGTCGTCCTTTCCTTTCAGGCTTTGTTAAAGCAAATATAGATATCGGCTAGTGCCTAGCGATTATCGATGAGCTATTAGTCTCGAGAGAACTGTGGCAGAAGCCCGAACAACAGAGGACTGACGTACTAGGACGTGTATTGAAGCTGTGAAATAGTGCATTGACAACGGCTAGGCATTATCCTAAATCTAGATTTGCTTTAATAAAGCCTGAAATGAAAGGGTGACTGATTGCTGAGCTCAATCATTTTGAAAGTTAATCAATAATTACAGGGCCACTGTCCTGGGCGTTGTATGGTATTTTGAGACATACAGGATGTAAACGGACTCTTTCTGGGACAGCCTAGTGCATATCATAAGCAGGCAGTGTTGAATGATGTGGTGACACAGACCGGCGGCACATGTTGCACATGAGAGAGAGAGAATAACGTAAGGTCTTGTTAGAACTGTTAGACTATGCTGTTTTACGCAGTGAAGTCAGAGAATAATAAAAATTGAAGGGGAATGAGAGAAGGTCAGCACAGGACCGAAACATGATTTAGGGATTAATAGTGGATCTTCATCGTTAACCACTGAGGTGTTTTGCACCACAGTGAGTAGAAAAACCACTTATTTTTGGGTTAAGGAGATGGTAATTAATAAACAGCAACAGTGTTTTCCTGGAGATACCTAAACTGGAAAGATTATATGATAGTAGTCGTAGGAAAAGCACCAGATTCATTGGAAGAATACTTTGGAAATATAATTCACCTTCAAAAGAAGTAGCTCATGGAACCCACGTTAAAACGATTACTGAGAACTGTGGGTCTGTAGATTCAAATTACTGGGAATAATAATAATTAGGGTCTTCACCTACACAATCATTAGCTTCATGGATTAGAAGCTTTTCTAGGACGTCCCAGACTACATTTTTGACGGGATGTATAAAGCATAGTTAACGATCATTACTTCACACTATAATTATCGATCTACATCTACTTATGCATCTTTACATACGCATCTACATTTACATGGCTACTGTGCAATTCACACTTAAGTGTTTGGTAGATGGAACCACTTGCTCACTATTTCTCTATCGTTCCCCTCTCTAACAGGGCGAGGGAAAGCGAACACTTAAATCGTCTCGTGCGATCTCTGCGTTCTCTTATTTTATTACGATTATCATTTCTCAACAGAATATTTTCGCATACTGAGGAAAAAGTCGGTATTTTTAATTTCGGAGAAAAGATCTGGCCTCAAGGAAAAATGATTTTGTTTTGATGATTGCCACTCCGGATCGCTTATCATATCCGTGACATTCTCTCCCCTATTTCACGGTAAAACAAAACGATCTGCCCTTCTCTGAACTTCTTCGACGTCCTCCGTCAATCATATCTATAAAATATTCCACCCAGCACAGTAATATTCTAGTAGAGGATGGACCAATGGTAGTTTACGCGGTCTCCTTAGTGGATTCGTTGCATCTTCTAATTGTTCTACCGAAAAGATGCAATTTTTGGTGCGCCTTAGCTTGAATATTATATATATGATCGTTCCAGTCTAAGTTGTTCGTAATTGTAATCGATAACTACTAAATCGAACTGATGACCATCAGATATGTGCTATGTATCGTGTAACCGAAGTTTAACGGATGATGTGACACATTTTAGTATACTAGAGTCAACTCTTCGTTTCCCGTCGAACAGATTTCTCGACCAAATTGTTTGGCAATTGGTCCTGATACTCTGGTGACCTTACTAGATGGTAAATGACAGCATCATCTGCAACCTACCTCACAGGGCTGCTGAGATTGTCTCCTATACCATTTATAGAAATTAGGAAAGCAGTTTTACTTGATCACATTCAGTCGGGAAATCACAGATCCAGTCGCGCCACTGAGACGATGCTCGATAGGTACATTGGTTAACGGATTAACACCAGATGACCTTTTAGTCTGTGAGACTGTGATTACATTACACAAAGCGCTGGTACCTGTGTTCGGAATAAGTCGTCACCTTTGCGAGCCGTGACGACTTGGCAAGGTGGGAAACATACATAGCTCAAGTAATTCTGCTAAAAGTAAGAGACTTGTAAAATAAATGAGTTCGCACTGGTAATTTTCGTGCTTGGATACAAAGAGTTTATTACGTCTTTGTCACTACAAAAATGTAAAAATCTTTTAACACTGTGTTTGCAACATTTAGGATGTCACTATCTATATCCTAGTAAAACTACTTACCACCTACGAGTGTACTGTAGCGAGAAAATGCGTAGAGTAACAAGTCTGGAAGTTAGAAACAGGGAACCTTAAGTTAGACAAAACATGGTAAAGTTGATTCCAGAGTAACCAGGAGCTGTCGCTTAGTGCTAAGGCGGATCGCACGGTAATCGGTTGCAGTCACGCAAGACAATTACGTTGCATGGTACTGCGACGCTGTTACGCACGACAATGATGTTAGACGGTGGTCCGATGCTGTTAACAGGAGACAATTGCGACGCATTCGCCGTGTGATGACGTTTGCTGGAGGATTGCTAAACTGCATCAGTGGCATGCCCCTTCAACGCCTTGGCCCCAAATAGGTAACGCAATGAGATTACCTGTGCGTACTACCCATCTTCATATTTCTATACACGGATCATGGATTGCTATTTCCATGCCTCCTATGGGCGATAGTAATATTAGGTAACAAAGAGAATCGAAAAAAGGAAGATATAGGATTAATAAGGTCATTAAAGACGGAGTGTTAGCTCTGGCTTGGAAGGGATGCCACAGGAAATCGGAAGCACTATTTTAAAGAATCGTCCGTGTATTATTCTTAAGTGATTCCGTGTAATTACGGCAAACACAAATTATCTTGGCCGAACGAGGATTTGACTCAGGTTTCTCTCAAATACGGGTCCCATGTGTTATCAGTGAGCCGTCTCGTTCATTAGAAAGACAACGGACATATCAGTAGCTTCCAGGCCTTTTCAGGTTAATCTTCCGTGCGTGACGATGCCTGGACCTGATACGGAGAACTATAACGATTAGGACCTGACCAAACTGATGCCACTCGGGTAACCTAGAGAGCATCGTTACAATGATCCTTGGAAGGAATCCAAAATGATCTGTACATAACATTATCAAATTATTAGAACAAATTGTTTTTACAGTGGGAAGAAACATAGCATAACTACTCATTACAGTGTGGCCTTCTGTGCCTCCTACACGCAATTACACTACTGGCCATTAAAATTGCTACACCACGAAGATGACAGAAAGAAGATGCTGTGACATGCAAATGATAAGCTTTTCAGAGCATTCACACAAGGTTCGCGCCAGTGGCGACACCTACAACGTGCTCAGATGAGGAAAGTTTCCAACCGATTTCTCATACACAAACAGCAGTTGACCGGCGTGCTTGGTGAAACGTCGTGGTGATGCCTCGTGTAAGGATGAGAAATGCGTACGATCACGTTTCCGACTTTGATAAAGGTCGGATTGTAGCATATCGCGATTGCAGTTTATTGTATCGCGACATTGCTGCTCGCGTTGGTCGAGATCCAATGACTGTTAGCAGACTATGGAATCGATAGCTTCAGGAGGGTAATACGGAACGCCGTCAGGATCCCAAAGCCTCCTATCACTAGCAGTCAAGATGACATGCATCTTATCCGCAAGGCTCTAACGGATCGTGCAGCCACGTCTCGATCCCTGAGTCAACAGATGGGGACGTTTGCAAGACAACAACCATCTGCACGAACAGTTCGACGACGTTTTCAGCAGCATGGACTATCAGCTCGGAGACCGTGGCTGCGGTTATCCTTGACACTGCATCACAGACAGGAGCACCTGCGATGTTGTACACCTCGGTGCACTAATGGCAAAACGTCTATTTTTCGGATGAATCCAGGTTCTGTTTACAGCATCATGATGGTGGCATCCGTGTTTGGCGACATCGCAGTGATCGTACATTGGAAGCGTGTATTCGTCATCGCCATACTGGGGTATCACCCGGCGTGATGGTATGGGGTGCCATTGGTTACACGTCTCGCTCACCTCTTGTTCGCATTGACGTCCTGTAGGTGCACGAAAAGCATTATTCAACACGATGGAGTTATTTTCAGGGTCTTCCGAGCCATAATCAGTAGGAAGTGGTCATCCACTGTAGCAGTAACCCTTGGGCGGCCCGAGGGAGGCATGTCATCGACTGTTCCTGTCTCTCTGTATCTCCTTCATGTCCGAACAACATCTGTTTGATTCTCTCCGAGACGCCTGGACACTATCCTTGTTGAGATCCCTTCCTGGTACAAAGTGACAATGAGGACGCGATCGAACAGCAGTATTGACCTTTCAGGCATGGTTGAACTACAGACAACACGAGCCGTGTACCTCCTTCCTGGTGGAATGACTGGAACTGATGGGCTGTCGGACCCCCTGTGTCTAATTGGCGGTGCTCATGAATGGTTGTTTACATCTTTGGGCAGGTTTAGTGAAATATCTGATCAGTCAAAAGGATGGATTGTATCTGTGATACAATATCCACTATAAACGTCTATCTTCAGGAGTTCTGGGAACCAAGGTGATGCTAAACTTTTTTGATGTGCATTATCAGCAGTAAATTACTGGTTGCTTTTAAAGATTGACGATAATGTAAATAAGGTTTGTAACATACAATAAAATGCTCGTCATGAACTTACTAAATCGGAAATTATTAACTCTTTCTTAGTAATAACGCAAAGGAAATCCATTTTGTTATAAGTAGGTTTCCGAAAAAAATAAAATATTATGGGTAACAATCACTATTATGTAAATAGGAATATGATTTTTGTTCGAAAGTAATCAAAAAAATTAAAAAACTAATGGTTACTATAACAGTTAACAAATAACGTTCGGAAATACAGTACCAGTAATTAAGGTTCGAAAGTGATATTCAGTTACAGTTAACTTCCTTAGAAAACATAACCACACGTAAAACCAAATAATGACATGGAACACATCAAATATCACATCTTATTCCCCACAACAATGTGTTTCAAGTTACAAACAACAATTTTGCCCTTTCTTGTCTCTTGACTCGTTCAATCACCCTACCGACGTCTCAGTAGCAACCAACCAACGGTTTCCTTTCGTCTTTCAGTTCTGCCCACCAGCAGCAAAGAGAGTCATCCGCAAGACGAACGAGTATCTCCTTCCGTTTGAAGTTAATTGATAGTTTGAAAATTAATGTAACTCTTTCCAAATTATAAATATTATCTTCTATGTCATGAATAATATTATTTATTTCCATTTTCTCCTCATCTCTAGTCTCGGAAATAAATAGTGTGCTGCGGAAATTCAGCTTCTCAAATGAAACTCGAAAAGTGAGTTCAAAGTGACATGTGTAAAACATCAATATTAGACTTATCCAGTATGTTACAAAAGACATCACAACAAAATCTTTATAAAATAGCGGACAGGAACGAGCAATAACCCATTAGAGAAAGAAAGAGTTCATGATGCGTCACCTTCACTTGTATTCGAAACTAACACCACACGGGTTCCCTAATACTTATTTCCTTACTTACAAATTGTCCCACATTTCAAAGTGATAACAACCTCGAAATACTAGCAGAACATATGTGGCTCCAAAACGAGAATTATTCTAACACAGACTTTAGAGTGAGTATTTCATCTACTCCTAGTCGTTCTAGACACATCAAAAAAAGTTTTGCATCATCCCAGTTCCCAAAACTCCTAAAGACCGGCGTTGACTGTGGATCTTTGACTGTTCAGAGATGAGCCGGCGGAAGTGGCCGTGCGGTTAAAGGCGCTGCAGTCTGGAACCGCAAGACCGCTACGGTCGCAGGTTCGAATCCTGCCTCGGGCATGGATGTTTGTGATGTCCTTAAGTTAGTTAGGTTTAACTAGTTCTAAGTTCTAGGGGACTAATGACCTCAGTAGTTGAGTCCCATAGTGCTAAGAGCCATTTGAACCATTTCTTCAGAGATGTTAAAGATGTAAACAACCATGCATGAGCAGCGCCTGTTAGACAGAGGGGGTCCGACAGTCCATTAGTTCCAGTCATTCCATCAGGAAGGAAGTACACGGCTCGTGTTGTCTGTAGTTCAACCATGCCTGAAAGGTCAATACTGTGGTACGATCGCGTCCTCATTGTTACTTTGTTCCAGGAAGGGCTCTCAACAAGGCAAGCGTCCAGGCGTCTCGGACTGAACCAAAGCGATGTTGGTCGAACATGGAGGAGATACAGAGAGACAGGAACGGTCTATGACATGCTTCGCTCAGGGCTGCTACTGCAGTGGATGACCGCCACCTACGGATTATGACTCGGAGGAACCCTGACAGCAACACCACCATGTTGAATAATGCTTCTCGTGCAGCCACAGGACGTCGTGTTACGACTCAAACTGTGCGCATTAGGCTGCATAATGCGCAACTTCACTCACGACGTTCATGGCGAGGTCCATCTTCGAAACCACAACACCATGCAGCGCGGTACAATTGGGCCCAACAACGACACAACAACCTCTAGCCAAAGTCTGTATTAAGAATGTGGACCACTAGCATCTTGAAACGCTACAAAACAGACAAATGTGATCTCATAAGTAGAGACCAAACATTGCGACCCACCTTCTTCTAGGAAGTTCAGCATACGTCCTTGAGAAGTATTTGGGACATTGTGCTTGCCATTTACAAAAATATCATGATGATGAAAGCCTATTGATAGGTAGCAGGTATAGGACGAGGAAAGTGGCTTCGAATGGGTACCTTCTTTTGCAACTACATTATTTTCTAAAGACTACATTAGTACACTAAACAATACTATGGTAAGTTACTTTGCAGAAGTACAAAACTCAATGTCAAAGAATGTACGTTCGTTTACTTCCTCGTTTATTTTTTAGTATTTCTTCCACCCTCTGTGTTTTGGTAGTTTGAATTTATGGAATGTTGTATTATACAAGAAGTTATAATTTCTAAAGAAATAATTTTTGTCCCAAAAAGATTTTAATTAGGTCGTAAATGGATATAAATATGAAACAGTGCGTCAGCTCATGTAGTTAGTCATCTTTCATCTTTTTCCTTCCTGAAACCTCCTGCAGACACTGTCCTCAGATTTAAGTCTTTATGTCTTTTCATAAAATCACAGTAAAATTCTTTAGGCGCTTTCATTTGGCCTCATTGAACGGGTGCTATATATTTAACTGCTCTGCGTATTTGTACAATTGATTTAAGAACTCTTCTTCACTCAGAGGCACAACGTGGCTAAATATTAACATCATCGGGAAATATTGTTTCCTGTTCATGATGTGAATGACCTAGGAAGAAAATTTATCCCATTAAGCTTTAGATCCACCACCTAGTACACTCCTTAAGATTGAATATTTCTCACTCGGTTCCTTGCTTGTCGTTCCAGAAGTCTAAATTTTTCTGGGGCTTCCTTCATGTTATTCTCATCTCATTTATGTCCTTACTTGTCTACATACACCTGTTAGGAGAAAAAGGAAAAATTTGAGCTTATACATCCGGACTGATTTGAAACGGCTAAGCCCGCTACGACACAAATGTACCACTGTGACAGTTTAACATTCCCACTGTCATTAATACTGGGACTGAAACTATGGAAGCCTACAACATAGAAAATTATATAATTTGTGTCCAAACATACACTTAACGTGTATGTTGCTTATTTGCAAACAAAACGAAACACTCCTAAGATAAACACGCTACGAACAGTAACGAACTGCCACTCTAAACGCACCATAGTTATGTTCTAGAATCGCGTGAGTGCCCTCCCTCGTTCCTCCGTAACTCACATTGCAATAGCACTTTCGGCGCTTCCAGCAGCACTAGAGTTGATAAACAGATCTTGTCCGTTATAATCCGGTGTCCGCTTTTACCTCCACTTCCCGTGCTTCTGGAGAGAAACTGTTGCTAATTGGAGCGGTGGTCGAGAGGTGTTTAAAGGGTTTGCTTAGAATACAGTCAGTTTCCGTGCTCGTGGATTCTACTTGAATTTGTGAAATGTTTTTTACTGTTTCCAAAAGGGGAAACGTCTTCACGAAATGTGTATATTATTGTTTGAAATGAAATAAATTTGACTATCATTGAGAAAAAATGTTCCGGCCGCTGTGGGAGAGCGGTTCTAGGCGCTTCAGTCTGGAACCGTGCGACTGCTACGGTCGCAGTTTCGAATCCTGCCTCGGGCATGGATATGTGTGATGTTCTTAGGTTAGTTAGGTTTAAGCAGTTCTAAGTTCTATGGGACTGATGACCTCAGATGTTAAAGTCCCCTAGTGCTCAGAGCCATTTGAACAATTTGAGAAAAAATGTGATCAACATACATGTCCTCAAACTTTGACTACATATTTTCTATGCTCTTAGCACAAATTGTGTATGATATTTTTGCTTTTTTCCTGACAAAATATACAATCAATTTTAGGTAATGTGAAGGAAGAAAAAAACAGTGTTTCATATTCTTTTTTACAATGAAGTTTGTTTCATTTTGAAACAACAATGGACATATTTTGTGACAGCTTTCATTTTCCTACCAAAGAGTGAAAAATACAGCAACCGAACCAAAGCACAGGAACGTTCCTAATTACAGAGAACTTTCTTCTTCAAATACAACTCGAACGGATTCTAAACGATTCTTCCATATTTCCTACATTTCTCTATGATGAACACTCGCTGTCTGTGGACTGGGTTCTATCATTGAAGCCAGTCATAATTTGGTAAACTATTTCATAAACCATTTCACATTCTCGAACCTTTGGGAACACCATACAGTGTGCAACACTTTGGCATCATAATAGAAGCAGCATTATCTGTAAGAGCGCCAATTCCCACGATATGACAAAATCCATACTCCGGAGCCCAATTGAAGTGTCCACTACCACTTCACCCTAATACTGTCGCTGCACATATTGACAAGCATCACATCACTCATCAGTGCGTAAGTATTCCTCAGTACGTCATTACAGGTGAAAGATAGGTGGATACTACAGGGCTAAATACGTATTGCAGGAATGCGCGCCAGCTCGTGCCGCATTCGTGTACTAATGAGCTGCGATTTAGAGTGTGACAGTGATATGGAGCTGTACACTGCACAGCATCGTGTCTTTGCTGTTATTTCAAGAATAACTAATAAGTTTTTGCTACCCAGCGCTTATTTCGGCAACATTTCAACTTGGGACGTCATGGGAAAGTTCCAGATGGACGGACCATTGTGAGGTAGTTACGTGCATTTCGAACAACCGGTTCTGTTTGCAATGGCAAACCGGAAAGAAGTGAAAGAACTGTGCGGACACCAGACGCCGTGGAAAATTTTCGTGCTGCACTATTGCGTAGCCCAAAAAGATCTGCTCGTCTCCATGCGCAAACTATGCGTATGTCTGATCAGTCATTCAGGAGAATATTGCACGAAGATCTCCCTTTTCACCCATATAAGCTGCAGATTGTTCAAGGAAATTAGGCCTCGCATTTGGGTTTCACGCTAAACATCCTGTATAACCATGCGTGATCTCGTTCGCCAAAATCCACAAATGTTGCACACCATCCTGATGTCAGATGAAGCTCATTTCGAGTTATGTGATTCATTGAATAAACAGAATATGCGTTATTGGAGTGATGTAAACCCGCATGAACTGCACATCAAGCCCTTGCACAGTTCTCGTGTCATAGTGTGGTGTGGAGTTGCTTCCTTTGGGATTATTGGCCCTTACTTCTTCGAGGATAACAGCGGTGTGGCTGTAACTGTCACCAGTGAACGCTACCTAAAGATGCTGCAAGACTTCGTTCTTCCCCAATTACGTATGGTCGATGTGGATGTGGAACAATTAAGGTTTCAACAAGACGGAGCGACCTCGCATACAGCCAAAATTTGCATGGACTTCTTGCGACAAACATTTCCCCGTAATTTCCCTTTTCGATGACATTTCCAGGCCGCCTCGGTCACCTGATCTTTCATGTGCAGACTTTTTCCTTTGGGGTTACCTCAAGCATGAAGTGTTTCGAACACGTTGTGCCACCATTCCTGAGTTGAAGGGTCGCATCAGAACTGGCGTCGGCAGTGTCCCAGGGAATACGTTACGCCCATTTATGGAAAGCTTCCAACGCCGCCTAGATGAATGTGTTGTGCAGAGGGGGCATCATTTGACAGGAGTCATATTCAAAAAGTAATCCACGCAATGGACAATGACTTAAACAATAGTAAATGGCATACCTGTCACCATCAATTGACATAATAGGTAATAAATAAATTACAGTTTCTTCCTGATGGTTTGTTTTGTAATATCCTACTATGAACGCTGCCGCACTCTGTGTAATCAGGAAGTTAACAGTAATTCGGGTCGCATGTTTCTGTGCACTGCTGTTTTCGATGAGTGGTTTAACAGTGCGGTGTCAACTACATATGTAGTACAGAGGAGGCCAAGAACTCAACAAACATGAGGTGTTCGTGCACACGTGCTAATCTCTCTCATTCGAGCATACTCTTCCCCTTCTACCAAACCTCGCTGTCTACGACATGAGAGGAGGGAAATTGCGAAAGAGCCTCATATTTCTCAACAACGTAGACCACAAGCAAAACTAGTTCTTTGTATTATTTAATTATTTGTGGCCCACTGAAGACATAATAGGACTTGTATCTGGCACAAACTGTCCTCATACGAACAGATGCAGACAGGTTTGCAGGTTGTTCGTCACTCGGGCTGCCACATATTCGTGACTTATTCAGTTTTATAATCAAAAACAGCTTTCGTCCACATGCGTAGATTGAAACACAGATGTCAAATTTGTAACCTCACAGTGGAGAATTGGAAACTGTTCCTGAGTATTACAAAGTAGAATTCCTGGACAGTTTTAAAGTTATGAAATTTGCCTTTTAAACGGGAATTGCGCTGCAGATAGACCAGGACCATTTGCAAATACCCAAGGGCGCTTTCAGCTGAAACGGCGTACGGTCTCGATCACAGATCTAAACTAGATGAAAGACAGGCAGTGTCCTCAAAAGTTATAAAGCTGTTACTGGAATTCTTTCAAGGTAACAGCGGATTCCTCAGAATTCGCGTAGGGAATTGGAGGGTGTTAACTGTGAGAGGTGCTCCCTTCCCAATGCCATTTTCTTTTTAAATTCATACGCTTTTACCATCAAATTAGAAATAAGTTGCTGCTCTCCTTACGATGTCTTACTGAGGGTAGTCTGCAGTCAACCCTGATTAAAATGCAAGGTCTTCAATTCATTCCACAACTTCTAATTTTCGTTCTTGCTTTCCTATTTCCAGCGAAAATTCAACAACAGACGTTCTTAAAATGAAAACTCATTCCAGGCATGTCATTTGATGTAACCAAACTTGGCAGTAAAATATAAAGTCTCCATGCTCTTTGTTCACTTCTATAAAACAAAGTTGCAAGTGACGATGCAATAATTCGTACGACTACGGAAAATTTGCTTTTCGCACCGCCAATTCCATCACGTATTCCATGCATTCTTATTTAGCACAGTGTGCTTCTTGATGTACAAAACAATGAATGCCGTACACGTCGCCTGCCGGTCGTTATAATTTTTAGCTCTTTCGTCGTCAACTAAATCATTAAGTCTTCCTTCATGGTGTTGTAACGCTGTTTCGTAGTTAATTTGCGGTACCATCGATTATGCTGCTATATAGCAATATAGCAATATCGAGAGTTCTCTTCCTTCTCCGCTGTAATTACCATTCGTTTTTAAACGACTGCGACGAAAGATCGCTGAACTGACACCTTTTGCGCAAACAGCCACTGGTCTTGTGAACTTCCATTATACCACGAACAAATAGTGAAGATTAAACAGGGATCGCTCCATGATTATGGCGACTTGCAGAAGTTCGTGCTGACCCAAAATAAGCCGCACCAAATTGTGGCAGAAAATGACACATCGCACTGCTGAACTAGTGGTCGCGCTATACCGAAGAGGGCCGAGAAAAACCGAGGCACGCCGAGGGGTGGGTTGTTCTGAGAAAGGAGCCCAAACAGCGAGGTCATCGGTCTCATTGGATTAGGGAAGGACGGGGATGGAAGTCGGCCGTGCCCTTTTCGATGGAACCATACCGGCATTTGCCTTGAGGGATTTAGGGAAATCACGGAAAACCTAAATCAGAATGGCCGGACGGCGGATTGAACCGTCGTCCTCCCGAATGCGAGTCCCGTGTACTAACCACTCCGCCACTTCGTCCGGTCGAGCATGCCGAGACTCCTATCGCACGCAGACAATGAATTTTGAAGTTTTGCACGCTGTGGATTACACTGACGTAGATAAGAACGGTACCTTTTCTTTTACTCAAAAGTCTTCTGATTGGTTTGTTGCAGCCCCCCACAAATAACCTCTTCATCTGAGAATAGCACTTGCAACCTAAGTCCTCAATTATTTGCTGTATGTATTCCAACCTCTGTATTCCTCAACAGTTTCCGGTCTCTACAGCTCCCTCTAGTACCATCAAAACAATTTCCTGATTTCTTAACACATGTCCTCTCATTCTGTCCCTTCTTCTTGTTACTGTTTTCCACTTATCTCTTTCCTCCCCGATTCTGCGAAGAACCTCGACATTCCTTACCTGATTAGTCCGCCTAATTTTCAACATTTTTCTATGGCACCACATCTCAAATGCTTCGATTATCTTCTGTTCCGGTGTTCCCACATTCCACGTTTCAGTACCATAAAATGCAGTGCTCCAAAAGTACCTTCTAAGATTTTTCTTACTCAAATGAAAGCCTGTGTTTGATACGAGCAAACTTCTCTTGGCCAGGAATGCTCTTTTTGACCGTGCTAGTCTGCTCTGTATGTCATTGGTAATTTTGCTACCTAGGTAGCAGAATTCCTTAACTTCACCTGCTTCGTAATCATCAGTGCTGATGTTAAATTTCTCGATTTTCTCACTCATGCTACTTCTCATTACTTTCGCCTTTCTTTGATTTCCTCTCAGTTCATATTTTGTACTCATTAGACTCGTCATCCCATTCGGCAGAACGTGTAATTCTTCCTCACTTTCACTCAGGATAACAATGTCATCAGGTAATCATATCATTGCCGACCGCGGTGGTCTAGCGGTTCTAGGCGCTCAGTCCGGAGCCGCGCAACTGCTACGGTCGCAGGTTCGAATCCTGCCTCGGGCATGGATGTGTGTGATGTCCTTAGGTTAGTTAGGTTTAAGTAGTTCTAAGTTCTTGGGGACTGATGACCATAGATGTTAAGTACCATAGTGCTCAGAGCCATTTGAACCATTTAATCATATCATTGATATCCTTTTGCCTTGAATTTTAATCCCACTACTGAACCTTCCTTTTGTTACATCATTGTTTTCCCAGTGTACAGATTGAACAGTAGGGGTGAGAGACTACGCCCCTGTCTTACACCGATTTTAATCCGAGCACTTCGTTCTTGGTCGTCCACTCTTATTATTCCGTCTTGGCTCTTGTACATATTGCACATTAGCCGTCTCTCCGCATAACTTACCCCTAGCGCGTTGAAAACCTGTTTCACTTCTCAACTGTGGCTCGGAAGGTGTACCCACAGATTTTTCCTGCTCAAAGAACCATTATCTATCAGCAATTACGTTCGCCTAATTTGACAGCAATAGTCTCATCCCCATGTAAACTCAAAGTGTAAGTATATGCAGACGGTTTCCAGGACTGAGAAGATTTAAGACATTGCACTGCTGCAGCGTGTAAATGATAATAAGGGATTCTCTTCGATTTGTCCACCTTACGCAGAATACAATATAAGTACTTATAATAAGATCCTGTTGTGATTCCTCTGTTTTACATTTTAAATGCTTCTCTAAATTCAGTTCATGTCAATATTCTCTTCGGGCGAAACTGTTAGTTAGCAATCTAACTTCCCCGTCACCACAGATCATAAAAGATTCTGTGAGCACGGCCATCCAGCCTCAGGTTTTCTGAAGTCTCCCAAAATATTATCGTTCTTTTAGGTAGAAATACAGTATTGATTCACATTTTATATGTTTTTTAAAGGGAGTTGGAACACCCTATCCCGACAATGTTAAATTTATTGATTTGGCTTCCCTGTATTTCAGGAACCACTGTTGCCATTGACATGAAACTTTTACAGGATATTAAACTGTATGTTCTGAGTCTATTGAACTACAATAACTATATTTCAGCAACTGCTTTGGGAAATTTTTCAATTACACAGTTAAAATTTTGTGAACCTTTTTGTACGTTATCCCAAATTATTTTAATTATACATAACATCATGTTATTCTTTTAGTTCAGTAGACTCAGGACATGTATGTTATTACTCTCTGAAAAATTGAATACTTTACTCGAAGTGATTTCTGAGATTTATGGAAAAGTGCAATAGAAAATATAAATTTTGAGGAACGGCTTCTAAAGTTTCAAAAGACTTTAACTCACTTTATATGTGGTTAATTTTTTTAATTTTTAGTCACTCAGAAGCACCCTGCACCATACTGTATATCATCCTCTTGATCTTTTTCCAAGTTTTTTCTATTTTCCTTCTTTCTGGATTTCTTAGTGGCCAACTGTGCTGCATACTCTGCTATATCAATCCGAAAGTTGTCCATCCATTCAAGTTCTCTGATGCAGTTTGCTCCAGGATTCATTCCTACAAAAACATTTTTTGGTAAGCAAGTCCATGTAACATTATTGAACGACTCATTGCGCTTTTGAGTCTGACCACGCAGACAATTCTTCAGTAATTCAGGACTTGCGGAGGTCTCTGTAAATAGATTTTATGATATCCATGACTGCTGCTGGGATGGAATGGTTATGGCTGTATGAACAGTTCGAGTACTGGGCATTGCGGTAATTGCAGAGTGAATCAGCTCCAGGAGGGCAGAGGAGGTGTACTGATTTTTCATCAGTTGACAGTCTGTGGAAGAAGGTAGACCATACTGCCTGTTTCATTTTGAACAAATCCTCAATATTATTTCTAATGGTCCTCCATAATACTGCTGTCGTTCATCAATCATTTTGTCTGTCAGCCTGCCTCTTATAGTTTTACCATGAGAAAGTTTCTTTTCTCTCAAACTTTGTTTCAGCTTCCTCAGCCTGATGCCCATCGTCTTCTGAATATGACCTTCATAACACAGCAATCCACAGCTTTCTATATAAAAAAGTACCGATTTTATTAGATCCTGAAGTAATGGACGTAATAATTTTAACATTTTCAACTGATGTAGATTATATTTATAAAATAAAATACTTCTAATGTGAGTTTATAAATGATATATCATTTTATTCGGAAAATTGCGAATTTTATGATCAGATAAAAATCCGAAAAAGTGAAAAAAATATTTTCCGTTCTAACTTGCCATAAATTACCTGGCAAAAAGAGAAAAATGCTCTCGCGGCTGCACGCTTTTGTCATTTATAATGAAAATTTCCGATCACCAATGTTGATTTTAAATACAAATTACATGCATTCCGTAATTTCGTTTTATGTTGCTGTTACACCAACACAGAAATGATGTTTAGCCACCTGGCAGTTTCATTAACGGGGAAAATATTGGTTAACTGCGAAATGGCGTTGAGAAGGGTCGAGGAACACGTATAAGATTTGTCGACCCAGTAAAAGGGTTCGACAATGAAAAAATGGTGCTAGATATTCTAACTTCTCAGTAAAATTTGTATAATCTACAAGGAAATTCGGGTAACATATATTATATACTAGTAGTGAGAGAGAAGAAAAATGGAATGGGAGGCAAGGGAAGAGGTGCTCAGATTAGAGAGGACGTGAAACAGGAGTGCAGTGTCATACCTATTGTTCAATTTATACATAGAAAAAGCAATAACGGAAATAAAAGAACGATGAATGGTTGGGATTAAAATTCAGCGTGATATGATATTAGTAACATTCGTTGATGAAATTGCTATCCTCAGTGAAAATGAGGAATAGCTGCAGGAGCTATTGAATAAAATGAAAAGAGTAATGATTGCAGAACACGAAATGACAGTAAACTGCAGAAAGGCGACATTAATGAAGAGTAGCCGAAATGAGGTTAATGATACACTTGACATCTGAATTGGGGAGTAATAAGTAACTGAGTAGAGGAATTCTTTTAGCTTGGCAGCAAAGTAACATATCGCACATTAACTAAGAAAGACTAAAAGAAGTAAAGTAGGAATTTCTGGTGGAAAGGATACCGTTGTCATATACCAGCCTTACTCTGAGGCAGTAATTTGTGAGAACGTACATGCTGAGAACACCACCATACAGAAATGAGATTGTGGGAAAACAGGAACGGAAGAGAACTGAAGCGGTTGAAATGTGATGGTATGGAAAGATGTGAAAACTATGAGGGCTGATAATGAATGAGAAGGTTCTCTGCAGAACTGGCGACGGGGCGAAATGTAGAAAGCATTGACACGAAGGAGGGACGGGTTTTATAGGAAATGTATTAAGACCGGAAGTGTTAACTTCCTTGATAATTGAGGGAGATACAGATGGTAAAAGCTGTAGGGGGAGATAGAGACTGGAATGTAGTTGCCAGAATGTAGTTGCCAATTACTTCAGGTAGGCGTATGTGATACAAATGAAGAGGTCAGCGCAGGAGTACAATTCTTTAAGGTAAGCGCCGCATCAGATTAGTGAGGAAGCTGATAAAAAATCAAAGGTAAACTTTTTGTCTTGGGGGTATGATTGTGTGACATGTTTGATTTTCTCTGCTTACCACAGGGTATACTCTTGACAATCTCCTTCCCCATTCTTTCATCGGATCTAAGATTTAGATCTTCTTCTCGAATCGCTGTCGATTGGACGCTAATCCCCAGTTTTCATTTTGGTTTTCCTATCTCCTGTTTTACAAATGAATTCAGACCGAGGCTTTCTCCTTTGTGTAGTAAGTCCAGCTGAAAAAAGAGCAGACCTGTTACCGTATACAACTAATGAAAATTCTTTGCTTTCTAGTTGTTGTACCAATCAATAGCCACGTAGTGTTAGTTTCAGTTCTAAACTCAATTTTTCCATTTACTCTGAACATAAAACTTCCTGGCAGCTTAAAACTGTGTGCCCGACGGAGACTCGAACTCGGGACCTTTGCCTTTCGCGGGCAAGTGCTCTACCATCCGAGCTACCGAAGCACGACTCACGGTATAAAATAAATAAAATAAAAAATATTATTTTAAATATTAATTTTTCTATCTGTATGATGGTGATTGTGATTGTAATTGTAATAAATATTTGCTTATCTGGAACGTGGACGTTTAATTATTCGGTATCAGACGCTTGACAATGGCTTTCTCATAAAGGCAATGTTACTCGTAGTTGACCGTGAAATAAAACTGAAATAATCGGACTTCGTAAATAAATCGTTTCCAAAGACTGCTGCGGTAGGTGCGGACTCATAATCTAAATCTCAATATTTCAATAATTTGCCAGCCATGCCAATACGTCGTACAGAGGTGATTGTCTACTAAACATAAAAAGTTACACAGTTAGTTAAATCAGATATATTCAATGAATAAGCCTACAGTTCATAATCCTACTTACTTTTAGAAATATAAATTCTTTACAGAATCGAGTGCCTAGTCTGGTTGCAACTCGCAGTATTCTTCTATAACATGAAATATGGCGGTGTGCCAGACAATAGAATAAAATACGTGCTTCTCGCACCACTTCTACCAGAGCTCTCTCATTTCTTAATCAAACATAAGAGTAACGTAATTGTGCTTTTGTTTTATCAGCGACACAGCGCTGCAGTTGTGTGCCATAGGCTTTATTTATTTGTCACTGATTATTCATTTAATTAATATTTCGCGTTTCCGAGGAAACTCACGCTCGGCATGCAAATGTGCCTTTATATTGCCCCCTGAATTGCGAGGCGAAAGGACACACCTGCAGGCGAGCAATTCACCTAAAGGCACAAGAAAATCTAAGTTATCTACAACTATTTACATGACTTACATTATACACATTATATACAAAATTTGAATGACGCCGGTGTGCCGTAAAAGTTCTTATGTTGGCAGATAGAGTGCGCGCATGCGCAGAAGCGTCTGTGTGACTCTGGCACTGCCGTTATATCGTACAGTTAGATCACGCGGCACAGTATTGCAGTTCATATTGTTCGTGTGCGCGCGTTTCTCAGTCGTTGCACAAAGAAAATATTCAACCAAGATTACATATGAAGTCTACATTCTATGACAGGTAACTTAGTTTTAAATTTACAATATTTGTTATAACACAATACACCTTAGATTGTTGAATGTTCTTAGTTACATAGTATTGTTTTGAAATACTTCAAAGAAAAATGTCCGTATGTTTCAGGTGCATTGACCTATACACATCGTGTCGTATTTACAGTTCATATTCATCTGCTGCACAATAATTTTTTTTATAGGTTAGTATCGTCGTGGTAAAGTTTTTTTGATCACAGTAACATCGTTGTATAACAACGTGATTAATACATAAGCGTGTCCATTTCCCATTTCCATTATAGTCGTTGTGATGCAGTTCGTTGTGACTAAAGGCATTGCTCATTACAGATCAGACGTGACCCGTCGAGTAATTGGTCCACGTGCAGTTCGTTTTTTTTTTTTTTTTACATTCCGTGGAAGCTTGGTTGCAGAACCTCGGACGGCACATAGCTGGCGTCGATCCTTGGACAGTCCAGGTAAGAGTGTCCGTCACATTTCGAGAACATTTCATTCCCTGAAGTTCCAACCAAAATTCTTCCACCCGTCGTGTTGTTTTCTGGACAGGCACTTTGTGTCCATTTAATCCAGTTAACATCTTGAAGTTAGGTACTGTAGTAATGTCACTAGACGATGCAGGAATTATGCACTTCACATTTTCAGTTTTTTTTTTTTGCTGAATATAGCTCACCTAAATGTTCGTAGTTATTAATCAAAGAAATCATTCATCGCGTTTACATAGATACGCTGCATAATGAATGGCATTAACCGTTTCTTTCACATAGGTTTCTGCGTAGTTGCAGAGTTAGTAATGTTCGTTAATGTCCGTGAACAGAGGTTCACTATGCAATGTCTTTTTGGCACTCGTTTTGTTCAAATTTTTTTTTACATAGTAACAGTTACATGATACATCAGTTAAAAAAATAAGTAATTATACATACACACGTCACATATTTTCTTAGCATAAACATAATACAGTTGCACATAAACATGTTTGCATCATCATTACATAGCTATAGGTTATTACATTGTGTCACGTGATGTCATCTGAAATTAAGATAGGTTAGACACAACATTCATTACATCAGTAGGCAAGACCAGGCGTTTTCACTACTCAATAAACATTCAAAATAGTAAGAGAGAGAAAATGTTCGATTCCTCGCGTTTTGTGCGTGTGTGTAGAGTGTCTGTGTGGCCTTGACTACTGATAGATGCTTTTCGTGTTGAGAGATGTGCGTCTAATCTATTTCTCAAAGTAAAAGATCGCTTCATAGATGACGTCTGTCGGTTCGTCAGGTGTCATACCAAGTCAGTGGTACCTACAATAACAAATGTTCCGTGAAAAATTAATATATCATTCACTGCTACGTAATCATAAATTTTATTTTGATATTCCGTCTTCCAGGTGGTGGCGCGCGCTGAAAGAAGAGTTCTTCTGCCTTCAACTGCGACTCAGGAACCGCTGAAATGAAAATTTCTACACCACTTATTATCTGTGTTGTAACAACAGAGTTTTTCGAGTTGCTTAGCAATATTTCGATGGGTATGACTTTGACATTATTCAGCATGAAATGCTCTAAGATCTCGGTGTGCGTATTTTTCTAAAATTCTTTGAAGTGTGCCAACGTGTTCCTTCCAAAACTGTGTAGCTATCAGTATATCATCTACATAGTGTGTGACTGTCTCAACTAAATCGTCGCCAAGCACGGTATCCAGGGCTGTAATGAATACCCCAGAGCTGACATTCAGTCCGAAAGGTAGAACACAAAACTGATAGGTTCGCCCCCCGAACATAAATGCAGAATATTTCCGTGAATCAGGAGTGATACCCACCTGCCAAAACGAATTAGCGAGATCTATTGTGGAAAAATATTTTGCATCTAGAAATTTCTCTAATTGCTCTTCTAAATTTTCGGGTTTTGTGTGAACCGGTAAAATTATTTCATTAATTGCTCGTGCGTCTAACACTATCCTAATGCTTCCATTTGATTTTTTGACAACAAGTAGAGGACTACAATAAGGTGAAGTGGATGGTTCAATGACCTTCCAGTCTAACATTTGTTTTAATTCTTGCCACACAGCAGGTCGTTGAGATAACGGTACGTTATATGTCTTGTGGTAGAATATCTTGTGAGGCTTAACTTCAATCTTGTATACATACGTGTTGATAACACCTAATCGTTTGGTAAAAACTTGTAAATATTTGGATAACACTTCCTGTATTTTTATACGTTCATGTACACTGAGAGCTGTAGCTTCACTTATCTTATGATCAAGCAATGTTTTCAAGTCCATTAGCTCTGTGTCAGATGAGTGTGTTTGCATATCTTGAATGTCATTGTCAAGTACTAACTGAACCTTGTACCCTGTACAGTGTTTGTCATGCTTTAGAGTTCTCCTGTCCAAATCAATAATAATTACACTGCCTTTATCATTTAAAATACATTTACCTTTGGAGAAGTCTATAATAGAGTCCTTCTCGCTCATAATATCTATTCCTAATATGCAATTTGTCACAAGGTTTTGTACAACCAGGAATGGCCATTGTACGGTTCCATTACCTATTTTAATGTTTACAAAAACTTGCTTCGTAACCCTACATGACTTATTACCTAGTGCAGTAGTTATTTTACAGTTTTGGGCAGGAAACTCAGGCACAGGTTCCAATTCACACATCTTTTTATAGAAATTAAAAGACAAAACGCTCACAGCTGCACCTGTATCTAGGATAATAGTAGTTGGAATCCCACCTACTACACCAGTAGTAGATGCTAAAACAATTTCATTTGTGTTTGAACGACATTGTGTACTGTCTTGTAAAAGTTCATCTGATATATTCTCATTGTGGTTGTATCTTATAAATAAAACAGGTAGTTTTTGTTTAGTATTATTAGGCATATCAATATTTTGTTGTTCAATTGTGGTGTCAAATAACTGATTAACATTGCAGTCGCCCCGCAAGAATTCTTCAGCCACGACCTGGGGCATAGAAGTGACTGTTTCTAGTTTGTCGGATTAGCATTTGTACTAGGTACTGACACAGATTGAGGTTGTGCATCAGGTGTCATTTCTATTATATTCACATTCGGATATTGCCTATTATGATCTCCAAACTTTTGCGGTTGTTGTTGCTGTTGCGCATTATAGCTTACCTGTCGGTCGTAAGGTATGCTCCAATTTTGTCCTGGTGGCTGCTGTGGTAAAGCAGAGTTTGAATGGAAGTACTGATCGTTACGAGTCCAACCTTGATGCTGTCTTGGCTCGTAGTTATTATTATTTCTATTTCTGTTTGTGTTTTTGTTGTTGCCTTTGTATCCGTTGTTACCGTTGTAGTTATTACCGCGGTGCCTTTTGTATGGATTGCCGCATGAAGTGTTATTACTGTTGTAACTATTGTTTGTATTGGAATACGCGTGTTGATTTTGATTTTCGTATTGAAACGGCATGTGAGTTTGCTGTTTTTGCTGTACCGCGTATCCAACTGTGGGCACGCCAGAATTGAGTTGGCAAGCCTGCATGTTTTGCATACCACTAGTGTAAACATTGTGGCTGCTGTTTTGCCGCGCGAAGCGCTGATCTTCAAGTAACATGTCAACCGAATCTAAGGCTGTTAAAAAATAATCTGAATCGTCATCCGGGATATGTAGGAGTTTTTCTTTAATGTTGAAAGGCAATTTGGCCTTCAACGCACGGAGTATATCACGCGTTGCGACTGGTTCGTCTAAAAAGTGTCCCATGTTCAAGTATTTTTCAAAATATCTGCGTAAGTTGCCATTTTTACTGTTAAAAGTTTCAGGTTCTAAAATTTGTCTTCTGAGTCGCTCCTGGACGGATTGCGACCAGAATTTGTTCAGAAAAGCACGCTCAAACTCACTGTACGTGGTACATACGTCAGCTTGACTGTATGCCCAGACAGCTGCATCGCCTTGGATGTAACCGACAATATATGAAATCTTTTTCCGGTCACTCCAAGTGCGTGGAAATGCGTTACTAAAAGATTTAAGAAAAATCACCGGATGAATGGTTCGTTTTTCTGGGATAAAAATCTGAAATTGCCTGTGTTTCATTAAGCTTTCTTCTTCCTTCGCATTGTGATATGGATTTATTCCACTGTAATTACTGGTATGTTCAGCTGGCGAGTAATTACGATAATGTTGCTGTGGTTTACCATGATAATAGCTTGTGTTTGTGTTTGCACATCGTGGTATGTGTTGTAGTCGTGGTGTGTTTTGTTCTTGTGTGTTTGTCGTGTGCGGTATGTGTGTGTCATACTCGAATGTATATTGGTTCCTGAACTGTGCATTTTGACTGATATTTTCGTTACATTCAGACTGTGGTCGATCGGTGAATTGTCTCATGGGTGCAGTGACGGATTGTACTGCGTCACTGATCAGCTGTTTGTTATTAGTAATGTATTGCGCTACGGAGTCGTGCACAATTGTTGGTAAATTTTCACGTAAGCATCTATCAAAATGTTTGTCTTTGTTCACTACCCAATCATGAAATTCTTTATTAATATTTTGAAAATGAGCTGTAGCATCAGATTGTAAGATGTCAGTCAGGTGTTGTTCAACATTGTCAAATTTATTCTGTACGTCAGTAATTCGTTTTTCAAGGTTGTCATGTACTGAAGGATATGTTTGAATTTGTTCAGTAAGAACTTCACACGTGACATTAAGGTTTTTTACTTGTGTCTGTAAAAGTGCTACGTCAGTTGTAGTCTTTTCTTGTCTCGTATTAAGCTGGGAAAATTTAGTACTGAGTTCAGTCATCTGTTTGGTCAGTGTGGCGTCTATAAGTTCCACACGTTTACATAAAGTGTCATTACCTGTCTTGAGTGCTATGAGGTCAGATTTAATTGCGTCATTTTGTGTCTGTAAGGTTGCCATGTTTTCGGCGTTTTGTTTCATTAGCATTTGTAACATGTCGGCAATGTTTACTGTTTGCAAGGTCTGTGCCCCCGTCGCGTCATTGCACGTGACGTCATGCATCAACATGGGCTCTGACTGAGACTTTGAAATTTTTGTAGTGGACGGCCTATTGCCAAAATTTCCGTCAACACTTGCGTCAATGTTTGATAAATCGTCACTACCGGTTGCTGTCGTAAACTCATTTTCTAACATTTGTCTCTCGTCCGAGTCGGATTGCGTCTGAATAGTACGTCTTTGCTGTTCCATTTTTGCGTATTGATTTCTAGTTATTACCATGCCACACGTGATATATGTTTCAAGAAAATATTTGACACTGATTTTAAAATAAAATGCAGTTGAGCATGAATCGCTCGTAGCAACAATGGCTGTCTGTTAATTTAAAAATATAAACTGAATTTGAGATTATTGGTAATGGCTGCTGTCCATGTTACTACGTATCGTACAGAAGTCGGCCATATTGTACACTCGTGTATTGGTATTGTTGCATACGTTATTGTTTAAGGAAAAGTACTGAGAATGAAATTTAGCACTGAAAACTGTTATGCACGAAAGAAACACTACAGAATCTACTGAAAAGCTAATACACTGAATTATACGTCTGGTCAAGCCTGCTAATGCAAAGATGCTGCGTCTTACCTTATTTTGCTGGAAGTTTCATTGTGTCTTCCCGCAAAATTTTAGAATTGGAAAATATCTTCAGATTTTTTGTTATCTCTCATACATTCACGTCCAGGTCCAGAAAGTTGATTTTTCACATGAAACAAAGAGAACAATGTAACAAATGACAAAATAACAAGTCCGACACGCAGTCGCCAATATAAAATAAATAAAATAAAAAATATTATTTTAAATATTAATTTTTCTATCTGTATGATGGTGATTGTGATTGTAATTGTAATAAATATTTGCTTATCTGGAACGTGGACGTTTAATTATTCGGTATCAGACGCTTGACAATGGCTTTCTCATAAAGGCAATGTTACTCGTAGCTGACCGTGAAATAAAACTGAAATAATCGGACTTCGTAAATAAATCGTTTCCAAAGACTGCTGCGGTAGGTGCGGACTCATAATCTAAATCTCAATATTTCAATAATTTGCCAGCCATGCCAATACGTCGTACAGAGGTGATTGTCTACTAAACATAAAAAGTTACACAGTTAGTTAAATCAGATATATTCAATGAATAAGCCTACAGTTCATAATCCTACTTACTTTTAGAAATATAAATTCTTTACAGAATCGAGTGCCTAGTCTGGTTGCAACTCGCAGTATTCTTCTATAACATGAAATATGGCGGTGTGCCAGACAATAGAATAAAATACGTGCTTCTCGCACCACTTCTACCAGAGCTCTCTCATTTCTTAATCAAACATAAGAGTAACGTAATTGTGCTTTTGTTTTATCAGCGACACAGCGCTGCAGTTGTGTGCCATAGGCTTTATTTATTTGTCACTGATTATTTATTTAATTAATATTTCGCGTTTCCGAGGAAACTCACGCTCGGCATGCAAATGTGCCTTTATAACGGCCGACTCACGGTAAGGTTCACAGGAGAGCTTCTGTAAAGTTTGGAAGGTAGGAGACGAGATACTGGCAGAAGTAAAGCTGTG